>NC_090932.1:524214802-525461582 GCF_040938575.1 Ambystoma mexicanum
AACATGTATGCCTGTATGCCTGTCTTGTTCTGTGTTTCAACATTTCCTCCTCTCTTTTTTCAGAGAGGGTATTTAAAAAGGCTTCCTTTACTCTTAGTTTTGCATTATTTAGGATCTTTTTGGGTCATCAAATAATGTACTCATGCCAAGTTTGACATATGGGCCTAATTCACAGAAGTGTTTTATAATGGCAAAACACCATTGGAAAACGCTCTGTGGATTAGGCCCATAGTGTTACCTGACTACCTGACTGTATATATGTACATTCCTTAATTGACCCACCGCAATGTAATTAACTGTGTATATTCATGTAAATATGTCCTCCCCCCAGAGTCTACGAAATATAATGCTATGCTTTATAATCACCTGTGCCTTATCCTGCAACTCAGTTTTTATGTAATCTTACTTTCCTGTTCTCTGTTGCGCCCTGTTACCCCTGGGCTTTGAGCGCCATACTAAATAAATAAACAAACAAACAAATAAATAAACAGTGTCACCAGGAGGCATGGAACACCAGTTATGTTGGCTTCCTTTCACTCTGTGAACAGAGAATGTTTTACCTCTTAGAGGACCCAAAGGCCTGATTCAGCCCCAGGGTCTTCAGTTGCTTGATTCCCATATCCTATGATATAGAGTGAGTCTATTGATATGAACTATCCAAATACTAGCATGTATAGGCCCTGTAGCCTGTCATTGCCTCTCTTGATGTGCATTTGCATACATATGTCAGTGCATTGTCATCCAGAGTTGGGCATGTTTGCAGGTAGCTCATCTATCTCTTCGAGTTTCTTTGGGGGAACATTGGGAAAAATGGCCATTTCCATCTTCACTAGTAGTGCTTCTACAGTGGCCTCAATTACTTTCTGAACTTTGTCTCAAAACATGTCAGAAGGGGCCACAGGAGGCGGTGATGTAGAACGTTCTAAATGCCTCATCATATGTTTGTGTTCTCTGCCTATCTTTAGGTGATGGGCAATACTTACATTTACTACTGCAGCATGCCAAAGGCAAATTAGTCTCAGTCAACACTTAGATATTTAGTGAGAGATGTGTTATTAGAGCTCTATGGGGCAAACGCGTTTCTGGTTGGTTGGGTCTGAAGTCAGACCATGTCTTCTTTAGAAGCTGAGCCTCGGCAGAATGCGTTATTGCGGATGGCTAGCCTACCCCTGGTAAGCTCTGCCTATAACCTGGTTTCCTCAGTTTATGCCAACACCAAGGAGAATCACCCTTATCTGCGATCTGTTTGTGAGGTGGCGGAGAAAGGAGTGGTGACCATCACAGCCCTGGCACTCACACGTGCAATGCCAATCTTCCAGAAGATGCAGCCTCAAATTTCAGTTGCCAATAATTATGCATGCATCGGACTGGACAAAATTGAAGAGAGGCTGCCAATATTTTATCAGCCATCGGACAAGTTAGTCTCTAGAGCCTCTAATATTGTAGTTGGTGCCAAAGCTGTATTATCTGGCACAGTAACTGGTGCTAAAGATACTGTCGCCCATACAATAACTGGTGTAGTCGACCTGACTAAAGAAGCTGTGCATCAAGGTGTGGAAATGAGCAAGTCTGTTGCGAACGGCAGTATTAATACAGTTCTGGGGAGCCATGTGGTGAACATTTTTAACCATGGTGTAGAAAGTGCCCTCACCAAATCTGAGAATCTAGTAGACCAATATTTTCCACTTACTGAGGAAGATTTGGCAGAGGAAGCTGCAAATAAAAACTGTTCAATAGAGACAATGAAGCCAAATTGCTATCTTCGACTTGGGTCCTTGTCTGCTAAAGTCCACAAACGTACCTACCAGCGAGCTATCAGCGGTGTGCAAGCTGCAAAATTAAGGAGTCAGGAAGCTGTATCTCAGCTCCACCATACTGTTGACCTGATGGAGTATGCCAGGAAGAACGTGAACAGTGTCAACCAGAAGCTGCACGATGCCCAGGAAAAGCTGTATCAGTCTTGGTTGCAGTGGAAAGAAAACACTGGCCATGGCGTTGAGAAGTGTAACGGCACAGAGGTCCCAGACTTCACCATCACTGATATGGCTTCAGAGTCTGACATGGAGGATATTTGGGATTTTTGATGAAGGGCACCACCAACACGATGTTGTGCATATTAATGGACATGTAAATTCAATACCAAGGTCTGAGTAAATGGTCCTCATGGAAACATTATCAAATCTGTTTTTAGAAAATGAGCTGCTTTCCACGTGAACATAATTTAATTTTGTTTGCGTTACTGAAATTATATTTCGAAAGACACATGCTAATAAGTATGTATGATGTTAACAATCTAAAATGTTACATTTGGAAAGAAACGGCCGAGCTGAACGTGCAATATTTTTGATTTTCCTAATTGTGCAGTGGTAAATAAATTGTGTAACATCTTGGTGTGCAACTGTTAGCTATCGCACAAGATAAAAAATCCTTTGTTCAGGTTGGAATCCTTTCGCATACTGCATTTGCAACAGATAAATTGTGCTTCTAATTTTGTATGCACCAATTTACATGCATTGCAGTTTACTATGCAGCAAAGTCTTCACTGTTCAGTTACAATTCTACTCAATAAAGTTTATAAATTAAAAATAAAAAAAATTAAAAAAAATAAAAAAAGATATTTAGTGAGAGCAGGGCACTGCAAAGCTTACCTGATCTGGAGCTCCCTAATAATGATTGTAATGCCCTGAATTACTTTTGCTCCACTCTGCATGAACGAGGCTCTGACTGCTCGTCGTGCATACACAGTGGCACTAAGTTCAGTGGTGACTTCACTTACAGGAGCTCCAAGAAGAAGAGCAGCTATGTTGGGTCAGGCATGGTATCGATGCAGGATGCAATTAAAATCAGCATGCTCTGGCTCCCCCTGATATTGGTCACCTGGTTCCCTGTCAACATGGCTGGAACGTTCTAGCTACATCCATTCCCAAGGGTGTCCTCAGCAACAATGAGGGATGCCTTCTCTGCAGGTCTCCTTTCTCAACATAACCCTGACAGGATTGATCTGCATATTCTTCGCAGAGGGAAGGGGATACCTACCGTTCAGAGGTCTTTTCGAGAACAACTTAAAACAAGCATTGATGAAGTCAACAGTTTTGCTTTTGTCTAGGCATAAAACAGGCGTTTGCCAGGCACAGACATAATGGCACTACCTAGCCATAAGATAGCAACAGCTGCAAAATGGTGTCAGTGCCTCAACGTATGATAACAGTGCCTGGCAAATGCCTATGTAATACCTATACACAAGCCAACATTGATGGCCTTGCCAATTCTTCGTTTAACGATACGTCACTGCAGGGCACAGATATAAATCAGATGGCTCAAGGTAAACTTGCCTGAGGCTTTTTCATTACAGCAGTCGCACATTTAAAGCCGCAATTAAGCCATTGCCTCTCAGAAGACTGCTTAGAAATAACGCTGGCAAGGCCAACTGTTTGATGCTACTGCTTAATACAGTTACCTCAAAAAAGATCCCAGGAAGATCTGATTTGAGCAGGGAGGGGCAGTGTGGAAATACCCGAAGATGGAGGAGTTCCCTCCACCACACCTGGGTCCCCTGTCCGGGGGACGTCTGCAGAAGGACTTCCTGTGCCGGAGGTAAGCGGGAGGTATCCCCAGAGGGCTGGATGAGGGAAACCCGCTTACCTCAGTGATTACGTGCTGGGACAGTTGGTTGGTCAACCTGAGTGAAGGGATCCGGGTGGCTGACATTAAAGGGGTGTTAGGCAAGTGTGGTGAAACGTATTAGTTAATTGTTTTAGTGGTTTGCAGTGTACGTTAAAAGCATTTGTGTGTCCTCCTGAAAAAGGAGGAGTGTGGCGCTGCCCCGTGATGGAACGCGCACGCGGCGTCGTGACGTTGCACGCCGCCGCGTGTTGTATAAATAAACGGGGCGTTCCCAGCCACAGGAGAGCGACCGGGATGCCAGAACTGTAAGGACGTGTGCAGTGTGTGTTCCTTACAGGATGGGGGCTTACGGGACCGCATGGGGGCCAGGACACACCCCCAACAGGAAGCTCCAGGGGCCCAGCGCTGGATAGAAAATGATTACAAAACAGTTGAGTCAGCTTAAAAGCACTTTGAGGTAAGAAACAGAGCCCAGAGCTGTTCCTTTGCTTCTTGTTTGCTGGGAGACCACCTAAGAATATGGGGAGTCGTTCATCTAGCGCTCTAAGCGAGGAAGGATGTCATCTAGCACTTGCAGTGGCGGTCACCTCCAGTGAGCACAACCCTTGTTAATAGTGTTCAGGCAGCAGGCAGGCCAGGTCCAAACAGCAGTTCACCCAAATGGCCCACTGTGATGGGTTGGGGAAAGGTCTTGCTCCTTTCTTGAAAGAGTTTAGGTTTACTTCAATGGCAGAGGACTTTGGACATACTGTACCCAAAGAAAGCTCCAGATGAAACTTTTTTTTTCTGATGTCCAAAGGTGATTCAACTTAACGGAGTTTCTCAGTCTCCTGTATACTTATCTGGCAACATCGGATGGACCTTTTCAAACCTTCTGTAAGGGTCCAATCCTGACTGATACAACAAGAGTCTTTTAGTGGTGATGTAATTCCCAGAGTGTTTTGTCAGCAGGAAATACATAGGGGGCACAGGATGTGTGAGTGCCCTAAGAGATTCCAAGATGGTGGGATCCTCCTCCTGACTGGACTTCTGTCCTGAGCTATTCTAACTCCTCACTCTCCTCTGCTGCCTTGCATCAAAGAGACAGAATTATTAGAACCCTGGTGTGACCTCTCCATTGTCCTGGCAGAGCTTAACTTTGAAGCACTGGTCCACTCCTTTCCCCGTGGGAGTATATCCTAATACGCAAAATGCCCTGACAGTTTAAAGAGTGACTAGGAGCCCACCTAGCAAAACTACATCAATAACGTTTTTGGCCAGAAGAAATGTATTTTCCTATGGGTAAACATATCAATACAAATACGGGTTATATGTATGTATTGATTAAACTGCCACCAGGCCTTGCAGGTTTATAATTATGTATAATTTGGATCAAGGTTGACCACAGTTAAGAGCAGCCCACGGCTGTTGTAACTTTGGGTTCCAGCAGGCTGTTTACAGGAATGCATATGTTACTCTGTAACAGCCATGTTGCCAAACTACAAGGCAGCTGCCAGAAGACTTTCCCAGCAAAGAGTCATGTTTGCACTATACTGTTAGCCCGGTACATTATGAAAAAGTGAGGTCTGATTAGCAGATCACACTTTCTGAGCTAGAACTAGCATCATCATTTTGTATAAAAAATTGTTAAAAGCTCAGTCTAATATCCCCTCACAGATGGCATTCAGTCACAAGTAGGGATTTGAATCGGCCCTTTAGCCCCTTTAACAAAATCTATGTCAATCCTCCTTGTTTACAGAGTTTTTCTTTTATTGACCGCCTTTTAAATTGCGCACCTGTCCGATAAGACATTTTCTAACCCTGAGGGAGCTATGGGTGAGGAGTGCAACTGTCTGCAACTCCACAGGTAGGGCCCAGGGTGTATACAGTCCCTTTGGGGGCGTGGTCTTTTGCGGAATACCAAGTAGGTTTCAGGACCTATCCTACCTTTGCTGATCCTCGCGTTTCCTTTTGAGTTTGAGTCCCAGAAAAAAAACGGGTTTTTGGATCTTCACTTATGGTTGTTTGAATGCTTTGTTGCTGCCTTTTGTGACAAAATCCAATAGTTCGGGCTTTCTTGTATAAGTGAATGCTTTTGCTTATTATTCACTCAGTGAGTGAAGGATGTGATAAGTGCATGGAACAATGGGTAACTGAGCGGACGTTGGAGTGTTGAGGTGTTGAATGGTTGCTGAATTTATGGGTGGATGGGTGGTTTACTGAATGGATGCAGAGTTTGCATGAGTGCCACTGTGGGTATAGGCTAGGAGATGAATGGTTGGCGAGTTTGCGAATGCGCAGTCGTATGGATGGCCTTGAAACAAAAAAAGCCGTCTAAGCTCTCTTTCAAACTGAATAAGTGCACTGCAGGAATTACCAGTCAATTTACTCTTTATTGCAGAGATAATAGGACTTGTATTTCTAGTGCATGTGTCCCCCACTTGCAGGCAGAACAACGGTGGCAAGTACAGTATCATCACAGCCTGCTTCCTTCATGCAAATAGTACATCTATACCACAAACAGCTACATGAACTCTTCTCTCATTTGTACATAACATTAATAAACATTGGCACTACCAGTGCCTGCTTCTCACGCACACAGACGGAACAAATTCATGGTATAGAAAATCACTGCCAACTTTCCTCAAACACGGAAGAAGAGCTACTACACCTAAAAGGATACAACGCACAGATAGGTGTATAAATGATCACAATGCATTAAACCGTGCTGAACAATTAACAAAGCAATTCTCCCACCTGAATTCTGCTGATTACCGTAGGTATTGTTGGTTTTAACTAGTTTTGCAGAATGTTTATTTTTCTATCTTATTATTAATTATCTTAATTTTCAGATCGAGATGTTATTTCTGACTGTCTACATGTAAGAGTGTAGCTCATACCAAATTATCATTTAAGAACCCAAGTACCTGAATAATTCTTGTTATCTGCCTCTCCAGATAAAAAAGATGCCAGTGAAGTATCTTTCACAATTAAACATTTAAATATGTGATCATCTTCAATACCAATGCCTGTGCTTCCTCAACCTGTCCAATAAACAAATTAGTTTGGGTAAGTGCATATTTTGCACCCATAGCCACTTATCCTTCTTCTGCAGTCTGCCATCAAAAAGAAATACAATATTTTGCATTTTAGCTTCTAACATTTCTATAACCACAAGTTTCTCCTATAATGGGATGTCAACCTTTTCCCATAATGATAGTCCACTGCTTTCATGGCTTTGTCCTCCTTTTACATTCAGTTACCATTAAGTAATAATTAACTAATGCACCTGCTTATTGTATCCTCAATAAGTACGTGTGACATAGATTCGAACTGTACATTTAAATTATGCATCAGATAATTAGATAAGTAGATCAGTAGATCTCTATGAATAGGGACTTCTTGTTTTTCCACAAGAAAGTTTGGGGTTTGGAAATTATTGTTTTGTTTGTTGTTGATTAACAGATTACAACACAGTTGAATACATTGTGAATATTTGTAGTAGTTCGAATTTGACTGTAGGTGTACAAGCGAGAAAGTAGCCCATATAATCCATTGATCTTACCACTCTTCGAACAGCTGACAGTATAGATGCTAGTGGTCAGAACAAAGATTTGGATTCATATAATAATGAAGCAGTTAAAATGAGAGCGAATATTGATATGCATGCTAAGAAACCCTGTGACTTACTCCAGCCCATGATAGAGCTTCTAGTGATGCTGATGGAAACATATCACGATTGCTCTCAGGCGACCTAGAATTGAGGTCAGCTCGATATCAAACAAATCTACCAAGAAACCAAGATGACACACATGATCTACAAGACCAAATTGCCCAAATAGTACAGAACTATATTAAGTCGACCAAAATGGACATTTTGATTAGAGAAAATATAAGACAGTTTGATTTGGCTACACCATCGCGTCTTGTTAAGTTTGATTTTCCGAATGGGCATCCAACTTCCCTTAGTCACCACAATGAACACACAGAGAAGAGAGCAAGTTCGTGATCCTGCCTCTCTGGCTCAAGATTCTCCTGAATTCTAGCAGAAGCTCAACAAGCACCGTAGGCTAATTTTAAAATGTCGTGCTGCTCCATTTCCGACATATGACCTTGAATAGATTGAGTGTGTTAACAATCCTAGAGGAAGTAGCAAGTTTACAGGACATATCCTCATCAGATATTGATCAAGTTGGGTTTCTTAATGACCGTGGTCTTTCTGTTGTACTACATCTTCTGAGTCTCTCATAACCAGGACTAATGTCTGGCAGAGGGACTCCCAGGACCCCCCTTGTTAATTTGCATATTTAAGTAACTTTGGGTCTCACCCTAAGTCACTAGGGGAATCCAGACATGGACCCCCTTGCTCACTATTCTTAGAGAGGCACAGCGCCTCCCCACTGAAGAGGTCCAACCAGACTGAAACATGTGTCTGGGGATGCTGTTGGTGCTCTTGTTCAGAGAAGAATTGCCTGGCATTTCAGTGCTGGACTGCCCCAGGGCAGGACAAAGACTGATATGTTTGGGATATTTCTTCTCTGTGAAAGATAGTGAGCTAAAGACTCTGGGTAAGTCTCTCATAACCAGGACTAATGTCCGGCAGAGGGACTCCCAGGACCCCCCCTTGTTAATTTGCATATTTTAGTAACTTTGGGTCTCACCCTAAGTTACTTGGGGAATCCAGACGTGGACCCCTTGCTCACTTTTCCTAGAGAGAAACAGCTCCTCCCTACTGATGAGGTGCAACCAGACTGAAAGACATTTCTGGGGATGCTGTTGGTACTATTGTTCAGAGGAGAATGGCCTAGCATTTCGGTGCTGTACTGCCCCAGGGCAGGACAAAGACTGATATATTTGGGATATTTCTTCTCTGTGAAAGGTAGTGAGCTAAAGACTCTGGGTAAGTCTCTCATAACCAGGACTAATGTCTGGCAGAGGGACTCCCAGGACCCCCTTCTTAATTTGCATATTTAAGTAACTTTGAGTCTCACCCTAAATTACTAAGGGAATCCAGACGTGGAACCCTTGCTCACTATTCTTAGAGAGGCACAGCGCCTCCCCACTGATGAGGTCCAACCAGACCGATACATGTGTCTGGGGATGCTGTTGGTACTCTTGTTCAGAGGAGAATGGCCTAGCATTTTGGTGCTGGACTGCCCCAGGGCAGGACAAAGACTGATATGTTTGTGATATTTCTTCTTTGTGAAAGATAGTGAGCTAAAGACTCTGGGTAAGTCTCTCATAACCAGGACTAATGTCTGGCAGAGGGACTCCCAGGACACCCCTTGTTAATTTGCATATTTAAGTAACTTTGGGTCTCACCCCCAGTTACTAGGGGAATCCAGATGTGGACCCCTTGCTCACTATTCTTAGAGAGGCACAGCTTCTCCCTACTGATGAGATCTAACCAGACCGAAACATGTGTCTGGGGATGCTGTTGGTACTCTTGTTCAGAGGGAATTGCCTAGCATTTCAGTGCTGGACTGCCCCAGGGCAGGACAAAGACTGATATGTTTGGGATATTTCTTTTCTGTGAAAGATAGTGAGCTAAAGACTCTGGGTAAGTCTCTCATAACCAGGACTAATGTCTGGCAGAGGGACTCCCAGGACCCCCCCTTGTTAATGTACGTTTATGGCTAACATCAAACGTTGTCAGATTCAGATTCAGCAGAGCAGGCAGCAGCACGAATGGACACAAGAATAGCAGCGTTCTGGCCAGGTGGAGGACAAGGCAATGGAGCGGTAGACCTCAGCCACAGTATTCTGAGTTATATCATTGAGGTCAGCAGCATGGAAGAGGGGGGTTTCAGGGTGGTAGGGGGGCATAGGTGGATTTGAAGGGATGGAGCCGAGTGGGGGAGCAGGACCAGTTCAGTGCTTGAGATGTGGCAAGTGGAGTCATTTTGTGGGGGAATGTAGAAGCAGAATGGGAGCGGGATACGATCCATACACCCCCGCAGGCCCAGTACAACAACAACACTTCCCTGTGCCCCCGATGCCGACGTTCATACCAGATGAAATACACCAAGCATACATGCAGTTATCACCATGGCCCCCACAGATGCAGCTGCCTCTCCCATCTACCACTCACATGCAAGCCACACCGCTGAAACAAACATACGCTGGTCCAATGCCCGGAAATAACACCATCCCAATTGGAACGGTGGCTCCCTATCGGGGGATAAGTGTCCTGGGAGGTAACCCTTTCACGTTTCCATGTACCAATACATATCATGACTCGGACAGCCCACATAAAGCTCTTGCAGGCACAGTCATGTCCATGACTACCCACCCTGATGAGGAACCCTTGTTGGGCACTGAGATAGAAAATTAGCAATTCATCTTTATGGTCGACACGGGTGCCACTAATTCATGCATCAGTGAGGGAAACTTCCCACTATCAGGTGAAACTCTCGACACGCAAGGCTTCTCTGGGGCTATCGCAACAGTTCTGTACACAGAAGATGTAGCCATTAAAATAGGAGGAAAAGTGGAGCATTGAATCTTCTTATTATATCCAGTAAATTTGTTAGGGCGTGACCTCCTGAACGAATTGAACATGACCATCTCCTTCACAGATCGAGGAATAATATGTGCCACCCCAGGAATGTGTGCTATAAGGACGATGGTGATAATACAGGCCAGAGATGAGGAGGTGGTGGCTCGTGGCATTCCTGTTGATCCTGATATGTTTTTGTATGGATCACAGTTTTACTTGATGCAGTGCCATAAATTGGTAAAGCATGTTGGCAGATACCATCTGATTTATTCTTTAGGCCCATTGTAACCCCAGAGCTTGTGGCAGGGACCAACTTTCAAAAGATTTGCAAGGCTTGGTTGTGTCGATGAAAAGGATTGTTATTGTTGGAATGGGTTTAGATGGGTGCGAGTAGCACACTGTGTTGTATATTGAGTCGATGCTACCCCTAAAAGAAGTAACAGATGCAGAATTGTTTGAGGATCGGGTGGATGATGGAGAAATAGGGCTAGCTATTTGCATTCCCTGTGAGATCATGATGCAATACTGTTAGGGAGAATTCTCTTATAAGGCTAATTTCCCAAACCTAGTGAGTCCCCCAGCAGCTTTGCTGGATTTTTGGGGTTTGTTTTTTTTCTCCTGCTAAGAGTGAGACTCTTTTTCCTCCCACTCTTAGGCATGATTTGAGGTATGTCTTAGACTTATTGTGTGCTTATGGGCTATGGGGTCTTTTACTCCATAGGGTATCATCTGTTTTGTTGTGTGCATTACACAGCACCCTCAGTGCAGTAACACAGGGGTGTCATAGTGACCCCCAAACATAGACTCCAAACCCTGGGACGGACTACTGTCTCCCTGGGCATGTAAAGTCACCATTGGATTTACTAGTCCAAAATTGTGAACAGAACCAGTACAAACCATCATATTGTGGAAGTACTGGAAGGGGTTAATTAGATTGCCGCTGGGTCTGTTTCCAAGGGGGCACTGTCCAGTCCCCGCTTGCCGAGTTTCTGGCTGGTGGCAGTGGTTACCACGTGAAATATTCCACCGGAATATTTCCTATGGGATTTTCCCATTCATTTTAAACGCACCACTTTTTGGTGCAATGTTAAAGATACCGCTGGTTTATTTATTTAATATAAAATCACTGGTTGGGTCTTTTCACCAGAACTCTTTTCCAAAATGGCGTTTGTGTCCGTCTCTGTAACTCCAACCAAGGTCGGGCCCTTTGTTCCACTTTTTGGCGGGCTTCTCCACAGAAGCCCTCCAAATGGTGCCACTCTGTCTGGGTTCCACAGGATGTGTGGTTGGGCCAATTGGCACCCTGGACTGCGTTGCCTTAGCAACTCAAGTCGCACTCTGTTCTGATTGGCCCAGTGGTGAGCCACCCGGCTCACCACTTAGCATGTATGAGTGACAGCTAGGCTGTTGAATGGGGTTTTTCTGCATAAAAGCAGGGCTTTGGGGACTGGAACTTGAGAAGTCACCACAAGACCTAAGAAATCCGAAGAGGGGAGAAGCTGAGCCATCTGCAACGACGACACCACCGGTGGAGCCCCACTGCAACAACCTCAGCACTTTCCCGACAACAAGAGAAGATCTTCTGCTGTAAGAGTCTTCTCCCTTTGAGCTGGTGGGGACAACCAGTTTGCCATTCGCCTTCCAGGACGTCCCTTGGTCGAATCGCCCATGCCAAGCACCCCGGCGGCCGGATAGCCAAGCTTCACCACTGTGACTGCGAATAAAAGGAACGCACCTTTTAACCGACAAACTCTGCGACTGGTCTCTTCCCTGGGCAGTGCAACGACTACAAGTTTCCTCCTCGATGAGATCTTCTCTTCCCCTGGTCGAAACCACAAACTGCACCCGCTGCCAGGAATAACTGCCACCGCTGGAGCTTCCTCACTCTTTAAGGTACTGTGTTCCGCCTGGCCTCCCTTTCTGCGGATTGCTAAAGGTGACCCTTAAATCCTTGGTTTTCCAACTGGGTTGGCCCCAGACCTTCTAACTTTATCTTTCGCATCAAACCAACCTCCTTTGAACATTTCTGCAAAGACTTGAGTGCTTTCTAAACTGTGTGATCTTGGGCACATTTCGCCTTGCTCCATTTAAAGTGGGCCTGGCCTATGAACTTTGGCTCTACAGTAGACTCTGCCTTCACTAACTTGCTGTGGTCTTATAAAAGTGTTGGGAACTGTTTTATTTTCACGACCTGCCTTTTTCTCTCCCTTTAACTTAATCATTGGAGTGCCATCTAAGTTACGCGCTCACATCTGTTTTTACATATAGTGGTGTTTTGACCTAGACTTGTCTAATAATTATTAAGGGAGGTGTATATACTTTATCTGACTGTGTTTGAGCTTGCTTTGATTTAGAGTGCTTAGTGTATTTCCTAAAGTGTGTTTTAAATAAATAATTATATACTTTTTATACCAAGCTCTGGTCAGGGTTTGCTTGCTCTACTGTGTTTTTAGCCCTATTGTGTATTCTCTGTATACTGCCCTACTCATCTTGAGAGAAGTCTGACTGCTCAGCCACAGCTACCAGGTAAATCTGGGTGGTGCAGACTGCCACCAATTGGGTTTACTGCTTACTCCTGTAGTCTTAATCTTCTTGCACTGTTCCCCAAGGGAACTGCACAGGATTCTGCCTAACAAATACCGTAGATTGCAATGTACTTTGATGGCCCTTGTCACCCTGCAATCCTTCACAGGGAAAGATTTCGAGCAAGTCCCTGGAGGACCATGGACAGCCAGTGCCCACGATGTAGGGCTCTTGCAGGGAGTGGCACCCGTACTGATCACACTCAATCCAGGTGCGGTATTGCCCCGAGTAAAACAATATCCACTGTCCAAATAAGCAGAGGACGGAACACGAGACACCATTTTTGCACTCCTAAATCACAGGAGTATTGTGCCCTCCAACTCCCTGTGCAACACGGCTATATACCCGATAAAAAGGCAAAAGGGGCAAGAAAGAGAATGACCCAGGATCTCTGCCACTTAAATGAAATTGTACTGGTGGAATTTCCTGTAATGTCTAACCCTGCGATCATTTCTGGAAGGTAACCATTTCACAGGGGCAGATTTAAAGAATGCTTCTTTTCCATATCCCTGACCCAGACTCACAATACCGCACAGTGTTTACGTGTGGCAGAATGTGGTTTGTACACCCAAGATTACCACAAAGGTACTGTGAATCACCTAGTATCTTTAAACACATATTACATGCTGATTTAGGAAGCATCCAAGTGCCCAGTACTATCATTCAATCTGTGGACAATCTGCTAGTGTGCAGGGACAAGGAACAACAGTGCGGAAGTGACTCTGTCGGTTTCTTGCAGCTGTTAGCATAGAAAGGGTACAAGGTAGGCAAAGCAAAGTTGTAATAATGTCTCCAGGAAGTTCTCTACTTGGCACAATTGATATCTGTCAGTGGGAAGAAAAGAATACTAGAACGTGCTGCATCTATGCACAGTGCTCCCAAGCCCAAAACTGTCAAGGAAATGCAGAGGTTCCTAATGTTGTGTTAATACTGTAGAGCATGGATTCTAGACTATGCATCTTATACCATGCCCCCGTTTTAAGGCCTTAAGAAGGTACAAAAGACTGATAACAAGATTAGTCTGGACGGAAGACATGCTCACTAGCTTCAATGAATTGAAAGGGCTCATTTCTACTGCTCCAGTGCTAGCAACCCCTGACTATACCCAAGAGTTGTATTTGTTCTCCCATTCTAATGGTCAGATGATGACAGCAGTACTTACCCACAAAGGCACAATGGGCCACAAGACAGTGGCCCTTTACAGCAGAATGCTGGATTCATGCTGAGGTCATTTTGTCCAGTTCAAATATCCACATAGTGCAATGCAAGATAGTAAATCCTGCGTCTTTCTTAACAGAACTGTGTACTGAAGAAGAGCTTGCAAGGCATGACTGTGTGACATTTGAGGGGGAGGAAGAAGATATGCCAAAAGCAAAAGACATCCCGCTTGAAGGAGGTGGGTGGGGTCTTTTTGTTGACGGGTCAGGAACTATTAACCAGGGGACAGGCTTAAGGCATACTGGTGCAGCAGTTGTCTGCCTAGTGGACGGAGAGTATGAGGTGATGGTGCAAAAAAGACTGCCCATGCACTAGTTAGCTCAAGCAGCAGAACTCGTAGTGCTTATTAAAGCGCTTCTAGCGTCCCTGGGGTGCCGCCTAACTATTTACTCTGATGCTACCTATATCACCACAATGGTGCATTTAGGGCTTGCACGATGGAAGAGGGAGAGGGTTTAGAAGGGCTGACGGGTCCCCAGTACAACATGCAGCATTATTGGACAAACTGATCAAAGTGCTTTCCCAGCCGTGCATGACGGCGGTGGTGAAATGCACCGCCCATACCAATGATACAGGTGAGGTTTCACTCAGTAAGACCGCTGCAGATGTGGCTGCCAAACTGTCCACATATTTCTCTTTGCCCAGTATTTCCGAATATCCAGAGATAGCACAGGTACGAGCTCAATTACCAACACTGTGCAACTTATTACCAATTGCACACATTATTGAATTTCAGGGCCATGCACCACAGGATGAGAAGGACCTTTGGAATCCCAAAAGCATACAGTGTTAACAAAGGCCATACCTGACGTTGGAAGGTGTAAAGTTTGTGGAAACAGGTGGCAAGAGACTACAATGAGCTGCATGGCAGGAGGCCTCATGGGATTTGGTGAAGAAGTTAACAAAAGGGTGAACAATGTGTGCCGAGAATATCGGAGTGAGCATGTGGCAAAGCTCGCGTGTATTGAGGCAATGGAGAAGCCAGTGAGGGTGCAGAAGCAAGAAGAATATGAACTGTTTTTCTACAATGAGGGAAGCGTCTTTGTGGGGGCCAACAACAAATGCAACAAGACATTATACATCCCAGACCTCTAGAAAGGGACAGCTGCGATGATGGACAATTACTGGGTGTGTGTTCAGCAAGCATTTCTGCACCTCCCACCATTATGGAGGGGCACCTGCTCCCTGGCAGCGCTGCACTATGTTCCCCTTGCGGTCCTTGAAGTACACTTAATAGTGGGACCAAGGACATTGCTCGCCCCAACGACTACACCAGTGCCAGATGTCTCCACCATGAGTCACCACCACCCCCATATTCCGTATCCTGCCAGAGAAGAAAAAGAAGGAAATATTGTGCAGAAAGCAGAGATCCAATTATCTGTTTTAAGACTCATCACAGCTGCTGAAAGAAATAACAGATCAATAAAGACTGTATAACAAGGAAGAGACATTCTTTGCATTGTTATTAGTGCCAGGGATACAAGCAGCCACCAATGCCAAATGGCTTCAGATAGTCCGCTGAGAAATCCTAGAGTTGGCAAATGACATTGAACAAGGGTTGAACGCAGTAAAGGCTGAAATGATGACACTGCAGAATTGCTACAAGGTGGATTTGCTTACTGCAATGGAAGGAGGTGTCTGTAAAAAAATCTGGTATTCGTGTTGCATGTACATACCCCGAAATGACACAGCCAACGAGTCTCGTACACAAATAATAGAGGCCCTGAACATGCTTACCACCCACATGCAAACAGAGGTCGGCATACAAAAAAGTGACTGGTTTGATTACCTTTTTTCCTGGGCACCATCATGGATGGGGGCGGTAGTGAAAATACTGGTACCAGTGATAGTGTTTGTGTTGGTGATCTTCTGCACATGCCAGATGGGACTTTGATGCTGTGTCAAAACAATGCCTAGCGGTGCAATGATGATGGTTTCAATTGGAGTACATGGCACTCTCGAGGTACAAAAGACAGCCAGGTACAAACAGATGACCCAAGCATGCCCTGCATGGTTAGGATAGAGCAGCGCCTTCACCCCCCCCAGACACGGTCACCATTCCCCCGCCAAATTCCGAGAACTATGATGAACACTGGGTTGACCTAGCAGGAGATGGGGTGTGTATATATCCCACGTGTACCCAACAGCAGTATGCACAAGCAGGGGAAAGTGTGCGCTCTGTGGACAAAGCATGGGTGCCCAAGAAGGGAACATGGCCGTATCAGATAGCTGAGAAGTTTGAAACTGAGAAAATGGAGAAGGAGGACAAAGAAAGACTTGGCAGTTTGTTAATGTGGGATTAACGAAGGGGGCAATTTTGGGGAGCGGCATTGATCATCCCAGGCCCCCAAGAGGTTTTCCAGATGAGGCGAAGGCCTAAGAGTCTGTCGAAGGTGCTTGCGGAGGTCATAGGGAGAGGGTGGTGTTGGTATAAGCTGCATTTTGGGGAGGCTACTATATGTTTGGGTATAGATTACGCTGGGAGTGAAACACCATTTTAGAAGACAGCAGCCATTTTGAAATTGAGGCCTAGCACTGCGCTGCAGCCAGGGCAGTAGGCCAAAGGAACAGAACATTGAGATAAGTGTGTGCATGCAGGGTTGGGTTGCAGCATAGGCAGCAGTGAGAAAAACCAAACCCGGGGAGATCCATAACCCTCTCATTGTTATATACTATTAGCATTTGTATCCCAGAAGGAATGTGCCTGCAAGGCCATGAGGGGACAGAGAGTTCCTGTGAAAGGTCATCCCATGAGAAACCTAAGTTATAGTGCCCAGATGCCCCTGTCCCAAGACCCCAGCATTCCAGAGTACCAGCCAGCCTCAGACCACCAACCATAAAACTGTTAGATCGCCAATTTATCGGGAAGATCACAGCAGAAAGGCGGGTTCACAACATCCTGGATCTCTGTGATTTGTGCTGCGAGGTGCCAGGGGGGGAAAGTACCACACCTAAAACCAGGGTTGGAAGATTTGGGAAGGCGCTGATGCGTCTGGGATCGAACTGGGGTTTGCGAGTTATTGTGACCTCAAAAGTATCCTCTGCGCCCATGTCTGCAGTACCAGGTCACATTAGGCCACAGATAGCGAATGCAATGATTTGTGTTAGTAATTGCCAATTAGGAGCTTTGCGACTAAGGCTATACAAAGAAGAACCCAACGTGGAGGAAGATGGACAGGAGAAGCTGGGAACAATAGCCTGGCATCCCTTATGGAGCAAGCAGTATATGTATAGGGTCACACCAACCAGCCACTTGGATTTGTAACCTATGTAATCTACGTCACTTATGACATTATGTGCCTTTATAACGTGTTGCTTATGCTATTTTCGTCAGAGCGCACCTTGACAGCAGAGTTGTTTGCTAGCACGTACTTGTCTTTTTTATGAAAATAAACCTTGTTCTCCTTCCAAGAGGTGTGCTGGGCCTTTTTTCCCTAGTGGATTGTATTTTCTCTGGTGTGATCATTGAGGGGTTCCTGTACACTTCTGCAGGTTTGGGTGGCCGAGATCCAATTGCTGTACTTTGGCGCCAAAGTACAGCAATTGGATCTCGGCCACCCAAACCAGCAGCAATTTACACAGGGACATTTGGAGCTTTAGCACACAGGCGGCAGACTGAACCCAGAAATAACAGTAGAAAAAGATAGCACAGATCCACAGTTCCAACTAAGCTCCAACAACAATTCAACAGCTTCTCTACACTTTCCTCACCGTTAACAGGTACACCTGTGACAGTTGCAAGCTCATTTAAAATGCTGCACATGCAACAACAGTGCAAACGTGTTTCTCTTTTTTACCCTTTCCTCTCTCTCGTACACCCACATATTCTCAACACACCACCATGTATTTCCACGAGATGCCCTTGTGCTCCTGGTTCATGGCAGATATTTCTATCACATGCCCATATACACTTACCACATGATAATTATGCCCATGTAGGTGCACATAAGACAAACAATACCATCATAACCCCCTCCAGCCATCAGCAAGAGGGTATCCGATATAATGATCTGGTTAGTAGCACCACCTACTCTTTTGATATCCTGAGCACACCTCAAGGCATTACGCATCCACAAGACGTAATGAAATACCACCAGCCTTGTGAAAGTTTTGCTAGCCAATTAGGGATGATCTAGTCCCATATTGTGATTATGTTTTGTTCTGATCAAAACACTGACAATGATACATTCATCCCAATGATCACAATCACTCACCCTTACGTTTTCATTTCTCTAGATGGTCTGAGTTGAGTCGTGAAGTTTTTGCCTTTGTGACTTTTTCCCACACTTCCCATTTCCCCTCTCTTCTTGGCCTTGTTTCCTTTTCACCCCGCAAACCACGATTGGATGCCACCCAGGGCTGGGTCATAAGTTGCCTCTACATGGACAAGGCCCATCACTTTAAGACCACTACGGTGGTGATATGTGGAGTATGAAAGACAAATAGCCTAACATATGCTCTAGAACTTCCACTACATACCATGTACTGTATTACTTACATTTGATCAAATCGTATCACAGAACTGCAATCGCAATCATATATGTAGGTACATGTCATTCGTGCCAGGCATTGCATCATAGGTCTATGTACTCTCTTAATATACTAGTTATGGTCAACATTTCCACAGGTGCTCACCTGACGCCAAGTGTTGCCATCTTATTCCCAGGTACTGCCCTCATGCCCAGTAGTGTCATCATGTTCCCAGGCAGGGCCCAAGTCTCTCCTTGTCCCCAAACTATCCAATGTAGCGCTTTGTCATGTTGAAGAGGTGGCGGTGAGTGGAATGTCTTTTATGAAGAAGATGGTGTGTTGTTCTGATGTTTTCTCGGTGAGCAGGAACAGAGGGGATGTCAGGCACAGCTCATGAATTATGCAGAGATCCAGCAGCTCATGCTTACCTAATGCTGGTGACATGACACAGCCGATGAAAGGTGCCATTGGATAGAATGAACGATAGGGAGGCCTAGCCACTGGCTAGATAGTTCGGCAGCGGTGTTCCGGTCACCATGCCTTCAGGGTAGATTTGAGCACTGCCACTTTTCCAGGCAAATAGAAACTTGATTTATAGTAAGTTGGCTATGATATGGTCGGGCTTAGTGTAGAGGCGGGATCCGGCGTCACATGCCTGTCTCAGGGCCTAGTCGGGTTCCATGAATGGAACAGGCACATGGATGGGCTACCATATTTCCCTCCACTTCTTCTTGCAAGTGTGTGTTCCAAGTCAAGCTCATTTCTTTAAAAAGGCAGCACACAGATGTATTTATTTTCACAGTGCAAGCATAGTAAACCACTAATCCATACATTGTCTGCACTAAACAATCAATAGGAAACAATGCAGCATTAAATAGACCCACTTTATGCATTCCTCATGAAAGAGAAATGGAAACAAAAAGAACGTTGCCATTCAACTGCATTCCAGACAATCTCTTTGCTTTTGGTTTTTCATAGTTACAAGAGTTCGCAGAGAGAACTGAAGTTCTATCTAGTTCAACTATAAAGAAAATGAAACATGCATGTCAGAGGCAAAGTAGGGCTGAGAGGGGTGGTGAAGGGAAAGTGAAAAGACGTACACAGAAAAGGGCACAGATAAGGAGGGACAAAAAAAGGCAGACAGTATGTGGGTCACTATTTAGTGGAAGAATGAAAAAGAAGAGCGACTAAAACAAGGAACCTTTATGGGAACACCATCTGCCACTCATTTCTGTCCTCTTGCTTTCTGATAGTGGGGAGACCTAAGAGCAATCAACACAGCCTTGCTGAAGAATCATCGTTCCATGAACCCCTGCCCACTCTATGATGATTTTACGGGCACTGTCTTCCTTTTCTTCATTGCTGTGTTGGGAAAGATTCCGGAGTCCTATCAGATTATCACCGGCCATAATCTTGCTCGGTTGTGCTATGTGTCCAGTTCTGATCAAGGCAACACATGGAGCGCTGTCACAGACCTGACCAAGCAGGTGATCGGAGGTTCTATCAAAGGTAGGAGGCCTAAATATCTAACACAAGCACTGGAGAGCAACATGGGCACATTGCATGAGAATTAAGCATTACTGTTCTAGAGATGTGACACATTGGGCACTGCAAAATACCTTAGACTGTGGTCTGAGTTGTAGCCATTTTAAAAAGGTGAAAGTTTCCCTCACACACATGATGAGGACAGGCATACTAATTTAACTTTACAGAAATATCCCATAGGTCTCTATTTCTACCAGCCCCATTGAAGTCATTGAATGAGTGACTAGCACTAATGGTCCCATGGATGTACAAACATAAGGTCCCAGAGGTACTAGTGGGGTGTATGTCATGCAATGAGCTCTTCATAGTGATGTGGCATGATTACTATGTTATGCTATGTTATGCAGGATTGCTATGCTATGCTATGCAGGATTGCTATGTTATGGTATACTACATTAGGCTCTCTCATATATTCAGGCCTCAGATCTCTCCCTCTGCTTGCAGTATCCTGGACAGGCCCAAACCGTTCTAGGGCAGAGGACACGTCAGATCTTTCTGCTTATTCTCTATGAATATATCATTAGCCCCATGTATGTATTTATTTACATATTTTCTTCACCAAAGCACTGCACAAATCAATAAGAAATGGTACATAATACTGAAAATACAAATGGACGATGGATAACTACTTTTAAGCAAGAGAAGCTAACAAGTGAGTTTTCAGGCGAGAGTGGAGTGGAGTATAAGTGGGAGAGGAGAAAATAGAAAAAGTCAGAGGATTCCAATACTTGGATCCAGGTAAAGAATAGGAACTTAAGTAAGACTGAGCAAAAGGAGGTTTAGTCAAAACTAAAATGAGATGAAATTGAGAATGTAAAGTATGTGAAGGATGATAAATAGAAACTATCGAGGAAAGATAGGGAGGAGCCAAACCATGAATGCAATTAAAGACAATAGGAAGAAACTGAAAGAGATGGCGAGATTCATAAGGGAGCCAGGAAAGAGAATGGCGTGTGAGGGAAATAGAAGTGTAAGAGGAAAGACAGAAGAGAATTTGAATAGCTGAATTAACTATTGAATGGAGAGAAGAAAGCTGCTTTACAGTAAGTCCACCTAGATAAGATGAGAAGTAGTCCAAGCGAGAAAGGACAAGAGCAAAAATAAGTAATTTAGCAGTATGAAATTAGAGAAAGGAGAGATAATACAAGAATGAGAGATGTAAGAAATGTGGCTAGAAAAGGAGAAAGGGGGCTCTAAAATAACACCAAGGTTGTAAGCAGAGGGAGAAAAGTAAATAAGTGAGGGAGGAAAGAAAACAGCTGAGGGATGGTGCAGACAGGACAGTAGCTTCCGTTTTGGAACCACTGAGGGTTACAAGTGAGAGTTCTCCCAGGATATAATAGCTAAAAGGCAAGCAGAAAGAGTTGATTGGTAGATGTCTTTAAACTCAGAAAAGGAAACAAAGACCTAGGGTGCATCAGTGTAAAAATGATAGGAAAGATCAAAGTAAGCAATAATGGAAGAAAGCGGTTTAGTGTAGTGTGAAAAAGGATGGGTCCCAGGACAGAGCCCTGGGCTACTCCACAGTATAAAGGAAGGGAAGAGAACAATTTACTGGTCCAAGACACAGAAAAGGATCAGATAGGTAAAACTAAAACCATGGTAGAACAGATCCAGAGAAAACCAACGAGGATAGAGTACTAAGAAGAGTGGTGTAGCAGACAGCCTTGAAGCCACAGAAAGATCCCAAAGCGCAAGAACAGAAGAGAGCTTGAGAATGAGCAGAAAGAAGTGAGTTGATGTCATAAAGTAGAGCTAATTCAGTTGAGTGTAGGGGACAAAAACTGGATTGATGTAGCGGAAGGAGAGAATGCTGTTGAAGATAAGTGGAGACTTGGTTGTATGCAATATGTTTGCGCACTTTGGACAGAAAGGGGAAAAGGGAAATAGGATGGAAATCTGAAGGATGAAACAAATCCAGGGAAGGTTTATTTACGATTGGGAAAATAACAGCATGTTTAGAGTCAGGGGTAAGATAAAAGGAGAAAGTAAGGAGTGAAAAGGTGGTCAAGAAAGGAATAAATTGGGGAAAGAAGTTGAAATAAAGGTGCATCAAGGTTTCAGCACCATCCTTCTCCAGTGTCCTGTTGATGGCCACTACTGAGAGTTTGGAAATTCACTTTATCGTGGGCTGCTCCTTTCTTGTGACCTTGCCCCCTTTTTATACATTTTTATGAGGTGAAAAGGAAATTACGTGGTCAGAGAAATATTCTTTCTTAATAGCTCGGTAAGTATTATTATATTGTTTTTTTTTTGCGCAATGGCTAAGGTTTTCGTGCCCAAATTGCTTACACCTTTCACTCCTGAGACTGAAACTGTGTGTATATTTGTCATCTGCACATCAGAGTTTTCAGGACAACTACATCCTGTGGATTCCTCCAATCTCAACACTGCTGAGTCTATTCATATCACTCTTCAGCTTTGTGTCCCAATGGGTATAGAGAATACCCTTCACAGTGAGTACACAAACAGGCATGCAATTGAGGACTGTTGTGCACTGTCCCGGAATGAATGGAAAGGAAAGCTTCATACAGATTCTGATCATCATGTGTGCATTTTAAACATACACTTCTCATTGTTTATTAGCACCTAGGGATATTCTTTATGCCCAACCTACTTGTTCTTTTTTTTTTTTTTTTTTTTTTAGATTTTTATTGTAATTTTTAGTTTAATTTACAAAGAAACAAACTTTTTATTACACAATTCCCTCTGTCTTATTCTTAACAGTCCATCATGTTGCTGCACATTTTAATCCGGTCAAAGTCGCATTAAGTTTTTGGCAGGATTAAGTCCATGTAATTTATCACTGCACATGTTAGTTGTGTGTTTGTTCCAGTGATTATATAGTTCCACCATTGTTCTAGATCGTCATCTATTGGAGCGAATCTTGCGAGGTGCAATGTCCTTTCAGCCTTGATGGCTATGCATTCAATTATCAGGTGTTTTGCTGATTCGGCTGCATTGTTGCAGTATCTGCAGAGAATGTCTGTGATATCAGGTTCCCGCTTCATCATTCGAACTACTTTGGTCTTAAGTGGGTTGAGACGAAGTCTCATGAATTGATTGCAATGGTATCGCAAAGGAAATTTACATAAGTATTTCGGGGTTTCACCGAGACCATGCAATGAAATTCCCATGTCTTGTATTGACTTCAACTTTTTTCGCTTCGCTTCATTTTGGATCCAATTCCAACGGCTCAATTTTGTTTTTGCCCTTTGTGGCATATTTATCACTAGCTCTTCTGTCAACTCTGCAGATCGCATGATTGCATTCAGTTTTCATTCCCACACGCAGATTAGATCCGACTTGTTGGAATTGGTGTTTTTTTGCAATATTTCATAGGGACCGGCTACTTGAGCCATTCTCATTTTCCACCATGCCGAGATAGACTTCCATAGCACTGTGGCATATAAAGGCTCTAAGCCTAGTTCGTAGCGGATCGCTACTATTGAAAGATTCTGTGGTAGACGTAGCGCTTTTCGCCAGAACCTGCCCTCTAGCTTACACCAGAAATCTGCGGGTATATTCCAACCTCCCTCGCTGCCAAACATTAGGGCTGGAACGACTTTTTGCTGGTAGAACGTGAGTAATGGTTTTAGCGTAAATTTGCCATGTGCAGCATGGAGTTTCAACCCTTGCAAGGCAAACATTGTAGTTTGCGTTAGTAGGTCTTGAGTCCAATTCCATTCGCGAATTGAAACATTGAATTGCACTCCAAGGTATCGGATAGAGTTTGTGACATCTATTTTCTCTTTATTGAGGAACCAACTGGAATTTCTTTTACTCCCTTTGTGTCTGCTATTAATTGCCATGATCTTTGCTTTCTTGGTATTTATTAGCAGGTCGTTATTGTTGCAGTACTTTTGAAGAGCATCTAAAGAACGTTGAATTCCAATTTGTGTGGTATCTAAGAGGACTATGTCGTCAGCATATATGACCCAGGACACATGATGGTTGTTTATCTTCGGGGGGAATGTCCTTGGTTCCATTAGGGCGATAGGTAGATCCGATATAAAAGTTTGAACAGTAAAGCTGCAAGAGGGCAGCCTTGTTTTACTCCTCTCTTTGTAAAGATTGTATCAGAGAGGTCTCCTTTTGCATTCAGTCTAACCCGGAAGGAAGTATTTGTGTACAGTGCCATGATAGGTAGCAGTATCTCAAGAGGGCAAGACCATGATAGTAATTTTTCCCATAACTTCTGACGATTGATGGTATCGAAAGCTTGTTTCAAGTCTATGAAGGCGAGGAACACATTATTGCTGCTCTTGATAGATTCCAGTTTTATGGTATTTAGAATGATTAGATTCACTTCTACGCCGACTCCCTTGGTGAATCCTGTTTGGCGTTTGTCAATTACCTTTGCTTGGTCGGGCCTGAGTGCTAGTTTCTTTTGAAGGAAAGCGGCAAATATTTTTCCAATGACATCAAGCAACGTGATAGGGCGATAGTTTGTCGGATCGCTGCGGTCTCCTTTTTTGAAAATTGGCACAAATATTGCTGTATTCCAGGATTCAGGTAGGGTTTTACATGCCGCGATCCTCTCAAACAATGTGGAGATGAATATTACCCACAAAGGGCTATTTGTTTTCAGCATCACGTTGGGCCAGCGGCTCTGGAATTATTTAATTTTTGAATGGCGCGTTTTATGTCCTTCGATGTTTCAGGATTGGGCCAATTACAAATGTTCCCAATGGCTGGTTTTATGCATTCGATATTTTTGCATCAAAGACTGCTGTGTAATGGGAGACCCATCTTGCGTCATTTACCCCATTTGCCATATCATAGGCTGGTTTAACTGATCCAGTATTTATTATTTCCCATAACTGACGTGCATCTTTTTGCAAAATGGTCTTCAGCATGATTTCCGCTTGCTCCCGATCGCGCTGGGTGCTGAATGCTTTTAGCCAATTTCTATAGCGCAGCCGCCGCTTTTTCATTTGGTCGGCACTTTCTTTGCCTTTTCATTTCTTTATCTTTGTTAGATCGCTGCGCAGTTGTTTCTTGGCTGAGCACAGGATTTCGCTGAAAGGATGTCTGTTGATTGCATGATGGGTCTTTTGATTAACAATGTCTGCTCCAAACTGCATCAGGAGCGGGCTATAGTTGATATTTGGAATCGCTGTAGCGGTTGTCACATAATTATCAGTAAATGCAGACAGTTGTTTGGCGTTAATTTTCAGCCTTGATCCTGAGTTGTTTGTCGTAATCGGCTCCGTGTATTTGGCTTCTAGTCGCGGCACCGCCATATCGTGCCATGTCATCATTAATGCATCATGGTCGCTTATTGTCGATCTTACTGTTGTCAGGTGAATGATTTTGCTTAATAGATTTCTCGATGTCCAGATGTAATCTAGAGTTTTATTACTCGATCCACGGTGCCATGTAGGTGCAGCAGGGATGTCTCCATTTGTGCATCCATTTAGCATCGAGCAGTTTCTTGTCGTGATCTCGTTCATCCAGCGAGCGCCTCTGTCAATTGAATAATCGACTGACGGGATGTTTGTTTTTTGATGTAATTTGCGTTTCGTGAACCAGGAGTAATTTAGATCACCGCAAATGATTATTCTTGGCTCATTGTAAGTGATTAGACAATCATCGATCAATGCAGCGACAGTAGTTATGAATTTGATTTGGGAGATCATCGCTGGATTCCAATGCACGTTGATAATTAACATGTGGTCCCCTGGCCCCTCGTTGATCGTCAGTAGTTTTACCGTTGTCGCTTGAATGAAGAGGTTCGGGTTTATGGCTTTTATAATGGACCAGTTTAAATTGTTTTTGATCATCGTGATGAGCCCAGCGAATGGTCGACCAGACTCATTCTTGCCCGCGGCGTTGAACAGTATTGTGTATTCATCGCGTGATGGTTTATGCCTGAGCCAAGTTTCTTGTAGGCATATAAGCGTACAATCATCAAATTGTGAACATTTCTCTTGGAATAAATGGGTGAATCCCCTTGTATTCCAAGAGACCAAGCGGTGAATAACAATCTTTCTGGGGATCATTTCCTAGTGGTCCCTTCTCTTCAGAGCTTTGGAATTCCAGCGTGAGTTTGAAGAGACTGTTTGAACCGACGTGGGTGACGATCTTCACTGGTCTCGTAGATCTGCGCGTTTTCGCTCATCATTCTGTTGGGCGAGCAGGCTTGAATTTGGGTCTCATTGATGGGGGGAACCTTCATCTGAGAACTGTACATCAAAGCCAAAAAATAGCAGGTCCTCTTTTGCGTCGAGTAGTTGTCTGGCAATTAATTTTGATTTAAGGTGTAGAGTAACCCAGTCTAATCTTGCCTCTGACATGTATTCCACGACTACAATGTCGTCGGAATCAATTGTGCGTAGAGTAGGTATTGTATGCAATAGTTTGATGATATTGCGGCGATTGAGGTTCACCTCATTTTGGTCACTTAAGACGTTTTCAAGTTGTAATTTCCAGCTGTTGCACTTTACTGATTTAACAAATTGATGGGAGCTTGTTTTGTTTTGCCCATCACATTTGGCTTTTTGAGCTCTTGTCTGTTTAGGATTTGGATTTCCTGGTAAAGGGGAAGTGTTCGCCGATTTTGTTCTTTACGGTGTTTTTCTGTACTAGCTGCCTTAGCAGGCTTGGCTAAGACCTGGGAATTACTGCTTTTTTCCTTCATCTCTGCGTTAGTTGGCAGAGGGTTTTGTGGCCTCTTATCAGCTGTTGTCTCAATTAATGTGGCCACATCCTTTTTTTTTCTGTTTTTGTTATCCCAAATTATTGCCATGGGTTCCTCGGATCCGTCGTCCACATAGTAGGTCGATAGGTCGCAGAGATCTATCGACTGCTCACTCTTAGTCTCTTCTTCATCACTTATCTCTTCTCTCGCTCTCTTATGGGCCGCAATTACCTCCGTATTTGATTTATTTTCCTCTTCTTTTTTTTTTCCATTTAGCAGGTTTCCCTTCTTCGTCGCTCGATTAAACATACTGAGGGGCGGAGGAGTTGTGATATTCCTTATGAATCTTTTTGCCTCATTGGTTCGTGGTCTCTTTGCTTTTGGTTCAGGTCTTGCTTTAGGACATTTAGCTGTTGGCTTGGATTCAGCTTGGGATTTTTTTCCGTCTGGTACCTTTATCGTTTTTGCTTGCCCTGAAAAAATGCCAAAGGACAATTTGGTAGTCAGGTCGTGCACGTCTGGGTTGATAGGAACTTGAGCATCGAACATGCTTGGTAATATAGTATCTTTTGTCGATACTTTCTCAGTCTCCTCTAACAGTTTGGTATTCGCAGTCGTACTCGTTGAAGTTGGATCCAAGGTTTCCTTCTCATCACGTGCAGAACTCGATCCCATTGATGCGGCCGGTGCAGTCTTTGAAGTCATATGCTTGGTTACGGTTGTATTCAATGCAAGCAACTGTATTGCAGTTTCCATTTCAATGTGTTCAATGATCGAAGACTCTTTAGGGGTGTACATTGGCCCATATGGATTAGGCGCTGACTTCATTATCGATCTTAGTTCAGTCGAACTGCACGCCTTTTCCACCCTAGGCTCATATTTGGATGTCGTATTGTGTCGCATCAATTTTGTGCATTCTATGACAGCCTGCATCAAATCGGCTTTATCATTTGATTCTTGTCTAGCAATGTCACTTAAGCGCGATTGCCAGCACCGTGAGGCATCGGCTTCATAATCGAGTCTCTTGGTGATATTTTGCGCGAGCGTTTCCATTGTGCACATTTTGGTGTTTAGTGTAGCCAGCACTGAAAGATGGCCTTTTAGAGAGTCGTGCAAGGCTTCCTATAACTTCATAAATGGAATCATGGCGATCGACGTTGCTGCTAATACGTTGTTGTGAATTTGTACGCCAGCAGCAGTAGACAAATGAGCTTTGTTCTTAGCATCAGAGTCTGTTTCACTATCAAGAGTGGTCGATGCGTCTAAAGATTGTAAGCACGCTTTGGAAGTCTCGTTTATTTTAGCGAAGGCATTAGATTTCCTTCTGTCGTCATTGGCCATTCTGCATCCTGCAGGAGTTTTCGTATGGGGTGTACTTGTATTTGAGAGCGGAGGATTCGAGCTTGCTCTGCTTCCGCCGTTAATATTATCACAAGATTTTCCATATTTTTGAATGAAGCTGTCTTCTAATCTCTCACGCATCTTTAGGAAGTCGGCTTTCAGTCTTTCAGTTAGGCGCGCTTCTCTCGCGGCCAACTCTGATGCGGACGACTCCTTATGCCTTGGAGTTGTATTCGCTTGGGTGGCCGCATAACCAGGGCCCCCTCCGACTTTTTTAGTCGATTCGTTATTTGGGTCAAGCTTCGCTTGTTTTTTTGCCGGTGAGTCTTTGTGCTTTATTTCATCGACATGCGTTCGTTTTAGGGGTCTTGGGTCGCTTTGCAGGTCCATGTTAGTTCTCAAGCTATCTGAGGTGTGTAAACAGTTATTCCTGTTAGCTGGAATGCTTTGTATAAAGGGAGTCGGGATACTTAAGCCGCGGGCTTGAGAAAATGTAGACACGTCAGGCTCACGGTTTCGGCCTGCCTTATGGGCTTCCCGCACACCCGCGGCTTGCACGTTAGTTGAGCAGCCGGGGTCTGGCTGATTGTGCCGCGTTGGTGAACGTGGCCCAAAGCTCTTCAATGCTGTTCTTGTTCGTCATTCTTAGCGCTAGCAATTCGGAGTCAGTTACATCAAAGGGCGATTCGCTCGCGTCAATGTAAACTGACGGCGACGGTAGAACTGGATCTGGAGCTGTTGATGTTTTATTCGTTTTAGTCGTTTCCGGTGGCTCGCACTGTATGATGGTTCCGGCTGATTTCCCTGTTTCTGGTAAGCGATTGTCGTGACATTGTTGTGCTTTGCGCACCTGTGCTATCTGGGGCTCCTGGAATGCAGTGGGGTCAGCCTTATTTGCTGCCACTGTTGCCAGGAATTGTAATGATGGTATTACTGAATTGTCTTTTTTACAGGGGGCAACATGTGAATCGGAGTTTGCAACATTGCTTACCTCTAACTCCAATCCATTAGTCAAGTTTCGGCGCAGCTGCAATACTTTGAGGCGCGTTTGAGGGCCAGAAGGCAAAGGCCGGGACAGTGGCGGGGGCATAGACTGATTTTGGGGTGCCCTGCCTAGATTAACAATCAAAGCGCCACGTGTCATTTTGGTCGGAGCGTGGGCCGCGGGAGCTGCGGCAGACCACTGAGGCTTTTCCAAGACTCAGAATCACTGTTTGCAATGGGCGGCAGCTCCAAGAATAGATAGCCGTGTATTTAAAATAAGTGCGAAGACGGGGTAAAGCAGCTGAAAAGAATGCCTTATAAATGCTTTTTGAATGTAATATAAAAGTGGCAGGGAGGCAGGAGGAGTGGGGGGGGGGTAGATAGAGTGGATAGAGTGGCAAGCGTGCAGATCTTACCCAGTCTGCCTCTGCTGTGAGCCGCAGAGACTATTTAGGCGATTCCGACACCACTCCTAAACCGCTCCAAAACCGCTCGTTGCAGGCGAGCTCGTAGCAGCAGAACCAGGCAAACCCAGGCGGCCCCTCGGCACCGGTATCAACGCCAACGCTGAGGTCTCCAACACCGCGGTTTCCACCTCCTCGTCTCGTCACTTCAGTTAGAGGAACGGACCCTCGCCAACGCTCATGTCAGCACGTTTCTCTGTCAAGCCGCACTGAATCGCGATGCACCTACTTGCTCTTCGATTTGGTAATACATGTACATAGTTACTACTTTTTTAAAAATGGTTCAGCTGTGTTTTATGCAGTGATCTGCTGTTGCTGTGGTACCTGATCCAGAGTGTGATTGTTTTTTTTCAGGTGTCCTGATCGGTATCCTGCCTGCTGGCCCTCACATTTCCACTTTCATGGACACATTTTAAATCTAGAACTAGTTGAGCACAATTCTACTGCTATAGGGTGTTGAAAAGCAACATACAGTGCCCCTTGAGCATGTGTGTGTGTGTGTGTGTGTGTGTGTGTGTGTGTGGGGAAATGGGTACCAGCATGAATTAAGAAAATAAATAAAGCAACAGTGTTAGGGGTGATGGGTGATGACCTGGAATGTAAAGGGGGGTCAACCAGTACATCAAAGCTAGGAAACTCATGCTATATCTCAAGAGTCATGAAATTAACATCACATTCCTGCAGGAGATTTACCTAGCATCAGCAACAGATGCAGCATTCACTAGCAGATGGGGGTGCCAATGATAATACACATACTCTAAATATGCGAGGGAAGTAGCAATATTTATCCACCACACCCTGAGCTGTAGGCTTACAGAATGGACTAAGGACCAGGAGGGGAGAGCACTCTTGGTATCGGGCGAAATGGAGCTCATGAAAATCACAAGTATTACTAGCTATGCACCCATGATAGATGCCCCTGAGTACTATGATTGTATAGCAAATCAGTTGCTAAAGTTTAGAGACACCATGACAAGATCATTTGGAGGTTGATTTTAGCACAGTTCTAGACACATAATTGGACAAATCCTCAACTACACCCAAACCGTTCCCGGACGTCACATGCAATTGAACACATTAAAAACCTATATGGCCCACTGGGCATCTGGTGAAGCTGCCACCCTGGGGTCCAGGCCTTTACATTTTATTCAACGGTCCATGATGCAGCAACTTGCATAGATTTCTTTTTACTGACAGAAGCATGCGCCAGATGGGTCAGAGATACGTCTATAATAGACAATATCTGACCACTCCCCAATAACAGATATGATATGGCATTTCTAAAGCACCTATACACAAGTGTTTCAAGGCACGGCGCGGCGAGGCAAGGGGGGGGGGCAGAGGGAAGACGGGGACAACGATCTTACTAGGCCAGGTGACATTGAGATCGCGCAAGTGCAGGGGACGGGGGAAGAGGAAAAGTGAGGGGGGATAGAGGAGGGGGAAGTGCAGTACATGGGAAAGACAGTAAAATAAATAGAATAAATGAGCGATAACTAATAGTGCGGCCAGCTGGTGGCAAGTGCAAGTGCAGACATCAGGTGTCAAGAGCTGTTAGGGGGCTATAGGGATACAGAAAACAGTCCCAAAGTGCAGGGTATGGCAGAGAGACAGTGCAGGGGTGCCACTGGCAGGGGAGGGGACCTGGGCCCGAGATCAGAGGGTAGCCAGGTGACCAATGCAGTTTCAGCCACGAGTTCAGCAGGGGAGAGGAGGAGAGAAAGCAGAAACAAAGAGGAAGGTTTTGAGGTGCATCTGGAACCGACAATGGTTCTCCTCACGTTTCAGGGAGTCAAGGAGACTGTTCCAGAAAGAAATCTACCACCAACTCGTTACTTGGAGAAGCGACTGACCCTGAGGGAGTTGGAGGCAGATGAGCTAAGAGCTCGAGAGGAAGACATTTGGGAATCGAGAGTTTAAGGAATTGAGACCCCCTGTGCCCAGAAGGCTTTGTGGACAATGCAGAGGGTTTTGAACTTAATCCCCACAGCCACAGGGAGCCAGTGCAGAGATTTCAGTCCTGGAGAGATACGATCCTTGGGCTTGAGGCCAAGGACAAGTCTTGAAGTCCTGCTCTGGATGAGTTGCAAAGGGCAGAGAGTAGAAGCAGGCAGATTTAGAAAGAGACGGTTGCACTAGTCAAACCTCGAGAGAACCAGAGCTCTGGAGACAGTGAGCATCTGGGGGAAGGGGAGGAAAGGAAGAATACCTCTGAGGAGGTGCAGCTGGTAGTGTAACTTGACATCTCCACAGATAAAACCAATGCTAGCACCTGGAGGTTTAATGCAGTCACCCTGACGGATGTAACATTCCAGTTGGACCTACTAAAAGAAATGTAATTCTTCCAAACAAATAGAGGAATGGTGGACTCTGCATCTGTATTTTGAGAGGTATTCAAGTGCTAAATACGGTGCTTCTGCATCCTTAAAGAAGACAGCGTGCTTCGCTACATCAGGAGGTATCTAAACAACTGTGAAAAAAGCTAAAAGATTTTGAAAAAGGAGTACTTTGCAGATAAAGAAGCTGTCAGAATGGATGAGATACACACCACATTACAAGCATTCAGAGATACAACACAGTGCAAGGTTAAATATTTGGCCAGCCACATGAATGCACAGCAATATTGGGATGGGGGGGCAGAAGACCAGGAGAATATTGACATTGTTAGCAAATGCGGACCGACCCACTACACTTGTTCATGTGATTAGGGCAGATGGTGACGTGCTAAAATATTGCAATTTGGAAATCCTAAATGAGTTTAGAAAAATTATAAACTAAATCATATGCATCACAGGTTCAAAAATCTCCCATCAAATTAGCCAATTGGTAGAGCAGGTGGCTCTCTATTGGCTGGAGGATGAGGATCAACAAAAGCTTAATGCATCGATTACAATAGGGAAAACACAAATCCATTAAGGACAACCTCCCAAGCAGGAAATCCCCTGGGGTGGATGGCTTGTCATCTGAATTTTATAAAGCCTTAGCAAGCATGGTAGGACTGCATCTCTTAAATGTATAAATAATAAGTTATATGACAAGGTAAACTGACAGATAGAGTGTGTGAGGTGCTAGTGATTCTCCTATTGAAGCCACATAAGGATCCCACAGAATGCTCATCATACTGCTCCATACGACTCATTAATATTGGCAACAAGATATTTGTGAAAATTCAGGCAAATAGGTTCCTCCTGCTAATGCCAAAATGTGTTCTACTGGATCAATCCAGATTCATTCTGCGCAGGTTAACATCATATGGCCTATACTGGCTTTTTGACATGATGCAAGATGTTCAGCTTGAACTGCAGGTGGCAGCAGTCCTATTGGATGCCGAAAAAGCCTTCGATTCCATGGGAATGAGTAGTACAATGGGCCCCCTTTTTATTTCAAGTACATTTTGACAGGTGGAACACCCCTTTTGTTTTCTTAGTCTCGCCCCTTTTGATATGAGTTTGATATACACTTCATAAAAATGTAATAAAATGATATCAAAGATAATGTCTATTTGATATCAAATGTATATTTTCAGATAATGTGCTTTCTAATTTTATATTAAAAAGCATATGAATTGAATATACATTTCCTATTTAAATGATTCATAGTGAATATAACATTCTTATAAAAATGTGGGTGGGAGCATGTGGCTGCGGTGCTGACTGGTTGAGGGTTGAGGGCAAAGGGAGCTGTGAAGAGAGAGACTGTGAATATCGGGTTCAGCGGCGTGATGCGGAGATGACGCTGGAGTGGGTTTCCACCCAGAGGTGTTAGAAATGCGGGTATACGTTTGATATCAAATGAATAAGCCCCCCCAAAGCTTTTGATAGCAATTTTATTGAATTCCAATAACTGTATGAAAACTGTATACACAGTTTATATATTTGAAGAATTTCAAGAAAGTTTGATATAAAATGATCGAGCTATAAATAGCTTTAGGACAGTATACTTTTTATGTTAGTTTTATAGTAATTGCTTATAAAATTGATATCAATTTTATTTAAAAATGTGGATATATTTTAATATAAAAGCAGATCTAAATTTTTATATGAACTTGATATTAAATCTGTAGTATAGATGACGTTATGAATTTTATACGGGCTATGAAGTTTGCTGCGTCACTTTGGGACATTGAACCTTGATAGAAATGTAATATAAATTTTATTAATAAGATCGATGACATCATGATTGTATAATCTCAATGACACAAGCAAGAGAGATAGCGAGTATAGATGAATATAGATTTGATAAACATTTAAATATAAAGGGACGGCCAAGGCTGTGATGTCGTAGGGGGAGGGTCTTACAACTCGGATATATAACTTTTGTGGTAGGGATGAGAAACATGTGCATTTTGAGCTATTCAGGGGCTACACAGGAAACAACAACTATGAACAGCTACAGTTACAATGAGGGGATAACACCCGAGGAAGCCCTGGAGGTTATGACAATAGTCATACTTCTGATTGGTTTATGGTGTATGATGGGATGGAAGATGCTTAGGATTTTATAGCCGACTATGAACCAGTAGAGTTTTGGGATGCTGATGATGCGGGTATGGATCAATCAAGCATGGCCGATGCAGGTTCTGAAGACGGTGAATCTATGGCTCTGCAGGTGGATGGAGCAATGATACCGGAGGCTGATTTCGCCCCCGGGGGCCTTGATGAAAAATAGGGTCATGTGTGCCGGGGTGAGGAGAACCAGGCTGCAGCAAATACTGTCAATATTTATTGTGCTTGCTGTTCAAACCAACTTGGAAAACCGGGGTATTTTGAAAGTAGCCTGTGCAAGGCATGTCTTTCGGTGATGGAGACTGATAGCCTTAAAGACAATGCTATTATTAATTGTGCTTGCTGTTCAAAATTAATTGAAAGCCTGGGAATAACAGTCTGTGTAAGGAATGTATTACGCTAATGGAGACCGATTTGGACACGACAGCTTCTCCTTGCGCTGATATTCGGGCCACCCAGGGGATTACGTCCATAGTAGCTGGGGCTTTATAGGGGCTTTACAGATGGTGCTACGGACATAAAATAAATGATGCTCAGCAGGATGCTCACAAATGTTTGGAAAAAGCTTACATGGATAATTCGCTATGTAAAATATGTGTCGTATTGAGCCCTAAACCTTTAGTAGATATGTTGCGCTTGACGCAGCCAATGACACAGAGAAGGACCAGTGCAGGAACTGATTAATGCCTGTCTAAAACATTATGGGCTTTAGAATCAGTGAATAAAACTCTTTTTAAAATGAAGCAGTTTAAACAGGGGTATCCGATGGGTGTTAGAAACATCATTGAAAAAAGTTTCCAACTGGACGGAGATAAAGTATATATAATTAAGCGCATAATGGAATGTTGTCATGGTTGTGTATGAAGCAGCGGCGTGCAATGTGTTTGTGCAGTAATCACATGTATTATGGAATCTATAACAGGCCCAATTGCTCTAGCATTTTAATGTGAATATATTTTTCATAGAAATTGCTGTTGTACATGTTAATAAAAATATGTTGTGTATAAAAACTGATTGTGTCTTTATGTTGAGCGGTTATGGGGCAAACTTTGCCGAAAATATATTATGATGAAGGAGGTGTTGGTAGTTGTGGAGGGCATGACAGCCTGTGCCATAATCTGCAAACCGATGGTGAAAAGATGTCACAGGGAGCCGTCAAGACGTGGCTTTCAGGGGAAGAGGCTTACATGCTACTCAAGCAGGTCTGAAAAAATTTTGAACAGCGAATGCCATAGTATGTGCCATCGATCAACAATGACATCTTGGATTTCAGTCTGTTTCGCAGAGATAACGATGGTTTTCGCTATATTCTAGCTGCCATCGACGCTCTATCAAAGTACACCTATCAAAAAGTGATCAGGGCGCCCGTCTGCATGAAAGAATACAGCATGATAACCTGTTGTGTGGGAATCTACCCACTGAGAGTCTGCAGCCACGTGTTTTAGCTCAATGTACCTTTCACAATGGAGGAATATCCATTTGCATATAAGTCTTTGTCCTGCCCACTCGAGCAGTCCAGCACCGAAAGGATCCTGTGGAGAGAGTCGCCCTTAAAGTCTTAAGCATTCCTAGTGGCAGCTCTGGTACTACTCAAGAAAACCTGTTCCTGGGACAACTACCAAAAATAATCATCATGGGGATTGTTGAAACAACTGTGCTCAGCGGGGCATACAATAAAAAACCCATTTGAGTTCCAACACTGTAACTTGAACTATGTGGCACTGCATAAGGATGGTGTTCTGATTCCTGCCAATCCATGCACTCCGGACTTTCGAACATAATCAGAGAATAGACAGGGCTGGTGGCTGTCAATGGAAAGAACACGCGTGATGCAACAGCTTCATTCACACGCAACGAGTATGCTCTCGGCTATACCCTAATGTCCTTCGATCTAAGACCAGACAGCGCATTAGCGCATCATTTCAACCTCCTGAGAAGCAGGAACCTACGTGCTAAAATAAAGCTTGAAAGAAACCTAACCGCCACATACTCTTTGCTAGTGTGGAGCATTTTTGATAGCGTTCTCGAGATCAATACACAAAGAAACATCCTTTTTGATATTTAATGTACACTCTACAGATGAAAGGATTTCTGTGTAAGCATAGACACGCTTGGAAAACATTTCACAATGTGTATGCTAGCGATACATGTCCCTAGCGCCTGTCCAGAAATCGCCTGGTTAGTCTGGTGGTAAACACCTACCCGCAGGCCCTGGGTGGAACACATTGGATAGCTCTGTGGTGGGAGTGGGATGTGCTAACAGTGTTTGACAGTTTGGCACACTTCCTGCAACACCTCATATATGCCAGAGTTTTACTGGGCTATGTGAAAAGCACTGCAAAGAATTTATTTTGCTATTGGCTGTTTTGAAAATGTATTCAAACAATCGCATGCAAAAGGATCAAATGGTAACCAGATTTATTAACAAGCCTTTACCTAACTTGTATAGATTTCGCAAAATGTTAAGAGTGTGTCAAAAATGTAAATATGGATCGTCTATCTAGTGATACATGCATAATACAATGACTTTTTAAAAATCATCAAGCGTTGTGCATTATTATACATAATAAATAATAAAACAATAAAAAACAGCCAGTTTTATAAATTGAAAACATTAATAAAAAAAGACATTTAATACAGAGAGAAAACATGTTATGCCACAAACATCTTAATAAAAATAGAAAATAAACGTATACATTTAGATGTTTTAGAGTCATGCATGTTGTGGGTGGGTAAAGATTCCTTAAACCAGCTGGTATTCCATTTATTTTCAGTGCTAGGGTAGCAGGGACTGTTTCTAGGGGTGACTAAAGGGCTGTGTTGTTGTGGAGGAGTTACAGAACCACCAGTTTTTATCCGCTCCAGAAGGCATCGTTTGGCGACACTAGCCACAACCGAGGTCGGAATATTTAAATCGGTGATTGCTTGCATAAACACGTTCAAGCTGATGGGGGCATTTATTATAGCAGCGGGGCGTATCGTTCAAATCCAGATATATGTCGGTCCACCCCATGTTGATCTGTAACACCCTGTACTAGATTGTGCAGGTTCAAACCCCTTATAACCCTGCCTCTGTAAATAAACTCCCCCCTATCGGTCCACGTGGCCACCACCTTTGCAGTTCCATCTTATGCAGCAATAGTTCTGTGTTAGGTTTATAGCATTGGCTGAGGGTCTTCACCACATCTGCTACAAATGGATCTGCCTCTGGTGGAGCCTTCACTCTGCTAGATTCCTCGGGCGGCATGCATAAAGTTAGTTTGTTTTTCTCTGCATCACTGTGTTGGGCGTGGTTTAAGTATTTATGCAGAATTTTCAGAATATAAGGCGCTTTATCATGCACCGCTTAATCAGGTCTATTTAAAACAGCCTTCATTTCTGAGTCGAGATGCATGGTAACAACCTTTGGTATATCCCATTCCAGCACAGAGGTGTGAGTTGTCAGGCTTTCTAACTGACGCTTGTCCATCAAATTTATTTTATAGGTGTGTTCCATTACTACCCCCCCGAGCAAGCTGGTGATGAGTGGTAGGGCTATGCCTATGAGCGAACCTTTGAAACTGCCGGCCTGCAAGACCACTTTTCTTTTAGCCCTTAGCGATATTTGCTTACTGCCCAGTTTTTTGATGACGTTCTTTTTCAACACACTTATTTGACGGTGTGTTAGAGGGATGTGTCTCTTTAAAGTGATCAGATCACTCTTCGAAATAGTGGCCACCAAAGCATCAGAGGCTGCAGCTAGAATGGCATTGCACTGTTGAGGGGTGGCATACACAAGCATTTTCAGCAGCACAATGTTTCTCTGTATGCGTGTTGACATGGTGAAAGCATCACCGGCTAGTGACGCAGATTTGCGCTTAATGTTTTTTAGATGTCTTTTTTGGGATATAATCAGCGGGTAAACAATCTATAATCCTCTAGATTGGTTGTTTCTAAATCAACCAGTAGATATCATTGGGGCTTACTGGTTGCGTCTTCAAAAGACTCCATGAAAAAATACATTTTGGTTGGATACATCTGGTGGGCTATCACAGCTAGTTTTGTTTATCACAGGGCATTTTAAATAACACTATATAACTAGCATTTAGCGTTATAGACCTGTTGCTCTTGCCCTTGTAAAACAAGTTTTGCTCAATATTACAAATGCTTAGATTGTGGTGATGGGAATATTAAGTAAAGGCTTTTTCTGGGCAATGCTGCATGGGCATCCCACAAGCGAGGCAGGGTAACTGCTGTTACCATCGGCAGCTTGGAGAGGGGCAGCCCCAACCCCCCGCGCCTTTAGGCTTTCCTAAAGCAGAGACCAGAGACAAAATAGTACATTACCTAGACAATTTCATGGTCATAGGGCCACCAAACTCCGAGGAATGCGGCCAGGCTTTAACAAAACTGGAGCACATGGCCGCTCAATGGGGAATTCCCCTAGCGGGGGAAAAAAACACCAAACCAGACACAAACATAATCTTTCTGGGCATCGAAATAGACTCAGCAAAGGGGCTCTGCAAAATCCCCAAAACAAACATATCAGAACTCCTGGCTAAAATACAAAACCTGATAAAGAGAGAAAAGGGGACTGTAAAGGAAATACAATCCTTAGCAGGCAGCCTCAATTTCGCATCCAAAATAATACCTCAAGGGAGGATATTTTCCAGAAGCCGGGAGTTCAAAATCAAATCACTCACCAAACCACACTTGCATATCCGGCTAGGCAGAGAGGTGAAACAGGACCTGGAAACATGGGGAAAATTCCTCAGAGATTTCAACAGGTCTTTACTTTGGCAAACACCTTTAAATATCCGGTCAAACAGGGTCCTTTACACCGACGCAGCTGGGAGCAAGGGGTTTGGAGCCATACTAGAATCCGAATGGGTGGCAGGACACTGGCCCAATTCATGGCAAACAGCAGGGTGGACAAGAAACATCACCTTACTAGAAATATTCCCCATCTGGCTAACATTACACATCTGGGGCAGGCGACTAGCGAATACGGAACTTTTGATTTGGTGCGACAACATGGCTCTAGTGGGCTCCATAAACAGAAGGTCTACGAAATGCCCTTTAGTACTAAAAGTATTATGAGCCATTACAACAGTCACACTACAAGTAAACGTTGTACTCAAAGCACATTTCAGGGGAAGATAATAACATTGCTGATGCCTTATCTCGCTTCCAGTGGACAAGATTCCGAGAGCTAGCGCTGCATGCCCAAGAACAGATGACGCCAATACCAGCAGAATGCTGGGCAATAATGGGAAGACAAGGATAACGGCATCAACGCCAACGCCAGAGAGCACAGGCCGGGATGCCCAACCAAAACCAGGCACCTATAAAACGGGTGCCAACAACACATTGGCATCAACGCCAGCACCAGAGAGTGCAGGTCGGGATGACCAAGACAAAGCAGGCACCTCTAAAACGGGTGCCAACAACACATTGGCATCAACCCAGCACCAGAGAGTGCAGGCCGGGATGATCAATACAAAGCAGGCACCTCTAAAAAGGGTGTCAGCTACACATTGGCATCAACGCCAGCGCCAGAGAGCCCAGGCCGGGATGCCCAACAAGAATCAGGCAAAACAACAACGGGTGCCAACAACCTCACATGCTTCCTAACAGAGATGGCAGAGAAGGCGGTGGCAAGCACCACAGCAACACAGTACAGTAAGTTTTTGCAAACAGTATTCAAAGCCACAGGTTTAAACCACGTAGAACTAATAACGATTAAAGATATAGAAGTATTTTTAAAATGGGCCCGGGAACAAGGTTTCAAAAGGGATTGGGCTAAACGACACCTGGTGGCAATCTCATACTTTACGAAGATTTGGGGCGATTCAGACCCCACTCAGAACACACTCATTTCTTATGCAATGAAGGAATGGGGCAGATTGGAGGGGCCGCAAGTGGACACCCGCCGACCCCTTGATTTCACCAAACTGGTACAGATAGCAAGCCATTTGGAAGCCATATGTTGGCACCCTTACGAGATAATGTTATTTAAAACAGCCTTTTTCCTAGTCTACCTCTGGGCTTTCCGGGTAGGTGAACTCATCGCTTCCAGCACCAAGGCCACAAACGGCCTGGGCATCATGGAAATCAGGGTGAGACAGGAGAGTGTTAATATAGAAATGCAACAGTCGAAAACGGGTGCAAAAAGAACCATCAATATTTGTTGCATCGATGAGGCAACAAACTGCCCTGTGTGCATCACCAACCTCTATTACGCACAACGACCTAAAGTGGGGGGGAGTTTTTTAATCCACAAGGATGCATCGGCCCTAAGCCGCTACCAATTTAAAGGAGTGCTGATGAAAGCAATCAGCAGAGCAGGGTGGGATCCCAAACATTTCGGAACTCATTCCTTCAGGATAGGTGCCACCACCGCTGCATGGCAAGGAGGTTTAGCACCGCAACTGCTAAAAAACATAGGGGGATGGAAGTCAGACTGTTATAAAAGATATATCAGATCGCAATCGATATAGCCATCCGCCCTAATAATTTGTCTTGCCTTTCCCTCCCTCCCACCACCATAGAAACATCAGGCGAATTGAGGACCACACTCCGATTAGCATGGATAGTTGGCCACTCATTCGTTTTCAGGACAGGCAGATGGGCAGAAGAGACTAAAGATGGGCCACCTTTCAGAAACACCATTACTTCATGGTGGGGATACAGAGGCCTACGTTGGGCGGACGTCCACGAAACATTAGCAGAACTGGTGGCATACAGGGACCCACCAGAATTCCTGATATACATCTAGGGGGCAACGACCTAGTCAACACAGCTAGACGCACCCTATGCGAAGAAATGTGCTCCTCCCTAGCAGGCATTTCGCACAACTGGAGGGGTACCGAAACATATTTCTCAGCCATCTTACCAAGAAAGAAATGGCTAGGGGCCAACTGCTACAAATCTATAGACATATCCAGAAGAAAACTGAACAGGATTATACAGAGATTCTGTATGACTAGAGGACTGGGTTTCATAAAACACCCAGCCATTACACTAGGCAACCCAGACCTTTTTATCGACGACGGCACCCATCTGTCTAGCCAGGGCATGAAGCATTTCTTTCGGGAAATCAATACTCTTGTTCACAGGGGCTGTCTCTAGGGCATACTCTTGGGGGAACACGGCCAGCCGGGAACCTGCCTGTGTGTGGCGGCACAGGTCCGAGGGGGTAACCTCAGGACCTGTTGCCCAAAAATATGATACCATCATGATATGTGATATTGTTATTGTCATAACCCATATCTGTACAATAAAATCCTATGGCCTTTTTATTGCCAACACGTGAAACAAGTTGTGAGCCTATCATTATGGGTGAGGGTTTGGGGTTCGGCCATTACTAATGCATGCATATGGGTTCAGTAGTTAGAGTTTGGCATTCTGGCCCCCCTCGGTCATCAAATCATCCACTATAATCATATTCACCATGCTCGGCGGAAATAAATGATCGTCGTTGAGACGGTCGGGCATACTCTCTACAAACCGAAGGTGTTTAAAATGCTGTTGCAAGGTGTTATAAAGAGGCTGCCAGCAGCTGTCGAACCAGGCAATATTTTCAGGCTATGTGGTATCGCGGTGTGAGTGTTTCCTAAAGGTTTTCTGACAAAATAACTCTTGCTGCAGCTGGAATGTCCAGCCAGCGCACACGCGAAGAGATGTTGTAGCCTGATCTCCATAATGACAAATACTTGAGCATTAAGAAACCATGTACAAATATCTAAGTGCGAGCTTCTTGGGGGGGGGTTCAATCACAGCATGTGGTTACCCATTCAATCGTCTATGAGTTAATAAAACAAAAACTGCTGTATTTGCACATCTATATCTGGCATGTAAGCACTACGTAAAAACCTACAAACTAAATGCACAGCTTTCTTTACCTCACCTAGGATCTGCAAATAACATGATACAATGCACCTCTTAAGAACTGTATAAAACCCATGAATTGTATATCACACACAACATATCTTTAGAAGTTATAATAAGTCATTCAACATATAGCGACCCATCCCATCACCCCTGTAAAAACAATGGGCTACCTTTGTCAGACACCCCATAACACCTGTTCTTGAAGCCCGATGAAAAATCAAAAGAACAACTCTGCTCATCTGGGCCCCCAGGCAATCCTGGCCCATTGATTAATCAAAAAAAGAACAACTCCACTCATCGGGCCCCCAGATAATCCAGCAGCATCAAGATCAATAACGAAGATGCCCCATAGATGAATCAAAAAAATTGAAGAACCACACCTGCTCGTCGGGCCATCAGGCAATCCAGCACCCTTCATGATCAACAACAATCATGCCCCATTGATGAATCAAAAAATAAAAGAACAACTCTCCTCATCGGATCTACCAGGCAATCCAGCGGCTTTGATGATCAACAAAAACATGCCTCAGCATTGGGCCCTGAAAACAATGCTTCACATAGTAGTAGTGTTGCTGCTTGAGATCAGAACCACTATCTGCAGCACCCCATGATTGATATCTTGGTAGCAGTAGCTCCTCCACTGTATACACCCCTTGCAATGATGAAGCAGTTAGGGCCACCAACCCCTCTATACCTTGGGCTTGCAGATAGCAACAGTGTCCAAAAAACCCTGATTCATTTTCTCAAGACATTTCCATGACACTTCTTGTTGGAGCTCCTTAAACTAGCCCAATAACAGTTTTCCATTGGCTCTGGCATCCCAGGCTTTTGTGGCTTGAAGCCCCCTGAGAAACAGCCCCTTCCAGTGACTCATTTCACAAATCCTTGCTATACAGATCCATCCTTGATGATTGCATGAACCGGTCAGCCACATTCATGGGCATTCACCCTGTCACTCTCTGCCCCAACTCTCTCTTTTGCTGTCATCATGGTTCTCTTCAACTACCCTGCAGCCACAGCATCCCTTTAGGCCTAACGGATGGCTTCATGGGGCACTTTGACGAATCTGAACTCCTACTTTTAACTTTCCGCCTTTGTGCTGCTGGCGAGGCTTGCCCAATCCCTCCCGCTTCCTCCCTCCTCCCACCTCCCTTCCGCCCTGCGCTCTGATTTGTTGGGTGTCTTGACCCACGTTTGGACTATTAAGCTGCAACATTTGGTGTTGTGGGCTTAGAAAATCCAAGATGGCGGAAAAGCCCACAGTTGCGCCAGAATCCGGGAAAACCGCGCAGTTTGTGCGCACACCAAAATGGTTGCCTAACCTGCCACCCACCAGGGCAAGCATGATGGGCCAGGAGTGCCATGAGTGAAATGTGTGCCACAGGAAAAACAGCAGTGCCGGTTGGCTAAAAATGCGCTTTAAAATCACCTTTGTTTCCCTGAATGCAAGCTCAAAATGCCTATTTCAAACATTGCAAGATATTCAGAAATCTTACTGAACACCAGCAGACATCTGGCAGAATGAAGTTTTGTGTGCATACAAAATCTGGAAAGGTGAAGAGCCCAAAACAGTGTTTATAACAAAACTGGCTGAGCTGTGGATGTCAGCAGCTTAAGTTAAATGGACAGAAAGCCACTAAAATCAAAATGTTTAAAATAAATTAGTGACCTACTTTTGAGAGTAACATAGGTTGCAATTGTTAAATGTCATAGTTTTGAACTTAGAATCAGCATTCTAGCTGCATGTGTAAAAATTGTAAGTTTGATTTGAATGAAGAAAAACTGGGAACAAAAGTGACATTTAGCTAAAACCTGGCTTAATGAGACTGGATTCTGCCTGACAACTACCCCCGACAGGAGTTGAAGTTGATCAGCAGCTGTGTTCCCAGGCCTGGCTGCATCCTGCTGCCCCTGCCAAAAGGAGATGACACCTCTTTGATTGAATTAGGGGAGTGACACCTGGGGACTACAGGAAACTAAACAAAGCACTGTCCCTGGCTCAGGCACATGTTATATTAGGGGGGTCGTAAAATGGCTTCCTCTTGGAAGGAGAAGTGGGAGGGGCACTGCATATGTGAGCAAGCTGAGCTTGGGGGAAGTGGATAAACCAGAAATTCCACCATATGCTTTGGAAAACCACATATGCTTTGGAAAACCACACCCCTTTGGGGCCAGAGCATAATTTTAAAAAGATGGATAAACCATAGTGCGGACTTGTAAAAATTATATAAATAACATCATCATTCTTGTGATTTTTCTGTGCACATTTTAAGAGGTGTTAGGACCCTGTGGTATGTTCTTGGGGATAGTAGTGGAAAAAAAGGTTGTTTCTCCAAATGTATGCATGTTAAAAATCTGACACTTTATCATCTGAAACCCATATCCCTAGTGCACATTTGTGTAAAATCTGGAAAGGTTTAGAGGTCGTGATCGGGATGAAAAGGGCAGAATTCTGTCATAAGTGGACACGACATCTTACAAAGACAGGGATTGGATGGTTTGGTGCTACAGAAAATATGTTAACTGGACGTATAATATTAGAAAAATGGTACACAGATAAATATGTATTTGGATCAGAAATAGGTTTGTGTGCAATTTGACAAGGGGAGGATCCTCTACCATAAACCTACCTCATCACTCTGACTCACAACCCAGTTCCCCCAATCAAGGAAGAGAGGAGGAACTGGCCAATGATAAGTTGAGAGGGTTGGGCATAGAAGATGAGCCGACCCTCCCACTTTCTAAAGACATAAAAAGAGCCACTGGAAGCCAGATAGGACTTTCTTTTTCACTTTCTGTGGAGCATTTTGACTTCAGACTTCACATCCAGAGATCCAGAATTCAAATCCATCAATCTCCAGAGACCAGAAATTAACTTCAGAATTTGTAGCAGAGAGGCCTGAATCCACAAGCTGAATCCTTTTTCAGCAGGCCTCCAAATCATTTGCAAACTATTCAACAGCCGGGCGAGCTGTTTGAATTTTTGCCAAGAACTTTTGTCAGAACCAGAGACCAGACCGCCGTGCAGTGCCGAGAACTTTTGTCAGAACCAGAGATCCAGACCTCTGTGCAGTGCCGCTAGTAGAGCTGACCCAGAAGGTAGAATTATCCAGTGAGCAGAACCAGGCAGAGACCGTCCGTGGTGAGGGAACCGCAGTCCAATCCTGACCCGATCCGTGGCGAAGTCGCATTCCTGTCCAAAATATAGTGTGAGTACTGCCAGAACTGTGCAAAACCCAATCTCTTAGTTTAAAATAATCTAGTCCAAACTATTTTAGCCTATTAGAACTGCCTCCTAGAATCGTGTCATTCTGTCATCTTTAAAACTGAAAACTGTCATCTGTCATTCTGAGCTTTAAAATTTCAAATCCAAAAAACTACCTTTACTAAATCGGCCGTATCTCCGGAACCGTTTGTGATAACTTTTATTTTGAAGCTGAGATTCTAAGCTTTCCAACAAGCTCTAATCCGACTTGATACTTCTCATACTCCCTCCGTAATTGTGCTCGACGCACGCGACTAAATTTGCCGCGATTTGACATTTTGCTTAATTTCAGCCACGTGTAAAAATATTTGTCCTTGCTTTCCTTTGCTGAAATTCGTTTGCAACCTGACAATCATTCATAGAGCATTGCTAAAGTGATCCTGAATTAATTGAACGTATATATCTCTCTCACCCTGAACCTCCTATAGGGAATTAAAAGCAATTTGAGTATATTTTTCACTTCATTGCCACCACATTTAAAAGGATTTTGCCTGTGTTTAAAACTCCTACCTGTTTTCCTCTAAGCTTGCTAAGGGGGGAACTGAATTATATTTGATTGCATTCCTGAGAACTGTGTGTTTTTCTTCCATCTCTTTACATTGCATAAAGGGGGGGGGGGTGAATTGTCAAAGAAAAGTGATTACATTTTCTTTTGTTGAAGTCATACCAAGTTTATTTTCTGTACTGTATTTCATTCATCATTGCATTGTCCTTGAAGCCATAAAAGCATTCTCAGCTACTTTATCCTCTCTATATCACTTCTAAGCCATCAAAAAGAGTGTACCACTGTAACATTATCCATTGTTGATCACTATCATCTTCACAAGTGTGCTATCAAATATTAATTTACTATAAAAGTGTGATAGATATATATTGTTTAATTTTCAAATAAACCTTTTAATTTGCAAAACAAACCTACTTCTTGGCTCAGTGGGGTCAGGGGGATTCTGAGAGAGGGGTGTTATATAAGGGTTGTCATCCAGAGTAAACGAACTGGACATAAAAATATATCAATAAGGGTTTCCCTCAGCATCCCAGACTAGGCATTGACTTAGCTGTAGTGTTGAATTGAATCCGCTTACAGATTGGCCTCCTGGCCTTTGTGTGTGCGCTGTATCGGTGGGCTCACTCCCTGCTCGCCTCTTTCTCTTTGTGCTGCTGGCGAGGCAGGTGAGTTTTGGCCATTGAAGCCCTTCCTGGTCTGGGAAACTACCATCTAGGCCTTTTCCGATCCCCTTGCCCCACGCTTGCCACTGTTTCCTTTCCCAATCCCTCCCGCTTTCCTCTTCGTGCTTCCTCCCTCCTCCCACCTCCCTTCCTGCCCCCGCTCTGATTGGCCTCCTGGCCTTTGTGTTTGTGCTGTATCGGTGGGCTTACTCCCTGCTCGCCTATTTGTGCTACTGGCGAGGCAGGTGAGTGTTGACCATTAAAGCCCTTTGTGGGCTGGGAAACTACCATCTGGGCCTTTTCTGAGCCCCGTGTCCGCGCTTGCCACTGTTTCCTTTCCCGATCCCTCCCGCTTCCTCCCGCCTCCCTTCCGCCCGCCTCGCTCTGATTGGCCTCCTGGCCTTTGTGTGTGTGCAGTATCAGTGGGTTCCCTCCCTGCTCGCCTCTTTGTGCTGCTGGCGAGGCAGGTGAGTGCTGGCCATTGAAGCCCTTGCTGGGATGGGAAAATACCATCTAGGCCTTTTCTGACCTCCTTGCCCAACGCTTGCCACTGTTTCCTTTCCCGATCCCTCCCGCTTCCCTCTTCCTGCTTCCTCCCTCCTCCCGCCTCCCTTCCCGCCCCCTGTTCTGATTGGCCTCTTGCTGGTCCTCACTGACCTCCCCAGGGCAGCCCTCTGCCCGGCAGCCCCTGTGGCAAAGGGCCCCAAGGCAAAGGGCGGCTCCAACTGAGGCGGCTCCAGCTAGTGTCTGCAGGTGTCCGCAGGGGAAGCCAGTCGCCAGCCGTCAACCATCTGCGACTATGACAGGTAAGAGTGGTCCAGGTTAGGTTCTGAACCTCACTTTACCGGGCAAACTTGACCATTTAGCAAACCCTCAAACTTAGGTGTGTTTCACCTGTTTAAAATTGAATTGTGAAAGTAATTAAAATTGCATTGTGAAACCTAGGCCTTTTCCCCTCTATTGAAGACTCTCAAACTTAGGTGTGTTTTTCTCCTGTTTTAGAATTGCATTGTGAAAGTATTTAAAATTGCATTGTGAAAGTATTTAAAATTGCATTGTGAAACCTAGGCCTTTTCCCCTCTATTGAAGACTCTCAAACTTGGTTGTGTTTTCTCCTGTTTTTAAAATTGCATTGTGATTGTCCTTTAAATCTGAGTGTCTGTTGTCTTGTCTAATTGTTTCAACATGTCTCGCCTCTCTCTATCTCGTCTGCTTGCACCCTGCCCTTTGTCCTTCCCTAGTGTTCTCCCCTTCCCTCTCCCTTCCTCTTCTCTCCTCTCCCTACCTACTCTATGGTGCTCTCTGTCTCACCTATTTTCTCTGACTGCTTCTCTATCAACTATCCTGCTCTCCTCACTAAATCTGGTAGGAAGAAGTATAAAAAGGATATGCTGGTCTCCAACCCAGGGCTCCCTATCGCGGACACTTATACCAGTGCCTCCTCCAGGCAAACTTTCACTGACATCCTCTTTGTCGTTCCCTCTCCAGACATATGGCCTCTGTGCTCTCTCCTTTCTCTTCTTCTCCCATTAATGGTGGCACCCGGTTGGAGGCCCTCCTGGCCTCCTTCCCGTCCTCTAAGGTCATTGTTAATGTTTATGTGAATGGTACTGTCTTGGTCCAAGGCCCTCATACCAACCTTCTCCTCTTCGATAGATGCTTCCCATGCCTCATCAATTTCCTTTCTTCTCCTGCTGCCCCTCTCCCCCTCCATGACTTCCTCGCCTCCCCCTGCTGCCTCCTCCTTGGCTACCTTGCCTTCTGCTCCTTCCCTTTCTGCCTCCCCCTCAGGCTTCTTCTACACCTCCGCAGGATGTACCTCTGATTTGTACTCCTCCCCGGAAGTCTTTCAAGGACGGCAACCTTCTCCATATTGCCACTCTTGACTCTCGCTCAGCTGTAAAACACCCCAACATCTGCCGCCTTCTGGAGGAACTTGACCTCGATGTCCTCGGTCTCGCCGAGACATAGTTCACGGCCAGCTCTGTCATGAGCTTTGACACTCTCCTCCCTGACGGCTACAAGATCCTCTCCATGCCCAGGTCCAACCGCTCCGGAGGGGGTGTAGCCATCATCTTCCCTGAGTGGATTCCTGCCTCAGTCAGTCCTACGCAGGCCTACTCCTCTTTCAAATGCCTCGTCTGCAGGCTCTCTCTCTCTCCTAGCCATTCCCTTACTGTGGCTACTATCTACCGGTGACCTGGTCAGATCTCCTCCTTCCTCTCTAAGTGGGTGGACCTCTCCTCTTCCCTCCTAGTCTCGACCACTCAACTCCTTCTTCTTGGAGACTTCAACATCCACCTGTATGCTTCCTGTCCTTCCTCTGGACTCTTTTGCGACCTTTGCGACTCTCTCTCACTCTCTATTCTCCCCTCTGGCCCGTCGCACTCTGCAGGGCACACTCTGGATGTTCTGATCTCCTCTGACCTTCCCCTTTCTATCCCTATCACCACTGCTCTCTCCAGGAATGATCACTTTCTCCTTTCCTCCCAGCTCACACTCTCCACCGTTTAGACCAACCCAACTCCATCACTGCCACCCACCTTCTCGGTCATCCGACCTATGAAGCATGTGTCAGTTGAGGCTTTCGCTGCCACCTTCTCACCCCCCCTTTGGTTGAATCACACCCTGACACAGCCCTTTCCATGCTCCACTCTGCTATATCTGATACTCTCGATATTCTTGCCCCTGTCATGGGGATCCGCCTGAAGCCCAAAGCCAAGTGCAACTCCTGGCACGACTCAGACCTCGTCACCCTTAAACGCAAGTGCAGGGTGGCTGAGAGGAAATGGCATGCTTCATATACATCCTCTGACAAACTGGCCTGCCGCCTGCTCCAAAGGCAATACCGGATCTCTGTCCGCACCAAGAAGAGAGCTCACATCCAAGCCTGCGTCTCTACGGCATCTAACAACGCGACTGAACTCTTTAAAATCTGCAAGGAACTGGCCAATCCTGCTGCAGTCTCTACCTCTCCTGTCCCTTCCCAGGCCCTCTCCACGGGACTGGCTTCTCATTTAAACTCTAAAACTCAGGACACCCTGTCCTCGCTCTCCTCCTCCCCCTTTCCTCCCTCTACTCCTTGATCTTCCTCTGGCTCGTCTTCGGCCACCTCTCCTCCCTCCTTCTCTGCCTTTCCCCTGTTCTCCCCAGACAAGGTTTCTAGACAAGTCTGATCTAAGAAAGTCTCATCAAAACGGGTTCATCCCTGTTCCTCCAAAACCCTCAAGGACCACATTGACTCCCTGGCTCCTGCCCTGGCCGACTGCTGCAACCACTCCTTCGCCACTGGAGTCTTCCCTTCCCCCTGAAGCACTCCCTTGTGCACCCTCTTCTTAAGAAACCCTCTGCCGACCCGTCCTGCCTGGCTAACTTCGCCCAATCTCCATCGCTTCTTTCCTGGGCAAACTCTTGGAAAAGCTGCCCATCTCCCAGCTCAATCTTCACAATGAATCTGTTGGTTGTCTCCATGATCATCAGTCTGGCTTCAAAGCTGCCAGAAGCATGGAAACGGCTCTCCTGAACATCCGTGAAGACCTGCTCTCAAACCTTGATTCCAACACCCTGTGTGTCCTCATCTTACTTGATCTCTCCTCTGCCTTTGACACAGTCAACAATGCCAACCTGCTCAACCGTCTACGTGACAACCTGGGGATCACTGGTCAGGCCCTGCCATGATTGACTTCTTTCCTCTCTGATTAACCCTTCCAGGTTCAACTTGGGTCCTTCCTCTCCTCTATCTCTATCTCTACCTGTGGTGTTCACCAGGGGTCTAAACTCTCTCCCTGGCTGTTCAACCAATACCTGGCACTTCTTGGCCACCGCATTGCTGCACTCTGCCCCAACTTCCAGTGCTATGCGGATTACACTCAACTCATTTTCAGGCTACCCTCCACCACCTCTTCCCCCTCTCTCATCTCTGGCTGTCTGTCCGCCATCCAGGAGTTGTGTGCCGCCAATGATCTCCTCCTTAATGCCAGTAAGACTGAGATTCTCCTCATCGGCACACCCACTCCCTCCTTTCCTGTCACTCTCTGGCCGGCCTCTCTTGGCCCTCTTCCTGCTCCCACCTGTGAGGCTAAAAACCTCGGGGTTATCTTTGACTCCACACTCTCCTTCTCTCCTCATATCTCTGATGTCTCTAAGAAGTCACACTACTAGCTACACCTCCTATGAGGTATTCTTCCTTTCCTCTCCTTCCCCCAGAAGCTCACTGACTCCAGAGCTCTGGTTCTCTCTAGTCTGGATTATTGCAACCGCCTCTTTCTAAATCTGCCTGCTTCTACTCTCCACCCTCTGCAACTCATCCAGAACAGGACTGCAAGACTTGTCCTTGGCCTCAAGCCCAGGAATCGTATCTCTCCAGGACTGAAATCTCTGCACTGGCTCCCAATGGCTGCAAGGATTAAGTTCAAAACCCTCTGCATTGTCCATAAGGCCTTCTGGGGCCTCAATACCTTCAACTCTCTCTTCCTAAATATCTTCCTTCTCAAGCTCTTCGCTCATCCACCTCCAACTCCCTCAGGGTCAGTCGCTTATCCAAGCAAAGGGTTGGTGATAGATCTCTTACTTCGGCTGGGGCCTCCCTCTGGAACAGACTCCCTGCCTCCCTGAAACTTGAGGAGAATCATCTCCGGTTCCGGATGCACCTCAAAACCTTTCTCTTTGCTTCTGCTTTTTCTCCTCCTCTCCCCTGCTGACTTCCTGGCTGATACTGAAACTGCCTTGGTTACCTGGCCACCCTCTGATCTCAGGCTGAGGTCCCCTCCCCCGCCAGTCACACTGCTGCACTGCCTCCCTGGCAGCCCCCACACTTGGGGACTGTTTTCTGTATCCCTACAGTCCCACCACCAGCACTTGACACCTGATGTCTGCACTTACCCTTGCACTTGCCACCTGCTGGCCGTACTTTTACTTTTGTTATTTATTTTATTATCCCATGTACTGCACTGTCCCCTTCCCCTTCCCCCTGCACTTTCCTCCTTCCCCTTCCCATGCACTTGCGTGATCTGAATGACACCTGGCCTAGTAGGATCGTTGTCTGTCTTCCCTCTATTAGCTGGCAAATGAGCATAGCACCTGAGCAAGTTAGAGTGAGATTTGAGACAGCACCAAAAGTACTTGCCTCCCATAACCCGTAGCACCTCTAGAACAAACTTACATACCGCACGCCAAGCCAATGCATCCTAGCGCCACAGGCACACAATGCTCGCCTTGGGACACAAATGCAGCTTTTTTCTTGACACTGAAAATATAGAAACGGACCCCATTGTAGAGCTCACGGCACGCCTGGTCTGCATGCATCAACACAACTGCAAAGCTATCTAGTATTTTCCCCCTCTTCCTACTAACCTCACCCAGCCCATCTCCCCTTCAGATCCACTGGAGCACCCGAAGACCATGCAAACGGCAATAGGGTGCAGTATAAATCCCAATAAGATAACATAACATTTGTTATATAACCCTGCCATAGCATGATTTGTAATACAGGAAAGAAAAGCTCATCAGAGATTTTGTTAATGTGAATATTCCTAGACTGTTGATGCGTAGTATTATGGAGAATATTGAAAACATGGGAAATAGTGTATTGAAAAAGTCTGATTTTACCAGACTGCCGTCTGGAGTTAATATGCCATTATTGAGAGAATCTGTTTTATTTGAAAAACATTTCTATGGTATTAAACTCATCATATACCTAAGGAAATGCACACTTTTTCAATGACTGTTCTGATAAAGCTGCAGTACATGTGTCAAAGGTCTGCAGGTCACGTGCTCAAGAGCAAAATCCATACCATGTTCTCAAGATATCCACACAAATAGGATTTGAACACAGAGAATATCAATGGGAGTTATTTACATGGTCAATGATTATCCCAAAAGCTGCTGTGGGTAGGCCCTCGGGGCTCAGGCTTGGCAACGCCTGAAATATTTTGCAATGCTAGGTATTGTATGCACTGCATGCTGGGTTTTTTGTGCAATTCCTATCTTAATATTCTGGATTTGACCCGCTTAGTCTTGTTAAGACACCACTTAGTGGAATAGCAACCAACCATTCTTTGTATTGATGTTTTCAGCCCTTGATTGCTTCCACACTTTAAATCATGGTATTTCTTTTACAGAATGGGCCACCTTTGCCTTGGGTCCCGGACATGGGATCCAGCTAAAGTGCGGACGCTTGGTGATCCCGGCCTATGCCTATCACATTGACTGCACAGAGTGCTTTGGGAAATTTTGTAAGACAACACCCCATTCCTTTACCTTCTACAGCGATGATCATGGCAAGAATTGGAAGTTTGGTGACTTCATTCCCAACCTGAAGACAGTTGAATGTCAAGTGGCTGCAGTGGATGAGGAAGATGGGACCAATGTCCTCTACTGCAATGCCCGTAGTCCTTTAGGATTTAGAGTCCAGGCCCTCAGTACAGATCGAGGAGCTGGATTTAACTCAGGACAGCTGGTGCAAAAACTGGTGGAGTCGCAAAATGGATGCCATGGCAGTATCATTGGGTTTCCAGCCCCATTTGACATACCACTCTTCGAAGAGCTTACAAGATTATGTAGTCTTCACGTTGATGGCCAAACTATGGACATTCAATGCCAGTCTCTGGAATCCTTGTGCAGCATACATTTGGGAAATCGGCAACAGCAGTACAGAGCTAAGGAGGAATTCTTGCTTAGTTGTCATGGTGAAAAAGTATTTGAAGATATTATCTGTGGGGATACTCTTCTTAAAGAGAGTGTTCATGGGAGAACTGTGGAAGATGACAGAAGTGTCTCTGAATGCTGCGCCAATGAAGGAAGTGTTCCTAACTGTTCACCTGCCAAGACCCATTGTATATTGGATGGTAACCCAAAACCCAGCCCATGCACCAGACTCAATGCACTGTTCCAAAATCCAACATGGGTGCTGTATTGTCATCCAACCAGTCCAATATCACGGGTGAATTTGGGAGTCTACCTCAGTACATTCCCCAGAGATGCAGACAGCTGGACCGATCCCTGGGTCATTTATGAAGGCCCCAGTGCCTACTCTGATATGGCCTATATTGAATTGCCATCCTCTACAGCCTCATATATAGGGGCCCCCACCATAGCCTTTGCCTGCCTATTTGAAAATGGTGTCAGGTCTCCGTATGAGCAAATTTCATTCAGCATATTCACACTGTATGAGTTGATGCAGAACATTCCCAGGAAATCCACCTCAGAGCTGATTAGCAGCCTCTGTGTGACATCCGCAAATAACTTAACACAGCACATCCCCATGAAGACAACTGCAATGGCAAAGCCAAATGTCCCCAAAACATCTCATTCTAACTTAATCCAAAACATCTGTGTCAAACCCACACCACAGTCGATCTTGAACTTCCCCATGGAATTCTCTATCAAGCGGATTCTGAACACACCTGTAAATTCCAACCATGAACACTCCCAGATCATCCCTTCAAATTGGACTTCAAATGTACTTCAATACAACCCTAGGAATTCCACTTATGCACTGAAACGAACTGTCCCTGTGGGTCCAACCTCTAAGGGAATTGGAAATATCACAATGGATTGCACCTCTGAAGCGGCACAGGGCATCCCCATGAAAAACTCAATGTTCAGAAAGTGTCTCACCAAGACACCCTTCTCTTCTCACAGAAAATCCCAACCAGAGAGTCTGGAAAGCAGGTGCCTCTTGTCCTAAATTGCAAGGTTCGGAACTGACAAGATAATGGGCCTCATTCCGAGTTTGGAGGTAACCACGCCGCTATTTGCGGCATGGCTGCCTCCAAACTCGTTCTGATTCCGCCCTGGCGAATGGAGTAATTACCGGTCCATTCCAAGGTTGGCGGGACCGGTAATTCCCCATTCACCAGGGCCCTTCCCCATTCCCATTTGAGCCCCCATAGGGCTCATTGGGAATGGGGAAGGTGCTAATAACGGTATCGTAAATTACGGTACCGTTATTCACTCTGAAGTCCCTTTGCGGGTCCCGTCCTTAACGCCCGCAAAGGGAACTCGTAGTAGGGCGGTAAGGGTTTAATGGCACCGGTCTCATTACCGGTGACCGTTAACCCTTACCGCCCTACTTGTAAGGAGGCCCAATCAGTCAATGAGCAGTTAGGAGAAGAGTACAACTTGAATAGGCTGAACTACAGGCAGATCCGTAGCTCTTAGCCAGTGTTACCACCTGCAGAATACAGCATCCTAAAGTAACACCAAAGTGGCCCGAATGGCAGCCATTCATGCTGTTAGGCAGAATCACATGCAGTACCCTTTGGGAACACTACATGCAATTAAGACTACAAGTGTCAGTACAATTTCACCTTTGGTACAGCCTGTACTACACAGTAAAGTGGTAGCAATGGCTGAGCAGCCAGACTTATCTCAAGAGTTTAGTGAGCAGTAGAACAAGTTACACAAAGGACCAACAAATACAGTGATTCAAATATACACAGATTCAAGGTTTCTTGGTAAAAGAATATACATTTATTTACACAGTCAGTTAGAAAACATTCCACTAGCAAGAGCATGTTAATATCACATACTAATAAACTACAATACACCACCAATATGTTACTGAACACGTTCAGCTTCCTTGAAGTGGGAGCAAAATGGCACTTCAGTTACTTATAAAGGGGATAAAAAGACAAGGTTATAAGAAAGGCAGCACAAATACATTCATAGGCAGGGAAAAGGGTTTCAGTTAACTACAACCAGCAATTCTTCTCAATAGGCCTGGGCCAAAGTCAATGGGTCAGAGTCTTTGTATAGGATAGCACAGTTCTGGTAGATAACGGTTAAGTCTTTGCCACTGATTTTAAAAGAATTTGGCTAGGCTAAAAGTTTGAGGATTGTTTAGGGAAGGACAAGCCTTCAAAGAAGAGACAAGTTCCACAAACTTTCTCGATGGCCGAAAAGATTTCCGGACCGCGTTTGCACCGTACCTTTTCAATGAAGAAGAGCTGTAGCTCAGGCAGTTGTTCCTGGCAGTTCGGGCAGGCCTTGCTGTTCCTGAGCTTCAGTCATGGGGACAAGAAGGAGGACGTCGGGAGGTTCCTGCACTGTCCAGGGAAGAGGCCACAAACTTGGCTCAAACGTCGGTTTAAGGTGTGAGTGCCTTAAAGTCCACGAGCTGGTTTCCTTCCCTCTGGCTATCCAGTTTTCAACAGCACTCTGATGAAAATTCGACCAGATGGGGAGGATGTCCAGGTGGTTTGCGAGTTGGTTGGTCCTACCAAACTTAAAGGAAGAAGTTAACCTTGAAGGGCTTCTCTGTCGATGGAGTTTCAGGCAATTCAGACCTGCAGCAGGGCTTCACCAGTCGTCCAGGAGTTGCAGCAGTCCTCTTCCTTCAGCTCGTCTTTCGTTCTTTCGTTCCAGTGGTCGACTCTGCTTTCCAAGTCCCAGAGACATGCTTTTAAACAGTTTTCCCCCATTCATTCCAGCCTGGCTGTCACTCACACAGCAGGGTGGCTGTCCTTGCCGGACAGCCAGCCGACCCATCACGCCAGAGTGCATTCAGGTCTCCTAGGAGACTAAGCACAGGGAGTTTCGGGCACCTCCCTCACATCCAGTCCACCCCAGACACCCTGGCGCCAGAGGAGGGCTTCAGCACTGAAGCCCGCCAAAGGCCAACGAACAAAGAGACCAAACCTGGTTTGGGGCGCAGAGACAAACACAAGAAGGACCTTTCCTAAAAGAAATGGTGAAAAAAGTCGACCGGAGTCTGTTTTTACAGATAGATCTTGGGCGCCATATTGAAAAACATGGCTGACCCGATTTTTAGCTACCGTTGTTCGCGGTCAGGAAAAATCTTGGTAGCTTGATCTAAACCACTGCCACCAGCCATTTAAAGTAGGAAAGGGTAACATTTGACTGTTACATGAGTGTTTTGACTCAGGGGAAGCTAGGATACCCCTCCAGCACTCTACAGGAAGATAGTGTGTGCTGGATCAGTAAATTCAAAGAGACTAGTAAAGTCAATTTAACTTTACATGCTCTGGGAGACAATAGTCAGTCTGAGAGAAGGTATTTAAACCTTGGGAAGTCTGAAAGACATCCCTGTGCCACTGCACTGAAGGTGCTGTGTGACACACAGAAAAAGATGATGCACATGGAGTGGTTTTAAAACTCCATAAACAAAGAACACAAAAGTAAAACACACTGAAAAATGAAAAGTTCAAAGCCACAAAATATAGCAAAAGAGCTGGAGGGCTCTAAGATAGAGGGAATTTAGCACTTGGGTGAGAAATCTCCCTAACACATGCATGCGTGTCACATGGGGATTCCAGGGAGAATTAATGCTACATTATATGCTCTGCTATCATTGCATGGCCTCTTGGCAATCTGGTGTATCCAAAAGAGAGAGGGCCTGTGCTTGTTTAGTGGGGTAAGAGGGAAAATGCAAGATAGCTTTGCTGTTGTGTGTGCAGCTCCACAGTACCAAGGAATTGTGTGCGTGTTTATTTCTAGGTGGATCCTTTCAAGAGCACCTGAGGTATGTATGTCCAGAAGGTAGCTTCATGTCTCCATAGTGCTAGGATATGTTAGCCAGGACAGTGTAAAATCAATTGGTTTAAACAGTGCTCAATTCTGATGTTTCAGGGTTCTTGTGATGAGTGTACAATTGCAATGTGTGGAGGGTTAGGTTGAATGTGTATAGTGTGTTGGAATGTAGAATTTGATTGTGTTAGTGTGGAAAACAGTCAGCTTGGAGCTCAGTGGCCCTTTGGGGCATCCACCCATCTGATGTGGCCATGCCAACATCCTGATAGCTATGTGCCTAGGAAAAGGTAATTGGAAGTCATAAGGGCAGATAGGGGGCAGCAACTGTGCTTAAATCATATAGGAGAAGGAAGGTAAGCAGGGGCATAGACCGGGTAGGGCATGAGAGGGCAAAGCCCAACCATAATCTGCAAATGCCCACTCTACAGCGCTCTCTGGACCTTTACAGATGCTAATGTCACTGTGGTAGGCCCAACTACATTAGCTTCAGGCCCCACTTTTGTTAATGCCACTGTGGTAGGCCCAACTACATTAGCTTCAGGCCCCACTTGTTAGACAATCCTGGTTACACCCTTGAAGGGAAGGCATCCCGGAGGAGGCAGCAGTGCGTATCAAATCAACAGTGGAGTGAAATCGCTGGAGGGGAAAATCCCAGTATTTATTTACTTATTTATTTATTGTGATTTATATGAGTGTCACATGTAAAGGACATAACGTCACAGTGCTTACACGGAAAAGGCACTTTTAACATTAGAGATTATGACAAGTTAAATAGGAAAATAAAGGTGACATGAACAAGGTACAGGTGTTCCATTAAGTACACCGAAGTTGCTTCCTGGGTGGCTGCAGGGGCTATTGTGCATACGTGCTTCGTGTAGGGGTTACTGGTGAGGATAGCTGAACATTACTTTTGAAGCACTTGTTGAACCTTATCTGTTTTTTTCTGTCTCTGGTCGAGCATAAGATTGCTTCTGGGAACTTGTCACTGACATTTGAGGGCTCTGATAGTTGATCTGTGTTTTCCTTAAATTGGCATAATCGCTTTTCATGGATGAGGATGATCGTAGGGTCACTGCAGGCGTGTAATGCCTGAGGCGGGTGGATTGGTATAACTGGCATTTTTTTCCTGTACATTTTTTGGGTGGTGCAGAAAGTGAGTAGTTGAATGCGCTTCTTAAGAGCAGTTATTTAAATGTTTTTGTGCCAGAGATGCATGATTATATTGGTTATGTCCAAAGATCAACCTAGCTGATTTATTTCTGCACCACTTGCGATAGTAAGATTAGCCATTGAGGGAGACCCAATGGGAGGCCAGTAGGGACACCTAGGAGCAAAATTGCAGAGGGGCACTCAGGAGCAAAATCACAGCAGAGGAAAATTACAGTGGGGCATCTCAGAACAAAATTGTAGATAGCAATGTATGCAGTTTTTCTCAAATAAAATAAGCATTTTAAATGCAATACAAAGCTGTGTCTTTCCTTCTGCAATTTTCCCTATTGCTCCTGCCGTCATAGCTGGCAAAATCCACTGTGAATGGTCTTGTTCAGTCAAATAAGAAAGTTAACTCTTTATACAATACTTCACCTCCCTCACCATAAGAACAGATAAATCTCTTTCAGTACCCCCACATCCCTCGCCCTCCTCCCACGCCTCACATCACTGGAGGTAATCCACCTTTCCTTTAGTGAATTTTAATATCCTTCTTTCCTCGTTTCGGGCCGCGCATGCGAGGTACCAATAAAGACGTCCGTGCGGCAGTTGCCGCGGGGACCATGGAAAGCATAGACTTGTGTGTCATTACTCTGCGAGTGTATGCATGCGTGTATGAGTACAAGGCGGCCTGAGGCACGGGTGCGCCCATCACATTGGCGACGAAGCGGGAGGCAATGGAGGAAGCGTTCGACACGCACGAGCGTGCCAATCATGAGCATTTTCTTCAGTATGCATCCCGAACCCGACGCGAGCGATGGCAGCCATGTTATTTTCGGCGCGTGAGGCGGTAGCGGCCCGCGAGGGTGCTCGTGCGCTGCCCACATTCTGAGGGATAGCATAACCTCAATTTTTGGAACTTTTTCAGTCCTCCAGCCCATGAGGACTGCAGTTTGACCTGGGACTACAGGTTCTTGGTGGCAGGGTGCCAGGAGGACCAACCAGGGGCTGATTGCCAACCAGGTGTTGGAGGGAATTATCACTGCAGCACCACAGGGAAACAGCGCACGCATCCAGGTACGTCAACATCTGTCTAAGCCAGGTTTGTGGCCTCTACCATCAGACTGAGGTGCCTGTGCGACCTGTGAAGATGACGGACAGCGATGGAGAAGCATCTGCGGCACCGACGGCGCTGCGTAGGCAACATGGCTCGTTGCTACCAATGCAGGAATTTGACACTTCTGGCCCACCTTCGAAATTGGGCCCAAAATGGCTCCTGTGGATCAAAAAATTAGATATGTATTTCACAGCAACTGGAGAGACAAATGATGATGCGAAAAGAGCCACACTGTTCTATTCAGCGGGGATGGATGTTCTCCGCATCTATGATTCCCTAAACCTGCAGGTAATGACGTATGCGGCCGTCAAAACGACGCTTCAAAACTATTTTATTCCATTATCCAATGTGGACTTCGATAGATTTCTCATGTGCGGGGAGAAGCAGCGTGAGGAGGAATCTCTTGATCAGTTCTGCGCACGTCTGCGACAGATGGCAACCACCTGCAGGTGGGACAACGAAGAAGTCATGGTTCGCAATCAGGTGATCCAAGGTTGCAGTTCAGGCAAACTACGGAGGGAGATACTGCGGGAACCAGGTATGACTCTAGCTCAAATATTGGACAGCGGCAGAGTGTATGAGCTGGCCGAGACGAGAGGTGAGAAGATGGATGCAGCGGTGCGCCCCGGAAAATGTGAAGAGGCATTTGCAGTGGGAAACTAAGCTACGTCAAAAGCTTGCTGGAGCCAGAAGCGCCAGGAGGCGGCTCCTGCACATGGGTCTGCAGCCATATGGCAATGCTCCATCGCTACACTGGTGCAGGACACTCAAAGACTCAATATCGCGGAAGAAGAAGAAGAGGAGTAGGACATTTTCTATATTTCGAATCTCGCGACAGGAGTAAAGAAAAGGAGGCAGCCTACGTGCGTTGTAGACATTCAAGGTGCCCCCACCAGGTACTGATTGACAACGGGGCCTCTGTTTGTGTACTTGCCACCGACCACTAAAAGGCCATCCCGGGCCCGCCATCATTAGATGTGTCAAAGGCAAAGATATTCCCTTTTGGGGGTGACACACCACTACCCATTCAAGGGGTGTTCGTGGTGCCCGTAACTCGGGGGGCCAAGACCATCAAGGCACGATTTTTCATCACCGAAGTTAGTCCGCACTCACTGCTAAGCTGTGCTGCGTCAGAGGTGCTGGACATTGTGCACTTTGCCCTCGAGGTGTACCAGGTAGACATAGACCAGCTACTAGACAAGTTTTCCAGCCTTTTTCAAGGGGTGGGCAAGCTGAAGGCTCCCCTGGTGCGTCTACACATTGATGACACCATTCGGGCCACGGCCTTAAAGCATCGACAAATCCCTTTCCATCTTCTGGAGCAAGTAGAGAAGGAATTACAGCTACTAGTCGAGACGGACATCATAGAAAGGGTGGAAGGGCCGACGCCCTGGGTATCGCCCATTGTAGTGGCTCCAAAACCAAAACAGCCAGGTGCCGTCCGCATCTGCATGGACATGCGTCTCCCAAACGCTGCCATCAAACGGGAAAGGCACATAACACCAACGCTCGATGACATTGTGGGAGAACTACAGGGGCCAAAGTGTTCTCCAAGTTGGATCTGAGGTTGGGGTATCACCAGCTAGAGCTCCACCCAGACTCGAGATACATTACAACGTTCACCACACAGGAGGGCCTCTATCAATTTAAACGCCTACGTTTTGGCATCTCTTCTGCGGCGGAAGTCTTTCAAAATGCCATTAGGGGAGCGCTGGCTGGTCTCAAAGGGGTGCTCAATATGAGTGATGACATTCTGTTTTTTGCTGAGTCACAGGCCGAGCATATGAAGAGATTAAAATCCACTTTGCAAAGGTTGAGGGAGCTGGGCCTTACCTTACATCGAGGAAAGTGCACATTTTTCAAGGATCGTATTGGGTTTTTTGGCTTCATCTTCCACGCCAACGGTGTTTCGCCAGACCCGGAGAAAATCAAGGACATCCGCGAGGCTGCAGCGCCCCAAACCCACACAGAGGTACGTAGCTTCCTGGGGATGGTTAATAACTTTGGGCGGTTCATCAGAGGTCTGGCGTCCCTGTCCGAGCCTCTCAGAGCTCTGACAAAGAATGAGGCCACGTGGGTGTGGGACAAGAGAGAACAGGAGGCCTTCCAAGAGATCAAGAGGGCCCTTTCGGATCGGGACACGATGGCTTATTTTGACCCCACCGCAGAGTCCAAGATTGTTGTAGATGCCAGCCCGGTGGGACTGGGCCCAGTGCTTATGCAAGCCGACGCCAGAGGTGACATGCGCCCCATCGCATACGCGAGTAAGGCTCTTACCGACACTGAAAAACGCTACTCGCAGATTGAGAGGGAGGCGTTTGCTATTCTATGGGGCTGCCGACATTTTTGTCTGTATATCCTTGGAAAACCCGTGACAGTCGTGACAGACCATAAGCCACTTCTGCCCATCCTAGCGGGTGTATCGTCGAAGTCTCCCCCGCGGATTGAGCGCTGGATGCTGACGCTCATCGAGTACGGGGTCAAGCTTGTGTACCGGCCAGGAACGAACAATCCAGCGGATTACCTGTCCCGTCACCCGAACTATGAGCAAGGGCAGGGACCCAGTGAACTGGTGGAATGCCAAGAGTTTGTTCACAGCATTGTGGAGAGTGTTATGCCGGTGGCACTTTCTAGGGTAGTAGTGGCCGAAGAATCGTCAACGGACGAAGTGTTCAGAATTTTTCAGGCTGCCGTAAGAAGTGGGGACTGGAAAGAGGTGCTCCAGAACAACACCAGGCGGGAGGTCAGGGCCCAGAAAGATCTTCAAGCGCTCTGGAGAGTAAGGGATGAACTCTCGATATCGGATGATGTCTGCTGCTGCGGGGATGGCAGATTGTCATTCTGCGGACACTGAGGGCTCATGTCCTGGAATTGGCACACACAGGACATCAAGGGGTCGCAAAGACAAAGGTGCGGTTGAGGCCCAAAGTATGGTTCCCGGATCTGGAAAGCCTAGTGGAATCACATGTGAGGAAGTGCCTGCCGTGCCAAGCGGCAAGTCCCATAGAGAGAGCTCCACCCATCAGCTCCATGGAAAGGAGTGAGAGCCCGTGGGGCACAGTCCACGCTGACTTTGGGTCGACTGGGAGGGGCATGTACTTTTTGGCCGTAGTCGATCAGTGGTCGAGATATCCGGAAGTGGAGGTAGTGCAGTCAGTGGTGAGCGATCACACCATCATGGCCTTGTACAAAATGTTTGCGACTCATGGTTTTCCCGAAATCCTGTGCTCCGACAATGGGCCGCCGTTCACAGGGAGCCAGTTTGCGCAGTACCTGAGAGAGAAAGGGATCCACCAACGGAAAGTTTCTCCCCTCTGGCCTCGAGCGAATGGAGAGGCTGAAAGACTCATGAGGACCTTTAACAAAGTATTCAGAATATCGGCAAATGGAGGGGGTGACCTGAAGAAGAAACTGGTAGTTCCTGCAGGAATACCGAACCACGCCTCACCAGTCGACTGGAGTTGCCCGGCTGAGGCCTTGTTTGGACGCTGCCCGAGTGGTTTGATCCTGGAAATTGAGGGCCGTGAGCCCGGGTTTATCGACAACGACAAAGTCTGTGAGGAACGAGCGGCGCGCAATGTGAAGGAGAGTGCGAGGAGATGTGCGCAATACAAAGAGGTTGCAGTGGGAGACTCAGTGCTCGTGCGTAATCGTCGACCTGAAGGGAAGCTGTCGCTCCTGTACGAACCCCATCCGTGGACCGTTACCCATGTCAAGGGGACCATGGTCACAGCGGCCAACGAGAGAGGGACCGTCACCCGCAACCGATCCTTCTTCAAAAAGGTAGATGTCCAAAGTCCGGAAGAGGAATCGGAAGAAGTTTCCCTACCCGAAGCAGTGGCTGAGAACCCGGTAGGGGACTTTCCAATGGACATGTCGCCACAAACTGATAGCCCCGTGTTGACCACACGGAGCAGCAGCCGGTATCCCATGTGACATGATCGCAGACTGCCGGTTCATCTCAAGGACTACGTCCTGGACTCAGGAGACTGAGCCGACATCCGAGTCAGGTCAGCGACCCACATTGGGTCCGTTTACAGTTACCATGTTTAATGTCTTGATACAAGTTGTTTCTGTTTAAAGAAAAGGAGGGATGTGACGTCTTTAGTTAAAGGCGCGCATGCGCAAGCCTCGTTTCGGGCCACGCATGTGTGGTACCAATAAAGACGGTCCATGCGGCAGCCGCCGGGACCTTGGAAAGCATAGACGTATGTGTCATTACTCCACGAGTGTATGCATGCCTGTATGAGTACAAGGTGGCCCGAGGCACGGGTGCGCCCATCACAATCCCCTTAGTATAAATTCAGCCAACTTACCCGTAATGCTTGTGTTTTCTTGTCTGTCCTCCCTGGACAGTGGTTCGTTGTTACCCTGCTGGGCTCAAGTCACTTCAGTCAGTGTTGGATCTAGGCTCTTGCTTACAGGGCAGGACGGGTACCAAAGGGATCATCCCATGTTCAAGTGAGGCAGCAGTTAAGGTGGTGGTCAGGAAGAAACAGGCCCACAATACTTCGGGGTGTACACTGTGGGCCTAAGCTGGACTCCTGGGTGAGGAGTGCATGCTAGGGACTCCTTCCAGATCCTTTGGCAGCCTGAGAGGCAGGGAGGTAGGGTTTCTAGCACTTGCTAGTTGCGCAAGCCACTAGTTGGGTAGGCAACACAAACAGTGATAAATATTTGCCAATGTGTGGAAGAATTAAACCCTGCGCATGCATGCTGTGGGAGTTAAAATGGTGCATGTGTGAGAAGAATGAAATGTATGAGTCAACATTGTTTCCATTGTGTGCATTCTTTGGCAGTGCACAGACATAAGTGTAGACGGGGTCATCCTTCAGACATAATCCAATACAGCCATCCATGAAAAAAGACACCCACATGTGCAAGAAAGATACCTTTATTTCCCAAAGGCTGGGAGTGTTTCTGCTGACTACCAGGGTGTCTTAAACTGACAAAAGAAAGTTTCAAAGTTCTTCTCTCTCTAACATATATTTATAACCAGAAATACATGACACACCAGTCCAGTTCTAACATAAATCATACAATCTAATTGGTCAGGTTTTCATGATTAAAATACATTACCCTCTCTCATTGTCTGCACATGCTTCCTGAAATGCATCATTATTTCGTCTTGCAGTGACCTCATACTATGTTAACCAGCATAAAACATATTATTCTCTTTTTTAGTGAACACAGACCTTATTTTGCAACTCAACGGCTGGATGGAAGCGGTTCTGAGATGACGCAGGCTCTAGCCAACCTTCCAAGGACACAAAGCTTGCTGTCTCGTTCTCATTGGCTCATTTGTCTACCTTATCTATTTCTCACTTACTGCCAATTTAATTTATAAAAACGCTTTTGGGGTGCTGAAATAGTGTTTTCTGCTATTTGATTCTGTTTTATACATGATATATTGCCAGAATCTGCCTGCACCTGGTTTAACCCTCTCCTCCCTTTTGCTAACTACGGTCTGTCTATGATTTCAGTAATTAGAATTCCCATAAGGCTTAAGGCCTATGTTCATTTGTAATACATGCTTATGGCGTCCATTTTAAATGAGATGTATACCTTTTGCTGTTGCATTTCTATGTTATTCATGTTGTGTCGCTAATGTATGCATTTCTCTTTATATGTGTTTCATACATGAATGAGTGCAGTGTAATATTTTTCATGTCTAAGTGTATTTCTTTATCTTATTGTACATGTAGCTCCATGATTAATGACATTTTCTTCATGTCCATTGGACGTGTACATGTACCCTCTATCACTTACTCTTGCCACGTTCAATTTACATTGTATCCCTTGCCTAATGCACCTGCCTGGGATAAGAGCTGTATGGCTGCCTCAATGAATAATGCTTCTCACTTTTACAATGTTGGACAGGAGGGCAGGGCACGGGCCCTGAGTCACATGTTCATCTGTCCATCACAAGAGAGGGAGGGGTCGTCGCTTTTGGTCTACTGCTCTTCATTCCCACCTCTGGTCGAGATATCAAGCATACCATCATTGTTTACCTTCCCCGCATGAGGTATATTTATGTATTCGGATCTCAGTCGCCCATCTCAACTCAGTGCTCTTCTCAATATGGGAGGTGTCATGGAAAACACGCCTAGAGGACCACCAGTATCTCCAACCATGTTGTATTCTTTTTATTTATTATAAATGTATATTTGTGTCAGAGGTGTGGCATATTTTGTCCTCTTTTATTATTTATGTGTATATTTGTATCCTCAGAAAATGTTATTGTTTACTTCTATCTTGTTCCCACCCCTCTTATCCAATTAAACGTTGATTGACATTCACAACAAGTTACCCTGCCACTACAAGAATCGGCATATATCGTTAGACGACACAGCATGTATGCGAGTGAGGCTGACTGACTGTGCCGGAGATTACCATACTGTTTGTTCGTGTGATTTCATCTACATGCACTTGTAATATTGTAACTTTGTTGACAGTGACTTCCTGTGATACTGATTGTAATTGCAGGCAGTAAGGGCTGGTATTTACTTTTGCTCCTCATTAGGTGAGCCGTGCAGATTAGTATCTGCTTCACACTTATCATAACATCTAGATTTGACTTACACAACATTGCCGACTTTTGCTGTTCTTTGATTCAGGCATTGTGCGATCATCTATACAGCGGCTGTAAGCTCTTACACTCTTGTGACCCCTGTAGTTCTTTTGAACTACACATCCCGGGATAACTGTGCCTGAAAACGCTGTTGGCGGCGCATTAGCGCAAGCGCGTTTGTGAGGCCGGTTATCACTGGCATTCATACAGGTGACCTCCCCACTGGCTGGATTCACAGTATGTATGCGAGTGAGGCTGAGTGACTGTGCCAGAGATTACCATACTGTTTGTCTGTGTGATTTCATATAAATGTAACTTGTAATATTGTAACTTGGTTGACAGTGACTTTTCGTGGTACTGATTGTAATTCCAGGCAGTAAGGACTGCTATTTACTTTTGTTCCTCATTAGGTGCGCCGTGCGGATTAGTATCTGCTTCACATTTATCAAACCATCTAGATTTCACCTAGACAGCATTGCCGACTTTTGCTCTTCTTTGATTCAAGCAGCGTGCGATCATTTACGCAGCGGCTGCAAGCTCTCACCCCTTGCGACTTGCTACCCCTTTAGTTCTGCTGAACTACACTTCCCGGGATAACCGTGCCTCAAAACGCTGTCTGCGGCGCATTAGTGCCAGCGTGTTTGTGAGGCCAGTTATCGCTGGTTTGTGCAAGGTGTGCACAGTGTGGGCCAGACCTTCTTCCACCGTACTTCAGGTAAAGTGCTGTATTTGTGGCCTTTCATCTTTCATAATTAGTACTATTGTCAACCTCATTTAAAGTTTGCGCTTCAGAACATCCTCAACCTTATGTCCACAATTCAGCTTCTCATCAGGCCACAAAAGCTAGCATTCTGCAAACTGATCTTAATCGCTCTGAATGTTATAGGGCCTCCTTTATAACCAAAAATACATGTTATGTTAAATGTTAAAAAGTATTTGTACCACGCACCGTCACGAATGGAGTTGGTCCCCAGGCGCTTTGGCGGATCTGCAAACGAGAAAGTGGGATGGGTTAGTAAGGTGAAGAGGGAGTAGGATAGTGAGAGGGGTGGTGTTCTGTTGGCAGCTTCAACTCGGTATACACCGGGTGCTGAGCTTTGGTGCGAATGTCGGATCGATGTCAGTCCTCATGTGCTGTTGGTGCGGCTTATGTGTTGTTGCACTGTTGTGAAGTGCGTGTGGGTTGTTGTGCTAGAGATGGTTGCGTGAGTTTTTTGAGTGAGATAAGTATGCAGAAATGTTGAGCTTTTTTTTTGGTTAGTGGGTTATATGACATTTAACATGTTAACATTCACAATTCTGTCTAAGTGTGGCACTTGCTAACCTTCATAAGTCCATCTAAGTGTGGCACTTGTTAACTTTCACAATCCCATCCAGGTGCGGCGCAGGCCAGCGTTCACAACTCTATCCAAGTGTGGCACATGCCAACATTCACACTTCCATTTAAGAGTGGCACTTGCTAACCTTCACAATCCCATCAAGAAGCGACTCAGGCTAATGTTCACAATTCTATCCAAGGGTGGGACATGCTAAAATTTGCAAATTCCATTTACGTGTTGCACTTAGTAATCTTCATAATTCCATATAAGTGTGGCTGCATGCTAACATTCACAATTACATATAAGTGTGGCACTTGCTAACCTTCACAATCCCATCAAGAAGTGACTCAGGCTAATGTTTACAATTCTATCCAAGTGTGGGACATGCTAACATTCCCAATTCCATTTACGTGTTGCACTTAGTAATCTTCATAATTCCATATAAGTGTGGCAGCATGCTAACATTCACAATTACATCTAAGTGTGGCACTTGCTAACCTTCACAATCCCATCAAGAAGTGACTCAGGCTAATGTTTACAATTCTATCCAAGTGTGGGACATGCTAACATTCCCAATTCCATTTACGTGTTGCACTTGGTAATCTTCATAATTCCATATCAGAGTGGCAGCATGGTAACATTCACAATTACATCTAAGTGTGGCATTTGCTAGCCTTGTGGAACTTGCTAACCTTCATAATCCTATCTAGATGCAACACAGGCTAATGTTCACAATTCTAAGTGTGGCACATGCTAATCTTCATAATTCCATCTATGTGTGGCACATGCTAACATTCACAATCCTGTCTAGATGTGGCGCAGGCCAGTGTTCACAATTCCATCTAGGTGTTGAACATGCTAACTTTCGAATTCCATCAAAGTGTTGCACATGCTAACATTCACAGTCCTATCTAGGTGCGATGCAAGCTACGACACTAAACAGACTTTATGAAAACATCGAAGATTGGATGGACAATAACTGGATGTGCCTGAACGGCAATAAGACCAAATTAATGGTCATTGGCTCCACCCAGGCTCATGCCAAACTCTCCGCTGACTATCTGGCCTTCCAAATTAAAGAAACCCATATTCCAGTGGCAGATAAGGTTAAAACACTAGGCATGACGTTGGAATCCTCCCTCAACTCAGATGCCCAGGCTATGTATGTGAGCAAAAACTGCAATTACTACATCAGGCTCCTTAAATCTATTAGACCACTACTGAGTGAAAAAAACTGCCCCACAATAGCAAGATATACCATCATGTCGCGTTTGGACTACAGTAATGCCCTCCTGGCAGGAGCTAGTAAGCAAAGCATCCAAAACTCCAGCTGGTCCAAAATAACGCGATCAGAATGGTAAAAAAGAAAGCAAGAAGCGAACACATCAGTGAAGCTAGACGGGATCTCTACTGGCTGAGAATAGAGGATCGCATTCTATTTAAGTCCTTGTGCCTAACTCACAAGTGTCTATACGGCAAGGCACCAGCCTACTTGAAGTCCAAGCTAACATTCACAAACTTGTCTAGATGTGGCGCAGGCCAGTGTTCACAATTCCATTTAAGTGTGGGGCGTGCTAACATTCACAATCCTGTCTAGATGTGGCGCAGGCCAGTGTTTACAATTCCATCTAAGTGTGGGGCATGCTAACATTCACAGCCCTATCTATATGTGATGCAGGCTAATGTTCACAATTCCATCTAAGTGTGGCACATGCTGACATTCACAATACTATCTATGTGTGGCACGTGCTAGCATTCACGATCCTGTCTGGATGCGACGCAGCCTGAAGTCCACAGTTCCAAGTGTGGCGCTTGCTAGCCTTCATAATTCCATTTAAGTGTGACAAAAGCTAACATTCATTCACAATCCTATCTAGATGCGATGCAGGCTAATGTTCACATTTCTAAGTGTGGCATATGTTAACTTTCAAGTTCCATCTAAGTGTGACAGATGCTAACATTCACAATCGTATCTAGGTGCTGCGCAGGCCAGTGTTCATAGTTCCATCTAAGTGTGGGTATGCTAACATTCACATTTCTCTCTAGATGCGGTGCATGCTAATGTTCACAATTTCTCTAGGTGTGGCTCTTGTTAACAATGAGAAGTATGTTGGTATGCAATGCAAGGCAACATGAACAATCCTGTCATGAATAGATTCTGGCCGGTGGTCACAAATCTTTCTAAGTATGCATGGTGTAAGTCTATAGCAGTCTATATTATGGAAATGTAAAGCAGAGTGACATGGGCTTTCTGGAGTAGAGTAATTGCTCTAAACCCCACCCCTGCTACACTTACAGTTTTTTTTTGTGTCTGTTAACTTCTGGCTTCGCTGGCTTCCCCTGCGGACACCTGCAGACACCTCTTAGAGCGACGATGTATGAGCCGCCCTTAGCCTTGGGCCCTTCGCCGAAGGGGCTGCCGGGCAGAGGGCTGCACAGGGATGGGGTGTTATGAGGGCGAAAAGACAGCCCAATCAAGTGGGATGGGCGGGCCGGCTGGTGGGCTATGCAGAACCCGGAAAAGGCAGGGGAGAGGGAGGCCACCACGTGCATCGCGCTCAAGATGCTTTTGCAGCATCACAAAGCCCATTTTCGGACTGACTATGGGGCTGGGGGACTGCTTGCACTCACTGTGCCTCAGAAGGCTGGAGGATACATGACACACCAGTCCAGTTCTAACATAAATCAAACAATCTAATTGGTCAGGTTTTCATTAATAAAATGCATTACCCTTTCTAATGACCACACTTCCGATCATAGCCCATGCTGCCTGCCTGCATGCCCCCTGAGGTTCAGACTATTTCCAATCCCCCACTTGTGCCAGAGGTAAACACACAGCATGCCTCCTTTCTATAGCTTTGTCTGCAGGATAAAGCGATCTTAGCCACGAGTCAGGAAGCAGCACTGTTTCCTTCAGAGGATTCAAGTCTGGAAAATATTAAGTAAGTAACCTCTATTGGAAACTCATCGACTTCATGTTCTACTGCCACCACTGTTACACCAACTATAGGCTTGCTTGGGGCCATGATGCACCCCCATCTGACAAACTATGACAATGCTGTGTGCCTCCCTGCCACCATACAAGCTGAGGCACCCCTTACCCCCTTGAGTCCTGTTGCCACAGGTAATGTTAACCCCTGACACCCTTATTGACTCTGGTAATTAAGGGCTTCCACACCATTGGTTACACACAATAGGTCAAAACTCCTACCCATACAGGAGGACATACACTTGACTGAGCTAAAACACACCACCTTTCCCTCTCTGATGCTGAAGTCAGCCCCTGCCCCTGGTCTGACCACTATTTAGTGAACATACATGTCACCCTATCGGCGTCTCCTCCTAGATTGGACTCCCAGACTTGAGAAGAAATCTAGACATTTCAAAAACGACCCACCCCCAAAACCTTCGGCATTGCTGGCGACCAGGCTTTGGCCTCTCAACAGTTTTACTGGCTCTTCTAATCTGGTGACGGCTCTTATGGCCAATAAAACTCTGCCATTTAGACCATCGCTCCATTGAAAGACAAAAAAATGTAAAACGAGACTCACAAGAATAACATAATTTAAAAGAAATGCTTATTGGTAATGTATACGAGCGAGTGGTTTCTAAATGCGGGAACGGGGTTCAACCTGTGTTGCGCCGTGTTGTCTTGTTTCCAAGGCAAACACATTGCCCCTGAGCTATACTTGGACGTATTGAGGTAGCTGTTTAAAGGAGAGCCCTTGTCCCAACTCTTTCCCAGTACAAAAAGGTGTTTAAAGAATTTCAATCAGCTATTATGGTAGCCAAATCAGCCCACCTTAACACCAGAATTGCGACGCTTGATCAAGCTCTAGCGAGTTGTTCAAGATCCTCTCTGAATTTATGAATACACCTAATGCTAACTTGGCTTTTTGCAAAGTCTCAACCTGGTGCCAGTCCGTTCATAATGAATTTTCTACTAAAATACTGAGCCATAGGCAGAATATTAGGGATCTTCAAGACTGCTCTAGTGGGGATAGAGTGCATCCCCCCTCGGTGACTCCATATCAGGACGTTATGCACCTCCAGTCTAAAAATGCCACCTATAACTTTACCCACTGTTCTGATGCTCGCCCTGAAACCCACATCCTGTCTGGGATGCAGCTGCCCGGTAAACATCGTGAAAGGCTCCTTAGAGCTTTTTGTCCCCTAGATAACTAGACTCACCAATCTCTTCTTCAGTGAAGGGACGGTTCCATCATCTGTTAAAGAAGCCATGATTACACCTCTGCTTAAGAAAAGTAATCTCGATCCAGCAGTGGCAAAAAACTATCGACCCATCACTAATGTGCCATTTTCTTGAAAATCACGGATAAAGTAGCCTATTTACAGCTGCAGGATCATATTGAAGAACATGGTATTCTTCGGGCTTGCCAGTCAGGCTTCAGAGCACAGCATGGGACGGAAACTGCCATGCTGGACCTTAAATCCACCATGGCCAGCATAGTGGATCAGGGTCATCCTGCCCTGCTGATGCTGTTGGATCTTTCTGCAGCCTTTAATTTGGTTGATCACTCTTAGTTGGTCACCACATTAAGGGATCAAGCCCAGTGTTCAGATCTAGCGGCTCAATGGATTTCTTCTTTTCTCGGCCCACACACTGTTAGAGTGGCAGTTGGTGAGGCAAGCTCATCATCTACCACACAAGCATGCAGTGTCCCACGGGGGTCATGTATTGCTCTTACACTCCATTTAATATCTATGTTAGGCCCCTTCTCAGTCTCTTGTACCACCTGGGTGTGCAGAATACCAACTATGCAGACGACAACCAGGTCAACCTTGATCTCCCTGGGAATTATGTTAAAGACTCTGATGCTATCAACGAGGTGTATGATGCGGTGCAGACATGGATGGCCGATAACTCACCAGCTTTAAACAGAGAAAAAACTGAGCTGCTGATCGTAGCCTCCGGTCCCATCCTGAAAAAACATGATGGCCTTTTCAGCATTGCTGGCAGTTCTATCAGTGTCCCTAAGAGTGTGAAGACGCTCAGTGTCTTTTTACACTCTAAACTCACCATGAAAACTCATGTGGCTACACAACAATGCTTCTCAGTCATATTCGCCCTTTCATCTCAGCAAGTAATCGCTCTCTTCTAGCCACGGCGCTGGTGAACTCAAAGCTACCCTATTGTAATAGTCTGCTGGCAGGCACCACACAAGCTAACCGACACTCGCCCCAGGTATCTCAAAATGTGCTGTTCGCGTGATTCATGGCATGTTTAGACGGGATCATGTTTCTGATCCCAGAAGAGAACTTCACGGGCTTCACATAGGACACTGTATCACCAATAAGATCCTGACTGTGTTTTATAAATGTTGGACGAACTTAATATCTTAAGGATCGGATCAAAGTGAACTAATTGGTACGCCACTTACGTTCCCAGAACAATCATAAACTGTTTCAACCCAGATACAGGCTTGTCAGGTTTGGCGGCACTTCCTTTGATGTCCATGCCTCCCTGGTGTGGAATGCTCTACCAGGTTTCATAAGATCAGCAGACACTCTTAGTGTCTTTATAAAATTGGTCAAGCACCACCTTTTTAAACTGAAACCTTGCTGAATTGGTATTCTCTCCTAGCAGTTTTCTCCCCCAGCTTTGACCTTTGTATTTCATGTTTTTGTTTTATGTTTCTTTTTGTGTGTCCTGAGACCCTTGGGCAAGTGGCGCTCTTTACAAATTAAATAATAATAATAATATAGATACTTCTTGAGGGGACCCACAAGCCCATTTTTACTTCCACTCCTCGTTCTTCTCTTCCTGTAAATAGAAGTTCATAAAAAATGCATACACGCACATTTATTTTTCTTTCTCAACCCCACAACGTTTCCTTGTCTCTGTCCCATTCGCCAGCTCCTTTTATTTAACTGCCTGGCAATCAACTGGCTCAACTTCCATCAACATCTCTTCCATCTGATTCTTTGTTCTTCTCCATATCAAGTCCAAGGATCTTTCAACAGTCCATTATCTTTCTGGCTGCTTTGTAACAAGTTCAGGGGCCCCTTAGTCTATATAAAAGGCCCTGCTTTGGAACTCTTCTTAAGCAGGATAGTCAGTCAAGGGGACATTGTTGTAAATGGGGACGCAAGGGGGGAGTACATAAAGAGGATTGTTGTTGTTTATTTCTTTCCAGTTCGGTGGCAACTGGGCATCTGGCTGGGTCCCCTAAACCCTTTTTATGAGTTAGGACCTTCATCCCTGCTCGTAGGCTCAAGTGCATAGGTCACTTGAAGTCCAGGTATTCCTGTCCATCTGTAGAATAAAGAAATTGTGTGAGTTTCTTGAAAAATAAGTACATGTTATAATCATCACTCCCTCCTAAAACCTGAACATTACCACTTCAATGCTTTTGTTTTATTTGAAATATTACTACCTACTAAACACTTCCTACTAAAACGTCTTCTTTTAACTTAGTCGAATGGCTGGTCCTCCTCCCTCTTGTACCTATTTTAGTATCAACTTTGATAATCTATGCCGTACCTGGGTGTGTCTGAACACTCCTTTTAGTAATTCTTTCTTTTGCTGTTTTGCATGTAGCACATTGGCCTTGTCGCTGTGTATCTCCTCGAGGTGACAGTGCTGGTGACATTTCTGTTTGTCCATGGCCAGGTAGAGCGTGACCTCATCTTCTTAGAGTGGTGGTTGTAGTGCACTACCTTTTGTCATTTTTTATGGGAACGTGATGGCAGGCCTGCTTTTGACTTTTTTTATTTTGGGGCAAGTCTTCTCTGTATCTCACCTTTCCCTACTGTGTTTGTGTGGCAAGATATAATTAACACTTTCTGTTGCCCTTCCTACTCTAATATACCTACCCCTGATGCTGAAAATAAGCGCATGTTCTATATAAATGTAGGCATGTGTGATATGTATATACAATGTTTGACTATCACTTTAATTTACAATATTTCTCTGTTCTTTTACTAAAACAGAACACATATCCAATACATATTTTCATTCATTAAACATATATACATATTCAATACTTTACATTGACATAATCATAATAAAAGGTCACTCCCCCTCCTTTTTTCCAGCGGTCTCCTTTCCTTTACCTTCTTCATGGATATGCCGATATTACACGGCCACGGTAGTGGCTGTGTAGTTATGGTTAAGTTGCTGTTTCCATAGGAAGAGCACTTTTTGGGCGGCTTATAACTTCGCTCCCTCTGGATGAATCCTCACCAAACTTTGCAAAAAAAGTATGTTGGCCACTCTGATTTGTTTTGCAGAGTTTGGAGATGTTTGGTCCAGGGGGGCAAACGTTATAGGGGGGGTCCCAAAACATCTTTTTTTCCCATAGACTGAATGGGTGAAAAACTTTGCGCTCGGCTACAGTTCAAACCGCTGGATGGATTTTCACAAAATCTGCGGCAGGTACAGGGGCTTGGTTCAGAAAGTGTGCTTTTGTAAATTTGGTGACTTGCCGTGCAGTACTTTTCTTTAAAATTATCAAAAAGTAGGTCTGAAAAAATTAGTGATATATATGTCCGCTTCGCCGTCACACTTCCCTGTTCTGTCCACGGACAAGATACCGATTGGCTAAGGGGCTGGCGTCATGACCGCGGACATGCGACGTCTCTGCCCATTTGCTGCTGCGAGACGAGTTCTGCGTCAGATTGTTTGGATGAGGCCGACATCTTGGATCCGCCGAAAGCGGAGCAAGAACCAGCGTAAATATGCTCTATTTATAAAAATGTTTTACTGTGTCAAAGACTGTTGGGAAAGGTTCAGACAGTAAGACATGGGTGATCAATGCATTTGTTCTGGGGGTCGGTCTTCATGATGTACTTTCCATGGACAGCTTGTACGCACAGAAAATGAGGGTTGTAATAACGATAGCATTTCAGTCCATGCAGTGGACAGGAAACTTCTAACTGTTGAAAGCACACGCGTAGTGGTAGCCAACATTGAAATTGACAACATGTCATGATTGTATTACTTTTCCCGCTGCCTATTATTATATTCATTAGTGCGCCACCATGGGTGTCACTTGAAACAGTGGTTGTGGCAAGGGTCTAGAGTCTTGGATGCATGGCCGTCGGCCGAAGGCCGAAGGCCTTACTTCCAAGACTGTAGGCCCTGGCTACAACCACCGCAGCATGTCAGACCCATGGATACACCCGTAGTATTGCGTTTCCATTGGTAAATTGTGGGGAGTGTGTGCAGTCTTGGGTGCATGGCCGAAAGCCATGCACCCAAGGACAAAGTTATAAGTACTAGACGTGGAAGCCACTGCATACCCATCCCATGTAAGATCTATGGACATACAGCTAGGAGTGAAGCCTCTGGCCAGAAGCACTGAAGGATACCACACCTATAGAAAAAAACCCACTCCCACACATCACTGAGGTGGTTGTGGAGAGACCCTGCACTCTTGGGTGCATGGCCAAAGGCCATGTACCCAATAACACAGCTATAATCTCTTCATGATGTATTTCCTATGCCCACCTTGTACGCACAGAAAATGAGGAGTCCAATAAGGGCAGTATTTCGGTCCATGCAGTGGAGAGGAAACTTCTAACTGTTGAAAGCACACGCGTAGTGGTAGCTAACATTGAAATTGACAACCGTGATTGCATTACTTTTCCCCAATGGCTATTATTATTATAATCATTAGTACACCGCCATGGGTGTCATATGCTACAGTGGTTGTGGCCAGGGCCTAGAGTCTTGGATGCATGGCCGTCGGACGAAGGCCGAGGGCCTTACTTCCAAGACTGTAGGCTCTGGCCACAACCACCGCAGCATGTCACACCCATGGATACACTCGTAGTATTGCGTTTCGATTGGCAAGTTGTGGGGAGTGCATGCAGTCTTGGGTACATGGCCGAAGGCCATGCACCCAAGAACAAAGTTATAAGTACATGCACCCAAGAACAAAGTTATAAGTAGTAGACGTGGAAGCCACTGCACACCCATTGCATGTAAGATCTATGGACATACAGCTAGGAGTGAAGCCTCTGGCTAGAAGCACTGAAGGATACCACACCTATAGAAAACCCCGCACTACCACACATCACTGAGGTGGTTGTAGGGAGACTCTGTAGTGTTGGGTGCATGGCCAAAGGCCATGTGCCCAATAACACACTTAGACCTTCTTCATGATGTATTTTCTATGGCTTCCTTGTACGCACAGAAAATGAGGGGTCCAAAAAGGGCAGTATTTCAGTCCGTGCAGTGCACGGGGAACTTGTAACAGTTCTAAGGACACATGTGGTGTTAGGGAACATTTAAATTGACACCATGCCGTAATTGCAATAATTTATCAGTACGCTGCCATGGGTGGCACATGCTATGGTGATTGAGGCCTAGGCCTAGAGTCTTGGATGCATGGCCGTCGGCCGAAGGCCGAAGGCCTTACTTTCAAAACTCTAGGCCCTGGCCACCAATACTTCAGCATGTCACACCCATGGATACCCACTTACTAATGCGTATCGATTGCCTGGTTGTGGGGAGTGTGTGTACTCTTGGGTGCAAGGCTGAAGGCAATGTCCCCAACAACAAAGCTATAACCTCTTCACTTACAAGTCCACATGGGTTTCATGTAGTGCGGTGGTTGTGGACAAGATGTGTACTTTTGGGTGCATGGTTGCAGGCTGTATGCCATACACCCAAGCATGCACCCAGCAGGAAACTTGTAAGCACTGCAGTTATAAAACACTTCACAACCATATATTGAAATGTATGGCCATACACCTACAATTTTAGGCCCTGCGCACAAACAGTGCAGCATTTCAGAGCTACAGTGGCACCCCTAGTATTGAACATCAGTCAGGTGGCTGTGGGGAGAGTCTGCAGTCATGAGTGCATGGGCGCAGGCCATGCACCCAACAGCACAGCTATATGTAGTGTACTTACAAGGCACAATGGGTACGATGTGGTGTGGTAGTGCATCACTCTGGCGGCTGTGGGGAGGGGCTGCAATTATGGGTGCATGGCCGAAGGCCATGCCCCCAAAAGTACATTTGTTTGTAGTGTACTTATATGCCACAATGGATGTCATATGGTGTGGTAGTAGTGGCCAGGATGCAGAGTATTTGAACAAAGTAATAAGCACTGCAGTTGTAAGTAACTATGCATTTTAAATACTGTATACCCATACATTCATAATGCTATGGACTCAAACTTACCTCTGTAGCCGTGGCTACAAACTACTGCATAATACCACAGCTCTTGGTACACTTGTACTATGCAATATCATTAAGATGGTTGTGGGGAGGGCGTAGCGTTTTGGGAGCATGGTCAAAGGCCATGCTCCCAAAACCAAGTTTGTACATTGTACAATGACAAGGCACAATGGTTCCGATATGCTGTGGTGTTTCTAGCCAGGACCCAGATTCTTGATTGCTTTTCCAAAGGCCATGTACCCAAGACTGAAGTCATAAGCAGTGGAGTTACAAGTGAATATGGGTGTGGTGTAATGCGCTTGTTGTGTGGACGCCCTAGTATCTTGCCTGCATGGCTACAGACGATGGTCCGAAAAGTAAATTTATAAGTAGCTAATTTACAAGGACCATGGTTTTGATGTGCAGCAATGGTTGTGGCTAGGACCTATATTCCTTGTACCTTGGTCGTAAGGCGTACATAGTAGGTTACACACCAAAGATGCAAGGGCCAGCCTACAGGCACTGCAGCATATTAGTACCATAGATTAGACGTGTAGATTTGCATGTGTAGAAAATGACTGCCAATATACTTACTTCTTACTTTGTTCAGAATCCACATACAATTTTTAAATGGTTATCGTACTTGGCGGAAGTATCCCTTTTTCCATTTCTCTGATAAAAGAAACAGGTATGTTAGTCTTTGCATTTTAAAAAAAATTTACTACATTGCTTAATAGACAGTTTACCTTTTTTTTACCCTCATATTTAGTTTACAAACCAGTGTACTGTGCATTGCGCTCAGTTTCTGTGTTTGCTTTTCTAATTCTTGGGTCTGGGGAAAAGAAATCCTTGTCGGATTAAAAAAACCCTTCATTTACTATGGTACTAACTACTTCCTTGTTTCCTTTGAGTGTTTTCTTCATCTTTCCGATTAAATGTTATGTTTGTGGCCTTCCTGCCGCTTTTTACCAACAGTTAGATACCTGTAGGAGTATTCTAACTGTGCATTTGTTCCTACAGCTCATTTGTGTCGTTGTTATATCCTGTTTCCTTCATCTTTTCCATTAATGTTATGTTTGTTGCCTTCCTGCCGATTTTTAACAACAGTTAGATACCTGTAGGCGTATTCTACCTGTGCATTTGTTCCCAACGATCTGTGATATTAATTTATTTGTGTCATTCTTACTTCCTCTTGGGTAGTTAGATACCTGTTGGCGTATTCTAACTGTAGTCTTTCACATCATTTTTTTTTTTTAATCTTGAAGTACACATTATTTCGTAGATTTTGGCTTTAAGAACATTAAATACGCATTTGTAAGATTAGCTGGCAATCTCTGCTTTAAAGTAATGGTGCTATCATTACATTCGAACCATCCACAATTCTTTTTAATGTATGCAGTGTAGTGACCTGCATTGGTTGTAGCTCCTGCATGGTAGATTATACCTACTGTTGTAAAGGTTTTCTTTCCAAGTGACACTTGACAGTGTGTGAATCCAGTCAGTTTGCAGTTGTTTTTGGTGCCATCTGCAATATAACGTAGAAGCATAAGTATTATGTAGGCACTATGTGATTGTATCAGTAAGGTGGAGCGATTGTCTGAATTGCAAATAGTACATAATCTGCCATGGTTTGCATTTTGTACAAGTTGCTGAAATGGAATGCTCTCACAATTTGGTATGGAAACATACACAAATCACTCATTTGGGATTTCCTCCTGTATCACTTTGCTACAGAGAGTGCATGTATGTTTCCACATGTACGAAATCTGGAAGATTTCATTTACAGGTATGCTTTTGTTTTACAATACTTATAGTATGTACATTAGAAATTCTTGTGGACCTTCTTGTGAGTTCATAGTGAATCTCACCATTCCAGCACAGTCGTCCAATTGTTGCCTTACCCCATGAACACTGTTTGTGTTGTGAGGATTGCTTGTTGCATTTCTATGCAGCACTAATATTCATTGCTACATTTGCATAGCAACTTAACCCACTTTTGTTTGCACATTTGAATGGTCCAGCAAGTTCTGTATCTGAGTGCATTTTTCGGAATTTCTGTTGCTTCTTTGCCGACGTCCCTGGTTTACATTCCCTAGTAGGTTCTTCTATGTTTACGGTAATTGATGAAACTTTAGCTTCTTTTCTTTTCTTTCCAGAATTTGCTGTTGGATTCTGTTGCATTTCTGTTTCATTTAGTTTTCTTTTACCACGTTTTAATTTATCTGGAACAGAGTATTGTTTCAGATGAGGGGTGTACAGTGAGCGCAATCTATTGTATTCTAGAATGCAAGGAATATCAGCTTTGACTTTACTTGCATCAAAGTTCATTAGCAATAGACCGTCAAGTGTACGTAAGCGTGATAATGCTACATAGCTCATGCCTTCCTTAAAGACTGTGTTTCCTATATCTATCAATGCTTTGTCTAGGGTAAGACCTTGGGATTTAGTAAGAGTTAGAGAAAATTGCTCTCTATGTAGATACATGTCTTTGAAGAGAAGGAATCGAGCAATTGAGCGCCCTACCCTTTTCACTTCTGAAACTTTATAAAATCGAATATTGACAAACTGAATGTTGCTATCACATGGGTATGACTGAAAGCCAACAACTGTGCCCAGTGCTCCATTAACTAGCCCTTGCTCTATGTCAAGGTTACGTTTAAGCATTACTCTACAATTTAAGTATAATTTCAATATTTTTTCCAAACCAGCTGTGTTGGAGATTGAATTTTCTAAACTATTTAGTCTTGTTGTGGCTTGCTCACACATGGGTACTGTCATACCATGTACGTCTAGTTTGTCTGTGGCGCTAATTTCCAGTATTGGTTGCATTTCTTTACTTAACATTGTTTCATTGAATTTGAAACAGCTTGCAAGAGTATTAAGGCCATACAATTGACATTTTTGTGCGCTATTTGTTCCATAACATCAGTTGCACATGCATTGTCGCCATAAAGTGCCTGTATGTGCCGGTTTTTCAATACAACTTGTGCTTCTTGCGTTAATACACCAACTCTAATACTTTTTAAGATGTTGGCATAAGTGAGATCTGCAGATTGTCGCATGTTCTCAGTTTATTCTCTATATTGTAAATGTTGCCAAAGGTTAACATTACCTATGCTACCAACAGTTTTCCGGCAGAGTTTGTGGCCTAAGGTTTTAAAAATCGGTTCATCTTTCACTGGTGTCAATTGTAGAAGATCTCCGAAAACGATAATTTGTTTCCCTGCAAAGAGTTCTTTGTTGTTACTTTTAAGTACTTCTTGCAATCTGAGATGAATCAAAGCCAACATTAGGTTGGAGACCATGCTCACTTCATCTATTAGTAGCATTTTCATTTGTTTCAATACTCTGCGTTATTCCATTGCAGCTTCTGCAGAAAGTTTGTAGTAGTCTAATTTATTTTGATGCTCTACTGGAAGCAGTAGTAATCGGTGTAAAGTGACACCGCCTATGTTGTAGGCAGCTAGACCTGTGGGGGCCGTAACAACAGCTGACAGTTTGTTGTTTGTCAATTATTGAAGGAACTTGCTGATGATTTTGATTAAGGATGTTTTCCCTGATCCAGCTTCACCACTGACATACAGCAGTATAGGTTTGTAATTTTGGCAGGTACATTCTTTATTTTCGTGTTGTACACCATGTACAATTTGTTTTGTTACATCTTCAAAAATGGTGCTGTTAAGTTTTCCTTGCTGTACAGTTAAGTCTTCTGTATCTTCTTGATACTGATACATGGTGTTTTCTACTTCTGCCATAGCTAATTCAGCCTCATTTGCTATTAGCGGTTGTCCTAGTGGTTCTTGACTTCCTGTTACAGAAGGTTGACTACTGTCAGAAGAGTCCTTATCTAGTTGGGCCTGAAGTTCTTCTTCCTGTTGCTGCTCATTGTGTAACATTGTTTTGTACTGCGTAAAGTTCACATTGGTGATAGTGCTTTCATTTGCTTTGAAAGCATCTTCATAGCAGTCATAGTTATCTAGTATGTCTTCCTCTTTTCTCCATGGTTTGAAAAGTTGTAACAGAGACATGTGATATAGTTCTTTCTGTTTAGGACTTTTTAATGACAATTTTACATGATTAATTAAGCTTTGTTTGGTTAGTTTCACTAAGCTCCCTTCACAATCGGTCACTCTATATCTATGTTTACTTTCATCGGGTTTTACATTATTTTTGTATGCAAAGTTTTGAGCTATGTGGTATAGACACATGCTTTCCAGAGTGCTACTCCTGTTTGGATAGTATGTGTACAGTAAATTGTTTTTCGGAATGTCTTGGCTGTTGGGATCATTTCTGGCAATTGTTTCTATGTCCTCATACAATTTTAGCACTCTTTTTCTAGATTTTTCAGGACCACGACTGAGCCATACTATGTTGTCTAATGTTCCATACAAAAGCAGTACCGGTTAAATGATCTGCTGCTTCATAGGCGCCACATTCTCTATGAGAGAGCATTTTTATGCCTAGGCTGTACAATTTCTGTGATAATGTTTTGTCTGATGCTAGGTCATCCCAGAGGTCTTGAAGCTCTGTTTTTGCTGCTTTTGTTAAGTAGGCTGTAACATATCGTGCAACAGCAGTGGAATTGTCTGCAATGTACTGCACATCTATGTTTGCATTCCATAAGAGGGCAATGATTGCATTGTAATCATTGATATATTTTGATTCTTCCCTTCTTTTTATGTAATACGTGTTCTGAGGTGATTTACCTTTAACACTATGTTGAACTGAAGACATGAAGTTGTTTACTTCACCTGTTTCTGTAACTGGTCTGGGGAAACCAAAGCAGCATTTGGTGTAGTATTTGCCTTTGTTTTTGTATTTGCGGCGACAATATTTGCCACATTTGTGTCTTTGAAATTGTAAAATCTGCCCATGCAGCTCACTATGTGTCTGTTCAGAAGGGATTTCACAAGTGACATATTTTTGGATGAACTGCAAAACAGTGCTGTCACTGTCGTGACCAAATTTCGGTGCACCTTTGATCCATAACAGCATGTGAATATGTGGTGCTCCTCTCGCTTGATATTCTTTTCTCCAAAAGAAGTGCTGCACTTCTCCAAGGGGAGCAACAGTTTTATTGCAAATAAAGTGTAGCATGGCAATGAAACGATGATGGAAATATCTTGACACATTAACTGGATCTAGAGAGCAAAGTTCTCCAGGTGTTAATAAATCTATGTTGTTTTTTTTGCTGTTTGCTATGCGTAGGAACTCATGTAAATCTTCCCATGCATATTCGGCACAATTTAGCATAACAAACCAAGTCGGTGGTCCTAGGTTTCTGATCATACAACACACGTCTCCGTGCCGTCGGAACCAGTATTCCTTTGTACCACGCATGTTTGCAAAGAAATTTGTTATACTTGATTGTAAAACCTCATCTTTTTCCTGTACATTTTGTATTAACTGCGTAGCTGACATATTTTGAAAGTGGGTACCAGATTTAAGAATGTGTGCAACTCCGTAACATAGTGTTGCTAATTCACTTTCATAGAGTAGGTGGAATATGTATTCCACATTTTGTCTAAATCTGGGATCTTGCGAATACATTCGTAATGAATGGTATTCTGATGCCCCAATCTGAGTGGGTCTATCATCGTATCTTCCACCTTTGCCAGTAGGAAATAGCAGTGGAAAAGCACGTGCTTCTATACTTTTTTCCTATATACTCATTGGTGACCCTTTGGTTTGTCGCATTTGGTAAGTTTCTAGTGCATCATCTACGCTTTCATTGGAATGCAATGGATGAATTGTGTAATGGTCCAAAAGAGTGGATACTGTAGCAGGATCCAGAAGTTCGAATTGTCCAGTTTCTGATGGCTCTTGAATTATTTCAGTTGTTTCCCTTAAGCTTTCATCAATATTTATTTCCTTGTAGTACTCATTATTGTCTTTTAGATATTGCAATGCTTGTCTAACTTTGTGTAAATCCACTAATTGTTGCCACATTTTTTTGTCCTTTGTTGGTACTCCATTTATCAAGACTATTAAAGAATGCCCTATTGAGCGTTCCACTCCTAGAGTGTGTACATTTTCCGTTATTTCTAATGGCAAATAAACTACTTTGCCACAAATGCCTCTCACCAATTCAGAGGAAGGTAATTTTGCTGTTTTTGGATGAAGGCGTATACTTGCTTGAAATGGGTGAACTCTTTGAATTATTATGCTCTCATACAAATTGAGCTGCTGCAGGATTTTTGGTAATGGAAACAATTACAAATTATTTGTAATAGCACGTGAAGGAGTGTGGTTGTTGTCTAATTTTGTAGTACAGTAACTGCAACATATTAGGCGTTCAGTTAGTTCATATTTGTTTTCTGCTAAAAGGTAGAGAGCTAATTCAAACCATTTAGAATCTTCATTGTCTTCTATTTTGTATGCTATGTCCACATTTTTTGTGTTCCTTTTGTAAAACGTTCTGCGGCAACACACACACACATGGTTTGGTACTTCAGCCGATGACCTTTTACATTTTACTATTTCTTTTCTGTATTGGTGTAGCAGAAGGTTGCTATATGCAGAATTGTTGCTACTATGTTCTAAAACTGTTGCATTTTGTAAGTGGCTCTCACTTCCAAAATACTTTCTCTGAATACGGTCAATTTCTTCTTGTAAGTATTTGGGTGTACCATGCAGAAGAGTGGTATTTAAGTTACCTAATTCTGAAGCTGGACTTTTTGCATAGTATATTTTATACACTCGATTTCTTACATTGGAATGATGTATTGATATCCTTTTGATATCATGGAAGGTGCTTTTGTAAATAGGCCCAGAAATGCAGGCTAATGAATGTCCTTTTAGTCCTGTGTATTTAAATATCCATATTTTGCAGCACTTTCATTTTACTTTTCTCTTTACCTTTTACATATTGATTAAGGAACTGACGTAAAGATTTGAACGCTTTGTTGGGAATGGCACACATTGATGTGCACAGCCATTTGTATACTACACAGTGTGGTTCTGCTGAATCGAGAGGTAATTCTGGGTTTTCAGGGAATACATTTGTAAGCAGTGTTTCTTGTTCCATGATGGCAGTATTGATTTTCTAATACCCTCGTCCACTGCTATGTATGGCAATTGTGTTTGTTTGATTTTGTTTGTATGCTTCTTCATTAAAATATGGTTCTGTGGTTGTTGTGTGACTCCATTCACCACCACAAACATGTAAGAAATTATTTTTGTTCACATTCCGTTTATTGCTCAGTTTCTTTTGTAGTTTAGTACTTAGTTTTGTTAGTGCTTTCATCCTATTTAACACTAATATAAACAACTTCCTTTTGAGAAGGATTGCACTGTCCACGAGACCTTGTAGGATTAACTTTATACGGTAGGTTTTAAGGGGTGAGGATGATTTCGGTCCTCTTCTTAGTAGATTCTGAAGGACTCTGATGAAACATTTTTGATAAAATATTGTTTTACTATGCGTTGTTGTTACACTATCAGGATTATTGGGAGCAGTGTTAGCTGTACTGGTAGTAGTTTGATTGACAACATTTTTGTGTTTTGTGACACATTTTGATGGAGGAGGTAAAGTTTCGGTAGTTGAGACTGCCTTTGTTTTGCTAACCAACTGCTTTAGCTGGTTTGTTCTAACATTCTCTACAAACTCTACAACAGGTGGATGCTTACATTGGGCACTTTTATTTTTATTTGCTCTACTTTTGCGTTCCTTTCTACAGAGTTGCTTTTTGGTAGGCATTCTTTGGTATCTGTTGAAATAAAAGGTATACTTTGGTCTGTTGCCCATGTCTGTGTGCTGTGTGCATGTGTGCATGAGTCTGATGGGGAAGGTCTTTGTCATGGTGTGTCGATGTGCATTGGACTCGTGCAATGATTTGGTAAGGCTACTTTATTGTTTCTATACTACTACAATGTGCTTCAGATGAGAGTATAAAGTGGCCTACTTGTGACGAAAACCATTATTAATGAACGAAATGCCATAAACTTGCAACAGCAACTTCTTTTCTAAATCTAACCTTCTAAGGATTACGTATGTTATTTGAGTTCCAAACACACAGGGATTTGTGAGCCATTTTGCCTGTTATTCTTTGTTCAATAAATGGATATTTGTAGGTAGAATGGTTTAGAAATCAATGTTTGCTTTGGCGCCCAAAATAAACAAATAACCCACACAGCCTCTTTGAGGAGTAGTTACAATATAACGGTAGTACTGTACTTACTTTTTTTCGCAAAATAACCAGGTTTCTTCGGGTATGTCGTCTGCAGTGTAGATGCTGTTGATTCTCAGGAGAGTAGTCTTCACTGCGGTGCAAAAAAACAAAATCAATGACTTAGTGTGTTTACAGCAGTGATGATACTGCACACATTAATTGTGCTTCTTTCGTCACAGCATTCTACTTTCATATTTCAACCCAGTGCAGGTGTGCATTTCACTTCACTCTGTGCAGTCTTTCCATGGCATTTGCAATATGGTACTTGAAAGTCCTTCAAAATTGCTAACAATTTTAAGTTTATGGAAAAGCCTTGTTTTTTACACTGTGTATTATGTATAGGCGAGAGGTTTGTAAGCGATAGGGCACAGTAGTAGATGGGGAAACATGTTCTACTTGCAAATTAAAAGAACAATGCCGAACAATCGGGAGACCCTCAGAGGGAGATGTTACCACAGCAATCAGGAGCGCTTACTTTTCTCATACGATTACATTGCAAGTAGCATTACTGTAGCCGTACACAGTACACAAGTCCGACATTTTCACATACAAAATTGAGTTCCGTCCTAAATGGGCATGCTTGCAACATATGTATAGGTTATGCGGAAGCCAGTAAGCAGACGTGCGGTTTGTCAATCATAAATCGGACATCTTGCACTTAAAAGGGGAACGTTGATATGTATTGCCGGTGCGCATTTAGCGCCATTAATTTGTCTAAATTAAATCAAAAGGTTTGCACATGTTCTCTGATTACAATATACATACCTGTATTATATACTCATGCATGTGCGTATGCATGGAGCTGTACGTAGAAATTATCAATACTTGCATAGTAGCTTATGAAGTAGGTGCTTTGCAATGATATGCGACTTCCATTCACAATCATCGACAGTAATTTTGAAGTGCGCAATGTTGATGACGGAGTTAGAATTAGCGATGTTCAATGTGATTGGTGGATGGTTGTGTGACTGCTTAGTTGTATCCAATGAGGGACTCGACTTGCTACCGCTGTAGAAAATGTGGAAGGACTGGGTAAGAGTTACGTGCCGCACGTAAGCAATGCTTGTCGGCAGGTAGGGCGTGTCACATACGGGTTTCTACAGCAAATCCTGCATGGAAAGGGGACTGTAGGCATCAGCCAATCTGATGTTCACATTACTCTTTTGTGTGGAAAGATGGTGCATACAGTGAAGATGGCAGAGGTGCAGAGGGTCAGGGTTTTGGTGATTGGAGACATTTTTGCGCATGGATTACAACACTATGCTGAGAGTAGGCATGTGCATACCATTTCGATGTCAGAGGAGTAGAGGTGGTGTGGAGCGCTGACACTGATGGCAATGCTGCAACAATTCTGCAAGTTTGCAGAGACATGCGTACAATGACCACTCCTCATGTGGTAATTTTGCACTACGGTGCTTCCCATTTGGGATACGTGAGTTCACATACTTTGTTGGCCGATTTGGCACATTTGGTTGAAGCACTCATGACCATCTTCCCAACAACGAAAGTAATTTTTTCGGCTTTGCTGCCTAGAATAAAATGGGACAACAATTCTGTTTTCTGTCCAGACCAAAGTATTGGGAGGTGTATCATCAATCTTGGCATGCGTGAATTAATGATACGAGCTGGTATGTTTTTCTGCAGCCACGATAACATTGCTTCAAGCAATGCAGATTATTTCGAAGCAGATGGTGTTGCGCTATCTTCTTTGGGAAATGCGATGTTCTTTTGGAACGTAAGGCTTGCTTTAGAGAAGGTTCTGTAATGGTTGTAGGAGTAAAGCAAGCACAAAAAATACCAAAAAATAAATAAAATAACAGATGTCTGTATGGTATCTGGCCAAAAATAAAAAAAAACGGCTCTTTTCAGAGCCCATCTTAAAGGGGAAAAAGGGGAATGACAGTTGAATGTACCGTCGTCACGCTCTGATCCTATACATGTCCACGACCATGGCGGTACTTTGCAGCCAGCGCGTATCACCAACGGGGATTCAGGGGTGGAGACACATGCAAATGAGAATGAGCGGAGCTAGGGATTGGTCCATAAATTTCAGTAGGTGTGTTCTGAACTGCACACTTTAGTAAGACCGTCTTCTCCCTGACAGGACACCACACAGCCATGGCTTTCCATGCTCGAAAACAGATTATCTGGATTTTGGGAGACTCATGGATACATTGGTTGAAGGTGCATGCAGAAAGCTGCAGTTTATCTTCAGATCTCAGATTTCCTCATGTGGAGTGCACTGGCATGGCGTGCGTGGCATGAGGTGGCTGGACTTGGTACCTCTCTGTGTTACTCTACTGACAGAGCGTCCTCCAGATATACTTATCATTCACTGCGGAGGAAACAGTTTGGGCCATGTCTCTGGAATTTCTTTGCAATTAAGGAAGGACTTGCGAAGCTCATGGACATGTTTCCAAATTGTCACATACTTTTTTCCCGTATTGCACAAAGACAAATATGGCTGCGTTCTTCTGCTTTTGGTCCACAAATGGAGAAAGCGAGACGCAATATGAATAAGACTGTTTGTGCCTTTTTAAGAGATGTTGACATGTCCTCCTTCCACAATGAAAACATTTTGGTTTGCAGCTCCTTCATTTTCCGCAGAGATGGAGTCCACCTCTGTTACGATAGTTGATTGTTTGTTCCTCCCCTACCTTTCTGCACCCCTCTCCCTGACCTTTTGTTTTCCTCCGGCTCTACCAGAAATGTTGTCAGGCCTAGTACGGTAGTCGCCATTTCCTTCCCACTCTCCCCCTCCCTTCCTTATCTATGTATTAGCACTTGCACTATCTGAAATGTCGTCAGGCCGAATACGATAGTTAACTTCACATCCTTACTGTTGATGGCCTGTAAGAATGTTGCTGTATTTTCCCTTATTCCCTCCCTTGCCTTGAAGCGCTTCGAAACACATTGTGTATAGGCGCTATATAAATAAACTATCATATCATATCATATGCTGGCAATCAGATTTTTCTTCGCAATGTACAAAATGTATAACGACCTCTTCTGAATTCACACTAACCTATCTGACAATCCGTTTTCTCCAATCCACAGTTTTTGACCCACACAACACACCACCGAAAGGCTCTTTTCAGAGCCACCACTTACTCCCAGCATCTACTTCATTGTGTTTGCTCCACTTGCACCCTCCCTTTTTCCCCTATGACTGTCCGCAAACCGTTCCACCACTCCGCGGGGGTTTACGACCGTCACTTCATAGTTCTATTTTTAAACTGAGAAAGGCGGCTCTGAAAAGAGCCTTAGCGGTAATTTTTGTTGTTTTCACGTTTATTGCTTCACAGCACACGACACACTAGGAGAAGAGGCCAAAGGAGGGTAAGGAAGGGACACCAGCCACGGGAATAAGAAAGGGCAAGTGAAAAGAGAAAGATATAGGGTGAGCTTTATTTAGGTAAGGAGCAGATCTTCTGGTGCTCTGCGACCGTAGCCTCAAAAGCACTTCGAAAACTCTCCCCCCTGCAGAGGACTGCTTCACAATAATTACACACTATTGTCACCTTTGAAAGGTAAGGGTCAACAGCATTGCGAATGGCTTGTGAGGCCGCTGGAGAGAGGCGCTCCCACAGGAGTGTCTCTTGTGGTGGGAGGATCGGACACGGAGGATGCTGTGGAGGAACTCAAGTGACTCAAGCGACTACGCTCTTCACATGGCACCACCTTGAGAATGTCCGCAGTGTGCAACGAAGTGAGGTGTTGCTTCATGGTTATCGTACCAAAGATGTACGAACCAAGTCTCGCGCGACTCAGCACCACCTCGCACTGGTTACACTTCACCAGGTTCGCACGTGCTTTTGGTACGTTCCCATAAATATTTTATATTGTGATTGTCAGTGAATAAAACCACCAGGGCTACATTTTCAATGCACAAAAATAAGTGAGGCAGACATGTGATGTCATGAGTGATGTCTTCAATGATGTTTGTGATGTCATCTTTGATGTCATGGGAGTTAGTCTTAGCAATGCACGTAGATGGTGCGAGTTATGGTTGCTTAGTTTACCATAATGGGGGAATGAGCAGTGTTTTTTGGTTATGCTGTGAAATATAACATTCCTTTAACAAAGTCTTTTTACTGAATGTACATATATATATATATGGCAGGGAAAGAAAACAAAGGAAATAAACATGTGACATTGTCAGTGATGTCATCAGTGACATTTGAGATGACATCTTTCATGGTGTGGGTGTTAGTGGTAGCAGTGCACAGGGGCGGTGGCAGGCTTGGTTGCTTAGGTTATCATAACTGTCGAATTTCAGGGGTTTTTCGGGTTTAATTTGAACCAGAAAGGGGAGGTCGAAATTATTTTTTTAGTGAACTGCACAGGTTTTTGGTAGGGCAACTTGACCATAACGTCCCCTCAACAAAGTTTTTTTTGTAGTGAAAATATATATATATATATATATATATATATAAGTATATATATATATATATATATATATATATATATATATATATATATATATATTCAAATATATTCAATGCAAAAAGTGCATAGAAGTGTTACAAATTATTCCAGAAGGTGGGAAATGGCAGAGTTTTAAGGTGACACTTTGTAAATAGGACACAAATATTGCTATATTGGGTAAATATGATATTAGTAAGTTGTAGGAAAATAGCATGCACTGGTAAAAAAAACTATGACATTCACTGAAAAAACCTTGTTAAAGGGGCGTTATGGTTCAGTTGGACTAATATAAACCTGTGAAATTCAATGAAAAAATTTTGTTAAAGGGACGTTATGGTTAAATTGCACTAATAAAAACCTATGAAATTCAATGAAAAAACTTTGTTAAAGGGACGTTATGGTTAACTTGCACTAATAAAAACCTATCAAATTCAGTGAAAAAATGTTGTTAAAGGGACGTTATGGTTACAAGTAAAACCGAAAACCCCCTGAAATTCGCCAGTTATGGTAAGCTAAGCAACCATAACTCGCACCACCACCGTGCACTACTAAGAATAACACCCATGACATCAAAGATGACATCACAAATATGATTGATGACATCACTGATGACATCACATGTGCATTTAATTTTCATAGGAAGTCCCTACAAGGGGTTGTGAATGTAATGTTGGCAGAAAAAGTGTCAGGGGTCATCTGGAGATGTGTGATGAACTACATACTTGATTATGCAATGTATTGCTCCAAAGAACATTCCATTGCAGTGTTGTTTCTAGAGCAGGAACCTACTCATACAGAAACATAGGCATTGGCTGCAGCATACACCATAGAGATGTACTATTTCTAATTTTCCCATGTTGGATAGTAAAATGGTGAATGCTTCTGTATCACACTTTTGCATACTGTGAAACATATACTAAGTAGGTAATAATGCATCACTTACTACATGCGTTTACTACTACACGCAAAAATTAAGAGACCACAATGTATACAAATATGCGGCTTATATAGAGAGAGTAAAGTAAGTAAACAAGAGGCAGTATCATGAGCCACTGTGTATAACCAACATGATTATCTTATCTTTACGCATAGAAATGATTGCTGTGTTTCAGGCCTGCTTCTTCCCCTATGTATGTGCATCATAAGATGCGACTGAATTCTAAGGAAAGTACTGTAAGAACATGTGAGAATAGCAACATCTACAAATGTAATACCTTTTGAATTTAAAGTTTTTGACTGTCAGTGAATAAACTCACCTGCCTTAGATATGTCAGTGAACAAAAAAAGAAGGGGCTAGACATGTAATGTCATCAGTGATGTCATCAATCATATTTGTGATATCATCTTTGATGTCATGGGTGTTATTCTTAGCAGTGCACAGTGGTGGCGCGAGTTATGGTTGCTTAGATTACCATAACTGGCGAATTTCAGGGGGTTTTCGGTTTTGCTTGTAACCATAACGTCCCTTTAGCAACGTTTTTTCACTGAATTTGATAGGTTTTTATTAGTGCAAGTTAACCATAACGTCCCTTTAACAAAGTTTTTTCATTAAATTTCATAGGTTTTTATTAGTGCAATTTAACCATAACGTCCCTTTAACAACGTTTTTTCATTGAATTTCACAGGTTTATATTAGTCCAACTGAACCATAACGCCCCTTTAACAAAGTTTTTTCAGTGAATGTCATAGTTTTTTTTACCAGTGCATGCTATTTTCCTACAACTTACTAATATCATACTTCCCCAATATAGCAATATTTGTGTCCTATTTACAAAGTGTCACCTTAAAACTCTGCCATTTCCCACCTTCTGGAATAATTTGTAACACTTCTATGCACTTTTTGCAACTAATTCAACTAGTTTTGCATCCGTAGCCGTCTACGAACATCTGACTTCATAGCGGACCTTCCGGACAGTGCCACATGACAATACGCTGGCGCGCGGCATGATGACGTGTCAGAGAACCCGTCCGCACTTCACGATAAGATCTCTGCTTCGTGGACAGTTCAGAACTGCATTTTCTACTGATCTAGGAACTTTCAACTTCAAAATGTCCCTTGCACAGCTGAAACACCTATTCATACTCATTATCCATTAACAATCTAGAACACAGTACAAACTTTTAGCAAAACTGCTATTTATCTTAAAATGGCATCAGCTAATGCCATCCCTCCTCCCCAAGAGCCACCACCACTGCTGTAATCAAGGAGCATGAGAAACACTGCCCCCAGGCACCCAGGCACCTTAGAAATAACACACATGCAAAATGTTCCCTTGTCCACCTACCCCTCCATATTAGTGTTTGGTTCCTCTTCCCTCATTTCCCTCCCCACCTTTCGTTCTCTGATCTCCTGCCAAAAAAAATACATCCAAAAACAACAAAAGACATATTCCTTTAGGAACCACCTTTCACAGTTAAAAAATAGAAATAAAAAAAACATGTATAGACTCCATCTACTTTATATTTCTCATTAAAGTACATAGACTCAATAAGATTTTCTAACATTTCCATTTGCATTTTGTATTATGCTAATGGTAATATTGTGGCGTTTATCCTCCTTTCCAGGGACTGGTATGGTGGATACCGGCCCAGCAGCCCAAGTTATCAGACCAAGCAAAGCAAGGATGGATAACAAGGTCTCTGGACCATTATCCCCCCATTCCAGCCCCTGAAATGGGGGATGAAGGCCATTAGCAACCTAGGTTCCCAAAACGGGAACCTGGGGTGCTAAAAAAGAGGATTTTTCTTCCTACACCGGGACGCCTGTGGCATCCTGGTGTATGAAGGAAAATCCTTTTCCAAGATGGCCACCATGGAAAGGGAAGGCGAGTGTTCCATACAGGACCCTCTTCGCTTTCCATGGCAGCCTGCAGAAGGCAAAAAGAGAACCCTATGACCATATTACCACAAGCACATTTTTCTTCCCTTTCAGATCTATCCTAATTTCGAATAACTTTACCACAAAGCCAGTCCCAGGTGGACATGGCCACTTTAATCCTATGTTTTGTCCCATGTGGTCATGGCCAGTAGCCAGATTGTGTGGATCATGACCTTATTCCATGACCCGGACAATCTGGTCACTGCCCATGGCCACAGGCTACCCCTCAGTCACTAAAGGTATACCGCTATTTTTTGTAGCTATATTATGACACTTGTCAAATAATAAAACACTGGCACATTTGCAAAACCATGCTTGTAGGTCCTTGCCAATGCTCCTTACGCACGTTTGCTGGAAATGCACCCATGTTTTATTTTTTCAAAATTGCCAAATGTATGCACATACAATCGTCATATAACCTAGCCCCCACTTGAAAAAATCCATTCAGACTTTACGAAAACATCTACATCTAGATCTATAATATTTTTGCAAACCTTTGTGTAGGTTTGTCAAATGGCACCTCATTTATAAGCCTTTACATTATTTTGGGACCCCCCTCTAATTGTGGCCCTCTTCACAAAATCCCATCAAACTTCGGAAAAACATTCATATCTAAATGTTTTATCAGTTTCCCAAATGAAGTGTAGATTCGTCAAATGGCACCTCATTTATAAGCCTCTACATTATTTTGGGACCCCCCTCTAATTTTGCCCCCTCATGACAGAATCCCACCAAACTGTGCATACTCACTCAGTATCAGCTCAGAAATATACATGCAAAATTTCATGCAGTTCCATTAAGTGGCGCCAAAGTTATAAGCCATCCAAGAACTGCTTTTCACCAAACCAGTAATGCAGAGGTGCCCGCGAACTTCACAGGACTTTTGCGAACATCCCAACTGTTTGCGGACTTTCACAGCAAAAACACCCGTTTTTGTGCTTCTTGCAGCCGTATCCCATCCTCATCATCCCTCACCTCCCCAGACATTATTTGATAAGTTTGACAAGTGCAAAGTTGTGTTTTTTTATATGTATTTACCGCGATGTCCGCGGACAGCAGCGAAGTCTGCGAATCCAAGATGGCGGGCATTTCCAAAAATCTGACGCACTTCACGCTCTTCACCATCCAATCAGCGAACACGTTGCATGTCTGCGGACATGACGCAAGCCGATTAACCAATCGGTGTCCTGTCCGCGGAGCGAACAGGGAAGTGTGTCTGCGGAGCGGACATAGATATCACACATTTTTTGTGACCTACTTTTTGGTCGTTTTAAAAAAACTACTGGACAGATTTTCACCAAATTTACAAAAGCACGCTTTCGGGACCGAGCGACTGCTCTTGCCGCAAATCTTGTGAAAATCCGTCCAGAGGTTTGGGCTGAAGACGGGAGAAAAGTTTTTTCCCCATTCAGTCTATGGGAAAAAAATAAATTTTGGGACCCCTCCCTATAACTTTTCCCCCCTGGACCAAACTTCACCAAACTTTGCAAAAAAAATTAGAGTGGGCCATATACTCTTTTTGCAAAGTTTGGTGTGGATTCGTCCAGGGGGAGCAAAGTTATAAGCCACCCAAAAAGTGCTCTTCCTATGGGTTTAGCAACTTAACCATAACGGCCGTGTAAAAAAAAAAAATAATATATATATATATATATATATATATTCATTAAAAAAACGTTAAAAGGACGTTATGATTACAAATAAAATCTAAAAACCCCTGAAATTCGCCAGTTATGGTAAGCTAAGCAACCATAACTCGCGCCACCACTGTGCACTGCTCAGACTAACACCCAGGACATCAAAGATGACATCACAAATATCATTGATGACATCACTGATGACATCACATGTCTAGCCCCTTCTTTTTTGTTCACTGCCATATCTAGGCCAGGTGGGTTTATTTACTGACAGTCAGAAACTTAACTTTCAAAAGGTATTACATTTATAGATATTGCTATTCTCACATGTTCTTACACTACTTTCCTTAGAATTTAATCGTATCTTATGATGTACATACACAGGGGAAGAAGCAGGCCTGAAACACAGCAATCATTTTTGTACGTGAATACAATCATGTAGATTATACACAGTTGCTAATGATACTGCCTCTTGTTTGCTTACTTTACTCTCCATATATAAGCCCCATATTTGTATGCATTGTAGTGTATTTATGTTTTGTGTGTATTAGTAGAAATATGTAGTAAGTGATGCACTATTAGCTACTTAGTACATGTTTCACAGTACGGAAAAGTCTGATACAGAAGCATTCACTGTTTTTTTATATAACTTTGCAAGATTACAAATATAGCACCTCTGTGGTGTATGCTGCAGCCAATACCTACATTTCTGTATGAGTAAGTTCCTGTACTAGAAATAACACTGCAATGGAATGTTCTTTAGAACGCTACATTGCGGGATGAAGTATGTAGTTTATTACACATTTCCCGATAATCCCTGATACTTTTTTGCCAAATTTCATTCACAACCCCTCGTCTGAAAAGTAAATGCACATGTGATGTCATCAGTGATGTCATCAATGAAATTTGTGATGTCATCTTTGGTGTCCTGGGTGTTATTTTTAGCAGTGCACAGTGGTGCAGGCAGTTATGGTTGCTTAGCGTCCATAACTGGTGAATTTCAGGGGTTTTTCAGTTTTATTTTGAACCATAATGTCATGTTTGTATTGTGTCACGTTTGTAAAGTTTTTTGTGTGAATTTCACAGGTTTTTAGTATCGCAACTTAACCATAACATCCCCTTAACAAAGTTTTTTTTAGTGAATTGTATGGGTTTTTAGTAGGACAATTTAAGTATAAGGTCTTGTTAAGAAAAAAATGTTGTACTGCATGTCACAGATTTTCAGTAGGGCAACGTAACAATAACGTCCCTTTAGCAAGGGTCGTTTGCTAAACAGTATACACCTTGCAAAGAATGCTGCATGAAAGTATGCTGGCGTACAGCACCGTGACATGTCCCGGAATCAGTACACACTTAACTGTACGATCTACGCCTCGTGGGCAGTGTGGAAATAGATTTTATATTCATGTAGGAACGTCCACCTTCAACATTTGCCGTACACAACGCCTACACATATTGGTATGCAGCGATAACCAATGCACTACATATTATTTATTGGTAGCAAAAGTTGTACTTATCTGAAAAAGACATCAGCTAAAGGCATCCTTCCTCCCGAAGAAACAGCAGCACTGGTGTAATGTGAAAGCATAAGAAACAGTGGCGTTACCTTGCACATAACAAACGAACAAAATTTTTCGTCATACATCTACCGACCCATATTACCGTTTGTTGCCTTTTTGCTCATTGCCGTTCGCAAATTGCCTTATTACCTGCCGTGCCAAAAAATAAAGCCACCCGTAAACAAAGATAATAATGCGTTAATAACGACCTTTCACAGTGTAATGAAAAAAATAATAATAATTTGCATACACTCCAAGTACTGCATATTTCTCAGTAAATTACACAGACACAATAATCTTTGCCAGTAATAGTCTAAAGTAGCAAAGCAGTAACATGTGCTACTGAAAAGGACGATTACTTGTTGTAATCCGGGGCGGCTTTGCCAGTTCTGAGTACAAAAAAAAATTCTCTTTCAAGATGGCCGCCATAGAAAGGGAAGGCGGTTATTGCATACATAGCCCCTCTTCCCTTTCCATGGTAGGCTGCAAAAAACACAAGTACGTGACCTGACGCAGAACCTGTAAATAGTAAATAAACATACAGCGACGTACAACCTAATAACTTACATTTTGAAATAATACAGGGAATGTAAAAGAAAACGTGAACATTTTAGAGTTTGCAAAGTAGGTTTATTTAACAACAAACTGGCAGAGACCATTGGAGTAATCCGATTTTCAATGCAATCATAACAATGCTTGCAAGGGCGGCATTGCAAATGTTGACGATGAGGAAGACGTTGTTTTTTTCTGATTCAAAATTTTTGGGGTCTTCGTTGAAGCAGTCGCTTTGTTTCCACAGTGATTTCCCAGAAGTCGTCATGACCTTGAGCCTACAGCACCATAAATGATGTGACGTTGCTCTGAATAGCGAGGTCAGCGTATGGACAAAGCAGGCTCACGGTGTCATTCCACATAATTATTATGGACAGGCAACCACTCACCACCAGTTGTATTTGCCGTCTGAAGAAGCCCTCACTCGGCATTAGGAAACCATGGCACGCACAGTACGGCAATATGTACCTAGGTGGGAAAGGTTACATAAAACACGTGTCAATAACCAACCTCTACCAAAAAATTTAAAAAAAAACACAAAAAATGTGCACATGTTCAAACATGACATTTTAGTAAAATGTAAATAAATGTCCATATGTACCTATAATAGGAGGCTACAAACGGTGAGATTTTGCATGCGCCGTTCGAGAAAAAAAAATGCCAACTACACAGGAAGAGGATAATTCAGTTATGAAATGAAAAAGAATGGACAATTAAAAAAAATTACATCTCGTGATTTTAAAGAAGACAAAAAAAAGTGCAAAGATATACACAAAGCTATGTGGACAAAGTTAATGTTTCAAATAAGAACTATTAATGCTAAAAAAGGATGAGTGCAGTCATACCCCACAAATGTGCAACCTGTGCACTCTGCAATATTACAGGAAAAATGTTACAGCGCAGAAAGATAATATGGCAATTACGGCAATTATAGTGGCACAATTAGATGTGCGGTAATGTAACAATAAAGCACGGTTCGCTGTAGAGTGGCCAAAAGTAAACTTACATAACATTTACTGCCTCCATTCTTTTTGTGCAAGTCAGACACCAATGTATTCGCATTGAAGAATCTTCGTAGACTCATATTGTATGTCCCTTACAAACGTTTTAAAACATAACCTTATCAATTGCTATTTTTTCGACCCTTTCATTCCGTGAATTGCTAGTAAGTTTCCCTTTCGCTCAAGGTCAAAAAACAATTGCCCCTTATACATTCACTCGGATGCGCGGGCGTATTGAGCGTTCAACCAAAAAAGCAACTCATGTGGCCTTCACTTAGAAGCCAAATACATTCTTTTTTTGAAGCAATATATTGAAATCCAATTATGAGAACCGCTACTCCCATACACCTCAACAAGCGCTGTTTTCAGCAAACGCTGCAGATGGTGACCTTAGTTTTCAAATCTTAGGACGCCAGTCTGACGGCAATATTATTCCAAAAACATTTTAACCCACACGCAGTAATTGGTTGTGGTACAGTGAGCACGAACTTCCATTTAAACTTTTCACTTTGGGGACAAGAAAACTCCACTTTTTCAGTTTGTGCTTCCACATCCCATTCCGCCCCCCTCAAAGGTCACCTTCTGAAATACTATTACATGAGTGTGACAAGTCCAATGCTGTCTTGTTTTGGATGTGTTTCTGGCGATATCCGTGTACACTAAAACATGAATAAAAGATAGGGGGGGGACCGAAGAAAGCTGACTTACTTCACGCTGTTCTACAACCAATCAGGGAAGGAGCCACATGTTCGCAGGCACAAACTTTTTCCCCCATTCAGTCTAAGGGGAAAAGAGACGTTTTGAGAACCCCTGCCCCCTATAACTTTCTCCCCCCTGCACCAAACGTCATCAAACTTTCCAAAGAAATTCAGAGTGTTCGATATATTTTTTTTGCAAAGTTTGGTGACGATTCGTCCAAGGGTAGCACAGTTATAATGCAGCCAAAAAGTGTTCTTCCTATGGAAACAGCAACTCCGCCATAACAACACAGCCACTAACGTGCCTGTCTAATATGCTGCAGTGGTTGTGGGCAGGACCTAGAGATTTGGATACATGTCCACAGATATTTGAATGTATAGGTGTATATTGGCCTATAACTCCACTGCTTATAAGGTCATTTCTGGGTGGATGGCCTTCGGCCATGCACCCAAGACTGTACGCCCTCCCCAGAACCATCTGACATGCTAACCTATAGTACGGGTGTATGCATTGCTGTAATATGATGTGGTGGTTCTGGCCAGGGCCTAGGGTTTTAGGAGTATAGTGTATGGGCTACGGCCTGTAGCCATGCAACCAAAACTCTACATCCTGCCCACAACCACCTCAGTGATGTGCAGTAGTACAGGTGTATTGATAGGTTTGGTATGCTTCACTTGTTCTGGCCACAGACTGCACTCCTACCTGTATGTCCATAGATATTATAATGTATGGGTGTGCAGTGGCTTATACCTCCAGTGCATATAACTTTGTTCTGCGGCCATGCACCCAAGACTATACACACTCCCCACTGCCATCGAATCGATCATTAATACTACAGGTGTATCCATGGATGTGACATGCTGCGGTGGTTGTGGCTGGGGCCTAGAGTACTGGAAGTATGGCCTTCGGCCTACGGCCATGCATCCAAGACTCTAGGCCCTGGCCACAACCACTGCAGCATGTCACACCCATGGCGGCGTGCTAATTAATAGCACACCCATAGGGAAAAATAATGTAATAACGACATGTACTCAATTTCAATGTTCGCGCACACCACACATGTCAGTTTGAAGGTGTCTGTGCGCAGCACGGGCTGAAATAGTACCCCTATTAAAACCCTCATATTCTGTACGCACAAACATTCCGAACATGGCGTGTATAGAGAATACATCATTAACACCTACCGTCTGAAGAAATACAGTTTTTCACCCATCTCTTACTGTGTGAACCTCCCCAAGCACTATGACACAGCAAAATAGGTTTCGAAATAGCATGTTGCCGCTGGTCGCCGCTGCGCTGTCGGCGGATCCAAGATGTCGGGAGCATCCATACAATCTGACACACAACACGTCTCACTGCAGCCAATCGGCAGAGACGTTGCGTGTCCGCGGTCATGACGCCAGCCCCTTAGCCAATCGATATCTTGTCCGCGGATATCATGAATTTTTTGAGACCTACTTTTTGGTTGTTTTAAAGAAAAGTAGTGGACGGATTGTCACCAAATGTACAATAGCAGGCTTTCAGGACAAAGCTCCTGCTCCTACCGCAAATTTGGTGAAAATCCGTCCAGCGGTTTAGTCTGTAGACGTGCACAAAGTTTTTCCCCCATTCAGTCTATGAGAAAAAAAGACGTTTTGGGACCCCCCCTATAACTTTTCCCCCCCTGGACCAAACATCACCAAACTTTGCAAAAAAATCAGAGTGGCCCATATACTTTTTCTGCAAAGTTTTGTGATGATTCGTCCAGGGGAAGCAGAGTTATAAGCCGCCCAAAAAGTGCTCTTCCTATGGAAACAGCAACTTAACCATAACTACACGGCCACTGCAGTGGCCGTGTAGTATATATGTGTGTGTATATATATATATATATATATATATATATATATATATATATATATATATATATATATATATATATATGTCATCATATATATGATGTCATCAATGATATCTTTGATGTCCTGGGTGTTAGTCTTAGCAATGCACGTAGATGGTGCGAGTTATGGTTGCTTAGCTTATTATAATGGGGAAATGTGCAGTGGTGTTTGGTTGCACTGTGAAGTATAACATTCTTTTAGTGAATTTTATTTACTGAATGCACATATATATGTATGGCAGGGAAGGAAAAGAAAGGGGCTAAACAAGTGATGTCATCATTGATGTCATCATTGACATTTGAGATGACATATTTCATGGTCTGGGTGTTAGTGTTAGCAGTGCACAGGGGCGGTGGCAGGGCTGATGGCTTAGTTTTACCATAACTGTCGAATTTCAGTTTTTTTTTCTGTTTTAATTTGAAGCATAAAAGGGTTGGTGGAAAGTATTTTTGTAGTGAAGTGTACAGGTTTTTGTTAGGGCAACTTAACCATAACGTCCCCTCAACAAAGTTTTTTTTAGTATATATATATATATATATATATATATATATATATATACTTTACCTACACCTGCTACACTCTACGTAGGAGAAATCCTATCAGTTTGAAACCCCTGTATCCCTCACTACCGCTCGTTTGTATATTTCTCTAGCTGTTCAGATAGCACAGCGAGTAGAGCGCTTGCTTTGACATCTGTGCAGAACCTGCTGACACAGGTTCGAATCCCAGCAGGGCCACAACTCAGCATTTCATCCTTCTGAGGTTGATAAATGAGCACCACACACCATGGGAAATAAGCAGCGCTCAGTAGTGCTATATAAATGCACAAACAAACCTGTATCCTCTTTCCTTTAACAATAATATAATCAATTAGGAGATTCACATACTCCCTGTGTCCATAGATACCTACCTTTTCTCTCTCTGTTCATCTCCCTCTTCCATCCACTAGTACTTATATTTTCTTATGATGTTCCTTCCAACTGTATTACTACGCTACACTCCACTAAGGCCATATCAAGATTCCTCTTGCGCTCCAAAAATGATAATGTTTTCATATATAATACAAATCAATATTTGTACTTATACGTATATAAAATAATGTCCTTGTTACTTACTCTCATACGTCATTCCTTGTGCTGGCAGGAGTTCTCTCTTTGTGTTTTTCCTCACAGCACCTCATTCCTGGCCCTGACAGTTGCATGTTACTGTGTGTCATTTTATGTCTTGTAGACCATCCCTTGTAATTTTCAAAATGCTCCAAATATACTACATATTAGGTGCACCCTATATTCTCATATGTTGTGCTAACAGGACATGGGGCTACTGTTTCTTAAATTGGTGATATGCTTGTATTGTGGGAATATTGTCTATTATTGTGGGGGATGTACATATGTTCAGTGCATGTGTGCCTCCCCCCTCTTTGTGGCCATAACGTGACAAAACCATAACGTGATATCCCTATCTTTTCCATATTTTGTACATGATGCCTTCTCTTTCCACATATCCAAGTTTCCTCTGCTTCACTCCTTCTAATAAACCAATCATCATAGGTACTACTGATCCACCACATGCTCAGTACTTGTGCCAAATCTTCCTTGATTCTGTTTGCAATCTTTAACTGCTAAATAAACTTACATTAAACAAGTCTTTGTCAAATGAATCTGTCTTTGTTCTTCACCAAGAGCTATCACTGTCCTTCAGTTTATTCCCTCACCTTTGCAGCTCCTAGCTTGCTCATACTCATTGGTCCTTCTTTCTCATCCATGGGTACTTCTTATGTGAATAAAACTCTGTGGGCAAACCCAAAAATCTGCCCTTTATTCTTGAAAGCTATGCTAATTGGTGTGTGTGTGTACTCCACAAGTAATACTTCTTAATCCAATGTCATACCCCTTTATATTTTCTGGCCTTAAAATGCTAATATGAATTCTTGTGTATTTACATAATGAATCCCTGGAGTAGTGCATAGTATCCTCTAGTGAGTTACTCAAATGTCTACCTAATATGTCCACTGACATCTTGCAAAAAATACAATAATGGTATAGAAAGGTCATACTCCCCTATGGTGTGTGTGTGTGTGTAAGTTCAGTCATGTGTTGGTGAAAGTGCTCCCTCCCATTACTATCGCTTCCCCTACTCTGGGTATGGGTGTCTGCGTCAGCGCATGCACATTGCATGCCCCTACTGTGTTCTGCTCCAAAAGTGCTTATGATTGTGCTAGTACCAGCTGTACTTGTGTAGGAGCTTGTTGTGCTTGAACTAGTGCCACTTGCTTTCTATTGCACTAGCCTTCTCTCTTGTGTAGGTTGCATTTGTAGTTGTACTTGTGTTCATGGCGCATGTCTGACAATGTGTGTGATTTTGGGCATAATATTCCAATGGTTCTGCGCTATACAGTGGGGGATATGCTGTTTCCCCTCTTTCTGTCCTCAGTTACCTTTCTGACCCATGTCCGTACTGTCTATCTAACTGCCGCCTTTTCATGTCCCTTCATTGTAGTCTCTGTTTCACCCTTGCTCTCTTCCTCCATTTCCTTCTCTTTGTCTCCCAGGCCTGTGTTTCTCACCCTTGTCTCTCACTCTTTCCCTCCTAAATCTCTTTCTCATTTCCCTCTTCTACTTACTTCTGTGCCTTCTATTGTTACAATTCTATAAAAATAAATATATGCATCTGCTCTCTTTTTTGATAATGTACTAGCACATCCTAGAGCTCCTACAGTTGTTGCAGTCATTTCTGTGCTTTTAAACACAAAGGTATGAGGCACTTCCCTGTGCGCATTAATTGTGTTTTGGAAAACCATTGGGTAGGGTACCTTTCCTTTTTCAAATTACTATCCAATAAAATACCCAAACTGTAAAAATGGTTTCCCTTTTTATTGAAAAACGTGCCTTTCTCACTTTTCTGTGTCACTGTCCTGTGCACACTTATAGTGTACCTTTGAAAAATCCCAATGAAAGGCACCCCAAGGGCATCACTTCAGCACAACATATGACAAAAATCAAAACCCTTTCTTCTTTAAAAACCATCCAATCTCAAATTCTCTCAACTGGTGTTGTTACCCCCAACCTAAAGGTGGCATCCCATAACATAAAATACCATTATTACTCATGTATCTCATAGAAACTCTAATAAGGGAAGTCAGTGCAATGAGTCCTGACTCTCGGGCAATATTTAGATGCTAGCGGTACTGAGCCCCTGCCCACTTAAAGCACTGTATTAATATTTAGTTTTTCAAAATATGTAATTACAGAGCTAATACTCTCTCTACTGACAATGTCAGTCCAAAACCACTTTGCTAATATATACAACATTTTTCTTCATCTTGATAAAAATTCAGTTACAAACGTGCCTTTAGATGTTTAAATGGGATAAGAAATCAGGGGTGGAGGGGCTCTAATGTGTCCTAGTATAATGTCTGTGACCAGGGCCTGAAAAGTGTCTGGCATAGCCCTGCATTCCAAAATAGTAAGTGACCTGTATAATTTTAAAAAGTAGGGGATCTAATGGGGCCAAACTGATCCATATATGTGCAATAAAAGGAGATAAATTCTAGTGTGAGAAAATGTGCTCAAAATACGGTTAGTCGTACATACATTTTATCCAAAACAAAAAATTCAAAAATGTAGATACCCACCAAATCAAAAAACAGGGGTCCATACACAGCACAATCCCATACATCCCAATCAAAGGTGCCCAAGGGTGCCATTTCAGCACAATATATGACAAAAATCAAAACCCTTTCTTCTTTAAAAACCATCCAATCTCAAATTCCCTTAACTGGTGTTGTTACCCCAACCTAAAGGGGGCATCCCCTAACAACAAATGTTATTATTACTCATGTATCTCATAAAAACATTAATTAGGGAAGTCACTACAATGAGTCCTAGCTCTGGGGCAATATTTAGATACTAGTGGTACTGAGCCCCTGGCCACCTAAAGCACTGTATTAATATTATTTTCCAAAATATGTCATCACAATCATTGTAATACTCTCTCCACTGACGTTAGTCCAAAACCACTTTACTATTATATACATTGTCTTCAACCTGATAAAAATTAAGTTACAAACCTTAAAAACCTAAATTTGTTCAACAATCTATACTAATCATATACATGCAAGCACATATATTATCTCTAGCACTGCGTATTCGTATATATTCTAGTCCAAATCTCATGCTTTCCCAATCTATTTTTCACACACGCACCTTTATGCGTCTTAGATCAAACCACTAAAAGGGGATTCATCCTCTTTAATTAACCTACTTCATAGACCTCTTTTCTTATTTTATTCACAAAATACATCCTATACACAGATACATCTACACCAACTACTACCTCATTAAAGGTCCAACAATACCACCTTTACAACACTCCCTTCTGTGTCACTGCCATTACATGTATTCTTTCTAAAACCGCCTTTTCAACTCTCCCCTCTGTTTCAATGCCATTACATATATTCTTTCTAAAACCACCTTTTAAAACTTGTCATCTCACTTTCACATCTAAGTTAACAACTAATTTACTGCTAGCTAAAACAAAATACATTTTCTTCACATTACATTTCAACATTACTCAATCCCAATCCGCCTTCCCTAAAATACAAACATTTCCCATCTAACACAATAGATTCTACAAATCCATGCCTCCTGTCTCTTATTTTAATGTTGTTAAACTTCATAAATGCCTGTTACCTTGCCAATGTGGGGAACTCAACACCCACTACATGTACTAGCTGAACTATCCAGGCTCAGCCCCTGTTTGCCTCCTCCTTCTCTTGAAGAGTGCAGCCTGTTATCTGTCTACTGCGTACGAGAAAATCCCACACCCCTAACGTACAAGTGCTGGGAACAGAACAGAGGAATGGCATCTCTGCTTTTACGAGGTTCTTCCCCCGCTGATGTTGAAGGCACGCTCCTGCACCGTCACACTAGACAAAATACAGCCCGTTAGTGAAAAAGGCCTAAAACACTCTTGCAAGGATAACAAGTATTTATTTCTACAAAAATAGGAATGCATCAGCAAAGAATTCTGCTGCCACAGAACGTTCTGAGGTGCGTTAACATGTGCAGTACATTATAAGCACAAAAAGCATCACTAATGACGTCATCGTATACAGAACAAGTCTACAATATGGATTGGCAGATGCCTATATATGTAGGGCCTGCTCCATATGGGATGCCAGGCCATTGATCCATCTTAATCTGTCCATCTCTGTTCACTTGGATTCTGCTGGGCTCGTCATCCATGTTGAGCAGACCTAACATTTAATTTGCTACTCTGATACACAATGTTATTCTTACGATTGTAACAATGCACCTGGCAGATACAGGGATGGGCTCGGGCAAGAGCTGAGGTCACACTTACTCACATACACTTCACTCGTTCCCAGACAGATCAGCAACCCCTAAGGTCCTCCACCTTAGTTTTGAGTTATAATTCTAATGCCACCCTGCGCTTCACAAATCACATGACCCATTCCTGAAGGCACGATAGCCTTGCCTTCTGGTCTTAGTGATCGACCGAGGGCTGTAAAGGTTTTATTGTCAGTGGTCTGGGCTTGGATGGTACTGTTGCATGTGGGGGTCATGGGATGAAAGCATGGCAAAGCCTTATTTCTCATGTGGGGATCGTTGGGGGCAGGAGGGCCTTGCTATCTGTTCTGTGGGATGGTAGTGCCAAGAGGTGCTCTGCTCCCTTCTCATGACCTTGCAGGGCACATTCTTCCCAGTCGCGAGGGTCTGTAACTTTCTGAATAATGGAGGAGGTTGTGGATCTCTCAGACCTGGCCAGTGTGGGGGTGGTGTTCGCGCTCATGCAAGGGGTCTAATACTAATACACAGAATACTGTTTGCCATGATTGGGCCTAACCCTAAGATGGCTGCCACTTGCCAATATGGCGTTTACACCCGCACCTGCCATATAACATATACTGCATGCACTAAGGTGATCATGCACCCTGCCTATTTCTTGGTCAGTATCGTCTAAGGGAGTGGGAAGACCCTCCCTCCTTCCCAACATTCCCACCCTTTTGTTAATCCTAAATTAACAAACTCCCTGCACTGTCACTGGCAACTAAATTCCAGTATATGTTTCCTCCCCCCTCTGCACCCTATCTAGCCTTTCAGCTTCCATGTATGGTGGTGACCTGTCTTTTGGAACCCATGCTCTCCAAACACCTCATAAACTTGCTCCAGATTGGGCATATTCCTCTGGGGTACATGTCATGCAAAAACAATCCCCCTCTCTCTCCTTCTAAATCTACCCAGTGCTTTGTGTAATTTTTGGGGTTAGGTGGTGATGTGGAAACTGTTCCAAAGAGGTCTAAGGGGTGCTAGATCTCTACCATGCAGGGTTTGTTTGGGTCGTCTGTTTGCATCCCGTTGTCTGTGCTTTGGGTGTTCCCCCAATTGAAACCATCATCATTGGGCACTGCTTTGGCACAGCATCAGAGTCCCACTTGGCACATTAAAAATGAACAAAATAAAGGCGATGACGGGTATCAGCATCTTCACGATTGCCCCCAGCCATGATGGAGCCCAAGAAAAAGTCAAATAGAACCAGTCTTCATCTTGTATTCCTGCTTCCTTCTTCATGCACACTCCTAGGTTGTCCACAGCTTCGATTATATATGACAGGGAACCATTCTCTGCATCTTCAGGAGGCAAGAATGTGCAACATGAGTACCTGATTTTTTTGCACACAACTCCCTCCATGGCAGTTAGCATATCGAGGACATAGTGGTTCTGCATCGTCATCAGCCTCAAAGCACGGAGTTCCACCTTTATGATGTTGAACCCTTGCTCTGTGTCCTAAGATAGCTTGATCAGTTCCCAGCAGACAATCTGCAGCCATTTAGCATTGGTCGTAGCTTGCACACCAAGTAGTCACAATGAGGCAAAGAAAGTTTCTGCTTTGGTGAAGAGTCAGTATTCATCTGGGATTTCCTCAAGCAACCTTGATGAGTCCTTGGACAGATAGTTTGATCTTTTTCTTCTTCGCAGTGTTGTAGCTTTTTCCTTCCCATAGAGGGTGTGGAACTCCTTTGCTGGCAATGGGTTCTGATTTCTTTTTCAGAGGCCGGACAGGAGGTAGGGGAGAAGGTGTCTGTTAACCTCCCTTGCTGATGTACTTCTGGGATTACAAGTAGAGGTGAGTGCAGTGTGGCCAGTGAACAGTAGCCTCTCCATGATTGTTGGAGGTGCAAGTACGCTTGTTGGCCGCACACCCAGTAGTAATCCATCACTGCCGCTGTGCCTTTTGTTGAGATCAGGAATGAGAAAGGTTTTATTGCAATGTTCATTGGCTCCGATAGATACTGTTTTCTGGCAATGTAAAAGCAAAGTTTGCATGATTCTTCTCTGTGTTCTTTCACTGGTTTCTCCATTGCTTCAGTCCATATTAGCTTTGTGATATGTCCAGTCCAGAACGGTGCGCACACTGCTTCCACGCGTGCCAAAACCACTTCTTCGTATCCCATAGACCCTCTGCCATGCAGCTTACTATTTTATTTGCCATTCATTATTTGTGTATTTCAGTCCTTGTATGACCAGGTATGTTCTTCTTAGGCATTTGCTTCCCTTTGGGTTTTTATCGCATTGCAGACGATCTGGATCAACAAGTTCGAGCCTCACGTTATGTGCCTGGAAAGTGCACTTGAGCCTGCAAAGCACAAGATGTACTAGAATTGCGCCTCTAGAATTGGTACTTCCTGTGGCACTGGGGCCTTGGGTGCTCCTGCCGCATGCAGCATCAACAAACACACATAACAGCTACCATTCACTTTATTTCTCCCCAATGAGCTCTTGTCCATATACCAACTGTTAGATATTTCTGGATGATGCACATCTTCTATGGCATCAATACCAAGCCCATGATAAGCATCGTACTTTGCTCTTCGTGCTTGTCTCTTTGTGCATTTAGCGGCACCTATATATCCATTAATAACATCAGTATTATTATTTACATCAGTAGGAGTTGTGTTGTAAAAGGCAGTGTGAAGTTTGGGAAACAATAAGGACCTAACAACATATTATAACAATCCAGTGTGAGGGGGTGAAATCTTTTTGTTTTCAGAATTCTTGACCTGTTGATGCATAAGGTATGGCCTTGTAGACAATACATATTCAGTTCCAGTGGACATGTGACCAATTATTTACAATGAATTTAAAAGGTCCTTTCCTGAAAAAGCAGGAAGTTAAAAACAGTCCCCGTAGCCCTTGCGGCGTGAAGCCCAGCTGCGCTGTAAAGGGTGGTGCACTTTTGAATACTTTGTGCTGTTTTGCTGCTGGCTCTGGTGGTTTTGGTGTGAAGACTGAGAAGACTGTTCAGATTGTCAAAATCGCTGGAGTCTGTGGAAATCCTGAACTTGAACAAACTATATTTGTGCTCATATTGGAGCTTTATGCCTTTAAGAACATCAGAGGTCCAAGCCACGCCCCCTCAGAAAGCAGGAAGTTAAAAACAGTGCCCGTAGCCCTTGCGGCCTGAAGCCCGGCCGCGGTGTAAAGTGCAGTGCACTTTTGGATACTTTGTGCTGTTTTGTTGCTGTTTGACTCTGGTGGCTTAGAAGAATAGGAGTATCCAGACACCATCTGTGTATACCTTAGTGTGGGGGAGCTGATCTGCGTCAACTGCGGTAAGCTCTCCAGACTATAAAAAACGTATATACAGATTTACAGTTCTGGAAGGCGCGCAGGGCTGACACCCTGAGACTAAAACGCTGATCACACAGTTTGAGGCATACAAGGGGGCATGGACTACGAGGATAGCCTGTACCTACTAACTCTCTAACGAGAGTCAGAAGAGGTAGCGGTCGAAAAACGAGAGACTGTCGGATATTATACTCCTTTGATCCAGTTTCATTCGCTACTTACTGCGAAGGCACCTAAAATCGAGTTGTTGGAACTGATTAAAAATCTACACTGTAAACCTATTAAAGCCAGCAATATTAGGTTTGTTTTGGGTACAACATTACAACATTTCCATTTCATAACGATTTTTGAAGCCGTCAGGTTGTACAGGCTTTAAAGTTACAATTGTTCCTTTGTTTGGAATTGATACACGTGAATAACTTGAGCTCCACAGTTGACGCCTGGCAAGTGCTCTATAGTGAAGGGGCTATCCCGGCATTGAAGTTCTGAATACACGCAAAATGTCAAATCGCTATAATTTAAGGAGTGGACCATTTGCTGATGATCTTAGAGCTCCTCAACGGGACGGCTCTTACACAGAGAAATCTGCACCCGTGGAAGCAGTCAATACTGGTCTTTCAAACCCTATTATTCCATCAGGAGGATTGAATCAAGTGGCTGCTCAAATCCATCAGGCATTAGATGTTTATACGGCTCCGACAGAAGAGAGTCAGATGAAGGAAATAAGAAATCCTCCACCTTCAATGCCTGATGAATTTACCTTGTCATCCACAAACATTAAAGGCACTATTGATCGCTTTTTTCAAAGACGTAGGCATAATAGTATGAGTGCGGTCACTTCAAGTACACTCAGGCCTCAATACTAAGACTCAAACATGATTGCTGAAAATAGGCAACCTGAATTGTCGGGGTCAGTCATGGACCTTTCACGGACCCCCAACCATTTGTCTAATTTAATTCAAAATCCACTGTATCAAAAAAACGTGCTAAATTCCACAGAGGAGTCTAGAAGGGAGTCGGCAGCCTCTGAAGAATTAAAGCAGAGTCAACCAGCCTATAGGTCAAGCGCTGCCTTGGGGAGTTTGAGCCAAGATTCAAGGGGCGGGGACCCAACTCTCCCAGCCTTGAACATTTTACTCAACTCACTAGTGAAGGTGTTTGAACTATTGAAAAGGGATGTTCTGACCCACACAGGGATTCTGATGGAAATGATAAAAGATATTGAGCAATTTGAATTCACTGTTGTGGGCTAAAGCAATGTAATAAATTGCTCAGTATTGCCTACGTTGACTAAGATGGAAGATGGATTTTCTAAACAAAGTGGTGAGTTGACGGAGATAAAAGATCTACTGACTTCACTGCTGAAGGAAGACAAGGAGATCAAGAAGTCCTTGTCTCATCTCAGTTCTAGACAAATGACAGATTCATTCCAACATCTGGAAACAGAATCTAAAATTGATGAAGCTTTACCATGCCCTAGTACATCAGCGGATGACACTCCTCTATCTGAGTCCGTCATGGAAGAATTTTGTCATTTAGCATTTAGCATAAGTTGCAAACCAAACAATGGAATTATTGCCTGAAACCCGAGAGGAAATAATTGAGATATCAGCACAAGTCAAGGAGTAGACAAGACAAGAAGACAAAGAACATGAAGGGGACAAAAACAAAAAGATCTAACGTCAACAATTTTGTTAAGGGGATTACGGGCCACAGAAAAAAGCCTAAAGGATCCATTGAGGAGGAAATAGATGTGCAACAAACTGAATCCCTGTGACAGAAAGTTTGTGACGAAGCTGAACCGAAGAAAAATAGAAAAGAAAAAGTATCAACAATGTCAGGTGGGGGCCATACGGACAAAGCAACCACTGGAACGCAGACGGAAGAAGAGAGGTTTCAAGAAAAAGTGTACAAGCCCTCGTACCAACAGGATGGAGCTAGATCAAAGATAACAGGGAAGTTGCTTAAACTGGCACCGATATTCCTACTACGACAAAAAACTGCATCAAAAGTGCCATTACAGAGAGACATTGGTTTAAGGAATGCTCCAATATTTAATATGGTGCGAAAAAAGACAGTAGGAAATATAGGAATACCGGAAACTCAGACAGAATCTATCAAGGGTAAAGGAGAAGATTTTCCATCCAAACCTAAAATTAAGAAGCTCGACCGATCAAAAGAAGGAGAGGAAGATGGGACTGCGATTCTTCCAGCGAGAATGCAATCTTCTGAAGACCAGACTTTGGCAACAGGCAGCTGCCAAGAAGTTTCAGCCCCTTATGCAGCTCCAAGACTATGGGCCTCATTACACGGACGGCGGTAACCATGGCGCTATTAGCGCCATGGTTGCCGCCGGTATTTTTCTGAGTCCGCCATGGTGAATGGCGGAATTACCGCCCTATTCCACGGTGTGTGGGGGCGGTAATTCCCCATTCACCATGGCCCTTCCCCATTCCCATTTTAGCCCCCATAGGGCTCAATGGGAATGGGGAAGGCGGTAATTACGGTACCGCAAATTGCGGTACCGTAATTACCTCCGAGGTCCCTTTGCGGCTCCCATCCTTAACGGCTGGTAAAACCAGCCGTTAAGGTAGGGTCCCACAAAGGGACCTCGTAGTAAGGCGGTAAGGGTTTACCGGCACTGGTACCCTTACCGGTACCAGTAAACCCGTGCCGCCATCTGTGTAATGAGGCCCTATGGCTCATAAGTGAAGCTAATACAGTCTAAAAAACCAAAAGATACCAGATCTCTATTTATTTTCAACTAGAGATATTGAATACGTCCGATTCCCAGAGTCGGGTTTGACAAGTCTAGTGGAAGTTGGTTTTTTTTCTAAAATAGGTGTCAAAGCGTTTTTAAATGTGGCAGTTTTCAATTGTTTTCAATTGTTTTCAAGCCAATTGGGGGTCGGGCAGGCTGTATCCGGCCCCCCTCTCCATGGCCCAGTGATTTTCCCTGCTTTCTGCCTTCTACATCCTACGGAGCTCGAGGTCTTTCTGAAGCTCCCACCCTTCCTAAGTTTCCTGATCTGTTGGGCCCACGGATGCTTTCTGCACCAGGAAGGTGCATTGCCATTGTCCCTGCAGCACCAGAAACGAAAAAAAAGCTTCTAAAAAGAAAAACGAAAAATCGGAAAAAAAAGCATTTTTTTCACTTGGCAAACCATTTTAATTTCAGAAATTACACTGTGCAAATTGGCAGTGTGTTCTAACCTTCTGCTGCTTTAAATTGCACTGACTCATTTCAATGTAATTGATGTTTCCTGCTGCCTCACAGTGTGTTTGAGGTTTTCCATCATGGCTGCCTAGCCTCCTTGTTTGCATGAGGCTGGCTATGTATCTAAAGTGCTTCCCTCCATAGTCTGCACTGATTGGCTGTTGGCTTTGTTTTCAAGCCAATCGGGGGACCGGCAGGCTTCAGCCGGACCCTGTTTCAAAGGTCTACTTTCTAAGGTCCCTGTCAGCTTCTCTCTCTGCTTCACAGGCTGCATCATGAGATTCTGCAACAGCCAAACCCTCATTGTCACTGAGGCTACTTCCCTGGACTATTGGACTGCCATGGCTCTCTTACCATATCCTGTTTGGGTTAGTTCCCTCCTTGATTTACCTGTACTCCCTTCTCAGAGGGTACTCAACTCTTCCTGTCATGCTCTCATGTGAAGCTTATCTATACTCACCTCTACCATCTGACTACCACTCTAAATTCCTTAACTACTGGTCTCCCATTTTAACTTTTAAGTCAAACTTGGGTGTATTATTGCATTTACTTGAAAGTCAAACTTGGGTGTATTCTTGCATTTACTTGAAAGTCAAACTTGGGTGTATTCTTACATTTACTTGAAAGTCAAACTTGGGTGTATTCTCCCATTTAACTTTTAAGTCAAACTTGGGTGTATTATTGCATTTACTTGAAAGTCAAACTTGGGTGTATTCTTGCATTTACCTGAAAGTCAAAGTTGGGTGTATTTTTGCATTTACTTGAAAGTTCTACTTCAGTGTATTTCTGCATTTACTTGAAAGTCAAACTTGGGTGTATTCTTGCATTTACTTGAAAGTCAAAGTTGGGTGTATTTTTGCATTTACTTGAAAGTTCAACTTCAGTGTATTTCTGCATTTACTTGAAAGTCAAACTTGGGTGTATTCTTGCATTTACTTGAAAGTCAAACTTGGGTGTATTTTTGCATTTACTTGAAAGTCAAACTTGGGTGTATTTTTGCATTTACTTGAAAGTTCAACTTCAGTGTATTTCTGCATTTACTTGAAAGTCAAACTTGGGTGTATTTTTGCATTTACTTGAAAGTCAAACTTGGGTGTATTCTCCCATTTAACTTTTAAGTCAGACTTGGGTGTATTATTGCATTTACTTGAAAGTCAAACTTGGGTGTATTATTGCATTTACTTGAAAGTCAAACTTGGGTGTATTCTTGCATTTACTTGAAAGTCAAACTTGGGTGTATTTTTGCATTTACTTGAAAGTTCAACTTCAGTGTATTTCTGCATTTGCTTGAAAGTTCAACTTCAGTGTATTTCTGCATTTACTTGAAAGTCAAACTTGGGTGTATTTTTACATTTACTTGAAAGTTGAACTTCAGTGTATTTCTGCATTTACTTGAAAGTCAAACTTGGGTGTATTTTTGCATTTACTTGAAATTTCAACTTCAGTGTATTTCTGCATTTACTTGAAAGTCAAACTTGGGTGTATTTTTGCATTTACTTGAAAGTTCAACTTCAGTGTATTTCTGCATTTAACTTTTGGCCATTGATTGTAACCTGCTAGCCCAGTGACTGTTCAATACTGCTTTACTTCCTTACTCCTCCCTCTGCCTCTTCTCATTTCCACTCATGGCGCTTTCTGTTTCTCCCCTCTATTCCAACTGTTTCTTTATCAACTACCCCTCCCTTCTCACTAAGTCTGGAAAAAAAAAATTTAAAAAGGATATCTTGGCCTCCAACCCTGGACTCCCCATCGCTGATACCTATACCAGCGCCTCTTCCAGACAGACCCTCACCGACATCCTCTTTGTTGTTCCTTCGCTGGATCTATGGACCCCCCATATGATCTCTGTGCTTTGTCCTGTCTCCTCCTCTCCCATTAATGGTGGCACTCGCTGGGATGTCCTCATGGCTTCTTTCGACTCCTCCAGAGTCATCCTTAATGTCTACCTAAATGGCACTGTCATGGTCCAAGGTCCTCAGGCCAATCTCCTCCTCTTCGATAGGCGTTTCCCTCGCCTCATCAACTTCCTCTTGTTAGGAAAGATTTCTTAATTGTGGGTAATTTTCCTTCCATGTGGCAACCCCTAAACTTTTTGCTGTTGTTTTCACCATGATCTAGACTTTGCCAGAGAAGTGCAGCCTTTTGCCGCACACCTCTGGGCTTTCGCTCCATTCTTACAGGGAAACTGACATGCCCTTAAGACGTTGTTTCCCGTAGTTCTTTTATCATGTTGCAGCTTTCACACAACATGACACAAGAGGGCACTGTAAGCTAAGTTACTGCTCTCTTGGGTCTCTAGTCTTCTACAGGCCCTAGACACTCTCTTTGGATTGTTAACGAACGGTGCAAGTGAATCACGGACGGGACTGGTGGCAGCGATCGTTTCTTTGTGTTTGAGCTCCTTTTGGCTGTTTAAGCGCGTTTCTCACGCTTAGCCCAAAATGGTGGCCTGGCTTCCAAAATGGTCAGACCACGAGGCTCTTTGTCCTGCCCGCTGACCGTCTTGCCCCCTTCACCTTCCCCAGGTCGAGCCGACCCGCGGCCTTCCTTATTTGGGCATGTACTTTCCCGCGAAACACAGATGCTTTCGCGGGCTTCTACAGGCCTTGTATGTGCCTCCAGGATGTGGGTTGGGATGTCTGGTCCCAATACACATCCTGGGTGCCAGAGAGTCTAGTGTGTCGTGAATGCCTGGGACCACTGTGGTCCGTGATAGGTCCACGTATGGTGTGAGTGTTTTGTGAGCAGCTCTCCCATTGGGTCCCCTCTGTTTTGGCGCAAAGGGAACCATGGATAAGAGGAGGCTGGAAACACCACTACCATGTCGATCTCCTGAGTTCTCACGAACAAAGGGATACAGGAGCCAAGTATCCTGCAACCAAGAGGCTGAGCCGAGGAATCGCTGGTGACCCGCTGGGGGACTGTTCCTCTGCACTGCTGTCGCTCTGTGAAACCATTCTGCCTCTGATCGAACGAGAAGGCCTGTACTGGTACTTCGACCCTTTGGAATAGTGGGAACAACTATTCTCGGCATCTTCATCATCTCCTGCACGTAAGCCTTCGGAAGCGTCTCTAGGCCATCCAGTGGACTGACCAGCCTACACAGGAGTCTTGCTCTGTTACAGCCGTCAGGTTGTGTTGTATTCCGAGTCCTTAGCACTCTCACACGATTCGTACACTTGGCAGTCCCAGGTCTGAAGTGAGAAGTCTACCTTAGGCTGAAATACACATGGCCGCTCCGTTGCCCTGCTGTGGTAACAATCTGTGCAGGTTCACTGCGTTTGGGACATCCTCAACTCTAACTTCTGCTGCCGCGGAATCTACACGACACCGAGAGTCCCCTGCTCGTATCTGAACCTGCCAGCACTGAAACTGACGCAGAGAAGCCTGGGTCTGCCTGCATCGGGGACCGGTGAGTAGCAACGCTAGGAACTGGTCGCCCTCCTGCAGTAGCCCATAGCTTTTCCTCGCTGTGTTAAACAGCACACCTTTTTCGCACACTCGCGCTCTGATTCTGCCCGCAAGTGGAGGCTGCGCTTGAGTAACAGAGATCTGTTCGCCCTCATTTGTTCACCGCTCTGAACTGCCTCACTTCCTTGAAGAGAATCCCCTTGGCCCATTGGCACCAGTGTGTGCAGGTACTTTTGAGCACAAGGCTCCATTCTTCGTAGGGCTCGGACTTCCTTCTAGTTAGGTGGCCTCTGAAGGCGAACTGGGTCTAACGATTACTTGCACTGCCTGTTTTCCTCCCCATCTAGGTGGTCTGCATATTTCATGCTTCGAACTCTTTAGACCCTTCGGTAATTGTATATATATTGTATTTGATTGTGATGTGTTGGTTTACTTGAGTTTTATCGTGATTCTTTGCTATGGTCAATATTACAAAGGCCTTGTAATAAATGTGTCTATATTTTTAATATAACACCTGCTTGGAGTAATTTGTAAGTGTCCTTGCTTTGTGTGCTCATTGCGGGCTTTCAGTCACCCTCACCCCTCTTGAGACCTAGTCTTGACCGCCGCGATCGCTACCTTGATTGGTCTGGCTTGTCCAGAGGTTACCCTGTTCCAAGAAACTAGGCTGGCCTTCTGAACCTCTGCCCCTCCAAGACAGAGTTCAGAAATCCATCTTAACACCTCTCATCTCCAGCTGTCCCCTCCTCTCACTCCCTGGCTACCTTACCCACATTTTCCTCCTCCTCTGCCACTCTTCAGGCTACCTCCACAACTCCACAGGGCGTACCTCTGATTTGTACCCCTCCCCGGTAGATCTTTAAGGCTGGCAACCTTCTTCATCTTGCCACTCTCAACTCTCGCTCTGCTGTCAAACACGCCTCTGACATCTGCCACCTCCTTGAAGAACTGGACCTTGATGTCCTCGGTTTTACAGAGACATGGTTCACGGCTAGGTCTGTCATAAGCTTTGACACTTTACTTCCTGAGGGCTACAAGATCCTCTCCGCACCCAGATCCACTCGACCTGGAGGGGGCGTAGCCCTGATCTTTCCTAAGTGGATTACTGCAACTATCATTCCTATTCAGATTTACTCCTCTTTTGAATGCCTTGTCTGCAGGCTCTCACTCTCTCCTAGCCACTCTCTTACTGTTGCTACTCTCTCCCCCGGGCAAATCACCTCTTTTCTCTCTGAGTGGGCCAACCTCTCCTCCTTCCTCCTGGCCTCAACCACTCAACTCCTCCTCCTTGGTGACCTCAACATTCACCTCGATTCTCATTGTCCCTCATCGCTGCTCTTTCGCAACCTCTGCGATACCCTCTCCCTCTCTATCCTCCCCTCTGGCCCGACGTACTCTGCAGGACACGCACTTGATGTCTTGATCTCCCCTGGCCCCCCCTCTCTATTCCTCTGACCACTCCTCTCTCCTGGAGTGACCACTGCCTCCTCCCCTCCCATCTCTCACTCTCTTCTCCCCAAGCTAACCACACCCCAACACTTCCACTTACCTTCTCGGACATCCGACCTTTGAAGTGTGTGTCAGTTGAAGCTTTCGCTGCCACCTTCTCTCCCCCTCCTCCTCCCCTGGCTGACTCACACCCCGACACAACCCTGTCTCTTCTCTACTCTTCCATCTCTGATACTCTTGATGCTCTTGCCCATGTCATGAGGATCCGCTTGAAGTCCAAAGCCAAGTGCAATTCCTGGTATGATTCTGACCTAGCTACACTTAAATGTAAGTGTAGGGCGGCTGAGAGGAAATGGAGGTCTTCTTGCTCATCCTCTGACAAACTGGCCTGTCGCCTGCTCCAAAGGCAATACCGACTCTCTGTACGCACTAAGAAGAGAGCCCACATTCAAGCCCGTGTCTCTGCGGCAGCCAACAACTTGGCCGAACTCTTTAAAATCTGCAAGGAGCTTGCCAACCCTGCAGCAGTCTCCTCCCCTCCTCTTGCCTCCCAGCCTCTCTGCAATGCCCTTGCCTCGCACTTTATCTCTAAAACCCAGGACATCCTGTCCACCCTCGCCTCCTCTCCCCCTCCTATTCCCTCTCAGTCTGTGCTTGGAGACCCCCCTTTAAGCACCCCCCCACCATCTTTCTCTTCCTTTCCTATTTTCTCCCCTGACGAGGTCGCTAGACAAGTCCGATCTATGAAAGCCTCGTCAAAACAGGTTCATCCCTGTTCCTCCAAAACAATCAAGGACCACATTTACACCCTCACTCCTGCAATTGCTGATTTTTGCAACCACTTGTTTGCCTCAGGATCCTTCCCCTCCCCTCTGCAGCACTCCCTTGTGCATCCTCTTCTCAAGAAATGCACAGCTGATCCTTCTGTCCGGCAAACTATCGCCCAATTTCCTTTACCCCCTTTCTGGGCAAACTCCTGGAAAAGCTGGCCATCTCTCAGCTTAACCTTCATTCAGATTCTGTTGGTTGTCTCCATGACCACCAGTCTGGCTTCAGAGTGGCCAGAAGCACGGAAACTGCTCTCCTCAACATCTGTGAAGATCTGCTCTCCAACCTTGATTCTAACATTCCCTCTGTCCTCATCCTTCTTGATCTCTCTTCTGCCTTCGACACGGTCAACCACACCATCCTGCTCAACCGTCTCCGTGATAATCTTGGTATCACTGATCAGGCTCTGGCCTGGCTGACCTCTTTCCTCTCTGATCGACCCTCTCAGGTCCAACTGGGGTCTTTCCTATCATCTATCTTCCTCTCCACCTGTGGGGTTCCCCAGGGGTCTAACCTCTCACCCTGGCTTTTCAACCAATACCTGGCAACTCTCGCTCACTGCATTGCCATTTTCTGCTCAAATTTCCAGTGCTACGCTGATGACACTCAACTCATTTTCCGGCTGCCCTCGGCCACCTCCTCTCCCTCTCTCCTCTCTGACTGCCTAACTGCCCTTCAAATTGGTGTGCCACCAATGACCTTTGTCTGAATGCCAGCAAGATGGAGATCCTCCTCATCTGCACACCATCTCCATCCTTTTCCCTCACTCTCTGGCCGGCCTCCCTTGGCCCTCCTCCTACCCCTATCTGCGAGGCTAAGAACCTTGGTGTCATCTTTGACTCCACACTTTCCTTCTCGACCCATATCTCTGATGTCTCTAAAAAATCAAACTTCTGACTGCACCTCCTCAGAGGTATCTTCCTTTCCTCTCCTTCCCCCAGAAGCTCATGGTATCCCAAGCTCTGGTTCTCTCTAGCTTGGACTATTGTAACAGCCTCTTTCTAAATCTACATGCCTCTACTCTCCGCCCTCTACAACTTATCCAGAACAGGACTGCAAGACTTGTCCTTGGCCTCAAGCCCTGGGATCCTCTACCTCTAACTACCTCAGGGTCAGTCATATTTCAAAGAAACGAGCTGGGGGTAGATCTCTATCTTCGGCTGGGGCCTCCCTCTGGAACAGCCTCCCTGCCACTCTAAAACTTGAGGAGAACCATCTCCGGTTCCGGAAGCACCTCAAAACCTTCCTCTTTGCTTCTGCCTTCGCTCCCTTTCTCCCCTGCTGATCTGCTCTCTTGGCACTGTGCACCTGGCCACCCTCTGTCCCCTGGGCCCAGGTACCTGCTCACCCTGCACCTTCCTGCACTGCCTCCTGGCCACCTCTTGCACTGGGGACTGTATCTGTACCCATATAGCCCCCCCCATTGTTCTTCTTTTTCTGCACTTATTCAGACTTACCTAGTCTGCTGCCTTAAACACAGCACTTGCCACTTGCTGGTTGCACTACCACAGTTTGCCTCAATTTTTTATTTTATTTATCTGTGCTCCTCGGCTTCTGCACTTTCCACTCTCCCCCTTCCATGCACTTTTTCCCTTTTCCCTTTCCCATGCAGTTGCACGTTCTCAATGTCACTGGGCCTAGTAAGATCGTTTTTATGTTGTGCTGTGTTCTCCCTTGTTGCCCTCCCTTGCCTAGTCGCGCTCTGAAACACTTGTGTACGAGCGCGATACAAATAAAATATCATATCATATCAGACAAGCTGCATTTTTTGGGTTTGGAAGTTCATGAAATTAGACCATTTTGTGGCGCAGGAGTTGAAGGTTCTGAACAAAAGGGAGGAGTACAGCATAAAGAACTATATGCACAAAGTAAGTGGCAAACGAGCAAAGACAGTCAGCGTAAGGAGGGAGCACATTCACTACCCTGGACAATGTTACCAGAAATAATAATGCAAGTTTGCCAGAACAGGCTTCTCTTTAGTAGGGAAAACATAAGAATTACCAGCTGGAACACACAAGGTTCCAGTTCCTTTAGGAACAATAAGATGAGAGCGTTGCTGTTTGGGGGGAGTGACTTGATTTTACTGCAGGAAACTTGGCTGGTAAACACACCGGAAATTGAGAGTTTCAATTTGATAATGCAGCCAGCAACAAGCAAAGCAAAGGGAAGACCGATGGGAGCCTGTTAATAGCTTGCAGACGGGATTTGTTTAATGAGACAACAATTATTCCTTGTAAACAAGAAGGAATTCTCATAGTGAAAACAGTCACACCCTCAAGCGGCTCATTAAAAAAGATCATAATCATAAATTTATATTGGAACCCGGTCAGGGAAAAACTGCTGGAATTTCTAGATTCAGTGTCAGTTGTCCTTAGTGAAGTCAAGTTGTCTCATCCTGAGGCATTCATTGTTGTAGCGGGATATCTAAATTCCCAATGCATTTGAATTAATCACAAAGGTGTAGAGGGAATAAGGAAGGATATAACAGCAAATGGTAGAAGGTGGTTACGTTTATTTGATGACTGGAACCTAAAGCTTTTGAAAGGTTCGATAGAAGGTGATGTCCCCCCCGCCACTACATGGGGGAGGGGGAACATGGAATCAATTTTGGACTATGTTTTTCTATCTGCTAATTTGTTTGAGAAATGTATAAACTTCTCAGTTAAGGAGGCGGGTACAAGTGACCATAAGCGGCTTGAAACCCAAATAAGTTGGCATACCAGTAAAAAAATAGAGGTATGGTATAAACCGGGGGTTGTTAACACCCAGAAAAACCGTCTAGTTAAATATCATAGAGACGGAGCTCGCCTTAATGATGGTCTGGACAAACTCTATAATAGGACGTCCTCTGAAGTCCTAGATAAAAATGATAATCTGCTCACCTTCCATGAATTCATATGGTCTATAGATTGCCCACAGAACACGCAGAGGGGTTGTCAGCGTGTGTACAAACACGTTTTTGATGAAGCCATATGGGCTAGAAAACGTGAAACATGCAGACAATTAAGGATAGCAAGGAAGGAGGAACAAAATAAATCAAGTCTTGTTGTAATGACAAAAACAATTAAAAACAACTATAGGAGTTGGTCCAGATATCATAAAGGGAAGCTACTGCAGAATGACGGCAAATCAATGCTGCGTGCCTTGAGTAACAACTCTGCGCGCAATTTCTTGGCCCTTATTAATAACCTCAAAACTGACCAGAAGGTTGTTCAAACAAATAATGTTCCAGAGTTGGGTTGGCTGAATTACTTCAAGAAAAATATCTAAAACCATAGGGAGAGCCGACCTTTAATGGGGTTAAAGGAAAATGGGGGCTAAGAATCAATAAAGGAGACATTCTAGATTTGATCAATACATCTTCTTCATCTAGATCAGTGGGACCGAAAGGCCTTACTTATCAAGTACTTAAGGGGAACGTGGCCCTCTGGACACAAATCATCTACACACTTTTTAGGGGAGTTATAGACAAAAAAAGATCGATTCCCCCTTCTTGGAAGTCTGCAATTATAGTGCCGATTTTCAAGAAGGGGGATCGTAAAAATCGGAATACCTTATAGGCCAATCACGTTATTAGATGTGGAGAGAAACTTGTTCACCAGTCTCGTACTAAGAGAACTTGAAACCTGGTCAAAAGAAGGTAACATACTCCCAAAACAACAGACAGGTTTCAGAAGAAGCCACTCAACATCATTGAATGGCATAATACTTGCCTCATTAACAAGACTTTATGGAGCATTCACTGACTTGTCGAGTGCATTCGATTTGGTTAATCGAGATAGGCTTTGGTCTAAGCTGGTGCAGAAAGGGGCACAAAAACATTGATAAATGTTCTCGCAAGTCTTCATGAAGGCAATACAGCCAAAGTTAGACTTGATCTGGAAGGTCATCTGTCAGATTATATAAATATAAACAAAGGGGTCAGACAAGGCTGCATGGTGGCTCCATTTCATTTTAAATTCTACCTGGGAGATTTTGGTCAGGCAATTGACTCCTCAGCACTGGCAAGTGTGAAGGTGGGTTTGTTGGCTATTAAGTGGCTTATGCACGCAGATGACATTGTCTTGTTAGACAAGACACCAGTGGGTCTGCAAAGACTTCTGAGAGCGCTTGACATATATATGAAAGGAAATGATCTAGTTGTTAACCCAGAGAAATTGAGGGTTGTTATCTTTGGAGAAAAGGGTATTCAGGGAGTTAGGTTCCCTTGGAAAATAAGTGGCCGGTTAATTCCCGTAGCCAAGGAAGTAGTATATCTTGGATACACTTTACATGCGGTTCCTACAATTGGGACACAGTATGCAGAAATATTGGCCAAATGTACACATTTAATAACTCAGATGAAGAAGATATTAGGCCTATATTGCACATTTTAAATTTTGCCAATAATAAAGTTTTACGTGACAAAAATGCTTCCAGTGTTACTTTATGGAATCAAGGCCAAACCCCTTCTCTAGTCCATGGATTGGCAAAAAATAGAAGCCACCATCTGGAAGCAAGTATTAGGTCTGCCCAAAAGCCTGCAGAAGGCAACATTAAGGTATGAGCTAGGCTTAAGATCCTAGTTGATTTGAAACTGCTCTCCTTTTTTAGATCTATCATGGCTCCTATGACAAACACGCTTTACGAAGATCTTTTGGATCACTTAAACTCAGACTCTTCCTTAACTTTAAGAGAACGCAAGAAAATAGCAGATGAGATTCTGGTCTATTGTGAGCAAGACGATTATACATTGATCACTAATCCTTTGAAGGTTAAGAAAGCACTCACAATGAGAGACTGGATCACAACATCAGATACTATGAGGGCTTCTTCAATTCCTGCATCTTTTTTAAGTATGCTAAAAAACAGGGTTATGTTCCAAGGTATCTAACAAAGTTTCCGGATATGAAAGGAAGGCAGAATTTCCTGAGAGTATGTCTTAATTTGATTAAGACAGGCTCGGTTTTGACCAAATGGGGCTTAACAGAGGGGGCTTGGATTTTGTGCCCCGAATGTATTGACCCGAAAGATGAGACGATTGAGCATATATTGAGATTCTGCCGGGGACCTTGGGACACTAGGGTTAAATACTTGGGTAGCTCTGTTAGGTCCATTCAGATAAGATAGGAGTTCGTAGTCATTTTAGGGTTTCCTTTTTTTCGGCTCTTTGAGGCCGTGAGGCAGTAAGTGTTTGTCTTGTCTGAGCGCCCTGATGCCTGCGGGCGACCGGCGCTACAAAAGATAAAATACATACATACATACATACATACATACATACATTGACCGTCTTTCATTAAGTTTCTTTTGGGAAAGATTGATGTCTGGGTATGAGAGTAAACTGACACTGAATGTTATAAGAGTGCTACAGTATACAGTATTCATTGCGCAGGAATTTTGGTAATTTTTCTGCTGTTAAAAAAGAAGGTTTTACTTATCTTTTTATTCTGTTTTGTTTAATTTTGGATTTGTGAACATTTTCTTCCACTTTTAAAGAGGATAATGTGTATTGAAATGATTTAACTTTATGTTGTATTATTTTATGTAAGAAACTTTGTGTAAAAAACCTAAATTGGTTATATCACAATAATAAACAAATAATAATTGAAAGGTCCTTCTCTACCCCCACCCACCCCCTTCTTTTATAAGTCCCTTTAATAAAAAAGACGCCCATAAATAAATCCCTAGACCAAACATTGACATAGCAAATATACCTGCTTTAAAATGCATTACACACATCACATATAAGAATATAAAAATGTGGTCATAAAACAATAATTACAGCCTTTTTTAACATATAATCAATGATTTGAGAGCGCTGGTTACATCTTCTAAATCAACCTGTAAGGAAAAATGTATTCACACAAAAAAAAGAGAGAGAGAGAGAGACAGAAAGAGAGAGAGAGAGAGAGAGAGAGAGAGAGAGAGAGAGAAGGAGTCCTCCCCTACGCAACTGTGAGGTTCTTAAGCAGCTTGTGCTTGTGCACAGAGATTGCTTGGAGTCAGGGGTAACTGCTGGCAGTAAAAGGGAAATGAGGTAGCAGTGCACCACCAGTATTGCTTAAAGTGATAGTGCAGCGTCTGAAGGTGCTTTTCGAACGTTGCAGAGCTGAATCCAATAACACAGTCCCTTCACTTTCACTGCGAGGGGAGTTGAAAATATCACCTCAAAAGGTCCATTAAATCTGGGGCTATTCCACCTGCGGACAAAGGACTGCTTGTAGACAAAGTCTCTTGGCAGCAGCGGTTGAGTGGGTAAAGAGTCAGTCGTGCAGTCATTTGTGGCACCTGGTACGTCTTCAGATCTGGGCGGTGCAATCTGTCGGGAAATATATTTGAGTGCACGGATTAGTGTTGTCAAATAGTCTTTGAATATGTCTCCTACGATAGTTGCTGCCCTATGTGTGTCTGGGAGATATTGGTGTGTGAATGTGACGACCAGTAACCACCTCTTGGGGTGATGAATGGTGGTCCTTGCTGGGCTTTGTGCGCAAACTGAACAGTGCTAATGCTAAGTAATGCACCCAGATTTTCTTCAACGTGGTGCAAAGTTTTGACAGCTTACTTTTGAGGAGTTCATTGATCCTCTCCACAATCTTGTTGGCCTGAGGTTGATAAATCATACACATCCAGTGTTCAATGCTAAGCAGTGCAGTAATCTCCTTAAACAACTCATTAAAAAAGTGTGTGCTATTATCTGACCTTAACACATCATGCACGTCCCACCGGGGAACACTTTGCAGGCCAGAAATGTGCCCATGCATTTGGCATCCAGATGTGCACAAGGGCCAGCCTCTGCCCATTGTGATAAGGGGCAGTCTTCAAAGAACATATATCGTGACCCGCCGCACCTCTTGCCCATATCTGTGCTGAATAATACATTGGTAATATTTTCAAAATTAATGTTTCATATTCACAGTCAAATAGGTGGACTACTGCTGCGCCCGTATGTCTAAGGCCTGTGTCCTGGTCAATCGCCGCTGACCCGTCAACGAAGAGCACCTCTCCCTCCTTGAGTGATCTGTCTTTTGCTTTGGGAATGTCATTCTCCTCCACCTCGTATTTACACAGTAGTTTTTGGCAAAATCCTCATCAGTGCACATTTCTGTAACGAATGTCGCAGGGTTCACCGTTTACATCGTATAATGTGTATGTTTGGGCTGGACAGAATAATCTTGTATGCAGATGCTCTTTGGGTAGTCAGGGTTGATTTTGACCTTTCTAGAATGGCAAAGACGGCATGTTCCACGCAGAGTGTAACTGAACAGCCCATCACAATAGTGGAACTTTTTTCCATGGCAAATGCCACAGCTGCAAGAGCCTTTTCACACAGGAACTGCCCCTAGATCACTAAGTCTAATGTGCCACTGTAATAGGCCAGTGGCTTGTGGCCCATTGTGCTTTTCTGTGTCAGCACAGAACTCATGAGCTGGCCGTTAGAATGTGAGAATAAATATAATTCCTGTGTATAGTCTGGGGTCACCAGCACGGGTGAAGTTGAGATCACTTTTGAAGTTCAACAACATTTTGTAACATTTCTTCAGGCCATGCATTTTGTTGTCAGGCTTTTGTGCTTCTTTGAAACCCTGTAAAAGTGGCATTCTGTTAGCTGTGTTATCAAGAATCCATGCCTTGCAGTAATTGCATGCACAACCCTAGGAACTTCTGCATTTCTTTCAGTGTCATTGGCTGGGGGGTGGGGCGCACAGAAGCAGCACGGTCCAGTATTATTCGTTTGCCATGTGCTGATATCAACTGCTGTAGGTATAAAACCTCTTATAGACAGCATTGCAGTTTTGCCTTGTCAACCTAGTACCCCTTACAAGCCAAAAGCTGCAAGAGATTGATCTAGTCGTGTCTGCATTGTTGCTCAGTGTCACTGCATAACAGCAGATCATCCACATACTGGATGATCGTGCTGGGCACTTGAATGTTTCCTAAATCTGTGTGGAGTATTCTGTTAAAAATTATGGTGCTCTCACAGTACCCCTAAGGTAATCTTGTTCAAACCTCATCCCCCATGAATAAAGGCAGTGAGGTACTGTTAGTCTGGGTGCAAAGGTATAGAGAAGAATGCATTCCATGGGTCAACCACCAGACAATGGGCCTCATTACCCGGTAGGCGCTAAGGGATTACCGGCACCGGTAAGGGCACCGGTGTCGGTAATCCCTTAGCGCCCTAATACGAGGTCCTTCAGCGGGTCCCGTCCTTAAAGCCTAGTCTGACCAGGTGTTAAGGACGGGACCCGCTAAGGGACTTCAGAGCTAATAACGGTACCGCAAATTGCGGTACCCTTATTAGCTCCTTCCCCATTCCCATTGAGCCCTATGGGGGCTTGAATGGGAATGGGGAATGGTATTTGGCATGGGGACTTACCGGGTCCTCCAGGGTCGGAATGACTTGGTAAGTCCCCATAGCGCCCACCCGGGCCTGGTATGCGGTAAGGGAGTAGCCATGCGTGTAATGAGGCCCAATGTGTCGACTCCTTAGGGATGCTACACAAGATTGTGGCAGGGTTGGGAACTATTGGATATTCTTGCTGTACAATATCATTTAGGGGGCACAAATCCTGAATCATTCTCCAATTTTCCCCTGCCGCATTTTTCACAGGGTAGATAACAGAGTTGCACTGGGAGGTAGAAGGTACAATCGTACCTTGGTTTAGTAGTGCACTGATGGTGTACTTAATTCCCTCCTCTGCCTGCCTATAAAGTGGGTGTTGTTCCACTCGGGGTAGTACTGCTCCTGGCTTCAGTGTAATGCGTACTGGGGTCACTCCGTGCAGGAGCCCTATGTCATGGGGGTATGGTGTCCATAGTCTCTCTGCCAGTTGTTCCAAATCACCCTCAAAGAACTGGGGTGGGGCCATAAGGGCCATTGTCGGACGCTTAACTTTTTTGTATTGTACCATTATCTCACAGGGTATACATATTGCTAATACAATCTCTATCATGATATGATATGATATGGCATTTATAATGCTCCTGTATGCAAGTGTTCCTTGTTGGGCAGATCCCTGCCCAGCAAGTTCACTGGCGAACTTTCCGAATGTAGTAGGGGGCCCGCACCACCTTCCCCCCTATTTTGATGTCAACCTCTTTAGTGTATGGAACCATGGAGACAGCCCCAGAAATGCCAGGCTTGTCAAGAGTGTGGCCTGATAGCGGGATGTCTCACCTGTGTTGACCATAAAAATGAAGTGTTTGTTTCCTATCTCTGCACCCATGAAAGGTTCCTCATCACGGTGAACTGTCATAGATAGTACTGGGGACACAAGCACTCTCAGTGGGCTGTCCTAATCAGGGTACGTGTTCAACCATGGGAATGTGAAAGCGTTATTGCCTATCACGCTCACTCCTGGGTATGGCACTATAGTGCCTTTGGGCACTTAGTTCTGTGTGTGCATGTTTCAATTTCGATGCTGGGGCATTGCTTGTTGTGGGTATTGCTGGTGTGGGGGGCTGCTGCTGTGCATACTGTTGTTGAGGTTGCTGTCGCTGAGGATGCGCTCCTGGTGGATGGGGAAGGAGCTGTGTGTACACTTGGTGTATTTCATAGGGTAAGGAGGTCATTCTTGGTATTGGCATCTGCTGTATGCTCTGGTGTGGCGGGCGATACATATTGTATGTGTTGTGTCCGAGCCCTGGCCTGCTTCTACACTCTCTTGAAACATTTTCCCACTTCCTGCAGTTGCAACAGTTTGAGGATCCCATGCTCTGCCATCTCGGTCCCATGAATCCACCTCTACCGCACTGCTGACCTCCTTGCTGCCACTCCTGGGTAGTATCTGTGGTTCGCCTCCCCACTGCCCTTGTCCTCCTTCGGCCAAAATGCTGCTATTCGGACATCTGTGGACCTGTGCATGCTCCCTGTTCCTTCTGTCTGTGCTTGTGTGGACACTGCCCCTTCCACAGCTATCTTTACCAGCTTCCTCTGTACCAACTTTCCCTCATTTCCCTGCAGCTGCTGGGTCATTTCCCTTTCTTGTTCCTTTATGTGTTTTCAGTGGTGTATTATTATACTCTGAATTTCTGCCCATCCCTATCCTTCAATGCCCACGATTTTGTCTAGTGCTTTCTGCGCTTCTGTTGGTAAGCCCCTCTTGATAAGGAAATAGAAAAAGAGGAACTGATTGATCCCACTGGTCCCCTGTCTCCGCTCTCCAAATCTCCTGAACCTTAATGATGTACTGCACAGGTTTTTTTTTTGTCAACGCCCATAATGTTTTGCATAATCGACTGCAAGTCTGGGGTGTCAGGTCATGTCTGCCGAAGTGCACCCCACATCTGTGCTCTGATGTTGCTGAATGGTGCGCCATCATGCACATCGTCGTCCAACATTACTCCGGGGTATCCTGTTTTAATCCATATGTCCCCAACCTGTTCCTCCATTGTCGCCACTAACAAACATTTCATGTCACCCACGGCAAGGGGTACACCCGCAGTCTGCTTTTCAAATGCATATATCCACTTCCCTGCCCTCGCTGTTAACGGCAGAGGTGGTTTTATCAAATTATTCTTGTCCATTTGTGGCCGGGGTACCTACTGTGCTCTATCCACGCCCTTGTGTATGAAAGGCATCTGGAAGCCTACCTTTCTCCCTCTTTTCTCTCTTCACTTTCCCTTTTCCATGCTACTGTCAATCAGTCAAACCTCCTTACCCTCTCATCCCACAGACTTTCCACTCAAAGTGTTATTTGTGGCACCTGTGGCGCTTCCTCCTCACTGTCGTCCTCAAACTCATCCACTGTACTCCACCCATCCTCTCTCTGATCGCCACCTAAGCCTCTGTCGGACATTACAGTTCTGTACCTTGTGCTACGTGCTCATTCGTCTTCTTTCTTCTCTATATGCACATCTTTTATTGCTGTGTTGTCTAATCTGAACAAGATGTCCCCCGCTCTCCATTCGTCTAGGCGCTCCTTTTTGCCTCACTCTGTGCTGTTCCCAACCGCTCCAGCCCTGTGATGAGTCGAGGGATGACACCGTGAGATAGATGAGGAGGTATGTTATTTATTTGAAATGACAGCACAGAGGGCAGCGGGCACCTCTGCCAGCTGTACCAACCTCCATTACAATGGCCCTGTGCTCCAAAACCACATGTGTTCTGGAACACCCATTAGTAGGACGTAACACATCTTCCCACTTACGAAGGAACAACAACAAATTGCGAAACAACATTTGAGAAAACAAAACACAATGCAAATGGTATTAGACAACCAATTAATGAAAACTGGTGTTAACAGAAAAAAAACAAATAACAAAATAATTAAACACAAACAAAATACTTAAGCTTGGTAGGAAACTTTTTAGCTCTCCACTTACATGACTGCCACCCGGCACCAACCTTCCCTGAGCCGCACTTCTCACTTCACTGCCACCCTCACTGATCACAATTGCATCACCACAGTCCTTAGCATCACTACAGTCCTTAGGGGAACCGATCCCTCCTCACATAAATCCAATCTACCCTTCTACCACACTTCTCTTCCATCAACCACCAACACACTGTTCCTCACTGCCGCAATCCTTTTTGGCTCCTGGAATTTGCTATCTAAGCATTTGAGACCATACCTCGAACACGCCCTTATACTGACGCTCTGCCTCATTCATCTTGGTCTGCACTCACACTGCACGCCATCCCTATCCATCCCGGACACAATTTTGTCACCGGCTGGCCTGCCTTCAATGACACAAAAGGGGACACTTTAGTAACTGAGTGGGATGTGATGCAGTAACTTCATTTCAATGTGTATCAAAACTGCACTCCACAACAACCCCGACCTCATAGCCAGCTGAATGTCACCCTTAAGGAATATATTGGCACATTCCACCAGCCGATTTGCCCTGGCATGGTACAAAGCTGTGCGCGTGTGTTTAATCCCAAACTGCAGCAAAAATGTCTTCATTGTTTCTGAACAGAACTACACACCATTGTCAGTTACAGTTTTCGTGGGGAATCCCAGACGAAATATAATCTCCTCAAAAAATTCCACCTTGGTTTCTTCCTTTGCCCCGTTCCACTCGATCCACTTAGAGTGATAATCCACTAAAACAAAAATGAACTTGAAACCTTCAACCAGCCCTTGAATTGGTCCCATTATGTCCAATGTAACCTTTTGCCACGGCTCCCTGGTCACCTGCAGAGGCTGGAGTGGTGTCTCACGCACCACTCTACTCTTGTCACTTGCTAAACAGCTCATACAATTTCTTATTTCTCTGTCTACTCCACCATCCATTGCTGGCCACCAGTAACTCTGTCTCAGCACCCTTTTTGTGCTAATGACACCACAATGCCCTTGGTGAACAATATCTATCAGTGTGTCCCTAATACTTTCAGGGGGAATCACCTTATGACCCCTGCTGAGTTTCCCTCTAACCAAAGCCAATTAATCATCCACTCAGCACTACATCATCTCTTTCTGCTATCTCCATTCTTCTTCATTCAAAGTACCCTGCTCAATACTGACAACAATAATTTCTTCCTCCTTTCCTTCCATCTTTTCACCCTCATTGCCACAATCCACCGGAAGACGTGAGAGATAATCTGCCACCACATTCTCCTTACCGGGAACATGGCGCGTCTGAAAATCATAATTCTGCAATCATAATACCCATTTAGAAATTCTGGGCGAACCCTTGAACCAGCTCCCACAAGCCAACATCTGTACCAAAGTTCTGTCGTCCGTTTTTTACTATAAACCGTTGGCCCCACAGGAAGAACTTAAAATGCATAATGGCCCAAAACACTGCCAAAGCTTCCCTCTCTACAACTGAATAATTTTTCTCTGTGCCCCTCAATGGCCTAGACGCAAAGGCTATCACACGCTCTTCCTTCCCACTGTCCTGTTGTGACAAAGATGCTCCCAGACCCAAAAAGCTGGCATCCACAGTCAGCAATGTCTTTCATCCACTCACAAACCCCACTAAGGAAGGTGCATTAGAGATCCCTCTCTTAATCTACTGGACCGCATAAGGTAACCCCCTTTTTCAGCAACGCTCTCAACTGAGTCGAGATGAGGGCAAAATTATTAACAAATTTATGATATAATTCTCCCATGCCCACAAACAATCTCAGCTGATCCTTATCCTGCGGTGCCGACGCCTTACTTATTGCTTCTACCAAACTGTGCTTGGGAGATATTCCTTGAGCCGAAATCCTGTGCCCAAGATACTCTACTTCAAGTACCCCAATCTTACATTTACTGGGCTGCACTGTTAAACCAGCCTCACATAGCCTCTCCAGAACACTCCTCAAGACCTTGTCATGTTGCTCGATACAATCAGCAAAAATGAGAATGTCATCCTGAAATACAATCACGTTATTAACACCCTCCAAAACCTTCTCCATAACATGTTGAAAGACATCCGTAGCTGAAGCCAACCCAAAAGGCATCCTAAGGTACTTGAAGGTTCCTTCCGTGGTGATGAAAGCTGTAACATCCTGACGCTCTTGTGACAATGGCACCTGGTGGTAAGTGTTACGCTCACCTGGTTCCCACAGAGGCGTCGATCGGAACTGGACAGCTGTGGTCTCCACCAATGTGACGCGTAGGGTCGAGATGACGGACTGGACTGCCCACCTAGCTTTGTTTGCTTGGCTCGTAGGAATATTCTTCTGCAAATGGAGAAAGGGAATTAACCACCCATGGAGTTGAGCGTAAATCCCCCCACCCCCGCTGTTCTCTCCACAGATCACCTTTGATGTCCCCTCTTATAGTCTCACCTGATGGTTTGAAAAGATGTGCTCTCCGTCCTGCATTGAGCGCAGGGGTGCGTTGATAACCAGTTGCTTTACTGGCTCGAAGGAATTGGTGAGTTCCAGAACAATATTGACTCTGAGATTCCCGGCAAGACGCCGTAAGTATAAAGTTCATAAGAGTTCAAATGCCTGACTTTCACTCTTGTCCGATTCCTTGCAGGTTGACCCTAATGAAGAGTTTCTCGTGGCAACCGGTGGTATTCTGGTAAGAGTTTGTATTTTCCAAAACAGTTCGATAAAATAATGTCAATATGTAACCTGTTGCTTTCTCCTTTATTCAGGCGCTGAGAGAAAGTATGAAGTCTCGGGGAATAATACCTCAGGCGGTAAAATCAGGTAAGTCTATTGTGGTGAGGAGGGTTCCCCTTGTTAGTCCCTTTGTTTCACCTTGCTGTCCTTTTGTTTCCCCTTAGGGGCCGGGGTTCGGCGAAGATGCAGTGGAAGCTGCACCGACCCGTGAAGAGGAATAGTACCCCCAGTGGTAAAATCAGGTAAGTCTATGGGGGGGGTAACTAATATTCCTCTGTGTATTCCCTTGGCGCAGTTCGAAGGCGCGATGGATCGGGAATTCAAGTAAGGATCAAAGGTATTACTCTTTTTCTAACCTTTTCTCCTTCTTTCTCCCTTTTTCTAGGAGCTCCAAACTCGAGACGGGCGAGGCAGAAGGCCGGATGCAGACTTGCAGGCACGGTGAGCGTTACGCTGCTGGATGCAGAATAACACGAAGCGTGTGCTGCTCTTCGAGCATGGTTTAAATAGCCTCTAAAGTAGTCCCAGGTAAGTATTACTGACCAGCCCCGCCTGAGTAAAAAATAGTCCCTAAGAAAAGTAGTCCCTTCCAAGCCTCTTTTGGCTTGGAGCTCTTGCAGCATGGTCTGCATCAGGTAAGTTTGCAGCATGGTCTGCATAAGGTAAGTTTTAATCTATGATCCTGGCGCCTATGGTGCCAGGACTGACTCTCCATATGAGCCTGGCGCCATAGGTACCAGGACTGGACCCAAATAGCCCCTAGCAGGGGTTGTTGGGCTTGCTTAGGATAACTTGATGCCTGCTTCCGGGGTTGCTGGACTTGGTCTGGGTCCCCGGGGGTAGGCATCATGACAGCACTCCCCCCCAAGGCCCCTCTAAAAGTCGTTCTTCCCTGTGGTTTTGGTTTATCTGGGAAATTTCGGTGGAATTTTTTCACCAATCCGGGTGCATGAACATGGTCACTAGGTTCCCATGACCTTTCCTGTGGTGCGTAACCTTTCCAGTCGATTAAATAAAAGAGTTTTGACTTTATCAGCTTGGAGTCCAGGATGTTCTTAACTTCAAATTCGGGTTCTCCGTCTACAAGGATAGGGTCTGGTGGCTTGGTTAGTCTTGTCCCTGGTTGCACTGGCTTCAAAAGTGACACATAAAAGACGGGGTGAATTTGCATATTAGCAGGTAAGTCCAACTTGACAGCCACCTGGTTGATAATGGCCTTAATAGAGTAAGGTCTCAAATATCTGGGGTTAAAGGTCTGTGTTCCCTTTAGAGGTATATGTTTTGTGGCTAACCATACTTGGTCCCCTATCTGGTATTGTGGAGTATCACTTCTATGCCGATCAGCATCTTTCTTGTATTTTTCTTTCGCCTGTTTTAAATGTGTAGTTGCTTCCTTAAAGGCTTGTGTAATCGTAGCGTGCAGATGGTCCACTGCGGGCATTTCTAAGTGTTGGGTGAGTCAAGGTCTGAGGTTCGAGGATGGTGCCCATATAAGGTATAAAAGGGGCTTTGTCTTGTTCAGAGTGTACTGAATTATTGTATGCAAATTCGGCGATCCAAAGAATGTCTCTCCAATTACTCTCAGTCTGATGTAACATACAACACAGGTATTGTTCGAGAGTCTGGTTGGTCCTCTCCGTTTGACCATCGGTCTGGGGGTGGTGACTGGTCGATAACCTCACATCGATTTGCGCCAACTTGACAGCATTTTTTCCAAAAATGTGAAATGAATTGACTGCCCTGGTCAGAGACCAATATGGACAGAAATCTGTGTATGCGAACAACGATTTCGAGCAACTCCTTGGCCAGGATTGAAGCTGAAGGTAATCCCTTTAAAGGAATAAAGTGGGCCATCTTGGAAAAAAGATCCACAATAACTAGAATGGTGTTAAATCCATTGCATGGGGGTAGATCAGTAATAAAGTCTAACGATAAGGTGTGCCATGGTGTAGGCGGAATGTCTAAAGGTTGTAAGAGTCCAGCTGGTTTTTTCTTTTGACTTTTGTTTTGGGCGCAAATGCCACAAGACATCACAAATGATTTAATATCCTTTCGCCAGGTGGGCCACCAGAATTGTCTTTTAATTTTAGCTTCAGTTTTTGCAATACCTCGGTGCCCCTCCATTAGGGTATCATGATAACGGGAAATGACTAGCTCTTGTAGTTCCTTGTGTGGCAGAAATAGCCACCCTTGATAATAAGGCAGATCATTGGTGACAGAGTAGCCTGGGCCTTTTTTTACCCAGTCCTGCAGGGCTGTAGGATCAAAGAGTTGGTGGATCTTTACCTGAATGTCCTCTAGTGTCTGTAGAGTAGTCATGCCAAGAATTCTTTGTTCGGAAATTATAGGTACTGGTTCTGGGTTCACTTCTGCCTCTCCCATCCCTATTCGGGATAAGGCATCTGCTTTACCATTCTTACAACCTGGTCGATAGGTTATTACGATATCAAACTCGGCAAAGAACAATGCCCATCGGAGTTGACGTGACGATTGGGCCTTGGCTGTCTTTAAATACTGTAAGTTCCGGTGATCGGTGATCACAGTAATGGTATGCCTGGCACCGAGAAGATAGTGCCGCCAAGCCTTGAAGGCAGATTTAATGGCTAATAACTCCTTGTCGGTAATCACATACTTTAACTCAGGTGCCGAGAACTTTCTGGACCAAAATGCTACTGGATGAAGCTGGCCAGTTTCAGGGTCCTTTTGAGAGAGGACAGCTACCATGGCTAGACTGGATGCATCAGTTTCCACTATGTATGGAAGTTCAGGGCGTGGGTTCTTTAATACAGGTGCAGACGTGAATTTCGCTTTCAGCTCTTGGAAGGCATTTTCAGCTTCTTCAGTCCTCATAAAGCGTTTATTTTTTCACAAGAGTGCTGTGATGGGATGTACAACATGTGAAAAATCCGGGATGAATCTGCGGTAGAAATTGGCAAAGCCGAGCATGCTTTGTACTCCTTTAAATGAACTTGGTGATGGCCACTTAAGGATTGCGTCTACCTTTCGTGAGTCCATTCGGACTCCCTTTGGGGTCAGGATAAACCCAAGGAATTCAAGTTCTGTGGCATGAAAAACGCATTTTTCCAGTTTTGCATATAGTTTGTGCTGGTGCGATTTCTCAAGGACTGTTCGAACGTGCTTCACATGGTCAGATTCTGAAGAGGAGTATACTAGAATATCATTGATATATACGACAACACAAACGTCAATGAGTTCATGAAGGACATCGTTCATGAAGTATTGGAAGGCTGCTGGTGCATTGCACAACCCGAAAGGCTTCACCTGGTATTCGAATAACCCATACTAAGTGCGGAAAGAAGTCTTCCATTTGTCGCCTTCTTTTACACGTACCAGATGGTATGCCCCCCGGAGATATAATTTAGTGTATATACAAGCGTCCTTCACTTGGTCTAGTAGTTATGGGGTCAGAGGCAATGGGTATCGGTTCTTAACAGTTATCTGGTTCAATGTGCGGTAGTCTATGCACGTTCTGAGGTCACCTTCCTTTTTGGGCACGAAGAACAAAGCTGAAGATGCAGGGGAATTGGATGGGCGAATAAAGCCAGTGGCAAGGTACTGGTCTAAGTATTGTCATAGGTGAAGGTTCTCAGGTTCCGTAAGGGCATAGATCCTGCTACAAGGGGGTTGTGCACCGGGTATGAGATCAATTTGACAATCGTACGATCTGTGAGGAGGTAAGGTGTTTGCCTGTTCTTTTTGGACGACATCCTGGAATTCTTGGTATTCTGAAGTTAGTTGCATGACTGCTGTGGTTACTGTGGCCAGGCCTGCGTTCTGACTTTTCTTTGGGTAACAGGTTTGTGCACAATCCAGGAAGGTTATTCTCTTCTCTCGCCAATCAATACAAGGATTATGTGTTTCCAACCAAGGTATCCCCAGTATTATTTGGAACTGTGGGGCATTGATTAGATCAAACACAATAGTCTCTCGATGCCCATCCCGTCCCAATAGTGTCATCTCTGTGGTGGAATGAGTTACAGGCCCAGAGGCAATTTCAGTTCCATCGACTGTGGTGATGACATCTGAGGTGGTTTTTCGGCAGAGAGGTAGATTCATCCTGGAAGCCAATTCATAGTTCACATAGTTCCCTATGGCCCCACTATCAATGTATGCCCTTACTGCATGCATACGCAATGGCTGCCCTGGATCTACGAGGACCATTGGTATGATGAAATGCAAGGTCTGAGTATCCTTCTTCAAGCTCGGCAAGCAGACCTCTATGCTTGTCGGGCGTGATCGTTTCCTGAGTCTGACTCCATATGGCTTTTATCAGCAGCTCCTACCACCTTCTTGGGTGGTTTTACAGGGCAATCCCGTAGAAAATGCCCAGAAGTTCCACAATATAGAAACAATTGCATTTGCTGTCTCCTTTCTCTTTCCTTCTGGGTTAAGGATCCTTTAACCCCTCCGATTTGCATGGGTTCTGAAGCATCTGCTCCTTTGGGGTTAGCGTGGGTTTTGACCAACACACGATTCTCAAACTTGGCTCAATCAGCCTTTCTGTTCTGAATTATGTGATCTAACTGGACCACTAAGTCTATATATTCAGCGCAGTCTTGAGGTGGGTTCACGACTTGAGCCAAGACATCCTTGAGTTCTCCTCGAAGCCCTCAATGAAATAACGTGATTCATATTACCCCAGGCCGTCCAGTTTCCGCTATCAACCTATTAAAGGTTGTGATGTAGGATAGTAGGGCTTGGTTACCCTGTCGTAGAGACAAAAGTTTGTTATCCAGGGCCTGTCCTTGGGAGTGCCGGGCAAATAGTCTTTCCATGCTCGTTTGAAAGCCCTGAAAATCCCGAAGAATTGGGTCATCCTGAGTAACTAGTGGAATTGACCAATCAGCTGCACTGCCGCTGAGATATGACAATACGAAGGCTACCTTGGCTTGATCGTTTGGGAAGGCTCCAGGTCTGCATAAAAAGTGCAAGCGGCATTGGTTCATAAACACAGCGAACCTTTTGGGATCTCCGGCAAAGCGTTCGGGTGGAGCTAATGGAATATTTCCTGGTAGGTTTATTTGCACAGGGTTACTCCATAACAAAGGAGCTGGATTTCCCACGGAACCAGGTAGGGGTGCTTGTCCAGCCTGGCTTTGCAATAGTTGCCTAGCAAGGTCATCAGTTCCCTCCTTTGACAAAATCAGTTCTCTCCTAAGAGCATTGGTTTCTTGACAGGCGGAATGCACTTCAGCCCTCAGTTCCCCTAGTAATTGGGCCAATTGGTCAGTCTCTGAGGTATCCATAACGCCCGGGTGGGAATTTGTGGGTAGTCTTCGCGTTCTGTTACGCTCACCTGACTCCCACAGAGGCGTCGATCAGAACTGGACAGCTGCGGTCTCCACCAATGTGACGCGTAGGGCCGAGATGACGGACTGGACTGGCCCACCTAGCTTCGTTTGCTTGGCCCGTAGGAATATTCTTCTGCAAATGGAGAAAGGGAATTAACCACCTGTGGAGTTGAGCGTAAATCCCCCCACCCCCGCTGTTCTCCCCACAGATCACCTTTGATGTCCCCTCTTATAGTCTCACCTGATGGTTTGAAAAGATGAGCTCTCCATCCTGCATTGAGCGCAGGGGCGCGTTGATAACCAGTTGCTTCACTGGCTCGAAGGAATTGGTGAGTTCCAGAACAATATTGACTCCGAGATTCCCAGCAAGACGCTGTAAGTATAAAGTTCGTAAGAGTTCAAATGCCTGACTTTCACTCTTGTCCGATTCCTTGCAAGTTGCAGCTTGACCCCAATGAAGAGTTCCTCGTGGCTACCGGTGGTATTCTGGTAAGAGTTTGTATTTACCAACACAGTTCGATAAAATAATGTCAATATGTAACCTGTTGCTTTCTCCCTTATTCAGGCGCTGGGAGAAAATATGAAGTCTCGGGGAATAATACCTCCGGCGGTAAAATCAGGTAAGTCTATTGTGGTGAGGAGGGTTCCCCTTGTTAGTCCCTTTGTTTCACCTTGCTGTCCTTTTGTTTCCCCTTAGGGGCCGGGGTTCGGCGAAGATGCAGTGGAAGCTGCGCCGACCCGTGAAGAGGAATAGTACCCCCGGTGGTAAAATCAGGTAAGTCTATGGGGGGGTAACTAATATTCCTCTGTGTATTCCCTTGGCTCACCTTGCTGTTCTTGTCTTCTCCTTAGGCGGGATCATGCAGGAGGATGCGGTGGAATGTGAAGATACTGCAAAGGTCGGTGAGTTCAGCGCGGCGCTGCAGCAGGCGAGGCGACGCGCATAAAATAACTTCTTTCTTCCAGCTCGAAGGCGCGATGGATCGGGAATTCAGGTAAGGATCAAAGGTATTGCTCTTGTTCTAACCTTTTCTCCTTCTTTCTCCCTTTTTCTAGGAGCTCCAAACTCGAGGCGGGCGTGGCTGAAGGCTGGATGCAGACTTGCAGGCACGTTGAGCGTTACGCTGCTGGATGCAGAATAACGCAAAGCGTGTGCTGCTCTTTGGGCGTGGTTTAAATAGCTTCCAAAGTAGTCCCAGTTAAGTATTCCTCCCCAGCCCCGCCCGAGTAAAAAATAGTCCCTAAGTAAAGTAGTCCCTTCCAAGCCTCTTTTGGCTTGGAGCTCTTGCAGCATGGCTTGCATCAGGTAAGTTTGCAGCATGGTCTGCATCAGGTAAGTTTTAATCTATGAGCCTGGCGCCTATGGCACCAGGACTGGATCCAAATAGCCCCTATCAGGGGTTGTTGGGCTTGCTTAGGATAACTTGATGCCTGCTTCCGGGGTTGCTGGACTTGGTCTGGGTCCCCGGGGGTAGGCATCATGACAGTAAGCAGCAGACAAATCCATTACCGTGAACCAACTTGATTCTCCCAACAAAGCGCCAGGACCTCTGATATGAGCAACAAGGGGTGTCTCTCCACTAAAATGTTCTTGTTCAGGTCTCTCAAATTGACACATAAACGTATCTTCCCATTGACCTTTGCCACTAGGACTACTGGGGACAACCAGTCCGTCCCATGCACATGTTCTATCACTCTTCTTTGCAAGAGTCCTTCAAGTTCTCCATGTAGCTGCTCCTTCATGTGGTGAGGAACAGGCCACCCCTTATGCACCACTGGCTGTGCACTTGTCTTCATCTTAATACAGTGTTCAAAGTCCCTTCATTTTTCTAGACATTCGGTGAACACCATGGGAAATTCCAAGGCCCATTTTTCGTCCACCTAGGTTCCTCTGTTCCTCCCATCCCAGTAAGGATGATCCCATCTTTGCCGCCTGACATCGTTGAGATTTCAAATATATGGCGAGGTTTACTCTCACCGCTCTGAGGAGTCAGTGCACTTTCTTGCTCACATTGCGGTTGTCTGTACTCCACAGCATTGATGGTGTTGTCCTTGCACATGCTTGCAAAGTGACCCTTGCGCTTGCATCTGATGCACTCTGTATTCCTTGCTGGACAAAAAACATTGGCTGCTCCATGTCTTGGATTCCCACATCTGAAGCATTTAGGTTCCTTTCACACCCCAGTGTTTCTCCTCTGACTTACTGCACACACTTACTGGCTATGCTTTTCTATTAATATGTACTGTGTTGTCTGCTCAATGCTCCTGGTGAGTTCCACAGCCTGCTTTATCGTCAAGTCTTTTTCCAACAACTTTTCTTGCACCCTGGCATTATTGGTGCACCTTACCAGTTGATCTCTGATGAGAGAATTTGTCAATGTACCAAACTCGCAGGTATGGCTCAGTGGCCTAATCACAGCCACATACCCTTCCACTGGCTCCATTGAATCTTGCATTCTCTGAAAAAATGTGTGCCTCTCAAAGGTCCCATTTTTCTTAGGTTCAAAATGTTCTTCAATTTTCCTCACTGCCAGGGTAAACTCATCCAGGGCGCCTGCGCCCACACCCTGCTGTTCTGGTAGGCCATCAAACACGCTGCAGCCCTCTGGGCCCAAATTATGTCGCAATAGGCCGTGTTTCCTGGAGGGATTAAACTTGTCCCTGCCCATGGACACAATGTATGTCTCAAACATTTTCTTCCACCTTTCCCACCTTATCAGTAGTTTTCAAGGTTCACCCCTGTACCAGCGGCCTGCGTCAGGGACGAGGATGGACCGCACAAGGGGGCGGAGGAGAGCGTAGAGGCCCCTCCATACAGCAGCAGGGACCTGAGGAAGAAGTACCCTTCCTTCTAAGTCCAGGTGAGAGGGAGAGGGTGGAGGTACGCTCGTTCCCACCCCTGTACCAATGGCCCCATGTTCCAGAACCACATGTGTTCTGGAACACCTATTAGTCGGACTTAACACTCTGCTCGTGCTGACTCTAATGCCTCTTCTAACTCTTTCTGTCCTGTGCACTCTTGTGGTGGAGCCATTGCTGAAATGGGGGTATAGAAGGGAAGTGGGACCGTTGCCCGGATGGACACATAAGTCGGGTTACTGTACCCAACATTGGGAGCGGTGCCAATTGATATACCCCTTCCCACCCACCACTGCTTCCTTGACCACTTCATGGGTGTTTCTATGTCCCTCCCTCATCAGAGTCCTCTACATCTTCAAACATCTTCCATAAGTCCAGAATTTCTTTCCTATTCAGCAACTGCTTACCCCTGTATTTCGCTGCTAAAAATGTAGTCATGTTTTCTAGTATTCCCTTATTATTATAGGTGCCTTGGTCTGGGTCGGAATGTGGCATCCCCTGTCTTGTTTCTGTCACCGTCTGTTCATGATACTTCTCAATTTTCTCCTGGTACAAGGGCAGGGCCCTGTACATATACTCTAAAGGCGTCTCCCCTCCGATATAAATGCTGTACAGTGTCCCTACGCTTGTAATCGCGCAATATGCACTGTCAGAGACCAAAGCGTGTCTCACTTGTTAGTCTCCGGGGATCTCTCAGGTGGACAGGGCATGGCCATCACCTTTGGATCTAGACCCTGGTGGTGGACCAATGCGGGAGAATCACCTGGGTGAGGCAACCAATGGTGAGATGCAGTATCCGCCCCTTTTCCGTGCCCATAACCCATCCTATTTTGTAGGATTCTCCAATATCCCAACTCCCTACACCCCCTTTCTACATAAACACTGGGCAGAGGAAGAGGGGACTGAGCGTAAAGAGGCTAACCCTTACATATCTCATTAGACATGTCCTGTTAATCAGGTCAGGCAAAGTCAGGCACTTTACCTTAATCACATACATCTGATACCCATTAGCTCCCCCCAGTCAGGAGAACGTAGAGACACACTCTGAGCAAGGTGACACATGAGAAGGAGCAGATATTCCGGGGAAAAGGTGAACCCACTGGAGCAGGACGACGGATCGAGGGACCAGAGCGAGGGATAGGAAAACCCTGAAGTTCCCTGCAGGACGTTCTTGCTTCCGGAAAACACTGAAGGAGACACAGAGAAAGCCAAATCCCAGACAAGATGAAACCTGCACTGTGTTTCAAGGACGCCAGTGACCCTCCCAGGTGAACGACAGCGTTGGGAGGCGAGGCCAAGCCTGTGATATTAGCCTTGGCTTGTGAATCAAAGCTGCAAAGACAAGAAAGGAATGCACACAACAAGCGAGTTAGCGAAAGAAATGGAAGGCAGGTTTGTATCAAGAAAAGATTGAAGCCGCAACAGTGTATCGCACGATTGAAGTTTGTGCACATGCTGATGAGACGTGAAAGAAATTAAACCTGTGATGAACTGTGAAGCCAGTGATAGAGAGTAGTGGAGTGGTCTGGCAAAAGGAAATAGTCCACTTGAAAGTCTCCACAAAATGTTTGATGTCTTGTTATAAAGAAACAAAGTGAACAAACTCTGAAATGCACAATGGTCAAGATTAACCCAGACGAAAGGGGAAGTTAAACGGTTATTCCTCGAAGAGGAACATTTCTTTGAACTTTTCTGATTAAGGTATAGAACTACCAATACCAATAGACATCGCGGCAGATGACATCAAGGGAAAGCTGAAGTGAAAGTCAAAGTGGTCCCGCGGAGGACTATGGTAAAAGCCTTGACCATTCGAAAGTCTTCAACATCAATGAAAGTTCCGAGCCCAGCTAAGGGAGACCATATACATGAAATAAGTTAGGGGAAGGGAACCCCTAAAGAATGTGAATAAAGCTTGGGGAAGGGAACCCCTGCAAGTGCTGCGATTGCGAGGTCCAAGCACGGCTTAGGGAGATCTACGTTGAATCAGGTACTTTTTGATTGAAAGATCTGAGACCGACTGAGGAAGGCCTACATGAACTATTGATGCCTTGAGAGGTCCAGGACTGACAGACGAGAACTAGGTGAACTATTGTTGAACTGTGAAAGAACTTTTGGAAATCTGGAATGAGTGACTTTAACGTGGAAGGCCAAGTGGGCCTCGTCCCACGTTTTGAATTGCCTTTTTTTGATAACCTGAGCAAGAGTGTGTCTTCCTGTTTACGGAGGCCGCCTTACTCTGTGCTGTCCAACGTGGGGCGGAGAGTTGGCTCAGCCACATTGATCCTTTATGTTATAACATCGACTTTTCTTTGCATATACATTCTCCTTATACATTCTCCTTTCCACACTTTTTGTATAAGAGATAGGGCACGCATTAGGTTTTGTTATTAAAGGCCATTTTGATTTGACGTAGACTGACTAGGACTGAGTTTTCTTTATTATTTGATGGTATATACTACACCCATAATAGCTACAGGGCAACATAGGAGTTTTTCCAAACCCCAAGAATCTAATAAAGGTTTTGAAACTTGTAACTCTTCGGTCAGTGTCATGCGTGCCTACCTTACAGCATGTAGCAAAAATCACAACCAAAAGAATCAACGTTTCGTTCCCCCACCCTGTCAGCACTCGTTATTTCCCCTCCCCCTCAAACACATACTCACTCCTGCACTTCACACACCCAAAACTACATACACTCTTATATACCAACGCCCCTCCTCAGGCCTCCACCCTGCACAATAAAAAACACAAAAACAATAAGCTAAAATACAAGCTAAAATAACAAACACTACTATTACTGAGCCCACTAATTATGCAGGGCTCCTATATATTTCCTTTTTTCTGTTGCACAATAAAAGTGGTACCGCCCTCTCTGTCACAGGGGTCCAACACCGGCCTGAATTCTGTCCGAAGTCACGCTCCGCTTCAAAGAGCAGACAGGAATTCTGCAAAGACCCCTCCTGCAAACCTTTGGGTTTGTACGTGTTTGGGACTAGTCACTTCAGCTGGGCGCAGCACCTCTGGAGAAGTGGCCTGGAAGCCTCTATCAGTGTGTGGGTCGCTGGGATCACGTCAGGGTCACCAAGTGAAGGCACGCCCCTGCACGCTCACACCAGAAAAAATGCAAGGATAAGTATTTATTTCTACAAAACTAGGAAGGCATCAGCAAAGAACTCTGCTGCCACAGAACATTCTGAGGTCTGTTGGCATGTGCAGTACATTATAAGCACAAAAACTTCACTAATGGCGTCATCATATAAAGTACAATTCTACAGTATGGATTGGCGGAGACCTATAGATGTAGGCCCTGATCCATATGGGATGCCAAGCCATTGTTCCATCTTCATCTGCCCAGCTCTGTTCACGTGGGTGCTGCTGGGATTGTCATTTGTGGTGAGCTGACCTAACAATTAATTAGCTACTCTGACACACAATGTTATTCTTACAATTGTAACAATGCACCTGGCAGATACAGGGATGGTCTCGGGGGAGAGCTGTGGTCACACTAACTCACACACCTGACTTGTTCCCAGGCAGATCAGCAACCCCCAAGGTCCTCCACCTTAGTTTTGAGCTATAATTCTGATGCCACCCTGCACTTCACTGCACAAATCACATACCCATTCCTGAAGGTGTGATAGCCTTGCCTTCTGATCTTAGTGAACGATTGAGGGTTGTAAAGGTTTTATGGTCAGTGGTCTGGGCTTAGATGGTATTGTGGCATGTGGGGGTCATGGGTTGAAAGCATGGAAAATATGTATTTCTCATGTGGGGATCATTGAGGGCAGGAGGGCCTTGCTATCCGTTCTGTGGGATGGTACTGCCAAGAGGCGCTCTGCTCCTTTCTCATGACCTTGCTGGACACATCTTTCCCAGGCACCAGAGCCTGTAACTTTCTGAACAATGGAAGAGGTTGTGGATCTCTCAGACCTGGCCAGGGTAGGGGTGGCGTTCACGCTCATGCAAGGGGCCTAATACTAATTCACAGAATACTATTTGCAGCGCTTGGGCCTAACCTCTAAGATGGCTGCCGCTTGCCAAGGTGGCATTTACACCCACACCTGCCATATAAATTATACTGCATGCACCAAGGTGATCGCACACACCCCTTTATGTGTACTCCCTGGATTTGTATTTGTATTTTATTAGGGTTTATATAGCGCTTTACTCCAAAGGTCTTTACATAAGGACAAACAAGAATACATAACAAGCATTAACAACAATTAATCAGATATCGGAAAACAGTAATTAGAACAATTTACATGAACAATATGGTATTACATGACTGGAAAGGGGTCCTGGTAGGAGAGGTAGTAAAACTGTAGGAAGGGATATAGGACCATTGTGAAAGAGATAGCACAGGTGTTATGATCGTTCTTGGAGGAGGTAAGACTTGAGAGAGGATGGGCTCTATTAGTGTCTAGTTCTTGGTCGTTATGACCTAGGGGGAGGGAAGAACCTCTCCCCTTCCAATGTCTGCCAGCCAGCAGACAAATGCAGATTTCGGAACTAGATCTTCTGCATAGCAAAACACTTTGTGTTTCCTAAAGTCTTTCATTTGTAGCTTAATTTAATACCTCATAAGATACTCAGATGCTTAAACATGAGTAAAGTAAAATTGTCAAAATGTGTTTCTTTAATTCCGAGTTGTAAAACGTCCTACCTCCTTTTCCCAGCGACTGCAAGCAAGCCAAGCTATGCCTGGGCTACTGTTTGAAGTTTCGTTCACTGGCTTTCCACCCCCATTCAAGAACGTGGCTCTGTGTTTCTGCAGAAAAGCAGCCCACATTCCAGGACAGCCATGAACAAACTGCATGTCTTTAAAAAAAAGAAATCCAAGACACACAAAAATATTTTCCATTGAACTCAACACAAATGACGCACCAGAAAACACACAACACACACCAATGCACACAATAAGTCACCCGTCCCTGACACAACATAAAATATGCATATATAACATAACAAACACTTCAATAATATTTACATGCTTCAAATTAGTCTCATCCCCTGTTCATTTCTATGTACCACCGTTCCAAAACTCCAATCATGCTTTTCACTTTTTATGTTAAAAACCATCTACTTGGGCAAGCACAAAAACACTGCCCATTCTCTAGATCACACCTCTTTGATTCCAACTACAGTTTCACATTCTCCACAATATGCAGTAAATAAAAATCCAATTTTACTAACCATCAAAACTACATCATTGTATACATCTGGCACCAGTAAAAAATATACATATGCCACAAGACCCAAAACAAATGTGCACAACAATTTCTACGATCGTCTTTTTTACTCTGTCTAGTAAAATTATCTCATCTCCATTTTACCCTATTTTGGAACGTAAAACACATCCTTCATTGGCCTTGCCACAGGAATCCTTATCTTAATACTCCATCTTGGAGTGTGATGGGGTTTCTTCTATCTCCTTGAGAACAGGTATAGAGGTATTCTGTCTACCTAAACAAAATCCTGTTACCCCCCACTTATATATGCACAATACATGCAATACACCCCCTTGCCCATGTTCAGTTTCTTGCACAATGCATACTCTACCATTAACTTATGAGGCCGGCTCTTCCTTCAAATCTGCCGTCTGTGCTGTGCTGCAGAGCACCGAAAGGACACATTAGGCCAACTGCTTTGATTAATCGGGTCAGACTGCACACCTTCCCTCTCCTCTCATCCGTCTCTGTGAGATCGCCATGCCCCTCAATGCAGCACATCAAAGGATTGCTTGCTCTTGTCCCTGCATGAGTGCCATATGTAGATCGGGTCATCTTTCAGACATAACCCAGTACAGCTATCCATGGATAGAGACACACACTTGTGCAAGAAAGAGACCTTTATTTCCCAACGTCCTGGAATGTTTCTCCTGACAACCAGGGTGTCTTAAACTGACAAAAGAAAGTCTCAAACTTCTTCTATCTCTAACATATATTTATAACCAGAATTACATGACACCAGTATAAAACATATAAACTAATTGGGCAGGTTTCCATGAATAAAATACATTACCCTCTCTCATTGGCTACACATGCTTTCTGAAATGCATCATTATTTCCTCTTCCAATGACCTCATACTATGCTGACCAGCATAAAATGTGTTATTCTATTTTTTTGTGAACAGAGGACATGTTTACAATTTAAAGGCTGGATGGAAGCGGTTCTGAGATGATGCAGGCTCCAGCCAACCTGCCTGTCTCATTCTCATTGACTCATTTGTGTACCTTATCTATTTCTCACTTATTGCCAATTTCATTTATATAAAAGCTCTTGAGAGACACTCCTGGAATCTTGTTTTCTGCTATTTGATTCTGTTTTGTATATGAAATATTGCCAAAATCTGCTTACACATGGTTTAACCCTCGCTTATGGTTTGCTAACTACTGTCTTTCTATGGTTTCAGTAATTTGAATTTCTATGCGGGTTAAGGCCTGTATTCATTTGTAATGCATGCTTATGGTGTCCATTTTAAATGTGATGGATAACTTTTGCTGTTGCATTTCTATGTTAATTAAATATATCCATGTTATTCATGTTGTGCGCAAATGTATGCATTTCTTTATATATGTGTTTCATACATGAATGAGTGAAGTGTAATATTTGTCATATATAAATGCATTCTTTTAACATATTGTTGTTGTAGCTCCATGATTGATGCAATTTGCTTCATGTCTATTGGACGTCTACATGTAACCCCTAACACTTATTCTTGCCACTTACAATTTAAATTGTATCCCTTCCCTATTGCACCTGCCTGGGATAATAGCGGTACGGCTGCCTCAATGAATAATGCTTCTCACTTTTACAATGTTGGACAGGAGGGCACGGCACAGGCCATGGGTGACATGCTCACCTGTCCATCTCCAGAGGGGGCGGGGGAGTCGCTTTTGGTCTACTCCTTTTCACAAGTGCAGAATGTAAAAGCAGAGGGATAGAGAAGGCATCAGGGCTGGTTCACTTTTCTTCCAGCAAAACCTCTCTCCCTCTATGAAATGGGTAAAAGTAATTCCAGGTCAAATGAGAAGTGTAAGGGCATACATTGTTAGGGTGACCTTAAGGGGGAATTAAATTGTCAGAGACAGAATCCAGGAGCAAGAAGCATAAGAGTCAGCTATCTTCCCCCCTTCCTCTTTGTGATCTTCTGCCTTGCCATCTTCAGAGCAGCCCAATACAGAGGAACTTAATGGGCTATAACTCAGTCAAGATGAAGTGGGAAGGATTTTGTCTCAAGTTTCAGCATGGATGCCATTTGATAAGGTTAATGTGACAAGACAAGCTGCTGATTTCATGGTAACGCAGTTTATTCAGGGGCTCATGTTCCTTTAAAACGTAATTTGGCAGAGGGGACCTGTTATGTTCACACTGTAATCTAAGCGGGTCCCTACCAGCACATTTCCATCATTTGCACTGCAGGGTGCAAATGTAAAGGGCAGAAGACGGCATACAATCATTCACATTACCTTTTGCCCTTCACATTTGAACTCTGCAGTGTAAAGAAAGTAAGCGCTGAATGGCATGCTGCCATGCCGGGCAGCATTTACTTTTCACTGTGAGCGCCACTTGCCAATTAAACCCTCCCCAACATGGTCGCATGTTGGGGAAGGTTTAATTTCAATTAAAAAAAAACAAATTATGAACACTGCTTACCACGCACGCATGGAAAGCAGTGTTCGCAAATACAATTAAACCCTGCCCGGTACACAAGCATGTTGTGGAGGGTTTAATTGTAATTGTACATTCTCCAGCCATGCTCGCATGGCAGGGAGCATCTACAATGAATACCTATGGGGTCTGTCTGTGTTATGCTGATGCATAAAGCAATCGGACCCCATAGGGATCTCCAGTATTTGCACTGGCATGAAAATCCATGTTGATGCAGAGATTGGAGCATTTGCATGGCGGAGAGGAAGGAAGCGGCGGAAACGCAAGTTGTGTTCCGCCCCTTCCCTCTGTCATACAAATGCTTGAAAATTAGCTGTGGTGTGAATGGAAGATGTTAAAGCCATACTCAAGGCTTTTACGCCTTCCATTCATGTTACCACTCAGTGGAACATGAGCTCCTCAGAAAGGACTTCTACTATTGCACAGCATAGGGAAGATAGTTCTTAATAATCAGAAAGAATGCCTAGAATAAGAACAGATACTGCAGTTGGTGGGCAGGCTGCAGTACTTCCTCCAGCAATATCTCAGAGTTGTGGAGATCTCATGTCAAATGCATAGCACAAGGAGAAGTTATCAGATCAAACTCTCACCGATTGCACCCCATGGCCATGGAACTTGGGACATAAGGGAGCCATGGGGATTCTCGTAAGGATATGAGCCATGATTCAGGTGCCAGAGGCTCAAAGGGTCTTGTGGTGCTACTACACACATATTAGGTACTGAAAGCCTTCAGAGGGATGAGACTTGTTTTTAGTATGAAGTGAATCAACACCTTTGTGAAGAAGATCCCTTTCAAGATGGAATAACTACAGAGGATCATCCCCCCAATGCCACCAGATGGCTGTCTGGCTTCCCTGGATTTGTAAGATGCTTAATATCACATCCTTGTGGCAGCAGTGGAACAAAGGTTTCTCAGGGTTGCAGTCTAGCCAGAGCATTACCAATTCTGCATCCATCCATTCAGGTTAAGTTTGGCCCCTTCACCAAAATGCTGGGACCTATGGTTGCTCTCCTACACAAGAGGGGTATGGGTCAGTTCCCTTGCCAATACAACTGGCTTCTGCTGTTTATTTCAAAGTATCAGGCGGGAGAGCCAGTATGGGACACATACATATTACTCAAAGAGCATGAATGGCTGCTTAACAACGAGAAGCCACATCTGGCTCCAACGCAGGAGTTAGAGTTTATACGAGCTGCACCCATTTCCTTTACTGCTCATGACTGGTACATTTACCCCTCAAAAGGAGTAAGATCATCATGAGGGGAAGTAGAGAGGCTATACTCTTTGAAGGAAAATGAGTGGGATATGACTGCATACCGAGGGGCTGATGGATGGAGAACAGCCAGGCTGAGGCTCTTAGCCATTTTTTTCCCCTCCTCCTTCCGACCAGATTCCTTCATGATGCTAACTCAAGCAATGGGGTTCCAATGATAAATACGTTCAGGCAATACAGTGGCACGAGGTGTTGCTATACGTTGTTCTATTTATTCCCAAGATACCGAAGATAGTCATTAAGATGGGAGCATCAGGGTGAAAGTCAATCTGATTGCTCCATATAAGTGCCTGTGGCAGAAATTTAAAAAAGTTAAACTTTGGTTCACCAAACAGACAAAAGACAATTTTCACCCCATCGGAATAATGCCAAACTGTGAGGATTTTTCTCCCCAATCCGTCATTCTCTCCATGATAAGAAAATCAGACATGTCACCACCTCTAGCAAAAAAAACATTCCTGCAGCACCCTTACAACTAAAGCTGATGCTCGATATGCATTTGAAAAAATAGCTGTGGACGTTGTTTGACTCATCAAAACATCAAAGGATGGCCTCTGATACATATTAATTATCATAGACTATACAACATATTTTCCACAAAAATATTTACTAAAGACTAGCACCACTCAAAATATTTAAAAATGGGGGTTATAAACGGATTTTTCACATAGAGTCAGCTTTCCACAAGAAATTCTGACGGACTAGGGAACATTGCACACTGTTTATGTCAAAGATGAAGTATGAGATGAAAGATCTTGTAAGATCAACACTCTATTTACCTTTATTCTACGCACCCAGAATGAGGATAAGTTATGTTATATTTGCCTATATGGTGCTAATAATAAATGGGTTTCAGAGAGGTACCAGGGTTAAAGAAAAGAAAAAGAGTGGAGATCAGATACTGTTCCTAGATGTTCAAGAAGGCCATTGCATAATCTGGTGGCCAGAACTGAGATATTCTTTCATCCTGCAGAGCAGAAATAAAACCCAGGCATCACTAGCACAATTCTAAGGGTCTTTAAGATTGATAGAGTTTAAAACTCTTGGATAAATAGTTCAGTGTATGTACCAGATGACTCCAATGACTCATAGGGGCTACCTTGATATTTATCAGTGCTTGGCTGGGAAGTCCATTCAGCTCATACAAAGAAGGTGTGACAACCGTCCCATGTGGTGAATTAGTGCTTGTTCTGGCTACATTGTTTTGAAGAAATTGCATTTATGGGATTATGTTTAAAGGGGCCCTCATTTGAAAGGAGCTGCCAAAATCAAGTGTGACTCCCACAAGGGCTCTGGCTAAAATGCCCAGATGACTTTCACAAAGATAGGGTTGGACTTGCCTGAACAGTTAATTATAGTAACATGTCTGGATATGAGCCAGACCAAGTGTTTTAACCTGTCGCACCACAGATTCACTTGATCTATTTTTAATGCAGATGGCTGGTCACTCAGTTTCAAAACACTGTAAGTCGGGCTGAGAATGACTACCCCTGTCTTCTTGCAATTAAGAGACCATTTCTTTTCTTTCCGATTTTTATGTCACTAAACATTTTATTGAGATGAATATTAAGTTTAGGGTCACCAGTCAATGTAAAAAAAACAACTGAGTGCTGCTGCAAAAACAGTAGTAGCTAACATTAAGACTAAATAAAAGATCATGGAAGCGTTAAATGTACGTGCTCAAAAGAAGAATGGAGAGAGAAGACCTCCTTAGGATATGTAACAATAGACGCAAAGATCACAGGTCACTGTAGCATACCTTATCTACTTCAAGCATTTTAGTAAACAAAATAACATACCTAAAGCACAGGGAAGATTTTTAACTGAATTCAAGGGTTAAGGGTATAAGAAATTATTCCCCAAAAAGGTTAATTCTAATTTCCAGGCATGTGGTTAAGACAGCTGTTCTCCAAATCTGAGTCTTTAGCTCAACTCTACCTTATTTCCTTCCTCCTCATGCTGTGGTATACCCTGCTGCCTTGCTATTACCTCTTCCTTCATGGCTCCAACTCCTCTCTTAACTGCTCCCACTTTCTCCATCAGATGTAGGTGAAACACCTACCCCTTTTGACCTCTCCCAATCTTGAACAACTCTGCAGTTCCAGCCAGCCAATCTCCAGTCACTTCTCCCGAACTCCTCTTAACCTCCAGCATCAATCATCCCACCACTCTAGCTATCCTTCCTTAGCCTTCTCCAACAGTTGGCTGTGCTCCTCCAGCCAATCTTTAACCCCCTCCTTCCAATACTTAACTTATTGCTACTGACTACTCCAGACTTCCTCCAATGCCCTCTCCTCCTGGCCTCTCTCAACCCCATCCACTACATTTCTCCATATAGCTCCTCACCCTTCCTCCTCCACCACACTCTGATCCTCCAGCCCACCTCTACCATCTTCATACCACCGTTGCCTGCTTGCCAGCTTTACTCAAGCAGTGAGCTTCCTCTAATTCAGCAACCCTCAAGCTGGCTTCAGCTGTCGGTCCATTTATAGTATCCAATTTATAGTATGCTGCCTCCTCCCATTGGTTGTCTCTTTGGTTTATTATTTTCATCTGTAGTTTGTGGATGGTACAAGCTGTGATTCGTTGTCATCTGTGAACCTCCCTGGTGCTCTAGTAAAACAGAGGCTTATGTTGTGGGTATCTTGAATTTGTCCACACTTCACTGTACCCTTCTGGCTGCCTGCTGTCTTTATTCTGTCCCTCTGTGGTGCAGGAGTGTGTCTGGCTTGACGTGTATTGGGTTTGTCCTCTTTGTGCTAGGGCCACTACTACTGGGTAAGGGGGAAATTAGAGCTGGGCTTAACTGGCTTGTTCTTTGGATTTCAGTGTTTGATGCATCTGTGGCTCTGGCACAGGGTCAATGATTCTGCAAAATCCAAAATATAGCAATCTCCCGCATCCATTTTACACACCTCACACACTTCTTAACCATATGTGGGAGCTACCTATGTGCATTCCCAGGTACCTAAAGCAGTTTTAGTAGAATAATTTAGCGTGGCTGTTTTAAAGGGACTGGCACCAGTTATCAAGCATGCAGGGATGGCTTCCAGCTGTCCCCTGCTTTTTTGTGTTGAATCCTCAAAGGAGATTTCTCCTGATGGAAACCCTGTCTATGTTTCTTGGGCCACACTACGCTAATCCTGATAACAAAGGATTCTGGAGATTGTAGATATTATGTGATTTTCCTGCATGGATGCTTCAACACTATATTCCAAGAAATCCCTCATTTACTTCCTCAGAGGCTATCCTGGAATGTTGATGATCCTCCTGCTCCTAGGGCCACTTTGCTGCCAGCATCCAGTGACAGGAAGGGGACTTCGCAACAGGCCCAGCACTGTACCATGGTGGATTTGATTTCAATGTCATCACAGCATACAAAATGAGTATACTTTTTAAGAGAGGATGTAACACAGGTAAGAGCCTCATCCGACACCACAAATCTAGTACCAAGTCTAAGAAGAATGATCAAGAGTGTTGAATGCAACAGATGAATGCAGCACTATGAGTTATAAGTTGTTATGTATGTGGAGTTCAAAGCAAGTCTTCACTGGCATCACATAAGTGCTGTTTCCATGCTCTGTCCAAATCTGAAGCCCGATTTTTTGTCCCACAAACAATTATTCTCTTCCAACTACAACTGAATAGGGACCACTTTTATAAAAATCTTTATTAAAAATGGTTATTAAGGTTTGAGCTATAGTTTTCTAAAACATCACAATACAGTGTTGGTTATTTTAATAGAGTAGCGAGTCTACATTATCTTCAGGTTTGGTGGAACAAAACCCTCCTTAGGAAATGTATTTACAAATTTAGAAATGAAAGGGAGTAATTAATTAAGATAATATTTTATAATGAATTAGGGTACACAGTTTCCCAGCACGGGTGGTACTCATGCTAGTCACAATCATTCTGATATATTTCTGGAAAACTTGACTAGCATTGAGAAAGTGATCTATGTAGTTATCAAACATTTTACCAAGACCTATAAAGCCCTATGAGGCAGGCCATAAATAAGGGTATTACCCAAATTGACCTTTTACAGTTGACCTTTTGTCCTAATTGACATAATTATGGTGGTCCTAATTGACCTTCTGCACAGTTGACCTTTATATTATTTTAGTTATTTTATCTATGTATTGGGTTGGTTTTGGATTATAAATAATATAAGGGGATTGGGTGGGGTGTTGCAGGGTTTTTTGGATTGGGTGGGGGTTCCAGGGGGTTTCTCCCCGCATATATGTCTTAATTGACCTTTTAAATTAGGTCAATTCTCCCGAGGTCAATTCCACCAAGGTCAATTGTGAAATGGTCAATTAGTATACATCCATAAATAAGTATGGACACAATTGGAATGTTTTGCCTTTATGGGTTCTGATTGCATTAAGAAAAAACCCCATCTGTCCACTGGGTTCTCCCTGTTCAAATTGTCTATCGGAGAAGCCCATGTGATGTCCTTGACATGAATAGAGGGGAGGTGTAAGATTTCTGGAGCGAGTGTGGTATTGGTTGTGCATCCAAGTTATACTGCGGTGTAAGTGTGTGTGACAGTGTGGAAAGTATGATTAGGTGAGAAGACTGAGGAGTGGATGTTAAGTGTATGTAACAAAGTGGAAGGGGGATGCCTGAGTAGAAGGTGGGATGGGTGATAGTAGTAATGTGGGATGGGAAGTAATACTGTGGAGAACGGAGCAGTCATGTGGAAGAGGGCATAGTGGTGCTGCGGAGGGATAAGGGAGGAATGACATCAAAGGATGGGGGTGAGGCCTGGAATGTATGAGAGACATCAAAGGGACAGATGAGAAGGTGAGAGAGTAAAGCTCAGTGGAGCTGGAGGAGGGAGAGTAGTGAGAGGTAATAAGCGGGAGAGGAAAGCGACAGTGTGGTAAAAAGAGAATGACTCAAGCAGGTAACTGAAAGGAAAAATCCCCTATCAGTGTAGAACATTACACAATGCATCGAATAGGGACAGTTAGGAATTCTCTGGGAGAGTCTAGACAGATAAGATAATTTGTCTTTAAGTCATCATCAGAGCTAACTTAGCTTTTAGCATACTGAGGAATACACAATGAGTATCTGTCACCCACAGTCTAAGGATGCTTGAGTTAGGAAGGAGGTGCTTAATTCTAAGAGAGAGATGAATGGCCCTAGGTCCCATTGACAGTCCAATAAAAAACTTGAACTGTCCTTGTGCTTTGGAGTGTTTCTTGAGCCATCTGTGATTCGTGGTGTCTTTGCGGAATCTTCTTACAGACCCCAATACAGCGGTCTACAGAGTAGTGAGTCAGTGTTAAGATGGAATTCTGAACTCTGACCTGGTGGGCAGAGGTTCAGAAGGCCAGCCTAGTTTCTTGGAACATGGTAAACTTCTGGACAAGCCAGACCAATCAAGGTATCATTGGCGTTGGTCAGGACTAGGTCTCAGGAGGGGTGAGGGCGACTGAAAGACCTCAATGAGCACACAGAGTAAAGGACACTACAAATCACTCCAAGTCATATGTATAACTACATGTACATTTATTCAAGGCCTTTGAAGTTCAACACAAAGCAATTATCAATAGCAAGACATCAGATCAATACAACACTACTATAACACATATATACAATGCCAAGTAGCCTAAAGGATTCAAGCACAGAATGGGTCCACAACCTAAAAGTAAAGGGAACAGGCAGTGCAAATAGCCTTTAGTCAGGTCCACATCAATCAATCCCTAACTGAGAGGCAGTCCAGTCCCTACGAAGAGTGGAGCCTATCACTCAAAAGTACTTTCAAGTGCTGGTGCACGTGATAGTGCAAAAGGGCGAAAACGGGGTCTCTTGCAAAGGTCGTAGCAGGTCAGGAAGGTGGGTGAGGTGATGCAGAACAGGTTCCCACTATTCGTGGAGGGTCTCCCCAAAAGGGCAGAGCAGAACAGGTTCCAGGAGTTGGGAATGGGATGGTAGCTCAGGCTACCTGTGGAAAATGAGTGGCCCTCAGGGGACACTTGTGTCTAAAAATTGATGGATGCGCTAGGGCCACCGGTAAGGGTTGCAAGTACGCACTGACCATGGTGCACTCCGGACCAAACTTCGGCAGTCAAGTCCACTTCTGTTGCAGGTTCAAAGGTGGCAGTTGCGCGGCTCTGCGGCTTTCAGTTGCAAAGGTACAGCAATGATTCCCTGCCGGGACAGTGGCGATTTCTCCGCAGCAGGCTTCAGGGCACAGCAGCAAGGTACCTGCGAAGTTCGTCACCACGGCTGGGTGACACGGTAACCACGTGTACTCTGGTTCAGGCGCTCTCTCTTTATTCAAGACCTGGGAATGCCAAGTATACGAAATTTGGTGTGACAGTGCCGTGAACACGGACCTTCCAATGTACTAATTTTCAAGGGTCTCCTCAAAACAGCAGCGGTTTCAGAGTAAAGGTCCTGCGCAAGTTCGTCAGCCACTGGTTGGCCCAGGGACACTTCCGAAGAGGCTTACTTGCAGGTTTAGATGAAGGTGCAGTGAATTGTTAGTCCCACTATTGAAATGGGTTGAAGCGCCTTTGCAGGCCTTCTGGTTCGATCAGATGCAGAAGGGGGTCCAGCAGGACAACAGCGGGCTCAGGGTGCCAAACCTTCCAGCGGGTCACCAGGGGTTCCTTGACTCGGCTTCTTAGTTTCATGATGCTTGGATCCTATCCTAGGTTCAGTGAGAACTCAAGAGATTGACCTGGTATGGGTGTTTGGAGCCTTCTCTTAGACAGAATCTCCTTTGCACCAAAACAAAGAGGTCCCAATGGGAGATCTGCTCACAGACATGCACACCAGACATGGACTAATCACAGACCACAGTGGTTCCATTCCCAGCACACCAGACTCTCTGGCACCCAGGATGTGTATTAGAATTAGATAGTCCAGCCCACATCCTGGAGGCACACACACAAGGCATGCAGAAGCCTGATGTGCCCAAATAAGGACTCGACCTGGGGAAGGTAAAGTGGCAAGATGGCAAAAGGACAGGGCAAAGAACCTTGTGGCATGGCCATTTTGGAGCCATGCCATCTTCAACGCGATTTTCATGGCAAGAAAGGGTTAAAAATAAGCAAAAAGATATGCTGCCACCAGCCCTGTCCAAGGCACATCTGCACTTCTAAAAAATCCTTTGAGGGTGTCTAGGGTCTTGGGCCTTTGGAAACGAAAGGAAGACCCAAGCGGACTGTACTGTAAGGTACATTGTGGACTTGTAACATGTTGCAGAAAAGTTGCAACATTGGAAAGGACTAAGGGAAACAAAGTCTCCCAGTACTGGCTGTTTTAAAGGGCATGTCAGTTTCCCCATAATAAAGTGAGCGAAAGCCCAGGGGAGTGCAGCTGAAGACTGTTGTGCTTCAGACTATGGTGTTTAAACAGCAGCAAAAAGCCTGGGGGGTACACAACTGGAGGGAAAATTACACATAAATGGGAAACTTTCCTAACAGTCAGTAATAATTGTATTAGGATAAAACATATCCATAAACCAACAAGAAATTATTGACAAGTAATACAACATTGACACAGAAATAAATAGTGCATAAAAACATCCAATCAGAATAACTGTTTACTAAAAAGAGAATTTGATTGCATAAAAGTCAAAAAAGGTTCCTGCATGCTTAGGAAGGGTTAGCATATTCCATCCCAACAGAGGTAAATCCACCATAGGTAAATAGAATAGTGCAACCTGGCATTGATCAAACCTCTTGGCTTTAAGTAGAGGTACAACTGTAGCTGCTCCAATGTGATCATATGCTAACACATTTAAAAATTAAATCCTTTGCATTAATGAAAGGGAAGGAGACAGGACTGCCCCCTCTCCTCAGCGCTATTTGTACTGGCCATGGAGCCGTTGGCAGTGTAACTCAGGGAGGACCCCCTCATGGAGGGCTTTGTGTGGCCACCTGGACAGGAGGAACAAGTGTTATTATACACTGACGACCTGCTGCTATATGTAGGGGACCCTCCTCAATCAAGGGCCAGAATTTTAGAAATTTTACGGATCTATGGAAAGAACAGTGGCTTGCGGGTTAACTGGAATAAATCAATTTGGTGTCCGGTACACGGTGTCTCTCAGGCTGTTCCTGATCACTGTCCTTTTCGAGTAACGATAGAGTCGTTTAGATGCTTGGGTGTGCATATTTGCAGAGTGTCTGAAATACAATCTGACCCCCATAATGAACCGCCTTGTTTCGGACACCAACTTTTGGTTGAGGTTCCTAATTTCAATGATGGGGAGGGAGGCGATGTTTAAGATGAAGCCTTTACCTAGGTTCCTGTATGTACTCCAGAACACCCCGATCGAGGTTCCAGAGAGGGCGTTTCGGCAGATAGAAGGTGCCTTATGGAAATTACGGTGGAGAGACGCTACCCCAAGCATCGCTTTCACCTATATGGTTCACTATGGGTAGGGGGGATAGGGCTCCCAAATCTCTGGAACTATTCGTGGGCTTCCCAGCTTGCAGTTGCAAATGGATGGTTGAAAGAGGACCTGGCCAGCCCACATTAAGGGTGGAATTAGACAGACTTGGCGAGGGAGACCCATTACAGTTGTTATATGGGAGATCTCAGATGACGTGGCCACCTCGCATCTCACAGGAGGTGATGCAAACATACAGGGAGCTACGAAGGTGGTCGGATGGAAAGGGGGTGTTTCCATGAGGGCCCCACTGTGGCACAACAGGGACATTTCAGAACTGAAGGAACTGCCCTTTGTGAGTCGCTGGCATGGGAAGAATATCCGTGTAATGGGGGTATGCTATAGGCTGGCCAGGTACGCCCATTCCAGGTGCTACAGCAAATGTTCCAATTGGGGAACTAGACTATTACTACTACATCCAATTTTCGGCACGCCCTGTGGACACAATTTTGTGGGAACCATGAATTCCCAGACTGGGCACCGGTGGAGGCTAACACACAAACTTACCTCCTTACTACCAGGCACTTAGCACCTACACCACACACCCATTGATGAACCTTCGACAGAGATGGGACCCTGATATAGGCCCCAAAGAAGAAGAAGAGTGGCAGGAGGCCACGATGGCCCAGAGGGAAATAGCTATCCCGGCTTCCTACCGGCTAATACAACTAAAGATCCTGTATCGGGTATATTTGACAAGGGTACTGCTGTTCAAATGGGGCCGAATACCAGACCCCCACTGCCTGAGTTGCAATGCAGGCATGGGAACATTGTACCATACGATCTGGAGGTGTCATGAGATTGAACGGTTTTGGGCCAGGGTGTTGCAGAAAGTTTTGGATGTGGTTTCTCATACAATAACAGCAAATCCAAAATTGCTTCTGTGAGGTATCTGGGGGGAGACTGAGATCTCCTGTTATGAAAAAGTATTAGTGGCCAATGCCTTGATAGTGGCCAAGCGGATGATAGCCATGTAGTGGGGGTCCCGGGAAGCTCTCAAAGTGTCCCGCTGGATATTAAACATGGATAATTGTGTGGCACTGGAGGAGCAGATCTACAAATCTCAGGGCTATCACCATACATTTGGGAAAATGAAGTTGGCATGGGGAAATGCAAAGTAAATCTCATGGGGGGGTGATCATCTATAGGGATCAAGGGTTTTGTTGGCAAAAAAGTATACAGGGAAATATAGCATGGCTAATTATTATAATTGTAACAGCGACATATTGTCTGTGTAGTGATGATTATTTGTTGACTGTTATTTGAAAATGAATAAAAAGAGTTGAAATAAAAAGATGCTCTGAGCCTTCACTGCCGGAGGTTTAAGTGGACCACTGGCATGAAACTGAGCCTCTGCATCCCTGCATTGGTAATCATGACAGTGGGAACGCATTCCATAAAGCTCATGTGCACAGGCAGGAAATTCACCCTTTACACATGCATGGATCAGCAAAGATGACCGGCGACCATGGACGTCGGGCCCACCACAGTCTGCCATGTTCTTTATCATGCCCTGTTGCCACAGCCTATGCCAGCCACACCCAAAAAGCACCCCGCTGCCAGGCACAAGCTTGGGTAGACCCACCAGTAAGGTAGGTTGCGTGCGGGATGCATGACATCATTCTGCCTAGGGGCCAAGCTATGGTCCAGACTAGATTTCGATAGAGTTACCAGTGGGAACGTATAGAACAGTGGCTCTGAAATCTTGAATGGACCTCAAGCATTCCCTGGTGGTAGAAGCAAGTTCTTGACAGGGACCATAAAGGAGACATTAAAGTAATCCTGTTAAACCTAGGGAACACTGCATACATTTTAAAGCAGGGCCATCCAATAGCACAACTCATATGTGAAAATGCTCTTATTCCAGAAATCAAACAAGTGGAAACCCTGGAGAGCAGAGCCATCATTTAGAGAAATGACAGATGCATGGGAATAAATGATTGAGAATCAAGGCCTCCCGGGACCTGCATCTGTTGGATCTGCAGGAGACAGGGGACAGATACACTTCTGGAACAGGCACATAAGAATGTGTTATGAAAGGCCCAGAGCTGCAGTCTACAAACCCTGCATTTCATAGAAAAAGGGGCACTCCTATATAGAGTCAATGTGAATCCACAAGGAGATGGCGTCAACTACCATCAACTACTGGTACCAAAATAATTAGGTTTTGGTGTTAGCCCACTCCGTTAATGGCGGGCCATCTGGGCACAGAAAAATCAAAAGACTTAACTCACACAATTCTACTGGCCCAGTATTTATGATGAAACCTATCAGTTCTCTCCCTGCTGTCCTACATGCCAGATGACCACTCGGGATGATGTTCTTAGAGCCCATGCAGCATTGTCCCATCATAGAGATGCCATGTTTCCAAATCGACATGGACAACTTCAGCCCTCTGGAATCATCCAGCTCAGGAAATAATAGATACAGGAGATGGTCGAATATGTGACCCAATACATGGAAGCTTTCCACCTGAGAAGCAACACCACAAAGTCCACCCTAAAGGTTCTCGTACCATTTTTTATGAGGGTGTGGTTTCCAGCTGAGATCTTCACCGACCAGTGGGAGTAGCTTTATATTGAAAATGAGGAGTGAGGTGAAAAGTTTGATGAATGTTTGAACGTTCCGGACTTCCATTTAACACCCACAGACTGACAGCCTTGTGGAAAGATTCAATCAAAAACTGAAATGCAGTCTGAGAAGGCTGGTATCGGAAAATGGGAGGTACTTGGCCCTGGGCTCTATTTACTGTCTGGAAGACACTACAGTCAACCACAGGATCCTCTTCCCTCTTTAAGTCGACAGACAAGTGACCATCTCATGGTGGGAAACACCCAAGAATACATCAGGGAAGTTCAATAGTTGGTGCAAAGCCACCTACAGGGAGCCCAAACCAGACAAGCAAAGGCATATAACAAAGAAGCCAAACTAAGTAGGTTGAAAGTGGGGGACCAAGTCATGGTATTAATAGTCACTACTCAGAATAAACTACTGCTGAGGTGGCACAGTCCTTATGTCATCACAGAAGTGATTTCCCCTTTGGCCTGCAAAGTCCAGCAGGTGGACCGAAAGGAAACCCTCACATTTGTACCATATAAATAATCTTAAAATCTGGAATGAAAATAGTAATCCAACATGCTTCTGCTGAATGCAAACAACAGTGGAGATGTTCATTTACCCATTGAAGTATGAGGGGTAGCCATTCCCTGTGGCTAACCAAGGCCAAACACCAGGATTTGGCAGAATGGATCTAAAGGTATGTTGATGTGTTTTCCCAGAAGCACAGACAACGAATCCCTTGGATTATCCCTTGGATAAGGAAGCGAAACCCAAACACATGATGGCTTGTTTTAGTTCACAATCCTTGCCTTTGTACTAGATGGGTCTCCAATGACATTGCAGAGATGAATGAACTGGGCACTGGTTCCCTCCAGTTCTTTCACTGGCACCTTTCTTGATGACATAGTCATTCACAGAAACACCTTTAAATAACATATCAGACCCCTCACGCTAGTATCTGGGGAGCTAAGGAGGGCCCACCGAATGGCTATCTCAGCCAAGTGTCACCTTGTCCAGTCCATTGTTAAGGACCTTGTGTTTCAGGTGGGGAATGGAAAACATTGATCCCCGGAAAGTCAAAGTCGACACGGTTCTGAAAGTCCCACGACCCAAGCTTTTCTGGGCTTAGTCGAGTACTATCAAAGATTCATTCCCAACTTTTCAGAGAAGGGAAGTCCACTGACTGACGACCTGGAGAAAACCCATCCCAACATTCTTCGGATATCTTCCAAATTAAGTGTGCCCCATGTAAAATCCCATTACTGTCCTTGCCAGACTTTAACTGAGATCTACATCTGTTGAAGCTCTTCCCAACAGCAATGAACTACTCCATGATGAAATTGGAATGCCTAGCTATAAAGTGGGCCATATACAGTTTATGATATTGACTCAAAAGAAGGCAGTTGAAACTGGTGACTGACCACGTTCCATTAGTTTGGCTGTAAAGACACTAATCCACGCATCCACAGGTGGTTCTTAACCTTACACTAATTTTCCTTTCAAATGGAACATCGGGTAGGGGTCAAACAGGCAAATCTCAGCTTGCTCTCTGTTTTTCTCTCAGCCCGTTAGCTGACAGGGAGAAGAAGCATAAGAGGAGGAGTTGGATGTGTGTTACAAGGCCAGTACTCGGCCTTGACAAGAGGGTATGGGAACCCCTCTCAGCTGAGGGTGGTAGGCCTATAAGGGAGAACTCCAAAAGCCTGTTGCATGCCTGAGGAGGGCGTGACAGCTGAGAGGTTTCCAATTCTTGTCTCTGCCTTGTGCCAGTTTGTTTCTGAGCAGTACAAATGTATCTCTCACCGTACCTCCAAAGCAAGATGCTATCCAGCATCTTTGTGTTTTTTCTAGTTACAAGGCACCAGACCGGGAAACCCTCAGAAGTATCAGAGAGAGAGAGCTGTCAACCAGCACCTCACGCCAGCTGCAGAAAGAAGGCAGATACAGAGAACCGGCTGTCAGCAAGCAACCCTTCAATGTTCCTTTCTCTTACTTTAGATACACCAGGAACAAGGCCCCCTAAAATGAACTGCGACAATTAACTTCCTGGACCATCATTGTCAGTCTGTAGCAGATCCGCATAGAAAAAGAAGGCATGATTTAACCCACTATTTGTAAACATTACTAACTGCAACACTTCCCGAGTGGGGACGACAGAGCCAGATTGGACAAGACCAGTGTTCAATGGAGGGAGGAGGGTGAGCATAAAAGTAACAGTTGGAAACAGCAAGTTGTGGTTTGTTTCGTTGTGGCCAGAGCAGTGGAGTGTGTGGAGAAGGTGAGGTATTGTTTGTGAGTGAAGGTGGTGCTGCAGAAAGAAAGAGAGAGAGAGAGAGAGAGAGAGAGAGAGAGAGTATGTGTATATACACAATGGAGCACCTTACAGTGGTATACAACAGTACAGATACATAACTGAGCGCTTTTCAGAAGTAACTACAGAATAGATATACAGTGGGGGTAGTAGACAGAGGGTCACAGAGGAGGGGTATAGCTGTACATGGTGGGGGGGGAGGAATGCTGCAGATGGTATCTAGTGTGGCAGGTGGCACGGGGAAGGGGGGGTAACGTTATAGCCTAGGTGTTGGGGACGAGAGACTCCTTGAAGAGGTGGGTCTTGAGTTATTTTGTGAATAGTAGGAGCATATGGCGAGTCTGATGCTGACAGGCGGGAGGTTTCATAGTCTTGGGGCGTAGGCAGAGAAGGGTTGTTTTCTGTTTTATGGTCCTTTCCTTTTTGCAGTGGCGGATTTCAAGTCTGCACGTGTCCTGGCTTCTGGTGGTACGCTATCCAATGGAGATGCTGCATTTCTCTGCAAGGTAGCTGGGTGACTTGAGGGCGACTGTTTTATAGATGCAGCAAGACTTGAAGGTGATTTATGCTTGCAGTGGGAGCCAGTGAAGGTCGATGAGGGCCGGGGTGATGTGGTTATGATATGATTGGTTATTTATAACATGCTTAATACCCAGAGGTTTCTAAGGGCGGACCCGGGGATCGAACCTGTGTTGCATCATGTTGTCTTGCTTCCAAGGCGAGCACATTGCCCCTGAGCTATTCTCCCGAGAGTTGTATCTGCGTAGACCTTTGATGAGGCATACCGCAGTGTGTCGGATATTACTCAGGGGCACAAGGGAGGATGATGGGAGGTCTTCAAGGAGGGTATTGCCCCCATCCAGGTGGGACCGGACCAGTGCTTGAACGGTGGATCTAAAGCTGTCCGGAGGGAGGAAGGGCTTGACTTTCCGCAGAAGCAAGAGCTGATAACAAGCTCTCTGAGTTGTCTTAGCTATGTGTGTCTTGAAGGAGAGGTGTTTGTCGATGAGGACCCTGAGGTATTTTGGCGCATGATGTAAGCTCGGGTGTGAAGCCCTCAGGGTAATGGTTGATAGTTCTGTATGTCTGGGTGTTCGGTGTTCTGGATGAGGAGTGTCAGGCAGAATCCTGTGCAGTGCCCTTAGGGACCACTACACACAATTAAGACTACAAGTGGTAATACAAGTTCACCTTTGGTACAAGCCTGTACTACACTGTTAAAGTGTTAGCAGTAGCGCAGCAGTCAGACTTATCTCAAGAGCAAATAAGCAGTAGTAGAGATTACACAAAGGACCACAATTACTGTGACTCAAGCGAACACTGACTCAAGGTTTTTGGTTGAAAAGTAAAAGTACATTTATTTCTAGACCATCTGTTCGTAAAACACTTCATTTCTATTAATGTAAAACCACACGAAAAATACACTACACACAACCAATTCACTTTGTGCAGCACAATTCAAGATAAGTACCTTTGGTTTTGACAGACCGGTGTTGTGAAACAAAGACGTTACCAGGGGGATAGATGCGATCCCTTTTTGACAGTAATGACAGTTCGGTCTTACTAAAGATACGCATACCCACGGGAAGAAATGTTACCGGAGTTAAAACATATTTAGCACATGAATCAACACAAGAGAGTTGGGGATAAAAATCATAGGCAATACTTTTGTCAAGGCAAATAGAATCAGATGACACTTTCCTACAAGTGAATAAAAGTCAATAGGCCTGTGCCAGTGTCAAGTGGAACAGCGTTCCTGTTGTCGAGGATCACACGGTTAGTACGGTTCACGATTCGAGATTGCCAGGAGTACTTGGACATTGTCACAAGAGGAAGCAAAAGTTATAAGAGGGAAGGAAGATAAGGACAAGCCTTTAGTGAGGAAAAAAGGGATTCACCCTAGTTCCTTGAGGTTGAAAACAGTACCTGATTCAAGTGAAGCAGAGCTGGTGCTACGGCAGTTGTTCCGGGTAGTTCCTGCAGACTCGCGGTTCCTGTGACTTCAGTCGTGGGGACAAGAAGGAGGATGTCTGGAGCGATCTGCACTACCCAGGGATGACGCCAGCAGCAGCAAAAGCAATGGTGAATAAAAGGTGCGCTCCTTTAAAACAGGAGAGGCTCTTCAGGTGGCTATTCGGACCACTACAGCTGTGTGCAGCGATTTCGACCAAGAAGAGGATCCTCTGCCTGTGGAAGATGAGCTGGTTAATCCCACCAAGCTCAAGGGAAGAAGACTCCGGACTGGATCTTCTCTTGTCGTCAGGACTGCAGCAGGGCTCCACCGGGACTCGGTAGTTGCAGCAGCGTCTTCTTCTCCGCTTCTCTTCAGTTCCTTGCAGTTCAAGTGGTGACTCTGACTTCCAGCCCAATAGTCCTGCCTTTTATGTGAAAATCCCCCATTCACACAGCCTGGCTGTCAATCACCCAGCAGGGGGGTTGTCCGGCCCGGAAAACCACCTTAGCCAATCATGACAAAGTACGACTTGGGTTTCCAAGGATACCCTCTGCAGGGGGTGACTACACCCCTCCCTCACATTCCGCCCACCTAGACACCTAGGCGCCAAAAGGAGGGCTTCTTGAGAGAAGCCCGCCAAAAGACAGTGAACAAAGAAGGCAAACCTGGATTGCCGCGCAAAGTAAAACACAAGAAGGACTTTAACAGAAAGAAATGGCGAATAAACCCTACCAGAGCAAAAATAAAGAGTATTTGGTCAAGCGGTTTTATGTTCAAGGCTACTATGTTAGCCTGGAACAGTACCACGTTTATATAATATAACCGCGGTAGAAAAGGTAGGGTAGATACCACTGCCACCAGCCGAGTCTAATGTTAAAAGAGCAAAACAAAGCTCAGAGAGGCACAGATAAAAAGGGATAGGAGTTAACCCTTTCCAGTACTCCATGTAAGATGGGGTGTACTGGGTCTGTAGTTTTAAATGACTAGGTAAAGTAAATGGCAACTTTACCTGTTTTCTGGGTACAGTAGTCAGCCCCAGAAAATGGAGTCAGGGGGAAGTCTCAAAGCAACCCTGTGTTACTGCATGGAAGGTGCTGTGTAACACACATGAAAAGTGGGGTTCATGGAGTGGTGTCCTCCAGAGCCCACTATTACACAAACAGTAAAAATACACATGGCAAAACACGTGTAAGAGTGGGAAAAAGGCTCACACTCTTACCAAGTGGAAAAAATAAACTCCAGAAATCCAGCAAAGCTGCTGGGGGACTCACTAGGTGAGGGAAATTAACAATAGAATGAGAATTCTCCCTAACAAGGAGTAGGAATATGGTCTCTGAGGGGTTCAGCTTCAAGTATGGAATGGACATCCAAGACTAGATCAGTGAGAGGCAGGTTTTGAGCCTGTGGATGTCCTTGATTTAGTCGATCTTGAGGTATAGCTGTGTGTCATCAGCATATTGGTGGATGCTGTGGGTGTCTAGGATGGCTCCCAGCAGCTCCATGTATCTGCTGCAAGTACTTGACTGGGGTGGTGTGCAGGATGTTGAAAGGCACTGCCAGGTTGTCAGACCAGTCGACTCCCCGTGTCTTGTTGGGCCAGTTTCTGTGTTGGATGCTGTAGCCGTCAGGGACAAAGTCATCTTGGATGTGGGTGGAGGTTGGTGCCAGCCAGGTATTGGTGATGATGATGGCGTCAAGGTCGTGTGTAGTGATGAGGTTGGCGATGTCTGCTGCATGGGTGATAGCTGAGCGGACGTTGGCGAGCATCAACTTCTGTGTTGTGGATGGCGAGGGTGTGCTGATGGGCTTGAGGCTGATGTGGGTGAGGTTGCTGCATTGCAGAGTCCATGCCTTAGAGGAGGGGCAATGCCATTGACGTTGGCATAGCCTGGTGTTGTTGGAGATGGCCTGTGGGGATGGAGGCAGAAAACACATGTCAGCACGTGCTTAACTGTTTTCTGAGCAGGGGATCATGCCACGGGTCCTCCTGGGCCGAACAAGTCCAAACAGGAATTGTCCTTTTCTTCATCTGCCCTTCACTTCAGAAAGTCCTTGATCTAACAGATAAGAGCAGAAAGGAAGAGGCAGGGCTAAGAAGGTAGGTGGTGCTTAGGCTGAGTGACCGTATTGACTACAGGGGCCTAAACAAGGTCACCATTCAGGATCGTTACCCAATGCCTCTCATCAAAGACATACTGGAAGGGGTGCACGGGGCAATAATCATTACCAAATTGGACCTGCGAGGGGCCTATCACCTCCTACCAATATGCCCTGGGGATGAATGGAAGACTGCCTTTTGGACTCCCTACGGACATTTTTATTTTTTTTAATTTAATTTGTTATTATTGGGCATTTTTCAAACAAACAAAGATATCATCTCAACAAGAGGTCAATAACAATGAACGCAAGTCCCACCCTCCCACCCCATACATCCCCCCCAATGAGCAAACGTGAAGCATTCAACAGTCTTCTGAGCCAACCAACTGCGTTCCTTCGGGAGCACTATCCACTTGGATTTGCGCCAGTCCCTTATAAGTCTCCAGGAAGGGAGCCCACTCCATTTCTCTGCTCGGTGAGAGGTTGTGTAGGAGTCCAGTTATGTTTTCCATGTCATAAATGTCTTTAGCTTTTCTAGCCCAGGTTGCCTCCGTTGGTAGGGCGGCAGACTTCCAACCTATAGTAATGCATGCCCTGGCCACCAGCAACAAGAAGTGGGGCATGTGTGGCATCCTTTTTCACTGGTCCTCTTGCTGTTCTAGGCCAAATAGGACCAGCCTGGGGTCCAAATCTCGGGGGATCTCTTCGATCTTTCTGATCCAAGCGAGGACTTCCTTCCAATACGCTTGATACTTTGGGCACGCCCACCACATGGGCCAGTAGTCGGCCTGGGAACCGCAGCCTCTCCAGCGCATGGGGCTCGTCAGATTGAACATTTTCGAAAGTCTTATGGGGTCAAATTGCCACCTGTGTAACAGTTTTATACTGTGGAGTTTATACAAGGCTGAGATTGATGTTTTGTGTGCCGATCTGCAAATTAAAGACCACAGAGCGTCTGTCATCATGGGGCCCATGTATTTCTCCAATCTTTTGTGGAACCCCTCTGTTTTTATCCCTCTCGCCGTGTAGAGTGTAGGAGTGCCGTGTAGAGTCTTGAGATGAGACCTTTAGTGTGGGTCGATTCGCTCAGGATAGTTTCCAAGGGGGTGAGGTCTCTCATGAGCTTGTCCTTCCATTCTGCAGACGTTAAGTTCCCTTTTAGTTGCAGGAATTTGAAAACATCCAAGGGTCCCATTTGCAGACCTGCTTCCAACTCCTGCAATTGTATGCAGCCCTTCAGCTTTATTAACTGGCCCACCCTTTCGAGCCCTGCTTCATACCATCCCTGGAACCGTTGTGGGTTGCTAATGCCGTCCTGGATCGGCGGGGCCCAAAGACAACTCATGGGTGATGGCCATGTTGTGAGTCCCTTCATTTCCCCCTTATTCCACCATAGCCGCAGGAGGAATGCCATTGCAAAATGTTTGATGACGCTGTCTAGGAAGGATTTCCTTGGGGTCCACAACCATGCTCCTAGTGATACAGGCCTCATTCTATAGTTTTCAATAGCTACCCATTGTTTTTCCTTATCTCCACACAGATGGGGGACTAGGGCCCTGAGCTGGGCTGCTCAATAATAAGAGTACATGTCGGGGAGTCCTGTCCCTCCCGCTTCCTTTGGCTGGGTCAACGTGGATTACGCTATCTTCTGTTTTTTACCCTGCCACAAGAACTTGAGGATCATTCCCTTTATTTCTGCGAAGTGGGATCTGGGGACGACTGGGAGCATTTGTATTGATAAAGCAGTTTGGGAAGCACTACCATTTTTATGTCGTTCATCCGCCCGAGCCACGATATTGTCAGTTCAAACCACTTCTCTAGATCTTTAGCTATTTCTATTAGTAGTGGGCAGATTGGATTTGTAGAGCTTCTCCGAGGTCCTTGAGATGTTTATCCCCAGATATTTAAGATTTTCATATGTGGTCGGTATACCACTCGTGGTCGTGGTGTTTCGGTCCTGGGGGTCCTGAGTGTTGTAGAGGAAGAGAGTTGGTTTGTCCGCGTTGACTTTTAACCCCGCCCATTGGCTAAATTCTTGGATTGTTGGCAGGACTTTCGGTATGTCATTCTGTGGGTTTGGCAGGTACAGAAGGATATCAATGCAAACATCGCTAGTTTATACTCGACGTCCCCTGTGGTTATTCCTCTAATTGCTCCCTCTCTTTTGATGTTGTTGCCTAGTGCTTCCATAAACAGAGTGTATAGGAGCGGCGAGAGGGGGCCCCCCTGTCTGGTTCCCCTGGATAGGGTAATCTCGCCCGGGATTTTGTTATTTACGATGATCCTTCCCTTCGTTTTCCTGTACAAGGCCTGTATCCCTCTTATGAGTGTCTCTCCGAACCCCATGCTCTTCAAAACTGGCCACAGGAACTCCCACTCCACCCTATTGAATGCTTTTTCGGAGTCCATGCTCAGGAGAGCCTGGCTTCCTTCCAGTCCTCCGGTATGCTCCATTATATCAAGGGTTTTCTGCATTGCATCTACCCTCATGCGGGTGGCGAGAGTTCTAGTGTATATTTTCGCATCAGCATTCAAGAGTGATATTGGCCGATACGATTTACAGCTCATGGGATCTCTTCCCACCTTGGGGATTGCCACTATATGTGCTGTTGAGAATGATGGCAGAACTTGGCCCGACTCCCTTACCTGGTTGAACAAGGTGGACAGATGAGGGGAGAGGGTGTCTGCAAACATGTTTTGTAAAATCCCATGGTGAAACCAACCTACCCTGGGGCCCCTCCTGCTGGGAGTCTTTTTATCGCTGCCTCAACTTCATCCGGTGTGATATCAGAGTCCAGTAGGACTTGTCCCGTCTTTTTGAGATGAGTCAGCTGTGCTGCTTTTATGTGTTCCTGCATCTCTCTCCCTGCTCTGACCCCCTCCAAGGTACACAGGTCTTCATAAAATTTTGCAAATTGTTCGGCTATTTCTTTTGGTGCCCACACGCGAGCCCCCTCCTCTGTTTTAGTTACGTCCACCCATAACTCTGCTCTTTGGGCTCATAGGCTGGAGGCTAACATTTTGTCCGCCTTGTCCCCCTTTTCATAGTAGGACTGTTTCAGGAACCTTAATTTCCTAATAACATCTCCCATCCCCAGTGCCTTCAGGTTTTCCCGTTTCCTTTTGAGGGTTATTAGATTGTCCTCCAGGTACGTTCCCTGGGCATGCAACCTCCCCTCAAGCTCTATGATCTCTCCCTTTAGTTTGTCTTCCAAATTTTTCTTTCCCTCTTACTCCTCACCCCTTCTCTTATGAGGTGGCCCCACCACACCGTCTTGCCCATCCCCACACCGTGTTCGCATCCACCTCCCCGTTTTTGTTACTTTGAAAGTATTCATCTATTGCTGTACGCAACTCCCGTGTATAAATCTTATCTTGCCACAGGGAGTCATTACATCTCCACCTGGTGTCTCTGTGACTAATCCCCTCCACCTCCAGGACTGCTATGACCATATCGTTGTCCGACCATGCATGCTACTGGGCGTATTATCTTATCATGGACCCTGGATCTGTTTTCTACGTCAATCAGAGCATAGTAAATCCTCGTGAAGGTGTCGTGCACCTCAGATTTGAAAGTATATCCCCTTTTACCCGGGTTGCAGGATCTCCAGACATCCATCAACCCCAACTCTTCCAAAGTGGCCGCAAACTTATTTGGCTCCTCCCTAGAGGTGCACTTAGTTCACACTCTTGTCTGTTGCCTATCCATTTGAGGGTCCGCCCAGGTGTTGATATCCCCCCCACGATGACCAGATCTTCCCCCTGTTCTCTGATGGATGCCAAGGCCTTCTGATTAAATGATCCCTGGCCTTGATTGGGTGAATACACTCCTACTGAAGCTATCTGCAAGGTTTCCTAATCGCCCCAGAGAACCAAGCCTCTGCCCTCCCCCAATGATTCAATTATTGGGTTCTCAAGCTTGAGTTGCTTGCTAAGGAGGACCCCCACTTCGCCTTTTCTTTGTTCTCCGAGGCCCAAAATGTTTGTCCCAGCAATCTTCTCCTTAATACTTTCTCCTCCCCCGCCTTATGTCTGGTCTCCTGTATAAAAAGGACATCTAACTCTGCCTTTTCGAAATCTCTTACCAGTAGAGATCTCTTGGTCGGAGAGTTGAGTCCCTTCACATTCAGAGTGCCCACCTTAGGGAGGCCCTCCCAGACCGAGCTCTGGTGTGCCCTGGGACCACTATGGTGGGTCCCATTCCTGCATGCTCTTGCGCTCTGTCTTGTCCCCTTGCTGTTGGTGCCTCCTCGCTCTCCCTGTCTCCCGGTTGGGTTTGCTGCAATGTTTGCTCCCCCCCATTCCCGTAACAGTAACCAAAACTAATCCCATTGATCGAACCACCGCCCTATCGTAGAGCTCAGGTTCCATGGTTTGAGACGCCCTCTTAAAACTGAGGGCCACCAAAGTTTGTCCATCGTCTGCCCCTGGGGTTTCAATTGAATGTTTTGTAATCTTTTGCTCTTCTACTTCCGTGTCAAAACTTCCGTGCTTGTGTGTTATTCTGTGTTTGTGTTTAACTGTGTCAAGTGGACCCATATTCCCTACCTTTTCAGAGTGGCTTTGGCAGAGACGCTGGGTAAGGTTTGAAGTATTTCCTTCCCATCTTGGCCCTTTTTTGCCTGCGGGGTGTTGTCCCTTGTTCCTTCCTCTGTGAGGGCAGAGCGACTTGTGGGCCCATGGGGCCCCTGGCGCCTATCTGGTCCATTAGGCTGCTCAGGACTTGTTTGGCTTCTTCTGCCATGGTGACTCTGTAGTCCTTCCCTTTGAATTCAAACATTAGGACAAATGGATAGCCCCATCTGTAGCAAACTGCTTGATCCATGAGCCACATTGTGAGCAGCCTGCATGCTCTTCTTCTCACTAGCGTGAAACTTGAGAGGTCTTGGAATATTTTTATTTTGGAGCCTTGAAAGTCGATGTCCTGCTTCTGTTTTACCCTGATAAGAATTTCTAATATCTCTTTATATTTCAGGAACTTGACCACAATCGAGCGCGGGCCCCCTCCAAACGCTCTGCCCCCCTTGTGTGCTCCTTCAATTGTCACCAGTTTTCCTTCCTCATCTTCGAACAGGAGGTTTATCATGTCCTGAACTTTCCTTTCCACCTGCTGAGGGGTCTCTCCATCCTTCTCCGCCAGCACCAGGATTCACAGATTGGACCTCCTTTCCCTGTTTTCCTTGTTGTCCATCTTGCGGTTCATCTCCTCCTCTCGCATTTCAATGTCCGTCATTGTAGCATTGAGTTTCATTTCCAGAAGGTCTACATTCATCAGGCTGTTCTCTAAGTTCTCTGCTTTCCTTCTATTCTCTCTACCTTCCCCCTTTTTTCTGAGATTGATGCCTGGATGTCCGATCGGAGAGCCTTAATTTCCGCCATTATCCCGGCGATGTCATCCTTAGTGGCGGCCGAGGCCATTGCTGATGCATCGCTCGGCAGGGACTTTCGCTCTTCCTGTGCCGTTCTTCTATATTGCTGTAGTCTGTCGATGGGCCCCTTGGCTGGGGCACCTCGGCTGTATTCTCCCTCCACCAGTGCACCTGCCTTTGTGCCGCTGTGTTGGGGTTCCTGCGGGTGCACAGTAATTCCCGGGCTATTTCTCTATCCCAGTCGGGCCCAAGACTTGTCTTTGGGTATCACTTCTTCTCGGGTCGCCGTTGGTCACATCTGTGAGAGAATGTGCACCGTATGTGTGATGGATCGCCGGGTCTTCAGCATTGTGGGTAGCTCTTCTTGCTCTTCCACCCGTGCCTGTCCTCGGGGGCGCCCACTTCTACTGGCCGCTCCCTTTCATGTGGGGGCCCTCATGGTGTCCAGCATGGTGCTCTCCCAATTATTCCCACTTACTCTGGTTAATTTCACCTTCCTGGGGGTGGCCGTAATGTCCTTTCCTAACTGGGCCCCCCCTGTTATCATCCTGTGTGTCAGGGAAGCCCAGAAAGACCCCTTGTCACAAGCCTTCTGCCCGCTCCCAGCTCCAGAGGTTATCATTCACAGTTTGCGAGCCCCCCCTTGGGGCCTTTGCCAGTGGTCTATGCTTCCCCTCTTACTTGGCAGGAACATTGGGAGATCTCGCCCCCACCCCGTGCTTTCCTTTCTGGTCTCTCCGGGTGGAGCCTCGACTCCTTTGCCTCCGGTGTGGGGGTTGGATCTCGCTGGGCCTCTGTGCTTCTCTGTGCCTGTGGGCCAATATGCCTCCACCACGGGGAGCGCCCCGAGGAGCCTTCTTCCCCTGCCCTCTTCTGCTGCTTAGACCTCCTGGTTTGGAGGCCCAGTGAGCGTGGCTCTGTAATGCGGCATACCTCCCCGGAGCACTTTCAGTCGAGCATGTCCCACCTTGCCATGGGGCTTTCCAGGCTCTCTTCACATATGCTGCTTCCCTTTTCGGATTCCTTGCCACAGTCGTCTCTGGTTCGGCAGATCGCGGGCTGCGGGCTCTCCCGATGCGTCTTTTACGATGGTCAGTGTGAGGCCCCACCGCTCTGTGCTCCTTTGCTGCCCACTATGACGGTGGCTCCAAGCCCTTGTGGAACTCTGCTCCTCGTTTCTGGTGTCAAGAGGTTTTCCCCTTCCACCCAGGTCTTCCCGGGCGCGGGTTCTCTGCCTGTCCTTCTCTCCCAGACTATCAGTATCACTTGTCCGGGGTACCTCCTTGCTGTATTTATGGTGATGCTTACTGCCGGGCCCTGTTTCTCTCTTTTGTCATTGAAGTGCTCACTGCGGCTTGTCTGTGGGGTCCAGTGGTGCAGTCTGTTCATCAACTGCGACCCTCAGCTTCTGTGCAAGCTTGTCCGAGGTCCCAATAGACTATTGCTTTTCTTGTTCCAACTACCCGCCCCCAACTAAGGAGCTCTGTGGGGGGATGGGCCAATTTCAGGAACGCTGCTATACGCTGGTTTCTCGCCCCCGAGCTGGGTCGTATCGCCTTCCCACACATTTCCATCACACAGAGAAGGTCTTTTTTCCCGGTTTTTGATTCAGAATCTGCTCTTATTCATCTCTTATAAGCCCACGGGGCACGGAGCCATGCATCAGGCCGCCATTGCCTTCTGCGCTCCCTGGTGGTCTCCCCTACAGACATTTTGAATACCAGGTTATGCCGTCTGGGTTAGTCAATGCACCCGCCATCTTCCAGAGCTTTATGGACAGACTATTTTCTGACTTGTCATACCTCTGCCTCATCGTCTAACTGGATGGCATTCTGGTCTTCTCGTCCACTAAAGAACAACATTGCATCCATCTCACCAAGGTCCTTAACGGATTACGTGCTCACCATCTGCTTTCCAAGCCAGAGAAATGTCTTTTTGAGGTTGTTGAAATGGACCAAGGGGAAGTATCCTCTATACTCTGTCGGCCAGTTCCATCTACGGTCAGTGAGATCCAGAAGTGTTTAGGACTGGCCAACTTCTATCGTAAATTCATAAAGAATTTTTCCAACATCGTTCTCCCTATAACTGCTCTACTGAAGAAAGACACAACATTTTCTTGGAATAAAAAGGCAGACCAAGCCTTTCAAGGGTTGAAGGCTATGTTTTGTTCCGTTCCCATACCAAAACAGCCTGAACAGACAGAGGCTTTCATTGTGGAAACAGATGCTTCAGCTGGGGCCATAGGAACTGTCCTGAAACAGCTAGAGAAAGGCGTGAAACACCCTATCGCTTATTTATCTAAGACTTTAAGTTCCAATGAATTAAACTATTTGGTCATAGAAAAGGATCTACTTGCCATCAAAATGGCCAGTTCCAAATGGAGACATTTACTGCATGGTAGTATTCACCCGTTTGAGATTCAGACTGACCATCGCAATCTCTGGGTGCTCCAACAAATGGATTTCTATACTGCACGACAGGCCAGATGGGCCTATTTCTTTGCCCAGTTTGATTTTACCATTATGTACATTCCAAGAAGTGACAACGTGGTTGCTGACAGCCTGTCCAGATGTCCATCTGTGTGCTCGGATACCACCTTACCCAAGGAACGGATGCTGTCTGAAGATAAATTAATTGGTGCAGTTTTGTCTTTTTTTACAAGAAGTCAACGAGGCTACCCACGGAAGGATTTATTTATTTATTTATTGTTTGCTTGTTAGGTACTTATACAGCAACTTAATTCTATTTCAAAGCACCCACAGGGCAACAGGGAGGGGTCATGGGAATGAGAGACATAAATAAACATAACAATATTAAATACAGTGGAGGGGAAAAAGAAATGACAAACCTACTATGCTTTGTGAGTAATCAGAATGTGCAAGTGCAGAAGGGATGGGGCAGTGGGAGTAGGTGCTAGGGTGCCCGTGATGGTGGGTCAAGCAAAGTCGGGCAATAGACCAGAATCACCCACACCTGACGGCCCTTTCCCTTCCCCACAGGGATAAAAGGTGGAGCTCAAGAGCACAAGACAAGCAAGGCAGTCCACATGACATAAGAGCTAATTCAGCACGGCAGTTCAAGAGGAGGAGAAACACGGTACAGATCGAGGGGGAGACAAGGAGTGAAGCGACCTTGCCCTTTCTGAGCCAGGCCTGTGAAACCTCTGCAAACGGAGACCTAAGACTGCGAAAAAAGGCCAGCATGTGTTGCAGCAGATGCCTACGGTGGGCAAGACCCTCCTCCGCTGATAACCAAGCCGGGGAAGGACGCTAGTCTCGGAGGTACCAACCTTGACTCCAAGGATAAAGAAAGGCAAGCCGTTCAGCACTCAAAGTACTTCCCACAGCTAAGGGCAATTTTGAACTTTAAGAAGCTGAAGAGGGGGAAAGCCAGCAACAGAGGAGGCTGGCACCACGTGGGTGCTCAGGCAGGAAACTTTGGGCGATTACCTGATGGTAGAAAGACTACCGTAACCAGAAGCCTTTGGGAAGAGGCGAAGAGAGGTCAAAGAGGTCATACAGGGATCTTGTAAAATCCTCTGTACTGTCGAAAGTCTTTGACCAGCAGATGATTGCTGAGGGAAGTGAATCCCAAGTGGTGAAAAGTGAATACACAAACTGTATATTGGAAAAGTTGAAAAAAGCCCTAGTGACACCGAAAGAGGGAGGCTGACATTTGGAAGGGGTCCGAGCCCGAAGAAGGGAGATCCAGGGGTGGAAAGCCACCACCCAAAACAAAAGTCGCCTGAAAGAATTGTTAAAAAAATTGAGAAAAGCAATAGTGAACCCGGAAGAGGGAGGCTGACATTTGGAAAGGGTCTGAGCCTGAAGGAGGGAGATCCAGGGGTGGAAAGTCACCTCCCAAAAGTCGACTGAAAGAATTATTTAAAAAGACATAAAGATTTGTGAAACAATAAGTATTGCAAGACAAGGGGAAGGGAAGGGCCCCCCTTTGTCATTTGGCACCCAAGCCAGGGGTGGAAAACTACTACCCAAATGTTCACTGAGAAGGGAACTGTTTTGAAACTTTGTTGAAAACAAGTACTGAGGGGTTTGTGCTGAGAAGAGAGGGACCCAGGGGTGAAGCCGTACACCCGAAGTATACGTGAAGAAGAACTTTGTTTTTGTTTGTTGGATACATAAGGCCTCAAAGGCGAGAGACTTTGTAATGCAAATAGACATTACCCTTGAAGAACCAGATAGTTGTAACGGAACTGTCAGCCCGTGCTGAGAAAGCTTGAGTGTATGCTCTGCTCCAAGGTCCCACCTTGTCCGTGCTGCAAATGTGGGGAAGGGAGACTCCAGTCAAGTACATCCTGACTTATTATTTGGAAAACTTCTTTTCTTTATTGAAACCCTACCCAAACTCTTTATATAATTAGTTCTAAGAAATTGGCAACAGGTTTTTCTTAGCATTGGCCCTTTTGCTTTGACAATGCCACCAGGACTACATTATTTTAATTTGATGGTCGACGCTTGCTCCCATCTTAGATTTAGGTTTAGTTTAGGTTTTTTTCCACCCTGCATTTATTGTTCAATAAACACCCTCGAACTGTGATCACTTGTGTCTGTCTTTACTGTTGCCACCATGAGTTCCTTAGAGATGACACAGGCAGCATTTTCAATTGCCCTTAATTCCCCTCAGTCTGCCTGAAAGTCTGCTCTCATCAGTGTAACCTCCTCCCTCATGGCCCTCTGTTCCAACAACTGTCACTCTCCTGCTTCCCTCACCTCATTTGCCACCTACTGCAAGCACACCCTGATGTTCCTCAGGACCCCCAACAACCGTTGGTTGAAGTTCACACTGCCACCTCCAGGTGTGGGGACCTGAGCCATGGTAACATCAGGCTGGTCCCCTGAAGGAGCAACAGAAGCTGCAAGTGGGGAGACGGACACCTGAGACAATGCATACACCAAGAGACGTACAGCACAGACGTGTGGTGCACACATCACCTCTACATGGGCAACGGCCATGAGACACTTTTGCACATGCGGACACCAAGCAAACACTGTCCTGCATTGGGTTTTGCGAGAACATCCATGTCGCACACACACCCGGAGAATGATAGGCATTTCAATCAATCAATCAATCAACAGCTTTATTACGACAGAAAAGTCATAAAAGCACTACACAATAAAAGAGTAAATGCAACAGCATCATAATAACTTGGCTAATAAATAACTTACAGTTAAATACAAATTCCTCATTTTGCCAAAGAAAGCGGCTTAAAAACAAGTGGTTTCCTCTTTGATAGGACATTGTGCTAATACCCTAGCCTTTCTCATGTGAATATTTCCTGCCCAGCCCAAGTAGCTGCTAGTAGCAAGGACGGCCAGTGCGTCTGCAGTATCCAAACACTTCGCCATTGTTAGTGGCAGTGGTCGAAGTGTGCGAAAAGAAGTAGTGGAGCTATGTTCCCTGCCAGTCTGCCCCACTCTCCACAAACCCATCGCTGTGCCCCCTCTCACACACAGTTCAAACCCTCAAACACACACACCTATTATTTAAGGGAGTGTTTAGTGCAGTGCACTGAAGTGCAAGCTTCAACATCTTCCTACACTTTTATTTTAAAACTAAGCTGTTCCGGAGCGGTTTCTTTTTAAAATAAAAGTATAGGAACAGTGAAACTGAAAAATAAAAAGTATAGGAGCACCGCTCCCGCCCACTTCGACCTCTGCTTAGTGGCCTACAGTCGTGACTTAAAAAAACAGGTTTTAAAAAAACGCTTCCTCAGGGGCTTAGTCACTAGGCAGAGCAATAGGTAGTGTTGAACAGTCTCCTCGTCGCAAAGAATGAATGATGCCGGAACGGCATCGTTCCATCGATGCTGGAGGGCAGCTTTAGGGAGTATTCCAATACAGAACTTTAAATACGCAGCTCTTTTCCACTAGGAGGAAACGTAATCCAGGTACTCTTTGCAACCAACCCGTTTCTTAATTTCACTATATTCATCGACAGGCCGTAGTGGCCGATAAGATGGAGAACACCTATCAGGAATATGCAGGTGCCTGTCGATGTACACATCCATGTGGTAGTCCTCCAGGCAAATACAGCGTAGGACCTGAAGCTCCAGCGGCCCGATGTGGGCATGCAGCATGATCTAGGATGGATCATTTGTCCCTGCCTACAGCAACTTCTGTGCCTTGATGCCAGTGACTCCCCTATGGTTGTCCCATTGCGTCTTTACCTTTGTGGCATTGCACTGAACACCCCAAGCACACTGATGTGGCATGCGATCTTGGCCCAGGACTTGGCCCGTGCTGTCACAGAGCTGCAACTGGTGAAATGCTCATATTACACAAGCACCACTGCCCCTAGGACATCCACCTCCTGTTGGATGAAGTTGGGGTTCTGCAATCCCAGGAGGTGGATAGAAGTCATCCCGGAAGGTGGAAAGTCCTCCTGGGTGGTGGAGGTGGTAGGTGGAGACTGTATGGTGGGAGCAGTCAAGGTCGGAGTGAGGCAGGAGCAACCTCCCCATTGGAGGGATCCACATGGCCAACGTGGGTGGAAATCCCCCTTCCCCCTCTTCCTCAAATGAAGTCGGGGGAGGTTGTGTGCATGAGTACCCACGTCGGCTGGGTTGGTGGGGACGTTGCGCTCAGTAGGGTGCAATGGTGCAAATGGGCCTGGCAGTGTATTCTCCTCATGGACGCCTCTGGTGGTAGAGGCGCTGGTGTCATCTGCATTGACGTGCCTGCCCCTGCTCCTCGTGGTCCTCCTGCACAGACCGGAGGATCCCTACTCTGGGTCTTGTCAGCCCTGCCTCAAAAGCATTTCCTGCTCCCTTTTATGTCGGCAGTCCACCACCTGTACTGGAATGGTTACAATTTATGTGACGAGTGGTAGAGGTGCTGGTGTCATCTGTGTTGACGTGCCTGCCCCCTGCTCCTCGTGGTCCTCCTGCACAGACCGGAGGATCCGTACTCTGGGTCTTTGTCAGCCCTGCCTCAACAGCATTTCCTGCTCCCTTTCATGTCGGCAGTCGACCACCTGTACTGGCATGGTCACAATTTATGGGACGAGGGAGGCCTATGGTTGCTATGTACGCTCACTGATGTCATGGTACCAGACTAAGGCAGGAGTTATACTGTGGGTTGGCAGCCAATCCGTGTTGACATGGCTGCGTTCATGGCTTCCACACAAGTACTAAGAGTCCAAGCTCCTTGCAGGCACCACTCCACCACGCATGGACAGTGGCATTCACATGTGCACACATGCAGATACCTGGAATGCTTACCTGCAGGTAAGTGGCGGGACGCCTGCCATGCTGTGACCCTCCCACAGGCTTGAAGAGGAAGGGATGGAGATGATGATTGATCAGATGTTCTGATCCCTCTGAGGCTGCGCACTGAGTGGAAATCTGCTGGAGGTTTGTGCCTATAATCGAGATGCAAGTGTCAGCACTGGCGTTTGGGAACCCCTATTCACTAAGGTTTGTATTTTGTATTTGTATTTATTTAGTTTATATAGCACTGCACACCAAATCGATGCACATTTTAACAACAGGATACATATGACAATTAACATTATAACAGTAACAGTAGAAGCAATTTACATTTGAGAATCAGACCAACAAAACAATAAGTAGAGCAATTAACTGGAGGGAGAAGGAGAGTAGTGCAGTAGAACTGAGAGGGAGAGGAGGGGAAGAGGAGGAGGAGGGAAATGGATGGGGGTGAAGGGTGAGAATGGGGGAGAGGGAGGTAGAAGATCAAGGAGATAAGGCAAGGTGGGAGGGGAGCAGAAAGTGGGGAGGGGTTTCATGCCAGGGAATGGAGAAGGAGAGATTTGAGGGAAGTGCGGAATGAGGAAAAGGTAGAAATAGAGCGAAGTGAGAGAGGTAAGGAGTTCCAGTGTAGGGGGGATAGGAGATGGAAGGAGCCCCCCTCCCGATTGCCATCTATTCCCAGGATGCTGGACGTACCTGTGGGTACACTGGTGAGGGCATGTGAAGAACTCTGGAGTATCTGTGGCCAGTTACGTCACTGGCGTATGCTTGTACATGCCGGCTGTGACTTGCCAGATGCTGTGTTAGCCTCTGCCTCCTAAATGTTCTTTCTTGTCTCTTGATGTTAGGGATAATTCTCAGAAATGTGCTAATTCCCTTCTACCTCAGAGACCCCCAGCTATTTTGCTGGACTTTAGGACTTTTAATATCTTTTTTTTTTTGGTAACTTTTTATTAGAATTTTATAATATAACAATAGTGTATCTTATAGAACAGTGCAGTAATCCGTTAAGCATACAGCAAAATACATAGAAGAGGGAGCGTTGAGACACTCCAAAAAACTATTCTAAATATGCAGAACATGACCGATAGACAATATGGAGAATAGAAGATATGGAAATGAATACCATGAAAAATGTGCAACAAAGGATACTGCAGTATTGGCAGGTAAATAGGTGGAAGACAAACTAGGGGACCAATACAGTACAGACAAGAAACAAAGTGATGGGGAGGGAGGTGCAAGGAGATAAACGAGGGTGATGTGGCACATAGAGGTTCATGAACGCAGTACAAATGGTATCAGGCATGTCTTAAAGGTAAAAATATTCATAGAACATCTGAATAATTTAGAATACATGTAGAGGTTTACATTCCATGTGTAGTTACGTTAAAACAATCCAAATAGCGAATAAAAAAAGACCATTTCGCATTATATTTTGGGATAGAGTTTAGATTGTTAGCCATGCATAGTTCCAGACTTTGTGTGCGACATATATTATTCCAGCAGCCTCTGACAGATAGAACAGTGCAGTAATCCGTTAAGCATACAGCAAAATACATAGAAGAGGGAGCGTTGAGACACTCCAAAAAACTATTCTAAATATGCAGAACATGACCGATAGACAATATGGAGAATAGAAGATATGGAAATGAATACCATGAAAAATGTGCAACAAAGGATACTGCAGTATTGGCAGGTAAATAGGTGGAAGACAAACTAGGGGACCAATACAGTACAGACAAGAAACAAAGTGATGGGGAGGGAGGTGCAAGGAGATAAACGAGGGTGATGTGGCACATAGAGGTTCATGAACGCAGTACAAATGGTATCAGGCATGTCTTAAAGGTAAAAATATTCATAGAACATCTGAATAATTTAGAATACATGTAGAGGTTTACATTCCATGTGTAGTTACGTTAAAACAATCCAAATAGCGAATAAAAAAAGACCATTTCGCATTATATTTTGGGATAGAGTTTAGATTGTTAGCCATGCATAGTTCCAGACTTTGTGTGCGACATATATTATTCCAGCAGCCTCTGACAGATAGGAAGCGAAAGTCTTTCCAATTAGCCGTTAGAATTTTCAGTGCCATGGAGATGAGTAGATCATAGAGTTTGGCAGAGTCAGGTTGGTAGTGATAGCGAGGCTTCCTAGGAAAATATTTAAGAAGGATAATGCAACATCAACCGAAAAAATAAGTTTAAGGTATTTCCATATACCCTGCCAGAACCTGAAAGTAAAGGAGCAGTTAAAAAACATATGTTCATATGAGGCTGGGGCAGAGCCACAAGACCGGCATTTGTCATTGTTGCTTATTTTGGATTTTGCTACTTTTTCGGGGGTAATAAACGCTCCGTGCATAAAGAAGAAGAAATGTTGCGTAATATTAGCAGATGCAGATATGTTTTTGATTTTAGAGAAAAGGAGTCGCCATGTATTGTCATCAAAAGTGCGACCCAAATCATTCTCCCATCTTGTACGCACAGAGCATATCTTAAAGGATGAAGTGAGCATGCTGTGAAATCTGGAAGCCCTGATGTCAGAGTGCATGGTTAGTTGCACTAATCTGAAAGCATCGGGTGTAAGAATATCATTAGAAAAATGATGAAGTACATCAAAACAAGAGTGACAAGATTATTATAAAAGTTGAAGTCAGTGTTGGGAATGAAGAATCGATTTTTGAAATGTTGAAACGGAAGAATGGAAGGGCCGTCTATGATTTGTTGTATAAATCTAATGCCTTTTTTCAACCAAGATTTCCGATTTACTGTTCTTTTATTAATCACAATATTCTTATTGTGCCCATATTAGAGGGGAGAGACATTTGTTAGGGGTTTTTATGTGTGGATAGAGGTAAACTTGAAGGGCCAAAATGGAGGTTTTAATGTGGTGAGGTAGTCTGGGAGGAATGATCATATGTATAGATAAGGTCAGCAATTTGAAGGGGATGAAACAGATGTTTCTCTAAAGTACACCATGTGGGAGTATCTGTTACTTCAGGGCACGCAAACCAATATCGAGATTGTTTTAAAAGAAAAGCAGAATGATATAATTTAAAATCAGGAAACTTAACCCCACCCATATCATGCAGTGCTTTCAATTTTGCTAAGGCTATTCTTTTACTTTTCCCTGTACCCCAAAGCAAGGTACGCAGGATAGAGCAGATAGATTTAAAGAAGGAAGGAGATATAGGGACAGAAAGGAGTTGTAGATAATATAAAACAAGTGTGGAAAGCATCATTTTTATTGTGTCGAGCCGTCCCCACCATGAGAGATACATAATGAGTATTAAGTTTGATAGTATCATGTATTGTGGGGGCAAAATGTATACCTACATACTTAATAGAGGTACTACAACATTTGAAACCAAAGGGGTCAATATCATGTTTGAGACAGTAAGGGTTTAGAGGCATCATTTCATATTTGTCTTTGTTTAATTTATAACCAGATACTTGTCCGAATTGAAATAGTACATTAAGCATGTTAGGGAGGTGTAGTTTAGGATTTTTAATGAGGATAAGGATGCCATCGGCATAAACTGTGATTTTAATGTGTGATGCTCCTCCTGATATTCCAGAAATATTTTTGTTGGATCAAATTAATTCTAGTAGTGGTTCTAATGAGCGAATATTTAGAATTGGTGAGAGGGGACAGCCCTGTCGTGTATCCCTGAGGAGAGGGATAATTAATTCCATGACCTTACGGAGATTAGTTGGGTTAGAATCATAAATATAATGTTGCTCGGCTAAAGTAAGCTGGGAATGAAGGTCATCTAGATGTTTCCTACGTAAGTTCTTTTTGTTCCTTAGTAATCCATAATATGTCCTCTAAGGACAGCTTTGAATGCATCCCAATTGTTCGCAACTGAGGTATCAAAGTCTGCATTATCTACAAAGAATTGTTGAGTAAATGATTTGACAGATTGAATAAATTGTGGATCTTGTAATAGAAAGTTATTACATTTCCAGCGACAAGAAGATTTGTGCACATCTGCAAGACTAAAGGAGGCACATACAGGGGCATGATCCGATATAATGATATTGATATGATACGATATGGCATTTGTAACGCGCCTATACACAAGTGATATTGGCTATCTTTGAATAAACAATGGATCCTGTAAGGGTTTTGGTGGAGAAAATATAATCAAGACGTGAGAGTGTATTATGCAGGGGTGAGTGAAAAGTATAGTCAAGTTGAGTGGGGTGGGATAGTCTCCATGTATCTATAAGGCCAGTTTCAGCTAAGCATCCCAGAAAGGACTTGTAAGATTTGGTAGTTTTGAACACACAAATGGATTTTCTGTCCAGAAAAGGGTCAAGGACCTGATTGAAATCACCACACATAATTAAGTTAGTGAAGTTATTTTGAAGTATGATTTGTTTAATGGAGACCCAAAAGTTGGGATCAGGTGTAGTGTAACCATAGATGTTCAAAATGGAAACGTGTGTAGATTCAATCAAGAGCTTACCCCCTACCCACCTCCCATTGACATCCGCTCCCTGATCTAGAATTTATTTTGAAGGGTAGCTTCTTACTGATCAATATGGCAGCACCATTTTTCTTAGCGACTGGCGGACTAGAGACAATTTCCTTAACCCAGAGGGATTTAAGTTTCAATATTTCTTTGTTAGATAAGTGTGTCTCTTGTATACAGGCTACAGCTGGGTTAAATTTATTAAGGTGAGAAATGATCTTGCATCTTTTGATGGGGTTATTGCAGCCTTTGATGTTCCATGTAACACTTTTAAAAATAATGTAAGCATTAGAATAATGACAGACGTATAGCCAAATACCATAGTATATGCAGAGATTTAGTGCCATAAAGATGTAATTAAGATCACATATATTCAGGGGGAGACACACAAGGAAGACACATCGGGAATCTGGGAAGGGAGTAGGGAGTCTGATCATATACAGATAATTTAGATATCAGACTAAAAAACTGATGTATATATCAGGCTGGGTCAGGGGAAAAAAAGAGAAGAAAAAGAATGCAGGAAAGGGTGACGCCTGCTAAGTCATCAAAAGGAAAAAGAACAACTCAGAGTGGAAGAAGCCCTGCAACTTGGGGCTGTGCAACTTGTCCTTGCCACCTGACCTGTCCACTGCACTACATGCTGCTGCCACCTTATAAGAAAGGGCTGGGCAACACGTTGGTGCCACCCATCTTTGACCTCCATTGAAACACTGCTGCCGCCCTGATACATGGGGCTGTGCAACTTGTCCTTGCCTTTTGACCTGTCCACTGCACTACTTGCTGCTGCCACCCTATAAGAAAGGGATAAGCTACACGTTGGTACCACCCATTCCTTACTCCGTAGTGGTTCACTGCGGCCACCCTGCTATATGGGGCTGAGCAACATCTCCCCCCCACTTGAGCTGTCCACTGCACTACATGCTGTTGCCACCCTATAAGTAAGGGATAGGCAACACATTGGTGCCACCCATCTCTGACCTCGCATTGGTACACTGCTGCCACCCGGCAACTTGGGGCTTGCCAACATGTCCTCACCACCGGATTTGTCAACTGCACGTGTATGCTGCTGCTCAACTGTAATACAGGTTAAACCAACTGTTGTGTTTGCTTATGCTTAACTGTAAGATAGGTTAAGCTAACTATACATTTGTGGAAGTGCCATGCAACTGAACAATTCGCACTACTACATGCATCATTGTAACATGCATGTAGTGATCCTTTTCCCAAGCATTTATGTAACCAAGTAAGCCTTCTTGTACAGCGCCACGATGCCTGAGGGCAGTTGTGCACTCTATAAATGCAAATTAATAAATTAAATAAATAAACTAGGACACCCGTCCACCAGGTTATAATAAAAGGATAATCAGGGCATTACATGGAGTAAAACAGTGCAAGACTGAGGATAGCATAGTCAAGTAATGAAAGAAGTAGAGGTACTGGCTGGAGAGGATGTGTCCATGCCTTCGGATTCGATTGAGCGTATAAAAGCTCTCAAGTCAGCAGGATCATGGAACATGACGGTACGACCTTCATGTGTGATTTTAAAGGAGCTTGGATGGTATAAACCTTATCGAATATTGAGCTGCTTCAAAGCTGGACGAAAGGACAGAGATGCTTTTCTACGCTGGGCTGTACTCTTGGCCACATCGTGTGTGATAAATATCTAATTGCCATTCCAAATTCGTTACTTAGCAGTGGATAACATGAGCTGCAGTTGGGAGTATTCCAGAAGGTAGAAAATCAGTGTTCGGGGTGATGGATGTGGAGAAGAAGAGACAGATAATTGACCAATTCTATGAGCTCGTTGAATATTGAATACTGTTTCCAAAGGTAGATGAAGTAGAGCTGGTAGGAATTTTTGCAGGAAAGCAATGGTGTTGATTCCTTCGGATCCTTCCGACAGGCCTGAAATTCTGAGATTGTTGCATTGACTTCGATTTTCTAAATCTTCATTGTGCTTCTGAAGATCTTTGATAGACTTTTGAGTTGTGCCACTCTGGGGGATACATCTTCCACAAGACCAACTCTTCTTTCCACCTCGTCCATTCTATTTTTGAAGCCCTTCCTTCTGTCATCTAATTGTTGTAATTTTAGATTTGTGGTCTCAATAAAGGGTTTAAGTGATCTGATTTCTGATAGTATGGCTTCAATAGCTGGATCTGAGATGGTTAGCGGGGCTGGTGAGTCACTTTTAGGTCTCTTGAGGTTAGTAGATGCTATATTGGATTCTTTTGTAGTAGGCACACTTTTTTGAGAGCTTTTATTGGTGGCCATGTTGGTAACTGAGATAGGTAGAAATATACTCAATGTAAAGATACTTGTATACATTTATAGAAGTTTGAGAGCAAAGAAGGGCATTTATAAACAGACGCAAAAGGCAGTGTTCAGCAATAATGTGCTGCCACTTTCAATAAAAGTAAGGATTAGTCTTCCGTAAGGCCTGGAATAATGTATTCAGTTTAAAAATAACTCTCAATGACAGGACCATGTAACATTATTTCCTATAGTTTACAATTTTTATCTCCATATTATGCAAACTGTGTTTCTCCTAATAAAGGAGGGAACATGAAAACACCAGAGGATTATAAGGAGTAAACTAAGGAAGTGAGTTATGAAGTACCACCAGTGACGTCTTAGTGGTAAAGCACCTAGGGTCCACACTATGATAATTAGATGAGAGTTTGCATGAGTTTACATTGACATCAGTATGGAGCACAAAAATAGTCCAGTTGTATTCAGTAAAGGCAGAGCAAATAGTTCTTGTATATTCAGAAGCGGCCACAAGGTAGTCAAATATTTACTGTAGAGGCCAGAAGATAGCAGAAGAAAATGTGATGGCTGAAAGCGTTGGGCAATGTCACCAAACAGCTACCAGCTTGTGTAAAAAATACATATAGGAATGTTACTATATGTCCAATGACTTGTGTACAGATACATAGGTACTGGCAACCACGTGTTAAAACAAAATCCTGAATAAACTGTAGAGAGACAGGTGGATTAGCAGGAATAATATTATGAATATATGTTGTATTGAGGGGTAACTCTACGAGGAATATTATTTTCTTGTTCAGATGTTGCAAAAAGAAATGGCCCCGAGAGGGCGTTTATAGTAAATGCTGCCCATACCTTAAAAAGCTTCCCAAGCTGAAATTAAATAAAAGAGCGTTCCGTTATGAGGAATGCTTTTCTTTGAAGTATCTTGTGAAGTTGGAGGCAGGAACCAGTGGCGGCAATGTTGAGGAGGAGGGGCCGACCAGGCCGCAGCCGGCACGTCACAGTGGGTGTGACGCTGGATGTTTCCTCACGGAGGGCTGATGCCCGAGGCAGCAGCTGACAGTGAAAGAGCGTTGGAGCCCGGTTCCAGTTGATAACAAGGGCTGAACGGCATCAGAGTATGCATGGCAGCTTGCCCACTTGCTTCATGTCTCCCAGCTGAACAAAGGTAAGTGGAAGAAGCAGCTGAAAAAAGAATGAATGCTCTTTATTATTGTGCGTAGGACGGAGCGATGCGGTCAACTTCTTTGGCGTTCGACCATGCCCCCCAGGACTTTTCATTTCTAACCTGGAGAGAGTGAGACCTTTTTCCCACTCTCATGTATTTTTTCTGTGATTTGGACTCTGCTTCTTTTGGCTTTGAATTATGACAAACTCCATAGGCATCATCTTTACATAGTGACACACAACACCTTCAGTGCAGTGGCACAGGGAAGTCTCTTAGATTTCCCAAATGTTTAAATACCTTCTCTTGGTGAAACTACTGTTTCCAAGAGCAATGAAGTGAAATTGACTTTACTTACATTTTGGGACTTTCTAGACCCAGCACACACTATCTTACAATAGGGTGCTGAAGGGGTTACTTAGTATCCCCTTTGTCTAGTTTCTTATGTAACATTTTTATGTTACCCTTTCTACAATTACTGTCTGGGGGCAGTGGTTTACTTTTTACTACCATTGTGTGTTTCTACTGTGGGCTGCAATTGCAGCTGCAGTAATGCGCCCATGGGTGCCAATTTTGTCAAAATGGCCCTGGTCTTCTTTTTTCACCATTTCTTATCGGAAAGGTCCTTGTTGAGATGTACTCTGCACGCCAAACCAGATTTGGTCCCTTTGTTCGTTTTGTCTTTGGCGGGATTCACTGGTGAAGCCCGCCTCTAGCTCCAGCCTGTCTGGCAGGGGCAGGAAGTGAGGGAGGTGCCCGAAACTCCCTGTGCTTGATCCCCTTGGTTACAGGAGTGCACCCAAAGGTGATTGACCAGCTGGCTGTCCTTGGAGGACAGCCACACTGCTGTGTGATTTACAGCTAGGCTGAGAATGAATGGGAGAAACTGTCATGATCTCTGCTTCCAAAAGGTCAGGGTTTTCCCAACTCCCTTGGAAGCAGATCCATAACCCAGGTTCCGAGTGCCAACCAGTCCCAATTGGGACCTTTTGGACCCAGTCCTGGCGCCAGTGGCACCAGGCTCATAAATATGCCCAGTCCCAGCGCTGGAAGCGCCGGGCTCATAATGCTTGGGTGGACTTACCTGCAGCAGACCATGCTGCTTACTTGCCTGCCAGTTGAGCCTCTGATCCTCTTCTGTTTGGAACTACTTTTCCTGTTGGGTGGGGCAGGAGCCACTCCCTAGATTCAGAACACTGGAACTCTTCTGGAAAGCAGGAACTCTTTTCTTACCTAGGCGTGGCTGTGGAAGGAGACACCTAAGCACTACAGGAGGCTATTTAAACCACACCCGATGGATGAATCTTGCTTTGCGTTATTCTGCATCCTCTGCAGCAGAACGCTCATCGTGTCTTCTGCATCTGATCCTGGGCCTAAGGAAAAAGGCTTACCATCCTGAATCCAGTCTTCAGCAACACCTATAAAGACAAGAAAGAACAGGTTAGCATTACGGTCTTCAGTGACAGCTCTTCACTTACCTGGTCCATCGGCTGTCACCAACGCCTCGCGCTGCATTCCGGCATCTGAAAGACAAAGGCTTACCTACTCTTCGTGCGATCCGGAGGTCTTCACACTGCATTCCGGCATCTGAAAGACAAAAGCTTACCAACTCTTCGCACGCTCCGGAGGCCTTCGGCGCTGCATCCCGCATCTGAAAGACAAAACAAGGTGCGTTTAAAGACATTGGGGAACTTTAATACTCATGTGCCATTACTCCTTTCCACATCTAACCCAGTGGGTATTCCGGCACCCTGCAGCCGCTCCAAACTTGTACCTGCAAAATAAAAAGACAGTTAGAGCGCATCGTGAAGCAGGCAACAAGCGCTTACTTACGTGCTTCCAGGCGCTTCTATTCATCACACGGGCTCCATCTTCAACTCACTTCAGCTCGTCATCCGCCATCGCCGGAACCCTGCAAAACAAGAGACATCATTACTAAAGACTTTAAAGACATTAGAATTACTCGAAACTTACCGTTCGTGCAGTAAACGACGGACAGCAGTCCTCTGAAGTCAAGAGGCCTGCTCTCCTTATCCAGTGAAGAAACTGGTTACAGCACCCTGCCCCGAGGCAGATGGAGAGCACAGCGTTCACTTACCTAAGACATCTTACCCTTCGAGTCAGACATACAGTGCACAGAGGTCCAGCCCAAAGAGCCAGCCGTGTGTTACACATCACCTTTGAAGATACGGTATACGCCCAGTCAAGACCGGCGCCTCTATGGGAATCAGGTGAGCGTTACAGAACGCAAAGCCTACCACAAAACTCCCGTCCAGGCGCTATGGAAACCTCGGATACCGACCAGCTAGCCCAGTTACTTGGGGAACTAAGGGCAGAAGTGCATGCAGCCCGCCAGGAAACGAACGCTCTAAGAAGGGAACTGATTATTTCCAAGGAGCGAACAGATGATCTCGCTAGACAATTGTTACAGTCACAAGCCGGACAGACCCCGTTACCCGCATCTGGGGGAAATCTTCCTTCTACATCCTCTATGAATCCAGTGCAGATCAACCTACCTGGGAATGTACCTCTGGCTCCGCCCGAACGATTTTCTGGTGACCCAAAGAGGTTTGCAGTATTTATCAATCAGTGGCGGTTGCATTTCTTATGCCGGCCAGCAGCCTTTCCAACTGATCAAGCTAAAGTAGCTTTCGTGCTTTCGTACCTTAGTGGCAATGCGGCAGACTGGTCGATCCCTCTAGTAAATCAAGATGATCCGGTCCTCCATGATTTTCAAGCTTTTCAGCTCAGTATGGAAAAACTGTTCGCAAGACATTCACAGGGGCAGGCCTTGGACAATGAGCTTCTTTCGTTGCGACAAGGTAATCAAGACCTTTTGGCTTATATTGCGTCTTTCAACAGACTGATAGTGGAAACTCAATGGCCTGAGGACAAAAGGATTACGCTGTTTTATAGAGGTCTACGTGGAGAGCTCAAAGATGTGTTAGCCCAAGTAGTGAATCCCCCACAAGATTGTTCGGACTATATAGACTTAGTCGTTCAAATAGATCACAGACTGCAGAACAGGAAGGCCGATCGTTCCAAGTTTGATGCTCAAGTATTTTCCAAACCGCCAACTCCTTCCAAAGGAGTAGACTCCGGGGAACCCATGCAAATAGGGGGTCTGAAAGGTCCTCTAACACAAAAGGAGCGGGAAAGGAGAAAACAGTTGCAATTATGCCTCTATTGCGGAAACTCAGGGCACTTTCTTGAGACTGTCCGGTGAAACCTGCCAAGAAGGCAGTAGGAGCTGCAGTTACCAAAGTTACAAACCCTGAGCAGGGAAACAACCTCGCCCGACAAGAATAGAGGTCCTCTTGCCGAGCGTGAAAACCAGTCCCGTGACCTCGCATTTCGTGATACCTATGGTCCTCATTAGCCCTGATAATCCGGATCGATTACATGCAATTGAAGCTTACGTCGACAGCGGTGCCATCGGCAATTATGTGGATCATGAAATGGTTTTGAGGATGAATCTAACTCTTTGTCCCAAGGCTGTAAAGGACGTCATTACTACGGTGGATGGTACGGAGACAGCCTCCGGGCCAGTAACGCATACCACTCAAGAGGTAACGCTAGTAAGTCAAGATGGACACCATGAGAAGATCGTGTTCGATGTGATCAAGGCCCCTCAGTTTCAGATTATTCTAGGAATACCTTGGTTAGAGAAACACAATCCTCTGATCGATTGGCGAGCAAGAACGGTCCAGTTTCCAGAATGTGTCTCTACTTGTCACCCTCCATCTGGTGTTGCACTGGCAGCAATTTCTTCAGAGACTCCCCAGTTACCTCCCGAATACCTAGAATACCAAGATGTTTTCCGGAAGGATCAGGCTAACTCCCTACCTCCTCATAGGTCTTATGACTGCCAGATAGACCTGATACCTGGATCTACTCCTCCTTGTAGTAGAATTTATGCCCTCACCGAGCCTGAGAACCTTCACCTTCGACAATACCTGGATCAATACCTGGCAAATGGGTTTATTCGTCCTTCCAAGTCCCCTGCTTCTTCAGCTTTGTTCTTCGTTCCAAAAAAGGAAGGAGACCTTAGAACTTGTATAGATTATCGCTCCCTGAACCAGATCACCGTTAAGAATAGATATCCGTTACCTTTGATCCCTGAACTCCTGGATCAAGTCAGAAAAGCATGCATATATACAAAGCTGGATCTTAGAGGAGCTTACCACTTGGTACGAGTAAAAGAGGGCGATGAATGGAAGACGGCCTTCCGCACCAAGTATGGGCTATTTGAATATCAGGTCATGCCCTTCGGACTTTGCAATGCCCCGGCCGCCTTTCAATATTTTATGAACGATGTCCTCAGAGAGCTAATAGATGTGTGTGTTGTTGTTTACATTGACGACATCCTCGTTTATTCTTCATCGGAATCTGAACATCGGAAACACGTGAAAATGGTCCTCGAAAGATTGCGTCAACACAAACTTTTCGCTAAGTTGGAAAAATGTGTTTTCAACGTGACTGAAGTTGAATTCTTGGGATTCATATTATCACCTGGTGGAGTGCGTATGGATTCAAAGAAGGTCGATGCAGTTCTCAAATGGCCATCACCATCCTCCGTAAAAGGTGTGCAAAGCATGTTAGGCTTCGCTAACTTTTACCGCAGGTTTATCCCCGAATTCTCTCGAATAGTCCAGCCCATCACTGCCTTGTTAAAGAAAAACAAACGTTTTGAATGGTCTACCGAGGCGGAACAAGCTTTCCAGGATTTGAAGACTAAATTTATCTCTGCACCAATCTTAAAACACCCTCGCTCCGAACTCCCCTACATCGTGGAAACTGATGCTTCAAGCCTTGCCATGGGGGCAGTTCTATCACAAAAGGACCAGGTAACCAATCAGTTGCATCCCGTGGCATTTTGGTCCCGCAAATTCTCGCCTCCTGAAATCAATTACACGATTACTGACAAGGAACTTCTGGCTATCAAGTCTGCCTTTAAGGCTTGGCGGCATTATCTGCTGGGGGCCCGACACACCGTTACTGTGATTACGGATCACCAAAAACTGCAATATTTGAAAACCGCAAAACCCCAATCCTCTAGACAACTCCGTTGGGCATTATTCTTTGCCGAGTTTGACTTCATAATTACCTATCGACCTGGTACAAAGAACGGTAAAGCTGATGCCCTTTCTCGGATGGGAGTGGAAGAACACTTGATCAACCCTAAACCTGTACCAATCATTCCCGAACAAAGAATTCTGGGTGTAATCGCCACAGAATCCATAGAGGAAGTTAAGGATAAAGCCAGGCAACTTGTAACTCCAGCAGACATACAGAATTGGCATCTGCAGGGAAAGGACTTTGCAGTAAAGGACAACTTATTGTATTTCCAAGAACGATTATACCTACCCAGCACAGATTTACAGAAAAAAGTAATCTCTTGTTATCACGACTCTTTAATGGAAGGTCATCCCGGTATAGCCAAGACCTCAGAAAAAATCAAGCGCTACTTCTGGTGGCCGTCTTGGAAAAAAGATATCAGAGACTTTATAATGTCCTGTGGAGTATGCGCCCAAAACAAGAGTCAAAAGGAAAGACCAGCAGGCCTCTTACGCCCTATTGACATCCCACCTCGCCCTTGGCATACGCTTTCTATGGACTTCATCACCGATCTACCTCCATGCTCCGGATACAATACGATTCTAGTAATCGTGGACTTATTCTCCAAGATGGCGCATTTCATTCCGCTCAAAGGCTTGCCAACAGCAGCAACTCTGGCCCGAGAATTTCTCGAAAACATCGTCTGACTGCACGGTTTTCCTTCGGTTCTAATTTCGGATCGAGGTAGTCAATTTATTTCTCATTTTTGGCGAAGTTGCTGTCGGTCGGCTCAAATTGATGTGAGACTATCGACCAGTCACCACCCTCAGACCGACGGACAAACTGAGAGGACCAATCAAACTCTGGAGCAGTATTTACGCTGCATGCTGCAACAAACTGAAAAACTTGGAAAGACATCCTTTGGATAGCCGAATATGCCTACAATAACTCTGTCCATTCGGGAACTGGGAAAACCCCGTTTTTTCTTTTGTACGGCAGTCACCCTCGAACCTCGGAGTTGGATCCCCTCCAAGATCTTGAAACACCAGCAGTAGACTACCTGCATTCTACAATCACCCAAGCCTTTAAGGAAGCTGTTTCTCACCTTCAAAGGGCTAAAGAACAATACAAGAAAGGAGCAGATCAACATCGGAAGGAAGCCCCTCAATATCAAGTAGGGGATCAAGTCTGGTTATCCACCAAATATCTACCTCTAAAAGGGCCACGCACATTCAACCCAAGATACCTTGGTCCCTATTCCATCACTACCATAGTAAACCCAGTAGCGGTCAAGTTGGACTTGCCCCCGCACATGAAGATACATCCGGTCTTCCACGTCTCCCTATTAAAACCCGTGCAACCTCAAACCCGACTAACTAAATCTCCAAAACCTATCCTAGTTGATGGAGAACTCGAGTTTGAAGTCAAAAGCATTCTGGACTCCAAGATCTCCAAATCTAAACTATTTTACCTAATTGACTGGAAAGGCTACGGCCCCCAAGAGAGATCCTGGGAACCTGCTGAATATGTCCACGCTCCTCGCCTAATCAAAAGATTTCCCCGAACATTTCCTGACAAGCCAAAACCCCCGGAGAAGCCCGGTTTGGGAGGGGCCTTGAGGGGGGTACTGTCATGATCTCTGCTTCCAAAAGGTCAGGGTTTTCCCAACTCCCTTGGAAGCAGATCCATAACCCAGGTTCCGAGTGCCAACCAGTCCCAATTGGGACCTTTTGGACCCAGTCCTGGCGCCAGTGGCACCAGGCTCATAAATATGCCCAGTCCCAGCGCTGGAAGCGCCGGGCTCATAATGCTTGGGTGGACTTACCTGCAGCAGACCATGCTGCTTACTTGCCTGCCAGTTGAGCCTCTGATCCTCTTCTGTTTGGAACTACTTTTCCTGTTGGGTGGGGCAGGAGCCACTCCCTAGATTCAGAACACTGGAACTCTTCTGGAAAGCAGGAACTCTTTTCTTACCTAGGCGTGGCTGTGGAAGGAGACACCTAAGCACTACAGGAGGATATTTAAACCACACCCGATGGATGAATCTTGCTTTGCGTTATTCTGCATCCTCTGCAGCAGAACGCTCATCGTGTCTTCTGCATCTGATCCTGGGCCTAAGGAAAAAGGCTTACCATCCTGAATCCAGTCTTCAGCAACACCTATAAAGACAAGAAAGAACAGGTTAGCATTACGGTCTTCAGTGACAGCTCTTCACTTACCTGGTCGATCGGCTGTCACCAACGCCTCGCGCTGCATTCCGGCATCTGAAAGACAAAGGCTTACCTACTCTTCGTGCGATCCGGAGGTCTTCACACTGCATTCCGGCATCTGAAAGACAAAAGCTTACCAACTCTTCGCACGCTCCGGAGGCCTTCGGCGCTGCATCCCGCATCTGAAAGACAAAACAAGGTGCGTTTAAAGACATTGGGGAACTTTAATACTCACGTGCCATTACTCCTTTCCACATCTAACCCAGTGGGTATTCCGGCACCCTGCAGCCGCTCCAAACTTGTACCTGCAAAATAAAAAGACAGTTAGAGCGCATTGTGAAGCAGGTAACAAGCGCTTACTTACGTGCTTCCAGGCGCTTCTATTCATCACACGGGCTCCATCTTCAACTCACTTCAGCCCGTCATCCGCCATCGCCGGAACCCTGCAAAACAAGAGACATCATTACTAAAGACTTTAAAGACATTAGAATTACTCGAAACTTACCGTTCGTGCAGTAAACGACGGACAGCAGTCCTCTGAAGTCAAGAGGCCTGCTCCCCTTATCCAGTGAAGAAACTGGTTACAGCACCCTGCCCCGGGCAGATGGAGAGCACAGCGTTCACTTACCTAAGACATCTTACCCTTCGAGTCAGACATACAGTGCACAGAGGTCCAGCCCAAAGAGCCAGCCGTGTGTTACACATCACCTTTGAAGATACGGTATACGCCCAGTCAAGACCGGCGCCTCTACGGGAATCAGGTGAGCGTTACAGAAACCTGCATAAAAGGTGAGGCTTTTTGCTTGGAACGCAGATTCAACCACTGGACAAAGGAATCTAAAGAAGAACTTGGAAGAGATGCCTGCTGCAGCTCCTGGACCGTTGGTTTGCCCGGTGAAGCCCTGCTGCTGAAGCTCAGAATTCGCCTCGACTACCTGCAAAGGATGACTTCTCCCCTTGGGTTGGTGGGGCAAATCGACCCCAAGACAAGCTCATCTGGAAATCCTGTCTGTGCTGGCTGTTCTTCCACTACTGCTGCAGGAACCGATTGCCAGATAGAGGAACACCAGAATCGAGTGAGTGTCTTTAAGTCGGACCCGAGCTCCAGGAAGATCCTCTGGACTCCCAGGAAGCAGCGCTGTCCAAGCCTGAGCCACCTCAACAGAGTGCTGGACCCCAGATGCGAGGAAAGTCCATAGTGGTATCCGAGAAGTGCAGTGGTGTTATTTGCGAGGGTCGCGAGAAGCTGAAACCGTGAATTGCTGCTGATCTGAAGTTTGTCCATTGCTGCAGCTGGCATTCAATTCGTAGTGCAGGAGTCCCCAGACATCCTCCCTCTTGTCCCCATGACTGAGGCCCAGGAACAACACAATCTGCAGACCTACACAGGAACAGAAGCCAGCTGGTACCAATTTCTTCTAACCAAAGGTACCGTAAAACTAAGAGGATTTACCTCTTGTCATGTAGCCTTGCTAGTTCTCAGTTGAGACCTGCCTTGGTTGCTGTTGCAGAGTTGCTTGCAGCTTTGCCCTTCACAAGCCTCTAAGATTGTGGCCCTACAGAGATTTAATTTGTATACAGAACTTCTAAAACATTGTGCAAGACTTTTTACCTACCTGCAAGGATTGCTTCAGTTCACCTAGACATTTTGCTCAACTAACATTGGCTGTCCAGGCTCTCTGGAAGACCTTTCATACCTCTGACTTTGTGCTTTGCCTTTCCCCCAGGAAAGGGTTAATTTACTTTGCATTGGAGGGTTCAAAAAGTGCTTACCTACTTAAGAATATTTGTTAACCATTCTTTTATTCCGTCAACTTCTCCTTTTGACCGTAACTTCAGTACTACTCTAAATGTACCAGTGATATATTAATGTCCACAGTGTCCTAGCTATTTAAGTCACCTCAGGGTGTAGGAAGAATCTGTGTGCCATCCCAAATGGGTATTTACTGATTTAAAGAAACTGCAAGTGTGTATTTTGAAGTGTATTTTTGTGTTACATATATAATGCTCCCTTCTGAGGAAGGCTTATTCAACTGACCGTTAAATAAATTAATAATTGTTTAATCAAGAAAACCTGAGTGCAAGTGTTTATCTGAATACTTGTCGCTGAATCTCTGTGTAATAACCCCACTGCTCACATTGACCCCTATTGAGATAAGTCTGGCTGCTCAGCCACACTACGAACCTGTGTAGTACAGACTTATACCAAAGGTTGTGTTACCTATTGCCAGGAGGACAAGGTTAGTGTAATCTCCCACAGGATACTGCATACAATGTTGCCTAACATTTGACTTGTCTGTTTCACTATTTTCTGTGCTAGTCTTGTCCTTTTACTGCTGTGTCAAGTCTCTCTTGCTACTGTTAAGTGTCCCTTTGGATGTGTCAGTGTTGACTCTGTCCCTCACTCCCTTGCAGGTGCTGTAAAGTGGCTGAGCAGAGATTAGCACCTGAAACTGAAGGCTCCGGAATGCTGGAATAAGGTAAGTAGTTCTCCAATTTAGCTTCTGACCATGTAGATGCAGAAGAGCAGCACTCAGGTATGTTGTTTCTGGCTTTCGGCCATGCGAATGCTGCAGCGCTGCCGAGATGAGGGAATTACACATCGCTGGAGGCTCCGGAATGCTGAAATCAGGTAAGAGGTTCCCCGGTTCTGCTGGACTGGGATGCCTTGTGCCAATTGTATTAACTGTTCTCTTTCTCCTTTCAGGGGTTGGCATGTAGAGTGGAGCTTGCGGTAAGCGTCCGTTGCCTAAAGCAGTTAAAATGCAAAGCAGCGTGAGGAGCCTGCTGCGCGGTATGTGTAGAGGGAGTATTTGCATGCCTAGCGGGAGACTCCCATTTGATAATCATGGGTCTTCCGGCAGCCATGTTGGATAACTAACTACTGACAAATATGGAGACCATCTTGGAAGGTCCTTTGGCAATGTACAGTCAAAGGTGACAAAGGGTATGGCATTGCCACAGGCGCATGAGCGCGGTCCAGCCTCCCTGTACCTGATGGGTTTGAAAAGATCGCCCTGGCACAGGGGTATGGGCATAGACATGGCACTGGGTTCAGCGGTGGGTAGATGCAGACACAGGGATGTGAGGATTGGTGTAACCATGGGAATTGGTGTGACCCAGACCAGTGGTCATGCGAGGCAGCATTAGCATGTTTGTGTGCCAACTGTGCATGCTGCTTCTTGGAATCAGTGTTTTGTGTGGCACGCTTTGGACCGTCAGGACAGTGCCATGCACTGGGTGACCTGTAAACATGCTGGGGACAGCTTGATCCAGTCAGTCAGAAATGTGATGCCACGTACATACATGGGCACATGTGTGAGATTCCGTCAATTGTATATGGTGGTGTGCCACTTGCATGTATCTGCATGTGCCTTGGGTATCTATGAGTCGTGACATCAAGCGTCACATGTCCATTATGTGTGTCGTGCAGCAGACATGGTCCACTGGTGTGTATGCCTGACGTGATTGGCATTGCATCCACTCAGGGGGTTTACTGCTAATAGTGGCTGAGTGTGTTGGCTTTGCTGCGTATGTCATGTACATGATTGCAATGTGACACAGACTGGCTAATGTATGTTTGGAATCATGACATTTATATTGAGTGATATTAGGTGTTGGAATGTTTGTTGAGGTGTGGACTGCATTTTGTCTGTGAGTCTGGTCTGCACACTTTGCCTTGTCTTCATGTGCTTGACACATGTTTGCGGGACTTCACCGCTATATGTGTTCAATGTATGCATCTCAGATAAGGCAGGACCAGCATCTCCATGTATCATGTGCAATCTGACAGTCGACTGTATGTTGTGCTGCCTTGCTTGTGGCAACGTCACCTGAGGTGAAGTGCGACACTTAGCTCACTCCTGCTGGTGACATTGCGCATGTTCAGCCCATGTGTGTGAACCATGTGTGTAGGTGAATGGTATACTGATGTTGCTAAACACAGGGATGGGACTGAAATACTGCACAGCATTCAATGTCACTGGACTGGATGTTTTGAATGGACGCATGCCAAAACAAAGAGGTAATGGCTGGAAGGTTTAGAATTCATCTTAAATCTCTGGCAATTGCTCAAGTCAGCCATCTAGACCATCGTGCTTCGCCTGCCAAGCCATTACAGATAGTAGAAAGACCATATGGAAATCAGGCCTGGTCCCACCCTCAAAGGGGCAGTCTAGCATGAACTGCTAGGTCACATCCTTCCTGCACAAGACCACAAGCCTCCCCACACATGTTTTGGCTCATTGGGTGTCATCAGTGAGGAGCAGCTTGGGTCTCTAGGCCCAGCAGGAATGAGACCCACATCTGGGCACACCCATCTCACTCGGGGTGGCAAAGTAAAAACAAAGAGGTGATGACTGGAAGGTTTAGAATTAATCTCAACCTGGATGCATGCCAACTGCTGGTAAAGTGAAGGGGTACATGGTACATAGCTTTGTGCAGGTATAATTGTGATGTGATGTCAAATGTGCAATGTACGTGTGTGCATGTGGCAACCTGTTCACAATGTGTCTCGCCCCAGGGCTCCACATACACAGTTACAACTTGCCTTCACTCTGAGTCATGGGCAAACCATGTCTCTGCATCTGCAAGTCATGGCAGACAGGTTTTGGTGTTAACGATTTTATTTAATAGGGGCAGTACAAACCGTATCTTTGTGCTAATGTGTGGTGCTGTAGAAGAGGCAGTGTGGGATGTGCTGGGGTGTGTGTGAGATGGTGCCGTACTCGGGGAGGTGGGTGTTCCTTTAGGATTTGGTCAAACGTGTGGAAGGGCAGGTGGAGGGAAGGAGGAGACGAATGAGATGAGTCTGAGGTGGGAGTTAGGGGGTGCTTCCTGGACCTCCCACATTGCCGTTTGGCCTGCGGCTCAGCCTGGATGCTGGGGAGGCCAACCTGTCCTCCTCCTGAATGTCTTTGTTGCCTTTAGGCTGAGTGGCACTCGGGCAAGTAGTTGGCCTGTGCACAGGTTGTGACACATGAGGCAGGGTGCCAGTGGGCTGCATGGCCTTGTCCACCATGTCGGGTCTCCCTGTCGGCATGCCGTGCCTCACATCAGCACATCAAATCTCTGATACACTCTCAGGTGTGCCTCAATCGCGTGAATACAAGGAGGGGCCCAGTCCACATTTTTTTTCACCTTATGTCCTTGCCAGTGCTGTTAATGGCATCCAGGGGGCTGGACAAGCCTCTGAATTCCTGTGTGATGTTGCACCTGACCACTGCCAAAGTGTCGACCATCAGTCTGTACTGCTGCAGGAATTCGCTGAGCCACTCAGACTGCTCCACCCCCCTATGGTTCCACAGGCTGCGATGGGGGTTGTGCTGCCTGAGGGTGGGGTCTGGACTCAGCAGAAACTCAGGCTGAGTTGCTTGAGCGTGGCACGGCTGAGGCACCATGTTGGGAGTGATGGTGGCGGATGTGATGTGCATAGAGACTCTACTGCTGGGGTCCTCATTGTATTCCACTGCCTGCATGAGGGGCATGCTGTTCTCGGCCAGCACCTCTAGCGTTTCCTCCAATGCAGGCGGGGCCCTTCGGTGGACCATGCACTTGTGTGCAGATGGCGATTCAGCACAGAGCTCTTCCTGTGTGGGGGAGATGTGTACCCCCAGTCCTCCTCCTCCTGGGCCTCCTGATTGGGTACGCATCCAGACAGCCAGGTGTTTTTCTCCCTTCTCACTGCTGCCATAGAATTACGCATGGGCTGCTTACTCTGTCATTACGACTGCGAAATGAAAAGGAACGGAGACATATCACTCCACTACATTGTATGGATGTGTGCAAATAAGTGATATTCATTACTGTAGTGAAATGTTGTTATTTACTGGCATTTATGAGGCCCTGACATATCTTCCCATTGCACCATCAAGCCACTGTTGTCGTCCCCCGTAGACGTATTGTTGCTGCCATTGGTGTGAGTAATCCATGTGTAGGCAACGTGGTGATGTGTAATGTGCTTGTGTGCATTGGTATGGTGGCAACCCCATGATTCTTTGCACGGCCTAAAGGATACTAGGCATTCTAAATATTTCTATTGCTTCTATCTAGGTAATACATTTACATCACTGATAAAATTGCCACATTTTGGTCAAAGCACGCATTTACTGATATACAATAAATTCAAACACACTTGATTTTCTACAGTATCAAAACAAGTATGGTATCAGAAAAATAACTTGAACAACCAATATTTTTTTTTTTTTTTGAAAAACTTCAGTTTGAATTCAAGAGACAAACTTTTGTTTCAACAGAAGAAATCACTTCATAGCGAAGAAAGAAATAGGTTCGACCAGTCTTCTAAAACAGACTCTTACTGTTAATTCTAGTTAAGAGGGTCCATTTTCAGAATCGAGTCAAAATAATTCACAGTCGCACATACAAGTCTTGTGTTACTTCCTGAAATGATCCGCCTCCACCATCGCTCCATATCTTCATCTTGTGGTGCAAAATTTCCTAGATGTAGTGAGCGTTGTCTGACAGTTTGAGTGCATTCGATTAGCAGATGTTGGACTGTTTCAATTGACTGTTTACAGAAACGACAGAGATTATCGTCGATAGATTTATCCTTTCTTTGCCAAAGAGTTCCTTTCGTTTTTAAAGCATTGACTCGCAACCTTAAGAATTGGGTTCGGTGATGACGAGATGGACAGTGCAATAGATATCGCGCTGGTTCGTTCAATTTCCTGTGCACGCCTCTCATTTCCTCAGTTGATTTTAATTTTGACATTGCTTCATTGGTTATGATCCATGCCCAGTTTTCAAATTTCTTTTTTGCAAGCTGTGGCCAATTGAGCAGTTCTTGATTGCTTATTTGTGTGACTTTAAGAAAAGCCGACAGTTTGTGAAACCATAGATTGAGAAGGTCGCCTTTTTTTGAACTGCCATTTTTGGCAAAGATTTTGTAAGCCGATGCCGATGAATCGAGGGTCATTTTTCGCATTATTGAGATTGAGTTCCAGACCACTCTCATATGAAGGGAGTTAATTGCTAGTTCTTGTCGCAGACTAGATAGCGGTGTTGCCTGTGGCAGCTGCAGGACCTTCCGCCAAAAGTGACCTTCCAAGGCATGCCAAGTTTGCACGCTTATATTCCAACCCGCCGCAGCCCCGAAGATTATTGTTGGGGTTACTTTTTGTAAGTAGAATTTGAGTACGGGTTCCAATGAAAATTTTCCAAAATTTTTGTTGATTTTTACAGCTTGTATTGCTAACTTCGACATTTTGGATGTTAGTTCTGCGGTCCATTGTTGTTCGCAGACGGAATTGTTAAATTGTATCCCCAAGTATTTTATTGAGTTGACAGATGTTAAGTTAGTTTCTTCGATTTTCCACCTGAAACCTTTATCTTTTTTGCTTCTAATATTTCCAATGGACATGATCTTGGTTTTATGTGAGTTTATTTCCAGTTGGTTTATGCCCATATAGGATTTCAAGCCTAGTAAGAGACGTTGTAGGCCAATTTGGGTTTTGTCTATCAGAACCAGGTCATCCGCGTAGATTATACAATTAATTGCTGTTTGATTTATTTTTGGTGAGAAGCATGTGACTTTGTTCAGGTAGATTGGCAAATCTGCTAGAAATAGTTTGAATAATTCTGCAGCTAGGGGACAACCTTGCTTGACACCCTTGTGGGTAGCTATTTCATTTGATAACAAACCGCTATTGTTTAGCCGGACTTTGATTGAAGTGTTTTCATGTAGAGCAATGATAGGCTCTAAAATGGATGCCGGACATAGCCATTTTGACAATTTTTCCCATAATAAGCTCAGATTCACACCATCGAAAGCTTGTTTCATATCGATGAAAGCTAGGTGAATCTTGCCATTTTTATTTAAGGTTTCCAACTTTAGAATCGTAAGAATGTGCAGATTTACGTCGACTCCGGTCCCTTTCGTGAATCCAGTTTGCCGGATGTCATTGATTTGTGACATCTCGGCCCATTTTGCGAGTTTGATACGTAAATTCGACCCAAAGATCTTTCCAATGGTGTCTAGCAAGGCAATTGGGCGATAGTTGTTTGGATCGTCCCAACTGCCTCGTTTGTGAATTGGCACCACAATCGCCGATGTCCAAGATTCAGGCAGTTCTTTGGACCGACTGATTTTTAAGAATAGCTTACCAATAAAGTCTGCCCATTCGTTTGGATGTTTTTTTAGATCGATATTTGAAATCAAGTCAGGTCCAGCAGCACGTGAAATCTTTAGAGCTTTAATAGCACAGACGATTTCCTCATGGTCCATCTGCACATCCCATTGAGTATCAGCAGAGCGTTTTGGTGTTGGAATCTCAGATTCCGGTTTTTTGAACACCAGAGAGAAGTGCCTATTCCAAACATCGCCTGTTATGGTGTTTATTGGGATTGAGTTGCAATTAGAGAGATCCATATTCAGGATTTTCCATATGTCACGTGTGTTTTTAGTCATGATTAATTGTAACATATGCTCTGCACGATCTTGCTCTATTATGGCTGCATGTGACTTTGTCCAATTTCGATACTTCATGCGTCGTGTTTTTAGTTCTTTTTGGGCGTCCAACTTGTATTTTCGCTTCTTTATCAATCTCAGATCTTTCCGCAAAGCCTTTTTTGCTTCATGTAATACTTTACAATATATGTGGCGATGAGTCTGACCAGACTTTGATGAATTTTTTCCAGGAATGGTAAAATCTGTTAACAATGGAATATAATCAGGTCTTTGATTTCCTGGCTCAATCATTAATTTCTCCCCGATTCGTTGAATTTGATTGCTTTTTAGTCGTAGACGATTTCCAAGACAATTGGTTTCTAGTGAAGCTTTGAATGAATGTGTTTGCGAGTTCGTGTTCATCTTGATACGTAGTTGAAGAAGGCTGTGATCACTATAGTTCATTTGCTTTATTTGCAGATCCACTAGCTTGGGCACCTGGTTCCTCGAGAGCCAAATATTGTCAAGAATGCTATGTGAGGCATCTCGATACCAGGTTGGTTTGGCAGGCACGTCTCCTTTAACGTTTCCATTTAACATTACAAGATCGCGGACACTCATGGCGGTTTGCCATCTTTTTGCTCTTTCATCGAGCGCCTCGTTTTCGAGTTGCTGGTACTGTTTCGACGAGTGATTTTGTTGGAACCACGTGCAATTTATATCGCCACAGCAGATGACTGTTAAGTTGTTATAGGTTATCATTGCGTCGTCAATTAATAGTGATATTGCCGAAATTATGCCATCTGTGCTGATCTTTAATGGGTTCCAATAGATGTTTATAATTAGTAAATGAAGTTTCTTTGTGGTATTTTTTTCCAAGGTATGTATGATAATTCCTTGTACGTACGGATTTGGGTTTAGTGATATCGGAGATGACCAAGATTGAGTTATTCTTACCAATGTGATTAGGCCCGAGCTTGGGCGACCTTTAGTGTTTTTAACTGCTGTATTTAATAGAACAGTGAATCCATCACAAATAGGAGGTGTGCATAGCCATGTTTCCTGCAAGCAAATGATGAAAATATTTTCAAGTGGTGTCTCAAAATAATTGAATAAATGCTTATATCCACGTGTGTTCCAGGATAAAAGTACCATTGGCTTTCCCCTTGAAGCTAGTCATGGCTAATGATGTGTCCTTGTTTGATTTTGATTATTTTTTTTCGATGTATTTTTCCTTTTTGAGAATTGACCTGGACTTGAGGACACGGAGATACTCATTGACTGTCTTAATGTGTCCGAGTCAATTGGGTTAGATAGTTGTTTTTTCCCCATGTTTGATCTTTGAACTCGAATTGGCTCAACTTGATCCGGTTCCGGAGAAATTTCAAACCCAAAGAATAGCAGTTCATCAACCGCCTTTAAGAGCGTGCTACGCACACTTGCAGAGTTGATGTGTAATAGGACCTGATCTGAGTTTCTTTCGGTCGCATACACAACAATGCGTATGTCGTCTGAAACGATTGTGCGTAACGACGGCACACATTTGAACAGTTTCATGATATTTGACCTGTTGAGGTTAACCCCCGCATCATCGCATTGTATATTTTGCAGACGTAATTTACGACATCCACTTGAAATTTCCGTGTGTGTAGTCTCGTGTACTTTACTTTTAAAGTGAACCCGTTGAGTTCGTTGGTTGGATGTAAATTTCGGATTCAACTGCTTGTCCCCCGTATGATCCTGAGTGAAATTAGCAGAGCCTCCAAAACTTGGGTGCTTTTCTTGTGACCCGGTTTTTTCTTGTTTGCCTTTCCGTTGTTTTACGGCCTGTGCTAAAGACAGTCCGGAGGACTCTTTCGTGCCCGGTAACCTGCATTCGTCAGGCAGTTCCTCGGCAATCGAATATGTGGACAGATCACATAGATCGATTGAAGTGGATTCGATTGTAGTGTAGCTGGTCTCAGAGTCAGAGATGATTCTTCTTCGTTTCGAGGATGGTCTGTGAATTCCTTTAGACGAGGACACTGGAATAGCTGGATTTGCAGCAGAATCAGAAATTTTCTTATTTGGATTGTTATTACGTTTAAACAGACTCGGACGTGGCGGAGTTGATAAGTTTCTTATGAATTCTTTTTTCTTAGAGGAGCCTGCTCTTTTGGAAGTTTTTTTTGCTACCTTAATTGTTATCCCACTTTCTTTTTTATCAAGAAGTTTGATTACATCTCCCGTAGACGTGGTGGCAGTTGTTTTTGCAGAGCCAGAAAAGATGCCAAATGAAGAGAAATGACATCCCGGTAAGGCAACTTTCACTTGTAGATCTTTTTGGTGCGGTTCAACGGTAACATCTTTTGTTCTGTTGTCCATTGATTCGCTTCCATGGGTACCAGATTGAGTTGTCCTGCCAGGGTCAGTCGCGATGTCCCGCCCGATGTTCTGAGACTTTAATTCATTTGTCGTTGTTATATTGGTGGCTATTTGGCGACATCCAGTAGCTTCTGGTAATGTCGCACTCTCGATCTCCATTATGACTTGACATTGTTTTACGGAGATTTCATCCGATGTCGTGGTTGAAGTTTTGGTGTTCTTTGTGCTAGTATTTGGGCTTTCATCCTTACGCGTCACATGACTTTGACAGTTTTGCATTGTATTTAGAGCATTAATGAGACCATCTACAAGTTTCTCCATTTGCATGCTGTTATGAACGGCCTGGTCATGTTGTCTTTGATGCCATGATGTTGAACGTTTGAACTCGGCCTGTATTTTTGCCTTTAGGTTTGTGTTGGATTTTTCAATTTCTTCCATTTTCTGAATTAGGTTCGACAGCATGGCACCTTGGTCCTGTAACCGTTCGCTTAGGACTTCATAAAGTTTAATAAATGGGATCATGGCTAAAGAGGATGAAGCTAAAACATTGTTATGTATTTGCATTGCTGCGGCTGACGAAATGCTAGCTTTTGCTGGCGTTTGTCCAATAGTCTCGGCACCACTTGCTGAGAGGCACGATACGTCCTTAGCTTGCACTCTCATTTCAGGAGTTGGATCAGCATTTCGCAAAGAATCAAGGTCCTTGTTAGATTTACTTTTCCTTGTAGATGCCAAGGGAGTGCTTGTGAATGGATTCCCTGTTTCGAGGATTGGATCCGACATTATTCCTTTGACAGTGTTTCTTGTTGTGGTTTGTGTGTTAGAGACAGTATCTTTGTCTCGGCATGTAGACCTGGGTGCCCTCAAAGCTGTAGCAGCTGTGTTTAATAACTTTACATTTCGATGGAGGTCTTGCTCGGAAGCGATATGCAGGTGATGTGGTATTTCATTAACTTGCATATTGCCGTCTAAGCTCCGAGCACAGTTTGTCAGCGGCTGTTGCAGGGAACCTGCATCGGGCAGCATCGAGCCATGTAGGTTTTTTTCATAAAGTGTGTTGCCCTGTTTAGCCTGCATTTTTATAATGCTGTTTTCTTTTACAAGCATTGGTGGAGCAATAAAGATTTGGTTTGAGGCTCTTTCAGGCCGCTTTCCATTTGGCATAGGATGAAAACGTCTTACTTTCCCTCCAGGTAGTGCTGATCCTCCATGGGTTGCATGGAATTGTATCTGATGCAGTGCAGATTTCTCGTGGTGGCATTTAACGAGGCGCGTGGGAGATCATGAGTGCTTTCAATTTCGCTACTGTTTGCCTCGCCCACTTCTAAATTGTTGTTATTAATTTTAACAGAATGGAAACTTTGTTGGATATCCGGGTCTACATCAACAATTAAACACTCGATTTGTTTGCCAGCTGTGATTTGAGATGGCTCCGTGTACTCAGGCTCTAATGGAATAGGTATGCCATTCTGATCACAGGTAATTGTTTCTAGACAGTCATGCAATACCATATGTGACGTATTTGCTTTTACGCCGCTGATTTGAGTCAAGTTAACATGTGCGGCTGCCATCAAATCGGCATCTGTAAGTTCAAATGGTGAAAAGAATACCTCAGGCGATACTGAAGAGCAATTGTTCTCATTTTACTCACATATTGACTGTGAAAGGGATTTTAAGTCATTTAGTGTTAGTAGAACAATTTTTGGAGGCGTTGTCATTGAAGTGTTTGCCGATACATTCATAGAATGCATCGCTTGTGTCTCATGCAGGACCACTTCCGTCACCAACGGGGCAGATTCTTTCTCGCAAGCTTGGCGGATTTGGACGTCGTTGTTATTGTCTACGTCGTCAGTTGAAACAGTTCTGGTTTTTGGGCTTTTTTGAGAAATCAAAGGAGGTGTGTTAGATGTGATTGTAACCCCATTTAATCCTGCAGATGAATGGATGTTTAGGGTTTCCGACGTCACGTTTGCTAGGGACACCTTACATAATTCGATTACGTCATTCGAGACTCCTTTGTCCCCCATGTCAATATGTGACTGTAGGTGTACAATTTGTTTGCTTACCTTTCCGCCATGAGGCGACTCCTTGCTCATGACCGTCCAGGGATTTAGCATGCAGCGTTGCTGGAGGGTTTTGTTACGAGTCTGAGGCCCTGACTTCTTGCTCGGTGTGTTTGTAACGTCCGGCATGGAGCGGCTGAGGGCAGTCTTGGCTGCACTTGCCACGTTTATGTGTCTTTTGCGCTGTATCAATTTTGAGTCTCAGAAAGTTGGGTTTTATTTCGTGGAGGATTACGGGGATCAAAGAGATAGTTTCTCCGCAGTCTCCCCTATAAGTATCAGGCGCCTCCAGCGCCAAACAGCCGCACAACAGCCAGCGCCCTTTACCCCTGTCGGGCTTAACGCCACGAGGGCGGATGGGACGCCGCTATGAGGAGGTAATGGGTCACGTGAGGAGTCACGTGAGATGGTCGGGCCACGCCTCCTCCAGGAAGCGCCCAAGCACCGACAGAGCCCCTTCACGGCTCAGAAGGAGAGAAAGTTTGAAAGCAGCTGTTTTCTGAAAGGTAGAGCGCCGGGTCAGGCTTCTGTATTCACTGCACACAAGTTGCAGAATGGTATCAGAAAAATAACTTGAACAACCAATATTTAAATCAAACATCCATTCTTTTTGGCTTCCCAGTATAAGTGTGAGGTTGTGAATGCATGGGATATGTGCAGGTTATTTAAATGTAGACAATAGACAGCTTTTTATGACTCGCACAGGTTTGAATTCAGAAAATAATTATTTCTGGGATTTTTCACTCTGCTCTGAACATACACATGTGCAGTCTTCTCAGAATATGTATGTGCAGCTTCCAGACAACATGTGTATGGGTTGTGGTGATTCCAGGGATATTGTCACCCCTTTGGGGCTAGTGAGGTGAGCCCACTATGCTTAATACCCTCTAGGGAACAGGGTAAGCAGGATTCCTCTGGAGGTGACTCCCGCTTAGAGGATAGAAATTCCAACAGGGGTACAAGTCACTATTTCCCTCATAAAGGTATTTATACCCTTGAAGAGTACGTAGGGGTTGGATTTTGCAATGACCATGCACATGCATCACTAATGGCTACCTTAGCTTCTGAGCCTAGGTAGGCCCAACGTCCTGTGAAGAGACGGTTGAAACAGCCCACTGGAGAACAGCCACTGGAACAGCCAAACCCGGAGGAGGCTGGCCAGGCCCCATGGAGGTGTGGCTGGAAAGAGAGAGAAAGAGAGAGAGAGAGAGAGAGAGAGAGAGAGAGAAAGAGAGAGAGAGAGAGAGAGAGAGGGAGAGAGAGAGAGAGAGAGAGAGAGAGAGAGAGAGAGAGAGAGAGAGAGAGAGAGCGAGAGAACACCAGTATCGGTGGGCAGGACCGTGATACGCACCAGGAGAGTGCAGCGGGATGCAGCTGATGACCAGCCAGAGCAGCCCGGAGAGGTCGAGATAGAGAATCGATAGGATGGCATGGAGCTAAGTGGGGAAGCTGCATAAGCAACTGCACCCCAACTGAGCTGATAGAACAAGAAAGAGTATAAGTAGGAAGACACAGAGCCCAAATAAAAAGTCATAGAAGTGACTACTCAATAACTGAGCTGTGAGAATAAGAAAGTAGAGTCTCTGAAGCCCAACGCAGAGCCCTGTGGAAACTTCAAATAAGAAACTCTGTGCCGAACAGAGTAGCTAAAACGAGAGAATCGAACCCCGGGAGACCAAACGCAGATCCTGACAGGAGAAGAATAAGCTGCTCCCCGGTGACAGGAGAGCCGGACAGACTCAACCGCCCTCCCGAGTAACACCGCTCGAGACTCTCAAGTACACAGTGGCTCCAGTGGAGAGGAAGGCAGGCGATGGACAGAGAAAGAGAGAAAAAATCCCGAATTGAGGAAAGATCAAGGACACTTCAGAGTAAGGGAATGGAAAGGAGAAGAGCCACAGAGTGTGGAGGAGGAAGGAGAAATGCCAGAGAGGGGCAATAAACTGGACAATCCCCATATTGTGAAGAGAATGAAAACATCCCAGAGAGGGAAGTGAGAAGTGCCCAAGAGTGGGGAGAGAGCGAGAACACCACAGAGTGGGGATGGAGAATAAGAAGAACCCCAGAGTGGTGAGAGCCTGTCTTCTGAGAGTTAATGATTTAATTGGAGTTTTAACCATGCTACTGGTGCCTTCAGCAACTTGATTTATAAGCACTCTGCATTTCCTTCACTGAAGTCCTATTAAAAGATAAGCATTTGCAAAGCCAACCGTTTTTGCTTGTGCATAAGTATTAGAGCATTTGTCGGGCACTGCTATTAGATGCTCAGGTACTCGCACCCTTTTGCACCATCTATGGCCAGTTAATACCACTACAGCTGTGCCTGGCAATTGCCTTTGCCATGCCTACACAAAGGTCCAAACTGTTGGCATTGCCAATGCTTGTTTAAATGGGGTTTTGTATTTGGGGGAAATCATCTTAGACCCTCACAGCCTGGAATTACTGCCCCAACAAAGGCAGGTGGTTGTCTGGATAGCAGATTTCAATATGGGAAGCTCCACTAGTCTCCAAAATGGTATCCTCAAGGTTCACCTCCCCATATTAATCAATAAAATCCCCCCATCCTGGGTGCCTGCAATTTCATATCTTTGTCTCTCCTCAGCTTGTGACAGAGGTGTGGGATCCCCAGCCCCATGATATTCAAAGGGTGTAGTGAGTCCACTCCTTATCTAAAGATGGCAATTTAGTTTTTATGTCTTCACTTCTGATGTGTGAGATTAATACATTCCATATCACTGTAATCTGTAGATCAGTGCGCACAATTACATCTACCTCCTATCTTTGTGCGAGGCATATACACAGAACTACTCGATTTTTACTTTTATTGCCACATTTTCCATAACTAAGGTGGATTGTAGATGATTTAAAAGATATACTTTCTACCCATCATTTTAAATTGGTCCCACAGTGTTAGGACCTTAGCTCAAACACGTATGATTTTTTTTTACAAATAATTACATTTGTGATTTAAAATTGCACATGTTACTTTACGTTCATTTTGCAAGTGTAAAATTGCTGACTTTGGTCACTAGAGATCACTGTTGATACATCCCCAGCTTATTCGCCTTCATAATATAAAAACTTTTCAATGCAAGGTTTCTTTGCTGTGTACAGAATATCAGATAACAATCCTGTGACTTTTGGCTAATGGATTTTATGAGGCATTGGGTAAGATATATTTGAGAGGTCTCCTTAAAGCTATCTGTCAGTATCCTCAAGCCTAATTTGCAAAACCAGTTTAAACTTGTGTATTCAGTAATACTGTGTGGCCTCTTATCTTGTGACTGCATTCCTTACTGGGACTAAGACTTACAAATGTTTATCTTGGAGCAGTTTTAAATTACCCCAAGCTACATCCATCAATATATTCTGCAAGTCGTTTTGATTTATATAAAACTCAGCCTTATTCGCTAGGTAATACTGATCATTTTGAATACCAAACATTTTAATTAAAGCAAACTGGGCGCAACTCTATTAGGGGATTTCCAATAGGGGAAAATTGTAACCTGCATTGCCAAAGCAAACGAAGGGCAATAGTAAAGCAAAGTTAATACAACTTTTCCTAAATAGGGATATCCAATAAGGGAACCTTGTAACCTACATTGCCAAAGCCAAAGAAAGCTGAGAGTGACACCAAGGCAATTTGAATATAACATTCTCAGAACAAGATACCCTGTGGGAGAAAGTTGCAAACCACATTGCCAGCAGCCAAAAGGTTGTGTAGATTAAAATCAGAGACTGCAGGAGCAAAGCCCTTCTTGTAAAAGGGAGCAAGCGGGAGAGAACTGTAACCTGCATTGCCTTTGGCAAACAAACCAATGTGAGAATACTTGTCCACTTGTACAGTATACTTGATAAAGAAGTTGTGAGCCAATTGTGTTAAAAGCCAAAAGACTAACTTGAGAAGCTATTGTTGGTTCAACTCTCCCCATTAAGGATTCAAGTGTGGAAAGTTTGGAATAAGCCTTACCACAGAGTACACGTTGTAGTAGTAGGCATTTTATCCTGGCAGGCCTGTAAACCAGGAAAGGGACCAATAGTAGTCCTGGCAGACGAGTACACCAGGAAGTTGATAACATGAAGCGCCGTAAATGTAGTGGAAATGAAGAGGTCATTGCACTGCCTTGGTTTTTGATGAACTGTTGCATAACCATCATTACTAAAGAGTATCTTTTGAATGAACCATGCTGTGGTATTCCTTGTAAAGGAGAAGTATGATGTGATAAAAAGTGATTGGTCCTCGGCGAAAAAGAACACTTAACTGATGTGTGAAGAGAAAGTCTTTTTAGTTTGCCAAATAGGAGGTTGTGGAAACTTTAACAATAGTCTTTTAGGTGTGAGCAAACCTTTGGAACCAAGAGCGTCACTTTGCCAAGTGAAGGAAATATTGAATGAAAATAATTTTGTATCATACCGTGTATCATACCGTGAGTGGAACTTGGCTAGTGAAGAGAACTTTCCTGAAACTGGAAAATCCTGAATTGATCCAGGGGAAGGGGATCCAACCCTGGCCTCAATGATTACTGTGTATGACTTTTTATGTATTTTGTGAAGTTTGAGCAGCCAAATAATACCTGTATCATTGTGTTGTATGTACTAGTGTGAGGGACAAATACTTTTGGACATTAGGTCATTTTTCTTCAGCCTTAGTTGGTTAGGAAGGGAAATTCTATTTAAGTTAGGGAAAGATAGGAGTTTGTCTCACCCCTTATCATTTAATAAAATGGCGACTTGTGAGAAAACTATACCCAATTGTCCGTCTCGCGGTTCTGACTCCTCGCAGGTTATAGTGATTTTTTGGGATAATTTTGGCAATGTAAGGGTCATTGGAGATTGGCAACTATTTTTCAGGGAGAGTGTGGTCTGCATTGAATTTTTCAATTCATGTTTTATTGTAGTGGATTTGATGCATGCAAGGGTAAATCCATTTATTTCTTAGGTTTTGCACAGTTCTGTTAGAGAGTTGGCTGGGATTTTGACATTAACCCTAATGAGGCTAATGGGGCAAGGATTGTACTGTTCTACTGCAGCATTACATTTTATGGCACTCTGATCAGTTATTTAGTTGTTACTATATGTAAGGTTGAGAATTTACAGGGATTGGTTTCAGCAGCTATCAGGGTGCAATTTAGCCTTTTCTGAGATGAATATTTTTTGTCAATCAATTAACCAATAAATAATTAGCTTATTTCAGGCATGTCCATAAAACATATTAAGATAATATCATACATATTATACATATGAATAGTAAAATAAAACCAAATGAAATCAAATATCATATAGCTAAAACGGCCAATCATCTGCAAAATACAAATATAAGCAAACCTTTGATAAAAAATCATATCAAACTGAGGTAAAAACCTAAATCATCGTTACGAAAATCAAGCTCCGAGGACTAATAAGTCCAGGCATGTATTTTCAAATATTTACTCCACCTAATAAAATGTGCTACCTCAAAAATAACATGATGCTATTCTGTAGTTTTGCAAATATTTTGGCCCTTCTGGCCAGAATCAATGGATTGCTCTCTGATAATAAGCTTTAACCAATTTGATTGGGCAACCAAATGTTACTAGTCCTCCATGTAAGAAATGCAGTAGTGGCAACAATCCGATGCACCTCCATGCCAGTGTAGAGGAGGAGCCAAGTACCTCTACCGGAAGTTCCGCCCCTATTCTGCCTATATGTTGGCATCCGGAAATGCAACATGCGCAATACCAGTGAGAATACCTATACCACGAAAAGTCCTTGAAACAAGGTATGCATTGAGAAAGCCCTACGTATATCCATGGAGAAATGATGGCCTTCTGAAGGAAGTTCCGGAAGAAGTGCAAAAATGAATGAAAGAGATCTGGTGACGTCACAGGAAGTTGCGGTGACGCACACAGAAGAGATGCAAATAAAGTAACAATATAGACCTTATAGAACCTGATGAAGAAGTAATGAAGTATGCAACATTTCGCTGTGGAAATGAAGATTGCACATGCAAAGAAGCACCAAAGAAAATGCAAAACCATTTTACAATTGTACAGACGCAGTAATGCAAGTAGATGAAGTAATCATAAGGCTGGCTACATAGTGACTAGATTGCAGAGATGCGCCAATGTATATACATAAGAATATATAGAATCTGGATGCTCCACAAATGTACTTTAGTAAACTTGGACCCCGTGAATGAAAGGGCTGGAAGTGTGTCATAGTAGAATAAAAGCTTGCCTGGCCCAGTGTCAAGAGTCGGGCCGCTGAGTGCCTGGTTATCTACTCAAGAGGATACAAAAACGTGAGAAGCAAGCTCCGCTCCTGTTTGAGGTGTAATGAAAACCATTGAGGGTGCCAATATTTATTCATTTAATGGTATTAAAATACAATGAAGAGCTTGAACACATGGTCTCTAGTCACATGGTCGGATGAGAATAGACTTTTGGGTGAGCTACACCAAGACCAGAAGATAAGACCATGCTTCACTCCGTTTTATTCTCAAGCGCAGTGAGCCTCTACAAGGCTGAGTTCAAAGGTATTAATTGAATGGCAGAGCGTATGAGTGATGATGGATGTTGGGCTAATTGGGTGGGGAGGCATGACCAAGCCAAACCCCCCAGCACCTGGAGTCCCAGTTACGTGCTGCTAGCGAGTGGAATCTTCCAGAAGGGTACAAGCGTGCCAAACAATAATAGAGGGCCACGTATTAAGGAGCCCTATAGTTTGAGAAGCCAATAGTATGCCGTATATTTTCATGACACGGAAGGTGACTTGCACTTGGGATGGGCTTAGTTGCCCACCTGACCTTAGAGATCGAATCACGTCCCAGTATCCCATAGAAAGTATATGTAGATGTTCCCCGTTGACCAACCATAATCCCTAGTAGGTTTTTTTTATTTTGCCACGTATCCTGACGTCATTCATGACGAATATTTAGTATAAAGGCAATGTTTTTTTATGGATTATGTCGAGATAAGTCTGTGCGGTGTCCGTTCATGTGCGTTGTACTCCCTGTTTTAAAGACTTGTTATTAAGACAGCTTTGACTTTTGCCAACTTCTTGAGTCAGTTTGATTATTGATGCATGAGTAAGATCTGCATCCCAATCCATCTCAGATACTGTTACCTCATCTTAAAGGACCCGCTCTCTGGGTTCACTTGGTAGTAGAGGATGGTTCCGACCCATTGATCTTAGTAAACTCTTAGAGACTGCAGAATATCGGCATCCTCCGCCATTTAGCTGGAAGAACGCAAGGTTTCCTGTGGATAGTGGCCGACCATAGACAAACTTGCAAGAAAAGAAGATATAGGTGGGACGGGCCCCTCTTTCACAAAATCCCTCCTGGTTTCCACAGGCACTGAGCGGACCAAAGGCGAAAGTGGCCAGTTGGAGGAGGAGGCGATCCCGAGTGTCAAGAGCTGAAAGGCGAATGGTGAGTGGATTGAAGGATGTGGCAAACGGACATGAGAAATTTAAGAACGGGGGATTGTGATGGTAATGAAGAGTAACAGGGAGTTGGTTGAGTAAATATATGACGAAGAGCATCAGAGACGAAGAGCGTCCTGGAGTAAGCCCAGTGTCCTACTCTTAAGGATCTAGAAGGAGTCGTCTCAAAACCAAAGTGGGTAAAACTAGGCTACACACAAATAGATCTGTGAGAGGAGACGATTCAGGCTCCTATCAGAGTAATTAGGGGCAAGTAATAGCAGCGAAGAACGCAGAGGAAGTACATGTTGCAAAGTTGACTAGTTTGTCTGTTTGCGTATTTTATGTATAAGAGAGGTGTTGAAGAACGACAAGGACAGGCTGTGTTGAGTGAGTAGACAACAAAATGCTATTATCTATCTTCTTTAGTTATTATCGGTGCCGATTGAGGTAGATAGATTGGAGTAAAATTGTAAAACTAGAGGCGTTGAGCACTGGTTATTGGTGTACGCTCATATTTATTGTTTTTCTGAAACGTATTTTGTGTAAAATAACAGTAAGTATTGACAGTCAATTGAGACTGGTCACAATGGGGGATGTTACTCCACTAATGCATTTGTGCAAGCAACTGCCAAAACGCGCACCTAAGCTTAAACAGTACAGTGCAGACAAAATGTTCATGGCATGGCCACAAGGGGGATCACAGTAAAAAGCGCTTTCGCAACACATGACCACATACTTGCATGCTGCGTACACAGGGAAGAAATTGGAGGAAAGGTGAGCTAGCTTAGATCTTTGGAAAATGTACCAGGAGGAACGAGAAGATCCACCTCCTGAGGATTGGATGCTTAATCAATACAGGGAGGTGGGTTTCGAGCCTTCTGCTCCCCCTACCGCGCCTGAAGTAAATGGCGACAGTACGAAAGATGGTGGATTGTACCCATTAAGGGAAATAAAAGCAGCGATAGGATATATTAATCTGATATCTGAACAAACTGCTTATAGCAGTGACGAGAGTCCAGAAAAAAAGGGTTAAAGGAAAGGAGGACATCTCTGAGGTCCTTCAAGATAAAGAGAACAGTGAACATTCAAATGTATCCTTAGATATAGAACGAGAGATTAAGACATGGAAAGGAGAAAGGGATGGAGATGACGAGGTTAAGCTCATGCAGAACGAATAGATGGTTGGACAGATATTGCTCAAACTCGATGGGAAGGGTATTGAGTAAGTAAGTCAAGGAGAAGATCAAGACGAACAAGATAGAAAATACAGGGAACGAGAGAAATATTGAAAGAGGATGAGCATAAAAGGAAAAATAGAAAAGGTGAGAGCAAATGTACTAAGAGGAGCAGCTCAGAAAGGAAGAACGGGCAGAAGATCAGAGAAAGTATGACAACAGGCAGAGAACAATTGAAGAATGAGACAGGCTAGAATGGAAGTGAGAAGAGGAGGAAGAACAGAAATTACAAGATAAAAGAATGCAAAGATGAAGAGATGAAGAAGTGCGTAGAGCAAACAAAATAAGGGAAGAGAAAAGGCAGGGAGAAGATAAAGTTAGATGGGAAGCAAGAAAATGAAGGGAATTAGAAGAAGAAATAGAATGAAAAAGAAGACAGAGGGCATGCAATATTGATCGCCTTGAGAAAGAGCTGATGAAACCGAGTCCACTAATATCATGGGGCAACATAGAGGAGTTTCTCCTGCCGCAAGGAGCAATACCAGGACCGTCTAGGGTAAACCTAGATGAGAATTTTGAGATAGGAAGTATCATAGATAGAATCGATAAAGCTTATCAGGAGATGAGGACAAAAAAAAAACTGTCAAGAAGTAAGGGAAAAGAAGACCCATCCACAGGTGCCCAGTCACGAGGAAAGGAAGGCAGCCTGTTTAATTCTGAGCATAGAGCATTGTCTTTGGACAGGCTTATGTTAAACAGAGATGAGAAAGATGAAAGCCACACTAGTTGGGGACTAGACATGTCAGACGAAGTAAGAGAAACCTTCCGTGAGGAAGAGGGAGAAAGTGCTTGTGGTCCTGAGGGATGTCTGCAGACAGAGAGGGAAGTAAGATGGTCGGATTTAGACCAACCTAAAGATAGGACTCCAGACCCCATGGCGTACCCAGAGCGACCTAAAAGGTGGTCACACAGCGAGAGGGGAGAATCACCACCATATGTGAGCAGGTTGAGGTCATTGCCAGGTAGAAGGCAATTGGGAACCATTGTTCCCTCTATGTGTAGGCAGACGACGGGAGCAGATTGCGGATTTGGGTTCATGCATTTCCCCTATTACAGAAAGGAGGGCCAGACCGCAGTATATTCCTTGGCCCCAAATGAATAAGGATAAGTTAAGATGCAAACTCCCTAGTTTAAAGGCAGGTATGGGTAAATGGATTTATGAGCTAGAAAAGATGACAGGAAGAAAAACATTAGCTATAGTGGGCATTAAAGGACTCCTAGCAGCCATTCTTGGGGAAAGAGCTGATGACATATGGATGAGAGAAGGTTATTCAAGTGTCACAGCACAGAACACAGCTCATGATGGAGCGCTATTTAATAATTGTAGGGCGGCTGTCTGGAAAGCGCTTAGGGTACAGTACCCTGATACGTCAGATATGGGTGGAATTATGGCACGTAAAATGCAAGAAAATTAAGATCTGCTTGCTTATATTCAAAATTTTCAGGAACGATAGCCAGTATTTTGCCACATTTTGTGTCAGGGGTTGCCAGAACAGGTACAGAGAGAGCTCAAGAAGCTAGTGGGAATGGAAGCAGAGCCATGGGAAGAGATACAGTTGACTATCGTGCATCATTGCCGATTGCTGCAAGACAAAAATAAGAAGAGGGAGGATGCTAGGAAACTTGAGGAAGCTAAGTTAGTCCACAAGAAAATATCAAAGTATGCCATAGAAGAAGCAGTACTGACAAGCAGAGAGAGGCTGGGAATGCAGCAAATAATGGGTGTGCCACAGGCAAATAATCAACGCCAGTTGGATCAAGGAGGAAATGGGTTTGTGCTGAGAGGTAGAGGCACAGGTTTTACAGGAATTGGGGGTTTTCAAAATAATCAGGGTGGTTTCCAAAATAACCAAGGCGGATTTCAGAATCTGCAGAATGAAAACCAAAATGTGCAGGGAGGGCAATTGTGGAGATTCCCTCCTATATGTTGGACATGTGGTATGACAGGGCACATCGCGCGAACATGCGGGTGCCAAGGGTATGTACAGAATGGGCAATTCTCAAGACCGGTGACAGCTTATCCTCCAGCATATAGCTCACAAAGTAGGGACAGGTTTGCCCAAGATCAGACAGTGTATCAAGCACAAGTGCTGCAAAAGCAACAGGCTTTACAACCACAGCAAGCACCATTGAATCCGCCGCAAGGGCAGTCACAGCATGCACCCATACAGATACAGCAGAATGCAAATACAGGACAGTTATTGACTCCTAGAGTAGGGGGTGTCACTATTGTGGTAGGAAGTCCTTTTTTCGGGCACGGGGTTACGCCTACCCTGCCTCTGCGGGGGCGTTGGGGCATGGTTGGAACCCTCCCAGGGGTGAAATGCGTCCTTGGATGCGCTAGCCATGAACACCAGTGACCGCAGCAGGATTGTCTCATGGTCGCGCACCTGCGTGAATACCAGAGGAACGTTGAGTGCTGCTGGCTGCGACCTGTACCCCTTTCCGTCCCTCCCCCCAGGACTGTACTCCGATAAGTGCGCTGTCCTGGTTGGCTCACCTTTTAGTAGGGTCTGTGGGCACTCCGTCCTGCTACTTCTGACAGGGGCGCTTGATTCCCATGGACCAAGTTCCTTTACTGGTCCTTTGCGGGCAGAAGTCCAGCCCTGATGTGACTACCCAGTTCTTTTGGTAAGTAGTGCTCTGAATCTTGTCCATCTTCTTTTGCGCATTGGTTTTCAGCCTTTCTTGCTTGGCTTTACTAGGGTTATGGTAAGTAGTGTCCTTATTCTTGTCTGCCTTCTTTGCATGTTAGTTTCCAACTTTTCCTTGGTTGGCGCTGTATTATTCGCCTTTCGCTATATTCCACATGCTTGGTTCCCTAATGAGTGTCCGTTCTATTGTTCGTACCTTTAGTAATTCTGTTCTTGCTTTCTCCCCCGTGCAGATGATGGAAGTGGGTCCCTGGAGCTGCGAGGACGGATGCTGTGTCCGGTGCGATGCAGAAGCGGATCCGGAGTTGCTGGTAACAGGAGCGATGAAGAATTGGATCCGCGGTTGCAGGCAACAGGTGAGTTGTATAATGGCACTGCACGCATGCTTTTAACTGCGGCGCTCTCCCAGTTGCAGCGATGCGCTAACCTTGTCTTGTCTTCTTCTTTCGTTGCAGCGACCGGACTGGCTGAAGAAGAAGACCGAGAAGAGATGATGGAGCGGAGCATCGGATGCAGGGTGACTATTTCTCTGCAGCTTCGAACGTCGGTGTCACGTTGCTTGAAAGCAAGTTAACGCGAAGCGCTGGCTCCAAGGATGGAGCAGCTTATATAGCTGAGCTCCTTAGCCACGCCCATTAGCTTGCTCAGCCTGCCACGCCCGGTCTCACCTTAGTCCCTAGCACGTGAAGCTGGACCAAGAAGGCCACGCCCAGTACCTTGCAAATAGAGGCCTGGAAAATAACTTCCCAATGGAGTTACTGCAACCCAACATCAGTTCCCCACATGAGCTTGATGCCAGAGGCGCCAAAACAAAGTCCAGCCGGGCCCCCTGTGTCCGCGTGTCCCAAAGGGACACAGATAAGTCACTCCTCGGTATGGTCCAATGGCACCCACCATCCGGGGTATCTGTGCATGTGCCCCAGGGTGTGTGGTCGTGACAGCACTCCCCCTCAAGCCCCCGACTAGGGATGACCCTCGCGCTGGGCCTGGTTTGGTTGGGTTATTTTGATGAAAACATCTGATCAATCGTGGGGCATGGACATATTCACTGGGTTCCCAGGTGCAGTCTTGGGTTCCGTACCCTTTCCAATCAATGAGATAGTATAACTTGGATCGGACTCATTTGGAGTCTAAGATGTTCTTGACATCGAATTCAGGTTCTCTGTTCACTATCACAGGATCCGGTGGCGTGTTGATCCATGTTCCAGACTGTACTGGTTTCAGGGGAGAAACAGAATACAGGGTGGATTTTCATGTTTGGTGGCAAGTCTAGTCTCATGGCGACAGGATTGATTATAGCCTTGATGGTGTAGGGTCCCAAGTATTGGGGCGGAATGCCTGTGGCCCCTTCAGGGGAATGTATTTAGCCGCCAACCATACTCTGCCTCTGACTTGGTAGTTAGGAGCCCTTTTTCGATGTTGGTCCGCAAAGTGATTTTGCTTTTTTTTGGCCTTGGTTAGTTGTTTTGCGGCTTCCTTGAGAACCCAGGTAATGGTTTTTATATATACAAAGTCATGATTCTATGTCAAGACTCAGAGGCTCAGATTATGCTCAACTCTTTACTTCTCGAGCAGCCAAACCAATTACTTTCACTTAAAACAAACTGTCAATTGAACTACAACATCCATGATCACAGGAGAAATTGAAGTTTGTGATTCATTGGTTCAACATTTCATGTGATGTCAAAAGTCCAATCACGTCCCAAAGTCCATTATAAACACCCCTGTCATCCTTCCATCTTCCTCTTTCTGAAGCTGGTCAACTACCTCTCACTGAAAATTGAGAGAGCTACTGCCTGATGGGAAACAGAGTCTAAAAAAGCATAGCAATCTGAAAAAAAAAATGTCTAATGAAACACTGAATGTTGGGATATTTAGTCTGATGTCCCTCAGTGAATAAAGAACATGTGCGCCTAGAGAAACTACGAACCTTGAGGGACTGATAGTCAAAGGTCCAACAAGTCATTGATAGACCACTTGCCTACCAAAACATGGAATGTCGAAAAAATATACTAGGACATGTGCAACAAACATCAATGTTGTTAATGCATTTTTATAGTGAAGGCGAGTTACCCAAAAGTCCTTCCTTATAAATGATGTTGATAAACATGGATGACGGACTCAATAACATGGTTTGACATGTTTTATTAAAGAAATTGTTCATTTATATGTCAGAATAAAACGTTATGTATATTTGTCTCATATATCACTCCCATTAAAATATATCACTCATTTAACCTACCCAGACACACCTCTATCATGTCATCCACCAGCAAAACAAACATTGCACTTACTCCCGTTTGCGAAAAACAATTGCCTTTGAATATCCATCATCTCGACAACTGCCAGTCCACACAGGTCGCTCACAAAAGAGAACACACATTTCCGCTCAGACATATTTAAATTAATTTAAAGAATAAATAATGGTTTAGTTCTCAGGATAGCTTCACAAACGCTACAATAGATATAAAAACACTTGTTTTCAGAAAAGTGTTCATGGTATTGTCTGGAGACATGTTGTCCTCTTGTGGGTATCACAACTGCACGGCGGAGTCTCATGCTGAGGTGGTGACTGTAAGAGAAGAAATGCAGAGTCATAAATCAAGCAGTGTACCAACCAGGAAGTCAAAGCGACATGCCAAACAGGCAACAGAGCCAAGGCCCTGTTGAGGTCCACAACACCGTGTGCACCTGTAGCTCAACTAGAGAAAGTGTGAAGAGGAGATGATAAGGGTGACGCTGTTCACAGGGAAGGCTGCTGCAACAATTTATGCTCAAGGGGGTATCAATTTTTGCACTCCTTACAATTGGCCCAGCAACTAAGGCTCTGGGGACAATATGGCAGCCCTGTTGTCGCTCTGCAGGCGGTGCACATGTATTTCCTATTGTAGTACACGATCTCGTCACGCCCCAACCCCTCCACTGGATTCCTTGACGAATTATGTGTGCACTCTTAGCATCCATACCTGGTTTTAGGGCCAATATGGCTCCCCTCTTGTAGCTCTGCGCCCAACGCATTGTATAAAAATGTCTTACTGTAGTACACGACCTGGCCTCCCTCCCTCCTCCCTTCCACTGGATCCCTCGACCAATTATTTGTGCACTATTAGCACCCTTACCTGTGAACTCCAAAAGGAGTGAAACAGGTCAGAGGCCTAAACTAAGTACACGTGGATGATTAAACGGGTACACACGTGTGCCTGCAGCTTATAGTAGAGAAAGGGGGGGTTACAATTTAAGAATGCGTTAATTATCTTGACTAACAAGTGTATTTCCCACCTTATCAAACATCTGAAAAAGCAAAGGAAGATGGCTACAAAAAGCCCAAATCAATTGCCTGGAACAGAGCAGTAGAGAGGTGGCGAAGGGGCGCGAGGGGGACAGTTAGGAATCAAGGGAGGCGATATGGACTGGAAGCAAAGACAGAGAATAATGCAGAGTGCAAAAGTAAACACATGCATGCATATAGTACAGTAAGAAAGGACGCAAGATTATAGACAAGAGGGCAGCACCATGCAGAGTGTAGTGTGCACAATGTACACCCATCATTGTATTTTCATGTCTTGCAGGTTGCAGTGTTATTTCGACTATACATGAGGTACATAGGAACCAATTCAGGTGACAGGGGACTCCTGTGATAGGGTGCACGTCTGATAGATTGGATCTCTCGGAATGTGTAGCTGTTTCTTAATGAAGACAAGCCATGGGATACAGGACCCTGGGACATGAACAAGGAAACACACATGGCTCATAATGTGCGACTATGTACATACAATATATAATATTGTATGTACATAGTCGCACATTTTCAGCTGAACATTTGGACTGTGTAGTTTTAGAGAGATTTTTCCACGGCCTTCTGGTGGGAGGTTGGGGGTAAAACCATCTCACCTACTGGAAAGGCAAGAATTGCAACCAATCGTTAGGCACAACTCTCTCACAGCAGCAATGGTCACGCTTCTCTCAAGAAAGGAGGAAGGCTGTTAGTGAAGTACACTTATATATATTCAGTAAAAAAACTTTGTTAACGGGACGTTATGGTTAAGTTGCGCTACTAAAAACCTATGAAATTCAGTAAAAAAAAGTTTGTTAACAGGACGTTATGGTTAAGTTGCGCAACTAAAAACCCATGAAATTCAGTGAAAACACTTTGTTAAAGGGACGTTATGGTTCCAAGTAAAATCGAAAAACCCCTGAAATTCGCCAGTTATGGTAAGCTAAGCAACCATAACTCACGCCACCACCGTGCACTGCTAAGCCTAACACCCAGGACATCAAAGATGACATCACAAATGTGATGTAATACAACAATTGAGCTCCTGGTCACTCCTCAGGCCCTTCCCAGTTACCGACTTCCAGAACAGGACATTGTCCCTCTCTTCACTTGCTACGAAGAGCTTGTTCCATTGATTCATAGCATAATCATGCTTTTTCTGGGTGACTATATTTTTATAATTTCTTCTATATAGTTTTATTTTACTTTTAACCGATTTAGTACCCTATTTAACACTTTCTATAATCTTCTGTTTTGCCCTTTGGCAAACGTCATCATACCATCCCCTTTATCTATAACATAACATCAATATTATAATTAGTAATGGACATGTAGAGCATATACTAACTAATACAACACATAGTGGGCGTAAATGGGGTTTGCACTTTTGCAGCCATGGCCCGAAGGCCACCAAAGTCAGAACAATATTAGGTTTACAGAACTGGAAACCTTTGGTCTCATTACACTAACAGAAATTGAATGCAAAACTAACCAGCAATAATATAGCTTTATAGGACTGCAGCAGGAGTTCTACCGGTGTTATGGGCCCTGAAGACTGAGTTGAAGGCGCAAGCGAATTGAGAGCCATTAACGAGGTATGGGGGTCCATAAGGCCTGGCCTGGTACGGCCCAAGCTGCGGATGTACTTTGCTATTAGAACACCCTCAGTGTTTTATAAAAATAGAAAACAGACAAATGAGTATTAATGCTGCAGAAATGTATTTTTATTTGAAAAAAGAGTTAAAGGCTAGAGGATGGAAAGGGCAGTAGTGAAAGGAATAACATCTATTTTAGGTTCAAGTGTGCAGTGCCATGGAAATTAGGGTGCAGTTCATAAATTGCCCATGTGAAAAAAGACTGGTGTCTGTTCACCTTCATGGTTGAGGTGGTTGCAAGAGTATCATGGACAGATGATGTGTTTGGAAGTTCATCTGGTAAAGTTTATTTCAGGTAGTTTGTCTCCCTTTTGTGGAACTGCAGGATATTTGCTTTTTTGGTGGCTGTAGAAGCATCCCTGACAGGTGCTGTGGTCGAAAAGGAGGCTGAAGCTTCCTTGGTTGTTTTTCCCCGATTATGTAGGAGTGTAGACCATCTTCTTTGTTTCTGAGTATTGTGGGGGTGAAATAGCTCTTTATTGAGAATTCATTTTTGGGGCCAATAACAGACATTATCTGACGAGATTTGAGAGCTGCGTTAGACAAAATCTGCACAGCTGTCATGCACAAGGAGTAATTTGTCTAGATAGTGCTTAGATTTGCTTATTTACTGATTGTTTGCAGCATTAACTATTTTTTCCAAGTGGTCTGCAGGTGTAGCAGATGCAGTTACATTTGTCTTCATGAATTGAAATTATTTTAGCTAGCTCAAAGAAACAATATGCGTTTTGGGGAATTTTTGTAGATATATTTGCAGAGAATTAATGAGGCAGTCGTTATTAGCTGGAACTTCATATAATGCACCACGAACGCTGTCCTGTTTTTTTGCAGTGATGGATGGGTGTTTTTTCCTTGGTTCATTGAAGGTTAATGTGGCAAGCTTGGGGCTTGTTTCCTTGGTGCGAACAGCATGAGATGGCAGCTCATTGCCAATACAGAAAGCATCAGTTAGCAGGGTACATTAGCCTTCCCTCCCTCGTCGTGCAAAATGGAGCTGGATATCGTACCACACTTTGTATTGGAGAGTTATGGCATGGTCTCTATTAAAAATTCTGTTTGTTTTTAGTGCGTGCAGATCATTTTACTGATGTAGGGGTTGTGTGTGGTTTGATCTCTGCACTAATGTCTTGCCTTTTTTATAATTGATATTAAGACATTTTTGACCCTCTGGAAAGCTTCCTCATGCATCAAGCTTACATTTCATGAGAGGGGAGGTTTGCAGAGATGTCTATTTAGGCCAGGAAAGATTGAGATCAGACGCGTAGTTTGATTTTCACAACTTGATGAATTTCTTAATTATGCATACAATTTTGACAGGTAGTTGGTCAAAATTGGCAGTGGAAGGCTATCAAAATGTTAGGATAATTTGCATGGTGCTAGCCAGATTAGGAAATATTCGGTGAACCATTTAGTTGCAGTCTGAGTATTGGCTTTGCAATTTTTAATTTACAATGAATTTAAATCTGCATCTAAAATACAATTCTGACTTTTTGCGATATTACCAGGCTTGCAAAAATTCTGTGTTTTTTGGGGTGACAAGGAATGAAGAGAGTGACCAAGTGGTGCCATAGTTGTTGCTATAGACTTTTATTAAATGATAAACCAAACATATCTATCCCTAACTCCAAGGGAATTTCCCTACCTAAACTCATGAAACTCGGGTGCTCGTCAGGAAGTCTGTGTGAGTCAAAACAAAAAGGCCCAATGTCAGTCACAAAGGCTCCTACTCTAGCCCTGTCACTACAACAAAACACCATCAAGTCCATCTACTGTTCGTAATCCAGGAGAATGATTCCAAATTCCTTCCAGGTTGTTCAAACCAAATGTTCCGCAAATGTTCTGGGTTCTCCATGACCCAACAGAAAATAAACAATTGCATAAAGTTCTTGTGGGGCTAGGAGAATGACTCCCTTCTCCTAGCTGTTTCCCCAATGTCTTCCACAGTTCATAATAATGTGTGTGGCTCCCTAAAGTAGGTTTTCACAATCTCTAGGTTGGGTACAATTCTTGAGCCACCCCTACTGGGACATATAAACTGTTCCTGGAGTCCTTCTCAACTCCCCAGTACCACACTTTGTGTGGAACTGGAACAGGGAATGTTAGCGAGAATTCTCATTTATGGCTAATTTCCCTCACCTAGTGCTGGACTTCTGGAGTTTATTTGTTTTCCACTTGGTAAGAGTGTGAGCTTTTCCCCACTCTTACCTGTGTTTTGCCATGTGTATTTCCCTGTTTTCGTGATTGTGGACTCTGAAGAACACCACTTCATTAACCCCCTTCTTTTGTGTGTCACAAAGCACCCTTAGTGCCGTAGCACAGAGTTGTCTTTGAGACTTCCCGCGACTCCATTTCTGAGGCTGACTACAGTCCCCCAGAAAAGGGTAAAGTTGCCATTAACTTTGCTTAGTCAATCTACCACAGATCCAGTATACCCCATTTTGCATGGAATACTGGAAAGGGTTAATTCGTGTCCCTTTTTATCTGTACCTCCTAGAGCAGTGTTTTGCTCTTTTAACATTTAGACTTGGCTGGTGGCAGTGGTATCTATCCTAACTTTTGTACCGCAATTATATTAGATAACGTGGTATTGTTTTTGGCTATTATATTAGCCTTGAACATAAAACCGCTTGACCAAATTGTCTTTCTTTTAGCTCCGGTTGGGTTTATTCGGCACTTCTTTTTGTTAAAGTCCTTCTTGTGATTTACTTTGCGCGGCAAACTAGGTTTGCCTTCTTTGTTCGCCGTCTTTTGGTGGGCTTCTGCTCAGAAGCCCTCCATCAGGCGCTTGGGTGTCTAGGTGGGCTGAATGTGAGGGAGCGGTGTGGTCACCCCCTGCACAGGGTATCCTAGGAAACCCAAGTTGCGCTTTGCCATGATTGGCTGAGGTGGTTGTCCAGGCTGGACAACCCCCCTGCTGGGTGATTGACAGCCAGGCTGTGTGAATGGGGGTTTTGCGCATAAAAGTCAGGTCTCTTGGGCTAGAAGCCAGAGAGTCACCACTGGAACTACAAGGAACTGAAGAGAAGCGGAGAGAATGACGACTGCTGCAACTACCCCATCCCGGTGAAGCCCTGCTGCATACCTGAGCTATCTACCCTTCAACAACTAAGAGAAGATCCAGTCCGGAGTATCCTTCCCTTGAGCCTGGTGGGGATAACCAGCTCATCTTCCACAGCCAGATGATCCTTTTCCTTGGTCGAAATCGCTGCACACTGCTGTAGTGGTCCGGATAGCCATTTGAAGAGCCTCTCCTGTTTTTAAGGAGCACGCCTTTTATTCATTGTTGCTGCTGCCGGCTTCATCCCTGTGTGGTGCAGACCCCCTTCAGACGTCCTCCTTCACAACGAAGCTCCAGAAATCGAGGGTCAGCAGGAAACCAACAGGAACAACTGCCAGGGCACCAGCTGCACCATTGGAATATGGTACTGTGTTCTGCTTGAGGAGACTGGGTGAACCCCTTTTTCTTCATCTCCAAGGCTTGCCCTTGTCTTCCCTCCTTCTTATAACTTTTGCTTCCGGACATTGACAATATCGAAGTACTCTTGGCTACGTTGAATCGTGAACTGTCTGACTGTGTGATCTTTGGCAACAGGCCCCCGGTGTCACTTGACCCTGGCTCCGGCCCTTTGACTCTTGAACTCCTGTCTCGGAGTGTTTCTCGATTCTGTCTGCCTAACCAAAATATTGCCTGTGATTTTTGCCTCCAACTCCCTCTCGGTATCTCAGGTGCTAAGTGTGTTTTTGCCCGGTAGCATTTCATGTCAGGGATACGCGTTTGATTAGTAGACCGAACTGTCAAAAAGTGGACGCAATCGTATTTGCGGTAACGTGTTTTGTTCATAACACTGGTTCATCCAAACACAGTGAATTGGTTAGTTGTAGTATATTTGACGTGTGGTTTGTGTTTAAGTTTAATAGAAGTGTTTATAACAAATGGTTTAAAAATAAATGTACTTATATTTTTCTACCTCAAACCTTGAGTCAGTGTTTGCTTGAGTCACAGTAATTGTGGTGTCTTTGTGTAATCTCGGCTACTGCTCATATACTCTTGAGATAAGCCTGGCTGCTCCGCCACTGCTACCACTCTGACATAGTAGTACAGGCTTGTACCAAAGGTAAAACTTGTATTGCCACCTGAAGTCTTAATTGTGTGTAGTGGTCCCTAAGGGCACTGCACGGGATTCTGCCTAACAGGGAACTGTATCACAAAATGGATAATTGTTTATTTATTTATTGTGCATTTGTTTGGCACCTATACACAAGACAAAAAGAAAACTTTTCACTATATCTTTATGGCTTACAGTCTCGTTACTTCCTACACTTGTATGTGTTCCCATTACCTTCTTCCGGGGAACTCTTCACAGGTTTTGCCAGGGGTCGGTGGTCCACACTTCTTAGTTCAACTTCTTCCTTTAGTACTCCTCAGCGTCTTGCCTCTCTCCACCTAGATGTTATTGTGGATCACATTGGCATAGCTGTCGGACACCTTGGACCCGCTGTGACAGGTTACGCCCCCTCCATGGACTCTCGCTCTTTCCTGATAGTCACCTACACAGGTCTGCTGTAGTCTAAGGTAGTTCTTGGCACCGTTGTCAGACCACACAGTCCACCCACTACAGGTCGTGCCACCATCTCGCAGTCTCTGCAAGTTTATTGCGCCGGTTCCCAACCAATAAGCAAGACCCTTCTCGGGTGTCCTGCTATTCCTCTTCTCAGCCTTGGACACAAGCCTCGCTGCAGTCTCCCAAAGCCCTGCACCATTTCTTTTGGCTTTTATGCAGCCTTCTCAGTCACCTTCCTCTGGTTGTATCCCAGCTTGCCAGAACTGCATGGTCCATTGCTGGACGGGTCAGCAGATGACAAAGAACACAGTCCAGCTCTGTTGTTCAGTCTGAATAGCGGGTACGGCCCCCGTGTAACATCCTTCCAATTGACCACAGATGATCTAGCTTTTGACCTGCTATAATGTAGCGTTTTTGAGCGCTTCTTCATCTTAGTCAGATACTCTTCCTCTTAGGTTTTCGGCATCACCATCTGTCTCTACAGGAAATTGCGACAAGAAATCCACATTACCCTGTTCCCTTCCTTTCCTGTGTTCGACATGGAAACAGAATGGTTGTAGGTCTAGAATCCAGCGCATAATGCAGGGGTTTGTGTCTTTGCGCAGGCTAAGCCAGGTTAGGGGGGAGCTGTCTGTCACCAATCTAAATTTGGGACCGGTAAGACAATATTGCAGGTGTCCCACAGCCCATTTATTAACAAGGGCCTCCAACTCTATGGTCGCATTATTGTTTTTAAAAGGAAACAACTTCAGGCTCATGTCGAGAAATGGATGTTCCATCCCATCATGCATTTGTGATGCGACTGCACCAAAGCCAAACTTTGAAACATCAGTCTGCAGGATATATTGTTTATTGAAATTTGGTACCTCAAGTATTGGCTCACTGCAGAGGATGTGTTTAAGATTATTGAAACTGGGCTGATTTTGTCAGTCCAATTGAATGTTCTGCAGCTCATCATTTTTCAGTTTGTCCATCAAGTAAGGATATAATGCTTGAGTAATCCAGAATGAGCCACCGATAATAGCCTGTAAGGCCTAAGAATGCCCTTAACTCTCTTTTGTTCTTAGGGGGGGAGTTCTGCTGGCTGCCTTAACCTTCTCGGCCTGAGGCCATTACCAACAAAGAAACCTACGTATTTTACGGCCGACTGGGCCAAGTGGCATTTCTTTGGGCTAGCGATTAACCCTGCCTCTCTCAGTGTCCTTACAATTTCGTACAAGTGGCGTAGATGTTCTTCCCAGGTTTGACTATGGTTACTATGTCATCAAGACATGCACTGGAAAAGCTGGACTAGGGTCACAATATCTTACACATAAGGCAATAGCCCTTGGTCAGATCAATCATGGAAAGAAAAACCGTGGATCCCAGTCTGTCAATAAGATCATCGATCAGAGGCATGGTATTCTTGTCAACCTGGGATTTCACATTGAGTTTGGGGAAATCTATACAAAATCACCATGATTGATCTGGTTTCCCGATCAGGACTATTGGCGAGGATCATGGACTTTCAGAACGTTCTACGATTCCTGCCTCCAACATCTTCTCCACCTCCCTGAGCAGTGGTCGAAGTGGGTGGGAGCGGTGCTCCTATAACTTTTCCAATTAAGCTTTACTGTTCCTATACTTTTTATTTTTTTTTAAACTGTTCTGGAATGGTTTTGTTTAAAAAGAAAGTGTAGGAAGACGTTGAATCTTGCACTTTCAGTGCACTGCATTGAACATTCCCTTAAACAGCAGGTGCATGTGTTTGGGGGATTGCATTTTGTATGTGAGGGGGTGTGGCAATTGGGTTTGTGGGGAGCAGGGGCAGGCCAGTAGGGAACATAGTTCCACTACTTTCAGACACTTTGACCACTGTCCATGAGGATTACTTCCTTCATAGATTTGGGAATCCTGTAAGGACTACGCTAACCACTTTAGTTCTTATATAGTGTTGGAAATTATTAAGTCTTCCTGGCTCTTCTCTAAACACATCGGGAAAGTGATCATGGCGGTCTTGGATATCCTGTTGTTTTCTAGACAGCAGCACCTGGGCTATGCAGTTTCATCCGACAAGAGAGCCACCATTATCACTAATGTTTTCTCAACTGGGTCCTCTCTCCATTCTTTTAACAGATGTATATGATAAATCTGTGTTTTCAGTTTTGTGACTGGTTGTAACACTGATAGTTAACTGGCCCTGTTTGTTCAAGAATTTCATATGGGCTGTGCCACCCTGAAGTAATTATGTGCTCTCAGGTTGGTAGTAATACCAAAACCTTCTGGCCCAATCTGTTTATGGTCTTCTGGTAATGATAGGCTTTCTGGGTTCCCTGGGCTTTTTTTAGGTGTTTATATATCAGGTCCCAGACGTTTGGACATCTGAGATATGGGTAAAACAGAGTCCTCATGTTCCTCCCAAGTTTCTCTAAGCATATCTGGGATGTCCCTCGGGTCCCTCAAATATAAAAGTTTGAATGGCGAAAAACCTAAAGAGGCTTGGGGGGATTTGCGGATTGCAAAATGATCCCAAGATACCATCAAATTCTAATGTCAGCCATCGCCTCAACCAACTTCCTAAGGATGTTCTTTTGGGTCTGATTAAATTGTTCCACAAGCCCATCTGTTTGTGGATGGCATACAGAGATGCGAAGTGTGGTAATGTGGACAGTTTATTTCACTGGAGCCATGAGACTTGACATAAAGGTACTCCCTTGTTCTATTAGAATCTCCTTAGGGAAATTGACATGTGATGAATAAGGTATCAAGTATTTTAAAATCTACTGAGAGGTATTGCTTTCATTGGGAATGCTTCCGGATAATGGGTTGCGTAGTCAACAATGAACAAAATATACTTGTTTCCTTGTCAGGATGGTTCGAACGGGCCAACAATTTCCATCCCTATTCTTGAGAATGGGACATCTATAATCGGAAGGGGCTGTAATGGGGTGCTGGAACATTGGACTGAGCTGTTTTATTGCATAGAGTGCATGTGGCAACAAAGTTTTTAATGTCTGCTTGTTCCCCTGGGCCAGTAGAATCTGGGTACTATTTGGTTCTGTGTCTTGTTGATGCCTAGATGTCCAGATGTTAAGTGGCCATATGTCATTTCTAAAGCAATGCACCTATGACCTCTAGCCACCACAAATTGTGTTCTCGATAATCCTTCGTTGCTAACATCTTCCCGATAAAGGAGACCTTTATTTACAAAGAAGAAGGGGCCTCCCTTTTCTCTACCCTCTTCCTCCGAAATGGCATGATGAAAAGCCTCAGTCAATATTGGATCATGCTAGATCAGGGACTACTTTTGTGTCTTCATCAACTGGACCTCACACTTCTGCACTAAATGAACATCTTTCTCTATCAAAGGGACCACCTCCATGAGGAGAGGTTTGTTGGCTTTTCCAAAACCCTTGGTATCCGCTCTGTAATTTCTTGCTCAGGGCTTCGACAGGTTTGGGAAACAGAGCCACCTCCAACACATCCTGGGCTATTTTGTCTCCAATTTTTATTTGGTAGGATTTATTCTCCTGATTATGGAGCAGAATCTTCACATCCCCATGTAATCTGGGCCGACCACCCTGCTACCACATCTAGTCCATGCCTCCATGCCAGGCCGGACCTAGACACAAGCAGTATGTATATGCCTTTTGGTGGGGACAAAATTAAGCTTGTGGGTACCAATTGTCATTTACCACTTTCAATCACTAGGTCCCAAATACTACTAGGTTGAATCTGATGGGTACTGTAGGGTGAGAGGCTCTAGAGGACAACTTGGTAAATCTAAGGGTCTCACAATTTTTAACAGTTGAGGAGGATCCCACTACTGACACCATTTGCGGCGACAAGGAATGGAGAGACTGATCCAGTGGTACCATAGTGGATGCTATATACTACCTTTAATCAAAACTATATATCCCTAACTCTAAGAGGATTTCCCTACCTAAACTAAAAAAAAAAACAGAAAACAGGTGCTCGTCATGGAGTCTGTGTGAATCAAACAAAATGGCACAGTTCTGGTCACAAAGGCTCCTACTCTATCCCTGTCACTACAACAAAACACCATTAAGTTCAGCTACTGTTCGTAATCCAGGAGAATGAATCCCTTCTCCTTCATGTAAAGCATCCAAATACCTCTCAGGTGGTTCAAAGCAAATGTTCCACAAAAGGTCTGGGTTCTCCGTGACCCAACAGAAAATAAACAGTGCCATGAAGCTCTCATGGGGCCAGAAGAATGACTCCTTTCTGCTAGCTGGTTCCCCCAATGTCTTCCACAGTTCTTAATAAGGTTTGCAGCTCCCTTAGGGAGGTTTTCATAATCTCCAGGTTTTGTACAATGTTTGATCCGCCTCCACTGTGACGATGAAACTGTTCCTGGAATCCTTCTCGACTCTCCAGCACCACACATTTGTGGAACTGGCCTGGGAACTGTATCACATAATGGTTTCACTATATCTTTATGGCTTACAGTCTCATAACTTCCCGGCGCCCTCCCGGACTTGTACGTGTTACTGTTACCTTCTTCTGGGGAACTCTTCACCGGTTTTGCCAGGGGTCGTGGCTCCACACTTCTTCATTCAACATATTCCTCTAGTACTCCACTGCGTCTTGCTTCTCTCCACCTCGAGTTATTGTGTACTGCCTTGGCATAGCTGTCGGACCCCTTGGTCCCACTGTGACAGGTTATGCCTCCTCCACTGTCTCGCGCTCTCTCCTGATTGCACCTACGTGTCTCTGCTGTAGAATACTTTAGGCAGTGTCAGAACTGTTATCGGACTGCATGGTCGACCCACTACAGGTTGTGCCCCCATCTCTCAGTCTTCTTGGGTGTCCCACTCTTCCTCATCTGTGCCTTAGAGACAAGCCTTGCTGCAGTCTTCCGAAGCCCTGCGCCAGCTTTCCAGGCTTCGATGCAGCATCCTCGGTCGACTGGTTCTCCCTTTGGTTGTATCAGAGCTTCCAGCTTGCCAGAACTACATGGACCATTGCTGGACGGGTCAGCAGATGATGAAGAACACAGTCTGCCTTTGCTGTTCAGTCTAAATAGTGGGGACGGCCCAAGGGTAACGTCCTTCCAATTGACAGCAGCTGTTCTAGGTTTTGACCCACCCAAATGTAACATTTTTGAGTGCTGCCTCCTCTCAGTACTGTTGTCATCTGATGGGTTCGATATTTCACAATAACACATAGTTCCGGAGATGATCTTATGTTGATATACGATTTGGGCGTTATCGTCAGGCTACGTGGTAGGATTTCACAGGGGTTGTACCTGCCAATTGTGTCCTTATGCTTAGGAGAGGAGTCCCTCTCCATGAGATCCTCCTGCATTTTACCACCCCTAGGAGGACTATTGGTTAACTGCCTCACCTCCCTAGCCTCAAGGGAAGGGATTCTCCCCTGGAGAGAAGTGATGCCATCTGAAGGATCATCACACGTCTTCTCCTCTAGGCTCTGATTCTCAAGGAGATTGAATGATATCTGTGTCATTGGAGTACTAAGACACGGTGTCTATGTGCAGTAGTAGAGATTACACGCTACTAGACATGTGTTTATCTGATTGTGGCTTTTGTGTAGCAATGTGGGAGGTAATTAGCAGCAGCAATAAGTGTTAAGTATGCAAATGGTGAATGGAACTGCAGTTGTGAGCAGAAATGAGCAGGTAGGGACTGCACAGAAATGCAGTCTTGTTTGAAGGCATGATACCTGGTATCGGTGGTAAAGATTAAAATTCTAGTCTTTGGGTAGAACATGCTAAGGACCCAAGGGGGGCACAGAAGAAATGTCTGTGTTCACGTAAGTACCTTTCAAAGTCACAAGTCGCAAGGATTTGATCGTGCCCCCATTAGGAGTGGTTCTTAAGAAGGCAGTCATAGAGTTCAGGTTAACTCATCATTTATCTTGGTCAGAGAAGGCATCCATCAATTATTTAATTACAGAAGAGGAGTGTTGGGTAACCTATACTTTTGTCGATCAGGCAGTAGGGTTAATAATGTAGTGTGGAGGATGGGAAGGCTAGCAAAATGTGATATTAAGTCTGTTTTTTGTCTATATCCTTTTAGACCTGTATAATTTCTGCTTGTTTGGCATGCAATTCCACAAAGAGATATTTGTGGGTAAGATTGTGCTGATGGTCTGTTCCATATCGTGCACCATATTTGAATGCTTCAGCACATTCCTGCAATGTTGCTTTTCTTTTAAGGCAGGGTGGGAATAGGTGCTGCATTATCTGGGTGATTTCTTGATTGTGGGTAGAGATGCTGTGAAGGTTGAATGTGAGTATTTGTTGCAGGACTTCATTGCATTGATGGGAGTTAGGGGTTCTGCTGGAAACATAGAAGATGGAGGGGCTAGACACAGTATTGGCATTCTTGGACATAGAGCTGGTTACAGTGATAATCTGCTCCAGGCTACCACGGATAAGGTAGAAACAACTTTGTAATTGCTAACAGTCTCTATAGCATGGAGGATGAAGTTGAGGGAGTTGCAGAAGTTGCTAGAGCGCCTGAATTTTGCATGCAAGGTGGTAGCTCTGGGAAGAATTCTTTTTAGGGATGATAGCACAGTGAATGTCAGATGCTAAATTGCTACTTCAAAGGGTGCAGATGTCTGGGGAGGATATTAAGGTGTCTACAAGTGGACCATTAGGCATGGGAAATGCACATTCTCTCTGATGCCTCTGGAGCAGGAGGTTTCGGATTGTACTTGCAGGTAAGTTGTGCACTCAGATGTGGCAGGAGCATTGGAGTGGGGAGGATTCAACATAGCTTTTTGGGAATGGTTTCCTTTGGTGGTGGTGTTGAGCTTGAGGATAAGAGAGTTGTTGAACAGGAAAGTGAACTTTGACGTTGACAACAAAGGGGTGGTGGAGATCATGAACAGGCAGTCGGTAAAGGATGCAAGGGTTGCCAAGTTATTGTGGGTTTTGTGTTGCGGTGCCTGCATAACAACATTGCATTCAGAGCAAAGCATGAGCCTTGCAAAGATAACAGCACAGCAGATGTCTGTTTTGTTTTCAATGGCAGAGTTCCATGGGCTGGCTGCTGAGGTGAAAAGAGATGGAGTGCAGATTCTGGATAGGCGGTGGCAGCTGGCAGTAACAGGGCACCCGGGCTCGGGGAGAAGTCGCTGTCTGCAGCGCCCCATGCAAGATACTGGACAGCATGGTTGGACTTTGGAAATGGGGGGACCGCATTGGAAGGATTAGCTGGATGGAGAGGCAAGGAAGAGGGATGATATGATAAAGTGCAATTTTTCTATCTATTTATTTATTTATGTATTTATTTATTTATTTATTTATTTATTTATACGCATAGCCAAATGGCTTTGTGTATATATACAAATATACAAAACAATACAATCAATTAGTAAAAATGGGGATTAAAATCGAACATAAGACATTACATTAAAAACGAAAGAACCACAAAAACAACACCACATGGTCAATCAACAATTCAAAAATAGCCATTGGCTTACATAGATTCTTAGCCGATTGGCTTTTAAGAAAAGATTACTGTTCAGATCAGCATCGTAATAGATTAAAAATGTCCACACATTTCCAGTAAAACTTCACTATATACCATATTAAATTAGGGTTAGATCCCTCTGTAAAATCATGCCAAAGTGAAGTCAAATCACTGCAGTTAAAATCGTTATTATATGATTTCAAGTAGCTGTCTCGGATCATAGATAGGCTCTCACATTTGATAAGTAAGTGTTCTAGAGATTCGATGTCTCCGGTGCCACATAAGTGACATACGTGTTCTAGGCGTGAGATACTTTGCTGTGCCCCATCCGTAGCACGAGTTGCGCTCAATTTACATTTCAGTTACATTTCAACTTGAGATATTGGCCCTCATTACAACCCAGGCGTTAAGGGGTTAACGGCGCCGTAAAAGGTGGCGGCGCCGTTAAACCCTTAACGCCTGATTATGAGGTCCCTTTGCGGGTGGCACTTTAATGCCTGCTTTTAGCAGGCGTTAAAAAACCAACCCGCAAAGGGACCTAGGAGCTAATTACGGCACCGTAGTTTACGGTGCCGTAATTGGCGCCTTCTCCAGTCCCATTGAGCCCTATGGGGCAAAAATGGGAATGGGGACGAGCCATGGCGGCATGGGGAATTACTGCCCCGCCAACCTCGGAATGGGGCGGTAATTCCCCATTCCGCCATGGCAGAGTCGGTAAGTTACCGGCATGGACCATGGTGCTATTAGCACCATGGTCCAACACCTGGGTCGTAATGAGGGCCATTGTCTAATGACCGCACTGTTCAAGAATGCAGCATGGTAAAACGGTTTGCCCAGTCGTCGGCTAATATAATCCCAGATGGTGCCACTATGGCTATGAGTGTATAAGTTCACCAGGTGTTGTTCTTGGTTTATCATACACAATTTGCATTTCAATTTATATATGGCAAGGTAGGTATCCCCCAAATCATAAGCGAGAGCCAACCACTATTCCACTCACAGTAGGCAGTTAACAGCAAACCCAAGGTACCTATAGATTTCTGGTTGTCTAGTTCAGAAAAAGCCTGCATGAAATTAACCATCATGGTTCCATCATTTAAAATGCAGAGATGTTCATATAACTTGACAGACTTAAGATAGAGGTCGTGCTTGACCCCCTTCAGGTCACATTCTAGGAATAAGTATTCAATCGGAAGGGTCTTGGGCATACGGAAAGGTTTCCGCACTGTATGGCTTTCGAAGATTTTTAGTTTGACTAGATAATGATTTCCCATATCTCGATGCCATAATACAAAATGGACAAAACCTTAGCCTGATAGAGTGTTAGCGCCGACGCAATGGAATACCCTTGAGGAGACCAATGAAAGGTGTTCTAAATATGCACCCCAAAGTATTTATATGAGGTCACACATTCAAGGAGAACGTCTTTCAGTTTACATGTGAGACGCTTACTGGCTCGTCGGGTAGGGGAGAAGATCATGGTTTTTGTTTTCCCAATGTTAATGGATAGGTCATTAAGGTCGGAGAATTCACTCAAAGCGGTGATCAAGGCTCGTAGACCTTTGGGAGTATAATCCATTAAAAGCAGGTCATCGGCATAGGCCAACAAAGTGGTCCGATGCCGCCCAACCTTCACAGGGTCAATAGGCAAGTTGGTAAATGTGGACGCGAGGTCTGCCAGGTAAAAATTGAAAAGAATTGCTGCAACTATGCAGCTTTGCTTGACTGCACGATAGGTGGGTATAGATTCAGAAAATTAGCCTTCAGCATTCAATCAGATCCATATTGTGGTGTCAGAGTACAGCAGCATTAACATAAGGAGAAGGCCAGAAGGGATATTCCATTGCGTCAATTTCTGACACAGTCTGTACTTCCAATTTATTGAATCAAAAACTGCGGCGAAGTCAATAAATGTGCAGTAGACCGGGCTCTTTCTGCGAAGCCAAGCGTTCTCATCTAAGGATACAAATATCAAAAGATTATGTAGGGTAGAGGCTTTTTTAATGAAACCCATTTGGTTCGGTGGTGAAACGTGGTTCTCAGATATCCATTGATTTAACTCTATAAATAGTACCTTTGCAAAATTCTTAGTGGGAATATCGAGCATTGCTAATAGTCGATAGTTGCTGGCAAGATTGCAGGGGCCTTTTTTGAGTATGGGCAAGATATTACTTTCACGCCATGTTTTAGGTATGGCGCCATGTAAGCCTATCTGCGTGAAAATCAGATGCAGCGCATGTGCCGACATATAAGGAGATTTTATGACCAACAAGTTGCATATCCCGTCTGGTCCTGCCGCTCGAGAGTTATTGAGCTGTTCAATAATGACCGTGATGTCCAGGATGCTACTTTGACATACCCAGCACGAGTTAGGTAGCGGGAAGTTCAATTCACCCTGTGTCCTACAACCAAGGGAAGATACTATATAATCAATCCAATCTGCCTCGATAACACCATTCATGGGCAGCGCCTGTTTTTTATTGTCACACAGGGCATTCCAAAGCTGGGTACTATCTTGTAATAGTGCAAGCTGTGCAATTTCTTCCCATTTACACATTTCACGCTCCAATTTGTACTCTCTTAGCCACTTTTGCTAATTTGTTTGGTCGTTTTAACAAAAATAGTTGTTTCTTGAGCAGTGTAGGTGCTCATCGTGGTATAGAGAACAGCAGAGATTTGTACTCGCACCTTTTTTTTTTGCGGCTGCAATGGTAGGATCAAAATGTGCTCGCTTGGTGATGGGCCGATTTGTGCGTTTGGCATCGCTCTTATATCTTCTAGTCACTAGTATAGCTTGATCAAAGTCACCATTTCAGACAAAGCAAACACGAGCTGTGAGGTAACTAACAAGTGATCATAGTCATAGTGTGATATGAACTGAGGTAATAAAGACTCTGCCACATTGCTAGCTTTGGTTAAGTTCGCCGGATTCCAGCTAATGCGGTTACCACTAGGGTTGACATGGATGTCGCCATTTAGGTGATACTGGGCCTCATTATGAGTTTGCCGGTCTGGATACAACGGTAGATACAACGGTACCGGTAAGCTTGCTGGTACCGTTGTATCCGGACTGGCAAACTCTGAGTTGTGCTCGCGGGTGCCTTTCATTCTGCCAGGTCAGACCTGGCAGAATGAAAGGCACCCGCGAGCACAGCTTGCCTGTAGCACCGGCACGGTAATGAACTGTGCCGGTGCTACAGGCATCCCCATTCCCATTGAGCCCTATGGGGCTCGAATGGGGATCACCCGAGTTGGGCAACAGCGAAAGGGCAAATACTGAGTCCGGCAGGGCCGGAATACCCTGGTAATTGGCCATTTGCGGGTGCTGAACTTTCTTGCAAGTTTGGAGGTAGCCTTGCGGTTTTACGAGGAAGGCTACCTCCAACCTTGTAATGAGGCCCACTGACTACTATTGAGTGGCCCATTGATATTTGTCAGGAAGACACACAAGGGGAAATGATCACTCTCCTCCCTTGGGACCACCGCCATGTCCTTAGCCAGCGGAGTAGCTTTCTAAATAGCAAAGACATAGTCGAGCGTAGAAGCACTTATGCCACTTACATGAGTATAAGCCACTTCAGAATCGCCAGGGCAAAACCCATTGAGTCGGATGAATCTGAATGCTTCTAGGAGTGCAATGCAATCTTTTGCCAGGCAGTTAGTTACCAGTGGTTCTAGATGAGAATGGAGTAGACTCATGGCTATCAAGGTGATTAGCCTGATTTAGTTCTATGTATGAATTAAAGTCACCCACTATCAATATTGGAAACTCATAATGGTAGCGTTTTAACAAAGTTTTGACTGTCCTTACATTGTTAATAGTGGCTTTCCTGTTGGGAGGGTCATATAGGTTGATAAGAATGATACTCTGATCGTGATATTTTAGTTTGACTGCTTGTACCATCGATGAAGAATTAGCAAGCTCCACCATTGGCCAGGGGGCTTTTACTGTAATCAGTACTGTAATCAGTAGACCTCCTTTGGGACGACCGATTGGGCCTTTGGATGCTAGCTGCTGATAAGTAGTATGACCATCAAATTCTACTATCTCCTGCAAGGCTACAATAGCGAAGTGGTTCAAGTAAGTTAACAAGCCGTCACCACTAAAAAGGTGCAAGAAACCTTGCGTATTCCAGGAACATAGCAACTTAATGTCATTGAGACACCATTCCAAAATGTCCCCTGAAGACCGAGGGGAGCCATTGCCAGTAGCCATTGTCATCACTACCCCCTGCATGAGGGGCGCACTGCAGCGGCAAGGACCTGCTTCCTTGTGCAGGTAAAGAGTTGGTGTTAACTGCCTCACAAACTGTACTGTTAGGCATTCCTATGCCTGCTATGGACAAAGGTGGAAGAGATTGTTACATCAGACGCACTGGGTGTGTTTCCAAGATGTTCAGTATGCCTATGGATCTATGGCTTAGCAAGCTCAGGGCAGTAAACAACTTGTCATTGTTCTTTTGATTAATAGGAGCACTAGGCCCAGATTTGGAACGGGACAACTGAGTTATATCACACAAGTATCCTAATTTGAATAGATTGTCATGGTATTGCTCTACATATCGAAGAAGGGATTTCAGACCTAAACCACACATTTGATATATTAGTTGTGATATGCTCCATTTGATCCACTATACGTATATCATCAGAGGTAATTACTCTCAAGGGGGCGACTGAATGAAACAAGCTCAGAACAGCTGCCCGATTCAAAGAGGGTAGGTACTGTTCTGTTGCAATAGTTTGGAGTTGTAGCGCCCTGCACGTAATCTCACTCTTAGGGTCACAGCTGGGTCGGCAGGACACGGAATACATATAGGCGGGGGTCGAGGGTTAGTCTGATTAATACATGTAACCGGTCCCACACCCGATACATTTTCAGGCATCATGGGGCACAGGTTAATTATAGAATTGATTGGTTTGCCAGTCGAGTTGAGCTTAGCAACGACACAGGCATTTTTAGTGGTTTTTGGTCGCTTTGCATACATAAAGGCCTGAGAGGTTATAGGTTTTTTTTTCTTTTTTTTTAAGGTGACCGCTTTAGTTTTCATGGTTCCTGGTTTCCCGATCGTAAAGGTCTTACTGGGTAGGGCAAGCAACCCTGTCTGCAGTGGCGTGAATGCTGTTCCAATAGCTTGATCTGGGGCTGGTAGCATAATGTCTTCGGTATTGGCTGCTTGATCTCTAAGGATTTTCTTACCACAAGTGTCTAGTCTATTGAGGAAAAGAGTGGACTGAAGGTCAATGTCTCACACTTGCTAATCAAAGTTTTTAGAAGGCATTCGAAGGCGAGGAACATCTCATCAGATGGGCAGCAATGCTCTGAGTAGAAACCGATCTATGGGTATAATGCCTGTGCCTTGTCCCAGGAGTTTTGTTCTCCCAACTTTTCCATTCAGTCCCTCCAAAATTGGGAGAAAGAAACTCCTGGGACAAGGCACAGGGATTATAGCCATTGATCGGTTTCTACAAAAACTGTGGAGAAGGGTTACCGTATTTCACCAATTAGATGTGTGATTAATAAAGTATATGTCTGGCTGTGAAGAAGGCCATGGACCAAAACACGTGTTGCTAATCGACAGTACTCGAATAAACTCAGACTCAACTGGTGCAAATTGTTTTATGGCACTAGTCTCTATTGTTTAATAAGGGACGGTGGGACCCCTCTTTGCCAACACGCACTGCGACAGTGAGCATTAGTCCTTAACTGCTTTGAAAACTGGAATACCTGGTGCTTAAGTAACCGCTCAAACCAACCCACTACCAAGAATATTGCATTAAAACCCATATTTATATCTTTCTCCTAATCCAGTGTGCGTCATACCCCTTCAGCAGCACGTTTGTGCGTAATACGCAAGCGTGGTAATCTAGGCTGGTCCAGAGTGTGGCACGATCCGTGATTTGTTGCTGAGTTGGGTGGGCCCCCTCAGCACGGCTCGCAGGGGTTCCCCAAAATGTTGTGTTATGCCTCTGCGCACGTTCCCAAGTTTCCATTTACATTCTTTCCTGAAACTCACCGGGCAGAGTCGTGTAGAGATCTAAGAATCCTGCCACCCGGATTTAGGTTATGGGAGTCGAGATATCCGTGAAAGCATCTGAAGCTTCCTCTTCCACCATTGTCTGGTTAGAATACCACTTCTCCATTAGGCTATTCTCCTGTGGGAAACCCTGACCTCTCTTACCCAGGTGATCCTCCCTCGCTTGTGCGCCCCCAGGGTTGGGATCCAAAATGATGGCCCTTCCCTGGCCACCCAAATAGAGGATTCTCGGGGTCTATATGGGAGAATGCCCCCTGATTTCTCACATAGTACTGGGACGAGGAAGAGGCAACCAAGAGCAATGAAGACTATGCTTTTTTACCACTCTGGTACTGGGACGAGGAAGATACCTGCTGAGAATTGTAAGCGTCAGGCATGTGCCTTTAATTGTGGTAAGGTGGGGCTAATTGAACATTGGCACCTGCAGCCTGTCAAAGGGATGCCGGTGTGTAAAAGGAGCCCAATGCAAGGAGAGAAGGTGAAGGTGGAAGTGGAGGTCGGAGACAAAGCAGCAGAGTGGCCAAGAGAAGCAGCAGGGAACCGTGATGAAGATCAAACTGGTCAGATAGCACAGTGAGTAGAGTGCTTGATTCGACATCCGTACAGAGTCTGCAGACGCAGGTTCAAATCCTGGCAGGGCCAAAGTCAGGCTTTCATCCTTCGGAGGTTGATAAATGAACACCGCACACCGTGGGTAATAAGCAGCGATCAGATGCCTGAAGGTTTGTAGTGCTATATAAATGCAAAATATTATTATTATTAAACATTGGGAAGGGAGCTGTGTGGAGAGGCTGTCCCTTTTCATTGAATTCAAAATGCCCTGTCTTCAGACGGTGGCACAGGAGTGCCTGAGAGGCAGGAATTGGAACCCTGATATGGAAAGCAGAGGGCCAAGCAATCTGCATTGCTGTGAGACCCTTAAACACAAACAGTGAGTTTCTAGCAAAGGAGAAACCCGGTATGCGAGTGTTTGAACTTTCCTAGAGGAATACTTTTTATCGGCGTGGCCTTGTGTGGGAGGAAACATGTTCTCGAAAGTCTCTGAGCATTGGACATTTCATTTTAAGTGAATTAAAGAAGTATTACATAGCGGGCTGAATAGCAAGTGTTTTTTTAGTGCAATCCGTGCCTAGTGAACATCGAATTAAGTGGAAACTTACACCACATGTTAAAAGGGAAGGTGTGTTCTGAACGCTACCCGTGTCTATTGAATACTAAACTGAACGAAGTCTTAAAAAGTACAATTCAACATCTAGTGAATGCTGAACTGAGTGAATCCTTTATCAAAGAGCAAATCTATTACATATTACGTTCAGAAGTAAAATAGAACATTAAATCAGGTGAGACTATTAAGTGTTGAACTCTATGTTAAATTTAAAATCTAAGTGAAGCCAAAAACTGTATATCACAGAGAATTTCATTTGAAGCAGAACTAAACAAGACTTTGAAGGTGTTTTTGAAAATAATTACAATTTATACACAAAGCACCAACCATAAAGAGAAGGCCCATGACTGGCAACGACCTTTAAAGAGACAAAAGACATTTTTGTGTTGCTGAACTTAAGTGTTGGGGAAGGGAGCCCTAAGACTTGAATCATTTATTGACTTGAGGACAAAGTCTCAAGATTCATTGGTGCTTGGATTTGTTTTATTTGGAACTTTGGCAAGGGAACTCCAAGTGCTGATTAAAACTACATTATTCTAAACTCAAGAGCGGTAACTTTGAGACTGTTGCTAGAACTGTTTTTATACTTGGGAAAGGGAGTTGAAAGGAAGCTGTGAGCTTGAAGAAGTTCAGAACTTCCTGTTGTACACAATTTCTTTTGGTTGCTGACATCCCTACACATTGTATAGATTAGTTGTGATGGCAAGAATAGGTTTTGGATGCATATTTTTCAGTTGAACTCTTTGACTCAGACTTTCCTCAGTTTTATTTATGTAGGGAAATCCCACCTTAGGATAGGGCAAGTTAGGCCTTTTTCCATTCTAACATTTAAGTTAATAAAAGTGTTTGTTTTGAATTCTGAATCTGTTGACTGTATCCTTCTTCATGATGCCTTCACAGAGGGAAGGCTGAAAGGAGGAACATTATTGTTTTTAGAATCCAGGCTACTGTTTAGAGGTGATCTTAGTCCTGATGGTACGACCAGATCTCAGATAATGGTACGCAACAGCCACAAAAGAATGGTATTAGAGTGTTTTCACTCGCATTTAACAGGTGGTCACTTAGGAACAACCAACACACAGGCACAAATAATAAGCCATTTCTATTGGTCCAGAATCTATTCCGATGTGAAAACATTATGCTTACTTGTGTCCTGTGGCAAAAGACCAGCTTCCAAATGCCCCCTCCAGCTCAACTACAGCCTTTAACTATCATGGATGTACCCTTTCCCCATATAGGCATGGACACAGTTGGAGCCATCTAAATTGGGGAATCTTTATATATTGGTAATCATGGATTATGCAACTCAATACATTACCATTATACAATAATATGACCCAACAAATTCTAAAACATGTGATCCAATTTTTTTCACAGGTTAGTTTCCCAAAAGAGATCCTAACGGATCAAGAGACTACCTTCATGAGTCGGTTAATGGCAGAGGTGAAGGAAATCTTACATTTAAAAACTCTCAGCACTTCCGTGTTATCACCCGCAAACTGATGGATTAGTGGAACAGTTCAATAATACTCTGAAACATGTCATCAAGAAATTAGTTGCAGCTGGCAGCAAAAACTGGGATATCATGATACCTTGGGCACATTTTACTGTCTGAAAAACACCAACAAGGGTTTTCACCGTTTGAATTATTATATGGTAGAGAGCCCCGGGATGTCCTTAACATGTTATGGGTGACTTGGGAAGAATGGGAGGAAGCCACCTTGCTCCTTTCCCAAACAGCCCAATGTTTAAGAAAGCATATGGCTACTGCGAGAGTGATAGTTGAAGCCTACCTGGTTAAACCTCATGGAAACCAAAAGACCTCTCATGACAAGAAAGCTTTGCTCAGGTCTTTTTCCATGGGACAAAAAGTTCTTATTCTCCTTCCAACATCTGAGAACAAGATTCGGTCCAAATGGCATGGTCCTAACGAGGTGATTGAGCAAACAGGACTATATAATTATCGAATCTCCCAAACCGATAGACAAATTAAGACCCATACTATCACATGAACCTCCTTAAGGAGTGGAGAGAGGATCCCATTGAGACCACTACAGTGGCATTAACCAGTGTATTAACAGAAGAATTAGAGAAATATACTTTGATTCCTTTGAACCTACCCCAGAATCAAAAAGAAGATCTGCTAGAATTGCTACAGTTTCCAGATGTCTTTAAATCTGAGGCAGGAAGATTAAAAGGGGGTTTGCACTACATCCATGCACCCCCAGGGAAGGTGGTCCATTTATAACCGTATCGGGTCCCAGAAGCAAGAAAAGGAATAGGCATAGAGGAGGTGGAGAATATGCTAAAATCTGATATTATTGAACAATCTCAGAGTCCTTGGTCCTCTCCGATCATACTTGTTGCCGAGCTAGATCATTCGTGGAGGTTCTATATTGACTTCAGAAAAGTGAACACGGTATCCCAATTCAATAGTTATCCTATGCCGAGGATAGATGATCTGATTGATCGATTTTCCTCTCCTCAATTGATCTGACGAAAGGTTACTGGCAAGTCCCCATTAATCCAGAGGACAATGATAAAAGAGACTTCTCCAACCCTTTTGGACTATTCCAGTTCAAAGTATTACCTTTGGACTTCGCAGGGCCCTCATCACATTTCAAAGGTTAATGGACCATGTCCTTCACCCTCACTCCTCTTTCTGTGGAGCTTATATCGATGATACAATATTTCATAGTAGGACATGGGAGGAACACCTACACCACCTATATCTAGTTACCAGAGCCTTGAGGAGAGCTGGGCTCACAGCCAACCCAAACAAATGTCACTTGGCTCAGTCAGCAGTCAAGCATCTTGGATTGTTTGTAGGTAATGGGCTTGTTCAACCCCAAAGTGAAAAGGTGAAAGCTGTTCAGAAAATTACAGTGCTGCGAACCAAGAATGATCTGAGAGCCTTTTTGAGACTAGTGGGATATTATAGATGATTAATCCCTGGTTATTCTTCTATCACGTCTTGACTCACTGATAAACTTAAGAATGTAGAACCCAAAAAGATAAAGTGGAGTGATGAAGGCCAAAAATGTTTTGACAAACTCAAGAATATTCTGTGTAGTGAACCAGTGTTGAAAGTGGCAGATTTTAACAAAGAATTCATTTTACAGACATATGCTTCACATGCCGGGTTGAAGGCTGTTCTTTTACAACATCTCAATGGCATTGAACACCCAATTTTTTATATCAGTAGGAACTTATATCCCTAGGGAAAAAAACGATGCCACCATTGAGCTTGTGGCCCTAGCTATAAAGTGGGCAGTTTCATACCTCAAGTACTACCTCACTGGCAGGAAGTTTAAACTGGTCACTGATCACTGTCCATTAGCATGGATGAGCCTCTGTAAAGACACCAAGGCACAGGTTATGTGCTGGTTCTTACATATGTAGCCCTATTGTTTTACGGTAGAAAACCAAAAATGAAGAGAACCTCCTCCATTCCCCATGCCTTAATGGCATATTGTCATGACTCACTTCACCCCCACCCCCATCGAAAGCTACTAAGAATACCTTCCCATAATATTTACAGAAGTCATCAATATTCCATTTCCCTGAATGTAAAGGAACTGGGATGAAGAAGCTGAGCGGAGTAATGAAGATCGATATAGGCCAGAAGCACAAGCTGTGCTCTACTGGTTGCAAGCACAAACTTGATGCCGGGACATTTAAACGACAGAGCCAGCTGACAGAAGAGAGATGCTGGCTGGGAGAATCTCATCTTTTCAGTATCGATCGATGCACTGCTATGCTGTCGAGAAGCTAGTAGAGCCAACCCGGCTCACGGAGGACGCTGAGCAGGACAGATTGCAGAAGTAGGTCCACTGCAAGTATTCCATGAGAGGAAGAGAAGGGAAGACTTCCTGGTGTACGCAGGCACCGAAAAGCAGCCTCCATGCTGCTCAAGTACAGAGAAACCCATAGCAGGCAAGAGGGAGTCACGAGGAAGCCAGAAGCCACAAAGCAGAGGCGGCAAACACGGCAAGAGGATACGGGGCATTGAAGAGCCGGTGCATACCGTGGGAGAACCGGCGCAGGCCACAGAGAGCCGGTGAGTCCATCCAAGGTAAGGTGGAACAACATGGGCTTGTCAGCAACCCTACCAAAGGAAAATAAGAATAAATGAAGCATATGAGAAAGAATGTTGACTCAAAATTTCCTAAAGAGACATAATGGAATGAATACAAAATATTGTCAAGTTTGCAAGTGTGCCTGGTGAAACATATGAGAAAGCCTTTGCAGGAGAGTATATCAGGCAGATTCAAGTTGCACATTTGTTAAAGGATAGTATACAAGGCAGAATCAAGTTGCAAGTGTGGTAAATGAAGCACAAGAGAAATCCCTGGCATTAGAGTATACCAGTGTCATACCACAGCACTTGGAGCAGTATTCGAAGAAGTCAGGGCTTACTAAGCTCCCTACTAAAGTTTATCTAGTCCGAAAGAACAGTCAGCAAAACCAATGATTTTGGCTCTCTGCATGCAGGAGGGGCTGGAGGTTACCATGGAAACTTTGGAAGCCGTTGTCAAGGAGAGGGAACCAGCGTTCGGGAATCGCATGCTAGTCACCTGACCTTCTCTATTTTAGCCCTGCCTTGTCAAGGCTTCAGTGCTTCTGATTGCGCTTGTTTTCTCTTGCTGTCTACTTCGGATTCATGTGTCTTTTGGCTATCGTTTCTCGACCTGCTTTTGAACGTTCCTTAACTGTTTGAACCCATTGAGCTCTACCTGGTTATTAGGAATCTTTTTGCGTACGTCCCTGGATTTGCCTTGCTCGCTCCTTTTCGTATTGACGCCGCCCGACTGTGTTTACTGACCCGGACCGCTTTTTGGACTGCCTCTGTTTGACCCTTGTCTGATTCTTGTTCCATTTTCTTCCTTATCTCGGAAGCAATTTTGACTTCCACTAGTTTCGAACATTGTTTTGGCATATTAGGTTAACTTACCTTCTAGGACTCCTTTTGGGAATCAGTCTGTGTTGCACCGCGGTATTCATTCAGCCTCCACTGCTATGTGGGATCCATTTTCAGCCTCAGCTGCTCTGCGGGATTAGTTTTCAGCCTCCGCTGCGACGTGGGAGCCGGATTCAGCCTCAGCTGCTCCGCGGGAAGACTTTCAGCCTCCGCTGTGACGTGGGAGTTATTAGAAGTTTCTCTGGTACGTTTATTGTAGTTTGGTCTGTCTGTCTAATCCTGGTGTCTATCCTGGTATTCCTCTCACACTAGACACTTCTGGGTTACAGCATAGTGTCTGGGGATTTTCAGTTGCTCAGAATTACCTTCTATCCTAAGAATAACCTAAACACCTCTCTCTATCTCGTTTAGTTTACTGCTATACTCTGTGTGCCCAATTCTGTTTCACATTATTGTGGTAACCACAAATCTGACTATTTCCTTGTGATTTGTTTTACAGAAACTTTATGACTACTGTGCATATTCCCAAACCTAATCTTTAGGATCCATCCACTAGCTACACAGGTTAGTGTTGGTCCCTAGTCTTGTATGCTTGTACTAAGGTCTGTACTTAAAGGTATTACCTCTCGTGTTTCCTTTTACAGCCACGGTGGTCTCGAGGGAATCCAGTCTTTCAATTAATTGATTCCTCTGTATGTTTATTTGTACATCGAGAGGGATACATTAGTGGGAAGAATTTGTCTTCTACACTACAGGGTCAAGTTTATGAAGGAGAATTCTGACAACCAGGCAGACTCCAGTTTGTAAGTGGATTGAATGAAGTATATGAGAAAGCCCTGACAGGAGAGTATTCCAGGCAAAGTCATGTTGGACAGTGTGTAAAGTAAATCACATGAAGGAGCCCTGATAAGGATACATCAGGTATAGCCAAAGAATGTGATATGATATGATACAATGTCATTTATTAAGTGCCTGTACACATGTGTTTCTAGGTGTGACAAGACAAGGAAGGGGCAGAGGGGGGACAAGGCAACAATCTTACTAGGTCTTGTGTCATTCAGATCATGCAAGTGTGACAGGGTGGAAGTGCAGGGGGAAGGGAGAGGGTAAGTGCCAGGTAGAGGGAAACAGGAGCGCAATCAGGGCAGCAATTGCTCTGAGTCAGTGCAGTCAAGGCAGCGTGGCTCTGGGTAAATGCAAGGAGGCAGAGGGCGGTAGAGGTTACAGGTAGGACCCCTAAGGGCACAGTAGGCCTGGAGGCAGTGCAGGGAAGACTGATCATGGAGGAGCCTGGTACAAAGTGAGGCTCTGGGGGTAGCCAAGCAACCAGTCGGGGAGAGAGAGAGAGAGAGAGAGAGAGAGAGAGAGAGAGAGAGAGAGAGAGAGAGAGAGAAAGAGAGAAAGCAGAGGAGAAGAGGAAGGCTTGAGCAGCTTCCAGAACTTCAGGTGTTCCCACTCAAGTTTGAGAGGGGCAGGGAGGCCATTTCAGAGGCAGGCGCCTGCAGAGGAGAGAGATCTACCCCCACTCTCTGCCTGTAGAAGTGTCTGAACCTCACGGAGTTGGAGGTAGCTGAGGAAAGGAAGGTATTTTGGAAGACAGGGTTGGATGTAGTGCGGGCTCCAGCCCCAGAGAGCCTTGTGAACCATGCTGAGGTTTTTGAACTTGATCGTTGCAACCACCAGGAGCCAGTGGAGAGATTCCAGGGCTGGAGCGATACAGTCTCTGGGCTTGAGGCGAAGGATAAATCTTGCAGTCCTGTTCTGGATTATTTGCAGATGGCGGAGAGTAGAGGAAGGCAGGGTGAGAAAGAGGTTGTTTCATTAGTCCAGCCGAGATAGGACCAGTGCTCTGGAGACAGTGAGCTTCTGGAGGAAAGCAAGAAAAGGAATACTCCCTCTGAGGAGGTGCGGCTGGTAGTGGGCCTTCTTGGCAAGGTCTGTGATGTGAGCAGAGAAGGAGAGAGAGGAATCGAAGATGATTCCAAGGTTTTTTGCCTCACAGGAAGGTGAAAGCGGGCGGCCCAGTGAGGGCGGCCAGAGTGAGAGAGGGAAAGCGGGAGCAGGGGTCCCAATGAGAAGGATCTCCAGCTTGCTAGCATTAAGGCAGAGATAGTTGGAGGCGCATTAAGCCTGGATCGCAGATAGAAAGTCAGAAATGAGCTAGAGAGGAGATGAGGCTGCGGGGAGCCTGACAGAGAGCTGAGTGTCATCTTCATAACACTGTAAGTTAGAGAAGGTAGAGATCAGGTGGGCCAAAGGGGCCAAGTAGACATTGAAGAGCCAGGGAAAAAGGTTTAGAATCCCATGGAACACCATGGAACACCACATGTGGAGAGAGAGGTGGTGGAGAGAAAAGACCCAAGTTGGACCTGAGAAGTTTCTGTCCAGGAGGAAGGAGGTCAGCCAATCCAGGGTCTGACCTGTGATGCCCAGTTTCTCACAGAACCGATTGATCAGGATGGCGCGACTGACCCTGTCAAAAGCAGAGGAAAGTTCCAGCAGGATGAGGACAGAAGGAAAGCTACAATCAAGATTAGAGCGCAGATCTTCATGGGTGTTCAAATGACATTAAACAGGAGAAGAAATCTGACAGTACACCAGGTATCCAGCAAAAATTAAAACTAAGAGCCAAGTTGTTTTGCTAACCAAAAGAAGACAAATGAAAACTCAAATCCTTAAAAGTTTAAAGTGCAGTGAAGAGAAATCCAGGGGAAGGGAGTCATTCTCTGCAACTGTGAACTGTATCCATCTGGAACTTTTGTGTTGGAGTTACGCCTTTCTTTCATGAACATTTGTACACTTTTCAAGGACAAGATATTTCCCTTTTCACCTTTGAATTAATTTTTAGAGTGTGAGGGCCAGGATAGGATTTCGGACACAGGACATTTTTTCTTTGGACATCTTGACATTGGACAGACCCTTAGTTTTGATTTCTAGAATAGGGATAGTGAGACATTTTCCAACCCCTTTTTGTTTCGATAAAGGTGTATGGCCAAAAGCATGAGTCCTCTTTGTCGCGTCTCAGTCGGACCTGGCGGGCAGAAAGGCACCCGCGAGCACAGCATGTCAGATGCACCGGCACCGTTATACACAGTGCCGGTGCATCTGACCTCCCCTTTCCCATTCGGCCCTATAGGGCCGGATGGGAATGGGGAGCATTTTTTTTTCGGCGGCCGCAAATGTGCCGTAATGACCCGGTAATTACCCATTCACGGGTGCCGGGAATTGTATTACAGACAAGGCTACGGCCGATGTCATAATGAGGCCCACTGTCTCTTTGTTGGCGTGCAAGTCTAATAAATGGGGCCTTCGTCGATTCATTTTTTTCCTTACTTCGATAGCGTTGATCCAGAAAATGAAGAGAGATGTCACAATGATAAGGGAGGATTGACTGGAAGCTATTTTATTTTGGATGGAATTATTACCATAACGTATTTGGAGTGAGCTATGAGTGAGGCAGCAGTGAAGAGGACAAGAAGCAAGATAGATGAAAAATGCTGAGGCATACAACACTACAGTGTTAGGGCATCCAGAGATAAGCTATGAGCCCGTTAATCTGTTTTGGAAGATGGGTAACACTTGTATATAATGGACAATGGGCCTCATTACGCGGAAGGCGGTAATGGTTAACGGCCACCGTTAATGGTAACGGTGACCGTTAACCATTACCGCCTTACTACGAGGTCCCTTAGCGGGTTGGTGCTTTAACGCCTGCTTTTTGCAGGCCCGCTAAGGGACCTTGGTGCTAATTACGCCACCGCAAAATTGCGGTGCCGTAATTAGCTCCTTCCCCATTCCCATTATGCCCTATGGGGCAAAAATGGGAATGGGGAAGGGCAATGGTGGAAGGGGGAATTACCGCCCCGCCAACCTTGGAATAGGGCGGTAATTCCCCTTTACCGACATGGTCCAGGGTGCTAATAGCACCCTGGATTACCGCCTCCTGTGTAATAAGGCCCAATAAATGAGATTTAAATGCAGGACGTGAGGATGGCGTTAGAAGAAGTGTTAAAAGGATTGTGGAAATAGTTGTGGCGGGGCAGATAAAAGACCTCTGTCGACGGTTTTTCTGGGTGCCGGGTATCTATAACTGGAAATACTGTGCAAAACACTATCATTCAGCAGCAATATGTTGTCTGCTGAACTAAGGGACATGAGTTGTAGGCCCGGCTTCTCAATTCACCAAAGTGTGGGTGACCTTGAGCATGCAGACACCCTGTGCCTAAGTGTCCCTGACTGTAAAATTGGAACCCCATTGACACAGATATTGTCTAGTGATAAACTTGATACAATGACATCATGGACACATCTTCTACCATCTTTGTTTCACTGATGCGCACAGTCGTTAGGATGTTGAATTGCAATGGGCAATGCTAGCTTTTTCCTTGGCTTCAAAATGTGCATGCGCTGCCTTTTCCCTTTGCATTGTGTGATTGAGTAAATTGACGCTTGGAGCCCAGTTTTCCAGGATGTTCGTTGGTCATTGTGGGAAGCTGCGTGCACAGCTCTGCAGACATGTGAGGTGACTAACAACAACGAGAATAGCCCAGGCATGGGGCCTCTGTCTCCCTTCAACCGTGAATGGATCGCAATAACTAATGCTGCGGGGAATAAGTGACGCAGCAGACAGTATGTGCCCATGAAAGGTTTCAAATGTTAAACGCCAATGACAAAACTCCAAATATGTATTTTGGAGATGCAAGCAGTGACCGTTTAAATAAACAATTAAAAAATTAACCACACAACTAATATATTATGAAGAATGGGAAGGACCTTCTTAAAAGGTTATCTGTTCTGTTTGTCACACCTGGGAATTGTATTTTTAACATGAGCCTTGCTACAGCACTAGTCTCCCAGATCAACATAATGCTGAAAGTGTGTTGATCACAGAAGTTCTATGGTGGCACACTGGCACGCTTTCCGAGTGCTGCTGGAGCTCCCGGGTGGGTACCTTTTTGCACCAAGACACGTATAGGGGTTTTCCGACATCTTGCTAGCCTAAGGACCCTAACACTCGTCTACCCTGATGTAATTTTGAAAATGAATATCAAAGTTTGAATAAAGAACATTCAGGGTTCGACCACATTTTCTGGCGGGCACGGAGTCTTGGCATTAGCCTTAGACCGCATTTTTGTAATTGATTCATACAGCAGTATGAACACTTTCACGTGCAGCACACAGCAAGCTTTTATCTATTCATTTTATTTATTTAATGTAAGCTGTGTTCCAGGTTTTAATTAAACCATTCATACCGAATAAACGTATAAAACATACAGTAAAATACAGTTAAGGAGTAATAATATACATCATCATCAAAGACTTTAGTTAAAGGCGATAAGGCGTAAACTCGGTATTAGTTATCAAAACATTGAATATTGAATGCAGTCTGCATTGCACTGATCTCTTTTCTAACCATGCACACTTTGCTCTTCTTTACTATCTTGTTCAAATTTATACCAATGTAGCAAATTCATAAACTATTTCTAAAGTGTATAGACCTACATGCCATATGAAAACGTTTTTTCCTAGTATGTTCAAAGCACATTGTCTTATATTTTGTTCCTAGAAAAAACAGGACTGGATGGCTTTCTCATGCATGGAATTGGGAAAAGTGAGAGCTAGCCTGAGAAAGAAAATAGCGTACCTTGAGAGCGCGAATCTGAGCAAGGATATTAGCTTTAGAGTTTTCTTCTGGGCATGAACTGTACCATTCCTACCTCACAACATATATAAATAATAGAGGTTTACAGAATTCAGGTATAGAGAAGAACAAATTCCAAGATAGGAGCTATATAAACATAAACTAATTGTCCCCAAGCCTAATGAAGCAGGAGCCACGAGACAAGCAGCTCCTGATTCACTGTGGCAGAAGAACAGGAATGGAGGAAACTACGAGGAGGAAGTAGCAGAGCCCATTTCCCAACACCCATGGGTAAGAGACATACTGACCTTTTTGGACTCTGCTATATTTCTATATCTGATGCTATGGGCCATGCTGTGCAAATATCCTTCTATTCAATCCTCAGAAGGGGCTACAACTTGGTTGAAAGGAACAATTATCTCAGCACAACACCCCCAGAGGCACTCATTTTAGCTGCCTGAGGTTGCCTGCAGTAGTCAGGGGACATACCAGAACCATCACTGTCAATTTATCGGCCGATCAGGTGACCCCCTGACACGAAAATGGCCATCTTTGAATGGACTTTCCATCATCAGAAGGGGCTTCAACTGGGTAGTCAGCAACATCAAGCTCAGCACAACACTTTCTCTCAGCAACCAACACTACTGTCAAGCCATCTTTTTTGGACCACAACATTGTATCCACCACCATTATCATACTACCCTATAACTTTTTCTCCCCACATACCACTCCCATTTCCAAGAGAAACTGTAAACCCTCTACTATTCATCCCTTTCTCTCTGACCATCTCTCACTGTAATGCTTATCTCCAGATCCTTCCTTCATTGACACTGCTTTCTCCGCCTTGAATTCCCTACTTCACGCCTCCTTCCCTTCTCACTTCCCGCTGTTAAATAACAACCATAAATCTCAGCGTTCTCAACCTTGGGTCTCCCTATTCATACACAGGGCCTCATTACGAGGTGGGCGGTAAGGGATTACTGGCACTGGTAAGGAGACCGGTGCCGGTAATCCCTTACCGCCCTATTACGAGGTCCCTTAGCGGGTCCCTCCAGTAACTCCTTGTATGACCAGGTGTTATGGACGGGACCCGTTAAGGGACCTTGAAGCTAATAACGGTACCGCAATTTGCGGTACCGTTATTAGCACCTTCCCCATTCCCATTGAGCCCTATGGGGCACAAATGGGAATGGGGAATGGCATTTTCAATGCAGACTTACCGGTCCTGCAAAGGTCGGACTACACCGGTAAGTCCCCATTGAACCAAACCGGAGTCGGTACCGTCTTTTGTAGGGATGGAGGCACTCCCACTCTCATGAGGACCTGCAACTATACCTGTCTGCCATTGACTCTCTCAAGTCTACTCTTGATAGTGCTAAAATGGATTTCTACCTTTCTCTCATTGACACGCACTCCAACCATCCTTGTTGACTCCAAAGCACACTAAACTCACTCCTTACTCCTCCTAAACCCACAACTATTAACTCTACTCTTTCAACTAGTGACATTGTTGAGTACTTTGCTTCCAAAATCTCCACAGTCATGAAATCTCTCCTCATCCTCCTCTTACTCCCTCCTCCTACTTTCACTTCACCTGCTCTACCATCTTTCACTGCATCTATCTCACACTTCAGCCATGCCAACACTGGGAAAGTCCTTGCACTGCTAATGAAGGATCCCTCCTGTGCCCCATTAGATCTTCTTGCATCACAGTTTGTCAAACCTATTGTCCCTGTCTCACCTCGCTAATCTCTTCAACTTGTCCTTAAACTCTGTCTGCTTTCCCATTTCTTTCAAAACGCCTATGGTCATCAGCCTCCTGAAAAGGCAAGGTGCTGAACCAAACCTGCCAAGCAACTTTTGACCTGATGACCAACCTTTGACCTGCATCACTTCTTCCTCACTGCTCTAAGGTGTTGGAAAGAGTTGCATTCAAGCACCTTAATAACTTTCTTGACACGCGCAACCTTTGTGAACCCCTCCAAGCTGGTTTCCACTTCTGCCACTCTACTGAAACTGCTCTCATGGTTGTCTCCAACTTTATTGCCTCTGCTAAACATTCCAACCTATCCTCTATCCTAATCCTAGTCAACGTTTCTGCTGCCTTTGATACCACTGATTACTCTGTTCTCAATACCCTCTCTGTGCTTATGATTTATGATCAATCACTTGCCTGGATTCAGTGATTCCTGGCACCTTGTCAATTCCTTGTTTATTGGAACAACAACTCCCCACAACTCTCTCCTCTTACTATTGGTGATCCTCAAGGCTTTGTCTTCACTCCCCTCCTGTTCACACTGTACTCTACTGCTCTCGGGGCAATTATCTCCTCCTTTGATTCTTTTACCAACTCTTTGCAGATGATGACCAGATCTTTTCTCTTTTCCTGAACTCTGAACTCTCCATTGACCTTTCTATCAAAATCTATGACTGTCTCTCTGCTATTATATACTAGATGGCCTCACACTTATTCATAGCGAGCTACTCCAAAACAGAGGTGCTTTTCTTTCATGCCAAATCCTCTCTCTTCTCCTCCCCTCCCTATACAGTTAATCTGGTGTCATTTCAAACTCAGGATTAAGTGGAGTGGTAATGTGGTGGTAATAGCATTACTGTTGCATTTTTGCTGCTCTGCCCAACCCCTGATGAGGCCCCTTGTCTTCTCTAAACTGGACTACTGTGCCAGTATCCTCTTTGTTCATCCAAACTATGCATTCTGTCCCCTTGACAAAATTATTAACTTTGCTACCAGAATTCTCTTTGAATTAGCTCGCCTCGCCCCTACCTTCCCCCTTTCACCAGCAGGCCAATTTCAAATTTCACCTTCGAGTGCCTAAATTCATCCATGGTAAGGCACCACCATATCTATCCTCTTCTATCATCCCCTACTAACCCCCTTGCAGCATCTCTCTGCCTCCTCCAACACCCTCGTGGCACCTCTTGCCCTCCCCATCAGCTGTGCTTCCTCTTGATTCTGCTCTTTCACGCCTCTTGTTCTGCTTACTCGGAACTCCCTCCCTTTTGAAATTTGAAACACAGTCCACATCGATGTATTCAAAAACAAAATGAAAGCCTACCTCTTCACTTCTGAGGTATGGTCTTGGCTCAACTCTCCTGCCTTACTACTTACACCTTCCCTCACTTCAGAGGCATTGGTTGGGAGGGCTGAAGGGGCTATAGCCCCTGGTCTTTTGGTTGCAGCCCCAGATAGAATCTCAGGGGCTACAACCAAAAGGCTAGCTAGCCCTGAGCCCCGATAGACCCGGCATTTGCATAACCCCAGACCTTTTCCAAACCTAGCAACACCCCTGCCTCACTTCTAACCAGACTCATCCCCCTCTTTTTCCCACCACGCTAGTTTGAGTTCACAGCTCATGCTTAGCTTGTTGGACTGCCTACCTGCTGACATTTACTTTCCAGAAGCTTGTCCACTGAATTATTCACGGTATCTGTCGAATGTACCCCTTCTCAAACCAAGTCATTATGACACTCAAACTCTCCCCATTATAAGAGGTTCACAGCCTCCCATGTATATGCTATGGTACCTTTTATACGCTGTTTGTAACCAAAACAGCTTGTTTTCCGTATTTAAATTTAAATTCAAGGAATGGGTGCCTCCTATCCAACTTGTCTCAATATTCTCAGGCTTATATTAATTGAAGAATAGATACCAATTACAAAAGTGGAATGAATCTGAGTGCCCCAGACCAAACCTCCAAGACAATGCTCAGCCGCACTAACGATAAATCCCAAGATTGCCATGTGTCGATAAAAATGTGACAGAGATCCCAGTGACGGGGGATGACAAAGCTTGGAATGCTTGTCAGGGTCAACTGATAGATACAATACGGTCCTGAATTAAGATCCTGGAATTAGCTAAGGTCATTAGGTTGGATACCTTGTGTGGGTCGACCCAGAGAGCAAAATGTTTTTTGGGTAATGCCAATGCATCAATTAGCTAAAAAGGTAAAAGGTAATGCTACTTGGGCTACAAGGCAGACACACACATCCTACACAAATTACACATTTACTTTTTTGAAGCGACTATATTAAGGATGTCAGTAACATTACATCCACATTTTCATCTCTGAATATGGTTTAAAATACAATGAAATGGTGGTGGGAGAAATTGAATTGGGTCATCTGTTTATATACTTCTCTGCCTCTCTTGTGTGATCTACCCCATCTTCAGCTGCCATCTTAATCTATGCCTATTCCTCTAACTTCATTGCCCTATGTTGTTGTGTGCATGTAGTAACTGAAGTGTGTTCTAGGTACGCTGATAGATGCAGCTCGCTTTTCCTTTACCACCTCTGACGTAGTTCCTTTTTGGATAAAGCTAGCATGTTTTAGGTCACCGCCTCGCCAGACGGGACAGCTTCAGCAGGTAGACTAAGCAACATTAGGTGGACAGGCATGGCCTGAGCCATGTGCGAACTGTAGTCATAGTGAAAACCACTGACTCGCTAGAAATGTATCTGAGAATGTCTGCTGCCTGTTGGAAGGTTTACTCACCAAAGTGTGAGAACCTAACCACTGCTTGTAGATTGTATTTTGAGAATCATGTAGTTCATGCTGTAATCACCTGAAACATTGTGTACTGTTGCCAATGTACAATGTACAATGTATGGGACGACCCCTTCCATAGAAGAACCTTTGTGCATTACTGTATAAAAACCCTGTGTAACTGGGAAGAGGGGTTGCTGCGCTGTATACCGTTCCATAGTTGGTTTTGTGTCTTGTGGATTCTCTGTATGCCGCTTTGCTGACTGCCATTAAAGATGTTTACTAATTTACCAGGAGAGTCCATGGTTGATTTGCCACAACACATTTGTGCCTTGCGATGTCCGATTCCCACTGGCCTGCTGGGAAACCAATGGGTCACTAGATACGACTTCCAATAGTCCTTGAGGGCCCACGGTAAGACCATTCAGTCCTGAAAAAAGGTTTTTGCTGGCAGGTGCGGAACAGATGCGGAAGCGATGCAGAAGAGGAGCCGACAAAAACATGGGTTGGTGAGCGCAATTAATTGCACTATCATCTGTCATGCTTATGTTCTGTCTTCAATGGTGTCTCTGGCAACGGGTTGTGAAATTGTTTGTCTCTGGTAAATTGGAAAAATCGGATCCTGGAAACAGTCTCTAGTTCTAGAAACACAGAGGAAAGGTACCCTGTCTACTTTTCTGTCAATCGGGATAAAGAAATCAGTAGTTAAGCAACCACAATAAAAAAGTAACGGTAACATCCAAGCAGCGCACAAATGCACAACACTGAATTAGGATGAATAAAACAAAGAAATGGTAGTGGTCAGAGTCGAATAGTACAGAGCAGGGTCTTGAGTATGTGCATCTTGTATGAATTATGAACAGGAAGAAATGATTGTGGATATGAGCCCCAGCTGCTTGGCTGATGCCTTTCCCTCACTTAAGCCTGACATGTTCAACCCAGTCGCAAAAACATGTTGCTTTTCTCTCTCGAACCTAGTACTGGAGCTGTAATAGGATTTGTTCTCCTCCATGTGTGTCTTATCATCAACACTACCCTACCCTCATCTTTGAAAAGTTGGCCATCTCTGTACTCTGGGTAGTGTACTGGGGGCATACATTGTGATGGACTGCTGCGGCATGAAGCAAAGTTACTGTTATGTAGATTTAGCCAACACTGAACAAGTGTTTCTGAAATTTCTGTAACAATGCAGGAACAGAGCTTATGTGACTCCGCTCAAACCTCTGGATAGACATGCTACAAAGTAGTCAGCATGAGCTGAACTGACTCTGACAGCCCTGAGCCTGGTAGCGTTTGGGCCCGGCAGAGGATAGCACGGATCTGGATCCACAATAACCCATACCTTGCCTCCACACTGAGAATGGTTCTATTTAGTCTACAGAAGCACTGTTTCCTCCTAGAGGAAGTCCAGCACACTTCATGTACACTCACTACTTGGGCAAAACATGTAGCTTTCTGGAAAAATGGCACTACTACACTGGAGAAGACCCACCGAGACAATTCCGTCAGGGAGGTACATTTTATCTAGATAAGATTATAGCACTACGAAAAGCACTTGAAGCAAAAGACACACAGGTGTACCAACAACAGTGGGATAGCTATCTAGATTGGTTCTCCAAAACAACAAAAAGACAATCAAAATTGAAAACACGAGCACTTGAGGACACACAGGAAAAACTAGAGGAACAAGTAAAATGCTAAGGACGGACAGCGCCAACTTACAGGTGCCTAAGCACAAGTCCAGTTATGGTCATCTATACCCAATCATCCAAGGGTTACCACCACCCAAAGAATCCCCCAAAGACATTCTTGACTCCTACAACTCTGAAATCCTGAATCTGGCCCCGAATTCCCCGTAGGCACAGCTGCCAATCTCTGCCTCCGCCCAATCCCACACCAGAGCGGACACAGCCTGGTCTCTAGTCCCAATTCGACCTTGAATGCTCTGCCCTCTTAAAACCAGTTTACCCTAATATGATCACTTACTGGCACGTCCTGGTCAACCTCTGCACAGACACTCCCCATGTGCAAATATCCAGCCTTTTTTGGTCTCTTTCCCAAGACACTTCCAGAACCTTCAAAGACTTTCCTGGCTCCCCTGCTCCTGGCAAACGTTTCAGTGTTCCCTTTAAGACAGCTCCCCGGAGGAGGGAATACCGTAGTTACTGTGCATGCCCTGTGGAGTCTAACTGACCTATTTTTTATTCTTCAAAAATTCCCTAAGAAGCAAAAGGATCCAGCCAAATTTCAAGAAGAGCGATAGGTCATTATTGACTGTTATAGGGCCAGCTGCGCTGATCTTAACCAATTGCGAGAACTGCTCCCCCTGCAGATACCTTTGCATTGCTTAATCAACAAAGTAACTGGCCAGTTGAAGATGGGTTGAAGGCTTTTACTGATAGATTAGTAGAGTCCACCATTGAAATCTGCTCCAAGAAGACCGATTGGTCTAAAATAATTAAATGCAATCAAGCTAACAGAGAAATTCATGCGGACTACCTCGAATGGCTGAAACAATGTTTTGACCAGGAGTAACCCAAAATTGTACAGACCTATTTTCCTTTTAAATACATCTTTTAAGATGTTTGGCAGTTGTCTATTGAACATATTGGAGGCATGGGTATCTGACTATAATGTTCTCACTCCCATACAAATGGGCTTCCATGATCCCTAGAGCAGGGATTAAACATATACCCATTGCTCACACATTCATTATATGTAAAATAAATAACCAGTCTACTTAGCATTCATAGATCTGAGCAGAGCCTTTGATAAAGTAAATAGAGATAAACTCTAGGCAGTGCTCAGGTCCATGAATTGTCCAAAACAAGTGGTGGAAATGTGAATACCTTTTCATGAGAACAATGAGGCCTCTGTAAGGAGTGGAGTTAATGGCCTTTGCAACCCATGGTTGCCAATAAAAGTGATAAAGTTGAGCTTGATTGGTTGAGAAGGAAAGAATTTTACTGCGGTTTTGTGGGCTGAACAGCACTTTTGTGAGACAGTTTAAAGACAGAAAGTACTGAAGCAAAGCTTATGGCTTTTCAGATTCAGCACCTGCAGCCCTCTCAAGGGAGCAGAGGCTTCAGAGCCGAGTCTGGGGGTGGCGATGAGGAAGGGGAAGAGACCCTCCATGCAGCCAAATCATGAGAATGGTGGTGGAAGACTGGATGAGAATGTGTATATATATATGTCATTGTTGCAAAGATTTGGCCACCGGAAACCAGAATGCACGAACAGACCGTAGCCCCCTCCACCATCATCCTTGAATACCTGTTAGTGCAGAAAAGGGGTCTATGAGAGTGTTGATATGCCCATTCCACAGAATTCCGCAGCTCCCTATGTAGCCTGTGATGTTGGTGGTCAAAGGGTTTTGTGTTTGGTTGACACTGGAGCATCGTGCCCCGCCTTGAAAGCCTCTGAATTTCCTCATGCCACAATCCCCAATCCGTTACATGTTACATTTGTGATTCTGCACTTTCTTTGGCTTCTTTGAGATTCATCGGATAAAAATGGACTGGCCTAAAGACTGGCCTAACATCTGAACATCTGTGCTAAGTGATGTCGCTGAGCACAGCACAGCTGATCTGTGGAATGCCTTGAGGCCTCAGAGACGGGCATGAACAGCCCCTCCTGAGAAGTATGCAGTGATGACGCTGCTAGCTCAAGTCCCAAGGCTGCCAGAGGATGCCTCGCAGAAACAGCCTGCTGTTACCAAATGCACTTTCTTCCCCCTCTTCGGCAAAATGACCTGTTTGTTATGATACGTGTTGTTAATGGGTGGAGAATAAGATGTAGCTACACCATTGTACATAAGGAGGAGCCAGGCCTGGGAGTGGCAGAGCAGAATGCAGCCCTCCTATTCACTGGTGTGAATTTGCATTACAGTGCTGTTCACCCGATTTCTGGTCTCTTGTGTATTATTTGTGTCCGAGTGCCGAGTGTCTGGAATGCAGGAGGTGGCGTGGGGGTGCTGGATGAGCACTGGTATCGTGGGGAGCAGGACGCGCCTGTAACACAATGAAGCTGTTAACACTGTTGGTATTGGGGGTACCCTGATATCCCATCCTTTGTCTCACCCTCTGACTGTCTCACTAGGTCCATACAATTTGTTACAATCTATGCCCCGGGGAACTCTGAAATCTTGGAAAGGATCCAGATTGCGTGAAAAGCTTTCTAGCTGTCTAATTATCCATGGCCCTAATGCTATATGCAAATAATGCCAGGCATAGTCCATACCCATTATCCTTTGCAGGCCATGAAAATGATATTGTAATGTTGCACTCCACTTATAGCACAATGTTTTCAATGCTAAAGTGTGAGACGCTGTGTATCACATTTGCTTACTCAAAATCCTTATAGGACAAATTAATATTTGGGCTTTATAATGCGTTTACTTGCAAAGGGACTGCTACAAAGTCCTTGTGTGACATATGTACAAACAATAGGAAGCATGGGATGAGGGTACACATCCAAGTAGTGGGCTTACTTTCAGTCAATATCTGATATTTAAGCTGACAGTTGGGTTAAATAGACGCTCATTACAATTTTGCCCGTATCCCGCCGGTAATTCTGGCGGTATACCGTTAAACTGCCCCTAGAGTTTCCACGTCTGATATCGTGCAAATACTGGGGTATTACAGGCAGCGGAAATGGTGGCAGATCCCCATTCCATGGAGTCCAAAAGGACTCTGTGGAGGGGCTTGCCAGAATTACCAGCACGTAATTCTGGCATGTATTTGCCGGTAGGGGGCTGATTTACATCGAGCTCTGGGCTGAAGGTAAATCAGTAGCCCCTCTGGCAAACTTGTGTTTTTTACCAGTCCGGAATTACCATCAATTTTACCAGCAATGTTTCCGAACTGGCAAACCTGTAATGAGACCATAGTCTTGGTGATGCTTTTGCTATGGCTCCATGAGTAACAGACATTTCTCTGCTTGAACAGCAATCATATTATAACAAACATAAAACAAGTGGTTGTAGGTACAAGTCTAGCAACCTTTTGCAGAACAAAGGTAGGCAGAGTCAAGGTTGTCTGGTAATGTCTAAATGTGGAGTGGGGTTGCAGGCTACTTACTTTCTATTCTTGGTACATATGTCACGCAAGCACTTTGTAGCACACCTTGCAAGTTAAAGGGAAAGTGCGCTCAAAAATGTTATTGTCTTAAAAGATGGGCAATAATAAAAAAACATATATTAAACATCTTTTCAACAACAGTACCTATGTACAATTTTGCACAAATAATGTTTAAACCCCTTTAATTGCAAGCACTAGGAGGCATCCATTTTGTGAAATGGATGAGCCTCCTGTGCTTGTGTTAATCTGTGCCCTTGCGGCACTAATGAAGCAAAAGCCACCTGCCAGTAGCTTTTATTACAGCAGCTTTTGCTTCACAAGCACGTTGTACTTATAAATGCTGTGGTTTTCTTTTTAAGTTTCCCGGGCTCCCCCGGGCAGGACGAGCCTGGGAAACTTAAAAAGAAAACCTTAGCATTTATAAATACAACAACATTGTATTTCTAAATGCCTGTACTTTTGCTTTGAGTCTCCGGGGCTCCCCCAGCTCAGGGGTGCCCGGGAGACTCAAAGCAAAAGCTGCTGTTGTCATAAATACAATGCGGTTGTATTTATAATTGCAGTGGTTTTCTTTTTAAGTTTTGCAAGCTCCCCCAAGCCGGGGGAGCCCGGGAAATTTACAAAGAAAACCACGGCAATCATAAATACAACGTGATTGTACTTATAAATGCTGTGGTTTTCTTTTTAAGTTTTCCGGGCTCCCCCGGGTCGGAGGAGCCTGGAAAACTTTAAAAGAAAATCACAGCATTTAAAAATACAACAATGTTGTATTTATAATTGCAGTGGTTTTCATAAATAAAGAAAATAAACACTTACCGCAGCAGCCTTCCTGCCAGCCTGCATTCTCTGCTCTCCGGCACTAATGATTATTGCCCATCTTTTAAGACAATACAATTTTTGAGCACACTTTCCCTTTAACGCATCATAAAACTAAAATATTAATTTTCCCTCTAAGGATTTTGATTTTATGATCATCATATTCTGTGGTGCACTTATTCTGGTGCAATTATTGTCCTTACAGAAATGAGGAGGGGCATGTTCTACTGACCCTTGAATTAGTGGTACATGAACTCCTGTTGGCATGTTTTCTGCCACATTCCGTTTAGTTGCCATTATTCCATTTGCAAAAGGTGCACCCTGTCTGAATTTTTGGACAGCCACATCAGTGATAAGCGATATTTGTTCTTTGTAATAAACATGAGAGTTTTTTCCAATGGCATTAAACACTTTGTGCATTGTCTCTGAGCAGTGTTAACAAATGCATAACCACAACTAAATCTATTGTTTATCCTTAGCATAAAAAGCTTCTTTGTGCATAAACGTTTATTTCTTGACACAGGAGTACTTGTGGCAGGTACTGTGGCATATCCCGAAGTCTTGGACTGGTTGATGAGTTTTCCATATAATCACATATACATTTTTTTTTTTAGCCTATATGTTTGGAAAAAGTGTTGTAAATGCTCCTTTTACACTTATTTGTAAAGAATTGCTGTGGTTGGGAAGGGAACATTTCCTTCCAAAAGGTTTCGGATATGGTAGCTCACTAAGTACACTTGCTCACAAAGTGGCTTAACTTGTTATTCAGTTGCGAACATGGAAAATAATGTGCTCACAAAAGCTAAGCATTTCCGCACTTAGGGAGAAATAATTAGAGGGAAAATTGGGGCAGGATTAAAATGGCTCCAGATGCTGCCCTTTGCCCTGCTCCACATGCGCAATCATCCACTCCACGAGAATTGGTTGTCCCTACATGAGGTCCTTACAGGGCACCCGATGCATATCGGTACTGAGCCCTCAGCGGCCCAACACCTATTGAACTTGCACCTGCAAGACAAAACTGTTCTCAATTAAGGTTGTGCATTAGTCAAGACTGTTCGCTCTCTCTGTTCTCTGATCCAGGCTGTTTTACCAGGACCTGCTAATGAACCCTGTCATTCTGTGCAGCCCGGTGACTGAGTGTACATGCGCGTGCACTGGCGGAAACCAACGTCCAGCCCAGTGAAAAGGCCCACACAACGTCCTCCTTACAACCTTAAGCCCCACCCACCTGGTGCCTTCCTGCTTCCTGCTCTTTTTCACCACTTAGCAAGCCCGTCCACCTGGTGCCTTCCTGCCTGCCGCTCTTTTTCACCACTTAGCAAGCCCCACCCACCTGGTGCCTTCCTGCTTCCCACTCGTTTTCACCACTTAGCAAGCCATGCCCACCTGGTGCCTTCCTGCTTGCCGCTCTGTGTCCCTACTCAAGGAGCCCTCCAGCTTCTTTGCCTTTGCAGATGGGGAGCAGGTGCAAGTGGATCTAGGTCACCTGACCTAAGCCCCGCCCACCTGGTGCCTTGCTGCCTGCTGCTCTTTTTCACCACTTAGCAAACCCCACCCAACTGGTGCCTTCCTGCTTGCTGCTCTTCTTCACCACTTAGCCAGCCACGGCCACCTGGTGCCTTCATGCTTGCCGCTCTGTTTCCCTACTTAAGGAGCCCTCCAGCTTCTTTTCATTTGCAGATGGGGAGCAGGTGCAAGTGGATCTAGGTCACCTGGCCTAAGCCCCCCCCCACCTGGTACCTTCCTGCCTGCTGCTTTTTTTCACCACTTAGCAAGCCCCGCCCACCTGGTGCCTTCCTTCACCATCACTGTCTTGTGGCCAATGCTGGATTTGACTTTTATGGACATTCATTCACGGTGCGTCACTCTTTCTCAACTCTTATGCTGGACATCCTTTGCATCTTGTACTCATGGTGGCCCTGAATCATGCTGTTCCCATCTTCATCTTGTATCCTTGCTTGCAACATTATGTGTTACTACTGACTTCTGCAATTGTATTCGCTATCCACTCTTGCTTCTCCACTCTTTTTGACTGCTTACTCTCTTTTCTCTCCTCCTTTCCCTTCTCCCTTTTCCTATCTCCTCCCCTTACTTTCTTCTATGCACTTACTCTATCAGAATTGTCCCTGGACCTAATATGATAGCAACCTCCTCCGTTTCCTCCACCCTCCCAATACTGTTGTTTTCCTCCCCACCACCCCTCCAGCACTATCTGAAATGTTGTCAGGCCCAGTATGATAGTCGCTTGTTTTGTTCCTCCCCTCCCTTTCTGCACCCCTCTCCCTCACGTTTTGTTTTTCTCCGGCTCTACCAGAAATGTCGTCAGGCCTAGTACGGTAGTCGCCTGTCGGTTTCCATTTCCTTCCCACTCTCCCCCTCCCTTCCTTATCTATGTCTTAGCTCTTGCACTATCTGAAATGTCGTCAGGCCGAGTACAATAGTTAATTTCACATCCTTACTGTTCACGGCCTGTAAGAATGTGGTTGTATTTTCCCTTGTTCCCTCCCTTGCCTTGAAGCGCTTTGAAACACATTGTGTATAGGCGCTATATAAATAAACTATCAAATCATATCATAACGCAGTCCACCGTCAAATGCACCAGCTTCACCTCCTGGCGCATGCTTCCAAATGCTGGAAGATACCCGCTTCAGCAGCCGGAACTGGAACCGACTCCCCAGGTCCCCACTGTTAAGAAGTATTTCTGAACTCTGACCTGGAGGGGCAGAGGTTCAGAAGGCCAACCTAGTTTCTTGGAACAGGCTAACCTCTGCTATGGCAGGCGGTCAAGACTAAGGGCCTCATTACATGGTAGGCCGTAAGGGATTACCAGCACCGGTAAGGGCACTGGTGCCGGTAATTCCTTACCACCCTACTACGAGGTCCCTTAGCGGGTCCCTTCCTTAAGGCCTGGTTTTACCTGGCGTTATGGAAGGGACCCGTTAAGAGACCTCAGAGCTAATAACGGGCCCGATAATAGCGGGCCCGTTATTAGCTCCATCCCCATCCCCACTGAGCCCTATGGGGGCTCAAATGGGAATGGGGAATGGTTCCCGGAATGGGGACTTACCGGGTCCTCCAGGGTCAGAATGACCCGGTAAGTCCCTATTCCAGGAACACGGACCCGGAATGCGGTAAGGGGGTAGCCATGGCGCTAATAGCACCATGGCTACGACCTACCGTGTAATGAGGCCCTAAGTCTCAGGAGGGGTGAGGGTGACTGAAAAACCTCAATGAGCATTCAAAGCAAGGACACTTACAAATTACTCTAGAAAGGTGTTATATTAAAACTATAGACACATTTATTACAAGGCCTTTGTAACAGACCATAGCAAAGAATCACAGTAACACTAAGTTAAACCTATACATCACACTCAACCACACTTAGCAGACCTTTTAGGATGACCAGATGCAGAGGGGTCCCATGGGATGACAGCGGGCTCAGGGTGCCAAACCTTCCAGTGGGTCACCAGCGGTTCCTCGACTCGGCTTCTTGTTGCAGGATACTTGGCTCCTATCCTTTGTTTGATGTGAACTCAGGAGATCGACATGGTAGTGGTGTTTTCAGCCTCCTCTTATCCAAAGTTCCCTTTGCACCAAAATGGAGAGGACCCAATGGGAGATCTGCTCACAAACACTCACTCCATACGTGGACCAATCATGCACCACGGTGGTCCCAGGCATTCGGGGCATCCCAGACTCTCTGGCACCCAGGATGTGTATTGGGATCAGACATCCCAGCCCACATCCTGGAGGCACACACACAAGGCATGCAGAAGCCCGCGAAAGCATTGGGATTCGCGGGAAAATGCATGACCAAATAAGGACTGATCCGGGTCGACTCAACCTGGGGAAGATGGCCAAAGGATAGGCCAAAGGACAGGACAAAGAACCTCGTGGCATGGCCATATTGGAGCCAGGCCACCTATGTGTGCCAAATGCGGTTAACGCGGTTAACATGGCAAGAAAGGGTTAAAAATAATGCGAAATGATAGCTGTCACCAGTTCTGTCCATGATACATCGGCACAGTTCATAAAAAGTCCAGCGAGAGTTTCTAGGGCCTTTGGAAATTACTAGAGACCCAAGTGTGCTGTATGGTAAGCTACATTGCACACTTGTTACATGTTGCACAAAAGCTGCAACATGAGGAAAGGACTAAGGGAAACAAAGTCTCCCAGTACTGACTGTCTTGAGGGCATGTCAGTTTCCCCATGCCTATGCTCAATAGTGAAGTCAAAGCCTTGCAGACTTATGGACCACCTAAGCAACTGTGGATTCTCTCCCTTCATGTTCATTAGCCACTTTAAGAGCTTATGGTCAGTTTGCACGGTGAAGTGGGTCCCATAGAGGTTGGGCCTCAGCTTCCTTAGGGCCCACACAACAGAGAAAATTATTTCTCCACTGTGGAATCTGAGCAAGACTGTGGGGGCCTGAGAACAAGGGCCTGGCACAAGGAGTCTTTTAAGCCATTGAAGGCCTTCTCACGCTCTTCAGTCCAAGTTACTTTCTTGGGTTTCTTTGGAGTAGTGAGAGCAGTCACAGGGGCAGCTATGGTACCATAGTCTGCAATGAAATTTCGGTAGTACCCAGTGAGTCCTAAGAAGGCTCTCACTTGGGTCTGTGTAGTGGGGGTAGGCCAGTCTTGTACTGCTTGTACTTTACTGGGTAGAGGCTGCATCCTACTTCATGTCCAAGGTAGACCACTGATCCTTGTCCAATCTGGCACTTACTGGCCTTTATGGTCAAGTGGGCCTTCTGAAGAGCCTGTAACACAATCCCAAGGTGTTTCACATGGTCTTCCCAGGTGGCACGGAAAACTGCTATATCATCCAGACATGAAAGATAGAATTCATCCAACCTATTCAACACATGATTCATAAGCCTCTGGAAAGTGGCTGGGGCATTCCTCAACGCAACAGCCATTACCCCGAACTGGTAAAGACCCTCTGGAGTTGAGAAAGCTGTCTTCTCCTTGGCATGTTCTGCAAGGACTATTTGCCAATAGCCTGCAGTGAGGTCAAACGTTCTGAGGTACTTGGAGGCACCCAAAGTATCCACCAGCTCATCTGTTCTAGGCAAGGGGTGTGCATCTGTCTTGGTGACAGCATTCAGAGCCCTGTAATCCACACAGAACCTCAATTCAGAAGTACCTGCCTTTGGAACCAGAACCACTGGGCTGGACCAAGGACTACTGGAGGGTTCAATCACCCCAAAATCCAACATTTTGTTGACCTCTGTCTTAATGTAAAACCTTATTTTGTCTGACATTCTGCATCCCCTACTTTTGGTAGGTACACTGTCTCCTGTGTCTATGTTATGTTTGCACCAAGGTGTCAAACAAGGGGAATGTGAAAACAAGGGGGAAAATTGCCTAAGCAAACTTTTCACCTCAGCCTGTTGATCAGAAGTCATGTGAGGGGCCACTCGGACACCCTCAATGGAGCTATATGAAGGACTGCTTTGGAATAGGTCAGGGAGCGGTTCTGACTCCTCCTCCTCAACATCTGAAGCCAGTAGCAGTGCAGCGATTTCAACTCTTGCGATGAAAGCCTTCAGCCTATTTACCTGGAACACTTTTGGAGCCTGTCCAGGCCTTCCAAGGTCCACTAAATAGTTGACCTCACCCAGTGACTCCACCACTGTGTAAGGGCCTGACCACTTGTCCCGTAAAGCCCTAGGCCTTATAGGATTCATGATCAGGACTTGCTGACCAGGTGTGAAGTTGATGAGGGAAGCTTTCTGGTCATACCAATGTTTCACCAGAGCTTGCCCTGCCTTCAATTTCTCACTTGCCAGACCCATCAGGAGTACCATCCTCTTTCTGAGCTCTAGCACATAGTCCACTACATTGGTAGTGATGGGGAGAGTGGGCATCTCCCATCCCTCCTTGACTATTGCTAAGGGTCCCCTTACAGGGTGACCAAACAGAAGTTCAAAGGGGCTGAAGCCAAAACCCTCTTGTGGTACTTCTCTGTAGGCAAACAGTAGCATGGTAGCAGAAGATCCCATTTTCTTCTTTGAGGTTCTTCCAGAGCCACAATCATGCTTTTCAAGGTCCTGATAAACCTTTCAACCAGACCATTGGTTAGTGTGTGGTATGCGGATGAAAACGTATATGTGACACCACATTCCTTCCACGTGGCCTGCATATACTTCGACATAAATTTGCTGCCTTTGTCAGACACAACTTCTTTAGGGAAGCCAACCCTAGTAAATATGCCAAGTAAAGCTTTTGCAACTGACTTGGCAGTCACAGTTTTTAATGGGATGGCCTCAGGATACCTGGTGGCATGGTCGACCAGCACCAGGATAAACCTATTGCCTGAGGATGTTTGGGGGTCAAGGGGACCAACAATGTTGATCCCTACCCTCTCAAATGATACCACCACAACTGGGAGTGGTACCAATGGAGCTTGGATTGTTGAGCCACTCTTACCAGATAACTGGCAGGAGGCACAACTCCTGCAGTGACTTTCTACTTGCACCCCCATCTTGGGCCAGTAGAAGTGCATGGATAACCTTTGCTTGGTCCTAATTCCAAGGTGACCAGCAATGGGCACCTAATGCGCCAGCTGCAGGAGGAAGGGTCTTACAGCAAGGGGAACCTCCAACCTCACATGGTCTCCTTCTGTAGACTCTGTAGGCTCACTGTACAGGAGTCCACCTTGCCAATAAATCATGTGCTTCCCAGGAGGTTCACCCTGTCTCCTTAGGCCTTCCAGAGATGGGCACTCACATTGGCCCTTACTAAATTCTTCCCTGTCAGGAAAAACTTCCACTAACAAATCTTTTAGTTCAGGATGGTCATTGGGGTCAAATACTTCGGGTATCAACACCTCCTCGTCAGGTCCTGGTGACTGACCAACTACCACCACCTCAGTGGTAGGTGAGATAGGGGGAATATTCTCTTTCCCTCTTTTTGATTTCCTTACTCCTTTAGCCTTGGGTTTCCCCTACGGCTGGGGCAGGGCATTGGTCTTGGCCAGTGCTGCCCTTGTTTGAGACCTTGTGCAGGGTCTGTCAGCTGTATCTCCCACAAGCCCTAAAGCTATGAGATCATTTCCCAGCAAGACCTTTCCCGGGACACTCCTCTGTATGCTCACTGGAATTCTGACTGCTGTACCATTGATAGTAAGAGTTACAGGTATTACTGGGAACATGAGATGTGGGCCATCAGCCAACTTAGTGGGCAACAGAGGAGCTCTGGCAACTTCCTCTGGGTCTACCAAGGTAGAATCCACTACAGTTCGACTACACCCACTATCTCTAAGAGCTGGAGTATCTACTCCATTGATCAGCACACTGTATTTAAAGTAGTGCTTGGTATTATCTGGAATCCTAGCATAAGCCTCTGAGACTTTTGGCTCCCAGGAACCCAGGGAAACTAAAACTACCTCAGATTCTATCCCACTGGGGAAGGAGTCCGAGGGGAAGGATGCCCCTGTAATCTCTTCTTCCTCATAGGAGGAGAAGGCCAGATTAGCAGAGTGGACCCCCAAGGTTTTAACCTTACATCTGGGATCCCCCTTCACATGGTCAGTTGCTCCACAAGCAAAACAAGATCCACGGGGTCTGTTTACATAGGGAGGCTTACTATAACCAGAGTTCTGTTTTGGAGGCTGACCTCCACTACCCTGTGAGTTCTCTTGTGTCTTACCCTTATTTTGCCTATTGGGCCCTTCTGGGAGGAAGTTTTATCAGATTCTCCACCCTCCTTATCTTTGGACTTTTTCCCCTCCTCCTGCTTACCAGGATGAGTCTTGTCCTTATGGGACACTCTGTGACAACCACAAATCTGTTGCTATGGCAAGCTTCTTAGGATCTATCTCCTTTGAATCTGCCAAATGCTGCTTAAGCTCAGGGGAAGAAGATGCAAAAATATGTTCTAGCATGACAAGACATATCATACCTTCAAAAGTAGAGACCTTATAACCTTCAACCCAGCCACTAAAGTTATTTAAGGATTCAGTTACATAAAAGATCCAAGTACCACCTTCTTTCTTTTTGTACTCTCTGAGTCTTTTTAAGTATTGGGCAGGAGACTTTCTTTAAGATGAGAGTTTGCTTCAACATTGCAAAATCTGCTCTCTCAGCTTTTAACATTTCCATAATGGCACTGCAGCCAGAATGGGGCAGTCTGCTAAGTAACCAGGCAATTTTATCAGCATTGTCAACTTGTTGAGCTTCACATGCATACTCAAATGTATTCAGCCAGTCCATAATGTCATTATTTTCTTCGTACACACTGAGCAGATCCTAAGGAAACTTTGGATGAGAGGAGGCCCCAGACCCATGTCCAGGACCCTTGGATCCATTGGCAACTTGGAGCTTGGCCAGTTCCAACTGGTGATCCCAGTCTTTCTGTTTTTCTGCCTACTCTATCTTCAGTTTGGCCATGTTGAACTCAAGCTCCTTCTGCCTAAACAGCAGTTCTTGTTTCTTGAATTCAAGTATGGCCTCACCGTCAGCACTGGCAGAGGAACCATTAGACATTACATCTTCCAAATCCTCATGATTTCTTTGGATCAGTGCAACGGGAGAACTATCAGTTCTACTAGTGAGAGCAGCCCCACCTCCTTCTGCACTGTCCTCAGAAGCTATAGCACTAAGCTGAGCTTCTTGCCATTCCATGATTCGTTGGATCATTTCCACTTTCATGCCCTGAGAAGAGACACCTCTCTCAGCACACATCTTTTTCAATGTTTCGGATTTAGAAGCATTCAAAGTTAACAAGCTACTTGTTTCCATACTGTTAGATAGGACTATGGCCTTTTTAAAGTCATACTACAACAATTCACTATGTGTCCTGGTAGAAATAACTTGAAATGCCTTCACTAGTATGCAACACTGGATACCTTCAGTCCTATCCCACTGCTGTACACCAACTTGGTAAGAAGGATTTCTGAACTCTGACCTGGAGGGGCAGAGGTTCAGAAGGCCAACCTAGTTTCTTGGAACAGGGTAACCTCTGGACAAGCCAGACCAATCAGGGTATCTATGGCAGGCGGTCAAGACTAAGGGCCTCATCACGGTGGTAATGCAGCGGTTTTCCCGTCAAGCGTAATTAGCGCTAACGCCAAACCCCCCGGCAGATAGTCCTCCAGATCACGAGGTTGTGTGCAAGGGCACAGGGCCATGGCAGTAGCGCAAGTAGCACGCGAGGGGAAAACGGCCCAAGAACACGTAAATTCAGTGCACCGTGTGCTACCGCCATACCGCGCTAATGGCGCGCGCCATAAGTGTGCGCTATAAGCTCGCGGGAAACGCGTCACCGCCGGAATGGGAAATAAAGCGGCGGCCATCTTGGAAAACACAATCCGTCGGATATCACAGCCCCTGCAAGCCATCCACCCCTGGGAAGAGTGAATCATGTCAAAGGAGCACACTAGGGGCAAGTCAGCCCTGGACAGGGTCAGCAAGCCCAAATTCAGTGACCAGGAGCTGGCCGTACTGGTGGAGGAGGCCGAAATCCACCATGAAGAACTGCAGCAGCGCAAGACCAGTGGGCAGCGCCGTGCACAGATCTGGCGGAACATCAGCCAAAGGGTGTCTGCAGTAGGGCTGGTGCTCCAGATGGCGAGGACTGCCGCAAGCGCCTCAATGACCTGCGTGTGAGAGTCTGAGGCATCCTCTCACAGCACAGGAGTGCAAGCAGGGGCACTGGAAGAGGGCCACCACCACCCAAACTCACACCCTGGGAGGAGAAGATGACTGCCCTAATCGACATGGGCACCATAGAGGGAATTGGTGGAGCAGGCACCGGCATTGACCAAACTGCAGTTGAGTCCCACCCCAAATGTATTCAACTGAAAGTAGCACACATGCAGACCCTGAGTGAATGAATGTGGTGAAATGTGTGTGAGGCACTGCAGACACCCATAACCGAGACCTTGAACCATTGAACCGTACTGCCGCCTAGACTCCCCTGCACGTGCAGTGCATCAATACAAGGGGCAGGGGACAGACATCCAAAGCCATGGGACAGCTACATAGAGTGTGAGTGTGCATGAATACACCCCCAGCACCCTGAGCATGGTGCATCCCAATCCCGCATGTGATGTTGTCACACAAACATTTCCATGCAGTGTTCCTCCACACTCACACATTCCACCAATCAATACATGGAGACTGAACGAAATGCAATTGGCAGGCATAATTGACACTGCCTACAATCCCACCTGATGGCATGAACTGCTTGATACTTATGTAGGTTGCCTTGAACTCAATCCACACCCTATGTACCCCACAGGCACACGCGAACCTCACGGGATGAAGATGACGGGGAGGAGGCCACTCCATCACAGCACCCGAGGCAGCGTGCCTCGACCAGCACCACAACCCCACAAAGGGGCAGCGCAGAAGGGAACCGACGCCGTACCCATCCCACATCACCACAACGCAGCCCAACCAGACCGCTGCAGCACCCACATCGCCGCAGGGTGTCAGCGCATAGCTCGCCCCAAGCCACCATGCAGGCTTCCGATACAGAGGGAGGCACCTGTGGGCCAGAGCCTGATGTAGGAGTGACACCTCCAGGTGTGCATCAGGCAGGACATTTCCATTCCCCTGGAAGCAGCGACACCGAAGGGATTGGCACACCACAGGGGACCTCAGGGCCAGGCACACAGGGAGCACAAACCCCACGTGTGCATGAGCGTCGTTTCCGCACACCACAGCCAGATGTAGACACAGCATCATATGGTAGCCCTGAAGAGCGTCACTCAGAGCCTGGCAGCCCCATCCAAGCCGGCAACATGTCCCCATGCAGCCCCCCCATACAGCGCACAAGCGGCAGGCCAGTACCTACCACACCAGGGGTACCTTTCGTCACGGGAGCAGCAGTGATGGGACGTCTGGACATAATTGAGGCCAAACAGGCAAAAGTTGAATCCATGGCCAAAGTGCAAAGCGGGCACATCAAGGCCATCAGCGCATCCATATGGCATGGCTGCAAGTACATTGCCTGAGACAACGCACGCACACGCAGAGTGGTGGAGCAATGCACTTCAGCCCTGACAGGATTTGGGCAAAGGGTACGGGAGTTGTGCGAGGCAGTATCTGCACTCGCTGAGGAGACAAGGGAAGCGAACAACCTTCTCCGTCAGCATTTGCAGGCAACCGGGTCAGTCCCATCAACCTCCACTACACCCACGGAGGGATCCCTTGAGCCTTCTCCCAGGCGCTGTTCATTGCGCCACCTCAGATCCCGCACACCAGAGGGGCCAGGACATGGAAAGCGCCCGTAACCATCGTAGTTGGACATGGCATTGATGTGGGTGCCCTGAGAACACGCACTTACCTGCACTGTTGTGGGGGGTTCACTGGGAGGAGGGGGGATTGTCTGCTGGGTGTTCACTGGGGGGGGATTGTGTGCTGGGTGTTCACTAGGGGAGAGGGGGATTGTGTGCTGGGTGTTCACTGGGGGGAGGGGGGATTGTGTGTTGGGTGTTCACTGGGGGGAGGGGGGATTGTGTGCTGGGTGTTCACTGGGAGGAGGGGGGATTGTGTGCTGGGTGTTCACTGGGGGAGGGGGACAGTAGATCTTAGAATAAATCACATTTACAAATCATACAAAGCATGGACAGTTGTGATTGGGATTAAGTGCTCTTTAATGTTCAAGTGACATGTGCAAAATGTAGCCGTCACCTGTATCAAAAAAAATTATCAATCAAGCCCTGTCTGGCCAACCTCCCCTCCCTCAGCCCATTCCTTTGTGCACGTGCAACACCTTCCGGCACGTCATCACCTTCACTCCCATCCTCAGGTGGCTGCACATGAGCATCGGGGGGCAGTGGCACATTCCTGCAACAGCAAATGTTGTGCAGCATGGCACATGTCAGTACAATTTTTCCAACTTTATCAGGTGCATACATCAATGCCCCTCCCGTACGGTCTAGGTACCGGAAGCGTGCCTTCAGCAGTCCAAGTGCCCTCTACACGCAGATCCGTGTACGTCCATGGGCAATGTTGTATGCCCGCTCAGCTGCAGTGTGTGGATGACGCACAGGGGTCATGAGCCATGTGTATTGGGGGTATCCAGAATCGCCTGCAGGGGAGAGGAAGCAGGTATGGGGACAAGGTAAGTTCAGTGGGTGCACAAGGCTCAGTCATCAATGACATTTTCAGCAGGATCAGGTTTCTGTCGAGAAGGTCATGCCATCTCATTGCCATGTTGGCATCCGACCTTTTACTTCCAGGACATGCATGGTGTAAGGTTGCCATACAGCTGTTTATCTATGTATTTGTGAGATGTCATGTGCATCACACTCATCTATTACATGTGCCCTACATATCATTTGGCCAGTTACATTGTGGGGTGTGCTCTGCTAGGAGCAGCATTGAATCAATGGAGTACTCACAACTTGGAACGCCTCTGTTTCACAATTTAACAGTACACTGTCCCTTGTCACTGGAGGAGGGGACCCTTCCATCTGCATGTGGATGCGACAAGTGGTTAGCTCATGTGTCATTGCCATTCCCTTTTGCTGCTGTTGCATTTGCCGGTTGCCACTGTTATGTACTGTTCACTAGGCATTTCATTGGACAATCAGGGCACAGTGTTTCAGGGATGTACATTGTTGTTAATCAGACTACTTATGTGTAGTGCCTTTGAGGATGTGCCGACTTTTGTGTGACATTGGCATGACTGTCAGGTGGGCAGGGTGGGATGTCTGTACTGTGTCAGGGTGGGATGCTATAGTGCAACTCACACAGGAGGCTTTGTGGTAGTAGGCCTTCCATTTGTCCCTGTGCTGCCACATGTCTTTTGCATCCTGAATGGGTGTGTTCTGCTGTGTTGGACATGTCCTAGGGTTCTCGTGCAAGGTGCTTGCATGGAAATGCTGCAGTGACGGTGCTGCCTATTTCCATGCAGGGATTTCACTGTGTGTGACCAGCACCATCAGATGTGATTCAACATGCATTACGGACTACATTTGTACTCACCCAGCATCCATGTGTTTTGGCCTCGGTGCATTTCCATGTACGCTGGCAGGGTACTGTTGCGCAGGACCATGGAGTCGTGAGTGGATAACTGGGTAGCGGGCACAGCAGTGGCTGAAGGTGAGGTCAGGGCCACATGTCATCTGCACATTCAGGGAATGGTAATGTTTCCGGTTTCTGTAGGCTGCCTCATGTGCCTGGGGTGGTACAAGTGCTACATGTGTGCAGTCCACAGCTGCTATTACATTCGGAACTTGGGCAATGGCATGGAATTGACCCTTCAGCTGGTTCACCTGTGCCTGTGTAGCTGGCAATGCGATGTGCTCATTCACATGAATCAACAGTGCATCCAGCACCTGTCCCAGCATGGCACTGAAGGTGGACTGGGCCATGCCATGCATCATGGCAACAGTGTGCTGGTAGCTGCCAGTCCCGAGGAATTGTTGCACGGACACAAGCTTCACAAGCGGGGGTACTGCTGTGCTGATGGCTATAAAGGCTGGCGATGTCAGCCTGGATTATGTCCAGCAACTGTGTGATGGTTGCCCTGTCCAGCCTATATTCAGTCACCAACTGGCCATCAGTCATGGCCCAGGGTGTTGGCCTGGGCCTGGGGATGGCTGGCCGCCTTGCTGGTGCGGCTCTCCTCCTCCTTCTCCTCATCCCCACCACCCCCTGCACTCCCAGGGCCCTGGCCTGGTTGGCTGGCCTCTGTAGCTCCAGGCGCAACAGGTAAATGTCCACATCAAGGCTCCCGGCTCCAAATGGCAGCATGGTGTTTGGAAGTGTGTGTTGTGCATGGGTGGGTCCTTTGTAGGCCTCTGATTTGCATTGGTTTCACCTGGGCCCTTATTGCAGTCTCCTCCCTGCTCCTGCTGGTGTAATGGAGTTGGGGAGGGTGTGTTGTGCATGGGTGGGTCCTTTGTAGGCCTCTGATTTGCATTGGTTTCACCTGGGCCCTTATTTCAGTGTCCTCCCTGCTCCTGCTGGTGTAATGGTGTTGGGAAGGGTGTGTTGTGCATGGGTGGGTCCTTTGTAGGCCTCTGATTTGTATTGGTTTCACCTGGGCCCTTATTGCTGTGCCCTGTGTTCTTTTAACTCCAGCATTTTGCTGGGGGTATTTTCGGCGGATTGTCCGCCGCTTTTCTGGCGCTAATGGCGGCTACGCCAGACTCGTGATTGCTATGTTTTAGCGTGAATGGATAATAATAATACTGGCACTTTTACAGCCGACTCTTGTACAGCCGGCTGTACTTGTGCCGGCTGTAATGGCGCCAGCGGTATTTGTACTTGTGATCTGATGGACCCTTAAAATCGGCGCTGATAGCGTTACCGCTGATTTTAAGGGTTACCGCCCAACTCGTGCTGAGGCCCTAAGTCTCAGGAGGGGTGAGGGTGACTGAAAGACCTCAATGAGCATACAAAGCAAGGACACTTACAAATTACTCTAGACAGGTGTTATATTAATAATATAGACAGATTTATTACAAGGCCTTTGTAACATAGACCATAGCAAAGAATCACAGTAACATTAAGTTAAACCAATACATCACACTGAATACAATATATATACAAGACCAATGGGGTCTAAAGGGTTAAACACACAAAATATGTTGACAACCTAGAGGGGAAGAAAACAGGCAGTGCAGGTAATCTTCAGACCCAGTTCCACATCAACAATACACCTAAGAGGCAGTCCAAACCCTAAGAAGAGAGGAGCCTTGTGCTCAATAATACATGCACACGCTTGTGCCAATGGGCAGGATAGGGTCTCTTCAAGGGTCTCTAGCAGCTCAGGAAGGTGGATGAGGTGATGCAGAACGAGTTCCTACTATTCAAACAGGACCTCCACTTGAGGGCAGAGGCAGTTTGAGAGTGTGGGATGGAGTCGCTATCTCGCAATAGCTGTGGAAAGGAAAGGGGCCCTCAGGGGCCTCTCATGCATAAAAATGGGCTCCTGTGCTAGGGGCCACCGGTTGGGGTAAGGACTACTCACCGGTCCCCGACGAGGCAGACCCAGACTTCGCCAGTACAGTCCACTTCGCTGGCAGGTTTGAATGCAGCAATCAGGACGTCTCGGCACCTTGCAGTTCCCAAGATACACTGATGATTCCCAAGCGGGACAGTGGCGATTCCTTCGCTCCGGGTGGAGGAATCGGCCCAGTTTCACTGCAGCAGGCTTTAGGGGCAAGAGGGTCACAAATGCAGTGAACTTGCACAGGTTGTTGCCACGCAGGGCAACACGGTAACTGCGTTTACTCCGGTCCTGGCGCACTCATCTCACTTCAGACCTGGGAACACCAAGTGTATGAAATTCAGTGTGAGGGTGCCGTGGACACAGAGATAGCAGTATGCCAAGTTTTGAAACAGCAGAGGTAACAGAGCAAAGGTCCAGCATAAACTGGTCAGCCCACTGGTTGGTCCAGGGACACTTCCGAGAAAGCTTACTTGCAGGGTTTCGTGAAGGTGCCGAGAATAGTTGGTCCCACTATTCCAATGGGTCGAAGCGTCTTCGCAGACCTTCTAGGATGACCAGATGCAGAGTGGTCTCAGGGGGCGACAGCGGGCTCAGGGTGCCAAACCTTATAGCGGGTGACCAGCGGTTCCTCGACTTGACTTCTTGTTGCAGGATACTTGGCTCCTATCCTTTGTTTGGTGTGAACTCAGGAGATCGACATGGTAGTGGTGTTTTCAGCCACCTCTTATCCAAAGTTTCCTTCGCGCCAAAACGAGAGGACCCAATGGGAGATCTGCTCACAAACACTCACTCCATATATGGACCAATCACAGACCATGGTGGTCCCATGCATTCAGGGCATCCCAGACTCTCTGGCACCCAGGATGTGTATTGGGATCAGACATCCCAGCCCACATCCTGGAGGCACATACACAAGGCATGCAGAAGCCCGCGAAAGCATTGGGATTTGCGGGAAAGTGCATGACCAAATAAGGACTGACCCGGGTCGACTCGACCTGGGGAAGGTGAAGGGGCAAGATGGCCAAAGGACAGGACAAAGAACCTTGTGGCATGGCCATATTGGAGCCAGGCCACCTATTTGTGCCAAATGCGGTTAACGCGGTTAACATGGAAGAAAGGGTTCAAAATAATGCGAAACGATAGCTGCCACCAGTCCTGTCCATGACACATTTGCACAGTTCATAAAAAGTCCAGCGAGAGTTTCTATGGCCTTTGGAAATGACTAGAGACCCAAGTGTGCTGTGTGGTAAGATACATTGCACACTTGTTTCATGTTGCACAAAAGCTGCAACATGAGGAAAGGACTAAGGGAAACAAAGTCTCCCAGTACTGACTGTTTTAAGGGCATGTCAGTTTCCCCATAAAAAGTGCGTGAAAGCCCAGAGGAGTGTAGCAGAAGGCTGTGCTTCTCTGGCAAAGTAAGTCAATGGTGTTTAAACAGCAGCAAAAAGTTTGGGGGTTGACACATGGAGGAAAAATTACATACAATTATGAAATATTTCCTAACACCCACCTACAAAGAACCAGCTACAATCCACTGGATGACTCTCCCTCCAGAGCTTAAGCCACTGCAACCATGCTGCTGCCAGCCCAGCTCGATCCTGCAGACCATCCTCTCTACCTCTAAGCGCAGGGACTGAACCGAGATCCACAGCTACACACCTGGTTCACAGTGGTGGGGTCTCTGAAGGAGTTACTGCTTGAGTTTCTTCGTCATGCGACCGAGGATCCAGAGGCGATTACGCCAATTCAAGTCCCTCTCCTCGCCCATCACCTCCAGCGTCTGAAACCCCTGGACCTCGCAACCTGACGCAGGGAAGATACTGTCTGCGACCCTGAAGAGGTCCGCCCCAGAATTAGTAATCTTGAACACATCATCTGTGTGTACAGTCACTCACCCCTAGACCTGTCAGCAGGCAGGAGATGCACCTCCCAGATGTGCTAATACATTGCCAGAGTGCAGATACTGAGTTTACCAACATGCCCTTTTCTGTTGAGTTTGGATCCTTTTGCTATCACCTCGTGGTCATTCTTTTTGTACTGATAACCTCTGTGTTCTTGTGGCTGTCACTATGATTATCTCTGACTTCAATGCCACTGGATGAGGGGACTATATCAGGACTGTCCATCCTCCTGCACCTAAAATTCCCAGTGGCTCCCTGTGTCTCTCACCTGAGGAACGATTGTGCACATTATAACTGCCCCGTTTGTCAGATCATTCCTCAAACGTGTTACTTCTGAATTGTTGGGTGTTCTGACCCACGTTTGGACTATTATGCTACAACATTTTGTGCTGTGGGCTTAGGAAATCCAAGATGGCCGAAAAAGCCCACATGTGCGCCAGAATCTATGAAAACCACGCAGTTTGTGCGCACACCAAAATGGTCGCCTGACTTGCCACCCCCGGTGCGGGTGTGCTGGGTCCGAAGAGCCATGAGTGAAATGGGGTGCCAAAGAGAAAAACATGGAAGGGACCGTATGAGATTATAGACAAGATCTCCCCTGTGGCCTACAAGATCCGCATCCCCAAAGGCGGTTTGGCAGAGGGGGAAGACAAGTGGGTCCACATAAACCAGTTGAAGTGTTGCCATCCCAGGCACACTTTGCAGAAACTGGAGGAGTCCTCGGTAATCCCAGAGGGTACCGCTCCAGAGTAATTCAATTCCAACCCTAAAAGATCCTACCTATAGCCTATCAAATTCTGTGTTTCTCAAGTTTATGTGTTCCTGTCTCTTAATTTAAAAAAAATGTGCATGTTCATATCTGTTGAGTTCTAAAATATATATGCAACCCCACTATATCAATGGTGGGGGAGAAATGTCCATGAATAGGTATTGCCGCTCTTCCTTTGTCGTCCAAGGAGAAAGAAAACCTGGAGACTGGCCAAGGAGGACGATCCAGAGACCGGGAGCAGAGACGCAAGGGGCCCAGTGTACCGCCCAATACTCCCATCAGGACCGGCGAGGAGAACCGACTGATCCACCCCTGATGGAGGAAAGGATGCTGACCTTTGTCATCTGCGGAATTGGAAGAAGATGATGCGGACCTCCCAGAACGTGGGTCAACATCCTTAGCACCCGACATCCCCTCGACTCAATCCAAGTGCAGTCGGGCGGGGGGGTTTGTTGGGTGTTCTGACCCACGTTTGGACTATTATGCTACAACATTTGGTGCTGTGGGCTTAGGAAATCCAAGATGGCCGAAAAAGCCCACATGTGCGCCAGAATCTATGAAAACCGCGCAGTTTGTGCGCACACCAAAATGGTCGCCTGACTTGCCACCCCCGGTGCGGGTGTGCTGGGTCCGAAGAGCCATGAGTGAAATGGGGTGCCAAAGAGAAAAACAGCAGTGCCTGTTCGCTAGAAAGCACTTTAAAAATCACCCTTTGTTTCTCTGAAGGCAAGCTCAGAATGCCCATTTCAAACATTGCAGAATATCCAACAATCTCACTGAACACCAGCAGACATTTGACAGAATAAAGTCTTGTGGGCATACAAAATCTGGAAAGAGGATGAGCCTAAAATAATGTTCATAGCAAAACTGGCTGAGCTGTGGATTTCAGCAGTTTAAGTAAATTTGGACTGAAAGACACCAAAAATCTAAATGTTTAAAAGAAATGAGTGACCTACTTTTGAGTGTCACATAGGTTTCAATTGTTTAAATGTCATAGTTTTAAACTTAGAATCAGCATTCTAGCTGCATGTGTAAAAATTGTTAGTTTATTTGAATGCAGAAAACTGGGTAACTAGAAGTGACATTAGCTGGAGCCTGGCTTAAGGAACTGAATTCTGCCTGACATCTACCCCCACAGGAGTTAAAACCTGCTCAGCCACTCTTCCCCTTGCCAAAAGGAGTTGTCACCTCTCTGATTAGAATAGGGGTGAAGCAGCTACAGGGAGTTGAACAAAGGCCTGTCCTGGGCCCAGGCAGATGGTTTATTAGGGTAGTCGTAAATGGCTTCCTTTTGAACAATGGGCCTTCCAGGGCCCAGGCAGATGGTTTATTAGGGGGACCGTAAAATAGCTTCCTCTTGGCAGAAGCTGGGAGGGGCAGGGTCTCTGAGCTTGGCAGAAACTGGATAAACTGGTTTCTACACCATGTGACCTGGGAAACCACACCCCTTTGGGGCCAGAACATAAATCTAAAAAGATGGATCATTCATAGAGCGGACTTGTGACAATTTTATAAGTGATATCATTATTCGTGTGATTTTTCTGTGCACATTTGAAGATGTGTTAGGACCCGGTGGTATGTTCAGGGGGGTTTTTAGCAGAAAAGAGGATATTACTCTAAATGTATGTATGTTAAAAATCTGACACTCCACCACCTAATGCCCACATGCTTTGCGAACATTTGTGTAAATGCGGGGACAAATCCAATATTGGTAACCTGACCAAAAAGTGAAATATGTTGCCATTTTTTAACCCAAGCTCCTAGAAACGACAGAATTGGAACAGGGGCTACCATCAGTAAATGCATGATGTGTGTATGCCATGCCAAACAACTGTCTATCGGGGAAGTATGTATTTGGATCAGATATAGATTTGGGTGTAAAGTTGACAGGGGTGGGTTCTCTGTATCATAAACAGACCTCATCATGATGACACTTCATTTCATTCCCCCAATCAAGGGGAAGAGGAGGAAGTGGCCAATGACAAGTGGAGAGGGGTAGGGCCTAGAAAGCTAGCCTCTCCACCCACTTTCAAAACACATAAAAGCAGACAGTCAGGACAGATAGGGACATTCTATTCCATCTGCTGCGGGACGCTCTGCCGGGAAAATCCATACTTTACCTCCATCAACCTCCAGAGAGCCAACACAGAGACTCCAATCTATCCACCTTCAGAGACCAAGACTTTACTTCAGAATTGGTAGCAGAGAGGTCAACTACAAGCTAAATCCCTCTTTTGCAGGCCTCAAATCATTGCAACTATTCACAGCCAGGTGAGCTGTTTGAATTCTTTGCAAGAACTCTTGCCATTTTCCAGAAAGCAGTGTTGTATCCAGAGAAAGCTATGCAGAAAGATCCAGAAGCAGTGCTGTACCCAGAGAAAGCAGAGCAGTGTCCAGAACCAGAGGCCAGAGATCCAGAGTGACCCAGACCACTGTTAGCAGAACCAGAGAGCTGGCCCAGATCACTGTGAAGTGCCGAGACCAGAACCGGAGTCCAGTCCGAAAACCTGACCTGATCCGTGGCGAGGCCTATTTCTAAATATATTGTGAGTACCTAGCAGAACTGTGCAGAACCAATCTCTTAGTTAAAATAATATAATTCAATCTATTTTAATCGAACCAGAACTGCCTCCTAGAAGTTGTCACCTGTCATTTGCAAAGCTGTCACCTGTCATTTTCTAGCTGCAAGCTGTAACCTGTCGCTTTGAACTTTTAAAATTTCAAATCCGAAAAACTACCTTTATTTAATCGTCCGTATCTCTGGAACCGTTTGGGCTAGGAACTTGGTTTAACTTTAGAATCTCAGCTTTTCAACAAGCCTAGAACCGACTTCCTACTCCTCATACTTTTGCCGTAATCACGATTCTCGCACTCGCGAATTTTACCGCGATTTGCAATTTGGTTAAAAATCCAGCCACGTGTGAAAACAGCAGCTTCATTGCTTTCCTTTGCCAAAAATTCGTTTAACCTGCTAGTTACTCCTAGATCCTTGCTAAAGTGAGCCTGAACTCATCCCAAGTCTATTTCACTCACCCTGAACCTCCTAAAGGGAATTAAAAGCATTTTCAGCATATTTCTCACTGCATTGTCACCATATTCAAAGCATTTTGCCTGTGTTTCAAAACTCCTATCTGTTGTATAAGCTGCTGGAGGGGAATTGAACTGAATTCTATTTGATTGCATTTCTAAGAACTGTGTGAGTCCCATTCTATTCATCTCCTTACATTGCATTAAGGGGGGGGGGGTGAATTGTCCAAGAAAGTGATTACATTGTCTTTTGCTGAAATCCTATCAAGTTATTTTCTGTACTGCATTTCATTCCACATTGCATCCATTTGAAACCATAAAAGTATTGTTGCTATCGTATCCATCCTATAACCACTCATCATTGATTATAAAGAAGTGTGCTAGTGCCGGACTATCCATTATTGATTACTGCTCAGATTAAGTGTGATATTCAATTATTAATTTATTATAAAGTGTGATATATATATATATTGTTTAAATTATCAAATAAACCGTTTAAACTTGCAAAACAGAACTACTTCGTGGCTCAGTGGGGTCAGGGGGATTCCAAGAGAGGGGTGTTATATAGGGGTAGTCACCCAGAACGCATGAACTGGACGTAAAGATATATCAATAAGGGTTTCCATTCAGTATCCCAGACTAGGCATTGACTTAGCTGTAGTGTTGAATTGAATCCTCTTACAAATTGGGGGCTCGAGCCGGACGTTTGGGTTAGATCTATCACTTGTGCAGATTAATACAGCGTGCCAGCTGACCACATACACATATCCGCTCGGATCACCACGCTGTGTTACGCTGTAAAGCACTCCTCAAAGGAACGCTCTAAGGAAAAGGTCTGTTTTGCAAAAATAAAATACAAACTTCTGTAAGTCAGGACAGAGACCAATCTCTAGAATGACGACCTTGGTAGATATGAAAATAGCCAGAGAACACTTCTTACATAAGCTATTTGTGAGAGGTGAGTGGACTCATCAGGACCAAACGGTCTGGTTGCAGGCAATCGCGCAACAGGTCATTGAAACAGGGTCAGATATATGGGGAGATCAGGGTCCCCTACATGTGGCCCTGAGTGAACTATACATGGCCCCGAAGGCCAAGGATGAGCACCACAAGATTGCCAGGGTAGCGGCATATTTATATTTACATATGGGAGCCATGCAGGACAAATGTGCTGAAGGCCAAGATCTGGCGAGTAGGCAACTGCTGGCATTACAGAAGGCCCAATCTGATCTGGACTCTTCTGAGCAGAGGCTGCTCAGGAGCCAGGAGTCAGAAAATGACAGCAGACGGTACATCACTAAAATAAAGGAGGATATGGATGTGCTGCAACAGGAAAAGGCGGACCAGGATACCAGATTTCTGGCCTTGCAGAAGGAGTACCAAGAAGGTTTGGACTCCCTACTGCAAAGCCAGAAAAAGCTGGAGCAACAGTTAGACTTCAATAGGGCATGTGCTGAGCAGGTAGTCACCCTGCGAAGCCACCTAGATAGGGAGAAGGCAGAGAGCAATAAACTGATTTTGAAAGACCTGGATACCCAGGCAGAGTTTGACCAGGAGCGCCAGAAAACTGGTGCCTTCCAAAGGCAAAGGGACGACCTGGCGGCACAGATGCAGGCTCTTAGTCAGGAAAGGGATACCTTAGGCCAGGAAGTCTGCCACTTAAAAAGGAAAATGGAAGAAAATCACCTGGCCCTCCAGGGACTGGGTGACCTCCAAAAAGAACACCAGAACTTGTTAGAGCACACCAGGAAGGTGGAGGATGCTCTGGCAAGAAAGGAGCAGGCCAATAGGGACACAGCTCAGGAGGTAACCCTCCTGCAGCAAAGACTGGCCCAGTGCTCCAGGACCAATCAGGAAGCGCAGAGAGAGAATGAGGCTCTCTGCCAGCACAATGATAGGCTCCAACAACAGGTAGCGATGCAGGAGAGACTGATAGAGTCTAGTAAGGCCTTAACTGAGGAACTGAAGGCGCAGGCTCTTGCATTGCAACAGGGAGCAGGGGCGGATAGAGACCAGGTTCGCTGGGAAAGGGAAACTCCTGAGCATAACCTCAGGAGCCCTAGTACCAGAGGCATTTATCTCTCTCAGTCCCTGGACTCTGCCACCCCCCTGTCCCCTGGCGCACATGAGCACCGGGCCACAGGGATGGCAGATTACTATCCAGCCAGAAGCATGGGGCTCATAGGCCAGTACCTCCCAGGAATGGATGGGCGGGCATCCGGGTATGGGCACCCAAGCACAGTGCAATTTAGTGGGGAACCCCAGGAGAATAGGCCCATTAAGGGCATCCTGAAAACTTCTGCCCAGTTAGGTCAGTGGGGGGGTACCCATCAAATCCTGGCAGCAAGGAGGAATCTGAAGACTCCTCTGAACGGCGCAGGACACAGGAGACCAGGTCCCCACATTCTGCCAGCCATTCCCAGGCTCGCAGAATCCGGGAAAACCTGGAAGATCAGACAGGAACCTCTGGGAGCAGTGCCTCTGAGTCAGAGGATGAATGGACAAGGGTTACCCGAACCAAAAAGGCCAATAAGGCAAAAAGGGCCTTGCTTAAGGACCCATTGAAACAGATTAAGGCAATCAGGAGTGTCATCACGCCTTATCATAAGAACGCCAAGTACTCTGTTTGGGAACACTTGGAGCTCTATGAGCAAATGATGGAGACTTTCCATTTGAAGGACAGCAGTAGCTGCATCCAGTACGTCAAATGGACATTCTCCCCAGAATACTCCAGTTTCTTTGCGGGGCTGGAGGACCAAAATCATTTAAGATGGTCCACCTATAAGGCGGCCATCTTGAAACATTTTTCTGTTCACAGAAATCCTCAAGAGGCTCGCAAGGCAGCCTACAATTTGCAATGTGGGGAGGATCAGGCCCCACAAGAATTCGTGCAAGAACTGAAACGTGCCTTTGCGCAGACCACCAGAAGGGTGCGCACAGACTGCAGAGAATTTGTCAATATATTTTTCTATGCCTTGCCCAAATATATAATGACCCAGCTCGTGAGAGATTTTCATGAGAAAAGATCTTTAAACTGGGTCATTGAACAGGCTACCCGGATTTATAAGGTGCAGAAGCCCATAGAAAATAAAAGCAATACCCAGAAAAATCCCAAAACCAACAGCACCCCCTGCTGCTGCCAAGGTGGCAGAGGTAAAGGTCACCCCCGTTTTGGATTTGGAGATGGGGGGGCCTAAAAACCTACCTGCACCTAATAATGCTAGGCCCAGAAGGTCCTTGGGCCAGTCACAGACAGGGAGTGAAAGAGGTTGTCCCACAAATGAGGTCCCTCGCTCTCCTGACTATGTAAGTTCCCGTTACAAGGGAAACAGACCAATCCTGGGTTATGTGTGGACTCCTCCAGCCCAAGGGGGGGATCCAGCCAAGCACCTGAAAGCCTGCCTCCCAAGGAGCAGAGGGGGGTAGGAGAAACAAAGGACCCAAACAGACCCACTTTGTGGAGGAAGTACAGGTCTTCCAATTTGAGGGAGAGGGATCCTCAGAAGATCCTGGGAAAAGGATCTTCTCCTTCAGAGATGGGGGAACTCCTCCCAAAGAAAAATGGGCCCCAAGGGATGTCAATTCAGACTGGGGAGATATGGAGACTGAGCTACCGCCGCCCATCATCTCATCCCAGAACCCACAATACCGAAATCCCCTGGTTCCAACCCGTCCTGATGACTGCCTCCAAAAAGGGTGGGGCGGCCCAGAACCGGAACCAGGGGAACCCACAATGGCTCTGATCTCCAGTTGCCAACTTTTTCTTTCAGATTCCCAAGGCTCTCCACAGAATTCTGCCCAAATTTCTTCTCTTGCAATGTTCAAAACCAGAAAGTTAGCCCACCAGTTGTCCAAAAATGTGCATTATCTGTGCCCCCTTGAGGAGAAGGAGGGAAGATATTATGCCCCGGTACAAGTACAGGGGCAGGGTACGATTTCAGCGCTGGTGGACACGGGATCTCAAGCTACCCTTCTGTCCAGAAGGGCCTTTGATGAACTGAATGCAGGAAGGGGAGGGAATTACCAAATTCCTCTCACCTCACTTCCTGGACAACTCCAGAACTTTGACGGGAAGGAAATTCCCATCGAGGGGACGGCAGATTTGGACATTAAAATTGGGCGACACAAGTTGAAACACCCAGTCATAGTTGTGACTCCAGAGGGCACCCCTTGTTTACTAGGGAATGACCTCCTGAGAAGGTTGTCACCCCTAATAGATTGTGTAAACAAGGTCCTCTGGACCCAGACTAGCCGACCAATAAAATTAAAACAGAGTGTCAACCATGTTAGTTTAAATGGCACCTGCCACATGGTTGAACAAAAATCTGACCAAGTAGAATTTCACTTCCAGAACAACCAAATTCCAGACGTGACAGTAATAGCAGTAGGACAACAGACTGGTGATGGGGGGTCCTCTCTATTTCTGAAAATCAACCTCCCTTCCAGTTTAAGGTGGTATTCCACACGGGAAGGAAACACCCTGAAATTCTTTACTAATCCACAATCAGAAACTCCCACTCCTATAGTCCAGAAAGATGTGAAATCAGCTCAGAGCCTGGCTGATATTCAGCAAATTGGAGAGCAGTTGTTCATCCCAGTTCAGTTAAATGATGGGAAGCACTCTGTTCTCGCTCGAGTGTGTGTGAACAACGGTAAGAGCTTCATCAGCGAAGCCATGTTCCGCCAACTCCCAAAAGATCCAGCCATTCCCACATTCAAACCGATAGACAAATGGGAAATGGACCTGGAAGCACCCAATTCCAAACATCTCCTGCCAAGCAGGTGTATGCTCAAAATCTCCATTGGTAACAAGAGCATAGTCCATAATTGTTGGGTCGTGCGAGACGTCACTGCCGCCTTTTACTTAGGCAGTGACATTCTCAATCGCTTTGCCATTAGTTTGGACCTAATAAACTTCAAAGCTTGGTCCCAATTAGCGGATAATCCCATGGGCTTTGATGATCCAGAAAAAGCATTTAGGTCAGCTCAATTGCTACCTTATGCAGTTGAAATTCAGATTAAAGAGGAAGTCACCATCCCAGAAAGGACCCGACAATTCTCCCTGGAAGTGAAAGTTAAAAGAGGACAACATTTGAAAAACCCTGATGCTTACATACATCTAAACGCTTCTCTCCAACAGCAAGGGTTGGGGGTAAACCCAACTCCATTAGTCAACATAGTACATGACACCATTCTAATAGAGGTGGATAACAGCAACTTAAAGAGTATTACTCTAGCCGCAGGCACCATTATTGGAATGGCGGTTGATGACCGACATTTTTCCATCAATTTAGGAAATGAACTGTTAGGACCAATCCCCAAGGACTGTTTTGACAGTCACAGTGAGGACAATACAACACCAGACAGGATTTTTACCCGCCATGGGGGTACTTCCTGGTGTACACTTCCTGCCCTTATGGTAAGGAAGATGTGACTTGTGACTTCAGGAGGGATGAGGTGATTTTCCAGGTCCATGAGGGTTGCCTTTTCCACCTGAAGCCTCCAGTCCAAATCAGCACTCTGACCAGGGACTTCTCCACCCAGCTGGAGGAGGCCGCTGAGATAGCCAAACCAGAAGTCTTTCCAGGCTTCAGGCAGATGGTGGAAGAGAGAGTCAACCTAGCTGATGCCTGTGTGACTCTGGAACAGAAGCAAAAGTTGAAACAAGTCTTCTTGGATTTCCAAGATCTCTTTGCGGTAGACTCATATGACTGTGGTCGCACTGACATCCACACAACAACAATGCCCACGGACCCTGGCATGACTCCTGTGTTTGTGAAGCAATATCGCTTGCCTCTCACATCAATGGAGTCCCTTACTGAAATAATTAAGAACCTTGAGTCCCGGGGAATAATCCGTCCAGTCCACAGCCCCTTCAATAATCCGGTGCTGGGAATATTGAAGCCAAACTGCCAGTGGAGACTCTGCGCCGACCTCAGGGAGCTCAACAAACGGGTCCATACTTCCCGATGGCCTCTGCCCTACATTGACCAAGGGCTGGCCCAGATCCAGGGGTCACAGGTATTCACTGCAATAGACCTGACCAATGGATACTGGACTGTGCCTGTCAGTAGGGAGGACCAATACAAGCTGGCTTTTACCTTTGGGGGCCAGCAGTACACATGGACCCGGACTCCCTTCGGATACCTCAACTCCGGCAATGAATTCAACATTTTTCTACACAAGGCCATGCCCGACCTGGGTGCAAGGGGTAACCTGGCTTATGTAGATGATGTCCTCATCAAAAATTCGTCTGTGGAGGAACACATAGTGGAGATCCGTTATGTTCTGACACAGTTGAGGGCCGCCGGAGCAAAACTTTCCTTTCAGAAAGCACAGTGGTGTAGAACCCGTGTTAATTTCTTGGGGCATGAGATTACTCCTCAGGGTCTCTGTCCCCAGGAAAAGAAGGTGGAAGCACTCCTGAAACTGAAAGACCCCACAACTCTGCGGGAACTAAGGAGCCTCCTTGGACTGACTAATTACAGCAGAAAGTTCATTGAGGGCTACGCAGAGATCACCAGACCCCTGATTCATCTCCTGAAGGGGGGGTCAAGTGGGAATGGGGTCCAGAACAAGCCGAGGCGGTAAAACAACTCAAGAGAAGCCTCTCACAAGCGCCTTGCCTAGCTTATCCTGTCAGAAACAAGGAGTTCTTCCTGGAGACGGGGTTCTCTAATACGTGCTTGACGGCGTTATTATACAAAAAGCATGACAAGGTCAATAAAGTAATCTCCTATGCGAGCAAAACTTTATCCTCTGTGGAGGAAAAATTCAACGATTGTGAGAAGGCACTCCTGGCAACGGTGTGGGCATTGAATAATTACCGCCCGTTTATCCAGGGGGAACACATCATAGTGGAGACTCCACACCAGCCTCTGCAATATCTCCAAAGTGATAGAATCCGGGCCGGAAATGTGAGTAATTCCCGAATTACTTCCTGGATTCTGTCAATGCAAGGCTTTCCTGTGGAGGTCAGATATGGCCAAAACAAGAAGAGTCCACTCGCGCAAGGTCTGGCTGACTTGCATGATTGTGCCAGAGAAAACTGTCTCAAGGACGAAAGTCTAAAAATCAAGGACAACACGGAGGCATACCTTAATTCCCCACACAAAGTGTTTGAAGAGGACAAGTGTGAGGGAATGCCCACTGTCTATGTGGATGGATGCTCTTACCATGTTGACAACAACGGGGAGAAAGAACTGGTGGCCGGCGTAGGGAATGCATGGGTGAATGAGTCCCCAGAACCCTCCGCTGGATACAAAATTGGTCCCCGAAGTAGTCAGGTGGCAGAATTGATGGCTTTGCATCAGGCCATCCCCACTGCTGTCCAGCATCAACTCCACAAACTGGTCATAATCACAGATTCGGATTATGTACGGAACGGGTTCGTGGAGCACCTGGTTAATTGGAAAACCAGAGGCATGTTATGTGCTAACAACAAACCCTTGAAACATGGGAAGTTGATCCAAAACATGGATGATCTGGTCACATCGAATGGGATGAACACCTACTGGAAGAAGATCAAGGGTCATTCCAAAATAGAGGGACCAGACAAAACTGGAAATGACTTAGCTGATCAGCTGGCCAAAACCGGTGCCATCCAAGGGGATCTAATTGAGATTGAGTCCCTGTTGGGGGAAATCCAGGTCACTGCTATCACTAGGTCCCAGACAAATTCTCACAATGACCTTTCAATTGCACAATGGAGTAAGGAGACCCCTGATGCTGATTTGATTACCGCTCAGAAGGGGGATCCAATAATTGGTAAATTTTACCAGCACCTTGAGGACCCTGAGAACTTTCCCCTGACGGATACCGATTACATTGGGAAAGAGGACCTAAGAGTGTTGATGAAATGTCCAAAAATGTTCCGAATCCAAGACGGTTTGCTGGTAAGGAAATCCAAAGCTGGCCACGATCAGTGGGTGGTTCCTACCTCATTCCGAAGCCTGATGTTAAGTCACGCCCATGATGCGTCCACCGCCGGTCATAGGGGGTTTCACACAACACTGGAAATCTTAAGAGAGGTTGCATACTGGCCACACATGGGCCAGGACCTCAACCAATACTTGAACGGTTGTCTTGTGTGTGCACAATTTCAGCCAACATCCCTCACACACCGGGCGCCTCTCCAAAAGAGGGGGATGACACTGCCATGGTCAGATTTGCAAATCGACTTTGTAGGCCCTGTGATTCGCTCGACTAGAGGAAACAAGTACATGTTGACCGTTACATGCTTGTTTACCAAGTGGGTGGAATGTCTCCCAGCCCCAAATTGCAAGGCAGAAACTGCAGCTGCCCTGATGATTAACCACATCTTTTCCCGTTTCGGTCTACCTCAAAGGATTGAGTCAGACAGGGGTAGCCACTTCACCAGTGAAGTAATGACAAAGATGTGGGTGATACTGGGGGTTAAAAGGAAGCTACACATTGCTTACAGGCCAGCTTCTTCTGGAGCAGTAGAGAGATACAACCGAACCATTGTGAGCATATTAAAAAAGTTTGTGGCAGATTCTGGGCCAAGTTGGGATATCCGATTACCTCTGGTCCTAATGGCCATCAGATCTACCCCTTCATCTGCAACCAAAATGTCACCATTCGAGTTGATGACTGGACGCAAGATGGTGCTTCCGCAGCATTTGCTCTACAGGAACCAAGAGCAGACACTAATAAATGTCTCCACAACTCATGAGTATGTGGAGAATTTAAGGAAACACCTTCAACATGCTTTTGCCTATGCTCAGCAGAATCTAGAAAGATCAGCTGAGAGTATGAAGACCCACTATGACCTGAAAACTTCCAGGAAGGAATATCAGGTGGGGGGACCGGGTCTATCTATACAATTTCCAAAGGAACCAGGCCAAGCAGCGAAAATTTTTGCCTACATGGAAGGGACCGTATGAGATTATAGACAAGATCTCCCCTGTGGCCTACAAGATCCGCATCCCCAAAGGCGGTTTGGCAGAGGGGGAAGACAAGTGGGTCCACATAAACCAGTTGAAGTGTTGCCATCCCAGGCACACTTTGCAGCAACTGGAGGAGTCCTCGGTAATCCCAGAGGGTACCGCTCCAGAGTAATTCAATTCCAACCCTAAAAGATCCTACCTATAGCCTATCAAATTCTGTGTTTCTCAAGTTTATGTGTTCCTGTCTCTTAATTTAAAAAAAATGTGCATGTTCATATCTGTTGAGTTCTAAAATATATATGCAACCCCACTATATCAATGGTGGGGGAGAAATGTCCATGAATAGGTATTGCCGCTCTTCCTTTGTCGTCCAAGGAGAAAGAAAACCTGGAGACTGGCCAAGGAGGACGATCCAGAGACCGGGAGCAGAGACGCAAGGGGCCCAGTGTACCGCCCAATACTCCCATCAGGACCGGCGAGGAGAACCGACTGATCCACCCCTGATGGAGGAAAGGATGCTGACCTTTGTCATCTGCGGAATTGGAAGAAGATGATGCGGACCTCCCAGAACGTGGGTCAACATCCTTAGCACCCGACATCCCCTCGACTCAATCCAAGTGCAGTCGGGCGGGGGGGTTTGTTGGGTGTTCTGACCCACGTTTGGACTATTATGCTACAACATTTGGTGCTGTGGGCTTAGGAAATCCAAGATGGCCGAAATAAATGTGCGCCAGAATCTATGAAAACCGCGCAGTTTGTGCGCACACCAAAATGGTCGCCTGACTTGCCACCCCCGGTGCGGGTGTGCTGGGTCCGAAGAGCCATGAGTGAAATGGGGTGCCAAAGAGAAAAACAGCAGTGCCTGTTCGCTAGAAAGCACTTTAAAAATCACCCTTTGTTTCTCTGAAGGCAAGCTCAGAATGCCCATTTCAAACATTGCAGAATATCCAACAATCTCACTGAACACCAGCAGACATTTGACAGAATAAAGTCTTGTGGGCATACAAAATCTGGAAAGAGGATGAGCCTAAAATAATGTTCATAGCAAAACTGGCTGAGCTGTGGATTTCAGCAGTTTAAGTAAATTTGTACTGAAAGACACTAAAAATCTAAATGTTTAAAAGAAATGAGTGACCTACTTTTGAGTGTCACATAGGTTTCAATTGTTTAAATGTCATAGTTTTAAACTTAGAATCAGCATTCTAGCTGCATGTGTAAAATTGTTAGTTTATTTGAATGCAGAAAACTGGGTAACTAGAAGTGACATTAGCTGGGGCCTGGCTTAAGGAACTGAATTCTGCCTGACATCTACCCCCACAGGAGTTAAAACCTGCTCAGCCACTCTTCCCCTTGCCAAAAGGAGTTGTCACCTCTCTGATTAGATTAGGGGTGGAGCAGCTACAGGGAGTTGAACAAAGGCCTGTCCTGGGCCCAGGCAGATGGTTTATTAGGGTAGTCGTAAATTGGCTTCCTTTTGAACAATGGGCCTTCCAGGGCCCAGGCAGATGGTTTATTAGGGGGACCGTAAAATAGCTTCCTCTTGGCAGAAGCTGGGAGGGGCAGGGTCTCTGAGCTTGGCAGAAACTGGATAAACTGGTTTCTACACCATGTGACCTGGGAAACCACACCCCTTTGGGGCCAGAACATAAATCTAAAAAGATGGATCATTCATAGAGCGGACTTGTGACAATTTTATAAGTGATATCATTATTCTTGTGATTTTTCTGTGCACATTTGAAGACGTGTTAGGACCCGGTGGTATGTTCAGGGGGGTTTTTAGCGGAAAAGAGGATATTACTCTAAATGTATGTATGTTAAAAATCTGACACTCCACCACCTAATGCCCACATGCTTTGCGAACATTTGTGTAAATGCTGGGACAAATCCAATATTGGTAACCCGACCAAAAAGTGAAATATGTTGCCATTCTTGAACCCAAGCTCCTAGAAACGACAGAATTGGAACAGGGGCTACCATCAGTAAATGCATGGTGTGTGTATGCAATGCCAAACAACTGTCTATCGGGGAAGTATGTATTTGGATCAGATATAGATTTGGGTGTAAAGTTGACAGGGGTGGGTTCTCTGTATCATAAACAGACCTCATCATGATGACACTTCATTTCATTCCCCCAATCAAGGGGAAGAGGAGGAAGTGGCCAATGACAGGTGGAGAGGGGTAGGGCCTACAAAGCTAGCCTCTCCACCCACTTTCAAAACACATAAAAGCAGACAGTCAGGACAGATAGGGACGCTCTGCCGGGAAAATCCATACTTTACCTCCATCAACCTCCAGAGAGCCAACACAGAGACTCCAATCTATCCACCTTCAGAGACCAAGACTTTACTTCAGAATTGGTAGCAGAGAGGTCAACTACAAGCTAAATCCCTCTTTTGCAGGCCTCAAATCATTGCAACTATTCACAGCCAGGCGAGCTGTTTGAATTCTTTGCAAGAACTCTTGCCATTTGCCAGAAAGCAGTGTTGTATCCAGAGAAAGCTGTGCAGAAAGATCCAGAAGCAGTGCTGTACCCAGAGAAAGCAGAGCAGTATCCAGAACCAGAGGCCAGAGATCCAGAGTGACCCAGACCACTGTTAGCAGAACCAGAGAGCTGACCCAGATCACTGTGAAGTGCCGAGACCAGAACCGGAGTCCAGTCCGAAAACCTGACCAGATCCGTGGCGAGGCCTATTTCTAAATATATTGTGAGTACCTAGCGGAACTGTGCAGAACCAATCTCTTAGTTAAAATAATATAATTCAATCTATTTTAATCTAACCAGAACTGCCTCCTAGAAGTTGTCACCTGTCATTTGCAAAGCTGTCACCTGTCATTTTCCAGCTGCAAGCTGTAACCTGTCGCTTTGAACTTTTAAAATTTAAAATCCGAAAAACTACCTTTATTTAATCGTCCGTATCTCTGGAACCGTTTGGGCTAGGAACTTGGTTTAACTTTAGAATCTCAGCTTTTCAACAAGCCTAGAACCGACTTCCTACTCCTCATACTTTTGCCGTAATCACGATTCTCGCACTCGCGAATTTTACCGCGATTTGCAATTTGGTTAAAAATCCAGCCACGTGTGAAAACAGCAGCTTCATTGCTTTCCTTTGCCAAAAATTCGTTTAACCTGCTAGTTACTCCTAGATCCTTGCTAAAGTGAGCCTGAACTCATCCCAAGTCTATTTCACTCACCCTGAACCTCCTAAAGGGAATTAAAAGCATTTTCAGCATATTTCTCACTGCATTGTCACCATATTCAAAGCATTTTGCCTGTGTTTCAAAACTCCTATCTGTTGTATAAGTTGCTGGAGGGGAATTGAACTGAATTCTATTTGATTGCATTTCTAAGAACTGTGTGAGTCCCATTCTATTCATCTCCTTACATTGCATTAAGGGGGGGGGGGGTGAATTGTCCAAGAAAGTGATTACATTGGGCCTCATTACGACCCTGGCGGAAATCGAAAAACGATGGCGGAAATGCAATACCGCCATCGAATAGCGCTCGGTGCGATCATGACCCGTCACCGCAAAGTACGATGCCATTAGCGACACCGTAGTGAACGCCAACGCTAACTGCACCAAGTACGCGCGCGCGCGCCATGCCAAACCGTAATTACCACCATGGCGCAACGGTACGCGAATTCTGACCCTAGCGGACATGCACCTAACGCCATCAAGCACGGCGGAAAGTACCATTCCGCCATGGTGAGAAGTACGGCATCGCGAACCAACCGTAAACGGCCCTACTGAGTGCCTGTACACCGCTCCCTGGCCACATTGTACAACTCCCCGTAGGTGCAATGAAGTCACACAATGCAACCAGTGAAATGTACTAGTCATCCATGCCTGCCAACGAACAAATGAATCTCAAGAGGGGCCAATGGGAGCTGCAGGGCACAGATGGCACGAATACAGAAGCTATACAAATGGACATGACCTCAGTCTCCCACCAAGAAACGCACGCAAACACAGGCACCTGTGACCAGCCATATTCCGATAATCACATCATTCCACCAATCCAACTGGCTGACCGGCATCTGTCACACAAAAGCTAATCCCCCGCCCCTGAGCATGACATCATCAAAACAGTCATATTGGCAGCCCTTATCCCTGACCTCACTGGGCTTCGTAGGCAAACGCGCCCAGCACAGTACCACGCAACTATACTCCGAAGCTGGAACCCAATGCAGATCTCCTCACAATACATCGCTCCCCAAATAGGAATATGCCACATCACTTGCAAAGAAGAACGCTACACGGTTCATATCAGAATAGAAATTTAATGCACAACAAATTCACCAAGCCCATACAGCCATTAGGCCATGAACTCCAAAATACATTTCACCATTGTGGGCTGCATCCGCAATAAATGACCAGCTACTTCTTGTGTGACGCCCTGTTCCTTCTTGGTACACAGGGGCTACATTCTCGTACGAAAAGGCAACATGGAAGCGCCTAGAACCGCAGGGCCGTCCCAATGGGGAGGCACTAGTCCAGCTGAAAGGCCGAAATGTTGCTCCTAGCCACTAGTACTGCGTAAGGGCATGTGGCCCATTGGCGATCGTCCCATAAGATCGTAATGCTGCTCCACTGATTAACACGAAGCAGCAGGTGTCGGGAGTAAAATCCATCTGCAGGAGTGGCATACAGATGGCAGTGGCAAAAGGGGAGGAGATACCTGTCACCCAAATGAAATGAAAAAGAATAGTATGGCCATCAGAACTACATTTGAATTACTCACTTCAATGATCACACTAAATCTACAGCCATATGCATGCTAGCCCACTCCAAAGGATCATCACCACCCAAAAACCACTTGCGAATCATAACTATCTATATCGAGGTGAAAACACTATCACAAACGAGTGTACCTGTGCATGCGTCTGTTAAAACAGAATCCATCAGATGGGATTGGTAACGTGCATAGACACAAGTGTCTGAAGGCGCGTCGAGACAGGGAGGGCTCAACAAGGCCAGATAGACGATGGTCCCACTATGGCAGCCCTGCACCACATAGCGCAGGGGAGGCGGATAGATTCCAAGAAGCCCTGTACATGGCAAACTCTGTATCAAATCATCTGTCCATGCATCCATACATCATTCCCTCATCCCGTAATGAAAACGCCTGTTTCCATACTCACATAACATGTGAAATTTCCATTGAGTCTGTGCGTTATGCAGCCTGCAAAATCCACTGTGCCCCAGCCCGTAATTCCAGTGTTGTGAAGTAACATGTATTTGGGAACGTCCGGCCTTATCGCCCACTTCGCTATTGCGCATCCCAAACTATTCATATCAATCATTGCATCCTCGCCATGGCCCCTGTCCCAAGGACATTGAACAATAGAACGTTATATTTGCAGTCAGACCTGTGGGCATCTCCTCGCCGCTAGCTGAAAACCGAAAGCGCCGCCCTTCGAATTCCTCATTTGCAACATCACGTCTAAAAGGCATCTGTGGCCGCTTGAAATCACAAATTAATCCATCTAGTGCGGCTGTGTGTGAAAATGGCAACTGCCTTCACTCACAAATGGGACGCCCCGCCCGTCGGTGAACCTCGGTACAGTGTTGCATGAGGGTCCACCGTTACTCGAGTACTACGTTCCACTGACCCTTCACAAGTCTGTTCGCGACTGCAAAGATAGTATGTGAAACAATGGGACCATAGCCGAATGAACATATCAACCAATGTTACACTGCCATTGGGTACAAATACATGATTGTAATAGCAAGATGCCATTCGTCGAATTGCAGCGTTGTGTGCGGGACGTGCTCGCCCAAAGGGGAGAGCAGCTTGCACAGGTGGAATGAATCACCACAGGTGGAGGCCATACAGCCTGAAAACACATAAATTGCACACCCAACCCCCTCCCACAACCACACCCACTCCGAAATGCTACCGGCAGGACTAGCTATGTTGGCCCTGGGGGACCTGATAGCACTGCAAGTACTCCAACTTCAAGAAGAAGACGAACACCAACTACAACCGGCCGCACGGAGGAGACGCAGGAGGAGGAGGAGGGCAAGGCAGGGCCAGCAAGGGCCGCCAGCACAGCCACTACCACCACGCAGGCAGCCCGCAATCCCACGCCTCTGAGCACATCCGTTCAACCTCACTGATGAGCAGATCCACACCCTCTACCGTTTGGACCGGGACACCATAACCGCCATTGTGGACATGACACAGGCTGACCTTGTCAGCATGATAGATAGCCCAACCGCCATCCCACCCCTACTGAAGGTGGTGTCTGTACTCCACTTCCTGGCCACAGGCACCTACCAGCACACAGTCGGACAGTTGCATGGCATATCACAGCCACTGTTCTCACGGACACTATTGCAAGTGCTCGATGCCCTCCTGCAGCAAGCAGACGACTACATCTCTCTACCACGCTCGGAGCAGGAAATTACCAACACAAAAGTGGGATTCCATGCACTTGCCGGCATACCGGGTTGCATTGGTGCCATCGACTGCACCCATGTGGAATTGGTCGTCCCACATGCCATGGAGGCCCAGTACCGCAACCGAAAACAATTTCATTCTCTGAATGTACAAATGGTGTGTGACTCCAACAGGATCATTACACATTGTTGTGCCCGATTCCCTGGATCAACCCATGATTCTATGGTCTTGAGGAACTCTACAATACCACGCTACATGGAGCGACACGCAGGGAACAGATCCTGGCTACTCGGTGAGTCTCATTTCATGCATGATGATGTGGGGTATGTGATGCGGCAATGACCTGGCAGGAAGGGGGGGGGTGCGTACGTAGCAATGGCATTCCTCAAAATTCCTTTATTGTCCACATACAGGTGATGCCGGGTATCCACTGAAGAGATGGCTCCTCACACCAGTCCGGAACCCACGGGACCAGCATAAGGAGGACTACAACCATGCCCACTCACGTACCCGTGTAGTCATAGAACAGGCATTCGGCCTACTGAAGACTCGTTTCCGCTGCCTCAGCAGGTCTGGCGGGGCACTCCTGTACCGCCATGTGAAGGTTGCAAAGATGGTCATGGCATGTGTCATGCTCCACAACATGTGCGTACGTAGAAATGTGCCCATGCCCCCTGACGCAGAACTGCAAGCACCTGAAGATGGTCATGATGAGGGTGGGGATGTGGCAGCACCTCAAGGAGTCCGCGAGGCACAGGAGGGCCGTGACATTCGTCAGCATCTCATAGATGCATGCTTCTAGCACTCACGCCTGGTGGCTGATACATGGACACGGGACTCGTGGCACTGTGTGTGTCTGGAACATGCACAATATGGACTGTACGCCTATAATGGCCTCGTACACAAAGATCAATGTCCACACATCTCATTGGATGATCGTGCATTGTTTATGGCATATGTGATATCATGTTAAACACCCTATCGACCCGCCACCCAAGTGAGCCCAACACACCCCCTCCACCCTCCTACCTCCCCCCCGAACACCAGTGTCCAAAGATGCTCATTGTCAGTGGGCAGTCGCTATTGCAAGCCCCCTCTCCGGGTATCAGGGGCACCCCTGCCTGTGGAGCGCAGGTTCCTCCCAGATCTACGTTGGGGGCTGCCCTGGACGGAACTTGCAACGGATGATGTCTCTGCCTGCTCACGTCCATGCATGTCCCTAAGGGTTTGTGAGAGCTCAGTGAGCACACGGCGCACTGCGGCAAGTTCGGCACATACGTCTTTGGACGTCGCATGCAGTTCCCCCCTCAGGCTCTCGGTGCTTCTCTCCATTTGTACTCTCAGGCTCTCGGTGCTACTCTCCATTTGTACTCTCAGGCTCTCGGTGCTACTCTCCATTTGTGCCCTTAGTGTCTCTGTACTTCTCTCCATTTCTGCCCTAAGTGTCTCAGTTGATGTTTCTATGTCTGCCTTAGTGCCCCCACATTCATCGGCATGGTCCTTGAGGAGCGTGGCCAGTTGCTGCTGTTGCACGATTACCTGGTCGAGGGACTGTTGCCTCTGCTGGGCCATGGCCATTTGCGGTGGTGTCACAGAGTGGCTGATCACCTCATGTTGCCTTGCCACAGGGCTTGTGGGGGATGGCCAGTCGTCGTCTTGTGGGTGCCCCTGCGTGGTATCCTCATGGTGTACGGGATGGAACAGACAGGGGGATTGAGACAGGTCATGGATGGATCTAACTTCGACATCCCCGTTTTCTGTGTCGGAGCATGCTGCCATTAATGCAGTGTCACCTATGGTGCTGCTGCCACCAGAAGCAGTGCCTTCTATGGCATCCATTGGGGGGACCTGTGGTGGTGCTGTTGTGGGCATGCTGGCTGCTGGGGTGCCTGTTGGAGTTCCCTCCTCTGTGCTGCCACTTGATTTGTGCTGCTTCCGTGTCTTGATGCGTGCAGCTGAGGTGGAGGGTCTTTGGCCGTTGGTCTTGGCCCTCTTTGCAGGTGTGCTGGTAGGGGTGTCCTGGAGCTCGTCGTTTGGATCGGACCCTGTGGTGGAGTAAAGGAGGGCGAGCGTTATTAATGGGTCTGTGGGAATTGGAATGGCAATGTATCACATGCATTGGGGTGGTACCTGAGGGTGATTTGGGTCGGGGCCTTGGAGGTGGTTTCATTTGTGTGTGGAGTGAGGGTGCAGTTGTTTTGCAGCCTGCAGTTAGGGTGTGCCTGCTGCACGTGTAGAGGGTGTTTTTAGGATTTTTAATTATTTATGTATTTGATGTGAGTTTTAAAGTGTGCTATCAGGCCTATGTATGTGGACGTTCTCCTGGACATGTGTTACTGTTGCACTATGTGGACACGTGGTACTTCACATGATTGGACATTGTGGTTTTGGCATTGTTTTATTTGGGACACCTACCTGATTCTTCGGATGTCTGCACTCCTTTCTCCATCCCTCCGACTCCCTCTATGCTCTCCATTCCAATGGTGGAGGCACAGATTTCTTCCCAGGGGGTCAACTTGATGGGTGATTCCGATCCTCCCCCGGTAGCTGTGGCAATGTTGCGGTTGGCAGAAAGTATGCTACGGACGCGTATCCGCAGGTCGTCCCATCGCTTTCTGCATTGCTGTGGGTTGCGGGGTGCGGTCCCCACCGCACTTACCCGCTGTGCCACCAGGGCCCATATGCCTTCTTGTTCGCAAGTGCCGTCCTGGTCATTTGCGTGGAGAAGACGGCGGCAGCATTCTCCTGGAGGGTCTCTGTGAGCACGGTGAGTTCCTCATGGGAGAAGTGGACCTGCCGCTTGCGGTCGCACGCTTTCTTCGCTACTTTTCCCATTTTTCTTGGTTTCACTAGGGTGGATGACGGGTTGGGATGTGTCTCAGGGTAGTATTTTTAATGGTTGTGTGGAATTTGTGGTTTTATAGGTGTACGGCGTGATGTTTCCCGTTCCGGGACCATGCTTTTACTTCCGTTTCCGTATATTTCCGGTCACCGTACTTTCCGGTTGGCGCTCACTGCGGTGTCCGCTAAGATGGGTGGCGGTATTGCACCTAGGGCGCCGTACGGCGGCGGTGTGGGCCGTTTTGGGGTCATTTCCGCCATCGCGGACTTTGCACTTCCGCCATGGCGTGGTGCTCGTGCCCGATGGGTCGGAATGAGCCGCACTTTGCTCCGTCGTGCAATGGCGGAAACGCTATTTACGCTATGGCGGTCCGGTCGGTTGATTTCCGCCAGGGTCGTAATGAGGGCCATTGTCTTTTGCTGAAATCCTATCAAGTTATTTTCTGTACTGCATTTCATTCCACATTGCATCCATTTGAAACCATAAAAGTATTGTTGCTATCGTATCCATCCTATAACCACTCATCATTGATTATAAAGAAGTGTGCTAGTGCCGGACTATCCATTATTGATTACTGCTCAGATTAAGTGTGATATTCAATTATTAATTTATTATAAAGTGTGATATATATATATATATTGTTTAAATTATCAAATAAACCGTTTAAACTTGCAAAACAGAACTACTTCGTGGCTCAGTGGGGTCAGGGGGATTCCAAGAGAGGGGTGTTATATAGGGGTAGTCATCCAGAACGCATGAACTGGACGTAAAGATATATCAATAAGGGTTTCCATTCAGTATCCCAGACTAGGCATTGACTTAGCTGTAGTGTTGAATTGAATCCTCTTACAGAATGAACACTTCCACCACTGAACTTGGTGTATGTGTGTGTGTTGCGCAATCAGCAAACCATGTCCTGATTCATGAGTACGGTTGTTTTCATTGTTAGCTCCCTCTTTTACCTCCATCTCACTTTGATTGCTGCTTTTAGAACCACATAGCTTGAATACGATGGCCGGTCTGCTCATCCTGGACTCACAGCGAGAACACATTTCTCTGCCTCACCTACCAATACTCATGCATCTTTAACATTTCTGTTTGTTGGATTTGTGCTCATCTCGCACATGATTTGTCCTCTGAGTTCCCCATAGCGCCTCTTCCTTTTAATTGGATGTCTGCCTGGATCGCCAGCTGGTTATCCGATCCCAAGCTCCCAGACTCTACCAGTTCTCCAAGTTTCCACTCCCCAGACCAGGTAGCAAAGAGACCAGCAGCACTTCACCTTTCCTCTTAGGCTGCTTGCCTTATTTGCTCCACCAACCAGGGTGTATTATTCATGGGAAACAGTACATGTTGATACTAACTTTTGACCAATACCAGTCTAATAATCAATAAAGTAATGTTTGCCTTCACCCCAGAACTATCATTTTTCCGAAACTTGGGTCACCAGATACTGTGGTACCTACGTCGTCTGCGGGAATAAAGCCTATCCTTGGTTGCCCACTAAATTGGGGAAGGAGCTGTTACGTGGGATATTTATTTTATTTTATTTTTATTTTTTACATTTGTATAGCGCACAAACAGCCCATAGGCACTGTGGCGCTGTTACTTGAAGGGAACTTAGTTACTGGGGTTATAGTTGGGATGGTCATATAGCATTTAGTACATTTATACATGGATATCATAGTTCAGGTACATTTATACATGGATATCATAGTTCAAGGTACACGTTGCAGGTTAGCATGAATTACAAAAGAATAATGTGGAGTTTGTTATGCGAATAGTGTGGTCTTCATGGCCTTTCGGAATGCTACGAGTGATTCTTCTGCTCGAAGAGTTGGTGGAAGAGCATTCCAGTGAAGGGGCGCTAAGTAGGGGAAGCTGGCACCTCCTGCTCTAGCTCTTTTTACCAAGGGCACTGTTAGCATATTTGAGTACAGTTTTCTTATTGGCCTGGTTGAGGTAGATGGGTGATTCCTTTGTGATAAGTAAGCAGGTGCTGAGTGGTGTATGCACTTATGGGTGAGAGTGAGCGCTTTGAATATCGCCCGTTCTTTTATTGGGAGGTGGCGGTGGATATGTGCTTTCTTTTGGAGATGCCTTGGGCTGCACAAAGGGCACTGTTCTGGATGACTTGCAGTTTTTCCAGGTATTTTGTGGATGTCCCTGAGAAGAGTACATTGCAATAGTCCAGCCTTGAGCCTGTGATAGCTCTGGCTATGTTGGTGCAAATTTCTTTGGAGAGAAACGGCCTTACTGCGTTTAAGAGTTTGGCATGGTATGCTGCTGCGGAGGCTATGGCATTCACTTGTCTGGTCATAGATAGGTTGGAGTCCAAGTAGACCCCTAGAGTTTTCACAGCGTCAGATACTGGGATCTTGATAGAATCGATGGTGAAGTGGCTAAACTGTGTGTCAAGATTTTTGAGTGTGTCAGTGGATCCTACTAGGAGGAGTTCTGTCTTGTCAGAACTGAGGCACAGTCTGTTAGCTGCCATCCAGGCTTGAATGGTATTGTAAATATTGTTGAGGATCATGGCGTCTGTATCATAGTTACTTGTGAGAGTGATGAGGATCTGGGTATCGTCCCCGTAATTGGTGTAGGAGATACCCAGAGAATCAAGGATGAAGAAGAGGGGCCCGGTAAAGATGTTGTAGAGAGCCGGGGAGAGGCAGGAGCCTTGGGGCACTCCACATAGCATGATTGTGGGTGAGGTAGCGGCTAGGTCAGAAAACACTTGCATGGTTCTTCCTTGTAGGAAGGAGGTGATCCAAGCTGTAGCACCTGTGGAGAATTTAGCTGTGGCGGTGAGGTGATGGCATAAGACATTGTGGTCAACCAGGTCGAAAGCCGCCGAGAGGTCCAGTAGGAGGAGCAGGGCTGGCTTCCCTGAGTCTCTAGCGTCGTCCATCTCGTCTTTTAGGTCTAATAGTCTAATAGTGTGGTTCCTGTTTTTATGCCGGATTGTCATAGACCTAGGAGATTGTTCTCTTCAATTAATTGTTACACCTGGAGGTAGGCTGCTTTGTCCTGTATTTTGAGTAAAAAAGGGACAGTGGTGATCGGCCTGTAGTTGTTGGGGGATGTGGGGTCAAGGGTGATTTTTTTTAACAGAGGGCTGACCCAGGCAGGACAGGACTTTCCTTGTGGCAAAGGAGGCATTGACGAAGGGTGTCAGGTAGGGGGCAAGAGAGTCAGCACAATCCTTGATGATTGCGGCAGGGCATGAGTGACCTTTGCAATTGGATGGTTTTATGGTTTTCATGAGGCTGACCATGTCCTGTTCATGAATGGCTTTGAAGGAGAAAGGTGTGGCGGTGTCAGGGGAGGATGTAGGTATGGGGGTGGGGGTGTTGGCGAGTGACTGTTGGGTGGTTTGGATTTTAGTTTGGAGGAGGTTCAGCTTGTTGTGCATGGTTGTTTGGATATTATCACACCAAGCCTTGTCTTTAGTGAAGTTCTAGGGGGCAGGGGTGGGGGTCTCAAGTTCTCTGAAATGTCCTGCCAGCCATCTGGCACCCTCAGCCTTTCCTGTCCCACTCTCGACACAAGAGGCGCTCATGGTGGGAATGCTTTGTCACTGGCATAGGTTACATTGTTCCCGGATTGGGAGCCAAGTTGAACCGAGATCGATTGTGCCAACAAACCAGGCTCATAGCAGATGTTGTGAATGCTGCCACCATTTCCCTGTCGCTCCTGTGCTGTGAGCAAGTGGCTATCCGCTCTGTGGTACTACAGAACAGTATATCACTGGGCACCCTTTTCGTATGGTTTTGTGCCCTGTCTTCTGTATTCTCTGCATGCTGCTTTGCTGACTGCCATTAAAGGTGCTTTTCAATCTACCAGAAGAGTGTGATTGATTTGCCATGACAGAGTGTATATTTTACCCCAGAGTTATTTTCTGGATTAGCCATTATAGAGGCCATTTGGCTGGCAAGCCCCAGATGCAATCATGCTTCATTACTAGTTGGGGCAAGGGTTCCCATCTAGCTATTTTGGATAGTGAATCAATAGTGAATCAATATTAATCCAACAAAGGGGACAAACGTTCTGGGAATAATTCTCTGCAGGACAGAGAGGGGGGTATTTCAACAGTGAGTATGGTCATTTCTTCCTGATGAAAATGTGGGGATAATACAATATTAACTTACACTTAAAGCAAGTGGGAAGGAAAGTGGTCTCTCGTGATCTCGCTGGAGTATTCCCTCTATTGTTGCTGTGAAGGCGGAGCTTGCTACCTGCCTGACTTTTCTTCGCCTACATATTTCTCATTCTAGCACAGAGCGTGCATTGAAAGCAAGTGGGAAGGAAAGTGGTCTCTCGTGGTCTCACTGGAGCATTTCCTCTATTGCTACTGTGAAGATGGAGCTTGCTGCCTGCCTAAATGTCCTTTGTCTACTTATTTCCCATTATAGTGTGGAGCGCTGCACTGACAGCTAGTGGAAAGGAAAGTGGTCTCTTGTTTTCTCGCTGGAGTATTTCCTCTATTGCGACTGTGAAGTTGGAGCTTGCTACCTGCTTGACTTTTCTTCGCCTACATATTTCTCATTCTAGCACAGAGCGTGCATGGAAAGCAAGTGGGAATGAAAGTGGTCTCTCTTGGTCTGTCGGCGGTGGGAGAGTCGGAGCAAGAACACTGCAATTAGACCCCTGGTAAACGATACTAAAAAGATTTGGACTTTATGCTCCTGAACATTGACTTTTGAGTGTTCCTATTATACTTTTCTTGATCTGAGTGAAGGGTGAGGGCTGTGGCTAGCGGGTGTGGGGAGGGAGGCCTTTTAGTTACTGTGCCTTGAGCTGTGTTGTTTTTCACTGTTCTGTCCCCTGTTCCACCTGCAATCACGCTGAAACACTGGGCACCCACCGTCACCATAAGCAGAGAAGCTAAGTGGCTCGCAGTGGCATCGCAAGGACACATGGAGCCTATATCACACTTACCGGACGATGAGGCAGCAATGCCGTTTGAATTGCTCCACTCCGATTGCGCATATTGCTTACGCCGAAGACCCAACAGCCGCAGAGGAACTTGTACTTACTAGCAACTCAAAAAACCTGAGGAGTTCATCTATTGTCTGTCCTCAACACACTGTTAGACTTAGGGACGCGGTTGGGAGTGCCAAATTGTACACGAAATTAACTGACTTCTATGCGACAAGCAAATGCTTGGCTCCGGAAACCACCACTGCAATCAATCTTTGCTCTTATCTTGTGGATGAACTTACTGCCTCTGTCCCTAGCTTGGGGTCCAAAACCATCGAGTCAGTTGGCAGAGCTTTGATAACTCCCAACACTAACTACTGCTCTACTATTTTGTTGGAACTTACTAGCTTACAACCTTCTGGAACAATTGCTGGACCTCCTTTACTCAGTCCTGTGGTAACTGACCGCGATACATTAGAGGAGGTCGCGGAGGAGGCAGTGGCTCCAACGGGATCTCTCTGCTGCTCAGCTGCAATGGGTAACCAGCATTCCAGCCTGATAACACGAACTAGCCCCAGGGAGGACAGGGGCGTAACTGCTGCACTGGAGAGTAGATCTGTATTTTCGCATTCGCTGATGGAGGTTACGTCGACTACAAGGCCCAAGCCGGTCTCTGTCGCTCCTGAAACGCTGAATGATCTCCATCTGAGGGCGATGTTAGCAGCTCTTCAGCTGCAATGTTCTCTATATTGGAGTCTTTGTTAGCACCATTAATTGCTAAAAGGGATGAAACTGTTGCCAAACTGTATAACTGGAACACCTTCTTTGTTAAAATGCTGAGCTCTCTAAACAACCTGAATTATAACATTCACGTTTTTGGTAGCTCCATGGACAAAGTAAATGAGAACATTACCACATTAATAAATCAGTAATCTACCAACAAACCTTTGATCAACTCTTTTGTGTCCCAAGGAGCTCTCAACACGGTGAAGTCACTAAGCTCCCACGAAACGCGCCTTTAGCGTCAAAGCAACAAGGACCTAATAAAGGGCCTCTTTTATGGAACTGGGAGACAATAGTTGAAAGAGAGTTTGAAAATACGAGCATAACTGATTTGGGGAACGCAAATTGCCATTAAAAAACAGTAGCGTTATTACCCGCCAAGGTAACCACAAGCCTCCTGGTAATCCTCAGCTGTGCCCTTCTCAAAGCCTTAAAGCTCACGTCCCCCCTATTAAGAAGGGGCATAAATGTAACAAAAACATTGAGGAACTGGCTGAAGATCCAATTTACAACCTTGAGACATTTTCAATCAGCAGGGGGATGTCAACCTGGAAGGGTTGGGTCGACCCACGAATAATGCCATGGGTCAGACGGACAGGGGACCCAATGTTGCCTCAAGCCTCCCTGGTTCGATGAGTTCTACTCACTTAGCTACAAACAAGGCTTTGAAAATTCAAAGCATCTTTGGGGCGGGCAATAACTCGTTTTAAAATCGATCACGGTTTCTGGACTTAATGCACACTATTATTCTCCTCCGATTCATTAGAAGTGATGACATTAACATTGTTGACATGTGTAAAAAGGCATCAGAAACTACTTCTATAGTCCACTTCTTTGCTGAGGATACACTTTCATATATCATGGCCAATGTATGCCTTTGCTCAAACTGGGCTACGAATGTGTTGTTATTGAGATGGATGTGCCAAAGGGGAAAATACATAATAGGCCCTCTCTTGATGTTGAAAGTGCAAGAGGGAGAGACATGGCACCCTCCAACTCTGCCAGTGTATGTCCTTTGGCTGCCCCTCTGTTAGGTGAATGTGCTAACTTAGAGGGCTCTAATGCCGGGAATCGGCTTGATGGGGACGAGTTTCATTGGGCATGGCTTGCCAAAATGATGGAGCAACACAGTTCTCAGCAACCCTAACAGTAAAAACCAGTCACCTTTTTGTTTTTAAGTTGGAACACAGTGGGCCATTCCCACTTGTTCGGGCACGATGGCCTGTTGGAACACATAGCGTCATAGCCGTTCAGGAGACCTGGCTTAAGCTCCCATTAGTGATCGATGGATGGACTATACTTAACTCCCTTGCCATTCAGGGGCCCGGGGGCCTTGCCCTGTGGGTGAGAAATCCTCTTGGATTGATTGAGGTTCCACCTTTCCGTGAGAACATGCTAGCTGGCTGGCTGGTCTTTCCTGAGGATCCCTCTGCCTGCACGGGCGGGGATATTCTCATTATCAACATTTATGATCCTCCATACAAAAGCAGCCATGCAGCAGTGGTCAAGGCAGTGGAGTTCATTGTCAGAAGCTCTCTAAGGGATATTAGAGTTTTGATTTGTGGGGTCTTTAATGCAAACATACCAAAGATTGATCTGCATCATGAGCAGGAAATGGAACTTCTGTCCCTCACTGTTAAAGGTGGTGGTCCATTTGGGAACTGCAACCGAGCAATCTGCTAGGCTACTATGTTGTATTTAGCCAGCTTCACTATGGCCAACGCGGCTCACCCCTCAAATGCTCCACCACAGTTCACCCATGTGGGGCCCAGGGGGAGTAGTACCCTGGATTACATCTTCACTGCAAATTCCACTTCCGTGATTGCTGATTATGTGTGTTCCAGTGCCACGAAAGTGACCATTACCCTCTTGTGGCGGGCCTGTGTTTACAGATGGCTCAACCCGGTCCCGTAACCACTTGCCACCTGAACGTTAACTCTACATTAAATCGGATAACATGGAGCAACGGAAACATTGGCAAGGCTTCGCAGATGGCACAATCTAAATTGATTGTATTTCATGACGTTGCTCTTGCTATCGATAGTGAACGCTCTAGCAGGGATGCTAAAAAGGTTATGACTCAATTTGAGGACTGTATGGGGATTATTAAGTCCTGCTCCATAGTTGAGCTCACCGTTGGTAAAAGGGTGGGGATTAATCTAAGAAAAACATACCGCCATGCATTTGACAAAGTTGTAAGAGACAAAAAGAGAGAACTATGGAGTGAACTTCAAAGTTTGGCCAGAATGGTACTTAACCCCTTAGACCATGCACACAGGGTGAAAGCGAGTAAAAACAAGTACCAACACTGGCTAAAACGACACACATTCCAAGTGGAGTGCGCTCGATGGTGGGCTCTAGTCCACTCGTCTTTAACGAATAATGTTGGTCTGTTCTGGAAGATTGTCAACGGCAGGGATGGCTCCAATAGAGCTGTTAATGGAGTTTCTGAAGCCTCCTGCATAGCCAATGTTGAGCAGATATTTGGAAATAAAAGAGTGTCAGATTTTATAATGGGGACAAATGCTGAAAATTGGTCATTCTTGAAAAGCCTGAAAACATCAGCCGTATCATTACTGCCAGTAAAGCCTTGAGGGCTCCTGGCCCCAATGGGATCTGTAATTTACTTATTAAAACGGATCCTGCAGTTTGGGCTAACACTCTACATTGGCTGTTCCGATGTATTAGTGTTACACAAACAATACCATCTTCTTGGCGGGACAGCACAATTGTCCCGGTATTAAAGAAAGGCAGCCACGATGACCCTCGTAACTATCGTAACTATCGCCTACTGGCTATGTTAGATGCCTCTGCAAAGATCTTTGCCCGTGTTTTACTTAATGAGTTGGAAGAGTGGGCAAAGTTAAACAACATGATTCTCTTTAACCAAAAAGAATTTTGCAGAGGCACTAGCATTATTGATAGCAGCTTAGCCTTGGTCACCATTATTCAACAGGCATGTATGATACAGAAACTCCCAGTATACACAGCCTTTATCGACTTCAGTGCCGCATTCGACACGATTGATCGGAGCAGCCTTTTGACTAAATTACAAAGTTGGAACATCCCCTCTGGTCTATTGAAAATGTACCTGCATGAGGGCACTAGGGTTAAGGTCCGGCTAGATCAGCTTGGAGGGACTTCTAGATAGATTCCACCCATAACATCCTCAAACAAGGCTGTATTTTAGCCCCAAATGTGTTAAATGTATATCTCTCTGATCTGGGAGGAGCCATCCTGAATCCTATCTCTATCCCCCCTAAGCTGGGTACCACACCCATGCAGTGGATGGGGTATGCAGAGGATCTTGTTCTGATGGACCTCACGCTGTGGGGTCTGCAGTCATCTTTGTTCCTTTTGAAAGTCTTTTCTGATACAAAATCACTAATAGTGAATATTTCAAAAACTACAATTATGGTTTTCAATCATGTCCATAAAAAGGTTAAATCCATCCGATGGGAGATGGAGGGTGTACCAGTCGAGGTCGTCACAGAGTATAAATACTTGGGTATCCATCTGGATTTTAAACTCAGTGGAGAGTATCATCTGGATCAGATTAAGTTGAGGGGGATTTTCTATCAAGGCATTGCTATGCCTGTACCAACTAAAGATCTTACCTATCATTTTATATGGGGCTGAAACTTGGGCTGTGCCTAAATCATTAGAAATGTCTAGATTGGAACAAACCATACTTAAGAGATTTCTGAGACTCCCACCTTTGACCACTATCGAAATGGTCTATCTTGAATTAGACGTGGTCCCTATCTATTTAAGGCTCACCTTGGTTATCTTTCCACTTGTTGGAAGATAACTAATGCTCCAATAAATACCCTTAAGGGGTTTATGCAGGAAGTGCTCACAACACGAGCAAGCTTGATGCTCTCCAGCTATCTAGTGGGACTCTGTACCATCGGAAAAAAACGGCTGGCTTCAGAGCCACAGTCTATTATAGAAGTGTCTCTCAATGTCTTTAAAAACAACTATGAAATCTATTCGGCATAGCACTAGCAAAGAACAGTTAATTGTAAATTTAGCAATGAAAAATAATGCTACTGCATTTTCGGAATATGCGCAGGAACAGGTAGTAATGCCAGCCTACATATCTGACTTCATGGGTAATATTCTGTTATGGGTTTATCTCAAATTAAAATGTAACACTGTGAAGACATTGGAGATAGTGGGTGCATGGCATAAGTTACAGAGAGATGATAGGTTCTGTCGGCTGTGTGGGGGACTCAAACTGGAGACTGCTAATCATCTTCTGTACTCATGTGACTCTACTAGGAACCTTTGGGGGAACTCTCTGTTAGCTGTTGGCCTCACGGGACCCCATTCCAATGTTGAACTGTGAGCTATGTGTACGAGTGATAATCACAAGGTTAACATTATTTATTTCATCATTTTGTGGAGGCAAATAGTGGTTATACTAGAAATACTGTCTTGAGCTATTGACGTGTTGGCATCTTTTAGTTACGGGCATTGTCTTGCGATTGTAATGCTCAATGAGTTTTTCACTGAATTCAACATTATGTGCTTATTTCTGTGTTTTCGTTTTCTGCTTTTAATGGATTTTAGGAATTTTGTTTGTGTTTAGTATTAAAAGTTGGTATTTGCCACTGTATGATACTATAAATAAATAAAATATGAACTAAAACAACTGGAACCTTATTTCAAATGACCCAAGGCTACTGCAGGCAGTACAAGGTTTTCCAAAAATCCTCATTCAAATGCTGAAACTAGGAATATGCCACAGACAATTTCAATTTTCAAAAAAAAGGTACAAGCTTAATATCCCAGGAAGTTATACATTTAATGAAAAAAGGGTGACAAAGAGAGAGATTGCACTCATTTCTTATGGTTTTGGAGAATTCTGTTTCCAATCTAAAAGAAAGACAAGTTTCTGCAATGTCAACAGTCTCAGACTTCTCAGTCAGGTAGTGATTTATCGGCACTTCAAAATGGACACTGCTGCATTACTCAGGAGGCTTCTTCTACCAGGACTGGGTGGAAAGGCCAGACCTGGAGGACTCCTATCTGACAATTTTCATACATCCCAGTTCAGGAAATATCTCTTGTTCAATTGAGGTAGGCACTCATATCATTTTAAATGCCTACCATTGTGACTATCCTCAACACCGTGGTGATTCACCATGCTACTGCACCTAGTGGCGGAAGCTCTGAGAAGAAGGAAAATCATTGTTATAATGTTTCAATTTCACTAGAAATGCCTACAATGCCTAAGGTACGTCCTCCAACAGCAATTATGGTTTATCATAAATCAAGACCAGTCAGAAACAGAGCCATCTTATAATATGCAGTGTCTGGAGTCGGAGAGCGATCTGTTCTCAACAGGGCTCCCTATGTCTTCTAATGGAGAAGGTCTGATCGGAAAAGTGAGAACTGGAGTGATCTCTTGAATGTCCAGTGATCTCACTGAAACATCTGTTGAGATGGATTGAGCTTCTTTCCTCAGCGATACCGGCAACATTTCCAGAAACTCTTGCCTACAGGGTTCTTGATGTAACATGGCATGATTAGTGTTGTAGAAATGAGAAATCATGAGAATGTTAGGTCGAAATGTCCGAGGAGGTGTAAACTGATGATAAAAGAAAATGGTTCATTGGTTTAAGAGGACTAAGCCATATAATCCCTCTTTGCCTGGTATAATTTATAATTAGAGGATTCCATCTTGAAAATATATACGCTTGCTTACAAGATGGATTTTCATGTTGGCACTCAAGAAGAAGAATATCTTGCAGGATTGCTAAGCACTAAGCTTTCTTAATGTAACTCTGGACACCCAGCTAATCTTTAGCTAAGCGCTAGTTGACCTGACTTCAAACAGAGCCCTGGTAAGGGTTACAGGTTTAATAAGAATGAATGCACATAGCTGAGCTATATGAACTAGAAGATGCAGACGGGTTCCAGGAGAGATCTGAGTTGGCCACTTCCATATAAGAATACTAGAGAGATCATTGAGAAATGTGAAAAGCCTCCCCTAATGAAGCCATACATTATTTACCATGCTCATAGACATCAGTGGGTTTGCAAGATTATGTAAGGCAATGTAAGGTGGTATGCAGGATCAGGAATTTGTCGTTTTTGGTGAATGTTCCTTTTTCATTTCCTGCAATTACTGTTGTGTACAGGCAGTTATAAATGACTTAGCATTTCACATCAGATTAAACACTTACTGAACTACCCTCGCCTACATTGGAAGTTTGAGTCTGAGTTTTCTTCTTTGTCATTAGTAGCATTAAGAGCAAAGCCAAATAGCGTGTGGAGATACTGTCATGGGCACAGCCAGCATGGACATGGTGTCTTGATGTGACATTGCATTATTGCTGACATTAAGAGCAAACCCAAAGTGAGTGTTCTTACGTGAGGACACTAGCACCTATGGGCACAGACAGTATGAAAATGTCTTCTTATACTGGAAGGATACTATCATTTGTTGTGAGAAAAGGCATCATCAAAATGCTCCTGGCTGCTGTTGGTGACCTTGGATATACTAGATTTTTTCTTGTGTTACCCTCCAAACCGATTGTAAATTGTATGACCTTTTACCCACTTTTTCTCAAAATGTGTACTGTAAAATGCGCAATGTTAACTGATTATTTTAAAACTTTTCACAGGGAGGACTCCACCCTCACCCCAAACCCTCTTGGTTGGTTGGGGCTCCCGCACTATACTTGGTCACTTGCACACATGTAGGAAAAACATTTATATCGCCTTCAATGAAAAAAATCACCATACACCACTAAGCGAGATTTTCCCCTCGCTCGGAGGTCTCGCATCCATATAGGAACAAAAAGGTGCCTCCGTCACAGGCCAGCAGACCCTAAACACTATTTTTTTTAAATTATTGTTAGCATATGGTTATAAAACAAACCTTTTGCCAATTTGATACAGTAAAAAGATATTTGATATAGAATCAAATTATATAAAAGACAATTTAGAAAAACTAAAACAGCACAAGAAACAATTAATACATACAATCAATCAAATAGAATGTAAAAAAAATGTTAAAATATAAAAAGTTAACTTGTAATTCATTAGTAGTAAATACATTATCTAGTCATTAGCTGTTGAAATTTGGTACATGGCTATTTAACACACATAATAGGCTGCGGCCGCCATGACCGTGCTTTCTACGCTGAATAATACATTTCCGAATTAGTCACCCTGGATGGAACATATATTATGTACTAAACAGCTGTAATTAGCAATATAATAAGGTGTAAGTGGCTGACATTGAGTCAGGAGATGGTGCGCAGTCTCAATGTACACATTACACATACACACTAGAGCACCCAGATCAAATGCACAGGTGCTACGTTTCAACCGAGTAACATTGTACACTCACTGATCAAATCCCTGCATTGAAAAAAAGAAGATAAATATGACAGCCATCAAAATCAGAAAGGGAGCACCTCCACAAAAGAGAGGTGCCACTGAAGGGGCAGATGATGCAGATTAGTAAACAAGAAATGCACGGCTGTGAGGTAGTACCCCAAGCACCTCAGGTGGCTCAGGACTGCTACTCCCAAGGCCTACTAGGCTGAGAGGCTTTGATATATAGATACCACAACCTCTTAGCCTGGTGTGCTAAAATAAGGCAGTGCTAAGTGACTGTCTCTGGAGCACCCCCAACGCCCCCCCAGCAGAGTGACACCAGTGAGCACCATTTTGGTCCTACATACACCACATCCTGACCCAGTGCACGTGTGGAGAGGCGCCAAATGGCACTTCGTCTGGGGTAGCTTAAAGCTTTAATCAGACACTGCCTCTGTCTGAGGGATGCTGACATTTAAAACCCTCCAAATGTTTTGGCTCTGTCTCTCCCGTAGGTGGGCGTGGGTGGGGGGCGGGGCTGGTGGAGGGGGCGATTTCAATACATTTCTTTTCCAGAAAGATGACACTCTGAGATCTTTCTAGATTAAATAGCTTTGGTTAAGAGAAGCACTTCGCTTTCGGGGCTCGGCCTAGCCCCAAAGCGAAGTGGTTCTCTTAACCAACGCTATTCATCGATTGACTATCAGTTGCGTGAGTGCTGGTGACAGAGAAGTGCGATATATCGGATTGCCAAGATCAGGGCCTACTTAAGCACTTTTGGGGACCTGGGCACAGACATCTTTGCCCCCCCCCCGCCACCAAACCAAAGGAATTAAGGGATCAAGAATACTGGTCACACCCTCTACCCCACCCGTCGCGCTCACAACTTATAGGTTGATATGCTGTCTCGCAGGTTTACTCCCATTAAGTCCCCTCAGCCTCTTCATTCAGAATGATAAACAAGTAGCATTTGAAGACCAACATTAGCAGTCTACAAAGAGGTTACTGTTCTAGTACATGCATGATACTTCCCATCAAAAACATCCAGGAATGTATGCAGCCTGTAGCATTAGTGCAGGACTGTATTTCAAAGGTACAAGTGACCCATAATAGACAGAGAACTCACATTAGCTGCCTCACAGAATGCAAAAGTGTTCATGTATGAATAGAGACCACCAATTAGAAGGAAGGAGAACACTACACATACCGTAGCATGGATAGTGAGGGCAGATTAGAAGCTACCAGGAAGGTGTCTTTATCCAGACAGACTGCGATTAGAAGTGGGATATGGTTTTCAAATAGTGTAACCATTAGATATCAAAGGAACACATGCCTGTGGTGTGCAATATAAATATGCTCACTATTAACACAGTGAAACCATGAATAAGGCTTTTATGAAGCTCATACAATAAGAAGGCAATCACTCACAAGGGCTGACATTTCTGAAAGGTTTATGGACTGACAATATTGAGAGGTTAGGCAATACTAGATTACATGAGATGCCCAGGATCACACATTGGTTAAAGGGTGAAGCTGGGATGTGTACAAACTCTGCAATTGCTGCATTTGAACACTTTCTTTTCCTGTTCTTATCATGAACTAAAAACTGGAAAGTACACAAATCACATTACCAAACATGACCATTTTTAAACAAAATGTTATAGAAGGGTGTTATGCAAAATAGGAATGATTCTAACTTCATTCTCTCCATCATCAAGGGAAGTATATAAGAACCAGCCTACCAATCTATGTGATTTAACAAATTTGATCTGTGTTTGTCTTTTGTATTCTAAAGCTTTAAATACTTCCAAAACAATGGCTTGTGGCATTTTAATTTATAATCGTGCATAAAAACATTTGTCTTTTACCAAAAAGCAAACAGTTCATGTATCAAATAAGCAGACCTTAAAATATTCTTGCCTGAGGCCTGCAAAATATGGTCCACTCTCTTCTGTCTACCATCCCTTCCATGCAAATGGCCTTCATAAGAAGAAAGATCAAGTAATGGGCTAAATGATACTAGCAGCATGCAAGAAGGCAAACCTCACAGAAGACAGCACAGTAATGTAAGTTATATTACATGATTTGACCAAGATCACTGTATTGGCTGCTCGCAAATCCAGGATACAAGCATGACCGCTTTCAATCCATAGTCTTGTATACTTATTGACCTCTTGGACTGACAGTTTATGCCATCGGTGGAGGCGATTGCCCAGGTTTTACAGCACTCCATCTGAACAAACCAATTTCTAGACCTTCACCATACGGATGATATGTTCGTTTTTATAGCAACCCCTAGTTGGTGCTGGTACATTGCTGATAATAGCAGATGTTGTTCTGCAAAACCAAGTACTTCAGACATAGGAAATTGCTCAGCCAGCCTTGCTGGAATGTGATATTCTCTGAAATGGGTGCTTCACACACTGAGCTAACTTCTGAACCACTGTGGCACTCAATTTACCAATATGCATTTCACCCTGGCCTATTGCACATGATAAACAAAATTCCCACAGAAAGTAAAGAATGCTACAGAGCTGTGCCATAACACACAAACTATATATAACACAGTGAACACAGAGAGCAATAATTGATGAATTGATCAAAGCAGAATGTACTTGTCAAAACAGAAAGGCAATGGGCCATATTACGAGCTATGCCGGTAGCCATGCCGCTATTGGAGGCATGGCTGCCGGCAAAACCGCATCCGTGTCCGTGTCCTCGGAATGAGGATTTACCGGACCATTCCGAGTTCGGATGGCCCAGTAATTCCTCACTCGAGGACACGGACATGGTTCATCCCCATTCCCATTTCAGCCCCCATAGGGCTGAATGGGAATGGGAGAGGGACTAAACAATGGGCCATTACGAGATGGCCCGTTGTTTACTCCCTCTTCCCCTCGCGGGACCTGGTATGCACGCCTGGTTTTCCCAGGCGTGCTTAACGTGTCCCGCGAGGGGACCTCGTAATGTGGCGGAACGGGTTGAACGACGCCGCAGCCTTTTAGGGAGCAATTTAACCCGTTCCGCCAGAGTCATAATGAGGCCCAATGTGTTTAGAGCCTCAGCAGCACCCCATAAAATATCCTGACGTGTGCTATTTAAAACTGGTGAACAATGGAATCTTACTTCTTCAGATCAGCTAGCCTTGTGGGGCCTCCCTCCAAAGTGGGGGCACTGGGCAAGTGCCACTGGCATAACAGGGGCCCCCACAGCGCCCGCGGTGCGGGGGTTCCCGCTAGCACATGTCCTGGGGTCCCCACTCTAAAAAAAAAGTTTCTTTTTGAATTCACTCGCCATTCATAAAGAAATTATTTCTGCAACAGAAATCATTTCTTTATGAAGGCAGAATGACTACAAAAAGAAACTTTCTTTTTGAAGTCCGAGGGCTCCCCTGACCCCATGACATGGAAGACCCTAGGCTAGAGGCTGCCATGTCATGGGGTGGGGGGCGAGCCCTATGACTTCAAAAATAAATAGTTTATTTTTTGACGTCACTCTGCCTTCAGAAAGAAATTATTTCCGTTATGGTTCGGTCCTTAACTGAATTATTTCTTAATGAAGTTAGAGTGACTTCAAAAAGAAACAATGGGGCTCATACTGACCATGCCAGTCTGGAAACAGTGCTGGTAAGCGTACCGGCACCATTTGTTTCCGGACCGGCATATTACAGGTCTACCTGCTGGGGCCGTCATGCTCGACAGGTCTTACGCTGCCAAGCACAGCGCCCACTGTAGGCAGACCCGTCACGGAAGCACCACCACCGTTAACAACAGTGCTGGTGCTTCCGTGTCCCCATTCCCATGGAGTCTGATGGGACACCACAGGAATGGGGATTAACAAAATTACTGGTGCCCAACTTCCCCGCCGCCGGTCTTGGCATAGCCTGGTGGCACCGGGAAGTCAGGCGCCGGTAATTTTTTATGGGTCCGGCAGCAGCCCGCTGGTAGCACCAGCACGGTTACCGCCAGACCCGTAATGAGCCCCAATTTCTTTTTGAAGTAATAGGGCTCCCCTCAACCCCATGACATGTGCATGTGTGAGTGTATGGTGAAAGGGTACACACAAAAAAGTGTAGGGGTCGCAGGGTGTGCGTGTGTGCCTGTATGGTGAAAGGGTGCAAACTTAAATGTATGGGTGGGTGCCTGGGTGTGTGCCTGTATGGTGAAAGGGTGCACACTTAAATGTATGGATGGCTGAGTGAGTATATGGTGAATGGTGTGTGTGCGTGTGTACAGGGGCACAACAAAACCTACATTTCGGGGGGCTAACCCTTCAAATTTTGGGAAGAGGCACTAACTTCATAGGTGGTGGGGAGCAGCAAACTTATTTGTGTGGAGGCATCTAACTTCTTTACGCATTTTAATGAGAATATTCTAGTACAGCTTCAATGTTACAAGCAGTTAACTCTCTCCTTTAAGTCTCCTACTCCCTCTCTACCCTTTCAATCACTCCCCTGTCATGCAAGTACTAGACCCACATCGCAATTTCAATTGCCTAAAAAATGTTGCATTTGAATGCGGGTACTAACAGTGAAATGCTTTACGTTGGTAATTGCTGGGCCCTTATTAACAGCAAAACCCAGGTGCCATTTAACTTCTGTGTACTGTTCTGTCCGGCAACTGCTCTAAAGGTCATCCAGGTCGAGTCAACATAGTCCAAATTTCAGGGCGGGGGAGTGCTGAAGCCCAGTCAATTTAATGGTGTTGCGCCACTACTTGTGTTTAATGCCTTGATTACTCCTAGCCCCATTCTTCCTAGTCCCAGTACTTATGTATGAGGCAGTACTTGTGTATGAGACACTGTGCCTCATACACAAGTACTGGGATGAGGTAGATGTACATGGAGGTAATGCATGACTTAGCTACATGTAATCTTCATTACTCCTACTCCCACTCTTCCTCATCCCAGTACTTACCTTTGAGGCAAGGAGCCACATACGTAAGCTTTGGGAAAAGGAAGAGGGATGTGGAGGTAATTCTTGGCCAAGGAGCTGATTTTGGAGGTTGCGGTAGAGGGTGGGAGGGAGAGCGCATGTGTGGTGGAGGGCAGGATTGTGCGATAAATCCTAATGGTTGTCCATGTCCAAGCTAAGTAGGCATGATATGTGGTATTAGTGGCTAGGGAGGCATTTTAGTGCAGCCAGTCTAGCCATTCCTCAGTTTGGTATGACTTTCTTTTAACTGGGATTTTCTGATAAAGCAGTCCTGCTAAGTGTAATTACCTGGCTAGATTGGCATTTGGGTGCTGCCAGTCTAGCCATTTCTTAATGTGGCATTGTACATTTTTCTGGGCAACTGTGATAAAATGATATGATATAAGGCATTTATAACGGGTCTGTACACAAGTATTTCTATGTACGACAGGACAAAGGAGGGAAGATAGAGGGAGGACAAGACAAACAATCTCACTAGTCCTTGTGTCATTGCGAGAACAAGAAGTGCAAGGGGGAGGGGAGGGCAAAACGGTGGTGCAATGCTCTGAGTAAGTTCATCCAGGGCAGCAAGGCTATGGGAAGTGCAAGGAGAACAAGGGGCTGCAGGGTTACAGTTACAGCTCCAAATTGCATGGTAGGCACAGAGACAGTGCAAGGGTGACGGATCAAGAAAGAGCCTGGACTCTGAGGGTATCCAAGCAACCAGCCAGTACAGCAGACAGGTAGGTCAGCAGGGGAAGGAGAGAGAGAAGTCAGAGGAAAACATGTTTTGAGCTGCTTTAGAAACTTCAGATGGTCCGGCTTAAGTTTGAAGGGGCAGGAAGGCCGTTCCAGGGGAAGGCACCAGCAGAGGAGAGAGATCTACCCCCACTCTCTGCCTGGAGAAGCATCTAACCCTTAAAGAGTTGGAGGTAGCTGAGCAAAGGGCTCGAGAAGGAAGGTATTTTGGAAGAGAGCATTGGATGTAGTACGGGCCCCAGCCCCAGAAAGCTTTGTGGGCAATGCAAAGCGTCTTGAACTTGATCCTTGCAGCCTCCGGGAGCCAGTGGAACGATTTCGGGGCTGGAGAGATACGATCTCTGGGCTTGAGGCCAAGGATAAGTCTTGCAGCCCTGTTCTGGATTAGTTGCAGATGACAGAGCATAGAGGAAGGCAGAATGAGAAAGAGGCTGTTGCAGTAGTCCATCCTAGAGAGAACCCGGGCTCTGGAGACAGTGAGCATCTGGTGGAAACTGAGAAAGGGAAGAGTCCCTTTGAGGAGGAGCAGCTGGTAGTGGAACTTCTTGGCGACATTCGAGATATGAGGAGAGAAAGAGAGAGTGGCATAGAAGATGACACCAATGTTTTTTGCCTCGCATGAAGGCGAAGGAAGAGGGCCCAAGGTGAGAGGAAAGCAGGTGCCGGGGTCTCAATGAGAAGGATTTCCGTCTTACTGGCATTAAGGCAGAGATCGTTGGAGGTGCACCAATCCTGAATCGTGGATAGACAGTCAGGAATGAGCGAGAGAGGAGGCTGAGGGGAGCCTAAAGGAAAGCTGAGTCATCTGCATAAGACTGAAAGTTAGAGGAGAAGGTAGAGATCAGGTGGGCCCAAGGGGCCAAGTAGAGGTTGAAAAACCAGGGTTAGAGTATAGAGCCCTGGGGAACCCCACAGATAGAGAGAGGTGGTAGAGAGAATGGGACCTGGTTGGACCTGGGAGTGGGGGCGGTCCAAGAGGAAGGAGGTCAGTCATTCCAGGGCCTGATCCATGATGCCTAGGTTCTCACCGAATCAATTGATCAGGATGGCGTGGGTGACCGTGTCGAAAGCAGAGAAAAAAGGAGGGTGAGGACAGAAGGAATGCTGAAATCAAGATTAGAGAGCAGATCTTCACATGTTTTCAGGAGAGCAGTTTCCATCACTCTGGCAGCTCTGAAGCCAGACTAATGGTCATGGAGATGACCAACAGATTCAGTGTGGAGAGTAAGCTGGCTAAAGCTAGCTTTTCCAAGAGTTTGCCCAAGAACGAGGTGATGGAGATTGGGCAATAGTTTGCCGGGCAGGTAGGATCAGCAGACAGCTTCTTGAGGAGTGGGTGCACAAGGGAGTGCTTAAGGGGAGAGGGGAACATTCCAGTGGCTAAAGAGTGAGTACAGATATCCGCCAAGGCTGGAGCGAGGGTGTCAATATTGTCCTTGATGGTTCTGGAGGAGCAGGGTAGCACCTGCTTGGACAACGCTTGCATAGATCGGACTTGTCAAGAAACCTTGTCAGGTGTTGTCTAAGAAAGAGGAAATAGGAGGAAGAGGAGAGGTAGAAATGGGCAAAGGGGGCCGAGAGAGGAAGAGGGAGAGGAAGAGGAGATAGAGGACAGGATGTCCTGAGATTTAGTGGTGAAGCGAGAGGCCAGAGCCGTACAGAGGGCTTCCGAGGGAACAGGAGAGGTAGATACCGCAACAGGATTGACCAGTTCCTTGCAGATTTCAAAGAGTTGGGCCGTGTTGTTAGAGGCCGCGGAGACGCAGGCTTTAATGTGTGTGCTCTTCTTGATGTGCATTATTGCTTTGACTGGCATTTTGGTGCAACCAGTCTAGGTATGTCTAAATGTGACCTGGCATGCTTTACAATAATGTTATTACGTGTCTACACTGGTCTACATTGTGCAGCCAGTTGGACATGTTTTCATTGTGGCATGGCATTTTTAATAGCAAAGCATTAATGTTCCTGTGCACTGTTGGTGACTTGCAGGTATTGGATTGGTGTTGTTCTACAAAACAATTGCAAACATTGTGGCTTTATAGCCAACTTTACTCAAAAAGTGTGCTGTATAGTGTATTAAAACACATATTTGTATCTTTCTTCTAGTGCAGTGTGCGGCATACCCCTTCAGCAGCACGTTTGTGTGTATTGCGCAAGCGTGACAATCTATGCCGGCGCAGAGTGTGGCGCGACCCGTCATTTGTTGCTGAGCTGGGGGGGCCTCCTCAGCATGGCTCGCAGGGGGGCCCCACATTTTGTCTTACGCCACTGGCAAGTGCCCCTTTTGCCCTCCCATAAAAACGTCTCTGGCCAAGATGCTCGAGCTCAGCAACACAGAAGTGACACAAAGGCTAGCTCTGTTCTGCAGGCCCCGGTGTAATTTAGGTGAGTCACAGAGACGCACAACACTGTTGGAAATTCGTCCTGTGACCCACTTCAACTGATCCAACCACCTACGTATTTCTTCCTTCATACATACACTTATTCCTGTGTTCCTTTACCACGTTCATTACGCGTTGCTGCGCGAATGTGTTCCTTCGTGTACTAAGCACTCCTCTATTCGCCAACCCATGCATCGCCCTGTCCATTTGTCCACCCGTTCATCATCTCCCTACGGATTTTCCTTCCTCCATCGTTAATGTATTCCTTTATTCGTCCAGTTTCTTATTCACTAACACATGCGTTCACTACTCACACATCATTCATTCACTTGCTTATTCGTTCATTCTTTTATTCACACGTTCATTCCGCTACAAGTTCGTTCGTTCGTTCATTCATTTCTTTACTTTTCCAGTAATTCAACTTTCTTTTCATAAAATGCTAAGGGCTGGTGATGTGTGAATACCGCTCCCTTACGTGTTTGTGAGCCCAGTTTCGAGCGTGTGTGTAATGGTTCTAATGGAGAGATTCTTCCTGGCAATTTTGAATGACCTATTCATGCTCTTCCCCGTTTGACTTACCATTTAAGCTGCAAAGGCATCTCAAAGTCCAAGTTGCAATCAATGCAATAGAATCAGAATATGGTTGATTTCCTCTCCAGGTTCCATATCGGCTTTCTCCAGACTACATTAAATAAAATGTCCTTGCTGATGCTTCCTGGCCTGGATACACCTCCTAGTCTAGGCACAGTCTAAAGTGCGTAGCTGGGGCCAACTAGGTAGCAAGCAGCGCAAATGTAGGGCATTCGTCACCTATGAAAGGATAACGTGGGTCTCGTGGAGCTGGCATTACCTGTTTGTGGTCCCACACCCCACAGAAGCAGCCAAATAGTCCGTTGATGATCTGGACAGCGGACAGCAGGCTCTGGAGCGCCCCCGCAAGGCAGAGGATGCCGAAAAATCCCACATTCCAGGGCACAATATGCAGAGGCTCCAGGCAGGTGGAGTCCCAGAGCCTGTGGTCCATCAGGTAATGAGGGGCACTGAAAAGAGGAAAACAAGAGGTCAGGCGAGGACATCTAGAATCCGCAGCCTATTGGGTGATGGCCAATCACACTGAGACTAGAGGCATTAAGGGGCCTGCTCTGGCAAATAAAGCCTCTCTAGGTCCGAGCTTAGATTAGCTGACAGCTCAAAAAGGGGGAAATAAACCTTGCTTGTCTTTCTTTGAACAGAATCCTAGTCATTGCATTCATAGAATACGCACAGTCATGCAGACACATACACGCAGGCACCCACATCACATATAGACACACATCAACACACACGCACAGAGGTACATGAACACAAAAGGCGTGTAAAGTAAGAACACACACAAATATGCAAACACATTAAAAGGACAGAAATGTTTACCAAACTTCCCATTTGGGATAGTGAAGACGGATTGCCTTGAGTAAGGTATGTGATGGGAAACAGAGGAATGTGGTTTTCGTTTTGGACTGACCTGATGTTATGCCACGTTTGTGCTAAAGTTTACTGTTCACATTTCTGCCAATGCAAAGTGACACAGTGACTGAGGAGTTTCTTTTTGTGGTGGGAAAAGTGGGAGCCGGCGCATTTAACAACAATATTAAGAGGATTATCGCCCCGCTCCTGCATGCACCGGTGCAGGATAGTAATTATCTCAATAGGGTGCCAGCACCCTATTGTTGTTAAATGTGCTCGCTCCCGCAAGCGCATTTAATTTCAAAATGACACTTCTCCAACCACGCCAGCTCGGCGGAGCCTCTTAAAAGGCTTCCTCGAGCTGGCGCCCTAGGGGATTACGCGGCGCCCCGGGCGGTCGCCTGGCCCGCCCTCCCCTAAGGCCGGCTCTGCTTTGCTTCTGCCCTTCCCAGCGGTGGCAGCAAACCTCTATAATTCTTCCGGTCCTGTTCTGAAGCCTCGGAAAACCAGTGGTGTGACATGTGGCGTGTCCTTGAGACGGGTGCTGCTGCAGATAGGGTCATGAGTCACAAGCCATGCCTGGACATTTAAGCTGTGGAACCGCTAGCCCTATGGGACATACACTTTATACAGTAAATACATAAAACAATACGCAGAAACTTGTTTTGTTTTGGCAATAAAAAGGCAGTGGCTTTTTATTAAACATAATACTAATAAAAACAGAACTTAGTTTTATGGGTTTTCCCCAACAAACAGGTGTGCAGTGTTTTTTTCGTTCTGTACTTTTGGGCCCTTGGGCCAGGAACTGGAAGTTGCACTTCTTTGTTCACAGGGTGCCCTCCCAGAGCCGTGTGTTTGGGACCTGTGAATTGGCTGCTGAGCACTCCTGTGCCTGATGTCACTTTCCTTCCTGGCCCATGCCGCCTTCTCTGTTCTTCTGTTCTATGACTTATGACTTTCAGACAACGACCGTTGTCCTGTGCTTGCCCAAATGTACTTTTTCCAGGGGTGGGTGGGATCCAGGCAAACAAAAAGATGGATCTGCAATCGCAGAATCCAGATGCACTCCGAGCGGAGTGTTCTTTCTGCAAGGATGCTCCAGTAGTCCTGCTTATATATGGCAAATATGCCCTGGGGCCATGCCAGCATATGGCTACTGGCCACCCAAATGGCCGGCCTGTGGCGACAAAAAGCCTTGGGGGTTTTGCCATATTGGAGGTACGAGGTGAGAGTGTGAGCAGTGGGCTCCTTTGGTGATAGGATTGGGGAGCTGCTTCTCAGGTCACCCCTCCCCCCTCCTTTCTGGATTTGGTGTGCTCGCTTTAGTTGGTAGCAGCCTGGGGGGTTCCTGCCTCATTGGCTGTGAATTTACAAGCTGTGCAGTAGAGCAATGCCTTCTATAACTGCAAAAAAAGAAGGGGAAGCCGGATATGGCAGATATGCTTGAGAAGGCTCACCCTCTCCCTCTCCCGGTTTTCCATGCTGTGGTGGTGGCAGGGGTGGAGCCGGCTTCAAATATTGACTTAGGAGATGATTCGGATGAACAGGAAGAAGCTTTGACTGCTGTAGCTTCACAAGTGGGCTGTGTAAGACGAACACTTCAGTGACGAAAAGTAATGAGGCAAAAAGTTGCCATGAACCCAACAGGAACCAGGAGACTCTCGGTCTCTGATTTGGAATCAGTGAATACAAAATTAGATACTATTACGAAAGTGGACGAACTCTGTGAGCGATTCAGGCTCCCCTTGAAGGAGATGAGGAAAGGACTATGTTTACTGGCCCTCCTACCATGTCATCACAGGCTGGAGCAGCGCCTCTGCCTGCGCTTGCTTCAGAACATTCAATACAAGAGGCACTTAAGGAGCAAGGGGTGAATAATGGTACAAGAGATGGACTAGTGGTAGGCACAATGGTGGAGGGGGAACACATCTATAATATTGGTGTATGAAAGTTGTTAAGGAGAATTGTCATAAATGGTTGATTTCCCTTACCTACTGAGTCCCTCAGCAGCTTTGCTGGATTTCTAGGATTTATTGTTTTCACCTGATAAGAGTGTGAGGCTTTTTTCCCACTCTTACATGTGTTTTGCTATGTGTGTTTCTACTTTTTGTGTGATCTTGGGCACTGGATCCTCACCTACTCCAGGGCACCATATTTTTCATGTGTGTTACACAGCACCTTCAGTGCAGTGACACAGGGTTGTCTTTTAGACTTCCCACAGACTCCATTTTCTGGGGCTGACTACAGTCCCCCAGAAAAGGGTAAAGTTGCCATTAACTTTGCCTTAGTCACTTTAAACCACAGACCCAGTACACCCCATCTTCCATGGAGTATTGGAAAGGGTTAATTCTTATCCATTTTTGTCTGTGCCTCTTGGGGCATTGTTTCACTCCCTTTACATTAAGACTTGGCTGGTGGCAGTGGTATCTACCCTTACTTTTCTACCGTGATTATCTTATATAAACGTGGTAATGTTTTAGGCTATTAAATTAGCCTCAAACATAAACCCGCTTGACCAAATACATTTTATTTTGGCTCTGGCCGGGTTTATTCACCATTTCTTTTTGTTAAAGTCTTTCTCATGTTTTTCTCTGCGCGCCAAACCAGGTTTGGTCCCTTTGTTCATCGCTTTTTCGCGGGCTTCCACACAGAAGCCCTCCTTTAGGCGCCTGAGAGTCTGGGTAGGCAGGATGTGAGGGAGGGGTTTTAGGACCCCTGCCATGGGTTCCCTTGGTAACCCAAGTCGCACTCCTGTCTGATTGGCTAAGGGGACTGGCCTTGCCAGGCCAGCAACCCTGCTGTGTGATTGACAGCCAGGATGTATGAATGGGGGAAAACTGCATGAAAAGCAGGTCCCTGTAACTGGAAGAGCCAAGCTGCCACTGGAACAAAAGAACCAACGAGGAACTGGAAGAAGAGGACCCCTACAACGACTGAACCGCCCGGTGAAGTCCTGCTGCAGGTCAGAATCTCCAGAATCCGACAAGAGAGAAGATCCTCCAGGAAACTTCTTCCCTTGAGCTGGTGGGACCAACCAGTTCACCCAAACTGCAAGCCAGGACCCCTCCTCTGGTCGAATTCGCTGTACAGAGCTACAGTGGGCCGGATAGCCAGGAAGGTTGGACCCTGCTTGGGTTTTAAGGAGCGCCCCTTTTATTCGTTGCTTTGCTCTGCTGCTGGTTTCTTCCCTGGGTAGTGCAGAACCCTCCAGTCTTCCTACTTCTGATCAGTCTGACTGTCGCTTCAGGAACCGTGAGCCTGCAGGAAATACCAGGAACGTCTGCCTCAGCTACAGCTCCCTCTCCGTTTTAAGGTACTGTGCAAATCCGGTTGTTCGTTTCGTTCAGCCACGGTGAAAGTGTTTGAAATCTTTCTCCAATCCGAGGGCTTGTCCTTCTCTTCTCTTTGAACTAACTTTTCTACCAACCAACCTCGTCTGGAAACCGTGCCACAAACTTTACCGCGAACTACCCTGAACTGTATTATCATGAGCAAAAGACTTTTGAACCATTGACTTTGGCCCTAAGTCTTTTCTATCTGATTTTATCATTCTAGTCTCTCTTGTTCTCTTGCCCTGAGTACTTACCTGCTGGTGTGGTTCCATTTCTGTTAACTTTTGTCTTTCCCTCCCTTTTAAATTTCTGGAGTGGAGTCCCACTTCATATTGTGAGCTTAACTTGTCTGGAATTTAAGGGAAGTGGTGTGGTGTATTAAGAGAGTGATTTTTAGACTGCTTATAATAGTCTAATGTTATACAACTGAAGAGTGAAATAAATGTATATTCTTTTACTTGAAAACCTTGAGTCAGTTTTTGCCTGAATCATAGTAATTGTTGTCCTTTGTGTAACTATTTGATACTGCTCACTTACTTTTGAGATAAGTCTGGCTGCTCCGCTACTGCTACCACTTTAACTGTGTAGTACAAGCTTGTACCAAAGGTGAAATTGTACTGTCACTTTTAGTCTTAATTGTGTGTGGTGTTCCCAAAGGGTACTGCATATCATTCCGCCTAACACTGGTGTACATCGGTGAGGATCAAAGTATAGTAATTACACTTAGAGTGCCGCTATTACCTTGGATCAACTAACCACAAGGCTAACATCACTAAAAAACAATATTAATCATGTCTGATATGGAAGGCCACAGTCAGGAGACCCTCCTGAGTTACACTGCTGATTATTTAAGAAAATGTGTAAAGAAAGGAAACTCTCTGCCAAAGGCAAAAAGTCTGAATTGATTGAAAAATTGTTAAAGAGTCCAAGTCTAGGGAGTCTGAAATGCCCGACTCCTTAGCAAATGTGGAAAGTATTGAGGATGATAATGTATCTGTTACTGATGAATTGGAAGAAGTAGATGTGTCTTCTAATGTAGGTCTCTCTGCTCCCTTGCCTGCTCAGCAACCTCAACCCTTGACCACTGGGACCCCCGCAGGTCCTACACTCAGTCCTGAATTCATTGCTTTAGAGATAATTAGGCTTGAACTGGAATTCAAACGTTTAAATGCACAAACTGATCAAAAACATCAAGAACTGAAACTCAGAGAAATGGAGTTGAATCATGAACTAGAAATGAAAAGATTGTCTCTTGAAAATGCTTCTCTCCCAGAGTCCTCTAGGTCTTCCAGTCCTAAGAGACCGCGTATGCCTAAAGAAATTGTGGGTATGTATGAGGTTAAGCTTGATATTTTGGAATGGTCGGCAATGTTTGAGTATAACCATGATTTTCAAGGTCTCACAGGGAATCAATTGCTTCCCTGGCTCTTCTCTAGGGTACTCACTGTTGCATCTGATGTTGTGATGGAGTTGGGGGAGGTGGATAGGATGGATTATGAGTGTGTGAAGCTAGCTTTAATTGCTAGATTTGGGAAGACCCCTTCTCAGTACCTTAAGAGGTTTAGGACACTCAAAAAGCATGATGGTACCCCTTGGGCTACCTGGGTATCTGAATGTTTGAAAAACCTAGAAGGTTGGATTAAGTGTTACAGAGTAAACACTTATGAAGTAATGAGAAATCTTGTAATGTTGGAGTCTATTTTTGATGTCTGCTCTCCTGAGCTCAGACAGCATTCGGCTGATTCTAAGGAGATAGATCCGAAGAAGCTAGCTAAGGCTGCTGACTTCTGGGTTGCCAACAGGGCTACTCAAAAGGATTCCGGGGCTACTCAGAAAAAGGATGAGGGGGAAACAACCAAAGAAATACAACAAAGAGAAGTCTAATACCTCCAATCTAAAAGAGGGCCACAAACAACAACATAAGAGTAAACCACAAGGGAAACCAAATCAGGCTAGTGCACCATCTGGACCCAAACCAGATGGAGGTCAGAACAAACCCCCATTCATTAAGACATTTGGGAAATGTTATGTTTGTGGGTCAACTGACCATGTGAAAGGGGATCCCAGATGCAAGGGTAAACCTTCAGGGGTCCACACTGTCTCCTTAACCTTCTCCTCAGAGGAAGAAGTCTGCATGGCAAGTGGAAACTTTCACCTACTGGCTGAAGAACCCATGAGAGTTTCAGCTAGTGTTTTTTTAGTGTCCATGGGCTTGTGGGAACAACGGAATTTAGATGTCTATAATTCCATCCCAGATAATACTAAAGAGTATTATAAAGATAGTGTTCTTGTAAATGGTCAGGAGACTCCTGCCATCAGAGAAACCGGAGCCAGCATAAGTGTGGTGGAGGAATCATTTTTCAAGGTGGAGGATGTTGCTAAGGCACACAAACACCTCACCAAGTTAGCTGGAGGCCCTGTGCAAATGCTTCCCCAGTTACCAGCTCTCATCCAGTGTAATGATATGATTGTCAAAATACCTGTTAGTGTGCAGAGTGAAGTGCCTGGGAGTGTCCTGTTGGGTAATGACCTGAAAACTCTTGGAGTAGTGTCAAGAACCCCAGGCCTCCCAGTAAGAGGAGACAGGAGCTCACTAGGTCTGCAAGGGAGAGAACCTAGAGAGGCTTTCCAGAGGAGATGATAGAGGAAACTATCACTCCCACTCGACAGGAGTTGCTCACTGCTATTTCTAGAAAGAATGAGGCAAGGGGGAAACCCAAGACCTCCAGGAGAAAGACAGACAGCACCCCTGTGCTACCAACCAGGACATCACCAAGATTGTCCAAAATCACACCTGTGACTTCTCCACCTGCTGAGGCAGAGTGTGGGGTGCAATCTTGTGTGGTTGACAGGGATATCTTAAGTTTTTTTGGGGCCCTGGCATGGACATCTTTGGGGCCCCCCTCAATCAAACCAAAGGAGTTAAGTGTTCAAGTATATCTGGTGGCACCCCCCCCCCCACACTCCCCCCCCACCGTGAGCAAAACACATAGGTAGAGATGCCGCCTCGCAGCATTCAAAATAACCATGTTTACTCCCTTTAAATCCCCTTACCCTCTTCATTCTTGCTCTGATCAGATCGATAAACAAGTAGCATTTGAAGGCCAACATTAGCAATCTACGAAGAGGTTACTTCTCTTCTAGTATAGAAACAGGATATTTTTTTATCAATATCATTCGGGAAGGTATGCAGCCTGTAGTATTAATGCAGTACTGTATGTTAAAGGTACATGTAACCCAGAATAGGCAGAGAGCACACATTAGCTGACTCAGAGAATGCAAAAGTGCTCAAGCATGGATAGAGTAGACCAATTGTAAGGAAGGAGAAAGCTACACATACCATAGCATGGATAGTGGAGGCAGATTAGAAGCTACCAGGAAGGTGCCTCTATCCAGACAGACTGAGATTAGAAGTGGGACATGGTTTTCAAATAGCGTTGCCATTAGAGCTCAGGGGAACAAGTGCCTGTTGTGTGCAATATATCAATGCTCACTATTATAGTGGAAGCAACCCTATAGCCAGTGAAACCATGAGTGAGGCTTTTATGAAGATCATACCCTGAGAAGGAAATCACAATGAGGGGCTGACAATTTTGAAAGGTTTGGGGACTGGCAACACTGAGAGGTTAGGCAATACAAGATTAAATGAGATGCCCAGGATCACATATTGCTTTACAGGGTGAAGCTGGGATTTGTGCCAACTCTGCAATTTCTGCATTTGAACACTTTCTTTTCCAGCTCTTACCATGTACTAAAACAATCTCATTTTATAAAACTGACCTGCAAAGTACATAAATCACATTTCCAAACCTGACCATTTTTAAAACCAAAATATTACAGAAGGGTGTTACGCAAAAATTGGGACTGATTCTAGCTACATTCTCTCCATCATCAAGGGAAGTATATAAGTGCCAGCTTACCAATCGATGTGATATAACAGATTTAATCTAGGTATGTCTTTTGTACCTTGAAGCTTTAAATACTTCCAAAACAATGGCTTGTGAAATTTTCATTCATAAACGTGCAGAAAAACCTTTGACTTTTAGAAAAAAAAGCAAAACGTTGTTTCTGTCAAACGAACAGACCTTAAAATATGCTTGCCCAATGCCTACAACATCTGGTCCACACTCTCCTGTCTACCACCCCTTCCACTCAAACGGCCTACATAAGAAGAAAGATCAAGTAATGAGCTAAACGAGGCCACCAGCATGCAAGAAGGCAATCCTCACAGAAGACAGCACAGTAATGCAAGAGATATATGATTTGACCAGGATCACTATCGTCTGCTGGCAAAGCCTGGCTACAAGCATGAACGCTTTGGCCTACAGTCTTTTATTCACCCTTTGGACAAATAGTTTATGCTCTTCTTTGGAGGGGATTGCCTAGGTTTTAGAACGCCCCATCTGAACAAACCAATTTCTAGACCATCACCATACGAATGACATGTTAGTTTTTATAGCAACCCCTATCTGGTGCAGGAGCATTGCTGATAATAGCACCTCTTATGTTGCAAAACCAAGTACATATTCAGGTAGGTTTATAAACTTCAGACATAGGAAAGGTTCAGCCAGCCTTGCTGGAATGTGCTCTTCTAATCTTTCATATGAACACACATCTCTGCAATGTGTGCTTAACACACTGAGCTAACGTCTGAACCATTGTGGCACTCAATTTATCAATATGGATTTCAACTTTGCTATTGCACATGAACAACATAATTCCCACAAGAAGTAAAGAATGTTACAAAAGTTGTGCCATATGAAACACAAAAACTTTGTATTCCACAGTGAACATAGAAAGCATTACTTGATTAATTGATCAAGACAGAATGTCCTTGTCAAAACAGACAGACAATAGGTTTAGCGCCTCAGCAGCATACCATAAAATCTCCTGGCGTGTGCTATTTAAGTCTGGTGAACAATGAAATCTTACATTAGATCAGGCAGCCTTGTGGGGGCCCCCTCCAACGTGGGGGCCCTGGGCAAGTGCCCCTTTGGCCCTCCCATAAAGCCTTCTCTGGTGGTTGAGCCAGTATCTGAAGAGTCAGATCTGCAAGAAGACACTGTCTTAGTTTGGGATCTTGACTGTGTTGACCATCCTGAGCTGCAGTCTTTACTGGCAGAAGGTGGACCCAACAGGGCACACTTTAGCAAAGAATGGAGAGCGTGTCCTACTCTTGAAAGTCTTCGACAACAGGCTGCTAACCAACTTGATGGGCAAGAAGTTGGGAAGCACAGGTTAAGCTGGGATATGGCCTCTCCTACAGTGAACCAACTGAGTCTACCCCTGGGGACTGCAAAAGACTTGTAGTGCCCCTTGCCAACAGACTCCAGTTCCTACAGTTAGCCCACGAGATACCTTTGGCTATTCACTTGAGTTTCAAGAAGACCAAGGAAAGGCTCTCTCTCTACTTCTACTGGCCTAAGATGGGTTCAGACGTTGACAAATTTTGTAGGAGCTGTCACACTTGCCAAACCTCTGGCAAGAGTGGAGCCAAGAATGTGGCCCCCCTGGTGCCTCTCCCAGTGGTGGGAGTTCCTTTTGAGAGGGTGGGAATTGACATTGTCGGTCCCCTTGACCCTCCCACATCTTCAATTTTATGTCCAACTACATGCAAGCCATGTGGAAAAACTGTGGTGTCACTTACAAGTTCTCTACAGCCTACCATCCACAGACAAATGGACAGGTAAAGAGGTTTAATCGTACTATGAAGAGCATGATAGGTGCTTTAGAGGAATCCCTTAAGAAAAAGTGGGACCTTCTACTGCCATGCCTTCTCTTTGCAAATAGAGAAGTCCCTCAGGAGGGAGTTGGTTACAGTCCCTTTGAACTTCTCTATGGCCATCCAGTCAGAGGTCCATTGGCCCTGATCAAGGAGGGGTTGGAGAGTGCTCCTTCCCCCAAGTCAGCCAGAGTGTTGACTATGTGATAGGTCTCCGGAGGAGAATGTCACACATGATGGCAGAAGCAAGTGATCACTTAAAAGCAGGTCAGGCTCTGGTCAAACATTGGCATGACCAGAAGGCCAGCATGGTTGAGTTTTCTCAAGACCAGCTTGTATTAGTTATGGTGCCAACAAGGCAGAGGGCCTTGCAGGACAAATGGATAGGACCCTTCAAGTTTGCGGGCAAACTTGGAGAGGTGAACTATCTGGTGGATTTAGGCAGACCTAAGGAGGCTCCCAGAGTCTTTTACACCAACCGTTTAAAGGCTTATGTCTCGAGACCAGAAGTAGGAGCTTTGCTTCTAGCTTCAGCTCAAGAAGAAGAAGAGGAGAGTGAACCTCCACCTGACCTCCTCAGAGGCCAACCTTTAGATGAGCAGATAGAAGGAGTTAATCTCTCTTCTCAGCTGACTTCTGAACAACAGGAGGAGTGCAAAGTTCTGTTGAATCAGTTTGCCTCCCTGTTTTCACTATCACCAGGCTTGACCCCTTGAGGCCAGAATTATATTCTCACTGGTGACTATCTACCTGTACAAAGCAGAGGTTACAGAATGTCAGAACATGTGAGATCCCACATCAAAGGAGAGGTCAACAAGATGCTTGATCTCGGGGTTATAAAGCTCTCTACAAGTCCATGGTCTAGTGCAGTTGTTCAAGTACCAAAGGCAGGATCCAAGGAGTTAAGATTCTGTGTGGACTATAGAGCTCTAAATGCAATCACTAAGACTGATGCCCATCATTTGCCAAGGACAGATGAACTAGTGGATAGTCTTGGTTCAGCCAAGTACCTCAGTACCTTTGCCCTAACCTCAGGCTATTGGAAAACAGCACTGACAGACCATGCCAAGGAGAAAACTGCATTTTCTACCCCAGCAGGCCTCTACCAGTTTAAGGTTATGCCTTTTGGACTAGGAATGCACCTGCTACATTTCAAAGGATGGTTAATCAAGTTCTGAATGGGATGGAGGACTTCTGCATGGCACACTTGGATGACATTGCAGTGTTCAGCCCTACATGGAGAAAACATATTGACCACCTAGGATATGTTTTGCAGGCTCTTGAGCAGGCCCATCTGACCATATAGGCAAGTAAGTGTCAAATTGGTCAGAGTAAAGTTGTCTACCTTGGTCATGAGGTAGGAGGAGATGAGTTAAGGCCATTGGCCAGCAAAGTACAAGCTGTGCAAAACTGGGCCACCCCTACTACTCAAACCCAAGTGAGAGCTTTACTAGGTCCCACTGGGTACTACAGGAATTTCATAGAGAACTATGGGACCATAGCCTCTCCCTTGAATGTAGTCTCCTCTCCAAAAGTCCTTAAAAAGGTTAGATGGAATGAGGAGTGCACTCAAGCCTTTGAAAGCCTGAAGAAAGCCCTTTGTCAAGCTCCGGTCCTAAGAGCTCCTGATTACCACCAACCCTTCATTTTGCAGACAGATGCCTCCAATACAGGTATAGGTGCAGTCCTTAGCCAACTGGATGAGAAAGGTAGAGAACACCCCATTTGCTTCATCAGTAGGAAACTGAAGGAACCAGAGGCAAGGTGGGCAACCATAGAGCATGAATGCTTTGCCATTGTGTGGAGTTTCAAGAAGTTTAGACCATTCTTGTATGGATCTACTTTTGTGATTCAAACTGACCACCAACCCTTGACATGGTTAATGCAAATAAAAGGGGAAACCCCAAAACTTCTAAGATGGTCAATCTGCCTGCAAGGGTTTGATTTTACCATTGAGCACAGAGCAGGATGTCACCACCAAAATGGTGATGGTCTCTCTAGGATGTTTTTAACCGACTAGAAGTAGAGATTCATCCAGGAGTGGATTAAATCCTCCTGTCCCTTAGTCTGGGGTGGGGGAAGGGGGGCCAGTGTTAAGGAGAATTCTCATAAATGGTTGATTTCTGTAAGAGGATTCAATTCAACACTACAGCTAAGTCAACGCCTAGTCTATAATACTGAATGAAAACCCTTATTGATATATCTTTATGTCCAGTTCATGCGTTCTGGATGACTACCCCTATATAACACCCCTCTCTTGGAATCCTCCTGACCCCACTGAGCCAAGAAGTAGTTCTGTTTTGCAAGTTAAAAGGTTTATTTGATAATTTAAACAATAGATATATATATGTCACACCTTATAATAAATTAATAATTGAATATCACACTTAATCTGATATGCTAAAGATTAACAACGGAGAATCTGGCACTAACACGCTTCTCTATAATCAATAAGGAGTTGACATGAAATGGATAAGGTAGCACAGTGGTAAATAGGTACAGAAGTATAATGTGGTAGAGAATGCTTTATAGGGTTCAAGGAAATGCAAGGTTGAATGAATGAAATGCAGTATAGAAAATACTCAATATGATTTCAACAAAACAATGTAATCACTTTTCTCTGGCAATCCCCTCCCCCCCTTGATACAATGCAAGGAAATGGAAGGAAGCACACAGTTCTCAGAAATGCGATCAACTGTAATTCAGTTCACCCCAGCAAGCTTAGACTACAGAAGTTTGAAAACACAGGCCCAAATTGCTTTGATATGTGCTGGCAATGAATTAAAAAAAATATGCTAAAATGCTTTTAATTCCCTTTCAGAGGTTCAGGGTGAATGGTATTTAGTTAATATTAGCTCAGGCTCACTCTTGCAATGATTCAGGAATGATTAGCAGGTTAAACGAATTTCTGGCAAATGGAAGGCAAGCAGCAGCTGTTTTTACACGAGGAGAAATTTGCAAATCGCGGTAAAATTCGCGGATGCGCCGAGCGCTATTACAGAGGAACCGCAAGGACTATCACGATCGTTTTGGGGTCCTAGGAAAGCCTAGGATCTCATCGTCCATATGAAAGTTACTGCAAGTCTCTAGCACAAACGGTCGCGGAGATATGATTGATTTAGTGAAGGTCGTTTTTCAGATTTGAAATTTTAAAAGCTCAAAATGACAAGTGCAGCTTGCAACTAGAAAATGACAAGTGACAGCTTTACAAATGACAGGTGACAGTTAGGAGACAGTTCTACTTAGATTAAAATAGGATTGAATTATATTATTTTAACTAGGAGATTGGTTCTGCACAGTTTTCTAGGTACTCACACTATATTCTTGAGTGAAATGGGCCTCGCCATGGATCTGGTAGGTTTTAAACCCGCCTCTGGTCTCTGCCCTTCACAGTGATCTGGGTCAGCTCTCTCTGGTTCTCTGGTCTGGGTCTCTAGTTCTGGATAGATTGAAGTCTCTAGTTTGGCTCTCTGGAGGTTTGATGGAGGTAAAGTATGGATTTTTCCGGCAGAGCTTCCAGCGGCAGATGGATTTGAAAAGTCCCTATCTGTCCTGTCTGTCTGCTTTTATGTGTTTAGAATGTGGGTGTGTTCTAGCATCACTGACCCTACCTCTCTCTCAGCTTCTAATTGGTCAAACTTCCATTTCTCATTTGATTGGGGAACTAAGTTGTGTCAGAGTGATGCCATTCATTTATGATCTCTTGAAAAAACTCCTGTCATCTGTGCACCCAAATCTATATATGATCAAAACACATATTTCACAGTTACACAGTTGTTTGAAATTACATACCCATGTCACAGATCACATGAGGCATACTCTGTCCCAAATCTGCTGTTTCTAAGAGCTTGCATTGAGAAATGGCACATATTTCACTTTTTAACTGATTTTTCAATTTCTGACATTGACCCAACTTTACATACATGTGCGCAGGGAGTATGGACATTAACTGATGAAGTTTCAGATTTTTAACATGCATACATTTAGAGTAATATCCACTTTTCCGCTGACACCCCCCTGAACATACCACCGGTTCTAAAAACCTCTTAAACTGTGGGCAGAAAAATCACAAGAATTATGGTATCATTTATAAAATTTTCACATGTCCGCTCTATGAATGATCCATCTTTTTAAAGTTATGTTCTGGCTCCAAAGGGGTGTGGTTTCCCAGGTCACATGGTGGAAATACTGGTTTATCCAGTTCTGCCAAGCCAGCTTGCTCTCACAGGCAGTGCTCCTCCCAGCTTCTGCCAAGAGGAAGCTACATTTTACGACCGCTGTAATAAAACCTTTGCCTGAGTCAAGACAGGCTTTGTTCAGAGCTCCTGTAGAGCACAGGTAATTCAATTATCAGATAGATGGCATATCCTTAGTGTGAGCAGCAAAAGGGCAGCGAGGCCTGGGAACACAGCTGTGACTCAAGTTTCACTCCTGATGGGGGTAGTTGCCAGGCAGAATTCAGTTCCTTAAGCCAGACTTTCAGCTAACTGTCATGTTTTTTTGTTGCTTTTTAAATTAACTTGCAATTTTACACATGCAGCTAGAATGCTGATTCTAAGTGCAAAACTATGACATTTCAACAGTTACAAAGGCATGTGACACCAAACATAGGTCACTCATTTAATCTAAACATTTTCGATTTTAGTGTCTTTAAATCCAGTGCAACTTAAACTGCTGACTCCATAGCTCAGCCAGTTTTGTTATAAGCATTGTTCTGGGCTCTTCATTTCCCAGATTTTGTAGGCACACAAAACTCCATTCTACCAAATGTCTGCTGGTGTCCAGTGAGTTTTTAGATGTGTTGCAATGTTTAAAATAGACAGTTTGAGCCTGCCTTCAGAGAAACACAGGGTGGTTTTAAACTGCCGGCTTTTGGATAGTGGTGAGTACTGGTACTGCACCCATTTTTGGGATTTAAGAAAATGAATTCCCAACAATTCTAGGTTGCATTTGGCAATCAGCATTGCCATTCCCAATGGTTTCAGACTACTGTGCGGGTAGTCCAATGGTGATTTTAAAGCGCTTTGAAGCTAACCGGCGCTACTGTTTTTCCTTTGGCAACCCATTTCCCTCATGGCAACCCGGCCTTTCATTCTCGCACTGGTGGGTGACAAGTGAGGCAACCATTTTGGTGTGCGCACAAACTGCGCAGCTTTCCTGGATTTCGGCGCACATGTGGGTTTTCTGCCATCTTGAATTTTCTAAGCCCACAGCACCAAATGTTGTGGCATGATAGCTTAAACGTGGGTCAGGACACCCAACAAGCCCCCCCACGCGACTGCACTTTGAATTTGAGTCGATGGGGAGTCGCGTGCCCAAGGGTTTTGACCCACGCACCGGTCTGTCCGCATAATCTTCTTCCTCTTCTGTAGATGGCACAGTTCAGCATCTTTTCCTCCATCCGGTCGGATCGATCGGTTCTCCTCGCCAGTCCTGATGGGAGTATTGGGCGGTCCACTGGGCCCATTGGATCTTCGTTCCTGGTCTCCGGATCGTCCTCCTTGGCCCGTCTTCAGGTTTTCTTTCTCCTAGGACGACAAAGGAAGAGCGGCAATACCTACTCATAGACGTTTTTCCACCACTGTTGAGATAGTGGGGCAGCATATGCATTTCATCATAACGAAACATTACATTCTTATTTTGATAAAAAAAACAGTATAACTAAGAGACAGTTTCATGCAAATCACAATATTTAGAGACTAGATGTGGTATGTTTTATGATTGGAACTGAATTAGTCTGAGACAGTACCCGCTAGGATTCCAGAGGATTCCTCCAGTTGTTGCAGAGCGTGCCTGGGATGGCAACACTTCAACTGGTTTATGTGGACCCACTTGTCTTCCCCCGCTGCCAAAGGACCTTTGGGGATGTGGATTTTGTAGGCCACAGGGGAGATCTTGTCGATGATCTCCAAGGGTCCTTTCCATGTAGGCAAAAATGTGCGCTGCTTGGCCTGGTTCCTTTGGAAGTTGTATAGATAGACCCGGTCCCCCACCTGATATTCCTTCCTGGAAGTTTTCAGGTCATAATGGGTCTTCATGCTATCAGCTGATCTTTCTAGATTCCGCTGAGCATAAGCAAAAGCATGTTGAAGGTGTTTCCTTAAATTCTCCACATACTCATGAGTAGTGGAGGCATTTATCAGTGTCTGCTCTTGGGTCCTGTAGAGCAAATGCTGAGGAAGCACCATCTTGCGTCCAGTCATCAACTCAAATGGTGACATTTTGGTTGCAGATGAAGGGGTAGATCTGATGGCCATTAGGACCAGAGGTAATCGGATATCCCAACTTGGCCCAGAATCTGCCACAAACTTCTTTAATATGCTCACAATGGTTCGGTTATACCTCTCTACTGCCCCAGAAGAAGCTGGTCTATAAGCAATATGCAGCTTTCTCTTGACCCCCAGTATCTCCCACATCTTTGTCATCACTTCACTGGTGAAGTGGCTACCCCTGTCTGACACAATCCTTTGAGGTAGACCAAAACGAGAAAAGATGTGGTTAATCATCAAGGCAGCTGCCGTTTCTGCCTTGCAATTTGGGGCTGGGAGACATTCCACCCACTTGGTAAACAAGCATGTCACCGTCAACATGTACTTATTCCCCCTAGCCGAGCGAATCACGGGGCCTACAAAGTCGATTTGTAAATCTGACCATGGCAGTGTCATCCCCCTCTTTTGGAGAGGCGCGCGGTGCGTGAGGGATGATGGCTGAAATTGTGCACACACAAGACACCCCTTCAAGTATTGGTCGAGGTCCTGTCCCATGTGTGGCCAGTATGCAACCTCTCTTAAGATTTCCAATGTTGTGTGAAACCCCCTATGACCGGCAGTGGCCGCATCATGGGCGTGACTTAACATCAGGCTTCGGAATGAGGTAGGAACCACCCACTGATCGTGGCCAGCTTTGGATTTCCTTACCAACAAACCGTCTTGGATCCGGAACATTTTTGGACATTTCATCAACACTCTTAGGTCCTCTTTCCCAATGTAATCGGTGTCCGTCAGGGGAAAGTTCTCAGGGTCCTCAAGGTGTTGGTAAAACTTACCAATAATTGGATCCCCCTTCTGAGCGGTAATCAAATCAGCATCAGGGGTCTCCTTACTCCATTGTGCAATTGAAAGGTCGTTGTGAGCATTTGTCTGGGACCTAGTGATGGCAGTGACCTGGATTTCCCCCAACAGGGACTCAATCTCAATTAGATCCCCTTGGATGGCCCCGGTTTTGGCCAGCTGATCAGCTAAGTCATTTCCAGTTTTGTCTGGTCCCTCTACTTTGGAATGACCCTTGATCTTTTTCCAATAGATGGTCATCTCATTCGAGGTGACCAAATCATCAATGTTTTGGATCAACTTCCCATGTTTCAAGGGTTTGTTGTTAGCACATAACATGCCTCTGGTTTTCCAATTAACCAGGTGCTCCACGAACCCGTTCCGTACATAATCCGAATCTGTGATTATGACCAGTTCGGGGAGTTGATGCTGGACAGCAGTGAGGATGGCCTGATGCACAGCCATCAATTCTGCCACCTGACTACTTCGGGGACCAATTTTGTATCCAGCGGAGGGTTCTGGGGACTCATTCACCCATGCATTCCCTACGCCAGCCACCAGTTCTTTCGCCCCGTTGTTGTCAACATGGTAAGAGCATCCATCCACATAGACAGTGGGCATTCCCTCACACTTGTCTTCTTCAAAGACTTTGTGTGGGGAATTAAGGTATGCCTCCGTGTTGTCCTTTATTTTTAGACTCTCGTCCTTGAGACAGTTTTCTCTGGCACAATCATGCAAGTCAGCCAGACCTTGCGCGAGGGGACTCTTCTTGTTTTGGCCATATCGGACCTCCACAGGAAAGCCTTGCATTGACAGAATCCAGGAAGTAATTCGGGAATTACTCACATTTCCGGCCCGGATTCTGTCACTTTGGAGATATTGCAGAGGCTGGTGTGGAGTCTCCACTATGATGTGTTCCCCCTGGATAAACGGGCGGTAATTCTTCAATGCCCACACCGTTGCCAGGAGTGCCTTCTCACAATCGTTGAATTTTTCCTCCACAGAGGATAAAGTTTTGCTCGCATAGGAGATTACTTTATTGACCTTGTCATGCTTTTGGTATAATACTGCCGTCAAGCACGTATTAGAGAACCCCGTCTCCAGGAAGAACTCCTTGTTTCTGACAGGGTAAGCTAGGCAAGGCGCTTGTGAGAGGCTTCTCTTGAGTTGTCTTACTGCCTCGGCTTGTTCTGGACCCCATTCCCACTTGACCCCCCCCTTCAGGAGATGAATCAGGGGTCTAGTGATCTCTGCGTAGCCCTCAATGAACTTTCTGCTGTAATTAGTCAGTCCAAGGAGGCTCCTTAGTTCCCGCAGAGTTGTGGGGTCTTTCAGTTTCTGAAGTGCTTCCACTTTCTTTTCCTGGGGACAGAGGCCCTGAGGAGTAATCTCATGCCCCAAGAAATTAACACGGGTTCTACACCACTGTGCTTTCTGAAAGGAAAGTTTTGCTCCGGCGGCCCTCAACTGTGTCAGAACATAACGGATCTCCGCTATGTGTTCCTCCACAGATGAACTTTTGATGAGGACATCATCTACATAAGCCAGGTTACCCCTCGCACCCAGGTCGGGCATGGCCTTATGTAGGAAAATGTTGAATTCATTGCCGGAGTTGAGGTATCCGAAGGGAGTCCGGGTCCATGTGTATTGCTGGCCCCCAAAGGTAAAAGCCAGCTTGTATTGGTCCTCCCTACTGACAGGCACGGTCCAGTATCCATTGGTCAGGTCTATTGCAGTGAATACCTGTGACCCCTGGATCTGGGCCAGCCCTTGGTCAATGTAGGGCAGAGGCCATCGGGAGGTATGGACCCGTTTGTTGAGCTCCCTGAGGTCGGCGCAGAGTCTCCACTGGCCGTTTGGCTTCAATATTCCCAGCACCGGATTATTGAAGGTGCTGTGGACTGGACGGATTATTCCCCGGGACTCAAGGTTCTTAATTATTTCAGTAAGGGACTCCATTGATGCGAGAGGCAAACGATATTGCTTCACAAATACAGGAGTCATGCCAGGGTCCGTGGGGATTGTTGTTGTGTGGATGTCGGTGCGACCACAGTCATATGAGTCTACCGCAAAGAGATCTTGGAAATCCAAGAAAACTTGTTTCAACTTTTGCTTTTGTTCCAGAGTCACACAGGCATCAGCTAGGTTGACTCTCTCTTCCACCATCTGCCTGAAGCCTGGAAAGACTTCTGGCTTGGCTATCTCAGCGGTCTCCTCCAGCTGGGTGTCCCTGGTCAGAGTGCTGATTTGGACTGGAGGCTTCAGGTGGGAAAGGCAGCCCTCATGGACCTGGAAAATCACCTCATCCCTCCTGAAGTCGCAAGTCACATCTTCCTTACCATAGGGGCAGGAAGTGTACACCAGGAAGTTCCCCCCATGCCGGGTAAAAATCCTGTCTGGTGTTGTATTGTCATCACTGTCACTGTCAAAACAGTCCTTGGGGATTGGTCCTAACAGTTCTTTTACTAAGTCAATGGAAAAATGTCGGTCATCAACCGCCATTCCAATAATGGTGCCTGCGGCTAGAGTAATACTCTTTAAGTCGCTGTTATCCACCTCTATTAGAATGGTGTCATGTTCTATGTTGACTAATGGTGTTGGGTTTACCCCCAACCCTTGCTGTTGGAGAGAAGCATTTAGATGTATGTAAGCATCAGGGTTTTTCAACTCTTGTCCCCTTTTAACTTTCACTTCCAGGGAGAATTGTCGGGTCCTTTCTGGGATGGTGACTTCCTCTTTAACCTGAATTTCGACTGCATAAGGTAGCAATTGAGCTGACCTAAATGCTTTTTCTGGATCAACAAAGCCCATGAGATTATCCGCTAATCGGGACCAAGCTTTGAAGTTTATTAGGTCCAAACTAATGGCAAAGCGATTGAGAATGTCACTGCCTAAGTAAAAGGCGGCAGGGACGTCTCGCACGACCCAACAATTATGGACTATGCTCTTGTTGCCAATGGAGATTTTGAGCATACACCTGCTTGGCAGGAGATGTTTGGAATTAGGTGCTTCCAGGTCCATTTCCCATTTGTCTATCAGTTTGAAGGTGGGAATGGCTGGATCTTTTGGGAGTTGGCGGAACACGGCTTCGCTGATGAAGCTCTTACCGTTGTTCACACACACTCGAGCGAGAACAGAGTCCTTCCCATCATTTAACTGAACAGGGATGAACAACTGCTCTCCAATTTGCTGAATATCAGCCAGGCTCTGAGCTGATTTCACATATTTCTGGACTATAGGAGTGGGAGTTCCTGATTGTGGATTAGTATAGAATTTCAGAGTGTTTCCTTCCAGCGTGGAATGCCACTTTAGACTGGAAGGAAGGTTGATTTTCAGAAATAGAGAGGACCCCCCATCACCAGTCTGTTGTCCTACTGCTATTACTGTCACGTCTGGAATCTGGTTATTCTGGAAGTGAAATTCTACTTGGTCAGATTTTTGTTCAACCATGTGGCAGGTGCCGTTTAAACTAACATGGTTGACACTCTGTTTTAATTTTATTGGTCGGCTAGTCTGGGTCCAGAGGACCTTGTTTACGCAATCTATTAGGGGTGACAAACTTCTCAGGAGGTCATTCCCTAGTAAACAAGGGGTGCCCTCCGGGGTCACAACTATGACCGGGTGTTTCAACTTATGTCGCCCAATTTTAATGTCCAAATCTGCCGTCCCCTCAACGGGAATTTCCTTCCCGTCAAAGTTCTGGAGTTGCCCAGGAAGAGAGGTGAGAGGAATTTGGTAATTCTCTCCCCTTCCTGCATTCAGTTCGTCAAAGGCCCTTCTGGACAGAAGGGTAGCTTGAGATCCAGTGTCCACCAGTGCCGAGATTGTACCCTGCCCCTGTACTTGTACCGGGGCATAATATCTTCCCTCCTTCTCCTCAAGGGGGCACAGGTAATGTACATTTTTGGACAACTGGTGGGCTAACTTTCTGGTTTTGGACATTGCTAGCGAAGAGATTTGGGCAGAATTCTGTGGAGAGCCTTGGGAATCTGAAAGAAAAATTTGGCAACTGGAGATCAGAGCCATTGTGGGTTCCCCTGGCTCCGGTTCTGGGCCGCCCCCCCCTTTTTGGAGGCAGTCACCAGGATGGGTTTGAACCAGGGGATTTTCTTGCTGTTGGTTCTGGGATGAGATGGTGGGCGGCGGTAGCTCAGTCTCCACATCTCCCCAGTCTGGATTTGCATCCCTAGGGACCCATTTTTCTTTGGGAGGAGTTCCCCCCTCTTTGAAGGAGAAGATCCTTTTCCCAGGATCCTCTGAGGATCCCTCTCCCTCAAATTGGAAGATCTGTACCTCCTCCTCAAACTGAGTCTGTTTGGGTCTTTTGTTTCTCCTACCCCCCCTCTGCTCCTTAGGAGGCAGACTTTCAGGGGCAAGAGATTTTGTTTCCGGTTCCTGGGTTTCCAGGGGCTGTTTACAAGTGAGGAAGGAAGCTTCCTCCAAGGCTTTACACCCCCCTTCCCCTTGTGCCTCCTCCCTGGGAACCGGTGAGTTATCGGGGTGCTGCCCCCGTCATTGTTCTGGGGCACCAGGTCCAGAGTTGGGTGCGTTCTGCGCCGGCACGCCCATCTGAGGGTTCTGCTGAGCCCTCAGTATGTGACCCAGATCCCGCGCCATGTTTTGAACCTGGCGCTCTAACTGGGAAACCCGCTCAGGCTGATACGGGGCCCTGTTTTCTCCCCTGGGCTGATCCCGGGAAGGGTAGCTGTCCCTCCTCTGGTAATACCCCGGGTTGGGAAGATTTGGGTACCCCTCCACCCTTGGCCTCCCCTCTCCCGGATTCAGTGGTCTGGGCTCAGGGAATTGGGGAAAGAAGGATGGATGGTTTTGGGGCTGGAAATTGGGTGGATACCTGGGGAAAAAGTTCTGCCCAGGATTTGGAGAATTTCTGCCCTCCTGTGGGAAGTTGGGAGGGAAGTTCCCTGGGTTAGGTTCTTGGCTGGATCTCCCCCCTTGGGCTGGAGGAGTCCACACATACCCCAGGATGGGTCTGTTTCCCTTGTAACGGGGGCTTACATAATCAGGAGAGCGAGGGACCCCATTTGTGGGGCTGCCTCCTTGGCTCCCTGTCTGTGACTGACCCGAGGACCTCCTGGGCCTAGCATTATTAGGTGCAGGTAGGTTTTTAGGCCCCCCCATCTCCAAATCCAAAACGGGGGTGACCTTTACCTCTGCCACCTTGGCAGCAGCAGGGGTGCTGTTGGCTTTGGGGTTTTTCTGGGCATTACTTTTGCTATCTATCGGTTTCTGCACCTCATAGATCCGGGTAGCCTGTTCAATGACCCAGTCTAAAGATCTTTTCTCGTGAAAATCCCTCACGAGCTGGGTCATGATATATTTGGGCAAGGCATGGAAAAACGTATTTATAAATTCTCTGCTATCTGTGCGCACCCTTCTGGTGGTCTGCGCAAAAGCACGTTTCAGTTCCTGCACAAATTCTTGTGGGGCCTGATCCTCCCCACATTGTAAATTGTAGGCTGCCTTGCGAGCCTCTTGAGGATTTCTATGAATGGAAAAATGTTTCAGAATGGCCGCCTTATAGGTGGACCATCTTAAATGATTTCGGTCCTCCAGCCCCGCAAAGAAACTGGAGTATTCCGGGGAGAAGGTCCACTTTACATATTGAATACAGCTTTGGCTGTCCTTCAAATGGAAAGTCTCCATCATTTGTTCAAACAACTCTAAGTGCTCCCAAACAGAATACTTAGCGTTCTTATGGTAAGGCGTGATGACGCTCCTGATCGCCTTAATCTGCTTTAAGGGGTCCTTAAGCAAGGCCCTTTTTGCCTTATTGGCCTTTTTGGTTCGGGTAACCCTTGTCCATTCGTCCTCGGACTCAGAGGCACTGCTCCCTGAGGTTCCTGTCTGATCTTCCAGGTTTTCCCGGATTCTGCGAGCCTGGGAATGGCTGGCAGAATGTGGGGACCTGGTCTCCTGTGTCCTGCGCAGTTCAGAGGAGTCTTCAGATTCCTCCTTGCTGCCAGGATTTGATGGGTTCCCCCCCCACTGACCTAACTGGGCAGAGGTTTTCAGGATGCCCTTAAGGGGCCTACTCTCCTGGGGTTCCCCACTGAACTGTACTGTACTTGGGTGCCCATACCCGGATGCCCACCCCTCCATTCCTGGGTGGTACTGGCCTATGAGCCCCATACTCTTAGCTGGATAGTAATCTGCCATCCCTGTGGCCCTGTGCTCACGTGCGCCAGGGGACATGGGGGTGGCAGAGTCCAGGGACTGAGAGGTATGAGGGCCTCTGGTACTAGGGCTCCTGAGGTTATGCTCCGGAGTTTCCATTTCCCAGCGAACCTCATCTCTATCCGCCCCTGCTCCCTGTTGCAATGCAAGAGCCTGCATTTGTGCCTTCAGTTCCTCAGTTAAGGCCTTACTAGACTCTATCAGTCTCTCCTGCAACGCTACCTGTTGTTGGAGCCTATCATTGTGTTGACAGAGGGCCTCATTTTCCCTCTGTGCTTCCTGGTTGGTCCTGGAGAACTGGGCCAGTCTTTGCTGCAGGAGGTTTACCTCCTGAGCTGTGTCCCTATTGGCCTGCTCCTTTCTTGCTAGAGCATCCTCCACCCTCCTGGTGTGCTCTAACAAGTTCTGGTTTTCTTTTTGGAGGTCACCCAGCCCCTGGAGGGCCAGGTGATTTTCTTCCATTTTCCTTTTTAAATGGCAGACTTCCTGGCCTATGGCGTCTCTTTCCTGACTAAGAGCCTGCATTTGTGCCGCCAGGTCGTCCCTCTGCCTTTGGAAGGCACCAGCTTTCTGGCGCTCCTGATCAAACTCTGCCTGGGTATCCAGGTCTTTCAGAATCAGTTTATTGCTCTCCTCTTTCTCTCTATCTAGCTGGCTTTGCAGGGTGACTACCTGCTCCGCGCATGCCCTGTTGAAATTGATCTGTTGCTCCAACTTTTTCTGGTTCTGCAGTAAGGAGTCCAAACTGTCTTGGTGCTCCTTCTGCAGGGCCAGAAATCTGGTATCCTGGTCTGTCTTTTCCTGTTGTAGGATGCCCATATCCTCTTTTATTTTAATGATGTACTGCCTGCTGTCATTTTCTGACTCCTGGCTCCCCTGCAGCCTCTGCTCAGAAGAGACCAGGTCAGATTGGACCTTCTCTAACACCACCTGTTGCCTATTTGCCAGATTTTGGCTTTCAGCACATCTATCCTGCATGTCTCCCATATATAGGTACAGGTATGCTGCTATCCTGGCAATCTTATTGTGTTCCTCTTTGGCTTTAGGAGCCATATATAGTTCACTCAGGGCCACATGTAATGGACCCTGATCTCTCCATAAGTCTGACCCTGTTTCAGTGACCTGTCGCGTGATGGCCTGCAACCAGGCATCCTGGCCCTGCTCAGCCCATTCACCTCTCACAAATAGTTTATGTAAGAAGTGCTCTCTGGCTATTTTCATATCTACCAAGGTCGTCATTCTAGAGATTGGTCTCTGTCCTGATTTACAGAAGTTTGTATTTTATTTTTGCAGAACAGAACTTTTCTTGGAGTGTCCCTTTTGAGGAATGCTTCACAGCGTAATGCAGCGTGGTGATCCGACCGGATGTATGTATCCCGTCAGTTAGCACACTGTATTAAGCTGCACAAGTGGTATTCTAACCCAAACGTCCGGCCGAGCCCCCAATTTGTAAGAGGATTCAATTCAACACTACAGCTAAGTCAACGCCTAGTCTATAATACTGAATGAAAACCCTTATTGATATATCTTTATGTCCAGTTCATGCGTTCTGGATGACTACCCCTATATAACACCCCTCTCTTGGAATCCTCCTGACCCCACTGAGCCAAGAAGTAGTTCTGTTTTGCAAGTTAAAAGGTTTATTTGATCATTTAAACAATAGATATATATATGTCACACCTTATAATAAATTAATAATTGAATATCACACTTAATCTGATATGCTAAAGATTAACAACGGAGAATCTGGCACTAACACGCTTCTCTATAATCAATAAGGAGTTGACATGAAATGGATAAGGTAGCACAGTGGTAAATAGGTACAGAAGTATAATGTGGTAGAGAATGCTTTATAGGGTTCAAGGAAATGCAAGGTTGAATGAATGAAATGCAGTATAGAAAATACTCAATATGATTTCAACAAAACAATGTAATCACTTTTCTCTGGCAATCCCCTCCCCCCCTTGATACAATGCAAGGAAATGGAAGGAAGCACACAGTTCTCAGAAATGCGATCAACTGTAATTCAGTTCACCCCAGCAAGCTTAGACTACAGAAGTTTGAAAACACAGGCCCAAATTGCTTTGATATGTGCTGGCAATGAATTAAAAAAATATGCTAAAATGCTTTTAATTCCCTTTCAGAGGTTCAGGGTGAATGGTATTTAGTTAATATTAGCTCAGGCTCACTCTTGCAATGATTCAGGAATGATTAGCAGGTTAAACGAATTTCTGGCAAATGGAAGGCAAGCAGCAGCTGTTTTTACACGAGGAGAAATTTGCAAATCGCGGTAAAATTCGCGGATGCGCCGAGCGCTATTACAGAGGAACCGCAAGGACTATCACGATCGTTTTGGGGTCCTAGGAAAGCCTAGGATCTCATCGTCCATATGAAAGTTACTGCAAGTCTCTAGCACAAACGGTCGCGGAGATATGATTGATTTAGTGAAGGTCGTTTTTCAGATTTGAAATTTTAAAAGCTCAAAATGACAAGTGCAGCTTGCAACTAGAAAATGACAAGTGACAGCTTTACAAATGACAGGTGACAGTTAGGAGACAGTTCTACTTAGATTAAAATAGGATTGAATTATATTATTTTAACTAGGAGATTGGTTCTGCACAGTTTTCTAGGTACTCACACTATATTCTTGAGTGAAATGGGCCTCGCCATGGATCTGGTCAGGTTTTAAACTCGCCTCTGGTCTCTGCACTTCACAGTGATCTGGGTCAGCTCTCTCTGGTTCTCTGGTCTGGGTCTCTAGTTCTGGATAGATTGAAGTCTCTACTTTGGCTCTCTGGAGGTTTGATGGAGGTAAAGTATGGATATTTCCGGCAGAGCTTCCAGCGGCAGATGGATTTGAAAAGTCCCTATCTGTCCTGTCTGTCTGCTTTTATGTGTTTAGAATGTGGGTGTGTTCTAGCATCACTGACCCTACCTCTCTCTCAGCTTCTAATTGGTCAAACTTCCATTTCTCATTTGATTGGGGAACTAAGTTGTGTCAGAGTGATGTCATTCATTTATGATCTCTTGAAAAAATCCTGTCATCTGTGCACCCAAATCTATATATGATCAAAACACATATTTCACAGTTACACAGTTGTTTGAAATTACATACCCATGTCACAGATCACATGAGGTATACTCTGTCCCAAATCTGCTGTTTCTAAGAGCTTGCATTGAGAAATGGCACATATTTCACTTTCTAACTGATTTTTCAATTTCTGACATTGACCCAACTTTACATACATGTGCGCAGGGAGTATGGACATTAACTGATGAAGTTTCAGGTTTTTAACATGCATACATTTAGAGTAATATCCACTTTTCCGCTGACACCCCCCTGAACATACCACCGGTTCTAAAAACCTCTTAAACTGTGGGCAGAAAAATCACAAGAATTATGGTATCATTTATAAAATTTTCACATGTCCGCTCTATGAATGATCCATCTTTTTAAAGTTATGTTCTGGCTCCAAAGGGGTGTGGTTTCCCAGGTCACATGGTGGAAATACTGGTTTATCCAGTTCTGCCAAGCCAGCTTGCTCTCACAGGCAGTGCTCCTCCCAGCTTCTGCCAAGAGGAAGCTACATTTTACGACCGCTGTAATAAAACCTTTGCCTGAGTCAAGACAGGCTTTGTTCAGAGCTCCTGTAGAGCACAGGTAATTCAATTATCAGATAGATGGCATATCCTTAGTGTGAGCAGCAAAAGGGCAGCGAGGCCTGGGAACACAGCTGTGACTCAAGTTTCACTCCTGATGGGGGTAGTTGCCAGGCAGAATTCAGTTCCTTAAGCCAGACTTTCAGCTAACTGTCATGTTTTTTTGTTGCTTTTTAAATTAACTTGCAATTTTACACATGCAGCTAGAATGCTGATTCTAAGTGCAAAACTATGACATTTCAACAGTTACAAAGGCATGTGACACCAAACATAGGTCACTCATTTAATCTAAACATTTTCGATTTTAGTGTCTTTAAATCCAGTGCAACTTAAACTGCTGACTCCATAGCTCAGCCAGTTTTGTTATAAGCATTGTTCTGGGCTCTTCATTTCCCAGATTTTGTAGGCACACAAAACTCCATTCTACCAAATGTCTGCTGGTGTCCAGTGAGTTTTTAGATGTGTTGCAATGTTTAAAATAGACAGTTTGAGCCTGCCTTCAGAGAAACACAGGGTGGTTTTAAACTGCCGGCTTTTGGATAGTGGTGAGTACTGGTACTGCACCCATTTTTGGGATTTAAGAAAATGAATTCCCAACAATTCTAGGTTGCATTTGGCAATCAGCATTGCCATTCCCAATGGTTTCAGACTACTGTGCGGGTAGTCCAATGGTGATTTTAAAGCGCTTTGAAGCTAACCGGCGCTACTGTTTTTCCTTTGGCAACCCATTTCCCTCATGGCAACCCGGCCTTTCATTCTCGCACTGGTGGGTGACAAGTGAGGCAACCATTTTGGTGTGCGCACAAACTGCGCAGCTTTCCTGGATTTCGGCGCACATGTGGGTTTTCTGCCATCTTGAATTTTCTAAGCCCACAGCACCAAATGTTGTGGCATGATAGCTTAAACGTGGGTCAGGACACCCAACATTTCACTTACCTACTGAGTCCCTCAGCAGCTTTGCTGGATTTCTAGGATTTATTGTTTTCACCTGGTAAGAATGTGAGCCTTTTTTGCCACTCTTACATGTGTTTTGCTATGTGTGTTTCTACTTTTTGTGTGATCTTGGGCACTGGAGCCTCACCTACTCCAGGGCGCCATATTGTTCATATGTGTTACACAGCACCTTCAGTGCAGTGACACTGGGTTGTCTTTTAGACTTCCCACCGACTCCATTTTCTGGGGCTCACTACAGTGCCCTAGAAAAGGGTAAAGTTGCCATTAACTTTACCTTAGTCACTTTAAACCACAGACCCAGTACACCCCATCTTCCATGGAGTAATGGAAAGGGTTAATTCTTATCCCTTTTTGTTTTGCTCCCTTTACATTAAGACTTGGCTGGTGGCAGTGGTATCTACCCTAACTTTTCTACCGCGATTATCTTATATAAACGTGGTAATGTTTTAGGCTATTATATTACCCTCAAACATAAACCTGCTTGACCAAATACATTTTATTTTGGCTCCGGCCTGGTTTATTCACCATTTCTTTTTGTTAAAGTCTTTCTCGTTTTTTTCTCTGCGCGCCAAACCAGGTTTGGTCCCTTTGTTCATCGCTTTTTCGCAGGCTTCCACACAGAAGCCCTCCTTTAGACGCCTGAGAGTCTAGGTAGGCAGGATGTTAGGGAGGGGTTTTAGGACCCCTGCCATGGGTTCCCTTGGTAACCCAAGTCGCACTCTTGTTTGATTGGCCAAGGGGACTGGCCTTGCCAGGCCAGCCACCCTGCTGTGTGATTGACAGCCAGGCTGTATGAATGGGGGAAAACTGCATAAAAAACAGGTCTCTGGGACTGGAAGAGCAGAGTCGCCACTGGAACGAAAGAACCAATGAGGAACTGGAAGAAGAGGACCCCTACAACGACTGAACCACCCGGTGAAGCCCTGCTGCAGGTCCGAATCTCCATAATCTGACGACAGAGAAGATCCTCCAGGAAACTTCTTCCTTTGAGCTGGTGGGACCAACCACTTCACCCAAACTGCAAGCCAAGACCCCTCCTCTGGTCGAATTCGCTGTACAGAGCTACAGTGGGCCGGATACCCATGAAGGTCAGACCCTGCTTGGGTTTTAAGGAGTGCACCTTTAATTTGTTGCTTTGCACTGCTGCTGGTTTCTTCCCTGGGTAGTGGAGAACCCTCCAGTCTTCCTTCTTCTGATCAGTCCGACAGTCACTTCAGGAACCGTGAGCCTGCAGGAACTACCAGGAACATCTGCCTCAGCTACAGCTCCCTCTCCGTTTTAAGGTACTGTGCAAATCCATTTGTTCGTTTAGTTCAGCCGCGGTGAAAGTGTTTGAAATCTTTCTCCAATCCGAGGGCTTGTCCTTCTCTTCTCTTTGAAGTAACTTTTCTACCAACCAACCTCATCTGGAAACCGTGCCATTACCTTTACCGCGATCTGTCCTGAACTTAAATTGCTTGAGTGCCATTTTGCTCCCACTTCATATTGTGAGCTTAACTTGTCTGGAATTTAAGGGAAGTGGTGTGGTGTATTAAGAGAGTGATTTTTAGACTGCTTATAATAGTCTAATGTTATACAACTGAAGAGTGAAATAAATGTATATTCTTTTACTTGAAAACCTTGAGTCAGTGTTTGCCTGAATCATAGTAATTGCTGTCCTTCGTGTAACTATTTGATACTGCTCTCTTACTCTTGAGAAAAGTCTGGCTGCTCCGCTACTGCTACCACTTTAACTGTGTAGTACAGGCTTGTACCAAAGGTGAAATTGTACTGTCACTTGTAGTCCTACCTGTGTGTGGTGTGCCCAAAGGGTACTGCATATAATTCTGCCTAACAAAAGTCCTACTAAAACGTCCCTGCCACCAAGGGAGTAGTTGGAAGACAACAGAAGATCGGTGGCAAGTGACAGGAAAACATTTCTAAGAATATAAAATCAAAGTGTAACAGTAGGGTTGGGGTCCAAGAAATGTCTACGAATTGTGCCACAACTGGTCCCTCCCCCACCCCAACATCAGTATCGTATTGGGGCAGCAAAAGGGGGCTTATGTCAATCTGCCCTGTTGGCAAGGCCTGCAGATAACGACAAGGGTGGTAAGGGAGAGGTGATGAAGAGTAGGTACATGTCTCCCGAGGAGGACTGCAATAACTCTCCTGGTAATAAACCTACCTATGCGGAGGTATAGAATCGAGAACAAAATACATAGTTGAGAATTTGGGGCTTAATTTGCAGAATGATCTTGCACTAATCCTCCAACATCCACATAAAGAGCAACAGGCGCTGCTGCAGTCTTTACTAGAAGGTCACTGGGATCAGCATAAAAGACAGGCGCCCAGTAATAATCGAAGCGCACAGATACAGTTGGCAAAGGTGCCAAGTGTGGATTTGTGCGTGATGATTCAGAATGTTGTAACTGGGACGGGGGCTGGAAGTAAGTTGGATAAGGTTATGAGGGACCCTCCAGTCGATCAGCCCAGAAATGGCCCATGTGACCGATCAAACAGGTCTATAGTCCCCTTAGAGGTGAGGTATTCACAGACAGCCACTGTGGTAGGAATCATGCTGAGCCTGTAAGAGTGGTTGGAACATATGTACGACTTGAGCAAAGATCACTCCCCCTTGGTTCCATCCGAGCAAATAGACCGAGACTGGAATGTATATTTCTGGAGGCCCAGCCAGTGGTGATGAATAGGTAGCCTGCAGGCAGTCAAGGGTACAGGATGTTGGCGACCCACAGGGGGCTCATTCACCAGCTTGGAAATCTTGCCACAGCTGATCCTGTTTTGCCCTGTTACGAACATTGAAATTCTCCCCGGCTTCCCCTCGAGGGTGAAGCCTGCGGGGAGTCAAGGGCGCAGGGTGCTGGCGTCCCGCTGGGGTGTACGCAAGACCGTAGGGGGGCTCGGTGTGTCTTCCCCATTCGTGCTGGCTGGAGGCAATGGAGTAAGCCCCGCCTTGCCCAGCTGCAAAATTGTTCTGCACAGCGTAGGATCATCAAGAAAGGTAAAGAAGCAACGCTGGAACTCCCATACCTGTTAACTATTTCTTCACTGCCTTGGCACCCTGACCCCACACATTCTGTCTGAAAAGCATCCTTAACCTTCCCGAACGGCGAGGCAGAGGAGAAAAACGTCCGGAAACCAAGTGACAAATCTTACCGCTACTGAAGGGGAGGTTGACTCATTCCTTTCTAGCAGCCGAGTGTGCTCTCATTGAACTTTGCCTGAATTTGCTAGCACCATCGCCATGTTCATCGCCATGTCAGACCCCTATTCAGGAATATGCCAAGGAATCTGAGGAGGGCCCTGTACCCGCCCCCTTTTTCGGCCCTGATCTGGGCCCTGGCCCTATTCTGGGGCCAAATTGAAAATACTGACCCTTAGGAGGGCTAGGCAAATTCAAGGTCCAGCTATCCTGGCACCCACAGCAGTCGCTGACTCAGTACCCTGTAATAGTACAGACGCAGCGAGTTCTTTTGGTAGAGCTTACCTTCTCATTAACGAGATTCATCCATTTCTGGGTGCACCCACCACCATTGCTGATCGCATACCCAGAGAGAAACCGCGGCGGCTCTCTCCGATACTAAAATGGCTACAGAAACATCTGATTCCCCACTTCCTTCAACTGAGGCTCATCTGGGCCACGAGTGTCGGGATCGGGGCGTCACTAGTTGATTAGCCCATGAAGAGATACTGCTGATCACCCACATCAGGAGGGGCCTCTGAATGTGCTCACGCCCAACCCTGATTCTAATCCCCCCGACCCCACGACGACCGATACAGTTCTGAGGAGAGGCAGTGAGACTGTTGGAAGATCGCCAAGCACACCTGGCGCAATTGACTCAGCCCTGCTGGAAAGCATGTCAAATTTAGCAACAGATGCCGGAAAAATGACTCCTGCCACTCGGGCACAGAATGGGGAGGAGGGCCAAGGGTCAAAGGAGTGCAATTGCACTTGCGCTACTGTCCTGTTCGAACTGTCCCACATTAAAAGTATGCTATTGTCCCTGATTGAAGCTGTGGGCAAAAGTGAAAGAGCTGGGAAATTCTTAATTAACCAGGTGGGAATGTCATGGGCCCAGAACAACGCTAATGATCTGTGGGCCAATAGTCTCTCTTTGCAAGAACTCCATATCAACCCCCCCCCAGCAAAACCAGGAGGGCTATGGACCTCACAGTGGCTATGTAGATAGGTCTGCGAGCGACAATACCCATAGTAGAAAATGGACATTGCGTAATCTCGAATCTAAGGGGAATTTGGCTCCTGTTACCTCACCACCTATAACACAGGCTTCCACTATGTGGGCAGATAGGCACCCCAGTTTGAAACCACCACTCAAGACGTTTGAGGGTACCGGGCGGAAGTCACGCCACAACCCTCAGTTAATTCAACCAGGTCCAACGCACTGCGGTCAATCTCTCTGCGCAGAGTACGCAAACAGACAACCAAATGGCACGAACCAAAGCCAACTCTCCTCAACAAGTGCTTACACTATCTGAAAAATGTGAGGGGCTTTCACTTCATCAATGCGGACCAAATTGTTCAATGCACCAGGATTTCCCAAACGAGGGAGGTTGACTCTGATCATGGCACTGTGGAATTAAATCTTCAAAACCCTAGGTTGGTTAGGGATATGCTAAAATATAACACTGTATGCAATCCCCTGGCAAACACTGCTATTAAGCTACCACCCCGGGATCCTCTTCTGTCTGGAGCCAATGCTGTCCCCCTGGGAGAAAGACCATTAGGGCCTTTTCCTCATCCATGGGTACTACAAATAAGTCGGAAAAGTCGTTCACTGTCTAGAGCGATTGTAAAATGCCCTGACCTCGCTTCCGTGAGAGCCATCCCCCGTCATGGTTTGTGGGGGCATATTTTGAAATGTATATATTTTGGAACTGTGAACACTTTTATGGCACTCTCGCCAAAATAAAGTTATGTGATGATGAATAGGAAAAACCTTCTCTAACTGTTTGCAGAGATTCTAAACTTGAAAGCAATCTCCACCAAAGACATTTCGAGAGTGGAATTAATAGATGATGACAGAGTGTACTTGGTCACTTTGGATATAAAATCTAAAATAGTCCTTGATTTAATATTGAAGGAACCAGAGCTAATGTGACAACTTGGTTATGATGTAGATATGATATGATATGGCATTTATAACACAAGTGTGTCAAGGCGCGAAAGTCTACGGTAGCACCATATACTCCACCTCCCATATCCAAAACTTGGTCACAGTCAAGAACTGATATTCCCCACTCTAAAGGGATGCGAATTGCTGTACCCAAGGGTTGTGAGTTAATCCGTGAAGTGTATTTAATTTTGAGTGATCTGCCTTCAAAGTCTATGGTGCAGGATTGGTCATGGGTCTCACAAGCCTTGTGTGCAAGTGATTCGGTGGGGGATCTAATGTTCAGGTCCTTTAGCAAACCGTTGAAACTATTGTGTTGGAATTCTCAGGGATATAACCATCTATACGAGAATGTAGAGTTGGGGAAATTGTTAAAGGAATATGATATTATCCTTTTACAGGAGACGTGGTTGTTATCACAACCGGTAAGGGACGGTTATTCAGTTGCGGCTCAACCTGCCAGACCTAGTAGGGGGTCGCCCTTCAGCAGATCTCCTATCTGCAGTGAAGTTTGGCCCGGCGATTTCTTTGAAAATAACTTATGATATTCAGCCAGGGGCCTTGGGTAATAAAGTGGAGATGATCAAAAGGAGGACCAAAGGACAATAATGATAATTCTCAACATTTATTGGCATCACGGCATAGCCCCACTTCATCGCTTTCTAGAGACACTCCAAACTTTTCTGGAAGAATGGTACCCATAGCACAGAAGGCGCCATATTCTGGTTGGGGGGATTTTCATTCAACGTGCATGCTCTCTGGCGAACAAGAAGTAGATATAGACTGCCTGAGTGCATTTAATCAACAATCTCATAAATTGGTGGATGGGCGGTTATGGTTATCTTGCTTGTCCTTGCTAGGGTTGTACAGGCTCAACGGAAATATATTAGGAGATATGTCCTTGACTGCAACTTGACACAGTGGGAATTTGGTGTCCGTGATCGATTATGTCTTTGTGGATCATCTGTTATTACAGTATTGCAGGAGCATGACCATTTTACAGACCTCATTGAGCGATCATAACATGTTGCCATTAGATTTTACTATCATGAATGAAGGACATGCTTTGAGAAATCCTGGGAAAATCACTGAACCCTGAGAGGAACAGGATATAATGGAGTAGTCAGAAGATGATCCCGTTTAATGATTATCTGAGGGATGTTATTATTAATAGCAGCTATGATTGGAAACAGTGTATTGGGCCCGAATCATTTCATGCCTTCATTTATAACACTTTGATTAATCAGTTCTGCTCTAAGCAAGGTGTGAATCCGGCTAGATGGAAGGTTAAAGTTCATGGCAATAATCATGATCACCAAATAAAAGACCGGAAAAACTGTATAAACAGGGAAGTAAGGCATTTAGCTAGATCATCAATGGATGCCTTGGCCCATGTAGTAGCCATAATAAAAAGTGAAACAGAAGTACCATAACTGGTTGAAAAGAAAAACCATAGGTGAAATCTCATCCAGCGAGATAGTGAACATATGTTGGGTATCATTTAGAAGGAAGGTGTTTCACATGTTTGGCTTACCACTAATAACACGAGGACCGGCCAAGCCACTGTGCAAGCTAACACAATCTCGCAAGCGGTATGAGCCTGTTACTAATAGGGTACATATGGTGCACTGAAAGTTAACACGATGATAACTAATGGGGCAAACTGGACAAGGGTGTATGCAGTATCCACTTTCACAGTGGGTATGTCTTGGTTGAAATACAGAGGGACAGCTCGTCCCAAGCTATGGGCACTAACATGAAGTCTAACTCTCTTTTCAAATCTGCCCCGGAAGTATGGGCTGTAGTTTTGGATCTGTTCTTTAAGCAGATACTATTGACAAATGTTTTTGCGCAGTCGTGGCAAACCTTTTATGTCATACCAATTCACAATAAAGGGCTAAGCTCTGACCCTAAAATATATCAGCCCACAATGCTAATGTGCGCAGACAGCAACATCTTTGCATCCTTAGCACTAACCCATTTAGAAAGAGGGGCCAAGGAAAATGGCATCATTTAAGAAATACCAAATAGGCTTCCGTCGCGGTCAAGCCACTACTCTAAATGTTTTTTGTTTGCGTTGCATACAAGAACTTGCATGTGACAACAAATGTGAGTCCATCTTCGCATCTTCTGTAGCTCTTACGCCCGCTTTTGACCTAGTGGATAGGGAGCATTTGTGGACAGTTAGAGAACTGGGGTATCCCTGAGGGCCTGTTCAGAACTTCAGTTAAACTCCAACTTAGATTTCATCAGGAAGGAAATGTATACAAATTGAGACCAAGGTGGGTTTGAGGCAGGGCTGCGTGCTTGCCCCCTGCCTTTTTAACCTGTTTATGGCTGATTTAGAGGAATTATTGAGGCAGGTTGCATTAGCGACTGCTAAAGTAGGGGATGTTAAATAGAACTGGATCTTATACACGAATGACTTCCTGCTATTCGACTGCACTTGTATATACCTACAAAGATTGATCATTGAGCTTGCTAAGTATGCATCCGCTAATGGATGTGTAATCAACCCTGTAAAAACAAAAATTATATAATTTACAATGGGCGAACGGCCCATTGGATTTCCCTGGGTAGTAAACAATGAACGATTGTCCCTTGTGGATAACATTTTCTACCTAAGTTTTCCTATCCTGGTAAACCATTGAACCATAGCCTCAGGTATGTTTTAATAAATTAAGCTACAGCATTGGCTGGCCAGCTAAGAAAGATCAATAAGAAATATGGTAGGTTTTCGCCGGTCCCTCTTCATTTCAATGAGGGAAAAGTAGTACCAAAACATTTGTATGGCACTGATGCGATGCCACCTTGGGTCGTGTAGCAGTTGCCTAAATTGGAGGCCTTGGTATGGAGGAGGGCTCCCTGGCTTCCAAATTGTACCGCGATTGCAATAATACAGTTTGTGCTGGGATTGAAATTATTAGTAGCTAGAGCGAACTGGAAACTATTATCAGTATTCCAAAAAATAATGAGTCCTCCTGAGAGATCGTTGTATGGTGGCCTCGCTGTGTTAATGGAACAAAACAAGAAAGAACAGTGACTACGTTGGCCTAGCATTGTTAGGATTTGTTGGTCTAACTGGGCTTTGATAGGAGTGATCTTCTCACGAGGCATGGTTGTATAAAACCTGGATTATATAGAGCCAACTGGAGCTCCAACATTAAGAATATGCATGGCTATGGCCCTCTGTCTTATCTGGACAAAGAAGAGAAAGGTTTGGGCTTGTTGACCACTTATTGAATCTGTTTTCCTAGTGCTTTTGCACGTAATAATCGGATTAGATTTCGTTTCCATTTGCTCCCCACAAGAAAAATTCTAGCATGTAGAGGCTTAATACCAAAAGATCGAACCTGCTGTCATCGTTGCAGTAATATTAATGAAATCTGATCATGGAACGGCATTTATATTTATTTCGTATGTTCTATTTTAGACAGTTTGTGCACAGCGCTAGCTGTATAGCTAATGATTATCTGTGGCAGCGGCTGGTGGGTCCTGCTGTGTGGAGTTTTCTCAAAAATCTGAAGGTTTATACGAGCTAGAGGGACTGTAAATCTTGACTTGGATCTTTTGGCTAACTGGAGGAATTGGTGATGAGCAATTCATTAACTAAGTATGCAATGGAATTTTTTATGTTTTAATTTGTTTTTAGCATGTTGACTGGTGAATGTATCAATTTACTGGGTGGGTATAGTGTTATATCTATTGTAAACGTTGAAGTATTTTAACCATATAAAATAAATAAAACATAGAGAAGGACTGAAATGTACTGTTGGCGGATGCCATGTGTACATCACATTCTGAGGCAGTTAGAGAACAGGTTTCAGTCATCCCCAAGTTCATCCATGCTGTTTACTTGACACTATAAAAGGGAGGTGGCCAGCAGCTGCACACTCACGCGCTTCCTCCACACTGACTGGATAAGACTGGCCTATTGATGGTGTTCTCTGAGTGAGAAGCAAAAAGAAATATAAGCAGAAAGGAGTAGAGATGGCCGTGCAAAGTTAACCAAAAGAGAGGAGAGAGAGAGAGCTGGAGACTAGACCCACACAATACAACAATGCTTTATTGGCATGACGAAATAAAACAAGTGTTGCAAAAGCTGAAAATGATCATTTCAATCATACATTTGATTAATATATTTGACATACAGAGGGGTTGTGTGTGCTTCGTTTGTATTTCATCTGAGATATGCGACATCTAGCAGCGGCATGGAATCAGAGTGTGGACAAGAGTTGCCTGCCCTCTTAACTTCAGCTGAGTGGCTCACATTCCATTTCCGTCATGGAGCAATCCTCTGTAGTCAGGGGGATGGACCACTCAAATCTAACCTGCATCGCCACTGCCATACATGACGCTGGCATTCCAGCCGGGTTCCACTAGGAGAGAGAGAGAGTGCTCTTAGGGTAGCATTGAGTGGCTGGCTGTGACATGGGGATGGAAGGAACTGGGATGCCACCTGGCTGACAGACCTTGATGTTGTGACTGGTGTTCACGACCGAATGTAACTGGGACAGGAACCATTAATTGGGGTTACAGTTTCTTCCTGTTCTAAGCAGGTTTGACACAAGGTTGCACTGTATCCACACCAGGATTCACTGAAGAGTCTTGGATTCTTTTCCTGCACTGGAGGCCTAGACATGGGTCGAGGCATGGACGTGACTTTGGTGCAATGCTAAGACACAGTCTTTGGAGGTGGGTGTCAGAGGCTGTTAGCCTAACACAGGCTGAAGGGCACAAACAACGCCAAAGCAAGCGTAAGCCGGAGAAAGTCTAGCTGCAGGTGACAACCCAAAAGTAATGAGCACGCGTATTGCATTCAATCACCCTCAATTGCTGCTTTTCCCCCCTAATTGGTGGCTTGTATCCCAACACTCGCCCCCGCCCACACCACTGGCAAAGAACACATTCAGGAGTCTACAAGGTGCTCACAGTCATTCACGTGTTCACAGTCCCTTTGTGTGTGAGCTTTCCTGTCTTCTGGCCTATGTTGACACCACTGGCATAGAGGGGCCGTTAACGTCATTGGAGTGGGGGCATCTATGATAAAAGCAGGCTTGCCACATGCTGGGAACACTTTTGTTTACGAAATGTGCTGCTTACAAATTAACATGAAACAGTAAAAAAAGACATTTCCAAGAGGCACCTGCTTCTTAAATTTCAATCTATCAGTTTTCTTTAAGCTTAAACTGTGTTTAGTTTTTTTTTTTCACGCCATCCTACAAATACCCTGCGATTTGTGTGCCTCTTCCTTTGTGTTTTATTGCAGGGTGTAGTTCTAAATATGCAAATGCTTCTATTATGTGGAGAGCATTTTCTAGGAAACTGAGCTGTGGGTTCATGTAAGCCAACCTTTGATTTTCACTTTGGGGGTAGAAATGCCCCCTACCCTCTCCCTGAGTATGAGTAATCCAGCCCCTGGCCGAATGTGCCTGTGACAGCGCCTATTTTTTATGAAGAACTGTACAAAAAAGCCACCAGTTTTACAGCCAGCTTTAAATATAAAACAACTCTGCAACAGTCACTAAACCTGCTGGGCTACCTCAGTAGATTTCTACTTTAGTACATGCCACTCTACCTTCAAAGAATTCAACCTCAGATATGGATTCCTGGTTGTGCTCAAAATCACTCTATTCCCTCTGTACTAGATACCTATGGGTGACATCTCATTTGTTAAAAACACCGGCAGAGATTCTTAAACGTTTTTTGCCGCCGAGTGAGGCAATGCGCCAATTCATTGCCTCACTTGTGCAAAAAAAGGAGCTGCCCAATTCACAAAGGGCATCTGAATGAACGCATCTTCGATGCACTCATTTGGATGCCCCTTTTCCCACCTTTGAACATTTGCGCAAATAAGGAGCAGTTTCCTGGCATTTGAAAGCGCATCCCGAATTCACAAACACGATGTGCTTTAAAAGGACCAGAAAAGGGGGTCATCCTTCTTTTTTAAGTGTGACAGCCATGGTTTCAATCGCAGCTGTCACACTTCCATTTCCATCCCCCAAATATGAATGGAAATGCTGTTTTTTTCTTGCTTGAGCATTTGATCAAAGCAGTCTCTTTAACGGCTCGTCTTAGCAAAATGCGCTCCCAACAACCATGTGATTGCGAGAACCTGCCATTCAATAGTGTCGGTAATGTATGCAAGGGAGCTGGACACTGCATCCTGAAATGCTCAAGGCATGTCAGCAATGAGCGCAAATTAAAAAACACAGTCCCTGTGCTTTTTTGTATGTGCGCTCATTTTTGAGAATCTGCGCCACAGTCTTTGACTACCGATAATTTGAAACTAATCTCTGAGTGTTATCTCTTTTGTTAAACTATTTCTGACTGCATATTATTTGAAGCCGAGCTTGGAGCGATGTCTCTTCTGCTAAACACCATCTTTAACTGCACATTATTTGAAGCTGAGACGAGACTGACTTATGTCTGTTTTGGTTAAAAGCATGCAGTATTTTTTATTTTATCGCTTATAGCGCACACCTATCTGAACAGCAGGGGAGCGCTTAACAACAGGATTGTGCCAGAATTGGGCTTGGCATTTTATACAGTAATGCAGTCCTGGTGGGGGCCGGAGAGAGGGAATTGTATTCCTCCGGTAGGTATTGTTGAAATAGCCATGTTTTTAGTGTTACAGTCTCCTGCTTAGTGGTTGAATTATGAGCGATGAACGATATAGCCCAGCGGTAAAATTAAAGACATCTCAATTTAGCGCATGTCAGATGTGAGATGCTAAACCAATTCTCATCACATTGTATTCTGTTACTTATAACGCTGGCTTTATAGTCTGAAACTTAAACTACAATTACTTAACAAGAATGCCATAGGAAGTGGAAAATCTGAGCTTTTACAGGGCACATCTCAAGAGCTTTCTTTCTGCATACATTGGGCCTCATCACGAGTTGGGCTGTAGCCCTTAAATGCGGCAGTAACGGTATTGCCACTGCATTTAAGGGCTGGTCCTATCACGAGTTGGGCGCTAAATGGGCTGTTTTACCTCCAGCTTTTTTCTGGAGGTGAAAATCCCATGTAGTGTCCTGTTTTCGGCGGTATTACCGCCGGCTGTATTAGCCCGCAGTATTAGCACTGAAAATGCCCCATTGGATCCAATGGACAAAATGGAGAATGGGGATTTACTGTTAACACCCAACCCGTGATCCGGTGGTAATACCTTCGTACCAGTGGGTGCTAAGGCTATTACAGTTGGGTGGTATTACAGACCGGATACAGCCCAACCCGTGATGAGACCCATTATGTAAATAAGCAGCAGTGCCCCAAAAGCCATTCCTCCAGACTGTTAGGGTATGTTCAAGACTGGAAAAGTGTTACTCTATTAAACAGTAAGAATGTTCCATCTAACCCATGTCCATTATTTTAAGTTTACCAATAATAATATAATGTTTTTGTCAAGTGCTTTAAGCAGATACCTCCCATCTTTAAGTGCTATACTAAGTGTTATTATAGCCCAAATTAAGTGTAATATAATTAAGTTGTCTTCTATAGCGCATCCCTCAAATTTGTCATGACCTCCCTATTCGGGCGCCAACTGTGAAAACAAGGATATAATATGAGGCAGGGTAACCAAAAAGGAAACACACCAAACACAGGTTACAAAGGAACATACAAAGCACTTTAGTTTATACTGAATCCAGTTACAAAAGAACAGAACAAAATTCAGATAGCTATCGACCCTCAGTACAACACAGAGAACTCCGGCGTGGTTCGGTGTGCTCAGTGAGTGCAAATATTCATTGAAACAGTCAGGCTTTTATACATTTCTCCATCCTGTTGTCCAGCCTTTCTGCAGGTTAACCATTCCATAAATAACTTACTGCTCTAGGGTCCCTTGCCAGGTCAAATCTAGTTCATCTTAGGTTTATACATTAACAAGAAGAAATGGTAATAATGTATGCTCTAGGCCTAACATTACAATGCAGGACTTAGTTTATACAATGTAATTAAGCAGGTGTTCTCATTCAATTATAGATCAGTTTCGGTGATACAGGTAATCCATTGCACACAGGTCAGCAGAAGGACAAGGTCTCAGCTCATGACCCTAACAAGTGGCCTGCAGGCAAGTTATACATTAGCTGTACAGAGGTCATGACAATCGAGTTCTGTTCTGAATAACATAGGCTACCATTTTAGCTCACATGGTGACTTTATAGAGCAAGAAAACCTAAAATGGCAGCTTGACCCAAAATGACAGTTTACATGGTTTCTAAGGTCAGGACCTTGCAATGCGAGTTTATTCACATGTAGTTTATAAGCAGCTTGTTAGCAGCTTGGCGTAAGCCAATATACATATATTCATAGCAATAGGAGGCACGATATAATTTCTAGTTTTGACAATGTGGTTTTGACAGAAAACAAGAGGGGGTGGTTATAAGGAAGAGGGAGGTACTTTAAGGAGGACAGTGAACTGTCGTGCTGGAGATTAAATATGTAATTTCTCATTAATTGTTTTAAAGGTAGCGCAATGAATGATAACATGTGTTCAATGAGAACGCACAGAAAAACACGGTAAGACTAAATGCCTTTGAGAGTTGTTTTTAGGGCCTTTTTGAAACGGTTGAACATGTGGTAACGTTTTAGGCTGTATATTAACTTCATGAAGAATGTGTATTGTCTGAAACCTGCTCCAAACTTGCATGATATCACCTTTTTAAACCAGCTTGGTAAATTATATCTTTACAGGTTTGAAATTCATACTCCATGAGCAGGAGCTAAAACCAGCTCCTAAGTATAGGCAGGAGCTACTGCTGGGAACCAGGAGCGAGTACACAGAGCGCAGCAAATCTAACTTGTACAGGAGAGGCACACTTTAACTTTTTCCCCATTATGTATGATGGTCCATTATGTTTAAATGTATACTAGATGTGCCCTAATTCTTCTTAATTAACATTTTCAAATACTCAACGTTAATGTCACAAATGTATGTTGGTATGGAACCCATTGGCCTGGGGAGCCAAAAGGAGTAGCTACTGGTAGACATTTCCTCCAAGCTAAGCATGCTCTCCCAGGCTAGAAGCAAGAGCTAAAGAGCTTCTACAACTCCCAGCAATTTCGGACCCTGTGTTTATTTCAGTTCAGTTTGGCCTGTTGGCCCTTATTTGATGTGCAGCCACCAAGCCCCCACTTCTTCTATTAGTGTCCCCAGGTCCTCCCCAGACCCCTAATTTTGATTTCTAGAGGCGCCACTGTCTGGGCCTGCGCAGTGCATGCCCTGTCTCCTGTTGGTACATAACAGGTCCATAAGTCCAGGCATGTGCCATTAGACTATTCTAATTCATTCACATCTGACTTCTTGGTTCCAGGTGAAATGGGTCAAAAACATCCAAGCTGGTTGGTAGAGTCAGACCCATCAGTGCTACTCTCATTCTGTGGTAGTTTGCGGTTGAAATTGGGGGAGGCAGAGCGTGGGCTAATGGCCACTTATTCCATGTGGGGAGAGATGGGATAAAGCAAGTAGACAGCAAAAGTAGTGAACACCCTACACATTCTAGGACATCCACACCTTCATATTGTTGATACACATTGCGCACAATCTGGATTTACAATCTCCCACACACATTTTCACACACGTAAACATACATGAACACACTGGCATACCATGGACACATCAAACACAATCGATCATGCACTGGCAGGCATGCTTAAGCAGCCATGTGTACTACACCTATGTAAGTGCACATCCTCACCTGCTGAGAAGGGACATCTTTTCTCTGTCTGAGAAGGGCGAGCCCCATGTTAGGGTCTGCGTCTGATTAGATAGGGGGTCATAGTGTAGACAGTAGGGCCCCATCACCAGCCCAGCACTAGCTATGCCAAAACTGATGGCCGATCCCAGCAGTGCCAGCCCGGAAAACAGCATGGACAGGAACATCTGAAATGAGAGACATGGTGAAGCAGGGAAGGCTGGGCATCTCTCGAAGCCCATGCAGAAAGGAGCATTGAAACAAGCCACACCCCCACAAAGAGCAATAGTGATCACCCAACTCAGCAAGGCAGAGAGGTCACTGGTAACTGCTGGCTGCACTTTGCAAGTTGGAATTCCGGGCAAGGGTCAACTCAGTGCTTCATCCTTCGAGGTCAACACATTGAGTTGCATTAAACCAGGTAACAATGAGAGCTACTACTGAAGCGCAAAAGGGGGAGGAGTCTGGCATGACGCTCTCTATACAGACCTGTTATTATTAGTATTATTTCCATAATAATAAGCATTATTATTACTATTACTCAGTTTATTGATGATGGAAAGAAAGAAGTGCCCTATTTCAGTTCAAATCTGTACTGTTCAGGTTCCGCACCATTTGTCTTCTGCAACAACATTATCCCGATGAAATATCCAACTATTGGCAAGTCAACCAAGGAAAGGAAAATCACTGACCACACAAATGCTCGTAGGAAGTACGAACCATATTCCTCTCCCATTCCTGATTGGAAGGGAGAGTAGACTTATTGGTTGGGCAAAAGACCTCCACTCGAACCTGGATGCCAGATACTAAGTTCTTAGTGCACATTATTAGTACAACATTTTAAAAACGCATGTAATAATGGAATTGTGTAGTCCACTACTGAGGCTGCCTGGCTGCTGTTGACAGCTACGTTCAATCGGGCCAATTGATCCTGTAATGTGTTCTGTCTTCATTGTGATCACGGTAGCACAACTGGTGTGGGATTTTCACCTTGCTTTGTAGAATATGGTGATGCAGCTAAATACCAATGCAATGACCGCTCAGAAGTTAGCTCAGTGTGTTAAGCATTTGTTGCAGAGAGTTAATACGGAAGATCTCAATATTAAATACAGCAAACCAGACTGGATGCTGTATGAGGGTGATAAACATTTGTATATAAGCTTTTGTGATAGTGACCCCTACTGTGACACAAAACAAAGTACCTGCATCGGAAATCGCTATTTATAGAAACTAACATAGCATCATTATAGTGTATGTCTAAGGCGCAGTTCTTCCAAATAAGGGTTGGTAAAACTGGGCAGCCGTCCCCAGTAAAGAGCATGTTGGTGGGAAGAGGTGATTAGTAAGCCAAATTTAAGACAGAGGAACCAACTGATGAGGCCCATATTCCTGCTCTGCCACTGCCCAATGCTGTGATCATGGACAGATCATCTCGTCTTACTGAATATTAGTACCTAGCAGGGGTGTGGCCTAGTCCTCCCAGCCAATGAGGAGGCTCGGAGCGGAGGCATTACCATGCTGTAATCCCCCTGCTCGAGCCCCCTCAGTGCTGGAGGCCGTCATCTTCCCCCACCAAGGGGGTGCTCTCCTGCACCCTGCGTCTTCTTTTCCCCCACCCCCGTTTACATATATTTCCCCACCTCTGCCCCACTTAGTTTGTGCTGCCTGGTCCCTTGCCATGTGCCGGGAACAGAAGTGTTCCCTGCACGTCCCTGCAGCTGTGCGAATGGCTGACATGGAAAGGGAGAAGGGACTATGTCTAGTCCTTTCTACTCATTCCATGGTGGCCATCTTGTTTGTTCACCTGGGTAATGGGTCCTCGAGGAGTGGGGAGGAGACACCAGAAGGTGAGACATGGAATCCCCTATTTCCTGACTGCTATTTACCCCATATTCCCTCTACCATTATGGGATATTACAACTCCCATAACTCCCCTCCTTTCTTTATCAGCCCAACTGCTGAGATGAAAAAGAGGAAGATTGAGACTGGGAAGATTACCACTAGTAACATGTACTTGCCTTGTCCCACTAATAAGGTCAGGCACTCAGTCACAATCACATACACCTGAAACTCATGGACTGTTTTCCAATCTATAAAAGGTGGAGCACAGAAAGACACGGAGAGCAAGACAGGGACCAAGAAGGTAGGCAAGCTGGATGGCGAGACAGAGGAGCAGCTGAGAGAAAGCTGCCGAGAACCATGCCATGGGGAACGGGATGCCGAGACACTGACAGGCTATGAGTTGAGGCAGGAGAAAGCATTTCGAGGGAGCCATGTCTCCAAGAAGCAGGGAGAGTTCAGAGAAGGGAGCTGAGGGGCTGGCTAATTCCTTTTCCCCATGCACCAGCAACTGCTTGTTTCCTCCCCGGGGCCACAAGGCTGCCGGGGAGTGTTTGAGGGGCGGTGGGCAAGATCCTGACCACGACGAGCTGGAAACAGAAGGGGGCCCAAAAGCAATCACAGCCGGTGAGTTCAAAGAAAGGGAGAGCCCAGTTTGTGATATGCACGATTGTGAAAGCTACATTGTTACATGCAAGGCTACATGTTGAAGGATAAAAGACATTGGGCCTCATTACGAGTCTGGCGGTAGCTGTGAAAGTAAAACCGGCAGGTTGCCCCCAGACACGTGAATTTTTACGGCGCCTGTCTACACGGAAACACCAGAGGATTACAACCCCGTGGTTCCAGGAAGTCAGGGGGCAGAAAAATGTTAATCCCCATTCCCATTTGAGTCCCATAGGACTCAATGGTAATGGAGATGACAGAAGCATCAGCACCGTTAATAACTGCGCCGGTGCTTCCTGGAAAGTCTGCGGGTGGGTGCAGTCCCACCCATCAGGTCAGACCTGAAGGGCGGGATGGTAGCCACCCGCAGATGCAGAGTGTGGTGGTCCGGTAAAATGGTCGAGACTACTCCCATTATAGAATTAGGGCCAGCTAGGAATTCCCCAACCCCAGTCAAACTTGTATCTTTGTATCTGTGTCCTGCCTGCCTCACAGTGATCATATCACCAGCATTGAACCAGCAGAATGGGTTTCAGAGCTGAATGGTACCAGCAAAGTTAGCCATGCCGATGAGAAGCACCATGGAATGCACTAGGTTTAATGCCAGCAGGATTGGTACTCTTTCTTTTCTTTTGTAGTATGTCTGTGTTGGCTGCTATAGCAAATGCTTCTGTAGGAAAGAGCAAAGGGAAGAGACACAATGTCAGAGTTTCCCACTTATACAGATTCGCTGTACCATAAACACAAGCTGATCTTTTCTCCTTCACCGCTTGCCAATCTCAGTTTATCTACTGAAATATGGGAGTGTGGGGTAGTTGGATGAAGTTTATGAGTAGCCATACAATAAAGCCCCTGCTATGATGCAGGAAGTTGTGGGCTTATGTTTACATTGGGAACCAATAGCCCAGTGGGGCCCACAAAAGAATAGTTTAGTTTATTGTTTGCTTTTTAGTACAAAGAAAAGATTTTAGAAAAAGAAATGCTAATAAACACAAGGGATCTCCTCCTCTAGCAATATTCAAGCAAAGAAAAGTTTCAAGACAGTTGTGCCTGAATTGTTGTACAGTGCTAGTGTCTCCTTTAGAAAAGTTCAAAAGATTTTGGGGTCTCTCCCTGGAGTCTCTACCTGGCACTCACTATCTCTGTCTGTTTTTCTCTCTCAAATATCCTCTGCCGTGGCCCTGTTAATGTTCACTGTGACCATTTCTGATCCTTCCTGTAGGTCCTGTAGATGTAACTATGTCTCCTCCATGAGACGTAGAAACTGGAGAGTATCTTGTACTGGCAGACAGAGCCAAAAGAGGAGCTTATGATGCCCCTTTCACCAGCCTTCCTCAAGGATCTGAATTCTAGCTTCTACAGCTCCATTCAACTTCTTGTCTGGTCTAGGCCCTCCTCAATGACAAACCACAGGCTCATTCCTTCTTCCACCATGAGTTCAAACCCGTCTGACCATGCTCTTACCCCTACCCACCCCTCTTGGACAATGATTGACCTTCCATTAATTTCTAGTCTCGCTAGCTCCCAACTCACAAGCATTTGGTGCTTCAGCCTGCTTCCCAACCTTCTCCAGATGTTTCCCTCCTGTCAACTGTTCTGCCAGTGCCACTACCTGATTGTTTCCCCCTGCTAGCTGTTGATATTCTATTCCTACCACCTCCTGATATTCTCTGCCTGCCCCATCTAATATTCTCCTCCTGCCAACTCCTTCTGATGTTTCTTCTTCCCCTCTTGTGTCCAGACTCTTCTGCATTTTCTTCTGTCTTTGCCTAACCTCCTTCTCCCACTTCTCTTCTGAATCGCCAGCTTGATCAATACTGTGCTCACAACCTTTGCAAAACACTCACCCTACTATATTCCTGAGATTGTTTATATACATCCCAGGGATTTGTCCCCTTGGACAAAGCTTTAGAAAAAGGCATGCACCTGTGCTGTAAAATAGATGCCAGGTTGTGACTGGGCCATTTCTATTGGTGTTTGGGTTTCAGGTGTGTGAGAGCTTTGGCCAGGATTATCTTCTGTAGGTGGACTGAGGCTCTAAAAGCACAGTCCACCATCTTGGAAGTCTCCATATATGATCTGTCGAAGTAATTGGACATTAATGAAGAAGCTGAAAGGCAAGATCTGTACAAGTCTTCATATATGAGATGTCAATATGGGGAAGATTGGAACAAGTATTGCCACACGCCAATGAATACTAACGATGAAGTTAACAAAGAAAACTTGAACAAGTCTCTATAAATTAAATGTCAATTTCGGGGAAGTTGGAACAAGTAATACCTGGAGCCAACAACCTATAAACAGTGAAGGAGAACAACTGTGTTATACTGAAAGAGAAAGAGAACTGAAAGATAAAGAAAAGGTTTTAGCAAGAACTGGTGAAAGTAGTACATCACAAAACAGATGGTGTCCAAAGTGCATCAGACTGTCAGGACTCGGTACTCCACTAACTCCAAGCCACGCCTCTTTTCTGATAAAAACACTTGTTTGTTACACAAAGGGAGAGCACACACTACCACATTATGTTCTTTTCCACATCTGCAGTCCATACACAGAAATATACAGATTTATTGCCCTACTAACCGATCATTACGAAACAGGTGTTTCTACAATAGAGAACGTTATGTTGGAGGCTGGAAGTTGCCATGGAAACTAGGGCAAACTGGTTTTGTTCCACGGCACGTCTCCTGTTCATCGCCGCAGTCACGTGATCCGAGCCGTGGCTCTTAAGCACCAGCTACCCCTGCCTCTGTGCTTCTGATTTGCGGAAGTGCACTTTGTTATTGAACTCATCTTGTCTTTCGGAATTCTCGTGTAACTAATAACCTGCCCGTTTCCTGGAAATTCCTTGCCTGCTATGTCCACTGACTACAAACTTTTCCTGCCATCCCGGAACGTGTATTGGAACTGCTTTGCCTCACCTCTGGTCATTGTCCTGCCTGTATTCCTGCCGCCCCAGAACGTGTATTGGTACTGCTTTGCCTCACCTCTGGTCATTGTCCTGCCTGTAATCCTGCCAACCCGGAACGTATATTGCCTGTCTTCATTGCCGACCAGTTTTGTTTATTGGAATCCTCGCCAGGAGATTGTCAGAGCATGCCCCATTTTCCCTAATGCCCCGCTGCACCCAGACTAGAGACTTCATAGAAGTGCAGCAGGTTTCCTGCCAGCCGTTCCATTTTTTGTCGGGTCAGGCGAACTGGACTACAGACTATCGTCCTCACCAGGCGTCGGCGTTCCGACAGGGTTAGGTTCGCTCCATAGTTTTCCTGGCTCTTCAGATCCATGGAACTTCGTTCCCAACGTCATCATTCTGAACTAACATCTTTCTTATGGTAAGACACTTTGATCATTCTGTTCATCACTCACGCTAGCCAAACCACTCACATCCTACTAAACATTATTGAAATGTATGTGTCACAGGTATCCTGGGCTCTCAACTCTGCAGAAGCATTATGATCCATTGTCATATATTTTGTGATACTTCACAGTCTGCTTTCCTTGTATGGAGGTTAGTTCTTTTCTGGTCACTAGCATTACAGCATTGTTTCTTTTTACGAGGTCGTATTCATTGATTCCTCTCTTGTATCTTAGGAATCCGGGTATTCGAGTTGGGTCCATTCTTTCAAAGAATAGATCTTACTGTCTTGTTAATTCTACAGACAGTGCGTTATATTGTTAGAAAGAATTCATCAGCTACACAACGGGGGCAAGTAGAAGGCAGAATATGACACGGACATTCCTGTCCCCTGCACATTCTTTTTGCTGAATAAAGCAGCTAATACTTGGTAAACAATAAATTAACAATTTGCAAAGTTAATTGCCTTCAATGTGACAAGATTTTTTGGAAAGGAAAATAATAATACAAATCAGAGATAAGTTCTGTGTTCAAGTCTTTCTTTCTATTCAATGTTTTGCAGCACAACACGCTTTGGGGTGTAAACTTCCTTCATCGGGTGCAATGCAATGTTTTACAATTTAATAAACTATAGTAATCAAACTATCAATATGTTAGAATTCAAAGTGGAAAAGGTCTGTACAGAGTGTTCACCACTTTACTTTTGCAGTATTCATAAGTGGCCATCAATGGCTTTTCACCTTGTTCATAAATGTTCATCATTTACCTTTAAGTGCTCATCACTTGCTTTTCATGTGGTTCATAAATGCTCATTACTTGTTTTCCACTTTTTTCACATATTCATCATAACTTTCTTTTGGTTCGGTATTCAGCATCACTTGTTTCACCTTTAAATGCATTCACAACAACTTGCAGCTTTCTCAGCATTAAAAAAACTCAATCTGCGTTCCACGACCATTTCTCACAGGTTTCACTCTACTCTGCATTAACGTATGCCATTTGTAGGCCCAGGAGTGCCTCGGTATGAGTGTTCCCTTTATTCCACTGACTGGTATGCGACCGCTCCCCTGGGGGTCTTCTCTTTTCGTTGCAATGTGTTCAAGCATTGCCCCATGTCAAATGGCACAATAGCCAACCCGTACAAAATGGTCAGCTCAACCTTCTGCAGGTAGAACCTCACCGAAGGAAGAAGGGAGTAGCGGCACAATTGGGAATACACTCTTTTCATTATGGGGTAACTCTTTTCATTTGTGCGAGCAGTGGGGTGAATGTTCCCTTCAAGAATGTTTTCCCGGCATCACTGGAGTAGCTGTTGGTTAGGCTACAGCCCAGGTATCTCATAGACTGTACTCGCTCCAGGGCCTGTTTGCCCACCTTACAGGTGAAACCCTTAGGGTGCCGTTTTGGAGAGAAAATTATGATTTTAGATTTTTTCCCATTTACCTTCAAGTTATTAATAACGGCATATTGATGTAAGAGAGGCAACTTCATGTGAAGGCCTATTGGTGTTTTGTCAAACAGAATAACGTCATCGGCAAATGCTAGTCACTTTAGTGTCATAGTGCCGATTTTCACAGGAAACATAACACCAGACTCTCACACTGCGTTCATGTCCGCAATATACAGATTGAAGATGGTAGGGGCCACGACACAGCCCTGCCTAAGACCCATAAATGTAGTAACTGGGCCAGAAACACCCCCCACCCCCTGGTCAGCCTTACCCTCAGCACTGTATCACTGTATAACAGCATCAAAAGTTGAACCGTCTTCAGAGGGATGTTTCACCCAAGGAGTTTCTTCCAGAGTGTGTTCCGGCTCACAGGGCCTCATTCCGAGGTTGGTGGTAGTCATGGCGCTATTTGCGCCATGACTGCCACCAATAACAGGTCCGGCACCGGTCTAGTTCAATGGGGACTTACCGGTGCAGTCTGACCTTTGCGAGACCGGTAAGTCCCCACTGAAAATGCCATTCCCCATTCCCATTGAGCCCCCATAGGGCTCAATGGGAATAGGGAGGGCGCAAATAACGGACTCGCGTATGTCAAGCCCGTTATTTGCGCCCTGGTCCCTTAACGGGTCCCGTCCATAATGCCAGGTCAGACATGGCGTTAAAGGAGGGACCCGCTAAGGGACCTTGTAGTAGGGCGGTAAGGGATTACCGGCACCGGTCTCCTTACCGGTGCCCGGTATCCCTTACCACCCTACTCGGATTGAGGCCCACAGTGTCTAATGCGTTTTACATATCTACTGATGCAATGTAAATCGGACCCACCACCCCCTTTTTTACTGCTGCCAACACATGCAAAAGTACTGTTGCGTTGAGAGTGGTCCCCATATCAGAACGGAAACCCACCTGGTAACGCGAGGGAAGGTCTAAAGGCTCTAGCTGGTGTTTGAAATCTCTAAGCAAAAGTGCGGCAAAGATCTTGCTAGTTGAGTCCAGCAAGCCAATTGGCCTAAAATTGTTAGGATCAGTAGTGCCCCTTGTTTATGAATAGGCATGATTATGGACTGGTGCCACTGGAAGGGATTTTATGCATTTCATAGACACTCTTGAAAAGTGTCAACAGGGGGCTGACCCAGACCCAAGGATATTTCTTTATGAGCATGGGTGGGATGCCATCTGGGCCCAGCGCTCTCGAGGCCTTAGCACATCCTATCGACCAAATAATATCATCCCCAGGTCACCCACACCGTTCAGGGGGATTGACAGTCAACATCGCCCGCAGGGCGTGTGAATTTCTCCCTGAAGTAAGCTATCCACGTCTGCTCCATTATAGAGCATCCCACCTTTGTACCATGGCCCTTTGTCTTACCCTTAAATAGGAACCAAAAATTGGCGTTGTTTTTCCCCACCAGGGCTCGTAAAATTTCCTGATTTTCCTCAATATGTGCATTTACTTTTAGATGTTTAACAAGTATTGAGACAAAATGATGTTCTTTAAGGAAGTGTACTGTGAAATGGGCAAGTCCAACGACCTAAGGGCCCTAGGGTATTGCCTTTTCATTCTCCTTGCCAGCACCACCTTGTCATAATACAGATGTAAGTGTTTTTTGTACTGGTAAAATTACCCATTTTGACCAATAGGTTGAGACATTTGATGAGAGTTTCACTAACAATTTCCACTGAGAAATGTTTAATCAAAGTGGCCTCCCTCTGTGCCACCTTTCCCTAGATGTCTAGAAAGTTCATACAGGCGGCTACATTCCAATTTACCGACAAGCTGTTTCTCGCTGGCGTAACCAAAGAGGCTAGAGGTGTAACCATGCACATCGACAGTGTGCCCCTCAAGGTAAGCAATAGAGGATAATGATCGATGCCCAGGAAGGGGCCGCGCCGCAGAGGACCACACCTGGAAGCCAGGGACAAGGAAATGTAGAAGTGGTCGATACATCAGCGCCTCGAACCCCTACACCAGGTGTGGAACCCCTGAATGAGGTCCCCTCCCTCTGGCAGGCATATTTCCAAACCCCAGTTCTGCAAATAGTTGTCCCACATAGTGGCAAGATCTGCTTCCAAGAAAAAAGTATTAAAACTCTCTACGTCATGACCCTTGTTGGATAAGATATCAGCACAACAAGCGTTAAAGTAATCACCCAAGATCATAGTTTGCAGCGTGTTTTCCTGCAACCACCCTTCCAACAAATGATCCACGATCTGGTGAAAGACAATCAGTGTATATTTTACAGGGTTCCAATAAATATTCACAAGTAGCACCTTCTCCACCCTTCCCTCAAACAAATCTCTTACAGCCAATAGGTCATTACATTTCATTGCCACCTCACTATGTGAGGAGGCCAGATTCAAGTCTATTACTGTGGCCAACCCCCACCCGCCCCCGCATTGGTCGTCCCTTGTTGTCTCTGATCGCATTTTTACAGTAGTTATAGAAACCCTCCAACTGAAAGGCACTAGTGGCCATGGACTCCTAAATAAAAACGATGCTTACATTGTTTACACAGCTTTCAGCACTTCTAACTAAATTTGTGTACCCCTACACGTTCCATGTTACAGCTGTTAGTTCCCCATCCTAGAGGGTTGTACTGGCTGACTGGACCTTCATGAACATTTTAACAGCCACCTACAGCCAAGACCAGTCCTCCAGAGATGACTTTAGTGTGCGCTCAGGTTTATTTAGATTCAGTAGTGAAGAAGTGGTGCTGCACGTTGGAATTATAAGAGCCAAAAAGTCAGTAATTGCCTGCGTTGATTGTAAATTGTGTAATTCGTAGCCCAAGGATTTCAGCAAGTGTCTTTCTTGCCAAACTATTTGTGCTATTATATTAGATGTAAAATGACACACCAATCTCATTGCCCCTTGTTTTGGGAAGAGAATTTGTTCTATGTCGTCAGAGCGCAAAGCTCTCAGCGATGGAATTGCCTGAAAGCCTTTCATCATGAGGCTTTTGTTCATGAATAACCATGTTAAGACACTCAGAGTCTACCTTGACTCCGACCTGTCGATGGACAGAGAGGTCAGTGCCATCGCTGCCTCCTCAGCTTAGTACTCCAAAGTCCTCAACGCAGCCAGGCCCTTCCTGGCCCGTCAAAGCTGCCTCACAATTGCCAGGGCAATCATCGGGTCAAGACTTGACTACTGTAATGCCCTTCTCGTGGGGACTGCCACCAAAAACCTGGCCAAACTTCAGCTAGCCCAAAACAATGCACTAAGGGCAGCCACCGGCACCGCAAGGAGAAACCACATCTCCAAAATCAGAAGACAAGTACACTGGCTCCCTGTCAAAGAGAGAAAGGTCTTTAAAACTCTTGCCCTCACCCACAAATGCCTCCACGAACTTGCCCCCCCTTACCTGCCCAACAGAATTACCAGGCACTCCGCCACAAGACCGCTCAGATCCATCTATGCCAACACCATTGTTACGCCTACCTCACGGAAAGTGCGCGCGGGTGGATCCAGTTTCCCCACCCTAGCAACCACGCACTGGAACGCCCTGCCTCCTCACCTAAGACTCATTGAGTCCCAACTAGCCTTTCGTAAGGCTATCAAAACCAGACTTTTTGTGTAAACTAAATCTGTTTCCTCCACTGCGTATATGCCTGCCAAACTGTAACTAAGAGCCATCTGGCACCTGTATGTAATCTTGAATCTGTGTACCCTCTGTAACAGCGCCTCAATGCCGTATGGGCTGCAAGTGCGCTTAACAAATGCAAACAAATAAATAAATAAATGAATAGTTGGTCGTTGGTCTGCTTTACCAACTCCCAGTTTATGCCCGTGCCCTGAAGTTTGTCCTGCTTATTTTGCACACTTCGATCCTTCAAACCCAGCACCTGTTGCTGTAAGCCTGTGGGATACACTTCAGAGCTGGATGGTGGACATTTGGCGTGACCTGCCCCAGGTGCCCGACAAGTCCGCCACCGGTAGGGCCAATTCTGGCACCTCCACAGGTTCAAGCACATCAGTTGATGGGGTAGCTATATGATTTCCTGAGAACGTGGTGATCTTGCTCTGTTTGGCCTTGGTCTTCGTTTTAGGGGCCACAGCCTCGGTTGTTTTTCCCTCCAGGCCTCGTGAGGCACAAGAGTTGTTTGAGATGGGTTGCTCCTGGGCTAAATCTTTGATAGAGTCAGTGTCAGATAGTATGGCAATACATATCTGCACCCCTTTGCGCTTGTTATGATTTATTGCTGGCAGGTTTTTGCTTTTCTTTTTGTCTTGCCCCTTTCTTTTGTTTCAATGTCTTCTATTATTTTGTTGCTGAAATAACTCGTTGTTTTGGGAGGAAGAAACTGTGATCTCGTCCTGAAGTGCACTGAGATCTTCCGGCTGAGGGGCATGAGTGGCTTTGACAAGCTCAAAGCCCTGATCGTCTTCCACAGGCTGGACCTCCAGAAGGGCCATTGGAGTATCCAGTGTCAGGCTTGGACATGGCGAGCTGTTTTCCTGTACGTCCTGCGCCGGGCCCCTAACTGAGTTGTGAGCAGTCTACCTTGAGACTACGGATTTCACTACACTGGTGTCCAGAATAGTTTGCTGGATGTTGGAAAGTTTGGGAGCCAACAGGGCACTTTTGTTCCTGCCAGCAGTAAAGCAACATTTGAGTCAAGCATCACCAACTTATTTGTGTTTCCTTGCACACCGTCCTTGATATTATCATATAGTCTGAGCAATGATTCCAGCACAAGAGGTTAGGCCGAGATGGATGCTGGCCCCAAGAAATCCATCTGTGATATGAGTGTGGAATCTCATCTCAACACGGTGTTGCAGGGAGTAAAAAGGTTTGTATTCAAAGGTTGCTTTCCGTACGAAAGGAAGGGAAAGAAGATCTACACACTATTTTGGGAAAAGGGGGGTGAATTGGCCTGATCTGATAGATCCAACGCCTTCCTCTCCTCCCAATACTGGTAATGGTCCCAGCGTATCTGTTGGTTTTCCTGGGGTCTGAGTGAGCCCAATCAGTTCGGTGCCCCTCTCATCCAGTTCTTTTAATGCTGCAATACCCTTCTCAGTAATCAACATGCAGCCGCTGTGCAATTTAGCAGCCGCCATTTCCCACACCTGAGGACCAAGGGGCGTAAGGGGGAATAAGGTAGTCCTCCCGGTAAGCAAGCCAAATCTGTCACTCTGAGTTTACTGTATCAGTTTGTTTTACCACAGATGTTGTGGAGCGGAAGGTCTGCATGTAATGCGGCTGTGACCCCTCGAACCGCAGCATGCAATCAATGGAAGGCAGCAAGGAACCAAATGCCAATACAGGGGCTCAAAGGCATATGGCCCGCAGTCACCCCAAATCTATAGGTATGGCTAAGTGTAGTCAGATTAAGCAGTTGGCTGGGCAGCACTCACCTTAATAGTGTGAAGCAAGGAGCCAGGAGCAGATTACAGCTGGTTACGGTAGCTGCTACAGGGTCCCCAGTAGAACGAAAGTTCACACCAGTAGCTACTGGAGACTGCTGGAGACTGCCAGACTGCGACAACTCTGCATCCAACTCCTTCTCCATTCTCTACTGGTAGTCCCTTCTTTTATGCACCTGTGGCCTGTTAACTGGTTGCAGGTGCAAGTCCTTGGTTTCAATTGCCTGACCATAATGAATCCTATTCGCTGAACATGCCTGACTCTCGCAACGGTATTCCTCTGCAGCCCTCTTCCTTGTTTCAGTAACTGAGTGGTATGAATTAATGGAAGTGTATGCAACTCTCGGTCGCCTCTTCTTCGTATCAGTACCAAAGTGGTGTGAATGAGTGTGAGAAAGAGGAAATGACTGACAATCTATAAAGGTATAAAAGGCAGGGGGAGGGGAGGGGTTATTCTGACAAGGGAAAGGGGGATACCAGGTCTCACCCAACGGCATCCTCTCCCTAATCCCCAAGGTCCCTCCACCCAGGTGATCCTCCCTCGCATCTCCGCACAGAGGGTCGGCATCCAAGAGCGATGGCTTTTCCCTGGCCACCTGAGAAGAGGATGCAGGGGGAGTAGATGTGCAGATGCCCTCAGGTTCCTCACAGTCGTTCAAGCATTTCTATCTCTGTTGGAGGGATAGGAAGTCATGATTGACCTGGATATGCATTGTGCATTCCCCTGCTCCCGATCAAAACATAATCTATGCGCATTTCACAACACATCCCGTTTCTGAATTTGGGATGCACTTTTAAATGGGTTAGTGTCAATTTCAAAGCTGGGGCCCTTAGTGATCTTTCTTTTCTAAGGAGCCAGTGGGAGTTCAGCTATATTTGGGCTAGAGGTAGGTTTGCCTTTCTGGATACTGTCACAGTACGAGCATTGTTTATTGGAGAGGTTCAGTACCACTGACAACATACAGAGGTCCTCATAAGAAATGTGAGAGGGCCTCTTTATGTTGTCAGTGGTACTGCACCTCTCCAAAAAATAATACCAATTGTGTTAAGGGTGGCCCTTTTCTCAAACAAACATGGCTGCATCCTGAGAGTGCTCCACCTGCAGGCCGACATATCCGCCACAGGAGTTACCATCGTTAGATTTGTTCCCACAGCAGATACAGAGCCTGGGGGATTTTTTTGATTTTGCTAGGCGACCGTGAGGCAGAGATTCACAGTCCCGGCCTGCGACGACTGGAGGCAGCACCCACATAGTAAGAAGGCGCGTGAATGGCAGAGCAGGCTGATGGAGCCCCCGCAGTATGCTGGGTCAGACGTGTGCTACGGTGGTGGTCAGCTTGAGAGAGCTGTGAGATCAGGGCGGGACATGTGGCCGTTGCTGATATTGGCCCGGGCAACGTGGATGACCTCAGTCTGGGGCAGTGAGCGCCTTTGGATCCCTGGGCAAGGAGGCCCTTTGTGTTGCAGCAGGAGGGGGGGGATGAGGAGCTCTGGCCGCCTGCAGTGCATAGAGGAAAGGGTCAAGGCGATCTTCCGGAGCATCCTGAACCCGACTTCCGAGCCCCCGGCAAGGAAACCCATTGTGGTGCACAAAGGGGAGGACGTGGAGCACTGCCCGTCCGAAGTCCACAGAGGAAGAGGGCGAGGCAATCTGCCAGAGCAACCTGAGCATGTGTCTGTAGTGGATGGGAGTGGCACGGGCAGAGCCGTGCTCGGCACATCGGGTGCCCTGGGGCACAGACAGTGGGCTTTGTGAGTGGTGGGGCAGTACTAACATAGGATTGATTAGTCCTGAAGGAACTAGTAGCGGAATCTTCATCATGGATGGGAAATAAACTGAAACGGTATTTCAGCACATCTTTAATCAGCGGCTCAAAGGGTTCCTGCGTACCCTGGTCCTAGGGAAGTAAGCTCCACCATTGTGTCACTGGCCGGAAGGCTGCTGGAGGCATGTGTTCATGGCGACTGGGTGAAAGGTGCCCAAATGGGGGTGCTTGAAGAGCGGGCAGCTGTCTGAGCACTGCGCAGAGCCCACTCATACGGCAAACAGCCTCGAAGGGTGTACGTCCTTTCAGGTGGCCTAGAATAGGCTGCCGCCACTGCTTATCTGGGAGCCCTGGTGGCTGTCTCTACTGAGGCCGTAGGCAAGCTAAAGCTCCCTCCGCCTGTTCTGGTGTTGAATCCGATGGGGCTGCCTGCAGTGGCAAATCCTACTTACAGTTAATCACTTCCCTGGCCTGCTGCATAGCCTCATCCTCATCACTCCTGTGTAGCTTCCATTTGCAGAAAATAAAAGCTTGGGTGGGGGGCACAACTTAATAAAGATAAGGGGGGGGGGTGGCGCATGAGCCATGTAGGAGGACATGTCTTCTCTGAGGCTCCTGCTGATCCGCACATAATCCTGTTGAAAACTGCATGTAAAACAAAGTAATTGCTGCATAATTAAAGGATCGCGTGTGGGATGCCTCAGGGCATATGGAAATACAATAGGGCTACAAGTCTGGAAGACTGAGAAGTTTCGGGACTCGGCTGATGTGGAGAGAAAGATGGCCGCCGTCCTGCAGACAAAGGAGTAATAACGGGCATGGACAGATTGAGTGCCCGACTATCAAGCTTCACAACGTCCTGCGGTCGGGGTGCCCGGAACAAAGTGCGACCTCGGCCGGGTGCGCCGCAGACGTAGCATTTAATTTGATGCACTGATCGGATTTTGATGGATGTATGGACTGTATGGAGGACCGGCTACATAGGCTGCAGCACCAGCCCCGGAACAGCCTCAAGAACAGACTGAGGTGGAGACATCGCGGGCGCGAGGATGAGACCGGGCCCGAACGTTGCAACATAGTGGCCCTAGTCTCGTGTGGCACCGCACGCGAGTAGGCTACAAAGTATTCTGGGCCCTGAGACGGGCGCAAGGATCCTTCCGGCAGGGATACATATGTATCGGGTGATCATTGAGAGCAGAGGTGCAGCATCAGTTTAGCCCTTGTGCACGACAGAGAGTGCAGGTACCCCTACCATGGAAATCACAATGAACGTGGCGCGTAGATGGAAGGCTTGATGCAAAGGAGGCGGAGTGCCTACAATATTAGTCAAACTATCCGATTACCAGCGGGCGCATGTGGCCCATATAAAAGACTAGTGTATGCTGGCCGATTGAAAATACAGAGACACGAGAAAGCCCTGCGCATGGAAGCTGCCCATGCTGAAGTGAAGTCAGCTGGATACAGCGCTGCGAGCGGTCCCTGACCCAGCAGTTACACAAGAATTGAGCGGTGTGAGACCCCCCGACAGCTATTGGTGACCCACATTGGAAGATTAAGACGGAACCCCGTCTGAGCGCGGATGTGTACTGGGAACGTCCCACTGATAAGGTCAGATCCATGATGTGGCGCCCCTGACTACACCTGGTAGTCCACGAATATGGTTGTAGGATAATGGTTGCTAGGGGGCCAGGATAAGAATATTCCAATAAACAGTGCCATACAGTAGGGAGGTGGTCCTGGATTGAGTAAAACACAGGAGTGGGGACCACACAGGAGGTCTTGCGACCTGCTTGTAGGATCACAGCGAACGATCCAGAGACCGTGCACCTGGCCAAGAGCGAAGTACGGGTGCACACGCTTGGCAGTGCATTGGCCATGATAGGGGTGGACACGCCCACAAATTGACTACAATGACCGAGTACACCGCAAGGACATCTGTTTGCAAGGTGTGAACGGGAAGAAGGAAGGCATGGCGTCTAGGACAAGTAAAGTTAAAGGCAAACAATCCACAATGGAGGAGTTCTCCAAGGTCTCCCCCTCGCCGGATGGGGCTAAAGCAAAGAAACAAGAAGTACAGGCAGAGGAGACCTTGGCACGTGACGACCACCGGATTATGGATGCCATAGCTGAGCTAAAGACATCCTGGGCAAGCAGGATGGATGCGCGCATAGCCGACCTGAGGGCCTCCCTGGAACAGAAAATGGACGCTGTCTGCGTGGATGTGAATCTCCTGCGGCAAGACGTGAGGAAGCTGTCAGAATGTACTGGGGTGCTGGAAAAGGATGTGGCAATTAATAGGAATACTAGCACTGACAATGCTAGAGAAGTGGCGACACTCCGACAGCAAGTGCACAACCTGGAGAATAGGGCGGAGGAGGCATAAGGAAGGGCACGTAGGAACAATGTCTGCATTGTCGTCCTATCTGAGGTGATGGAGGGCTCAGACCCCACGGACTATTTGGAAACCACGCTGCTGTAGGAAATAGAAGGTGGTGCGCTCTCTCAGAGATTCGCAGTATAGAGGACACACAGGGCCCCGACCAGAAGGCCAAGGCCGGGGTCCCCTCCCAGACCGACAATCGCCAAGATCCAGAAATATAAAGATTGTGAGAAGATACTGGACCATTTTCGGAAAGGTGGGTCGATCAGCAGGGGATCCGCGACCATTACAGCCTACCGGGACAATACTTTCTTGGTGCAGAGACAATGGTTGAATTACGTGTCGGTGAAAAGGAGACTGCGCAATGCTGTGTACAAACACATGCTACCTTACCCAGCAAAACTGAAAGTAATTCACAACAGCAAGGCGCGTTTCTTCGACACACCTGAGGAGGCGTCGGTGTGGATGGATATGCAGAATTGCCCAGCAGATGCAGATGACCAAGCGCAGAGCAAAGCAGATGAGTGAACATTAGAGGTCGATATGACACACTGTACATTGAATGTGGATAGATAAGTCAGTTTTTGACATGGTTGATTGTTGTGGATCAACACTTTGAGGCCACATGTGCAATCTAAGGAGGTCTACACTGGCTGACCCTCTATGGGAGGAGTATGGTGGTGTATGGGAATTTATGCAGGAACATCAGTAGAAGCATGTTGTTACCCCCAGTGGCTTAGGCTAGTAGTTAGGATATTAGTAGATTAGTATCACCCTGCTGTGTTCTGAGTATCGATGTGAACCGTAGCAAAGGGCTAGATGCGGAGGAGCCTGAGATCCAGGGATGGAGCTAGGCATTTGTTTGGGGAGTGGGGGGGAGTGGTGTGGGGGTAGTTTTGGTGGGGGGGTGATGAGAGGGGCGTTGGGATTATGGTGAGGGGCAGGGCCTGCAACCACAAGTTATTTTCGGAAATGAAAACACAAGACTGCATATTCGAGCCAGGCTGGAGTTCTAAGGGAGGAAGGGCGGAAATGAAGGGCGTAGGCTACGGATGAAATGACCGACTTGAGAATAGTGACATGGAATGTGAGGGGATTGAACTCCTATATCAAATGTAACAAGGTAATGATTTATCTGAAGAGGTTGAGAGTTGATGTGGCATTGTTACAAGAAACCCACCTAACTAAGGAATGGTTGGGGGTGGTTATGAGGAAATGGAAAGGCACAACCCTGGGGGCGACATATTCTGTTTACGCGAGAGGAGTGCTTACATGGATTGCACCACATGTCCCGTTCAGATTACTGCAGTCCACCATAGATGGAGATGGGAGGATTGTATTGATGAAGGGATTGGTGGAGAATATAGAAGTGAACATTGTAAATGTCTATGCCCCCAGCCATGACACCGGGGCATATTTTAAGAACCTATATGCCAAGATTAGCCCGTACATGGATAGAGCGGTTATATGGGGTGGAGACTTCAACTGCATGTTGGATTCAGGGCTAGATAGATCAGATGACAGACGAGGGACACCCACCGCTGCTGCAAAAGCTTTGCGCACCCTATTGCAAGACTTTCAGTTAGAGGATATATGGAGAGTACAACACCCGCAAAATAGGGGGTATTCACACTATTCGGCTCCGCAGAACCTATGTACTAGACTAGATTATGTGTTTGTTGGACCTGAGTGACTAGATGCTATTACGAAAACAGAATATAAAGCTATCGTCCTCTCTGATCATACACCATTGATAGGTATGTGGCAGATTACGCCCGCTAGAACAAGACTCCCGATGTGGAGACTTAGGGCAGAGGCAATGAAAGACACTGCCTTCAGAGAAGGCTTGAGAAAAGACGTGGTGGAGTATTTTAAACTTAATACTGGGAGCGTAAACTCAGCAGGGACGCTGTGGGAAGCATTCAAGGTGGTGGTGAGGGGGTCAGCCATATAACATTCAAACGAGATTCAAGGCAGCATCATGAGGGACCTAGGTGAAGTGGAGGGAGAACTAGAAATTAAGCTACAAGATGGAGGAGATCTCCGGAAGAGGCAGTGACAATAAACAAACTACAACAAACATGTCAGAGCACTGGGATAGATTGTGGAACTTGAATTATAAGACGTTTATGGAGAGACAACATGCTGAAGGGGATAAACCGGGGAGGCTACTAGCAGGATTGTACAAAAGTGAGACCCTGCGGCAAGTAATCAGGGTGGTTAGAGGGACAGATGGACAGTTACAGGATACCCAGGAAGGGGTGAGTGAAAGTTTTTATGATTATTATAAGGAACTGTATGCAGAAGTTGAGGGTGAGGGTGAAACAGATATAATGGAAGCATTGACAGAAATGACCGTGACACAGTTAGAGGAATTGGAGAGAGAGAGAGTTTAGAAGAGCCTGTGACGCTAGAGGAACTTGAATATGTTATCAAGTCACTACCTACTAGTAAAACCCCAGGAGCTGATGACCTACCAAGTGGGTTTTACAAAGTATTTATGAATGAGCTGCTCCCTCCTTTGCTAGCCATGTTGACTGAGGCCTTTGAGGGCGGCAGACTGCCCACATCCCTGCGAGAAGCAATAATTACTTCACTGCTTAAGCCTAACAAGCCAGAGGCAGAGTGCAGTTCCTACAGATCGCTCTCAAAGCTCAATCAGGACAGCAAAATATTAACGGCGGTGATGGCAAATAGATTGAAGCCCCTTTTACATGGATGTATTCACTCGGATCAGTCGGGTTATGTCCCGGGGAGGTGCATAGCAGATAATCTTAGGCAGCTACATCATGTTATAGACCAGACAGAGGGGAGCACAAGAAATAGCGAATATCTCATTGGATGCAGTGAAGGCTTTTCACTCGGTCAGGTGGCCTTGGCTGCTGGCGGTGCTTGAGAAGTATGGAGTGGGGCCTGTATTCCTTAAATGGGCTCAGCTATTATACAGCGACACGTTGGCCCGGGTCAAAACAGGGGCAACTATTTCTGAACAATGGCTGTTGGGCAGGGGCACCACAGGATGCCCTTGGTCCCCAATGTTGTCTATCTTGGCACTTGAGCCCCCGACGGCATATCTAAGACAGCAGTATGGTGAGGCTGAGATTAATACCAAAGGGAGGCGGCGACACCTAATTTCGATGTAGGTGGATGACATGTTGTTATATTTACAATACCCTGAGGAGAACCTTCAGTACATACTGGAGGTAATGGAACAGTAGGCAAAGTTATCTGGCATTACTGTCAACCCCGGGAAGTCCAGCATATTCCCTCTGGGTAGGTACGTCGGGGTACAAATGGACAGATTCCCTGTGCTGCAGATCGGGTGGGCACCCAAAACGTTCAGATATCTGGGAATAGATATTTACCATAAGGTTGAGGTCGAATATGAGCAAAATACGGTTCAGGCAGTGACTAACATTAAAAACAGCATGATATTCTGGGCTAAGCTCCCGTTAACCATGATGGGGAGGGTAGCATTGCTGAAGATGGTTGTGCTGCCTAGGTTGTTGAATTATTTTGCTAATATCCCATACCTGATACCGAGACGCCTCTTTGTTAGTACACAGAGCATGTGCAGGGGGTTTATATGGTATAATAGCAGGAATAGGATTGCGCTGTGGAAACTACAAAACCCATATGAGCTGGGAGGAGTCAGACTACCTAATTTTGAGGTGTATTTCCTGGCCAGCCAACTCCAATATCTGGCTGGGTGGTTGGCGGTTGATTGTACATCAGAGTCCAGGTTGCTTGGGGCGGACTGTGCCCCTCACTTCTTGAAAGAATGGACGTGGTTACCAACTAGAAAATGTAAAAGGGGGTCGAGACGGTTTGATGTGGGGAAAAAAGTATGCCAGAGTACCTGCTGGCTGCTAGCTAATTCAGAGCCGTGCTCCCCACAAATGCCACTTGTGGCGTTAGATGGGATTGATTGCCAGATGTGGGGGATACTCAGGAGGCACTGGGAAACTGTTGGCATAGCAACACTGGGGGACATATGGCAAGAAGGTGCAATAGTACAATTTGAAGAGTTGGTAAGAGATACGGGATTGCACCAGGGTCAATACATTATGTACGCCAGATTGATAAAGATAGTTAAGAAATGGACAGAGATGGTCATGGCTCAACAACCTGACACTGTGGTGGAAACATTCTGCGATATATCTGAGGGTGGGCATGAAGTCTCTCGGATATACGAGTTGATGATGACCCGAGTGGGGAAGGAGGTGATTAAAGTAAGACGTGAATGGGAAAAAGATGGAGGAGAACTGGTGGGAGATGGGTTGTGGCACAGAGTGCAGGGGTATCATAAAAAAGTCTCTAGAAATGTAAGACTACAACAAATTCAGTTGTTTATAACACAGAGCATATATGACCCCTGGGAAGATAGATGGGTTCAAGGATGCCGGGCCACAGGCATGCCTGAAATGTGGAGAGGTGAATGCTGGGATGGCACATATGTTTTGGGTGTGCCCTGAGGTCAGAAGATTTTGGAAAGAGGTGGCGCACCTCCTAGCTGAGAAAGAGATAACACTTGATGGAGATTCACTGTGGGCGAGGATGCTCGGAGGGTTCCCTAAACCACGTAACCTTAAACATGTGAGCAAGCTTAAGGACCTGGCGTATATACTGGCTAAGCGTAAGATTGCAATGGGTTGGAAAGCGAAAAAAAGAATGAGTGTGGAAGCATGGTGGAAAGATCTCCGGAAATGGGCTAATGCTGAAACAGTAAAATCACAGGAAGCCACGAATAGAGGAGGGGAAGATGAGGCGCAGTCTTTGGTAGGCTGGAGGCATCTAGTAGCGTCTCTGTTCAAAGCAGTATAGGTAATTCGGAGGACGGAGACTCCTCACAGGATGATATTGTGGAAGTGCCCGTAAAAACGCCTGTGGCGGAAGGCAGTGTTGATCAGGCAACAGGGGAGGGGGAAAGTTAATAGAAAATGAGGTTTTGTACATTTGACTATGATGTGTTGATTTGATATATGCCGTCTGTATTGAAACCAATAAAAAACTGTTTAAAAAAAACTTTATAAAACTTTAAAAACGTTATTGTTCAAGCAATCAGTGTGACTCAAATGTCTGCATAAGTGTTCTATGGATTTGTTGGCTTTTATGATTGTTTCAGGTGCAAAAGGGGAAAGTCTCAAGGTCACTTGAGACTAAAAAGAAATACAAGAACAAGACTTGTTGTTGCCAACCGGTAACCCTTGTATGCACTCCCAAGGGACTTAACATCCCGAATCACTTCCTAAACGTAGGAGAGCCAGATCCAAATGTTGGGCCTCTCTAGTACGTTTGCAATGTAATGTCTTCAAAGAGTATTGAATGTAACCGCATCTCTACCATTACCATCATAATATTCAAACGAAACTCTGCAAATAAAAGAATTCACATTATATTTATACACATATGTAAATGATAAATTCTCACAATCAAAATAATACCTTCAGACTTAATTGAAAGTGTAATATTAGTAATAAACATCATGAAGGAAAATAATTCTTCAAATTCAATGGTGAGAACATAATATATGCCAAGATGTGCTTGGGCAGTACAGTGATAAATTGTGTTACAAAATTCACACAATATTGTTTGAAAACATCAAATATCAAAATGTAAAAACAATTGTAATCATCCTAGTAGGCTCCACTATTGATAATGATTGCCAACGCGTTTCGGATTCTTCAAAAATCCATCTTCAAGGCCTTGAAGCATATAGTTGCTTATTCTTTTAACAATTACTTGAGAATTGAATATGTACCTAAAAGGTAACACAAAATGCTAACCTTAGTAAAATGTTGTCTAAGTGTAAAGTAACTAATTGTGCTAGCTGTGAGAGATAAGTCACTAACCTTATCAGTAGTTCCGAATTCTGTCATCAAATCCTGCATAATAAGAACATTGACATCAGTCTCCTTTATCTAAATCATCCCTGTGTGTAAATTACCGCTTCCATTTGCAACCTGAAGTGGGGAGGCCGAGATGTTGAGGTGCTCTGCATATATGAGCTTGGAAAATGTCGGAATAGCAGTGTGTGAAGCATATGGGGAGTATGCTGCCGCTTGAATCTCTGTGTTGGGGAAGACCCCTGTGACATTCCTCCATTGGTAGTTCAATACTCTAAACATCCAGGAACGGCCACAAAATCTGTAAATACCCACCCTGCAGTTCAGCTCAGTTCCAGCCTTCGCAGCCTGCTGTGCTTCCAGCTGCCATAACAATGCAATCTCAAGAAGTTCTCGTGACTATTGATCTGAGGCACTTTCCTCGTATTCTGGGGAAGGGATCTTCCCACCTGAGTCACCTTCCTTCCTCCTCTGCTGCTGGAGCAGTGCAATACCCCTCTCAGCTACCTGTGTGATGTTGTGCACCAGATTCATCTGCGCTTGTTTTGCTGCTAGGCAGCCTGATGAGTTAATTGTGTATTGTTCTGTTCTCTGTCTCTCTCTCCCCCCCTTCCATCTCTCTCCCCCCCACCCCATGGTGCTTTCCATCTCCCCTCTCTACCATAACTGCTACTCTATCTCTTATCCTACCTCTCTTTCGAAGCCTGGAAGGAAAATATTCAAGAAAGATCTGCTGGTCTCAAACCCAGACCTGCCCATCGCCGACACCTACGTCAACGCTTCTTCCAGGCAGACTGTTACTGACATCCTCTTTGTCACTCCTTCTCCAGACCTATGGACTCCCCATATAGTCTCAGTCCTCTGCCCTTTATCTTCTTCAACGGTTAATGGTGGAGCCAGATGAGAATTACTCTTGGCACACTTCCCATGTAAAGTAATGTAATGTAAAAAGAATTTACAAAGCACACCTACACCAACTGGGGCATTATGGTGCTATGGAGGTAAAGGAACTGAAAATAGATAAAAGAAAAGAAAAGAACAAAAAAGAAAAGCAGACCTTAGACTGTAAAAAGGTAGGTCTTCAATGCACAACGGAAAGAAAAATGGTCCACCTCGAAGTTTAGTCAAAATCGAGGTAGTGGGGTAAAACCGAGAGGCCCCCTAAGCTACCCTAGCTGCTGAATTTTGCAGCACTTGCAGCCGCTGAAGAAATTAGGCCGGCTGGGCAAGATACAGCGTACTGCAGTAGTCTACAGAGCCGGAAGTGAGAGAAGACACAACAAGTGAAAGAATGGGGAGATAAGGAAGAACTTTCTTCAGTACACAGAGTTAAAATGTACAGACTGGCAGACCGCACTGATCTGGTTCTGCTTTGATAGCGAGTTAGAGAGCTTGACACTCAAGTTCATAACCACAGAGGAAGACGTGGGCAAAGGACAGAGTTCAACGACCAAAAGGCAGTGGACCATCCAGAGTATGCCACAGTGAAATCAACTACCAGTGCCTCGGTTTTGTAGCCATTAAGGCACAGCCAGTTCCTGCCCATCCAATCACGGATCGCCAGAAGGCAGGAATGGCAGCATTCAGCAGAGGCTGGAAGAGATAAGTCTAGCCGCACCAGAATCTGAGTATCGTCAGCGTAGGAGAAGCGCTGTGAATCAGATCAGCGAGACGCTGAATATACAAGTTAAAAAGAAGAGGAGAAAGTGCAGAGTCTTGAGGGACACCACAGGTGAGAAGCTCAGCAGCAGATGTGAAAGTGGGAAGAGAGAGAGACTGGGACCGACCAGTGAGAAACTAAGCAAACCAATCCAGGACCGAAATGCCAGCAGATGACAGTCTCTCTAGAAAAATCTCATGGTCCATGGTATCAAACGCGGCAGAGAGGTCCAGCAGGGTCAGGGTGCCTCCCACCCTCTAGGTGCATCATTAATGTCTACCAGAATGGCCCAGGGCTCTCAGCCCAACCTCCTCCTTCTTGATAGGCATTTTACGTCTCTCATCGACTACCTCCCCTCTCCTGCCACTCATCCTTCTACCTCCCCCTGGCCCCTTCACTACCACCAACGGTTGTACCACATCCCTGTACCCCTCCTTGGAAGACCTTCAAAGATGGCAACCAGCTTCACTTAGCTACCCTCAAATCTTGCTATGCGTTATACACTCCTCTGACATCTGTCACCTCCTTGAAGAGTTTGAGCTGGACGTCCTTGCTCTTACTGAGAGGTGGTTCACTGCCAGCTCTGTCACTGCTTTTGACACACTCCTCCCTGAGGGCTACAAGATCCTCTCTAATCCCAGGCCTAACCGGTCTGGAGGCTGAGTTGCCCTCATCTTCTATGAATGGGTCTGTGCTACTATCATACCCACTCAGTCCTACTCCTCCTTCAAATGCCTTGTTTGCATGCTTGGTGTCTCACCTATCCTCTCGCTGACTCTCGCCACCATCTACAGGACCCCTGGTTCGGTCTTCCTCTTCCCTTCAGAGTGGCCTGACCTCACCTCTGCTCTCCTGGCCCCTTCCTCCAAGCTTCTCCTCCTCAGAAACTTCCATATTCACCTTGACTCTCCTGATGCTCCCACTGGAACCTTCTGCAGCCTCTGTGACTATCTGTTCCTCATAATTCTTCTCTCCAGTCTAACCCACTCAGCCAGACACACCTTGGATGATCTTATCTCAGCAGACAGCCCCATCACCAACCTTCTCACACCTCTCTCCAGATCTGATCATGCTCTCCTGTCCTCTCATCTGGATCTCTTAGGTCCCCCGGCTAAGCTTCTGCCCGCATTGCCAGTCTCCTTCGCCGTCATTCGACAGATGAAGCAAGTGTCAGTTGCTGCTTTTGCCACCACTTTCATTCCCCTTCCCACTCCAGCCACTGACTCTCACACTGACACAGCCCTTGCTAACCTTCACCTCTCCATCTCCAGCACCCTTGACATCCTTGCCCCTGTCATGAGGAACTGCATGAAGCCTGCCTCCAAGCGTAACACCTGGTATGACTCTGACCTAGCCTCTCTGAAACGCAAGTGCAGAGTTGCTGAACGGAAGTGGCTGGTTTCAAGCACATCCACTGGCAGACTAGCTTGCCACCTGCTCAAAAGGCAATAGAAACTCTCCATCCGCTCGAAGAAGAAGGCCCATATCCAAGCCTGCATCTCTGGGGCCACCAACAACATAGCTGAACTTTTCAAAATCTGCAAGGAAATCACCAATCCAACTGCAGTCTCAACTTCTCCTATGCCATCCCAGGCCCGCTGCACTGCACTGACCTCTCACTTCACAACCAAAATTCATCCCTCATTCACCCTCAGGCCACCCTTGGCCACCCTCTCCCTTCCATCCTACTCTCCTTTTTCTTGCCCATAGCACCGGATGAGGTCTCTAAACAAGTCCTCTCTATGAAAGTCTCCTCCAAACAGGTGCTCCCCTGCTCCTCCAGAACTATCAAGGACAACATTGCCTCCCTTCTCCAGCCTTGGATGATTTTTGCAATCACTCCTTTGCCAGTGGTGCCTTCCCACTACCCCCTCAAGCACTTCCTTGTGCACCCTCTCATTAAAAAGCCTTCTGCCGACCCTTCCTGCATGGCTAACTACCGCCCTATCTCTATTACTCCCTTCCTGGGAAAACTCTTGGAGACGTTGGTCATCTCCCAACTAATCCACCACACTGAATCTGTTGGCTGTCTCCACAACCACCAGTCTGGCTTCAAAGCAGCCAGAGGCATGGAAACTGCTCTCCTGAACACCTGTGAAGACTTGCTCTCAAATCTCGATTCCAACTCTCCTTCCATTCTCATCTTTCTTGATCTTTCATCTGCCTTTGATACGGGCAATCATGCCACCCTTATAAATCGTTTCTGGGATTAACTTGGCATCACTGACCTGGCACTAGACTGGTTAGCCTCTTCCCTATCTGACTGACCTTCCCAGGTTCAACTGGGCCCTTTCCTCTCCTCCACCTCACTCTCCACCTGCAGCGTTCCTCAGGGCTCTATCCTCTGGATGTGGCTCTTCAACATCTACATTGCCCCTCTGGCTCACTTGATCTCCACCTTCTCCCCCCACTTCCAGTGTTATGCAGACAACACGCACCTCTCCTTCATGCTTCCCTCCACTTCCTCCTCTTCTTCCTCTCTCATTCCTGACTGTCTGACTGCTATTCAGGCATGGTGCACTGCTAATAATCCATGCCTTAATGCCAGTAAGACAGAGATCCTTCTCATTGGGACCACTGCTCCCTCCTTCCCTCCCACTCTCTGGCCACCCTCCATGGGTCCCCTCCCCCACCCTCTTGTGAGGCTAAAAATCTTGGCATCATCTTTGACTCCTTTCTCTCCTTCTCTCCTCACATCGCGGACTTTGTCAAGAAGGCCCACTTTCAGCTGCACATCCTCAGAGGCATTCTCCCTTTCCTCACCTTCCCCCAGAAACTCAATGTCTCCAGAGATCTGGTGTTCTCTAAACTGGGCTACTGCAACAGCCTCTTCCTCAAACTGCCTTTATTATCTCTTCACCCCGTTCAACTAATCCAGAATGGGACTGCAAGACTTATCCTTGCCCTCAAACCCAGGGACTGCATCTCTCCAGCACAGAAATCTCTCCACTGGCTCCCGGTGGATGAGAGGATCAAATTCAAGACCCTCTGCATTATCCACAAGGCTTTCTGGGACCCTGCTACAACCAACTCTCTCTAAATACCTCTCTGCTAGAGCTCTTAAGTCTTCTAGCTCCAACTCTCTGCAGATCAGCCGCTTTTCCAAGCAGAGTCTGGGGGGTAGATCTCTCTCTTCGGCAGGAGCCTCCCTCTGGAATGGCTTCCATGCCCCTCTCAGGCTTGAGCCGGATCTCCTTATGGCTGGCTGCACAGTACCATCTGAGTCCTACAGGGCACAAGGCCCTCCTCGCCCAGTCTACCGCAGCACCCCGGTCTCCCTGTCCCTCCCCCCAATCTGCACTTGCCCTTCCGGGGCCCCCTTCGCCTGACTAGCCTAGCGGGGTGTGCATCCCTACTGAGCCTGGTCCACAGACATCCACGCACTTAGCATGTGGCACTACCTGCATCCCCTGGCACTTGCCCAGCTGGCCCCCCTCTAAGTACTTGCAAAGCCCTAGTGGCCCTCTTCTTCCCCTTCTCCATCCCTTGCACTTGTATGCCTCCACACTGCCCCTCACTTCCCTCCCACCCTAGCATTATCTGTTCTTCCCTACTGGCATTCCCCCTCACCACTCCCCTTCATCCCTGCACTTGCACGATCCGAATGACACAAGGCCTAGAAGGAACGTTATTGTTGTTTTCTTACCTGTGCCCCCTCCCCTCCTGTTTTTTGCCTTGTGGCGCCTTGAAACACCTTTTGCTGTTTAGGTGCTTTATAAATAAACAATAAAGTAATTAAAATGTAAAAAACACAGAGGTCCTCATAAGAAATCTGAGACTTCTTATGCGGACCTCTGTATGTTGTCACTTGTACTCTACCACTCCGAAAAAAAATGCTTGTAATGCAATGTAATGCTCAGATCCCAGGGTTTTCATGCCTGCAGTACGATTCATTGTTGGAAAATCGTTTGTGCTCTGAGTGAGTTGGGTATGTCGTTCAAGCATTTCTATCTCTGTTGGTGGGATAGAAATTAAAAATAGCATCACAGTGTCATGAACGACCTGGATATGCATTAGGCATTCCCCTGCTCCCGATTGAAACATGATGTATGCGCATTTCAAAGCACATCCCGTTTCTGAATGTGTGATGCACTTTGAAATGCGTAGAAATGCCCTTTGTCCTACTGCTTTGTGCAATTGTATAAAACATGGGGAAAAGGATATTAGAATGTGTTCATCTATGAATGTTAAAAAATGTAAGATTTCTTTTGAGGATATCATCGCTGGGCCGAAAATTAGCCCCGTTGAGAGCAAAATTACAATATAAGACAACTACAGCTAGGCTGCAATTATACATACAACCAACAGATGTACTCTGGCGCTGTTGCTCCTATCCCCCCTTGTGCTGTCCCTCCTCCCGCCTTGTGCTTACCTCCTTCCCTCTTTGCATTGTCCCTCCTCCCTCACTTGCTCTGTCCCTCCTCACCCCTTGGTCTGTTGCTCTGTCCCTTTTGCACTGTTGCTCCTTCCCCTGTGCTCTGGTGCTCCTTCTCTTGTGTGCAGTTACTCCTTCCCAGTGCACTGTTGCTCCTTCCTGCAACACACTGTCACTCCTTCCTCATTGCGCTGTCGCTCCTTACCCCCTTTGTCGATCCTTCCCCCTTGCTCTGTCGCTCCTTCCCCCTTGCACGCTCATACCCTTCTTGTGCTGTTGCTGCTTCCCCTTGTGCTGTAACCAGGGCTCAAGTCGAGGGTACACGCAGGGGGATGGAGTCCCCCCACTTTATTCAGAGGGTGGACTCAGTCCCCCCAGCTAAAATGAGAAACATTGAATGTGCTCTTTGAATTTAAGCAAACTCTGGGATCAAACCACAATAGTCAGGTTTGTAGGCCAGACACTTTACCACTGCACTATGTAACCTAATGAAGAATAGCAAACAACTAAAAGTGAAATGTCCCATTTTGGTACTACAAGGCCCATGGAAAACATTTGTATTGGTTTTTGGAGCTTAAAACATGCACACCTTTTAACGTTTTCAAAAACACTATTAGAAGAAAATATCCTCTCTTGGTTTTGTGTGTGTGTTGATTTTATGAAAGGCAAATGCCATTCCTCCTGTGCAATTTGGGTGGTTATGCAAAACCAATTTAATGAAATGTGCATATTTTACCTTGATATGATCATTTCTGGCTACGTCACATCTCATTCGTTTGTTGATGAGTCCCCCCACCTTTAATTTTTAGGACTTGACCCCTGGCTGTAACTCCTTCTCCCTTGTGCTGCCACCTCCCCTCCCCATTTGCCCTGTCACTCTTTCCCCCCATTTGTACTGCCACTCCTTCCTTTAAAGGTTGTACAATGCTCCTGTGTACTGTTGCTGGCCTAGTTTTCATCTGTTGGATTTTTGTATTCTCCCTCGTGTTGCTATGTATTTCTTCTTCCTCCCCCACAGTCCTTCCCTCAGCCTGGCACTGCCCTTCATTCCCTCTCATGCTGTCATTCCTCATTCCTTCCGTCCATGCTAAATGTACAATCCAATAAGTAACTACAAAAGCTAACATTATTTTGGCATTGTCAATACTTGTTTATCTTGCTTTTGAGGAACTATTTCTCCTAGCCTAATGTTCTCATGGTTAACACTTTCACGTATGGAAAGGGTCTTAATGCTGCCAAATATAAATGTATTGTCTAAAACGTTATTTTAGTTGAATTGGTTGTAGGTACGATCCTTGCTAAATTGGAAATCGTTCACAGCGGTGTACAGGTATGAAGTAGTATAAGCACTGCTCTGCTCTCTACTCTAAAGTGTATCAAATGGATGGAGTACTATCTGCGGTGTGCAGAAGCGTGCATTGTCAGAGAGGTGCGCAGAAAGGAGCATGGGTGGTGCTGTGCAGAGTGGAGCCCTGTTCAGGGTGTGCACAGTGGAGCCCTGTTCAGGGGGTGCACAGTGGAGCCCTGTTCAGGGTGTGCACAGTGGAGTCCTGTTCAAGGTGTGCACAGTGGAACCCTGTTGAAGGTGTGCACAGTCAAACCCTGTTCAAGGTGTGCACAGTGGAGCCCTGTTCAAGGTGTGCACAGTGCAACCCTGTTCAAGGTGTGCACAGTGGAGTCCTGTTCAAGGTGTGCACAGTGGAACCCTGCTCAAGGTGTGCACAGTGGAAGCCGGTTAAAGGTGTGCACAGTGGATCCAGGTTCAGGGTGTGCACAGTGGAGCCCTGTTCAAGGTGTGCGCAGTGTAGCCCTGTTCAAGGTGTGCACAGTGTAGCCCTGTTCAAGGTGTGCACAGTGAAGCCCTGTTTAAGATGTGCACAGTGGAGTCCTGTTCAAGGTGTGCACAGTGGAACCCTGTTCAAGGCGTGTACGTTGGAGCCCTGTTCAAAGTGGGCACAGTGGAGCCCTGTTCGAGGTGTGCACAGTGGAACCCTATTCAAGGTGTGCACAGTGGAAGCCGGTTCAAAGTGTGCACAATGGATCCCGGTTCAAGGTGTGCACAGTGGATCCTGGTTCAAGGTGTGCACAGTGGAGCCCTGTTCAAGGTGTGCACAGTGGAGTCCTATCAAGGTGTGCACAGTGGAGCCCTGTTCAGGGTGTGCACAGTGAAGCCCTGTTCAAGGTGTGCACAGTGGATCCTGGTTCAAGGTGTGCATAGTGGAACCCTGTGCACAGTGGAACCCTGTTCAAGACGTGCACAGTGAAACCCTGTTCAAGATGTGCATAATGGAGCCTTTATGGGATGTGCAGAATGTAACGGAATCAAAAGTGCGCAGACTGGCGCATCATTGTGGGTTGGGAGAATGGAGCAACATCAGGGGTGTGCAGGACGGAGACTGTGTACACTGTCTACGTGTGCTGTACAGACTGGAGCACTAGCGGCACTGCGAAGAATGGTGTGCTGTTAGAATTGTGCATGTTTTGTTTCCTGTCTCCCTACCCATGTGTTTGTATGTGTTGGTGCTGTTTCTTCGTAAATTGAACTTTATAACCTATGCGCTGGTGTGCTGGATCTTTGTCCAATGGATGGTTATTGTACTTTCTTAAGATTCACTTGACGCTTACGGGTTTGAAACCGATATTGCATGTGTTGGTCATATAGGTTGCATGTGTTGGTCATATAGGTTGCATGTGTTGGTCATATAGGTTTATTTGAAAACTCCAGGTTTCTGTGTTTTATGAAACGCGGATTAAATATTTGGGAATATAAGGAATTGTGCAGACAGCAGCTCCAGCAAAGGTGCCCAGTGGTCTTTAGTGTTTACTATGGATGGATGCTCCTGAACTCGGGTTTGTGTTTGGGAACTTGTAACGTGTTGGACACAGATCCTCCTACACCCAAATGTTGTTAGCTTAACTTTGCGTCATGCATTCCTTCACAACTATCGTTCATTTTGTGTGAATCTGTGATTTGTTGGCTGTGCAGATACATGAAGTCAGATACATTATTGTAGAGGTCTGAGGTCTGAAGCCCGTAGCTGGCAAGATGTCTTTGACTACAACACCAATATCTCCTCTATTGACCAGGGTGGCTAGGAATGATGGACATTGTAGTCTAACACTTCTGGAGAGTCAAAGTCTGCATGTAAATCCGTTGCCAACTGCCATTGGTTACCCAGCGGGTACACAACAAATAACTATGTTCACAGAGATGGTGACAGCGTTTGCTTACATTCCAGCGGGGTCCACAGCACCGGAGGCCATGGGCCTTGCTTCCAGCGGCTGTGATCTGGGTGGCAGCCAGAAGAACCTGCGATATAATGAAACATGCGTTTAAAAAGGAGAGCTGTTCACCATTAACTGTGTCATAGAAAATGTGCGCGCAGGTGATCACGTTGCAAATGCACAGTTGGTCTCTCAAAACAGGTTTCATCACACCCTCCAAAATACCTTGCAGCTGCTGAGGCGAGAGTACAATTGAGAAGACTGCCAGAGGTCAAGCTTTTCAGACTGGAAAGGCAGACCACCATTCATCTTTTAAAGACCTACCAAAGCACATGGATTTCAGGGTTCATCCGTACACCCACAACTTGGCGAATACATGGCTTAGCTCGCAAAAGACGATAGACCTGCAAAGCAGGGGCTCTGCGTATGCTGGTGCTCCTGGGCCGGAGACAGCCATCTGCCAACAAGGCCCCCTGACCCCTAGTAAACTTCTATCTTGCATGCTTGGATACTTTTTTAGCTTCCGCTGCCAGTCACAGTGGCCAGCGCCGGCCTGAGGCATGGGCAGTCTGTGCAGTGATCCAGGGCCTGCTGTCAGAGGGGGTCCACAGGTACCAGTGCCTGCCTCGACTATACCAAGAATATTGTTTTATGTGGGCTGGGCGGCTTCCATGTACTAAGCTTGGCTCCCAACCTCCTATGGCTCTCTAGAGACCAACACTCACTCCCCTCGGACTCTACAGGCCCCTTAATGACTACTTATCACGTTCTTTCTTCAAGCACAGCATTTAAAGTGGGGGGGGGATTCATAAGGGGAAGCCCATTTAAGTGACCATTGTTTTGGAGATGTTTTGTAACGTTTCTGTGTTAAGAAATGCAAATAGGCATTTTTATTCTGAAAGCACACACAAAGCCCCAGTTAACAGCCTAAATCTGCACTCCCCTTTGCCAATTACAATATATCACACAAAACATAGAATGTGATTTTTTTCATCCCATCATATATGAACCCTGCATTTGTCAAACACAAACACAAACACAAACAGGTAAGCTTTTCACACATTACATTTTGTTATACGTCTGGAAAATACAAAGGCCATTTGTTTGCCTTTTGCTGAATTGCATTCTGGTATTTGTAGTAATAATGCCACAATTAAACACTTTTAGCTTAACATGTTTCTGTCAGGATTTAAATATTTGAGTGGGTAACTTGCTATGGTATGTTTACTTTTCAAGTCATCTTCATAAAGCAGATGATTGTTGAAAGCCAGACATGGGGTTGAGGAGGGGAAATTATGAGAGGGCAGGTGAGTCCTGAAAATGTGCACAGGATGTGCATTAATGAAGCTCTCTTTTCATTTTGTAGTGAGCATCACTTGATAAGCCTAGTTATTATTTGCTATTAAATATTAAACAAAAGCATATAACTAATTTGGACAATATTTGTTACTTTTTTATTTTTACATTTGTAAAGCACACTAAGCTGGGAGGCATCGAGACGCTAGTATTGCCCAAACATACACACAATAAAAATAAAAAGCAATTGTTAAACTTCTGCAAAAACAAGTTAGTTTCAGTTAGCAAAACACAATCACCAACACAATCACCATATTTCTGCAATGCCTTCCATAGATAGTGTTTTCCAACCAAAGTTTCAAGACCTTTTGCATACGGTAGTACTACGAATTCGATCTGGGAAGAGATGTGTTCAAGTTCCTGAATTGCAGACCGGTCTCAAATAACCAATGTGCTCCCCGCCAAATCCTTTTATCACACTGTGCCTTATCTGCCAAAATGAAAAGTCTGTACAAGTGTACAGCTGACTGCGACTTCAAAAAACATTCCTCACTCCTGATATTGCCACAAAGTTAAATATTACTATTGACAATTCATATACTGGGCGTCACAGCGTATTTGTCTATGGCAAAATCTTTCTGTTTAACTTCCCATGAAACCTTTGCGCAATAAAAATTCATTCTGTGATATCACTGATGTCACTATTTATGGAAATTAAGGGGGCCCACAAATTATTTGCCGCTCAGGGCCCTGCAAATCCTAGGGTCAGTGGCACCTTACCCCACTAAAAGGTGAAATCCTGCCATAGTGGCAGACTGGAATCGGTTGCAACCAGCACACCATTCAGGCTCTTAGTTTTCTGGCTTGCTGCAACCTGCCTAAACATGAGAGTGTGGTGCCTGCTGAAGACGTTCCCTAGCTGAGGACATTGTTGCAGGCCGCTCCCCAACATCCGAGGCCATACACTGATACTGAGGTGGGCATTCCCTGCTGGAGCCATCGATGCGAGTGGTGGGGTGAAACAGCGGCCTGGAACCATTATTACATGGATGCAGTCAGCACATAGAAGGCTAGGGCTTAATGGGGCTGCCATAGCCTTACATGTAGCATATAGGGTGCTAGAAAACTACATGTGTCACTTCCTAAATTCAAGCACGGAAATCGCGAACAGAATACAAATGAATGGCTATGGGCAGAGAGAGAAGACCCAATAACCACATACATTCCTTAATAGTGGTGTAACTCCTGTTTTACGCAACAGATGTGTCACCCATAAAAATTGCGAAACATTGATTACGCAATAGTAGAAAGCAAAAGCGGTTGGAGCGATATGAGGAGATGTGGGTCGGGGGGTGGGGTTACGGAGGAGACAAGAGTCTGGGAGGGGGAGTGGTGATAAGGACATCAGTAAGCCAGTGTACGAGGGGTACATGGGCGGAGGTTCCGGGGCTGTCCCCACAGAGTTTGGGGGGCGGGGGTAAGGAGATCCGTTCCACATCTGCTGTTGAGTGTTGCGAAAAGGATATTTCATTGTCATCTCAATCAACATTAATAGCTTCTGTCAATGGTGTGTAACGTGTTATTTACAGGACACTCACCTGTCATTGAAATGGACTCATAGCGCTTGAGGTAGTCTGGGATCTCAGAGGACCGTAGTCTGACATTCCATAATAAATGTCACTGTGTAAAAGCATTGCCAACTGGAAGCATTCGGCACATTCATACTTTTCACATGGCCATTAACATAACATTTCACAAAGAATAGCATACCCATAGGTAAACTATAGAAACATAGACATTATTGGTGCCTGCCAGCATAGCAATGCTGCACTTGTATTGTGTGTGGCTGTGTTGTGGTATTTGCTACGCTATGGCAGCTGCATGACTGGCCACATTGCATCAGAACCCCATGTAAGGCGAAGTGGCTCTGCAGTTGGAATGCATGTGAGGTGTCAGTGGCCAATGGAGATGGTTGGGCCTAAGCAATCGTCTATAGATTGAGCGGGGTCTACGTTTTCACCATACTATTGCGTAATATGGCCCGGCAAGGTATTGAAGGCCTAGGAGGCATGCATGCCATGGACCGAATACCAGGATTAAAGTCATGGAAGGCACAGAAGCGTAAAATGAATCTAAGGAATAAACGGCATAGCAGGCATGAAGGGCCTAAAGGGCAGGCAAGGCTTAAAAAGGCATGGTAGGCTTGATAGGCATGGAAGGCATCTAGGGGATACAGAACATGACAGGCAGAAAAGGCATAGGAGGGGGTGAAAGGTGCCATGGAAGGCATACGAGAATTGCAAAGCCTGAAAGGTAATGAAGGATTAAAGGCATGGAGAGAATTAAAAGGCATAGAAGGCTTTGATGTCATGGAAAATATAAGCGAGCATAAAGAGCAGAATGTGGTCTTGCATTCATAAATTGCCGTTCTTCCACATAAGGGGAAAGTGAGGAGGCATCCAGTGCCTTCCTGTTTGGGGGTTCTGGGGTCTTCCTCCGTCTCTGGTTGTGGGTGCCTAGGTCTAGCTTTGTCTACGTCTGCCCTTTTCAGAAACAGATGGGCAGCACTATAAGCCCTGGTGGTTGATTGTACTGGGCCACTGGGGCTGTGCTCAATGTAGGAGTATCTCCTCCTTTTGGGCTTCGGTCTGGCCATGGGTTGGCATCAGCCAGTCTCCTTGCCTATGCTGTCTTTGGGTCGTGTGGCTGATTCTGGGTGCTGGTAGCTATGCCTCATAGTCTGACCTGTCTGATCATGAGATTCTGAAATAAGCAGTAATTCATGTGCATCATGACCATGGTTATGGTGGCCTCACACTGTGTTGGTGAACCAGCGACTCTCCCCCCTCATCTAAAAAACAAGTTGGCTGAGGTTGAAGAAGACTGGCCTGTTAGCTGGCTGGCCACTCAGATGGAGAAGTCAGACTTCTTTGGCTTCTGGGAGCTAGCAAATACACTTCACCTGGATCTCACCATCCAGCCAAACAAGTAGGAAACCTGCCTGGTAGGTGGGACCACAGTGGCGAGTGCTACATGCTAGTGTCAGAATTAGGATTTTACATTCGTGCCCATATTGTGCCTATTTTTCATAAGGCTTATGACTATATTTCTCCCTGATAGTGGATTTAATACTGCCTCAAATACATAGATGCTTACAGCAAAAGTGTAAAATCTCATAAAGTGCTAAAACAGTGCATAAATGCTGACAAAAAGTGCCAGCATTTTGTCAGCATTTATGCACTGTTTTAGCACTGTGGCTAGCTATGTTGAAGAAAATCCAGTACCCATTGTTTTAGGGTTATTCACATAAGGACATTCTCCTTATACATAGACTATATAGTGTTTACTCACGCAGTACCAAATTGGAATGTTCTTAGAACTTTGTTTGCTTGTTTGTTTATTTATAATGCGCGCCAGACCCAGGGATAACAGGACGCAGAGGAAACAAGAAGACCTTCAGTTTAGGTTACAAAGTAGAGTGTGGAATACAAGTCAGCATAAACAGATACGTAAAGTACACAATATAGTAAGAGTATAGATACAAGTGATACACAAAAATAGCACTGTACAGACGGGACAAAATAAGTAAAACACTCTGAAAACTATTTACAATGCAGGTGAGCTATAGGTACATTTTACACTACTGGTCATTGTCTTGGAGCCATTTGATAAGATTCTGTCTGAAGTGAACATAAGTTTCGTCAGTTCTCAGGGTGGGCGGCAAGGAGTTCCACAACTGTGCTGCTTTGACGGGGAAGCTACTGCCCCCTACTTTAGAAATTTTAAATCTTGGCACAGATAGGAAATTGGTATTAGCTATTCTAGTAGGTCTACTCAATGTTTGTCTGTTGACTCTCTTAGTAAGGTAAATAGGTGCCACGTTATTTAAGCATTTGTACGAGAGTGGGGCAGTTTTCATTCTGATTTATCACTCGTGGAGAGCCAGTTGTGATGCCTCCTAGTTACTGAGATGTGCTCTTTCCTGGCTAAATTTAGGGCAGCTCTAAGGGCATTATTCTGTAGTATTTATATTCTCCTGACCATGCATTTATTGGCACTTATATAGAGGGAGTTCCAGTAGTCCAATTGGGACAAAATAAGGGCTCTGGCTAGGATAAGACGGCTGTTCGTGGATAAGAATAGTTTGCCCGCTCTACTTAATTTGCATGTGTATGCAGTGGCAGGTGCCATAGAGTTTACTTGTTTGGTGAATGTGAGGGTGGAATCGAGGTAAAAACCTAGTGTTTTGACCTCTTTAGCGACTTTGATGGAATTCCCATCAATGTTAAAAGAGGTGTAATCAGGGCCACATTTTCTGAGGTTGGAAGTAGTACCCAGTATAATAAGCTCTGTTTTGTCATCATTCAGACATAGTCAATGGGTAGCCATCCATGCCTGATTGATGATTTAAACTCTATTTACCAAGGCCAAATTCTTATCATAACCCCCAGAAAGTGGTAAGAGAATCTGAGTATCATCTGCATATTTCGTGTAGGTGAGAACCAGATGGTCTAGATCATCGAAAAGGGTCTTGGTAAATATGTTGTACAGAGTGAGTGAGACACACAAACCCTGGGTCACTCCGCAGGTGATAGGGATAGGGTCTGCGGCAGCTGAGGGGGAGAGGACTCTCATCATCCTATTGCTAAGGAATGATTGTATCCAGACTATGGCCTCCTTGGAGAAGTGTGCTGCTGAGTCCAAGTGGCTGGATAAGAACTTGTGGTCCACAAAGTCAAAAGCAGACAAAAGGGCAAGAAGGAGAAGCAAGGCTGATTTTCCCTTGCCCCTAAGCTCATCAATTTGGGCCTAAAGATCGATAAGTGCTGTTCATGTGTTTGTATACATTTTATGACTAAAACTTAGTCTATTTTTATGAAAACGTGTTTATTATATCAATAAAATATGTATATATGATTATCACTACTGACCGAGCTTGCCCTTCCTTCCACCTATCTGAGTTAACTGTATTTGTATTTAAATTGTTGACTGCCCGTGTGACCACTTATTTTGGTTCTTTGATTCTTAACATTCCTCACGTCCACATTGAAGGGGATACCCATCCTTTTGTTACAAAAAGGCCAGAAGCCTCACTGGTGTTATTTTTCCCTTTTTCACTTTCTCATAGGGTTATTAGAAATGTAACTGACTGTCTATCTTGGAATGATTGATAACCTTCTATCAGAAAATAATGTATATGTTTGTTCTATATTTTGGCAATGTGCTTTGTTCAGTAACACACATAACAGTGTTTTTATTGTTAAAAAAAATAACATTTTTAAATCTTAAAAAGAGCCAGTTTACAAATGTAGTGCAATTCAATTATTTCATTTCCTTGTTATTTGTATAGATTATTTTGCACAAAAAAACCTCTGCTGCCTCCTAACTCAAAATACCCCTTTATTTCTTTTGGTCATGCAGCTGCTAGCAATGGTTGCTGAGGCTTAAGCAAACACACACCCAACAAGGTGACCCTCACCCGCATAGAAAGGGCCTGAAACAAAAAGTGTGGCAGAATGAGAGATAATGTACAAGAGAGAAAAAACACAAAGTGAGATAAAGCAGCATCGAAAGGGAGTGGGAGTCCTAGATTGGCATATGCTATGTCAGGTTGTGACGGATTGCCATTTGGCAAGGGTGTAGAAGCACTAGCTTTTTTTTTATTTGTATTCATTTATGCAATGATGCAGGTAATTCCATTTCTGAGTGGGAAATTTGCTTATCAGATTACCCTTTCATAAGCTCCATGCTGAAGACACAGTGTGTACTTGTGTCCTGCTGCATCAGTGTCCTGATTTTCAGTGCCTTCCCTACCAGTGGCACAGAACATGTCCACAGGTCACAGGAGCCCATTTGACAGCTTCAGTGAGAGCCAAATCTCTGCAGAATAGGTCTGCAGTGCAGAGGCTGCATCTTGAAATAAAAGCCAGACATGAGTTATGGTATGGTGGATTGCATTGTTCTAATTATTACAGCAACAGCATTGTTATATCACACATGTGTCAGCCCTGTGAGCCCATGCTCGGATGTGTTAGGATTATGTGTATTCTCACCAGACAGGCTGGACCTTGCCACTCCTGGCATGACTGTAGCCTTGGTGGATTGCCTCTCTTTGCTCCTTTGTAAGGCCAGGTAACAACCTTCCCAGAAGACAGCCACTCCACAGGAAGCTGGCCTGAGAACAGGAACCAAAGGGCATGCCAATTCACAAAAGGTTTGGCCTTACACGAGGGTGCTGCATTTCAAATGGTCTTTGATCATAAATAGAAGCATGTGGAACAATCCTGTTCCAAACGTTAAAGTACTCATCATTAAAAAAAAATTCAAAGTGTGTCTAGTCTTCAAGTTTAATTCAGAATATTGTGTTTACAGTTTGATTCACACTATCAGGGGCAACTGTTGCCAATCACGTGTAAAAGTGAAGGATGTGCCAATTGTGTGCTTTTACTGGCCCATAATTGTTTTTTATTTTCATTATTTCTGTATTTGTTCCACTAAAGACTGAATGGGAAATATTTATATGTTGCCCTGTTCCCCTTTAGTAACTGTTAAGATGGCAGGGATCAAAATTGGGATTTGTGGAGCAGGAGCTGAAAGTAGCTCCTGGGTGTCAGGTGCTCTTACCAGGAGCTGATTGCCATGGCCCAGGAGCTACTTAGAAAGTCTTCAAAGTGAAGTGTAATTTATGATTCTTTGCATTTACATTTGGCTAAATGTTTCCCAGTGTTTTCTGCTGCACGCACTTGCTCTTTGTCTTCCCAAGCATCTTGCACATTAGTATTTATTTTGTTTTGGGATTCTCAGCCTGGATCTCTCACCCCCCACTCCCACTTGCCTCTCATAGGATCCCTGATTCAGACCTCATGGCCAGAATGGTTGTGTTTGCACAGGAGTGCTTTTAAAATTCTGTCTGGAGCCCTGTGCACCAATTTACCTGCTCTTTTTTTTCTTTTTCTTTTTGGCGTATTTTGTATTTTTTTAATTCTTTATTTATACATTCTGTAGAATAACAAATAACAGTCAAAAACAAAAAACAAAAGACTAGAACTACATGCAGATAGAAATTACATATTTACAATTAATGAACTAGTACAAATTCAGAAATTCATCCCAGATTTTTGCATGTAAATGAAGTTTCCCTTGCCTCTTCAAAATTACCTTCTTTATGCTTGCAAGACAGGTCATCTCATCTATCCAGTCCATAGCTATCGGAGCAATTTGTGACTTCCAGTCTCTTAAAATCATTTTTTTGCATATCAAAGCCCCTCTGAACAGAATTTTTTTCTGAGATAGCGAAAGGGCCTCAAGCAAGTCATCACTTCCTAAGACCATCATTTTGAAGTCTAAATCAATATCCGAATTTAGAATTCATAAACAAATGGTACACACATCATGCCAAAATCCACGAACTTGTATACATTCCCAGAGCATATGTTCTAGACTACCCACCTCCTTCCCACAACTCCAGGAGTCATCAGAATCCAACATACCTCTCTTCATCAGCCTTTCCAGACTCCAATATACTCTATTGAGGATCTTTATTTGTCTTGACCGTTCATCCAAGTTAATCAAACAAAGTTTTAAATTAGCACACATTCCTAGCCACATCTCAGATGAAATCACATAGCCCAACCTCCTGCTCCAATCTTCTCTTAGTTCTGAATTCTCTTTATAGTCTGACATAATTTGATTGCACACCCTACTTGCTATTGATCCTTTGCCCGGTTCCCTTTCCGTAAGAAAGAGATCTACGGTTACATCCCCCCGTCCATTCACTTCTCCAATACAGTGTTTCAACTTTCTGAAATCATCATTTGAATAATTGTCAATATTATATTTTGCACCTAACTCGTCACTATCAATCCATTTACCATCTTTGTTGATATCACTAACCCAATTTATTCCACTAACAAACCACTACGGCCAGAATAAAGTTTTACCCCCTATCAGTAATTGTTGGGTTCAACCAAATAGAAGCATTAGATGACTTTAAAGTCACTACATTTCATGTAGATTCTTCCATGTCTCCCTCAAGAATACAGTCATAGGAGTTTTCCTATTATGCCTACTTGTGGCCGGAAGAACTGCCCTAGGAGGAAGCGGACCCAATAAACTCATTGATCTCGGTTAAGTGTTTCCCAGTGTTTTCTGCCGCACGCACTTAGCCTTTGGCTTCCCAAGCGTCTGCCGCATTAATGTTTATTTTATTTTTGGATTCTCAGCATGGTTTCTCTCCCATCCCTCCCCTTGCCTCTGACAGGCCCCCTTAATCCAGACATCTTGAGCAGAACACCACTATTAAGGGGTTTTCCCAGGGTAGCCTTGCCCGGGCAACCACTAAGGGCTACAGCTAAGGGCAGCTCCTTCCCAGAGCAGCTCCCACCGCCTGTCTGCCCTTGGACACCTGAAAAAGCATCCGACAACAACAACAAAGGTAAAGTAGCATAGGCAATGAGCACAGCCATTACTGTGCTCAATTAAAACTGTGCCACTTCTTCATTGCTATCATTGAATCAAAACATTGTGTAGATTACCTTCTACGCTCCTAAAATAGCCTGATAGATGTGCTTAGAGGGCAGACAAAGTGTTGCATGGGGATGTATTTTGGGGAAACAGACAATGTGTTGGAGTAGATCTGAAGGTTGGCCCATTGGAGGTGGCCAATATATTGCACTTAGAAATGGGAGTGTTAGCCAAAAGGTTGCACTTAGAAGAAACATTGGGGGTAGCCAATGTGCTGCAATTAGAAAGAACCTTGCGAGTGGCCAATGTGTTGCACTAGAAATGCAAACGATAGCCAGTGTGTTGCAAATGGAAATGTGAGGGTTAGCCAGTGTTGCACTTAGAAATGTGAGGGTTAGCCAATGCATTGCACTTGGAAATGCAAGGGTTAGTCAATGTGTTGCCCTTAGAAATGTGAGGGTTAGCCATTGGCCCTCATTACGACCCTGGCGGAAAGGGGTTTACGCCGGCGTAAACCATGGCCCCCCTTTCCGCCTGAGTACGAGTTCCCGTAGCGCCATGGTGATTTTTACGCCTGCTTTTTGCAGGCGGAAAAATCCATGGCGCTAAGGGACTTGTTGTTAATTACGCCACCGTAATTTACGGTGGCGTAATTAACGCCTTCCCCACTCCCATTATGCCCTATGGGGCAAAAATGGGAATGGGGAAGGGTAAATGGGGATTGGGGACTTACCGCCCCGCCAAGGTCGGAATGGGGCGGTAAGTCCGCCAACCCCCATGGCGGAGTTGGCAGCTTAGCGCCATGGACCATGGTGCTAATAGCGCCATGGTCCTCCGCCAGGGTCGTAATGAGGGCCATTGTATTTCACTGAGGAACTTGAGGGTTAACCAATCTGTTGCACTTCGAAGGAAACTCGGTGGCCGATATGTTGCACTTGGAAGGAACCTTGGGGTTAGCCAATGTATTGCACATAGAAACGTGAGGGTTAGCCAATGTGTTGCATTTAGAAGGATCCCTGGGGGTGGCCGGGTTTTGCACTTAGAAGGAACCTTGGGGTTAGCCAATGTGTTGCACTTAGAAATATGAGAATTAGCCAATGTATTGCACTTAGAAATGTGAGGGTTAGCCAAACTGGCTAGTGCACCCAGAGGACTCTCTCACACGGACAACCTGATCAAACAGTGGCATCAATAACAAAGCTGCATCAGAGCCTCAAGGTACGTATAAACAAACCACTTCGGTGGACATCTGCCCACACGCGACATCTACCCACACACACACACACATCAGAATTCAACGATGACCTATGACAAATTCCATCTAGCTGGGCACAGAATGTTATCACCTCCTTACACTAGATGAAGCCTTGACACCTTTGCCATCAGAATACAGTGATGACCTATGGTAAAATTCAGTCCAGCTGGACACACAAAGGGTCTCTTGCACTCTCACACTCTCCTGACCTCCCTCAGCACATGACCATATGCCTGATATTTTGGGTTGCTTACTGGAGCCTGGCCAGCCAACCTAATTACTTATCTTGGCCAAATGCAGACACGCATTGTAAGCCTTTACTGAGAATTTTCCCACACTCTGGACAGCGGTCCCCGAGGGCGTTCTCACCACAAGCGTGTTGAGACAAAAGTAATGGGAAAAGGTGCAATATACATGACTATTACTGTACAAATGTACGTTCCTGGGACACATCTGTCAGGTTCCACAGGTAAACTTTATTCCAGTTACACTTAATATGGTACACATGAACCACTGGGTCCTACCTCCCAGGCTGGGCCACACCAAAAGACATCCCCTGGAACCTTCCCCACAAGCGTTCCTGCAGTCACAGGAAAACATTCTCTCAGTCACACCAACATTCTCTCAAGCATTCCCATGCACCTGCATTCACACCAAGCACGATGCAACACATCTCCCTCCTTCACACACACACACACAATACACAAAAGAAAACATACAGGGGAGCACTCATACGAGCCATCTTTTTATGAGAGATGCAACTCAAAACACATACAGAGGGCGTCCCCCCAAATACTGCTGTGCCTCCAGCTACAGCCATTCATACCCGCAGAAGGCGCCCCCCCTATCTACCCACACTCTACTTCTCTAATCAGAAGCGGAGGGCATCCCCCAACATACTGGATGTGCCTCCAACAGTACCCACTCATTCTTACTGAAGACTTTCCCCGCTATCTACCCATACTCCAATTCACATAGTCAAAAGAATGGGAAGGCGCCCCCCCTTATTCACAAATACATCTGACCCATTTCTCACCACACCTTTAATCTGCATGTCTGCACAATACCCATTCCTCACTTCATTTTATTCCAGCATGTATACACAATGCTCATTGACTAAACCTCACACCGGAGGAAGGATCCCACACGGTCGCTATACACTCAATTGTGTTGGCGTGGTGTCTAATATGCTAGAACAATGACACTTTCAAGTTTGACATTGCACTAAATATCCCCAAAGGAAACATCTGTTGACCTGGACTTCCTTATACAGGTCACACTAACCATACTACCACTGAATTTTTTTTTGTTCAAAGTTTCTACATATCCTACACTTAATGAGATGAGAATCGCATCCTAAATGTCCATAGCTGACTAAACGCAGCTCTAACCTGAAAATTCTCAAACACGTTAGTCCCTATGATTATGTTCACATAACATCTAACCACTTCCACTGCACCTGCATAAATACGTATTATCATGACAGACACTGTGGTACTTGACCTAAAAGTCCATGTTGCCCTGCACACCAAAAGCCCAAGTTCTGCCAACACCCACAAGTCCATGAAACGGGTAACTACTATAAAGCTACAACTTCCTCAAAAGAGTTAAGCTAATGCATTCACCCTGATCTCTCTCACTTGTCTTATCAGCGTGACTATTTATCTAACATGCAATACAGAACTCGTCACCAGCATTCCATTCCACCGTATGTAACATTTCTTACCACTTTACCCATCCAAAACTTGAAACACTTAAATGAATAAAATATGGCTAACGACCAAAATTTCTTTTCAAAACACAGGTTTTTACAAAGGATACATTGCCAACCGCTTCTCCAACAATGCAGGATACAAAGAAAAACAATGATGCAGGTTCTTGTCCCCTCGTCTTCTTTTACATCCATCACGTTGGGCCTCTACACAATAGTCTAGGGTGGCCAACTCTTTGATAGTCTTTGGCGGAAACTTGCCTACAAGGCGGTGATGAATTCACGTTTGGCCCACCCCTTTTTTTAATTTAAATTGTTTTAATGGCTCTTAATTCCTAGCTCCTTGGGAAGTGATGGTAACGTTTTTTAACTACAAACATGACCATCACGACCTCAGGAACAAAGCATTAGCATTTGAATTAAGCCAGGTGTCAGAGCGCTACAGCTCGACCTGTAGGCTCAAAAGGAGCCAGGGCTGCAGAGCCGCCCTTAGAAAGAAAGCAGCAGGCAGCAACGCCATGCTGTGTAAATGGCCACTTCAGTTTGCAGAGTGGCTGTGCTGGAGGCAGGTTGTTCCAACACAAATTGGGACAACCTGCTTCCCACACAGCCACTCTGCAAACTGCGGGACAATCCCGTGAAATCTGGGACAGTTGGCCACCCTACAATAGCTTAGCCAGCTTTTGGTAGGCCCGCACAGGTTACAACACTCAACATTTCCCCTCTGGCATCCGCTTCCTTACGCAGATGCACGACGCAAGAACAATTTACTTCAAAGAGGCTGCATTGCTGGTTGAGGCCATAACGATATTTTTCCCCTTTCCCTCTTTTTTTTTCCGAGTGTCGGAAGCCTCATTCCTGTAACTTTACCATCACTCACGGGTATTTCAAACTTCCCTTCATCGTTATCCGCCGCATGGATTGCGAATAACATAGCCCTCATTTCCATTTCATTTACAATGTTATGTGTCCAGAATCTGTCCCTCATTTCCTTTACACCATATGCGTTCGGAATCTGTCCCTCATTTCTTTTACAACGGCATACTTGCCAACCCTACCGATTTAGGCGGTAGGATACTGCTTTTTAAGCAGTCCTACCGCCTACAGATTTGTGTACCCAATCCTACCGCTATTTATAGTGGCAGGTTTATGTCCTCACCAGCTCTGGCTTTTGCATTGGAGTTGGGCCCTAACACAGCTGTGGAACTGCAGCGAGGGAGAAGTCAGTCTGTGTGTGCGAGTATTTTATTTTGATGGATGATGTTGGTGTATGCCACCTCTGTGACTGATCTGCCAGATCAAGTCATCAGTACAATTGTGTGTCATGCTTTAAAAATATTTCCGTTTGCAGTTTTGAAGTGAACCTAGAAGTTGAAAGAACATGCACTTAATTTTTCAAATTTCTTTTTTTACAATTAATTGCTAGTTTGTTATTCTTAAACCTAAGGAGTAAAAGTAAGTGCAACAGTGTTTCAAGGATGGACGACCTTTGTCATATTTTATTTTGTTTACATTTGTTTTCCGTATTTCTGAGAGTCGGTAGTTAATATTTCTCTGCTCATCAACTACCCACTTTATGATTTGCTTGACTGTTTTAAAATTCTTGTTTTTTGCCTCTTTACCATGCCCCATTCTAAGCATGTTACGTTCAAGGTGACATCATGTTTCTAATAAGTATTTTGACAGCGCAGACTACAGTTTTAGGGGTGGAGGACATCATGTCTGGCTATCTCATAGTTTTTATTGACTCACTAATTCGTTTGTGTACACCGAGCCGCTTCTGGGTTAGTGTGTGAATGGATAGCTGAAGATGCATGTGTTTCTGTGTGCAAAGTTTATGAAGAGATTGACAGTGGTATGTTTGAATTGGAATATTAGGTATTGTTAATGAGGTTAAGGCTGACCACAATGGAATAAATGCCCTGTCAATATCCTCTGTATTAAGATTGTTGGCTTAATTAATAGTCCCCCACCCCTATATCCTGCTATGTTCTATTGTTTATTCAGTGTATTTGTAAATTATTTACCTTAGACTTCTGTCAGTTTCCTTTTCTTGCTTTACTAGCTTTGGACCTTTGTTCACTGGGCGACCAGGTGTAAGGTTTGTGGCGTTTATTGTTTTAGGCTGTTTTACTTGTTATTTGACAAAACAGTATGTAGTTGCAACTGTTCTTTTTCTTCTGTGTGTATTTAAATTCTGTACTTTTAAATAAAGTTTAAAAAACAAGTACTGGTAAAGTCAACAGTTTTGGGTTTTGTGTAGACATTGGATAAGAATTTTCCAGGCAATACTACAATGGTGCTACCCCTTCATAGATGACAAAAGCTGGGAATGTTGCGATTACTTAGGCATATGATGGCTGGTAGTGCCAAGTACATGCCTATATAATTACTATACACAAGCCAAAAATGTTACTGTTGCCAATGCATGTTTTAATAGGAATACAGTGCCAGGAACAGATGCAAGAACACACATTTGCATACATATTAAGTGGTTTAAGGCGCGCTTTGTTGAGTCATTTTCATTACACCAGGCCCTTGTTTTCAGCTGCAAAAAAGCAATTACCTTTCAGTAGAATGCTTAGTAATAAGATCCGGGGGGGCAGGAAATGGGTAGGAATGGCCATATGGACTAGAATGACCATGAGTAGTCAATGGCTGGATAAAAAGTGAAACACAGCCTCTGTGACCCTACTCACACACCATCTCTCTGTTATCTTCACTGCCAATGCCAATAGTTTCGACATGTAGGCAGCACGCACAATGCCACCTAACCATTTGCGGCCCATATCTATCTGCCTCCTCACTTAAATGGAAGTCTAACTAGTCTGTTGCATGCAAGGGGACTATGCTGTCTGCCTCTGAGCTTGGGTGGATACCCCTGCTACGTTTTTCTTTTTTCAATGTGGTGCCCAAATGTGCAGAGCACAATGATAAGAGGCCGGTGGTGTGTAGGAAGGTCAGCCCCACTGCTTCTCATCATTGTACTATTAGAGTTGGAGGCTCTGAGTAACAGGAGAGGAAATCCCTCCTCTTCAGTCAGCCAGTGCGCTCTGTGTGAGGAGGATGGTGGTCGTGGATGGTGTTGGCATGCTAAAGGTGCGAGCAGGAGGTAAGTCAAATGTAAATGTTTATGGGTATGTTGTTTAATGTGTTTGTATGCATGCATGTGTGAGTGTTTGCTTTTAAATGAGCATGCATGCAAGGAGTTGTCGAAGTGCTGTATGAATGCACATGTGAGGTGTGTGTGTGTGTGTGTGTGTCTGGCCTGCTGCACTGAGTGCGTGAAGGGGCAGCAGGCATTTAGTTGTGGGGTTTGGGGATGTATGAAGTGGCAAAGTAAATATGATGAGTGCTATTACAAAGCTAGACTGGCATACCTGAGTGCAGCCGATCCAGAATTACTTTCTTACTTTGGTATTGTATATTACATAGCTAGAATGGCATTATTTGGTGCAGCTAGTTTATCTATATTTTCCTAGTGTGGTGTTGTATGTTTTACTGGGAAAGGTTAAAGCAAACATGAGGAGTACTTTTACATAGCTAGACTGGCATACTTGGGTGCAGCCAGTCTAACTATAATTTCTTACTCTGTCATTTTATTTTTTAATGGGCACCAAATGTAAAGCAAACATGGTGGGTGCTCTTACATAGCAAGACTAGTCTTCATTGGTGCAGCCAGTTTGAATATACTCTTTTTGGTACATGGCTACTGTGCATCAAGGGTAAAGTAAACAAGGGTTATTACATGGCTAAACCGACCTCCATTGATGACACTGGTTTGGCCATATATGATTACTGTAGCATTGCATTTTGTGGTCATCAACGGTAAAGCAAATATCATTAAGTGCTATTACCTGACTACACTGGCATACTTTAGTGCAGCTAGTCTGGACATATTTTCTCATGGTGGCATGGCATTTTTGGCTGTCATATCAAATAAGAATATTTGGTAATAATGGCATGTATTGGTGCACTCTGCATACATATGCATGGGCACAACCAGCATGAACATGTTTTGTTTACTGCTGTATTTGTGGGGCAAAGGCATCATGAAAATGTGTTGGAAAAAGCTCCTGTGCACTGTTGACTGCCTCGATTGCATTTTTTTCATGTGCTATCATACAAAACCATTTGCAAACTGTGTGGCTTTTACCCTATTTTTCACAAAAGTGTGCTAGACAGTACAGAGTTTTATCCCATTATTTAAAAAATGTTCTCGGAAGGGAGTAACTGCTCCCCCAATGTCCCTTAGTTGGCTGGGGCTCCATCACTATACCAATGGCTCTCACATATTCCAGACAGACATTTAAAACATGGAAAAAAAAATCACCAGCCGCCACTGCACTTAACAGCAAAACTAATAATACTGACCACAATTCTCACAGCTCACTCATTTGGTTATGTGACTTCTCAAGATGGATCAGAACATGCGAGTAAGACAAACACTTTTTGTGCTCTGATCAGTGTCACATCTCGTGTGAAGTCATTTCATTTGATGTCATCATTCTGCTAATTACTATTTTTGAAACTTTAAAAATCCTACCTCTTTTTGTTAACTGAATGTTGGCAAGTATGCAAGGCATGCATCCGCACGCAGTACCTTTCGCAGCCACAACACTAGACTGCAGTCTCAAACTCCTACATCTGCTTCCTTGGCCCCACGACACATCACTGCACAGCGCTCCCACGCCGGGAGGTCCCTTACTCGAATCACTGGCACAGCCAGTATGTTAAAGAAAGTTGAAGTTGCACATTCTATCCACCGCCATCACACACAGCAGCACCGTGACTCATCACTCTTGATGGGGGCACAGAGGATGACAAAGCTCTGGAGAGGACCTACAACTGTGTGCGCTTTCATCTGTACACACGTTCAGCTCCACCTTGCCCGCTTTCCCTCCAAGCACTACAGAAAGTGCCCAAATTACCTGCCTCTTGGGCACCTTCTTCATTTCTAAGTGCAGTCTTGGCCAAAACGTTTTTTCTAGGAACCACTGTGACACTGGACACCGGACACCAGTCCTCTGAATCTTCTCAGTGTGGACACCAGAGGCATAGCTGCCAACATACTCCAAAGGCTGTCTTTGCAACACTCAGGTACACAGGCTGCACACCTTCGAAGACCCACAAGGGACCCACACAGTAAGGGGCATTGGGGCATCTTTCAGCACACTGCCCTTAACACAGCCGGCAGCCTCTCCCCTAGCAGAAGTGTACCTAACTATTGCCCTCTTCCTTTATCCTGGGGTAATAGGTGAGCTGCTTGTTCAGCACAAGTTAAATGTACATCATCTCTCCCTCTTTCTTCTCTCTGGGGTATGCTAATGCTGCAGCTCCCCCTTTCTCCAGGCCCCGGCTAACCCTCTGTAACTTGAAAGTCACCCTTATCTTCTCTCTGTGCCCTGGGTGATGGGACTTACTTGTGCAGGGGCAACGGTTTCTTTCCTTCTTGTCTGCACCCCCCGCAGTAGACGGGTCAACTTTATCTTCTCTTTTCCACATAGGTTCTTTTCCTTTCCTTGAGACTCGTCGCCAGTGTAGAAATGCAAGTTCCTTGGACACATCTGACAGGTTCCACAGGTAAGCTTTATTCCAGTTACAATTAAGATGGTACACATGAACCACTGGGTCCCACCACCCAGGCTGGGCCTCACCAACTGACGTCCCCTGGAACCTTCATGATAAGCTTTCCTACAGTCACAGGCAAACATTTTCTCAGTCACACCAACATTCTCTCAAGAATTCCCATGCACCTGCATTCACACCAAGCACGATACAACAATTACTACTACTACTACTACTACTATTTAAGGTTTGTATACATCAAATAATGCAATGAAACTGAAGTAAATACCAAACAAACCTTGGAGAACTCCTACAGACTTATAATTAGCCATAAAAAAGTGCCATTCTTTTGGCCTCTGGGGGCAGGCACCTTTCCCACTGCCAAGGTTGGTGCCATGCTTCCTCTTATTAAGTTTTAATAAAGCTTGACTGATCACTACAGGACACTTCTACAACGAGAGGCAGTGGCTTCTGTTCTAATGTATCAATAATGGATTTCACTCTGGGAACAATTTTCCAACTCTTACGTAAAATAATATAATTCTGAAATTGACTAACTCACATGTAGTGCAAATATATTGCTATTTTGCAATGATGTTTTCACCCTCTTTCCTTCTTTCTAACCTTGTTTTCTATGAAGCTGTCATGAACTATCAGACACACCCTTCTGGGCCTCCTGGTCCCTGACATATCGGGGCTTACACTCTGTTGTACTACCAACATGGCCGCAAGCACAGAACGCTGCCTACCAGCCTTCACATCCAATGCAGCACGTTCTATAAAGTAGCCACACCCCTGCGCCCGCGCGTCTCAACGCTACTGTTAGCTGTGGCTAGACTTGTGCACCGTAGTTCGCCTTCACGGAACTCTGTTGTTTCTTGGTTCCCGGACCCTCTGCCTTCCTACTATCCTCTCTCCTTCTTATCCAGCCCTCTTCCTGGATTCCGTGCACCCGCCTCCGAGTGCTCCTCTCCCCTTATCCTGGACTTCCTGGAGTTTCCTATCGATCCCGGCCATCTAAGCTGAACGAACACTGGAAGCCGAAGACGGCCGAGCGGGCTTGTACAAGACCCGAACCGTGAGAAAGAAGACTCCTCCTAAGGATTCCATCAAGCAGCGAAAACAGGTGAGAAAAGGGGAAACCTGGGACAGAATCTCTTTTGGTTTTCTATCTTCTTATTGCCCTTTCTGTCTTTTTCCTTATGTTGTTTTTCATTTTTCTTCTTTTCTTTCTTTATATTCTATCATTCCTACTTTACTTCCTTTCTTCCCATCTTGCCGTCACTTTAACTTCTTTATTCTTGTCTTTGCTCTTTCCTTATTATTCCATCAATCCATTTCCTTTCTTCCTACCTGCTTTTTCTATCTCCCCTATTTCTCACAGTAGCTCTTTCTCTTTCTTTCCGTATTTGGTTATTTGTCTCTTATTCATGTTCCTTTTCATCTTTTTCATTTAATCTGTCTTTATTGCATTTTATTTCTATGTTTCCTCACTTTGGTCTTACTTTTCATCTTAAATTATTTTTTCCTTTCTTTCCTTCTTCACCACTTTTCTTCTTTCCATCCTTCCTTAGACCTCTCTTTACCTTGTTATTTCCTTTATTCCATCTTTCCTTCTTTATTGTTTTCCTTCATGCAAATTCTTGCTTTCTCCTTTTTAAAAAATGTTATTATAATATGATCTAGTTTTACCAAGCAACCTTTCACATACCGTACAAAAAGTCATAAAATGCAGATAAGTCAAATTAATTCAAATCCAAATAAGCGAACAAAAAAATAGTAAAATACATGATTGATAAAATTACCATTTTAAAGTGATAAATTCTGGTTTACATAAAAATGTTAAAACCCCAGTTGACAAAGAAAGCTTGTGCCCACTAGAAAGGCAATTCCAGAAATCGACTGTCAAAAACCCTCAAGGGGTTCCAAATACAGGAGTCTAACATTCTGTACAGCTACACACTCAGTTGATAGGTGCTTCGCAGTTTCAATTTCACCAACGGATTCACACAGAGGGCAGATGTTAGAGATTTCCATATTAAGTGAATGCGCCGATTGTATTTCCGCGGATGCTAAAAGATTGTCTAAAATGCAAAAACATAGACCTTCAATATGCATTTGGGAATTTACAGTGCTACAATGGCATACATCATAACTTTGAATTTGTCTTTGAGAAACTATGGTGCAGGGAATAGCCATGCATCTCTTCATTGGTAGCAATCCAATTGGCCTGAAACAGGAGGTTTTTTTGGAAAGAATAGGGGTCTCCATCAATATAGACCTAGCCTGAATACCATTGGTTAAATCCTGTCAGCGAAGGATCTGAACTCCTTTTCAAAACACGACTCATCAGAGCTCATAATCTCCTTCAACTCTACAAAAAATGTGGCTGCACGAGGAACTAACAGCTTGCAATAAAAAGCAAGCTCTTTCCAATGATGTTAACCTCTAAGTGACACCAGGCCGAGCTAGAATCTTAGGGCCACAATATGGAGCGAGGGTGGGAGATTGAGAGCCTTCTTCCAGATCCAACCTTCAATTAGGTACCACTCAAATGTTCTCACCAAGGAGGTTATCTCTAAACCACATAAAACAGTAGGCACTACCTTGAGTTTATAAACCTCAAACAATGGGAGATTGGTAAAACTACAGTACTTATTATTAATCTTCTTCATTTGACTGGCAAGTTGGGTGGTCCCGGTCTTAATTGAGGTTGCATTCAGTTCAAACCTAAATAAGGCACATTGTTTAACAGAGTTGTGTAGTTTTCGCTATACACCAAGTATATCCATATGGCTTATTCCGAATCCTGTTAAATCTGATCACGTTGGATTTTGCCTCACTAATCACTAGCTCATTGATAGAAGAGTAGGCAACCACTGAATGAATAAGAGGCTGAAGGCCAAGTGGCGTGCGATCTGCGAGGACCACATCGTTGGCATATGCCAACCATGATACTTTCAAACTACCAATCCTAGGACAAGCAAAAACTGCAGAGGCTTAGTGATTACCCAAGTTCGAAAGGTAGAGGTTGCATAGGCACAGGGCCAGGACGCAGCCCTGGCACAGGCCCCAAAAGGTACTAAACTCATTTGATAAAGCACTGTGTCCATTTAGCCTCATCTGAAGGCTTGTATCTTCATGTAGGAAACTGAGGATAGATAAAAGGGATCCCGAAATACCCCATTTATTCCATTTGTACTACAGTAGGCTCTGATTCATATTATCAAATGCTTGGCTGAAATCAATCAGCATCGCATACAAAGGAGGAGCATCTATGCACCAGGCATTCTCCTGGAAGCAGCACATAATAATCCCATCCCTCTTTGTCCCCATCCCTCTTCCAAAAAATAGTCTGATGGGAACCCGGCTGACCCACTGACGGAGCCCTCTCTTTTTTAGCCCTTTCCAGTCTTCTTATATTGTTTCTTTTTTCCATCTTTCCTCCATTTCATCTTTCCTTTCCTTTGTTCCTTCTGACATACTTTCTTTTTCATCAACATTTCCTTAGTCCTTTCTGTCAATTACATCTTTCATTCTTTCCTTCCTTATGTCCATCTGTCTCTTACATATTCTTTCCATCTTTCCTTCTTCCCTTGTTTCCAAACCTTCTCTGCTACCTGCTACCCTTCTTATTTCCTTCCTTCCTTGTTCTTGCTTTCTCTGCTAATCTACTTCCCTGTATTTCATTTCCTGAAAGGGAGAGAAAGAAAGAAAATATACAAAAAGGAAAGGCAGGAAGAAAATGAACAAGACAAAAAGAAAAGAAACAAGCAAGAAAGAAAGAGATAGAATGAAAAACAAAAAAACAGGAAAAAGAAGGATAGATAGAAATAAAATTTAAAATTAGAAAATAAGAAAAGAAATAACAACAAACTGAAAAAAGGAGAACTAAAAAGATCAAATAGAAAAACAAAAGGAAGATGGATAGAAAACAGGAAAAGACGTGTGAAAAGGTCAACTATTGTTGTAAAATAGTATCAATTGAGACAGTGTACCTGTTAACTAATTCAACATTTTAAAATAAAATTATTCATGACAGTTCTTCTTTAATTCTAGACAATGATAAGTACCTTTCTGCCTCATAACATAAATCTAACTACGGTACTAATGCTGCATATGCACCCACTCTGTGGGATTCCAGCAAAGATACACATCTGCATGGTCATTGATAAGAATACATTGCACAGGCTCTATGGATATGAATCCCTATAGCAAGACCTATCACATGAGCAGGAAGTGGACGGCCACATCGTAATGGTGCCCACAAAGTCACATCTTTTAAATGCTGCTAAGTAGTTTATATGGCTATATACTCATGTAGGCGCCACTATTATTCCACCTGTGATGGACTTTGTGTTTTTTCCCATTGATATACACTTACGCACAACCCTCTTCCCATTTACTCTGCATCCCATTCTCTTATTTATTCTAATCCACAGGAAATGCAGGGGTGGCTTGTCCATAATGGGGCAACGTGGGCGCCAAATTGCTGCCATTGCCCATTATGGACAAGCCAAAGGAATCCCAGTGAAAATACTGTGCAGTCCCAGTCGCTCCTGGACTGCCTTCAACTATCAAAGTTTAAGTTCCCCAGTTCAAACACCCAATGGGCCATGCAAGTCCGGGGGCGTTTTGCTTCCCCAGTCTCGAACAGCTGGGGAACTGCAAGCCTAAACATGCTTAAGGGCTGCTGCTGCGCATCTCCACACATTTAGGTTGCCCTGGGTAACATCAAGTAGGTGCCCCACCACCATGGATTCAGGAACCAGGAGGCTCTCGCTGACTGTTGAGTCAGCTTGTGCATAATGGGTGACAGGAAAGGGACCTGCCACCATTGCCCATTATGAATGAGCAGAAGCCAGCCCATTGAAAAGGCTGAGTGCTCACAATTACAGCATCAAGAAAGCTCTCCGGCTCTATTTGGCATGCCCTCAGGAGCCAGCTCTCTGCTTCGTGGTTCCTAACTGGTGTGGACTGTGCTAGAATCAAAAAGGAATCATGGCAGGCGCAGGCCGGACCACGGCTCCAGGTAAGAAAAGGAAATGTATTTATGTTGTAAGAAACCAAAGGGTGTCTCACAAATTAATGCCTTTGGATATGACATCCAGGTGACCAGGAAACAGCCATCGCTTTTGGATGCAGTTCCTGGGAGTGGATCAGTGCGTGAGGATCACCTGGATGAAGGGCCTCTGGGGAGTGGGAGTGGAACACCCGAGGGAGAGACGCGGTATCCCCTTCCCAATTATCCCTTTACCCATTCTCATTTCATGTGTTATTTAAATTTACCCCCCACCCCCTTTCCTACATGAACACAACTACAGGGACTGAGTGCTCTGGTAGACGAACGACTTACACCCAGCCCTTCCATACAGCATGTCCCGACATCATAGTCAGGCAGAGTCAGGCAATTAACCTTAACAACTTACACCAGATTCCCATTACCCTTCCCCGCAAGGATAAAAGGCGGAGCATTGAGAGCACACTACGAGCAGCAGGGCAGCGAGTGAGGCAAGGATCGAAGCAGTGCCGGAGAAGGAGAAAGCTCTTTTGAGGGCGCAGCTGAATCAAGGAAGCCAGATGAAAAGTCACGGGAGAAATCAAGAAGACAAGTACCCTTGACCTGTTTGATAAACGATTGCTGGGCTGTTGAAGACTCGGAAACAGCATGTGTGTGGCGAGGAAGAAAGGCCTTCAGATCCTGTTAAGTGCCTCCGAGATACCAGGGGTCCGCCTCCCTGACTGGACGAGCCTGGGGAGAAGCGCAGCCGGCGTGGTTTTGCCCTCGAATCCACGATTAAAGCCGCAAGCTGAACCTTGCATACAGCTGGTGTTTTGAAGACAACTGTGTGAACCGGGCTGCGTATGAGCAAAGGTTGTGGGCGGAACCAAAGTGTCATTTAAGGCTTTTGATGAAAGACACGAGTAAGAGGAGAAAGTCAAAAAATGTTTTCTTGGAACATTTAAGGAGTGAACACTCTATACTAAGTAGCAGAGTGGTGCGGCACCAGTCAAAAGGTCTCTGCCGGAAAGTATCTTGCGAGTTGAACTATTGAGATTGGATTGACCTTTGTGCTATGAATGAACATTTGAAGTCGGATGAAAAGGAACAAAGTGGTCAGGCAAGGCTAAAAGTCAAATCCCTTGCTCATTCGAAAGTCTTCAGTTGTGTTATATGGAAAAAAGGAAGTTGTCAAAGTGTCAGGTCTGAGCCCGATCGAGGGGGACCTAACGTGATAAAAAGGATGGGAATCCGAGCTCAGCTGAGGGAGATTGCATTGAAAAACTAACAGGGAAGAAAGAATCCGAGCCCGGCTGAGGGAGACCAAAAGAAGTGAAATCTTGAGATTTGTACGTTTTTGTTGTGATGATTCTGGCACTGTGGAAGAAAGACTTAAGAAAGTATCTAGAGACGCTATGCTGAAAGACTCTGATGGATCCAGAAGACTGTCTCCTTCTGCAAGAGAAGTCAGTGTGCTCCAAGTGCCATATTGTTCTGCCCTGTCCTGTTCTAAAACGTGGGGAAGGGGAAGCTATAGTTCAGCAGTTTTTTTATACATTGCAACACCCCCACACCCTTTTTGTTCTTTAGAGTAAGGTTTGGCAATATGTTTTTTAGTATAGGCCCTTTTTATTTGACAAGACATGACCAGGACAGTGTTTTCTTTTGTTTTGATGGTCATAGCTTGCTCCCATTATTAGAACTTAGGTTTCTAACCCAATAATAGTTCAATAAACACCCTGGAACTACATCATTTGTGTCTGTCATACTTGTGATACCATCTCTTCCTTACAATGTATATACATTTGTATGTATGTATGAATGCAAATATACGTTCATGCAAGTATTTGTATCTATAAGTGTGCACAAGTAAATGAGAGAAATGTATGGAAGTAAGGAGTGTGTGTGTGTGTGTGTGTGTGTGTATGTGTGTGTGATTAAAATAAATAAGTATGAATGTGTGACAGAGAGTGGGCCTTTAATTGTGCAATGGGTTATGCCATATGCCCTAACAAGCCCCAGAAAACTTTCTTAACAAACCTCATCAATAATATTGTTTCCCCCAACCCACCATGCAACACCATTAATGTGAAATTGTATACACCACATTACCCATTTCTTACTATAACAATTTGACATCCACACCACATCCAGAAAAAAGGGTGTAATATGTTGAAAACCAATACATGCCATAACACAGAAAACAGGATTTAGAAAAAACAGTAAGTAGATAACCTAACAAAACAGATGCTGGAAAATCTGCCATTTGCTCTACCTGCAATGCAAAATTCTGCACATTAAACCACCAAAATAACCTCCACCACTAAGAAGGCTGCCACACGCTCTGAAAGGAATAAAGGCATAATAATATTCATGCAACACATGGCCCTGCAAGTAAGGAGGAGAACATGGTAGCCACACATATCCAGGATCACACTGTCCCCATAGGGACAAACAGAGTAAAACATCAAGAAACCATATTAGCTGCACCAGCTCACCATCATCTACATACCCCAACTCATTGACAGAGCCATTGAATGCAAAGGAAATATACACACTACTCTGCCACACCATTTGAAGTTGGTAGCTACACACCATTGTTTTAAGAACACTCCTCCCAATACACTGTTGGCATGGTTCATGACCTGATATAGCCAACATGTCCACACATAATAACAAAGGTGGTAATAGCTCCCCTACACCATGCAACAGCACACATGGCTACCAGAAAATCCCTGGGGCAAAATATAATATAAAAAGATGATTTTACCTCTTGGACCAGTTCACAAACACCAATGGCTTCCTGAATCAAACTAAACTGGCTTTCAAACCTTCAAATCAAATAAGTGAACAACTTAGTACATAAAATAACACCCACAAATAAAATTCTGTACTGTATAATGCACATGAACATATGATTATTTCACAGAAAATGCATATTTATAGGCGCGGCTCTAAATATACCTGCAGCTCGAGCCGCAATGAATGAAACACAGAATAGTATTGACGTGCCAACACACATGCTTTTTATAGACTCGACTATTAGAGTGCCTGTCATACATACCCGCTGGTAACCGCGACTATTTGCAAAAAACATTGAATTCAAAATTGTATTTCCACTGCAACAAACTTCAAAAACTGTCCCCACCATACCTACCAACTCACCTTCACTCCTCATAGTCCTCCTCCACTCCCCTAGTGTCTTACAATCTCCCAAATCACTCAACGCATATAAGATGTCACCCCACCCAAAATTCTGGGTAGTTGCAGCTACCACACGTTCACAAACACACAACGTGTCACTTGCTCTAACATAGCCATGGCTACAATGTGGGAGGTGTAGCACCACCCACCAATTAGAAAGTACAACACACACACACACATCATAGATACCCTGCTCATACAAAGTACTAGAAATTCAAACTAGCAATCATTTGCCTGGAAACAGAGAAATATTGCAGATATCATGGCTAGTTTGAAAATTGTGTGACTGATTAGAGACAGTTGGCTGTTTTGGTTGCTCGCTTTTTGTGAGAAGCTAAATATTAACATGGACCTAGGTTTGACAGATTTGACCATTAAATGGTTTGTTTACGGGGAATGCATTGGTTCCAGATTTTTCCAAAACTGTTAAGTCTGATAAATACAGGGCCCCCAGACGTCATTCTAATTCATTGTGGAGAAAATGATAAGGGGAATGTACAAGGGGTGTCCCTTACTTTAATGATGAGACAAGACATGGGAAAACTAATGGAACTATTTCCTCAAACCATCTTTATCTTTTCCAATATCACTCAGAGGCAACATTGGAGGTGGACCACCAAAAGTAATGGTAAAATTGAGAAATCCTGGAGAAATGTTAATAAAGCAGATTCAGCATTCATGACAGACCACAACCAATTATGGATTGCGAAAAACAACATACAGTTCTACATGGCCAATTTCCATAAGCATGATGGAGTACACCTAACCGATGAAGGAAATACAGTGATCCTTCTTAACATCAAAACAGTACTCCTAATGTGCTAAAGATCTACACTCAGTGTACCCCAAAACAGTCCTTTTAAGGACTAATCAACATACATAAATACACAAATACAATAAATAATAACAAAAATGTTTTTATTATACCTGCGGCTACAGTTCATTGACTTTTACCTTAGCCGCAGCTACAAAACTAAGTTAAAAGGGAAACTGACTTCAAGTTTGATACTAGAATCCAACTTAAATGATAAATACTGAACACCACTACTCGTGTACTAATGTAAAGTAACTGAAAAATAACAATCATGAAAAAAATACATAACAGAAAACTAGATAGGCAAACATTGCACACCCACACAACATAATACCATAAATGAGAATACACAACTTAAAATACATTGTGTGGGGCATCTAAAACTAGACTACAATTGCTCCTTTTTATATAAATGTTGATTAACAATTTTCTTCTATCTTTCTCCAAAGTCTCAAATGCTGAAAAGTCTAAAAACACACATCCAAAAGAAAAAAGACTCTCTAATACATACCAGGTCACTGGCCATGGCCAGTGATTTGTCACACCCAACGGGCCATGGCCAGTGATTTGTCACACCCAACGTCACTATACCTAGGCAAAGTACTTAAAAAAAATATAAAACACTGACCCCCCCCCCCAAATTATATAGCCGCAGATACCGGACAACACATATCCTCGGCTATCTGTAGCCTTTTGTAGCCTCGCATATAGGCGCGAATAGCGCAAAAATGGGTGAAAACAAATTCTTTCCTGCCCCCCCTGCCCTGCACCTCACCATGTGCCCCCCTCATCTGTGCCAGCTCCCCCCACTCCCTAGATGGCCTCCTCACCTCCCCTGCACTCTCCCTTTCACCCCAGAGAACATGCTGCTTCTGTGACACTGTTTGCTTTCAGATGTCGGCTACTCGCGGGTATAGCCAAGGCTACAGAAAGCTTTGTGTTGCAAACTTGGTCCCTGACCCCCTCCAACTCCCAAATTTCACTTAGCGCTTTCTAGCCATCCCCCCACCTCTACCCCAATGGCATTTGCATGTTTTATGACCTGCAAATTGCTTTTTACTGCGTTTCATTTTCCCATAACATAGGCTATAGCCTCGATTATCGCTCGAGAGAAAAACAAGATGGCAGTCATTTCATTTCTGAAAACCCTGATCCTGCAATGCACCATGGGAGATATAACTACAATTTTTGGGGAAGGGGGCACCCCCTTCTCCGTCAGATTTTAAAATAACCACAGCACGGAATAAACCCAAATCACACATGGCGTACAAGTCAATGCTTCATGCCCAAGTTGTTTCGGACCTGGTCCAAATCCATCCAGTGGTTTTGGGCTGTGCACTTTGCCAAATTGACCTTTTTTGTCTATGGGAAAATAAATGGGAAGTAGGCCGCTCTTTTGGAAAAAAAACCTTTTTGGGATGCTTAATATCTTTTTTATTTTTTAACAAATCTTTATGAAACTTTGCAGTCTTGGGGGTCCCGCAGACTTTTAACCACTTTCATAATTCCGGCCAAGTCTGTTACTCGAATCATAAGTTATTAATGTGTCTCCGACTCACCTTAACTATCACTATGGCCGCCCTATAATGTATAAAATATATATATAGAGAGAGATAGAGAGAGAGAGAGAGAGAAAGAGAACAAAGAACATTTCTGTTCTTAAGCAGGGATGGCACACACGGGTAAAAAATAAAACTCCAATAAGTTGATTCCATGAATAAAGTGCCAGACTTCAAAACCATCCTTAAAATATACAGATTTTAATCAGACATCCAGTCATGCATAGAAAAGAAACACAGTACAATGCATTTCTTAGCACTCTTGCTACTTGATCACGTATATTTCATGGTTTACAAACTAACGTTTAAAATACCACTATGCCATCTCTATGGTTTTCCTCTCATTGTCCGCCTTTCCTTTCTTCTCTTCAATATTTCGAATGTTTAAGTCATTCTTTGTTGTTCTTGCCGAAAGCCACTTCAGATAAGGCCATATACTCAATACATACAGTCAAATGTAACCGGCATTTAGGAGATATTTATGCTGCAGAACTTTTAAATGCATAAATAAAGTAAAACGTTATTGTTGACTGCGTTATGGCACCAATATAAGAAAGGCGTTGCATGACATTATTATGACTGCAATTGCGTCTGGATTGCATGGTGTTTTTGAATGGAAAATGACTTTTATACAGAATGAAGTCAAACCTTCCGTGAAATAGAGATCGCTAAAATAGAACTATATGGAACACATCTTTCAAAACATCCATAAAGGTAGAATCGATGTAAAGATATATCCATGCATGAACAAAAGAGGGTTCCATTGATGTCAACCAGTAACAACCTCTTTCGAAAAAACCTAGTGCAGGAGAAAATGCACAGTGCACATTTACTCTGGTTCATTCTATATATTGGATTTTGGCAAATCGCAGTGAGTATTTGCCATCAAAATGTGTTTCCATTGAAGTCTGCATTGTTAAGCATCATAAGCAAAATACTGTGTATTCCAAAGCAGAAATGTACAACAAATCTAGTTAAAGGTAGCATCCAATAAAAGTGATAGAACGCGCCAGAGTAAAGTTCACAGTGCAATTCTCTAAAGGAGTTCAAGCAGCACAAAGCGATTTATAAAAAATGTAATATAAAACCATACATTCTGAACAATCACATCTAGTTTCAAAGTTACTAAGTGCCAGCAATAAAGTGCATAGTGCATTATAGTCAGACGAATCATAATGCTATGCCAACATACAACCATGCCATCATTAATGCCTTCATTACATTGTATTGAGCTATGTAGTTTTGATTAAAGAAAGATATTTCTTAAAGTGTCCTATGCTTCAGAGTGAAGTGCAAAGTGCAATACCCTAAACTGGACATGTAATCAAATATTCAACATTGAACAAATTATCCAAAGCAACATTGCAATAAAGAGTGAGTCTAAAGAGGAGGACCAGAGAGAAGACACCAAACAATCCAATGTACATTTACCATAGGTATTCAAAGCTCAGTGAATATATCCGGTATTGATATATATTTGCTTATACACTGCTATCACAGCCAGAGATAGAATAATGAGAAAGTATCTTTCCTTGGACGGAAACTTCAATAAGAATTCCTTCCAAGAAGAAAAAACATAAAAGAGGAGGCAGAGGAGGAGTCCAAAAAAAAACCAGAAAAGACCAGCATAACAGATCATAAATAGAGACATAAATAAGAGCACAGAGAGGAGCCAAGGACTCGACTTCAGAAATTAGAAAACCTCCAAAGCCAACAATAGACAAAATAAATCATTGCCTACGATAACACATAAAGTGGTCACCTCAGTCATGTACAGGGAAAATGTACCAATTGATATTCATATGACATATGAAACATTACAGACTTGAGCATATGTCTACATGAAGATCACCAAGTTATGTACCCAAGAAAGTATAGAGTTCTTCATATAAGTTGTGTCCCTTGGGTTATTTTGTTTCAAAACACAATATAAATCTGGTTTCCATTTGACATAATTCAAGTTCACGATTGCCACCACGAGGATTTTCTTTAATTTGGTGTAACCCAAAAAAATCTTAGAAGTTCAACATTACGTTCATGTAAATCTCTAAAGTGTCCAGCCATAGGGTAAAATGGATCAACATTTTTTACCGCTCTCATATATTGCAATATTCTAAGTTTTAATTTACTTATTGTGCTGTCCACGTACCATCGGTTACATGGGCAGATGAGGGCATCCATAACATAATCCGTATTGAATGTAATTCTAGACTTTAGCTCTACTGTTTGACCTAATACAGGATGTCGATAGTTAATTCTGTTTAATGCATGTTTGCAGGCCTTGCATTTAGTAGATTTGTAAAAAACAGCAGAGCTGGCTTTGAGCTAGGGAAGGACATTCACACTTTTAATTGATGAAGACACAACTATTGACAAGTGAATCTTTAATGCATGTGGATTTTCTGAAGGTTATGTTTACCCATTGACCAAGGAAAGAAGATGAAACTTCATCTAATTTCAACACATGCCAATGTCGATGCATCATTTTCCAGATAATGCTGGAGTGCGTACCATATATCAGGATTAATCTTATTTTGGAATGTTTTACTTCTTGAACTCCAATGATTATTCTGTTTGTAGATAATAAAGATACTCTATTTAGATTTTGGGCTTTTTGGTGAGCTCTCTCTAGAATTGCTTTTGGGTATCTTTGTTTGACAAAATTTGGTGCAGTTACCCTACATTCTTTGTCAAAGCATTCTAGTTCAGTACAATTCCGTCGAATCCTTACAAATTCCCCACATGGTATGCTCCACTTTAGTGGCATAGGATAATTGCTGCTAGCGTATAAAGGCATGTTGGAACTTGTGGGTTTGCGGTGAAGCTCAGTTATAATACCTTCTTTGCCTGATTTGACATGAACATCTAAAAAGATCAATGAGTCTCTATTATGTGTATCTGTGAATTTAAGATTTAGGGTGTTCACATTCAGTATTTGTACAAAGTCAAGCCAATCTTTTTCCTCTCCATTCCACAGAACAAAAAGATCGATAAATCGAAGCCACAGGAACAATCTGGTTGCTGTAATAAGTGTTAGCATCCTTCCATTCCCTAAACTTTTCCCACCAGCCCATGGTCAGATTGGCATATGCAGGAGCGAAGCTAGTGGCCATGGGTGTTCCTCGTAACTGATTGTAATAATGGATGTCAAATAGGAACACATTATTTGTAAGACACATGTCTATCATTTCCATTATCATTTGTCCATGTAGATGATAATTTAGTGATTTGCTGTCCAAAAAGTATTGAAATGCTTTTTTTTCCATCATAATGCTGTATAGACATATAGAGCGAGACAACATCCAAGTTCTTTTCCCATGCCATGCCATCAATTTTACTTAGAAAATCTTTGGTGTCCCTAAGATATGATGGCAAGGTAAATACCAATGGCAAGAGAGTCTCGTCTATATATTTCGATACATTCTCAAATGATGCTCCGTTGAAGGTTACAATCGGTCTACCAGGTGGATGGGTAGTACTCTTGTGGAGTTTGGGGAGGAAATAAATGGTCGGCATGATAGGGCATTTTCTATGTAGGAATTTACAGTTGTCTTCACCCAGAATCCCAAGATGTACCCATCTGATTAGGAAGTCCTTGAGTTTGATGTTAATAGCTTCTCTTTTCGAGAAGTTATGCTTGATGTCAACTTTTTGTAATCTGGCTTTTTTGAGATCGTGAATCACAAGATCTTGAAAGGCCTCTACACGTCCCCCATGTTGGAACAGAGGATCACATTTAGACTTAATTTTCAATTGGCTTTTATTTGGCCAATCAGTGTTGATGTTTAAAATTTCCAAATTAATATCGGTATTAGTTTCATTATGGGATTCTGTTAATTCCAACTGTGCCAGACTTAGCAAATAGTCGAGATCTTCAATGGCTAGTTCAGTTCTCCCTTGCAGGTTTTCTTTAGGTTTTTCTTTCTCAGCGGATTAATAATAAAAAATGTCTTCAATCTAATCTTCTGCATGTAATGGTTGAAATCAATTTGAGTTTCTCCATAGTCGAAAAACGAAGATGGACAGAATTTAAGGCCATATTGAAGAACTTTTATTTATTCTTCTGTTAGAGTATGATTCAAAAGATTCACAATGCTATTGTCAATGCCAGGATTGCCTAATTCGTTGACTTATTGCCAGAGAGAGTTCTTGAACTTCTGTCTCAGTCTGAACTGCGTGTCCTTTGTCCCCACATTGTTTTCCTTTTGCTCCTTGTTCCTTGGGTTTGCCCCTGCATCTGCCTATATTTTTGGGGGGATTTTTTCGGCCATCTAGACCCAACAGTCTCATTTCATCTAAAAAATAGTTTTTCGCTGACAATTTTCATTTTCACTAGTCGTTGAATCAGATTCAGAGGTGGAGGCCACTTCACTTGAGGTTGGAGTTGTTTGTTCTGGACATTTGTGCTGATGATATTTTTCCTCATGTTGTCAAAACGGCGAGCAAAGGTATATATTACTCCATATGATTATGAAAAATCTACATTTTTCACTTAAAAATTCAGTGGGGAACAAGATAACGAAGAACATATAAAGAAAAATGTGAACTTCCAGCATAAACATATATCTTCTCAGTGCCCAGAAAAAAGAGTAAAGACACAAGAGTTACTAAATCCCAATATCATACATCTCATACAATATATTAAAAAGTGTCCAAAATGTCCCATGTATAGATTGTTTATATAAGGAGCAAAAGTCGAATCCATGACAGTCCCTTTTTATTTTTTCAGAGGAACTGATTTTTATAGACAAAAACATGCTCTTCAGAGTGACTTCAGCTAACTGAATGAGAAACTCTGTCTGTGCAAATTATAGTTTGACTGTAGGAACACCCTTTATGCAACCACATATAGATGTCCTTCAAAGCCCATGCTTCAATGCATTGTTAGGCCTTGCATCCTGCATCTGCACACATCCATACCCTTAGAATGCTAAGTCGCCAGAAATAAAAGATTTCAATGAAAAGAAGAAAACTAAGTTGCATGCTGATTGGCACTATCAAGATAAAACCTCTAACATCAATGTGAGTGACACCAGGCCATGGCCTCCTTTGACCCGCATCCTCTGTTTGCCATGTGAAGAGAACCATGGTCAATGCCTGAAGAGTGGGCAAGATGGGGCCCGGGATTCATCATACTTTTGCAAATTCAAGGGCACTGGGGAATGGAACCCAGGGTGCGATTTCCCGTATACTGATCCTCCTGCAGCAGCGTGAACACATCAAAGCACCATCCAATGCGCAGATCAGCTGACTGAGGAAGTGACATAGAATAGTGGGATGCCCTTTAATCTAATGGACATGTTCTATTCTGATCATTTTGTGGATAAGCATTCACTTATCCTAGACACGAGGACATGAATGAAAAGAAAGAAGCTGCCACTGTCATCAACAGGCTTCTGTGATACAGAGTGCTGTGCCACCTCTCCGGATGCTAACTGAATAATGAAGGTTGCAAACGTATAGTGTCTGTATCTTAATTTCTATCCTACCTGCCAAGTCACCACTCAAGGCCAGGAAAGTCTTCAACAACCACCGGCTTTCACCCTGAGTCAGCATAGCATGTCCTAGCAATGCCTAGAACGTCTGTTTAGAGGCTACAAACAGCATGGTTGGCACCCTTGTCAACAGCTGCATTATCGGATGTTTACAAAAATGCAGTTATCCTTGGACAAATGCAAACCCTCCAACGATTTTGAATGCAATTCACACGTTAAAACGCCAACTCAATCTCTTCCAAAACAACCCTATTGAAAGGATATACATTCTAAACAAAGGACAGGGTATTTGTTAAAGTTCATTTTCTATTGTTATTATTTCATTCATCAGCTCAGTATCATTATGAAAATACATCTAAAAAAATGCAATAAGAAACACATTGACTCATCAAATATTAAAAGCCAACTATAAAAGAACACATATCTCACCAACCAGTGAATACATATCACACCTCATTCCTCACATCCACTTTCACCCCCATTCACGCAAACAACCATTCGTACTTGTGCAATAACCGCAATACTAATACATCTGTTCTGTAACCAGAACTTTTATCTGTATCTTAGATTTCTAATGCTGAGGCTTGTTCATTGTCTTCTAAAGTGCATGAGTGTTAATTTTAGAAATGGTATATGTTACTGAGCATTGCTTTTAACATAAATTAGTTACCACCTTTCTCTGTGCAAACCCAAGTTACAGACAACTCCTATTGGAGTAAGATGTATGGTTATGTCTATTCGAGTTTCAGGCAGCTAGACAGGTTTAAACAGTTTCCATCTAGTTCTCCTCATCAGGACATGTACATTAAAAATAAAATGTAACAATGATTAAAGTTGGTGTATATTAAATCTTGTCCAAAGCTCAACATGTACATTCTTCCAGTTTACAGATTCCAATGCTTCTGTGCGTCGGATGTGTTACTGAAGAAGCCAAATGAAACAAAAGAAAAGAGGGGAGAAAAGAAAAGCAGAGTATTTACAATCATTCTCTACAACATCCTCCCTATTCCAAAACATGTGGCATTACTTAAAAAACCTAACACTGTGCTTAGTATTGTCAATGCCCCTAAAATATTTTGAGCATCATCCAATCTGGTTTATATGACCAATACTCATAGAAAGGGAGGCTCTGTCCTCTCCTTGTAATTTTCGGAAACAGTGGTGTGACTAACCATTGCTAGTATCAAGACTCCCCAGGCACACACAAGAGTATGCTACTAAGGCCCCTCAAATAGAATTAACTCTCTGCATAAACCACTAATTACACGGCCACTAATTACATGGCCCAATGTATGTTTCTGAAATGTGAAAATGTGAATCCAAACGATTGACCCTGCTCCCATGTATAGGCTCCAAAATGCTATGAGTAAAAAATTGAGAACATCTTACCCATTGGTTTGTGGATGTACTATAAAGTAAGTATCCTAACTTTTATCACAATTCTCTTCAGATAGGGGGAATCCCCATGCCATTGTTCTATCCAGGACACAGCAGCACCTGGTACTTCCTTGATTTGGAACTCTATTTTTGTCTACAACAATAACATATATACATATTGTAAGGACGTTGTACATGTTTTCATTCTGTTACTGTAAATTTGACTGCAGTGGCTATTCTGTTGAGTACCAACCTTAATGCGTTTTCCTATTGTTTATATTGGAGCAACGCCTTGTCTTCTTCAAGGTGCCGTCACTATGCCTCGCCGAGGGTCAAAACCAGATGGCCCAGGGGGGTAGCCCGTTGTTCGCCCCAATGTGATTGGGTAAATGAGAACTCAGTCGGACTCGCTAGGCTGCTCTATCTTGAAAACAACAGGGAAGGGAGGAAGAACAGAGAGGAAATCCTTAATTTAAGTGTGGTTCTCAGTTTCAACACAACCCATTATGCCATACCCAATTTTTCTTCCCGAGCGATACCCGATCCCGCCGGCCGAAGACCGCAGCGGACGCAGGCCTCCCAGAGCGACAGGAAACCGGTTTGCTGTCATCCAGGGAGGCCCGCCAACGCAGCCACCCCGGCACACGGTCGGGACCAGGGAGAAACGGCTGACGCTAAGGTCCGAAATTCTCTCGAAAAGAGATGTGAGCTCTTTCAATCCATATGCGGTGTAACCGCTGGGCCAAAGGGGTATGATGCACCCTTACCTTACAGGATTTCCTTTGCTGTGTCTCTTCCCGGCGTTGCATGTTCTGCTCTGGCATCGCTTTGCTTGTGATAAAAGCAAAGGATGAATGGTCGCTATTTTAAATCGGCCCAACCCTGCCTCCCTACATGGTTACGCTCAGGGTTACCAGGGAGGGGCCATTGCCTCCATGACGACCACGCCTCATATTACAGATCTAGCCGCAGATGTTTTGTTAAAAAGCAAGTATGCCCCAAAGAGGAAATCCTCAACCCAGTGCATTCAGGCGCCTTTATCTGTATCGCAACCAAAAATGGGAGCGCTCCCGAAAAATGGGAACCCACCAGGAGGCTGCACCACTACTCAAAGAAAAATGCATGGATTTCACCTTGCTCGTTTTAATAAACCATAGTGGGGACCACTAAACCAATTCTTGTGATTAGTCTATAACTCCAATGTATCTAATCGAGAAACACGCATGTGATTGTAAGCTCACCAAAAAGATATAACATGCACCGAAAGGTGCATAAGATTTTGTGATCCTCACTTAAAAAGATCATAGTGAAGACTGTTGGACTGAATCTTATGGTTAATTCCATCTCTGGTTTCTAATGGAGATAGCAGGCCCGGGTCCACAAAAGAAGAAAATTAATACCTCTAAGGATCCCTTTACCGCTTCAATAAAAAAGGCCATTGAATATCCCAATTGAGGCCAACTTCATGGGTCCTGAGTCTATAGATCCATCTTTGCTCTAATTTAGTCTGTATTGCATCGAATATTGACTACTATCAGGGAACAGTTGATCTATTATCATCCACTGTATATCTTCTTCTGTGTGGTTTTCTGTTATGTAATGTTGGACCAAAGGGGCGGCCACGCATTTCGTGCAGATACGTGACCTATGTTCACTAATCTGGACGGAAACTTTCCTTGTTGTCATGCCCACATTACAGGGGCACCATATGGCATAGTTGTCAATTGAATGTACTATCTCTGAATCTGGTGGTTTTTGAGGTTAGATGACAAACACTGCACTTGCTGCATGGGTAGTAACCCATAAAACATTCTTTTTCATGGTTCCAAGTGGCTCTCAGACTGTTCTCTGAAAAATCACTCCCCACAGTTTGAGGTCTGGATTGGACCAAATGGTGCCGCAAATTCTTAGATCGTTTTAATGCAAATAAGGGTAAGCAACTAGTGCATCCGTTTTTTTCTCCCTTGGACTCAAAAGATGTTCCCTCAGTGTCCAACGAGCCCGTTTTGCTGATCTCTTAATCAATTTGCAGGGATAACCCGTTTTCAAGAGTCTAGTCCCCAGAATGTCTGCATGTTGTTCATAATCAATCAGATTCGTACAATTCTGTCGCCACCGTAGGAATTGACCATAAGGTAAATGATCCTTTTGGGAGTGCAGATGTTGACTGGAATATTCAAGCAAACTATTGCGATCGGTCTCCTTTCTGTATAGAGAGGTGAATATACATCCTTGTTTCTGTGCAATGATCAAGTCTAGGAATGGTAACTGCAGTGGATCCCAATGTCCTGTAAAGGTAAGATTGGGTTTGCACTTGTTCAACCAGGATAGAAAAGCTTTCAGTTGTTCTCCAGAGCCTGTCCAGATGAAAAATATATCATCGATAGATCGTTTCCAATTGGAAACGTAGTTGCAGAATGGATTGTTATTATAAACAAACTGGTCTTCAAATAGCACCATATAGATGTTTGCGAGACTTGGGGCGATGTATACATTAGTGTGTAGATGTCCTTACCATTCATAATGGTCTTTCTAAGATCAGCTTTCCAAACACAGACTGACAGTGAATGATGTTTAAAGGTCTCCTCTTGGTTTTGGGGCAGTAAGTGGTGTTTGAGGGTACTATCTCTCAGACCACATTTCAATTTTGTTCTCCAGGGTTATCATGCAGTATAACCTTCTAGCCAGCTGAACAGCTCAGCAGACATGTGTGAAGAGAAGGGGGTATTAGGCAGAATTATATGCAGTACCCTTTGGGAACACCACACACAATTAAGACTACACGTGGCAGCACAAATTCACCTTTGGTACAAGTCTGTACTACACAGTGAAAGTGGTAGTAATAGCTGAGCAGCCAAACTTATCTCTAGAGCAAGTGAGCAGTATCAATAGTTACACAAAGGACAGCAATTACTATGATTCAGGCAAACACCGACTCAAGGTTTCTGAGTAAAAGAATATATATTTATTTACACATCAGTTGTATAACATTTCACTAAAGTAAAGCAGTTCAGAAATCACACTCTTAATACACCAAACCACTCCCAATAGTTTCCAGACAAGTTAAGCTCACAAAATGAAGTGGGAGAAAAATGGCACTCGGGTAATTTAAACGGGAAAGAAAGAGAAAGTTAGATAGAAATTGAGCAGCACCAAAAGGTAAGTAAGCAGGGCAATCTAGAAAGAGGAACTACATTGATGGAATCAAATCGAATAGGCTTAGGGCCAAGGTCAATAGGACAAAAGTATTTTGCTCAAGATCACACAGTTCAGGCTAGTTCATGGTTAAGTCTTTGCCAAGAGTTCCGAACGAAGTAGGTTGGCAGAAAAGTTAGTTTAAAGAGTAGAGAAGGACAAGCCCTAGGATTGGAGAAATATTTCACACACTTTCACCGTGGCTGAACGAAACGAACAACCGGATTTGCACAGTACCTTTAAATGGAGAAGAAGATGTAGCTGAGGCAGACATTCCTGGTAGTTCCTGCAGGCTCACGGTTCCTGAAGGGACTGTCGGACTGACACGAAGTAGGAAGACTGGAGGGTCCTGCACTACCCAGGGAAGAAACCAGCAGCATAGCAAAACAAAGAATAAAAGGTGCACTCCTTAAAACCCAAGCAGGGTCCAAACTTCCTGGCTATCCGGCCCACTGTAGCTCTGTACAGCGAATTAGACCAGATGAGGGAGTCATGGCTTGCAGTTCAGGTTAACTGGTTGGTCCCACCGGCTCAAGGGAAGAAGATTCCTGGAGGATCTTCTCTGTCATTGGAGTTCGAGGATTCAGACCTGCAGCAGGGCTTCTCCGGGTGGTGCAGTCATGGTAGGGGTCCTCTTCCATCAGCTCCTCGTCGGTTCTTGCATTCCAGTGGCGACTCTTCCTTTCCAGACCAAGACACCTGCTTTTTATGCAGTTTTCCCCCATTCACACAGCCTGGCTTTCAATCACACAGCAGGGTGATTGTCCCGCCGGGACAGTCACCACAGCCAATCATGTCAGTGTTTGACATGGGTCTCCAAGGAGACCCTGTGCAGGGAGTCCTAAACCCCTCCCTCACATCCTGTCCCCCCAGACATACAGCTGCCTAAGGCGGGCTTCTGCGTAGAAGCCCGCGAAAAGACAGTGAACAAAGGAACCAAACCTGGTTTGGCGCGCAGAGAAAAACACAAGAAAGACATTTTCAAAAAGAAATGGTGACTAAAACCAGCTGAACAATATTAAAAACAATATGGTCAAGCGGGGTTAGTTTTGAGGCTACCAAGATAGCCTAAAACAATACCAAGGTTATTTAAGATAGCCGCAGTAGGAAAAATAGGGTAGTTACCACTGCCACCAGCCAAGTATTGATGAAAAGGGAACGAATAAGGCTCCAAGAGAAACAGACAAAAAGTGATAAGTATTAACCCTTTCCGGTACTCCATGGAAGATGGTGTGTACTGGGTCTGTGGTTTTAAAAGACTAATAAAGTCAATGGCAACTTTACATGTTCTGGGAGACAGTAGTCAGTCCCAGAAAATGGAGTCGAGTTGGGAGGTTTAAAAGATAACCCTGTGTCACTGCACTGAAGGTGCTGTGTAACACACAATAAAAAGATGATCCCTGTGGAGTAGGTGAGGCTCCAAAGTCTATGAACATAAAAAAGGTTAAACACACACAGCAAAACACATGTAAGAGTGGGAAAAAGGGCTCACACTCTTACCAGGTGAAAAAATAAATCCTAGAAATCCAGCAAAGCTGCTGAGGGACTCAGTAGGTAAGGGAAATTAGCCATTCTTCAGAATTCTCCCTAACACTCGCCCCCCCCCCCCCCAGACTAAGGGACAGGAGGATTTAATCCACTCCTGGATGAATCTCTACCTCTAGTTGGTTAAAAACATTCTAGAGAGACCATCAACATTTTGGTGGTGACATTCTTTATTTGTAGACTATATGACCTACACACCTGTTGACGTACATCACTCTTTTTTTAATGTATAGGGGATCTGATCTAACAGTCCCTCAGAAGTTGTAACAACTCGTGAACCTATAATAGGCTTTTTCAAGGAGTCCTTAGAAAGGAATTCCTTAGATCTAGAGGGGCCTCCATGGTTCCTCACCACCTCTCTCACAAGAGCAGGTTGGGTCTCAGGTATCTGGGTTGGAGGGGATGTGGTCAAGCAAGGCACATGCTGCCACTTCCTCTGAGATCTGTCCTTGCCTATGGTGGAAGTTTCTCTCCTAACATTAGGATTTATATTGGAGTCTTCAGTAGAAGCTCCAATAGTCTTAAGGTTTTTAGCCTTAGACCTATGTTTCCTGGTTGTCCACCAGCTTTGAGAATTACCAGTTCTCACAGGCCTAGAGAGGGGTTCAATTTGTCTATCCACCTCTTCCTCAGAAGCAGGGGGAATCAAAGACTTCACAATTGGATGGGCAATGATCGAGCTTGATTGGGGCTCCCATTTCCCTACTATACTAGCCTTAGATTTGCCTGGGTTAGAGGTCAACTTACTAACACCAGGGCTGGCAGTGGGGTTCTCTGCAGAGGTTCCCACAGGCTCAGATTGGTCTCTTAAGGTTGCCTCTCTAGCCAATCTGGTTTGGTTCTGTTTCTCCTTATGGGGAGGCCTGGGGGTACTGGATACTACTCCTAGTGTGTTTAGATCATTCCCCAGCAGGACTCTCCCAGGCACCTCACTCTGGACACTGACAGGAATCCTCACTGACATATTATTACACTGAATGAGAGCTGGTAGAATTGGAACCGGGCCTCCAGAAAATTTAGTGGGACCTTTGGGCGCCTTAGCAACATCCTCAGGCCTGAAAAAGCTTACATCCACTACTGTTCTGCTGGCCCCAGTGTCTCTCCTGGCAGGAGTATCCTGGCCATTGACAAGAACACTGTCCATATAATACCCTCTAGAGTTTTCTGGAATGGAGTTGTACACATCCATATTCTGTTTCTTACCCAGACCCATGGGCTCTAAGGACACAGTTGCCTGAAGACCCAAGGGGGCTATAGCAAATTGTTCAAAGTGGGCACTTGCTATTTGTACTTCTTCCTCGGGGAAGAAGGCTAAGGAGGCAGTGCTGATCCCTGCTGGTTTACCCTTGCACCTGGGATCTCCTTTGATATGTTCAGTTGACCCAGAAACATAGCATTTTCCAAATGCTCTCTGGAAGGGGGCTTCTGCTGACCTCCCTCTGGTTGGACACCAGAGGATTCACTAGCCATATTTTGTTTCCCATGTGGCTTACCCTGGTTATGTTTGTGGGCCCCTTCTGGATGGGAGGTATGAGATTTCTCCTGGTTATCTTTCTTTTGCTACTTTCCCTCATCCTTATTCTGAGTTGCCCCAGAATCCTTGTGAGTAGCCCTGTTGGCAACCCACGAGTCGGCAGCCTTAGCTAACTTCTTTGGATCCATCTCCTTATAATCAGCCAAGTGCTGTCTGAGCTCAGGGGAGCAGGCATCATAAATTGACTCCAACATAACAAGAGTTCTCATACCTTCATAAGTATTCACTCTGTAACCCTTAAGCCAACCATCTAAGTTTTTCAAACATTCACATACACAGGTAGCCCCAGGGGTACCATCATGCTTTTTGAGGGTCCTAAAACTCTTAAGGTACTGGGAAGGGGTCTTCCCAAATCCAGCAATTAAAGCTAGCTGCACACACTCATAATCCATCCTATCCACCTCCCCCAACTCCATTACAACATCAGATGCAACAGTGGGTAGCCTAGAGAAGAGCCAGGGAAGCAACTTATTCCCTGTGAGACTTTGAATCCCATGTTTATATTCAAACATTGCCAACCAATCCAAAATATCAAGCTTAACCTCATACATACCCACAATTTCTTTAAGCATACAGGGTCTCTTAGGACTGGAAGACCTAGAAGACTCTGGGAGAGAAGTATTTTCAAGAGATAACCTTTTTATTTCTAGTTCATGATTCAACTCCATTTCTCTGAGCTTAAGTTCTTGGTGCTTTTGTTCAGTTTGAGCATTTAAATGTTTGAATTCCAGTTCAAGCCTCATTTTCTCTAGAGCAATGAATTCAGGACTGAGTGTAGGACCTGTTGGGGTCCCAGTGGGCAAAGGTTGAGGTTGCTGAGCAGGTAAGGGAGCAGTGAGGCCTACATTAGGAGACACATGTACTTCCTCTAACTCATCAATAATAGACACATTATCATCCTCATTATTTTCCACATTTGCTGAAGAGTCAGGCATTTCAGACCCACTCGGCAGACTTTGTTTTTTTTAAACAATCCACAGTGTAACTAAGGAGGGTCTCCTGACTGTAGCTTTCCATTTTAGTGAGGTTAGCCTTGTGGTTAGTTGATCCAAGGTAATAGCAGCACTCTAAGTGTAATCACTATACTTGATCCTCACCGCTGTACACCAGTGTGAGGCAGAATTATATGCAGTACCCTTTGCAAACACCCCACACAATTGGGACTACAAGTGGCAGCACAAATTCACCTTTGGTACAAGCTTGTACTACACAGTAAAAGTGGTAGCAATGGCTGAGCAGCTAGACTTATCTCAAGAGCAAGTGAGCAGTATCAATAGTTACACAAAGGACAGCAATTACCATGATTCAGGCAAACACTCACTCAAGGTTTCTGAGTAAAAGAAAGAGGAGCTACAGTGATAGAATCAAATCAAATATGCTTAGGGCCAAAGTCAATAGGACAAAAGTCTTTTGCTCAATATCACACAGTTCAGGGTAGTTTGCAGTTAAGTCTTTGCCATGAGTTCTGGACGAAGTTCATCAGCAAAAAAGTTAGTTTAAAGAGTAGAGAAGGACAAGCCCTCGAATCGGAGAAAGATTTTACACACTTTCACTTCGGCTGAACGAAACGAACAACAGGATTTGAACAGTACCTTTAAATGGAGAAGAAGCTGTAGCTGAGGCAAATGTTCCTTGTAGTTCCTGCAGGCTCACGGTTCCTGAAGCGACTGACAGACTGACACGAAGTACGAAGACTGGAGGGTCCTGCACTACCCAGGGAAGAAACCAACAGCAGAGCAAAACAACGAATAAAAGGTGCTCTCCTTAAAACCCAAGCACAGTCCGACCTTCCTGGCTAGCTGGTCCACTGTAGCTCTGTACAGTGAATTCGACCAGAGGAGGGAGTCCTGGCTTGCAGTTTGGGCGAACTTGTTGGTCCCACCAGCTCAAGGGAAGAAGATTCCTGGAGGATCTTCTCTGTCGTTGAAGTTCGAGGATTGCAGCAGGGCTTCACCGAGCGGTTCAGTCATGGTAGGGGTCCTCTTCTGTCAGCTCCTCGTAGGTTCTTGCGTTCCAGTGGCGACTCTGCCTTTCCAGACCCATACACCTGTTTTTTATGCAGTTTTCCCCCATTCACACAGCCTGGCTGTCAATCGCACAGCAGGATGGTTGTCACGCCGGGGCTGTCACCACAGCCAACCATGTCAGAGTGCGACATGGGTCTCTGAGGAGACCCTGTGCAGGGAATCCTAAACCCCTCCCTCACATCCTGTCCCCCCCCAGACATAATGGCGCCTAAGGAGGGCTTCTGCGTAGAAGCCCGAGAAAAGACAGTGAACAAAGGAACCAAACCTAGTTTGGCGCGCAGAGAAAAACACAAGAAAGACATTTTCAAAAAGAAATGGCGACTAAATCCAGCCGGAACAATATTAAAAACAATATGGTCAAGCGGCTTTAAGTTCGAGGCTACCAAGATAGCCTAAAACAATACCAAGGTTATTTAAGATAACCGCGGTAGGAAAAATAGGGTAGTTACCACTGCCACCAGCCAAGTCTTGATGAAAAGGGAGCGAAACAAGGCTCCAAGAGAAACAGACAAAAAGGGATTAACCCTTTCCAGTACTCCATGGAAGATGGTGTGTACTGGGTCTGTGGTTTTAAAAGACTAATAAAGTCAATGCAACTTTACATGTTCTGGGAGACAGTAGTCAGTCCCAGAAAATGGAGTCTGAGTTGGGAGGTCTAAAAGACAACCCGTTATCACTGCACTGAAGGTGCTGTGTAACACACAATAAAAAGATAATGCCTGTGGAGTAGGTGAGGCTCCACAGTCTATAAACATAAAAAAGGTTAAAGACACACAGCAAAACACATGTAAAAGTGGGAAAAAAGGGCTCACACTCTTACCAGGTGACGAAAACAAATCCTAGATATCCAGCAAAGCTGCTGAGGGATTCAGTAGCTAAGGGAAATTAGCCATTCTTGAGAATTCTCCCTAACAGGGGGCACATGAAAAACACTGTCATGATCTTGTGTCACATGGACTGAGAGTGCGAGGTAGCTCTGACTGTCCTAGAGCACTTTAACCTTCAGCGTTTTCACAGGACCTAAGGCTCAAGTGCCCATTAGAGAATCAGCTGACAGTGAACTGTATATGAAAAGTGCAATTTGCTGTTTTTGTAACTTTCAATGTTATACAGTCTACTCTAACAAGACTCTTTGGTAATGGCAAATATTTTATACATATATATATATAAAATATTGGGAACCTGCAAACGCTTCGGCTACTAAGCAGCCTTTACCCCTCCAACATCGTGGTGACTTCTGTGCCTGAATCCAATACAACTGTGTTGGACAATGAAGGTTTTTGGAAATAAAGCACTGAGACAGTAATGCTTGAGTGATTGTTGAAAGAAACTGCCTGTTGTCAATGACTGTAAGAGAAATGCTAACCACACATGCACCACAGAATGTGAGAACGCGGAAAAGGAAGGCTTCTTTTCTGTATTCCCTATTCTGCTTTACTGATTTCAAGAAACAAACCTTTCAGTGAATACAATTTCAAACAGAGGGAATCACAACAATTAATTTAGAGAGCTCAAGTGCTGTAGCCACAGAAATGAGATCATTGGGAGTTTATAAAAAAATGTGCCACGCCGTGTTTTTCACGCTATTCTTTGCCATGCCGTTGAGGTTGGCATCGACCCAAAAGATCGTATCTAGAGTGTTGAAGATACAGTTTTGCTGCATTCAGTATAGGTATAAAATTCTGAATCTGAAAATACTGAGGTAGGTGAGTGGGAGTTGCAGGGGTGTCCCAATATTTATTTTTGGGTTCAGGAGCTGCAAGAGTGTACACCACATACAAGAAACAATGCGAGGGACATCATTGTTTTTTTTAAATAGCTAGAATTGCAAAATGTGTCAGAGTGGGCATCAGTATTTTGCAATTCAAGCTTTTTGTCTATGTTCTTTTAACGTACATCTGTTGAGGCTAAGCACCAACACGCACTCGCCACTTGCTTTTACATTCCATTTCATTTACAAATGTTGTGTTAAAGATTTATATTGCAAAATGTATTAGTCTAATATATTTTAAACCAATCGATGTATTTTCTTTTTTTCATATAAGCGGGCTGCTGACACCCCACATGACCCTGTGATGTGCGTGCATGCATGCAGTTCAGGGGAAGAATGACTCAAACACGAGGAGGATGGACCAGGAGCCAGTAGTTGTGATTCTTGCAAGTCACAGTATTGCATAACAGTTATGAGTAAATCCAGGAAGACCCTTTTCAAACCCTAGAGCAGAGGTCACCAAACATACCGAAAAATAAACATTTTCCTAAATTATATTATTTAATGGTGCGCTTTTAAGTTATTTTCCGTGTTCAGGATCCGAACCCTGGTCGTCCCAAATGCGGGCAGAGAGCTTTGCTGCTGTGCCACTTGGAGCTGCTTGTAAATCCACTGACAGATGTCAGTATCAAGTTCTGCTTCTGCAGGCCGCTTGTAGTACCACAGTTGGCCTTGTGCGCCCCCACGACACTGTCTTGCTTAAGCAAGCTGCTCTTGTTTGCCAGAGATGTTGGAGGGGCTGGGGCAGGATCAGGATCATTGGGACCACATAATGAAAATATCACAGTAGCACTGCCGCTCGCCTGGAAATGTTCAAAATAATATTTATAAAATGGTGCAATTTCCTTCATGTGGCTTCTTTCTAAATTCCACACTGTACATTTCCAATTTAAATCACTTCCATGACACAGGTACACCCACTTTTAGTACATTAAGCGATCCATAGACACGCTGTACAGTAGAAGCCTACCAGGGTAGCTCAGCAGGTTGACAGACCGATGCTGAGATGTTATATATTCAAAACTACAGGTTGTTAATTGTATGACTTTTTGCAATGCCTTATAAAGAAAAAATTACTATACAATGTGTTTGCCAGGGTATGGGTTGGGCTGGTTGCTTACTTATATCCAGGGCTGAGGTGGGGATATTTCTGCTCCTGTAGTGAAAATCAAAAGTTGGCACCCATGAACCCACAGTTTAATTTCCTAAAAACTGCTGTCAGCATGACAGAAGCATTTATTTGTGATTAACCAGTTTGACAAGCATATAACATCTTCATATATATAACTTGTGCTAAAACACAGAGGGGCACACAAATAATGATGTTATTTATATAGCGCCTTAATCCAAAGCGCTTTACAGAGCACATATTTACATGCAATATCGCCCAACCAAAATTGGTACTCATTTATCGACCTCAGAAGGATGAAAGGCTGAGTTGGCCTTGCCAGGATTTGAACCTGCAATCTGCAGATCACGCTCAGATCGCAGCAGCAAGTGCTCAACCCGCTGAGCTATCTTACCGGCAAATAGCGGAGTATGTGTGGTGTCTGACAAAAATAAAATGTCAAAGAAAACTTGTGAACGCAGGCAGCATTTTTCAATTAGGAAATAACTTTTTGTTTTTATTTAAATTTTTTTGGAAGTGTGAAATGCACATTTGGAAAACAATAGTGTGCCTAGCATGTAGAAAGCCTGCATAAAATGCAAAGGAAGGGGCACAAAAATTACAAGATATTTGTGTGGTAGTCCAACAAATATCTGCCTTTTTGAGACAGCTACTAATAAATAATAATGCAACAAAGACGTTTTTGAAGTTCTTAATATATCCGTGAAGGCATATGTTAGTCCATCTGTTTATAGAGGGGAAATAATCGAGCCAAAAAAATATTGGTAAAAATTCTGAGGTTTATAAATATCCCCACCCGGATATCGCACGCTAGTAGCTCCCCACTGTTGGCCTCTGCTACAAGTAGCTCTTGCTAACGTAAAGGTTGGAGACCCCTGCCCTAGAGCTTCCAATTGTCCGATGTACTTAACGTTCAAAAACTAAAAGACCAAGAAGCAAAATGCTCATATCCGAGAAAGCACCAAGGACGGCCATGTTCTAAATGAGTTAGGCAAATATATTTCTGACCCTTCAATATACTTCCTAGGTCCACTGAATGCTCCTGGGATTTGTTTTAATGTCCGGGATCAGGATTCCTTAGAGAAAGTGATAGTGACTGTTCAGATAAAGACATGAACACACCCACACAATTGACACGGTTATGGTACGCTTTATAGATCTCTCAAAGTATGCCACAATAAACTACCCACCTTTGTTTGCTAATCCACCTGTTGAAATGAATCAAATGAGAGGTTTAGCATAAAAACGCACTGCTTACAGAGCTCTCGGGATCGAAGAATAGGTGCCCTCTGCTTTTGCATAATAACCCCAATCTCAATGGCATATTCCCTAAAACCTAGGTTTCCGTTTTCAGAGACGAATTCTTAAAAGAAGTGACAGCATATGTGCACATTTTGCAGAGGGCACAAAAGCAGAATATTAGACAGGCATTTCAAACAAATATTTATCCAAGGGCCGGGAGAATTCAAGACCACATACTAGCCACTAAAATCAAATCTCATTTAGACCATCTCAATTCCGAACAGAGGAGGTCATAACTCACTGAACAAACAATACAATCTCATTATTATTATTGGTGATTCATAAAGAACTTCATGCAAGGCTCCTCCTGGTGCTAAAGGCTCAATTGGGAATCAAAGCCATGTTGCACTGGAATCGTCCTGTTCCCAAGGTGAGTGCATTGCCCCTAAATTATCCTCCCAGCCTGCTGACAATATTTCCCCAGTGAGAAAACTGCTCAAGGTAAAACCAACAGAGAGGCCAAAACCAAGAGAAGAAAGATGAAGACAATCACAGGAAAGCTCTCTGGCGTGAGATATATGTTCCCCGAGAGATCCTGGAGGCATACCTGCTATGTTCAATCCATCGTGTTCATCCAGTATAAATGTTCCCCAAGAGATCCTGGAGGCATACCTGCTATGTTCAATCCATCGTGTTCATCCAGTATATATGTTCCCCAAGAGATCCTGGAGGCATACCTGCTATGTTCAATCCATCGTGTTCATCCAGTATATATGTCCCCCAAGAGATCCTGGAGGCATACCTGCTATGTTCAATCCATCGTGTTCATCCAGTATATATGTCCCCCAAGAGATCCTGAAGGCATACCTGCTATGTTCAATCCATCGTGTTCATCCAGTATATATGTTCCCCAAGAGATCCTGGAGGCATACCTGCTATGTTCAATCCATCGTGTTCATCCAGTATATATGTCCCCCAAGAGATCCTGGAGGCATACCTGCTATGTTCAATCCATCGTGTTCATCCAGTATATATGTCCCCCAAGAGATCCTGGAGGCATACCTGCTATGTTCAATCCATCGTGTTCATCCAGTATACACGTCCCCCAAGAGATCCTGGAGGCATACCTGCTATGTTCAATCCATCGTGTTCATCCAGTATATATGTCCCCCAAGAGATCCTGGAGGCATACCTGCTATGTTCAATCCATCATGTCAATCCCTAACATCAGAACCATGAGTTCTGCGGGCAGAACCAGATTAAAATCTGGAGTTTTGTGCTCAGCCTGAACAATTGTATTTTATAAAATCAGAATATCATATATTTAGAGATCCAGCTTGCCTCAGAGAGAACAGTCATCAAATGTATGTCCCCACTCTGGGTGTGTACCATCAACTGACTGCAAAGAAAGGATTCAGGTTTCAGACCAGTAATGAACGTGAATAACTGAATAACCACATGTTTTGAATACACTTCAAAATGGAGGGGCGTCATGTGATCACAGACATTATTCTAATGAACAAATGAAAGGCAAACATACATCTGAGAGACACTTTTATCACAATGTTATCACGGCCTCGCCTCCATCTTTACATAGAGCATATCTGGAACAGAATACAATGGCAGTTAATTTCACTTACTTCCCCTCTTTCCTCAGCACAGTGGTGCTTCCCCAAACTCTTTGAATCACTTTTTTCAGGGCTCAAGATATAAGTACAGTCACTTACTGCAACAGCATGTTCTTTCTAGAACAAAATCCACCCTCAATAAGCAAAAAATGTATATATTGCCAAATCTGAATTGCAGAAACTGGAATAGGTCATACATTCGAAGAAATGCCATACTGTCTAAAAATCCAATTTTGGGATGTCTTCCACAACTGAATGCAATCCTGCATTCTCCTCCCAAACCCTCCTTCCACAATAAATCCATAAAAAGTTGAGCCATTTTATTTCAATTTTATTGAGCATTCATAAGGCGCTTTATACAACAGAATTGTGTTTCAGAGTGCCATTCAAACTAGGAATTGTTATTCTCGCAAATTACTTGCAATGGTTTTAGCCTTTGTCCAAGCAGTGTTCCTGCTCTACTTAGTGCTACAAACACCCAAAGTTCTCAACCCTTTCAGTAGGTTTATTGTACTCAGATCACACATATCTGCCTGTCCAAAGGTAGCAGAGAAGAACTCATTTGGTGGCTCAGTCATATGAGTGCTTGGGAGGGCAGTGCCATCTGTAGCAGCCAACTGAATCTCATCATAGAGTCAAAGCCAGTTGGCTTGGCTGGGGAGCAAACGCAAGCCCACATACAGAGGGGGAGTGGGGCATGCTTAAATTTCAAAAGCACCTCTTTAAATAGAATACTTGTAAACTCTCATTTGGCGCTTTCGCTCTACAGATCGTCATTAAGGAGAGAGTGCATTTCTGTGCGCTTTTGCAAAGGACAACACCTCAAAAGTCTGCTGCATAAGTGTTCTCGAGAGAAGAAAATCGAAGCCACTATTCCAAAGTGCAAAAGATGTTGGCACTTCTGTTTATACAAGACCATATCTGTGTAAACATAACAGGTTCCAAGACTCTCCAACATAGTAATAGACTGTACTTCCTGTCACCTTTAGGACAAAAGGAAATTAATGCTACACAATAAATATTTCATCCCTCTCTCATCTCTAAGTGTTAGGATGAAAGTCCTAAACTGTGACTCACAGCGAAGCCCCTTTCATTTTAGTTTTTTACCTCATGATTAATTAGCCCCTTTTCCCAAGTGAGTTCCCTTTCATGGTCTCCCTGGTGATGTGACTCAGTGTGTCTTTCCATGCCCCAAAGGTACTCTACTGTGTTTTCCTTGACTCACTGACTGGTGGCCACGTTGTTATCTTTTTCAAAGTCTGCACCCATCTGCAGGGATTCTGTAATCAGGGAACAAAGGCTTGCTCCCTTCAGGCCCCTAAAAGTGGCAACCTAGCTTAAAGGTCCAGAGAGATTCCGTAACGTGGAAATGTTTACCCAGTAAGCATGGAAACTAGTCTGTGCCATCTATGGTCATGGCCTTCCCGAGTCTCCAGGTCGGGAGTTGGGGCCAGCCATCAGCATATATCTGACTAGATGAAAAAATGGGTGCCTGAATCGCTGACTGTTGCGTGAAGAAGCAATAGAACGGTTGAATGTTGAAACCTTTGCTGATTGAGTAGCCACTAAATGTTTGAATGGTGAGGTCTTCCTGATTGGAAGCTGGATGTGACTCCATCTCCCAACCTCATAAAACAATATGGCCATGTACGCCGTACCTTTGTCAAAGGCTGGGACCCTTCCAGAAGAAACTGAAAGAACTAACCCAAGGAGTATGATCGATCCGCTCCTGCACTCCATAACAAGACATGCAAAGTACTGCTGGAAACTGCACACTCCGGACCACACTCCAGGAACCACACAGGTGCTCTTTTCACTTGTCTCAGCGGCCATAGTTGAGTCACTCACCTTTTGGTCTCTGGATCTTATTTGAACGGCACTTGCTAGCCACGTAATTATCTTACCTCATGTCTGGGACTGCAAGTCTACTGCAACGGACTGGCCGTAGATGGTTTCTAAAACCCACGATTGCCCAAGCATCATCTTACTTGCTTTAGAACCACTGGGCCTTTCTGCACTGCTTTGTCCACCATGACAGCAACCTCAGCAGGGGGGTCTGAGGGGGGAGGCTGCACAGTTACCCTGCGCCAGGTTCTACTTTATTCACCCCAGCGAGGTCGTCCATGGTCCTTGCATCATCCTACGGGGCCTGCATACCCTGAAAACTCACAGCTGGGCTGTTATTTTTACCCCACTGTTTTCCTCCAAATAGAGGCTAGCTGCTGGGCTTTGCTCAAATTAACTGTATTGGGTCCATAGAAAAGCATTGGGCATGAGCTAAGCACACATGAAACTTGTGCTGACCCTAGTTTGATAGCTCCTTTTTGCAACAAGCACCAGCTTTCTCTGCGTTGACTGACACGGATGTTCACTCCAATTCTAAAATCCCCACCCACAAACATTGCAAACTGTATTTCTGAACTGTTTTCTGAACATTTAGTAACTCCGATGGAAGTCATTGCCTCAACGGATTCTATCCTAAAAAGCTACACACCTGTAATATATTGATAAGACATGTACTGTGTGTACATTCTCTAATGTGCATTATTGCATGTTACCGTATACATTATCTCCGCTCTGCTCTACTCGCGAGAGTATAGCCATGACTGCATTGCTATGTTTACCCCTCAGAGAGTTAGGCAATATATGGGGAGGCCCTGCAACCAAGGTGTGGATTGACCTTGCTGAACCCTAAACATAGGGCCTAGGAAACTCATTTGAATAGTAGGGTGCCACTAATGTTGAGTCTTTCCTTTTCCTGCCTAAACCATGAACTTTCCTGATTCCAGTTCCCTAAGTCATATATTTTAAACCCTCTTCTCTTGGACTGGTCTAATCTGACAGGTATGCATTTACACTGTTCTCTTTGATTCACAGAGCTTCATAAGCACCAGATACAATCTTTGCAGGTACTTGGAATTCCGGTATGGCCATCCCAAGTATGTTTCCTGTGTTTCCTAGAATTAACAATACACTTTCTAAACCTGAATGGGCATTGCTTTCTGATGGATCTGTTGGACTATCTTCAAAATGTCCTTGCTCAAACCCTACTCGCTTGAATGGCTTAAACAACTTAATTACTTCCTGGGTTCACCATATCTTTAGGCAGACACAGGGGGTCATTATGAGTGAGGCGGTAAGGGGTTAACGGCGCCGGTAAAGGTGCCGGTTCCATCAACCCCTTACCGCCTCATTACGAGTCTGCTTGTGGGAACCCGCTAAAGACGCCTGGTTTTAGCGGGTCCCGTGAGCAGACCAGGGTGCTAACAATGGGCCCATTATTAACGGGCCTGTTGTTAGCACCCTCCCCATTCCCATTGAGCCCTATGGGGGCTCCAATGGGGATGGGTTCCTTGAATGAGGCATTATCGGGCCCTACAAGGTCGGAATGGCCCGGTAATTCCTCGTTCACGGAACCCGGACCCAGCATGGCTACCTCCTAACTCGTAATGACCCCCACAGTCTTTTCAATGTGACTCCTAAGCACATTCATCTCAATAATACTATATTCCAGTTTAGGAGGGTTGGGTTCACTAATGCATAGATATCGACATCAATCCATTATCAGACTCTGCATACATGCAGTAGCTTTCCTCATATTCAGAGGGATATGCTTCCAGACATCAATCCATTGATGTATGCTTCCAGACATCAATCCATTATCAGATTCTGCATACATGGCGACCAACCCGCGGCTTCCACTGCGCGACTCTGCATTCCCTCCCGGGCTGCTCCTGACATACGCAGAGGGAGGATTTCATTGATGAACGGCCCTCCTCGCTGGCCACGAGGCGGGCCTTTGGGGACACAGCCGCCCCCACACATGGACCTGGCCGGGTTGTTCTTGATGGGCCCGGGCAGCCACTGCCACGCTGCCCAGGCCACTAATGTCTCTGGGGCCCATCGGTCTGTCCCCCAGGTGGGCCCACATAGCAGCTTGGCCCACCTGCACAGTCTCTGTGAGGGATCCCTGCTGTGCCACCTAATGCTTTTCAAGGGAATAAGGCCCCAGGGGGCCGCTCGAGGCAGCAAGCCCCCCAGTTAAATCTTTTTCTTTTCTCTCCCTCTCTTCAACTGTCCTTTTCAACTGTCTTGTTTTTGAAATCCTCCTGGATTCCTTCTCTCACCTGCCCAGCCTATTCTTGGGCAGGGCAGTTCTTTTCTATTCTGTCTTTTTACTTTACTTTCCACATTCCATCCAGCCCCATGGTGGGCTGGATGGTTTGTTCCAACACTTACATAAATAAACACATACACACAGCACATTTAATAAAGGCTTTATTACCCCGGTGTCTGTTTTCTGTGTTCCCCAGAAGGCCAGCACGTAGCCCAACTAGCCGGGCCCCTTGGGGCCACGGGCTTCCATTACTCCCACGGAAATTCCCATCCCTGGGAATGCCAACCACAGCGACGCTAGGGGCGTCGCTATGAAGCCACCCCACTCACCCGGGCCCTCAAAGGCCTAGTCCATCTCAGCAGTGCCTCCAATGTAGCCCCTGTTCCTGGCCTGGTTGAGCAGAGAATTATAAATACTCTGGGCCAGATACTGACTCACTGACACCACCCCACCATCTCAGACCAGCTACCCTGGTGGAGCGCTGACCAACCTGCAAATAAAAAGGGTTAACACAGGAGATGGTCCACACCCCGAGTTCCTTGATAATTAACAGACACAGACACCAGAGTGAATTTTTATAGAGACCCACAACGGGGTCCCTCTTTGTTAAGCATGCCCTTATTAGATCCTAGGATTTCCATGGTAGGTGCTCCATCTAAGCGGGGCCAGCTACGTCAGCTCACTCTTCCTTGGAGCTTGCTACAACCAATCGCCTTCCTAAACTCAGGTACCACCCCACATGGAGAGTGACACCAGAGGATGGCCTCTGTGGATGGTCCCATCTTGCAAGGAGGTCTTTGGCAGGCCGCCAACCTATGCTACCACCTCACACCAGGGAGCCTCCCCTCTACCCCCAATTAATACACATGGCCATCTACATAATATCCTATCTATCCTTACTTAGCAGTTACCCTACTTAACATTCCCCTAATACTCCAACTCTAACTCTCTATTTCCCCCTACTTAACATTTACCGAACATAACATGAATCCCATATACACATGACTACTCATACATATATACATAGACTCACAACATATACACAACATAAAACACTTATAACAATGGGTTAACTGCTGCAGACAGCCACCCCTTCACAGTACCTTTAGGTATGTCCAATGGGCAGGGCTGCTCCCGATGACACTGGCTGAACTGGGCCCTGCCCCAGAGATGACGGGTGGGCCTGGCCCCCTCCTTTTATTCCAGGGTGGCCCCGTCCACCACATGGAACAACTGCACATACTGCATTCTTTTTATTGTCCTGGGCGGCACCCTATGCTCCCGCGACCCGCAGGGTTTATATATTATTTAGGCTGGGCCCATTGGCTGGGGGGGCCCACCCAACATCACTGCCGCGGCCTGCAGTATTTATATTAGTTTACGGTAGGCCCCGTTGGCTGAGGGTCACATCCAACCTCACCGCTGTGACCCGTGGCCTTCTTTAAGTTCGTGGGTGGGCCCCGTTGGCTGGGGCGCTCACCCGAACTCACCACACAACCTGGGCACCATTATTAGAGCCGGCGGCGTCCCTCTTGCTAGAGGGACGCCGCAGGACTCATTGCAGGCATAAGCAGCCAGGGAGGATTTCATTGATGAATGGCCGCCTCGCTGGCCACGAGGCAAGCCTTTGGGGGCATAGCCGGGCAGCACAGTCGAGCCACCCTCCACATGCGGTCCTTGCCGGGTTGTTCTTGACAGACCCGGGCAGCCACCGCCACTCTGCCTGGTCCATGAAATGTCTCTGGGGCCCGTCCCATCTGGCCCCCAGGCGTGCCAACAGGCGCCACGGCCCAGGGGTGGCCAAGCCACTCGGTCCCCCTGCACAGTCTCTGTGGGGGATCCCTATTGCACTGCCCAGTGCTTTTCAATGGATTAAGGCCCAGGGGGGTGCTCGAGGCAGCGACCCCCCAGGTAAGACATTTTCTTTTTTTCTCCCTCTCTTCAACTGTCCTTTTCAACTGTCTTTATTTTTAAATCCTCCTGGATTCTTTCTCTCCCCTGCCCAGCCTATTCTTGGGCAGGGGAGTTCTTTTTTATTCTGTCTTTTTACTTTACTTTCCGCATTCCATGCAGCCCAATGGTGGGCTGGATGGTTTGTCCCAACACTTACATAAATAAACACGCACACACACAACACATTTATTAAAGGCTTTATTACCCCGTTGTCTGTGTCTTTCTTTTCTGTGCTCCCCCAGAAGGTCAACACGTAGCCCAACTAGCCGGGCCCCTTGCGGTCACGGGCTACACATATGCTTCCAGACATTGATCCATTATCGGATTCTGTACACATGCAGTAGCTTTCCTCGTTTTCAGAGGGATATGCTTCGAGAAATATCACTGCTTTTGGAACTACAACTTCTACAGGCCATGTCTTGCTTTAAAGGGAAAATACATTTTTGAAAGCTTTACAATCGACTCAATTGAAGGTTCTCATAAAGCCTAATTTCTCATACTTATATGTATTTTGTGCTGAATGTTATTACCTCTCTCCCTTTTAATGACGATATGACCTACAAACCCCTTTCAACAAAACTAGCTATCCTTCTCTGCCTCCCTTTTCAGGACAGCATTAGGCTTCAAAGCTTTGGGCCATGAAAATCCAATTTATATGCATACAGGGTGTATTTTTATCTTACTAAACTCGTCAAACAATGGCGCCTTTTAATTCTTAGTCGGAACAATACAAGACTTTGTGTTGTTCGCAGTCCTAAGTATTTCAGGTTAAGAGCAACCCAACTGAGACCCTGTAAAGCATCCTGACTGCTCACCTAATCCTTTTCAGGAAATATTTTAATGAAACCTCTAACATTGCCAGGTGGGGCGAAATTGCCACCTTTGGCGCCCATTTAGTGAGAGGAAGAAGGACCTCAAAATCCCCTTCTGTGGTGGCAGGCTGGAGGATGTCAGGAAGGCAGATGATTGGCCCTACAGATCTACTTGCAAAACTTTCTACAAGAAACAGTAGCTCTTGCTGCACAAACCTGGATAACATGATGCTGATATGTCATGGACGTCATGTGTGGGTAGCTAGGGACCCTGGCCCTGCACTCACAGTGGCCCCCCTCTCACTGCCTCGATGATATCGGGCCTACTGGCCCAGATTTAGATGTCAAAATGTAATTCATTGGTCACAAAAAACACTCTTTGCCTGAAATACCACACACTGTGAGTTTGATCAGTCCCATTCACTTTTTAAAATCATGACTGCTTGTAAAGCGGGGGATGCTACAACAAGCAATTCCTGAAGGTGTGTATGCTTTGACCATTTGCATAAGGGAATTGCACATTTTCTACAATACCATTTGCAATTGCATCTTCAGAAATAATATTGTGGGGATAGCTGTATTCCAATGTATACGGTATGTATGTGCGCCTGTTTGTAACTCTAGGTTTGTAGTTTGCTTAAGTGTGGTGTTTTATATTAAATGTGCGACACTTCGTTGTAAACTATGCAAAGCAGTTATTTGTATGTACTTTTACACATGTAGGAAATTCACTTTTTTATGCTGTATGTAACAATGAATGTGGCTAGCTCAGCAAATTACCACTGGTTATTGTGTTCCTCCTGCATTCCAACACAATAAATCATAATTGTTTTACCTAACAAGTTTCAATAAAGATTTCTTTTTATGTTTTCAGATTTAGAATGTTTTTTGGGTCTTCACATAACCACTTTATTAAACACAAACAACTCTTTGGTTAAAAATTAAAGACAGTATTCTCCTACTGAGATCATCAAAAGTGATTCAGATAAGTTTGCACTTTAAAATGAACAAACACGCTGAATCAAGTCTCTAGCATTTCAGGCCTTACTTGGGATAATCTTAATTCATTTATATATTTATATGCAGGGAAGAACAATGCTCTTTTCATTGCAAAAGAAAGTACAACAGATAAGATATCAGATTTGACGGGAAGCAGTGGGCTTCTTAAAATGGATGGCATTGGTCATTGAGTCTGTGCTTGATACAGCACATGGGCATGTGAGGTTGACTATGAAGGACATATGAGGCTTAACTTGGAAAATGATTGCACCATAAGGTAGATGACATTGAATCGAGCATTTTGAAGCAGTGTCTACAATACAAGACAGTATTTAGCATAGTATAGGTATACCTGGAATCTGAGGCTTCAACAGATATAAGACAGCAGTGACTTGCCATAGGAGGCAGCACTGACATAAAAAGGCAATGGTGCGAGCCTATGATGCTTCTCTTGGATGTGCTCCCAGCATATCATGACTGTACCCAATTGCATAATGGAACAGCACTGTAGTTAATATATGGTTGAAAACTACAATAGCCCTTGTCCTCTTTAACACTATTTGTAGTTTAATTAACAATACCCTTATTGTAGTGATTTTAGTAGTTTTGCTATGTCACTTCCTGTGATGTTATCAGGACAAAAGGTCACGTGGCATGACTTCCTGTGATGTTGTCAGGTTCATAGTTCATGTGATTTCACTTCCTTTGATGTAATCGGGTATGTGATGTCTCTTCGCAAACCCTGGCATTTTGGTAAATTGACGTCCTTGCGATGCGTCTGCCCAGACTGCTCAAATTCCACTCACTCGTTTTGTGACAGGGGAATTTAGATGATTTAACTAAACATTTGAAGGCGAGATGTATCCCTTTCTACCCATCCCTCAACCTCCCCTCTTTTGTATAGTATGATATGATTACGATATAGATTGTTTTTGTGTCGTTGTCAGGTGGCTGCAGTTTAGAATTGCATGGGTTTCAGTTCAGAGAGGTTGTTTAACGATTTCTTCCATTGTGTGCCTTTTCAGAAGAGTGGGAGCGCTGCATCGCAGGGTATATGGACTCACAATAATCCCATCAGTTTGGTCATAAATCCTGACGTCTGTTCATTCAATCTTATGTTTCATACTTTTTCAATTGTACCCAGTGGATTAGTCTTTCTTTTCTGTTGGAGAATTCAGTAAATGCGAATAATGCATAATATTCGACACCGTCTTCGATACAGTCTAAAGCTCCTTGCAGGAAAATAGTGAGTGCAATTCGGTGACATGTGAGTGGCATAGTGGTGCTATACAGAACACATTAAATCAATTAAGTAAATAACTCACCATGAGGCCACCTCCCCAAATTCCAGGCAGCAGAAGGGCCTGTGTGGTGATGAGACCTCTTGTCAGGTACCTCCAACTCCAGTTGGGGAAGAGAAGCAAGGCATTAGCAGTGATGGAGACCATTGCCAGAGATGTTAGGCTGAGGCCCACGAAGCGGGAGCATCTGCCAACACACATTGCAAAGAGTGCCTGAGAGAGAGACGCATAGTTTATCCCTTCACTATTAATGACTGTCCTTTAACAAAGAAATGCTAGCCCAACCTTTTACATTGAAATACATTGGCCTCAAGGAAAGATTTGCAGGTCCACAGTAGGAGAATTGCTGTTTTATTTTTAATAAAAATGTGTGTCAGAACCTCTGCTTGATGGTGGCATAGGAGCTATGGAAACGATAGGCAAACAGGAGAACACGCATGAGCAAGTACAGGACACAGAAACAGAGAGCTATAGAGAAAAGAGATAGCAGGATAGATAGAAATTACATTATTCCATTAGTCAATCTTGCACTCATTATATGCCAATTTGCCAAAATATGGCATGCAATCGAATTCCCTAAGCTATCCCAATGAATCTCTGCACCCTGACAGATGGGTGGGCTCTGCTATTTAGTAACAGTTACTGTACCTTTGAGAATTCCAACAAGTGATAGGGCCTCATTACGAGGAGGGCGGTAAGGGGTTTACGGTGCCGGTAAAGGTGCCGGAAACATTAACCCCTTACCGTCCCATTACGAGGTCTGCTCGCAGGAGGTCTGGTTTTACAGGCGTCCTTAGCGGGTCCCGCGAGCAGCCCAGGATGCTAACAACGGGCCCATTTTTAACGGGCCCGTTGTTAGCATCATCCCCATTCCCATTGAGCCCTATGGGGGCTGAAATGGGAATGGGGATGTACCGGGTCCGAGTTCCCTGAATGGGGAGATACCGGGCCCTACAAGGTTGGAATGGCCCGGTACTTCACCATTCAGGGAACCCGGACCCGGTACCCGGAATGGAGGTAGCCATGCCGCAAATAGCAGCATGGTTACCTCCTTCCTCGTAAGGAGGCCCATAGTGTAATATAGATGCTGCCATATATGGTCTTGGTCTATGGCCATCTATGGCAATGGTCATTGCCTACCTCAGAGAGTGAGGGACACAATTGACAGAGACAGATATGGCCACCTTGTGAATGGTGTCTGAGGTTCCATGTACCTTTGCCATTGTACATTTTTTCAAAGTCGTTTTCTACAAAGAAATTACTTTCAAATAAACTCATCGAAATGTGTATTAAAATAAACCTTTACAAAATGTAAAAACAATGTTCTTTAAACATCAAATATCAAAATATGGAAAATATTTCATCACAAAGGCAGCTTTGTTTTCAGAAAGAACATACAACAAACAAGGGAGACAGTCTACTACTTATTATACAAATTACATAGTTTTAAAAACCTTACAACTGCTAATTTCAAAGATATCGATTTTCAATTTAACATATTACAGCACACATTTTCAGAAACTACCCATGCTAAATTGTGTATACATTTTTCTAAGTAAATAATACGCCATGGTAGTAGTACTGTGCATACTACTAAAAGGTGAAACACTTTTTCTTTTGCATATGTATCTTTGCAGTACCTAAAGTAAGCCATCTCCATAGGATACTGATTCCTAATGCATATCATCTCATTCGTTAAAAGGACATTGAGTCTGAAATGCATACAATTATTCCTAAATAATCTATCTGGGAACAGCCTCAAATAACGTTCCAGAGTCCCTAGCCTTTTATGGCAAGTGCTTGGATGAGACTAAAAGGTAGAATTCACCAGCATGTCACTTTGGGCGATCCAGTACATTTGTTATATAGTTTTTTTCACCTTCATAAGATTAGTGACCAGCATTTCTAGTGAAATTCCCATTTTAGATAGCGGCAAAGTGCAATGATTAGCAAATTCTCTCAAGGAGCTTTCATTATTCATCCCCAACTTTCCAAACTCAGCATATAATAATTGCTCTGGTGAAGTTAAACATTTATAATAAAGAGCTATTTGTTTCCATCTGACGATGCTTCTCAGGGTTTGCAGGCCCCACTCAAAACGAACTGCCACAATTGACTCACTTTGAGGAATAAAATGCATTACTCTACGCCACATTATTGCTTCAAAACGGTCAAGTTCATTTAAAATCCACAAAGGTAGAATTTCCAGCCCATAAATACATTTCGGAATCACTTTAACTATGTAGAATTTTAAAACTGGGAGAATAGAAAATGTACCATATTTTGCATCTATCTTGGCCATCTGAGCGGCCAACATAACCGCTTTATGTTTTAAAAGGTTTCTATAAAAGGATTTCGATGGATAAGCTAAAATCGGTTAACGCAAACGTAACATATAATCTTTAAAAGTCAATCTGTTATTATTTATAAACCATGTTAAAGTATTTTTCTTTTCTTTTTTACAAAATTTTAAAAACACGGTTTTCGGGGGGTACTTTTCATTTTATTTTCATGAATAAAACAGGTAAAAGCATTAATTAATATTTGGAGTCCAATCGGCGTACGATCCAAAAAATAAAATCATCAGCGTACTCCAACCAGGGGATGCGCACCTTCACTATTTTCGGTTCTACAAAGGATGTCTTTGACAGATATTGACCTAGATCGGCTATATATAAATTAAAAAGGCAGGGGGCCAAAATGCAACTCTGCCATAGCCCATTTCTTGTTATTATTGGATTTGACATTACACCTTCATTATTTGATCGTACTTGAACCGAGGTTCCTTCATGTATATAGACAAACATTTTCAATAAGCCCCTTGGGAGGCCCATTTTGTCCAATTTGATCCATAATATATCTCAGTCAACTAATTTGAAAGCCATAGACAGGTCCATGATTACTCCATAAATAGGAGAGAGTTGTTCCTTTCAGGCTACATTTTACAAACAGGACATTAGAAAGCCCCCACAATCTGTTCCTATCCACCTTGTAAATCCTATTTGTAGCTTATCCAGAACATTGTGCAGGCCCATTCATTCCTCTATTTTCTCTAATACCAGTTCAGCAAAGATTTTAGAATCAGCATCTATTAAGGTGATTGGCCGATAGTTTGTAGGTAACATCTTGTCACCTTTTTTATAAATGGGGGATAACAAAAGCAGTTTTTCACGAAGCTGAGGTGAACTTTGTATCCAGTATCTCTTTAAACAAAAGAAATAATATTTTAGCCCAGACCTCTGGAGATTGTTTAAAAATGTTGTTTTCTAGATGATTTGGACCCTCCACCCGAAAGGAACTTGCCTTAACAATCATCCTTACAATCAGGGGAGTTGCTAGGTCTTCAAAAGATCCGGGGCTAAACTGATGTCGGAACTGTCGGGACTGGGGGCTAGCTAGTCTTTTGGCTGTAGCTCCTGAGATTCTATCCGGGGCTACAACCAAAAGATCAGGGGCTATAGCCCCCTTAGCCCCCCCCTAGCAACGCCCCTGCTTACAATGTCCTCAAGTGTAAACTGTAGGTTCCAGTTAGTGGGGGTAATTATTTGATAACCTCCGGAATATCCCTGCTTGCTGCCATAAAGTTTGTTAAATGGGACCCCCATGTATCTTCCGATATAGGATTGGTTTGCACACATACCTGATTTTGCTACACTGCGTTAACAAGTGACCAATAATTTACCTAATTTTTTCCTTTCAAGGCAGTAAGCATTACTTCTCATCCTATATAGCTGATGTCAATGTGGTATTATATAATTTTTCAACTTTTGTTTTTCTTTTTTAATCTGAATATTATTTCTTTTCCTCCTCCAGACTGGATTTTTTTAGCTGGTGGATGAATTTCCTACTATTAAGTTTGAAATCTTGTATGGAGTGGTCAAATCTGTGTAAAATGGTATTTGCCCTGCATATTTTGACCTCGACCTTTATATAAGGAGTCCACTACCAACTGGATTGACTGATATATGGACCCTGAAGAGAACATTTCCGTCTTGAGTTCATAGGGACATTGTACACATTTTTGTTCAATGATCATATTGAAACACTTAATATATGTACCATACCACTTTAGCTGGTTACGACCGGAATTTACTAACTGTGGGCACAACACACTTCTATGCTGGGCTGCCAAATCACCTAATAATTCAGCTACCAGCATACTATGATCGCTGATATTATTGCTAACAATCTTAAAATGTATACACACATCTATCAAATCTTTGCTAACAAAAACATAATCAATCACAGAGGAGGTGTTTTTTCTGATGCCAAGTGGGACAGTCTAAAGGATTTCCCCCCAGTAATTAATTCAGCATGCAGAGTTCCCAATCTTCCATAATCCTACACCATCAGGAGTCGTGCACTATTCTTCTCTGAGCCTCTGTACTGCTGTATTCACCCTACCACACACAGGTCTCCATCACTGCCACACTGCACATTAAAATCCCATGCCTGTCACAATCACATGCCCCCCTGGATAGGTTAAAAACCAATCCTCAAATAAAGCATGGAGTTGGTCCATAATCAGCCCAATATCCATACTGGGATGCCAGTGTATATTACTTAAACACCCCTTCCTCCAAATTCTTTAAGTTTACCACCATCGCCCCTTTTGACAGATTCACTCGCTTTAAGATAACAAACCCTATGACATTACAAATAGGTCGAATCAACCGAGCGGAAGGGCGTCTCTGTAGCAGGTTTAAAGGATGTTACAAACCCATCTAGTACCAGTGGAGAAACTAACTAGAGTTCCTGGAGGAAAATAAATGAAAAGGATCTCAAATAGGTACATAAATCATCATCCATCAATAGTGCTGAAAACCTTGTATTCCACTATATGCAGGTGAGAGCCAGCCTTGTACTAAAGCTGCTGCGTAATAGATTCCCTTATGGAGAGTGCCAGCCAACGCCAGTCTCCTTCTTCTACCTTATTTGCTTCTCCCCCAGCCATAGCACTTTTTTGCAAACCTCTTGACCTCACATCTTGGCTAACAAGGGCAACTTACCCCACATTTTCTCTTTGATGCCTATTCCCACTCCCTTTACTTTGAAGGGGATGAGATTGTAACTCAATTTGCAGAGGTTCCTTTAAAAGAACCTTATACACCATTTTAAAGGGAACCAGCAACCTAACACAGTCAAGCTTCGATGCGTATAAAAACTCCACAAGTCAATTGGCTTTAGTTGTAATTAGTCGCAAAGCTGCTACTTCATTAAAGAGGGACAACACAAAAGATCTATTCAATATTCACAGTTCAAACATATATTCCAGCTGTAGACTTTGATCAACATTCGGAAAATGCTTTTTTTAGTTCTCATTCTCAACCTGAGTGAAACCTCAGGCACTGCTTTTATCGAAGTCTGTAGGTTTTCACTCAATACCTCTGCAACTTGGGTTTGACATTGGACATCCGGCGTTCCCCTTAATTCAACATTTTCTCTGCATTTAATTTGGGGCTGATCGGAGGACACCCCCATTTTCTCCTTTTCTATTAATTTGTCAGTCTGAATTTCCTTACATACATACATATCATCTTGTGTAGATCGGACCGACGAGCCCACTGAGCCACTACGTCAATCTGACTTTCTTTACACCTGAACCTATGGTCACCTCTACTCCAATCTTGATTGACCACAGATTGTTTAAACGTGTCAAAAAGTGTGCCACCCTTCCATATCTCTTTTTGGATATCAGGTATCGGGCCCTTCTTCCCTCCCTTATATTTCATTGCCTCGAATAAACTTATGGATGAGGATTCATAACCTAGTTCACCCTACTTCTCATCATCCGCCTCAAGCCCCACCATCAATATTGAAACATCATCGTCCACCATGACAGTGCTATTACTGACATGGTTGTGGAAGGTAGCTTGTTCACTACCCTCCTCACCCAATGTTAACGGCATGGTCTAGTAAAAAATGATATTGTCCCTACGGGTCGGCCATTTTTTTTAAGCCTAAGTGGCTCGATTTTAGAAAACTTTCCTATGGACCTTACCCGAGTTTTCGTCCATTAAACGCATGCGAAAACAAGCACCAGGGCGCCGCCATTTTCTGATAATCCTATCACTTGCCGCATCGCCCTGGCTGACCTGCTTTTGTGGCACTAAATCAATTCCCCCGCCCCTGAGCCTGACATTATCCAAACATTCATATTCCCCGCCTCTCTCCGTGACGTTACTGTGCTGCGTAGGCAAACGCGCCCAGTCATCTTCTACGCGACTCCACACAGAACCCGGAAACCAACACAGACCATCTCACAACACAGCACGCCACAATTCGGAATATGAAACTGTACTTTAAAATCAAACAGCAACACGGTACATTTGGTAAAGTACATTTATTTTACATTAAATGTTTAGAGAATATTCAGCAATTGCCATATGAACTCTGAAAGCCATTTATTTTCTTTTATCTGTATCCGCCATGGTACACAGGGTGTTGCTTTTCATTAAAAGAAGCACTTTGGAAGCACGGTGAACCGCAAGGCTGTTCCATCAACTAGGCACTAGTCCATTGTAAAGGTTGATATGTTGCTTCTAGCCACTAGTACAGCGTAAGGGCATGTGGGCCCTTGGCGATCGTCCCATAAAATTGTCAGTGTGCTCCAGTTGTTCACACGAAGCTGCAGGTGTCTACTGTAAAAGCCATCTGCTGGTGTCTCAAACCGATGGCAGTAGCAGAAGGGGAGCAAATACCTGTTATGAAAACAAAAAAATTATAATTAGTCTCGCCAGCCGATCTTCATTAATATTACTTATTTTATTTATTACAGCCGATCAGAAACTATTTGCTTGCAAGGATAGTTCAATGGAGTATGTTCGGCTCTAAAATCAATGCGAAAAGTAACAAAATAAATCGAGGCCAACACACAATGATAAACGACAGTTAGTCTACATGCGTGAGGAATGATATGATATGTAATATGGCATTTGTAACGCGCCTATACTCAAGTGTTTCTAGGCGCGACGAGGCAGGTGGGGAACAAGGGCAGACAGACAACGATCCTACTAGGCCAGGTGTCTTTCTGTTCGCGCATGGGGAAGGGGGGAAGGGGGGTAAAAGTTCTGTACATGGTTAGTTGAATACAAATTAAATAATAGGGCCAGCTGGTGGCAAGTGCAAGGTAAATGCCGGGAGAAGGGGCTGAAGGATACAGAGACAGTCCCGTAGTGCAGGTAGGCAGTGCAGGGAAAAGTGGCTGGGCCAAGGACCGAGATCGGTGAGACCAGTGGACCTGCATGCCCATGTGCCCACTACGAACACGTTTTCCTTGCTTTTCCTAGCTCTTCATTCATTCATTTATTCATGCATCCATTCATTAAATCTTCATTCCGGTATAAAAGCGTGTACAGATTTACTTACATTATATTTGAAATTTACACTGTGTCTCTTCGTAATGCAGTCTGTAAAACGGACCGTGCTCTTGACAACGATTTTTCATATACTGAACTAAAATGAAACTCGGTCTAGTTTCTGAATTTTCTGCCTTATCGTCTCTTAAGTTATTGCGCACCCCCTTCAAATGTAGTTCTTTCGGCATGGTCCATGTCTCAAGGCCAAAAAACAATAGACCCTTATACTTCCAGTGCGAGTTGTGGGCCTCATCTGGGCGCGAGCTGAAAATCAGAGCCGCTGTCCTTTGCATTCTTTATTTGCAACATCACGTAGTATAGGCATCTGTGAGAACTTGAAGTTTAGAATCCGTCTATGTAGTGTGCCTTAATGTGCAAATGTGAACTGGCTTCTCTCCCAAATGCCACGGCCCGCTTGGCTGGCGCGTTCTAAGTGCCCCAATTTTGTCCCGTTGTCTGCGAGCTTTGCAGCCCAAATTGAGACATTTCATTTTTGGCAGAAGGTCAGCGAAAGTATAAAGTACCACAGGAGTTGAGTTAAAAGTGAGATTTATTGTTTGTTTGTTTGTTTTATTATTTGCAATACGCAAGCCTCCCCTCCGTTAACAGTGCGCAGCATTTACATTTACATGAGATGAGACATGAGAAAAATATATACATACACATATATGAGGTGAATAGAGAGAATTCAAAGATGACACCCAGCTTGTTCGCCACCCATGATGGTTAAGGTAGGGGTTAGGGTTACAGGTACACTGTACAATAACATTTATTTACAAAAAGACAATCGTATTGCAATTATTTAAACCGGGATTTGTACTTCACAACCAGCTGTGCTTCGGGTGGGCATGGCACAGTCGCAATGTTCGGTGGCAATGGATCACTGCTCTGCACAGAAACGTCCAAAATTCCATATCTGTGCTTCTCTAACACAGCAACAATAAGGCCTTTCACAAAGTCGAACTGCATTTCATCATAGACTGGTTTGATCACCCATTGCTTACTTCGTTTTGAAAAAACCTTAGTGTAGCGAGGCATCCTTACTTTACCCCTAGTCCTAGATTGTTCACGTCCAACCTTGCTGTTATGGGCCAAGACCGCTAGTAGAGTGCGATGTTTCATGCCCCGAAAGCTAAAATGCAAGCGCTTTGGCCTGTACTTTAGGCATATTGTGGAACACCTCCAAATCTCCTGTGTGACATAATTCTGTCAGTCCTCTCAAATCTCTTGATAGAGTTTTGTCGAAAACAATCTTCTCAATGGCTTTGGGTGTCGGTGAAGATGGAATCAACCACTTCTTCTTCCGTGCCTCCGCTGGGGACAAAGGGCCATGTTCACATTGGTGGAAATGTTGATTTGCTGTCCAGCGGTGAACGTTGGTACAGTGGTGCATCAGTGACCGCCATTTTTCAAGTAGTATTTTAGTATTTCCACTGACCCTTCACAAGTTTTTGAGCTCCACCAAAGATGGTTGGTGATAGAATGGGACCACTGCAAAATACTTTCAAAACCTTTTTTTTTCCCTGCAGCCGAGATTTTCTTATTGATTGATTTAGCAAGATGCCATACGTCAAATTGATGTTTAATATGTGGGAACTGCTCTCTCATTGTCTTGGCAATTGAAACGTGTCTGTCCGTGGCTATGAGGTCGATGTGCATTCCCCTTGATTGTAGATATTCCACTGATTTTATAAATCCTAGTTTCTCCATGCCCATTGACGATGTACATTGTGTTACCTGCACGACCACCAAACTCACAATTTTCTTACTATCCATGTCCTGAAAGTGGTAGGTGCAGTACTTGGCAGAAAATCCAGGGCTGTCGCACTGTCCATCGCCGGCTAGCCTGAATCATTTGCCTTCGAATGTACTTGCTAGAGACAATTGTTCAATTTTCCAAGCATCACTAATGGCCGGAAACAGATAATCATGTTGGTATATGTAGTACAGCGCTTTAGAAATTAAATGGAGTCCCACAAACTGAAAGAAAGCCTCTAAATTTCTAAAACTGGAGCCACTAAAAAGTGATGCAGCTGCACACAGTAGATTGCCTGCTGGCAGTTTCCCCAGCATCGGTTGTGCAGACCATGAGAACCTATGATTTAATCTACAGGCGGCATTTATTTTGGCGTTACTGCCTTTTATTTGACGAGTCACATTAATCAATGGCTTCCCACATACTTTCCCTCTAATGGAATGCACACATTTCAGCATACTTATAATTTCCATCAAACAACTGTCGAATACAATGTATTTGCTCTCTTTCATTAGACTGTCATCCTGCGTCAACGTTGTTTCGGCCTGTGACGTTGTGGAGATTTCAACACATTGGAAAGTAATATCGCTGATATCAAGTTCTAATGCGTCTATGGATGCTGCGGCTGGTTCATTCTCTGTCATTTCGACATCTATTACTTCAACATTGATGGGAGAACATAACAATGTCGACAGGTTTTTTGGTGGCAAATTTTTGGCGGGTGTAGATTGTGTGAATTGATCTGCAACTACTTCAGAGCTATCTTCAATACATTCAATAACATCTTCTTGTGGTGGTGCGGTCGCACTGTAGCTATGGTCCAATGCAACTTTGCTGTAGTCTCCAAACACAGTTAATTCATGTTCTGGCCATTGGACATGAGCATCTCGAGCCTGAACACACCTCGCCTCAATTAATAGTTCCTCCATAGTGTACATGGTCTGGCAAGCAACATCTCTCATTCGCTTCACTGTCTGCTGTGTATGTATAGTTCTGACACCCACGGGTAACTGAAGGAGAGATTGGAAAAGGGATGTTCAGTTTAAACACAAGATAAAGTGTAGTCCAATTGACTGGAAAAAAAACATAAAATAGTCCCCAGCACAAACATTTTTTTAAAGTTATGCACTGTTTGTAACTAACTTTTTTTTGGTTTTTTTTCTTTGCAACTTTTTTTGACTCGACCTTCAACATCTGCACGCTGTAGCTCCGATTCGTTTCCGCATGTCCTCCCTTCCTCTTGTGCTGCAACGACTATATTTTCTGTATCCGCATAGACAGCACGGAATGAGGCTCCATCGTCTCCCTGAAACATAGTACTTTCATTACTATGTATCAAAATATTGTTAGCATAAAACACACGTGAGGACGAACACACGGGTACATCTCAATAGCCAAACACGATTTAAACATTGTGTGCAACAATCAAACGACAAGTATTCGACCAGTGATGATCTATTTCGATGGAGCTGTCAGTATCCATACTTCTCGCTCTGCATGGACTGCCATGAATGGTTGTATTGGAGAGGAGGCATCCGCATCTCCCTGAAATACAGTACTTGCATTAGTATGCTTTTCAATATTGGAAACATAACACACATTTGGGGTCCACGGGACAGGTACATATAAAGAGATAACCACAAATGATGCATTGTCCAAAAGAATCAAGGAAAATCTAAATATGATCACATTTCATCGACTTATTTCTCTGATTCCTTTACATCTGCATCATCTAAATGAGATGTTGTGATTGTGGTGGAAGCTCCGTCGTCTCCCTGAAACACAGTACTTGGATTAGTATGGTTTTCAATATTTGAAACATAACACACACTTGGGGTCGAACGCACAGGTACATATAAAGAGATAACCACAAATGATGCATTGTCCAAACGAATCAAGGAAAATCTAAATATGATGACATTTCATCGACTTATTTCTCCGATTTATTTACATCTGCATCATCTAAATTGGATGTTGTGATTGTAGTGGAAGCTTCGTCGTCTCCCTGAAACACAGCACTTGCGTTAATAGGGAAGAAAGTATAGCAAATGGAATCACGTTATATGATCACGCATGATGGAGCTGTCAGTATCCATACAGCGTGCTGCTGAAGAATATCTATGGATGTTGCAAATGTAGTGCGCACTTCCGAAAGCTGTTGCGCCGATTCGTATACGCATGGTCCCGCTTCCACTTCCCCTGGAATTACTTGAATGTCAGGCTCTGCATCAAGTGCAGGGTTTGACGCTCCATCAACTGCCTGAAACATAGTACTTGCATTAGTGAGGATTACAATAGTGAAAACATAACACACACCTGGGGTCGACAGCACAGGTACATATCAACGGCTAACCACGAATGAAACATTGTGTAGAACAATCAAACGACAAGAATTCCAGCTCTGATGATGACGCTCGATGGAGCTGTCAGTATCCATACCTCCTGCTGGTGAAGAGCATCTAGAAATGTTGTAGATGTGGCGGACGCTTCAGCATCTCCCTGAAAGACAGTACTTGCATTAGTATGGATAACACTAATTATAACTGAAAACAAACACCAGTTGACGATAACTAAGGTGTATATCAATTGGAAAGCACTAACCAAACATTCGGTAAAATAATTACACGATAAAATAAAACTATTACTTGACATGCATAAAACAAGTCTGTAGCGGATTAGCCTAGTAAGATTACCTGATACGTGCTAGAAGTGGTTGATAACTGCGACCACGTCAAGGATGTAGAATGTTCTTGGTTCAGATTCAAGGGATAGTTAAGAAGTTGTAAAGGTAAATTAATGATTGATAATGAAATGCCAATAATAAAAATAGCCATGTAAGGCGACAGAATGCTTGAAAAATGCTCAGTACAGCACAGTTCCCTGTTCCCATATATATACATTGCTTTTGTGGGTTATGAAATCGAAAAAGAATATATTGATAAATGTCATTATTCAAAAAACTATACACTCATATCAATATCGAAATTATTACAAGGGATAGAACACCTACAATATCAATTAATCCGTTCGGCTACCTACACACTACCGCAAGGCCTAAAGCTAAATCCGGACACTTGACTCACCGGTGGCGGAATGTGGACGAATAGAGTGGGAATAGCGTTTTCGAGCAATTTCCGTGTCGTTCGCCGTTTATTCTTCTTTGTTACCCAAGATGTTGTGTACATGTCCAAGGAAAAGTGCCGGCTGCAGATGCGGTATCGATCACCCCGCTTGTCCTGTAAGACTTGTTGGACTCTATTTTCCAGCTCATCCAGTGGATATCCGCAATGTCTGACCCGTTCTCTTAATCGATCAACAGTTTTCGGGAATACATGCATTGTAGTGCCTTCAGATTTCGCATGGGTCTTCGAAGGGCAACCGCTAATCGAACAGGCAGGCATTGTTGATAAATCTGAAAAGTAAATATCGACATTATTATACAATCTTCAAGAATAAAGATTTGATACAAAAGTAAATGAATCATACAATGATCAATGCAAGATTTGTTTTGGTCGCAGGAACTATACCAGTTCATTATGTGCGGCTTAGTATTTGCATAAGTTGCAGAAATTCATAAATGATGTGACTAAAATCTGAACATGTGATTCGTCCCTTGGATGTCCTGTCTTGCACGAGAAGGAAACATGCTTACATTATAGACTGGACCCCCGAAGGATGCAATTCGATGACAATAGACATAGATGAAAATAAATAGATCTATTGATAGCATAGCAATGGAAACTCAAGTCAATAGCAATGAGACCAATGAACATAGCACTATTGTGTACTCTACTCGCAAATAGATAGAAATTTAAAAATCTGCAAAATATGACTAGGATACATGGCCTTACCTTGACCAACAAACAGTTGGATTCAGCAAGCAGAGCAGTATGTTGCAGGAGAATAGGTGGGTGGCTACAGGTAGCACACTGATGGGTTTGCTCTAAGCGGTCACAGAAGTTCACGGATAGCACGACGACGAGCAGATTAGCGTAGATCTCAGTGGTTGCCAGGTAACACATTCAGGAGTTGACTTGCAAAGCACAAAGATGTTCTCGTGAGACATATCAAGTGGTTTATAAAGTATTAGAAACAGGGGTGTGTTTGTGAATGAATGACATATGTATGTATGTCGTGGTCTTAGGGGAGGCCTTGCTGGAGACACGGGGTCTGAGGAGGCCATGTGAGCGATGGCCCCTGGGCGTGGGATACCTTTTGAAGTGTACATGCTGTTTGGCACCTTGGCCGTTTGCGCCCGTCACTGCCCCCCATTCTAATGCTCATCCCCGGGTGCGGGGGGTGGGATGGATGGGCCTGGGGCGTGCAGATAAGGCACAGGAAGACTGCTGAATGGAGACACACTTATGTGGATTGCAGGGGGGCGGCCTGCTTCAAGGGGAGGCCTGGCTGGAGACACGGGGTCTGAGGAGGCCATGTGACTGATGGCCCCTTGGCGTGGGATACCTTTTGAAGTGTACATGCAGTTTGGCACCTTGGCCTTTCGCGCCCCTGAAAGCCCCCCATGCCAGCGCTCATCCACTGGCAAGAACCGCCTTTGATAGTATATCGTTGCTTATTAATAACAAATGCCACATACCGGAGATTCTTGTGAGCACAGACCCACACTTCAACCGGTTTATTATAGTGGTCAAGACCCTTAGGCCTGTATAATCTAATGGTAATTGTTAGTATAGATATATGTGTGACTTTTATAGAGACATAACCTACTGAAAGACTTTGAACAAGTGTTATTTAGTGAATGCATTATCGAGAATATCTTATGCTAGCTTAGATAGATAGTGACCACCCTGTTTCACAGCGACCAGACCTTCACACATTCGGAGCACAGATGTCTGACGTCCATCCTTGAATGGAGACACACTTGATTCATTAAAAAAATTGAAACAACCGTTGTTAAAATATATGTGGTGTTTTATTTTGTATCTTATTTTCATGACACAAAAATACAAGACTTTAAAGATTATACAGGTCAGGTTGCAGCACAGCGAGGGAAAATCCCCTGTACTGACCGCTGTCACTCGGGAACGTTTCTCTAATGGCACGAACGGCACAGGCGGGTATCACTCTTCAAACGCGGTGTCCAAGCCTCCCGTGGAGCCACCATGTAAAGGAACGATAGGCCACCAGCCTGTACCACCTGTGAAAAGGAATGAAACAAACTGTTTTTAAATGACCAAGATAAGTTTAATAAACGTTTGTTGTCAATGACAATTCTTGTAACTAATGGCATTCTACACGGACAAATGCTATCTAGACAATGCACACTATTGAACGACTTACATGCGTTACAATGATATGTAGATGTAATTTTGGATATAGTAGAAGAACATGAAATAGGAGTGGCATGACAAGCAGAGTATACTTACTCGTTACTCGGATTACGAGGACGAACAGTTGCGCGAAGTTCGTGCATAAGCACCATCATTATCCTCAACACGGCCCGTGTGAGGCAGGTTGCCCTGAAGTCTGGCAGCTCGGTGATGCATTGCGGTCGTGGCTCGCCTTCCGAAATGTAGGCCAGGCATCCTGAGTTTTCTTGGCAGCAGCAGTTCTCCTCCTCGGTCGGCATTAGCTCGCACCGATTGCATGTGCACCAGGTGGAGACGCCGTCCATGCGACTAGGCCCAGGCTCTTCATCTGTTGATTCGTCCTGCCAACTGCCGTCCGAATCCCCATAGTTTTCGCGTGCTTCCCTTTCCAGTAGTTCCTCCTCGGTATACTCGGGCTCGTACATGTAGGGCATTATTGTAGCCATTGTGTGGTAAACAAAGTAAAATAATTTACCGAGATGGTACAGGTGTTCACACGGGCTAAAAGCGGCGAAGGTAGCTGACCAGAGCACAGAAACGAGTCACAAAATACTCTAAGTAACACAGAGAGAGGAATGGAATCGAAAATCTGCTGCTGTGTGTTGTGAAACGGTCTGTTTATACTTATTGAGGAAAGAGGCGTCCGGCCATTTCCATGGCGACACGTCATTAGCTGAAGCGCAGCGAATGTTGACATAAGACGTGCTTTGGCGTTGGGAAATGGGCGGTACGAGTCTGCTGATGACAGGCTCAGGGGCGGGGGATATGATTTAGTGCCGCAAAAGCAGGTCAGCCAGGGCGATGGGGGAAATGATAGGATTATCACAAAATGGCAGCTCTCTGGTGCTTGTTTTCGCGTGCCTTTAATGGACGAAAACTCGGGTAAGGTCCATAGGAAAGTATTCTGAAATCGAGCCACTTAGGCTTAAAAAAACATGGCCGACCCGTAGGGGCAATAACATTTTTTACTAGATCATGCCTTTAAGTCTCCCACATCCTTAGCACCCTCAATTTCCTTACCCTCACTTAATACCACATTTCCTAGGAACTTCCTTGAGGATTTAGCCAATAGTTTTTGACCTAGCTTTCTCACATTTTCCCCCATTCTCTGTTACTTGTTCTCGTTTCTTATCCATTTTCCTTGCTGTTGCCAGAAAACAGGATACTTCCTTACCCAGAGATGGTTGTCTTGTAGCCCTCCTGCCTTCTTTATAGAAACTACCCCCTTCGTATACACTTATCCCTCTTTCTCCTACTATAGTAACTCCTTTTCCTTGCATGCCCTGAACATTTACCAAAATTACTTTTTCTAAAGAACTGACAATGCAAGGAAATGTTACTTAAAGGCCCTGTTTGGTCTTTCAGTTCTCCACATATTTTCACATAGTTTTTCAATTGTGGAAAAAAACAGATGAAAGTCTGCCCATGTGGGCGGCCTATTAAAAGGCTGTTCTTGTACGGATTATTCTTCACCTGCACAATCTTGTGCACTCTGAATATATCCCAATACTTCCAGGAAATAGTTTCCCCCTCAGAAAGGATTGGTGAGTGTTCAAGAGGGACAGACTAAAATCCAGACGTGGAGCCTCTGAAAGTTGTTTCGGTTTGAAAATCATGGCTCCTACAATCTGATTTTCTATTATTTGGGGTAAATTAACACATTTGGCAGCCTGTGAAGACGATGAATCTGTATTCCTTTTAGTGACAACTGGGAAATGGTCACTTTTTTCCCTCCCTTTTTCTCCTTTCTTTGCCTCTTTCCTAACTCAGTTTGATTACCCTCCTCCAAGGGGGATAGGGGCGGGGGATAGGGGCAGGGGTAGGGGCAGGACAATTGCTTGACTCATGCTGTCTCGCCATTGGGAGAAAACCAAAGGGGCAGATGTAATGTCTGCTCGGGATGGACCCGACTTGTCTTTTCTCCTTAGGTCATTCAATACAGTTTATTTAAAACATGGTTATCAAAATACAGTTTTTGGGTTACCTTAAAAACTTTAAAAAAGCTCTATAAAGTGCTTGATATAATAAGCAGTTCATGAAAGTCCTTTTTGCCTCCTTGATACCAAGGTTTGCAATCCTTTAGGAAAGGGAGACCTTATCTTCCTTTATCTCAGGTTATTGTGTCAATCTCGCAGCCACACTTTGGGCCTCATTACGAGTGTGGCGGCCCAGACATAAGGGCCTATTTCCGGATCACCACACTACAATTCTGCCTGCAGAGGCCGTCACGCCCGGCAGATCTGACCCTGCCGGGCGCGATGGCCCGGGTAGACAGCGTAGTCACAGAAGCACTGGCACCGTTAGCAACGGCGCCGGTCATTCCAAGTCCCCATCCCCATGGAGTCCTATTGGACTCCATGGGAACTTACCAAATCTGATGCCTGACTTCCCCCGCTGCTGGGACTTGTAATGTCCCGGTAGCACCAGGAAGTAAGGCGCCGGAAACAGTGTGGGGTTACCGCCAAGGTCGTAAGGAGGCCCTTTGTCAGTGTCCATAGAACGATTGTTAAAAACAGTCGATCTCCCAGGTTTTTACCGTAGCAGGAGGCCCACAAATGTAAAATGGATAATCCGGCCCCACCACAAAACACAACGCAAAGCTGCACTTGCTTTGTTTGCCTGGACGTGAATATGAATAGCGACGTCAATGATCGTCAACACAACTCCAGCTCACTAGTTGACCAAACAAGTTAAACTGTGGCAGAAGCACAGATGACAAATGAGTTAAGGTGAACGAGCACCACCTAGGTTGATGTGTTGGTTATTCGGTTAGTTCAATGTAAATGCGATTCAAGACGGGGAGCAAACCCGCTGGTGAGGTGCCTCCGTGAAGTAGCACGCTAAAGTATACGAAAAAAGTGGACCAAGGCCGTGAGGCCAGCGGTGCGGGCTGCACTCCCAATAACCACAGAGTGGTATAACTGTTTTCAGTCGGTCAATCGGAGGTAATAATCATTCAAATACTCTGTTAATATTTATGAAGAAATAGAGTTTAATTTTCTTAGCACTCTACAGTTATATATCACTGTTTTAGCAGATGCGTCACATGAGCCCAAATTGGCCTATGCATTTCGGAGTCAATATCCTTCCTCAGGGCCAGCTCATGTACTCTTCAATATATCAGAAACCTATCATCGGTTTCAGTCTAAGTCCCACAATGTACATTATATATATATGTCGGGCATGCATCATATAAATGGCATTCAGAATAGAGGTGCAGCATTAATTAATCATACAGAGAGTATTATGATGAACAGTAGTCACATTATGGGTAGAACAAAGGAATAAGTGGGCCGTGTGGTGCAATATCATCATAATTAACATTCCAAATAAGGCCAGTGAAAATTCACCGCGTCAGCATTTGATCATATCAGCCACCATCATCATCAAGTTAAAGTGTCACATGTGTAGGAATATAAAGCGCATCATTTAGATTATGATGATTGTATTATAAAATAAAATCATGAAATATAGCCCATACATACGTGCCAAGTCGCGGAGGTATGAAAAAAGAAGAAAAGAAGAAAAGAAAAGATGAATGAGAAAACATCGGATTTACTAAATTAACTGATTGTCCGCTAATGTGAAATGCTGTAAAACTACTATCAATAAACAAGAGGTACTGACCTTGGTGTGTATCCAGTGTCAGTACTTCTACTGGAGAGTAGCACGGAAAAACTGCTCAGTATGGCTGACTAGCGAGGACTGCAGCGCTAAAAAATGTATACAAATGCAAGTATCAGGTCTATGTAAGTGCGGTGAGCACAGACTTGTAAGCGATTAACAGGTGCATTGAGATAGCATGCAAAATCAACGGACTGCTTACCTAGTAACCACAAGAGTGAATCCTTGAAGGACGCCTTGTAAGCGCGCGAGTCGTGTGCTGAATAACTAGATTCTCCAGCTTGTTTGGAAAGCGTAACCATGGGCAGATAAGTATCAACAACAAGGCCCACGTCCAAACAAACCCTCTAGTGGAAATAGCAGCTCAGAATCGGACACCCAAGAGCAAGGAGAAAATTTAGCTTCAGACCAGCAAACCGCTAGTACATCAGAGAACGGAACAAGACCAATACAGCCTAAATGTGCAACAACGATCGTTTTTTTAGACAGAGGAAGAGGACAAGGAGGGGGAGAAAGAAGAAATCAAGGAATGCTAACAAGGCTACAAATCAATTGCAGTTAGTGGTTAATCTCTCAAAAAGGATTCTTTCTAATCGTGAGATACAGACTCTTGAGAAGGGTCTTAAATTCGTACCAACATACAGCACTAACAGATTTCAAACACAAGTCGAATTGTACAAACTTGTTCGTAAGTTGAAACTCAAGACATGTTTTGCTGAAACCACTCCATCGACTATGGCATCCTCAACAACCACAGAATACATCGAATTCAAACCTCACAGCACTTTTTGTCCTCCGATTAATGTACCATCGATAGACATTTTTCAAAAAATGGTACTCAACGATCTGAAGAAGATCCAATTTCATGCACCCTTGAATAGGGGCGAATTGTCACAAATTAAAAATCTCTTTACAGATGAGACTATCACCATTCGACCAGCTGATAAAGGGGGAGCTATTGTGATTCAGGATACGTCTCAATATCATGAAGAATGTTTACAACAACTTTCAGATGTCAATACGTATAAGCTACTGTTGCATGATCCGACACCACGCATCAAAAAGAAACTAAAAGAGATTCTTGCACAAGCAGTAGAAGATGAATGGATCAGCACCAAAACCAAAGCATATCTACTGACCACACAACCTGTAATGCCCCATTTATACACCTGGAAGGCCCATAGTGGCCGCAACGCAAAGCATTCTGCAACCATTGGGGACGTACATAGATTTTTTTCTTCAGCCAATCATCCAAGCCACAACCACATATGTTAAAGATACCACTCATTTTTGAGAATATTAGAAACAATAACATTAACTCCAGAAGACATTCTATACACTATTGACGTTGTCAGCTTATACACCAGCATTCCACATGACCTTGGACAGAAGGCAGTCGAAGCTCTACTACCACAAACAGCTGAGATTGGAGCCAACAAGGAATTCCTAATGATTCTTCTTGATTTCATTTCTAAGAATTCAAACTTTACGTACGATGGGAAATACTATACACAAATATCAGGAACGGCCATGGGAGCCACAATGGCACCGGCATATGCGAATTGTTTTATGTACCAATTTGAAACGTCACATGTACTCAATAACCAAAGATGGAAACGTCACCTTAAGACATGGGTTCGGTACATTGACGATATTTTTGGCATATGGGCAGGTAAACAGAATGAACTCCAAGAGTTTTTGGAATATTTAAATGGAATTGACCATTGTATGCAATTTACACTTGAGATAGGGGATCCCAATATCCACTATCTAGATGTTCAAACCATTATCAAAGACAACAAGATAAACACTACTCTCTACACCAAACCGACAGATCGAAACAACCTTTTGCACCGCATGAGCTTCCATCCTCCAAATACCTTGCGCAACCTGCCTTATGGACAGATGTTACGTATAAAAAGGATAGTGAGTGATCCAGAAGACTGTCAAATTCAGCTTCAGAAACTGCAAGAAAAAATGCAACTGAGAGGTTATCCTGAAACGGATCTAACTGCGGCCAGAGTTAAAACAGATACCCAAAGTCGACAGGAATTACTTGACAAAAAACACGAAAGCACCAGTCCAGAACTTGTGTTCGTAACAAAATTCTCCATACAAAGTAGGCAGATCAAAGCTATCATACACAACAGATGGAATGTGCTTACCAGCGATGAAAGAACAAAAGAACTATTCCCACTTCCTCCGGTTTTCGCATATCAGAAAAGCAGCAATTTACGCAACATGTTGGTAAACACCAGAGGTAGGGCATCCTCGATTAAACCAGACAAACACCCTGGAACATACCCATGTATGAGTTGTGGGAATTGCAACAACATTATCAAAGGCAACATAGTCACGCACCCACGAATAGGAGAAAAAATCAAACTGAAACAGCACGCGACGTGTCTATCAGAAAATGCTATTTATGCGATCAAATACCCTTGTGGTAAATACTATGCAGGAGAAACATCACGAAAAGTTTGCATCAGGATGAATGAGCACAAATCGAACATTAGGAACAAGAACAGAACTTCGGCAGTTGCCAGACACTTCAATGACAATGGACACTCAATCACCCAATTAAGGTTTTTGATACTTGAGGTGATATCCACCAAAGGTCCTAACCGTGATATTAAGAAATGGCGAGCACAAAAGGAAGCCTATTGGATTGATAGACTGGACTCACACTCACCCAATGGGATGAACGAAGAGTTAGACCTCAGTTGTTTCCTTTAGCATTCTTTTTCTTTTGTCTTCTGATGTATACCCACTTTGATTGAATATATAGTGGTTAGCAATGTAGCAAGGTGGTTTACCATATTTGCATCCCATAAGTCCATATATGTCTTGCCAGTGGCATGCAAAGGTTTTTTCTTGCCTTCTCCCCTTTACTATCATCTTGATTCTTTCATACTATGACACTATGACTGTGTATATGTTGGAGATATGGAGATATTTGTAACACACTGTAGGTCTTTGTGTACAACGCAAGGTTAATTTTGAGCCTCACCGAGTATTATGAACTTTCCATCAGGCAGTAGAATACCAGATCAGCATACCCCTGTTTACCATAACAGGCAGACTTAGAGTCCAGCACAGCATGATGAACTCGTTTTCAGGCAGAAGCTAGCCTACTCACAGATGCCACACGTGCGCATCAGGATACATCCCCGCCTTTTTCTTCACGATGGTAGCGCCTGCTACACATTCCAGCACATATCACTGCTTACCATTGATCACGCTTTAGCAGGATAGCCAGACGGTATTTAAATTAAAATATATTTAAATATACCAGCACATCTATGCTGCCAGCATTTAAAAAAATGTTTAATCATTATTATTTTCTTAATTTTACGTTTATTTACTCGATTTTTTCATTTCGAGTCAGAAGTCATTCCATTAGGCTCTGGGGGGGAGCAATAGAGACTAGACTTAGGAACACAGGGAAAGATTACATTTAGCATGACCCAACAGTAATTATATATGTTACAAGATGGCCGCCGCCGTAACGAAGCGTTGGGCGGTTTCCATGGTTACGCTTTCCAAACAAGCTGGAGAATCTAGTTATTCAGCACACGACTCGCGTGCTTACAAGGCGTCCTTCAAGGATTCACTCTTGTGGTTACTAGGTAAGCAGTCCGTTGATTGTGCATGCTATCTCAATGCACCTGGTAATCGCTTACAAGTCTGTGCTCACCGCACGTACATAGACCTGATACTTGCATTTGTATACATTTTCTAGCGCTGCAGTCCTCGCTAGTCAGTCATACTGAGCAGTTTTTCCATGCTACTCTACAGTAGAAGTACTGACACTGGATACACACCAAGGTCAGAACCTCTTGTTTATTGATAGTAGTTTTACAGCATTTCACATTAGCGGACAATCAGGTAATTTAGTAAATCCGATGTTTTCTCATTCATCTTTTCTTTTCTTCTTTTCTTCTTTTTTCATACCTCCGTGACTTGGCACGTATGTATGGGCTATATTTCATGATTTTATTTTATATTACAATCATCATAATCTAAATGATGCGCTTTATATTCCTACACATGTGACACTTTAACTTGATGATGATGGTGGCTGATATGATCAAATGCTGACGCGGTGAATTTTCACTGGCCTTATTCGGAATGTTAATTATGATGATATTGCACCACACGGCCCACTTATTCCTTTGTTCTACCCATAATGTGACTACTGTTCATCATAATACTCTCTGTATGATTAATTAATGCTGCACCTCTATTCTGAATGCCATTTATATGATGCATGCCCGACATATATATGTAATGTACATTGTGGGACTTAGACTGAAACCGATGATAGGTTTCTGATACATTGAAGAGTACATGAGCTGGCCCTGAGGAAGGATATTGACTCCGAAATGCATAGGCCAATTTGGGCTCATGTGACGCATCTGCTAAAACAGTGATATATAACTGTAGAGCACTAAGGAAATTAAACTCTATTTCTTCATAAATATTAACAGAGTATTTGAATGATTATTACCTCCGATTGACCGACTGAAAACAGTTATACCACTCTGTGGTTATTGGGAGTGCAGCCCGCACCGCTGGCCTCACGGCCTTGGTCCACTTTTTTAGAAGCACAGATGGCACTCACTATACTGTCCAACCGTGAGCAAGCGGGCCGGACTCCTTTCTTCCGACGGACCCCAGCGCCCAACAGCCTGCTGACTGCTGACTGTAACCACACTTACAGGACGCTTCTTGGATGCACGTGTGGGCGTATTATATGCTGTCGGGTAAACGCTGCAAGATAATTAACTCCTTACGGTCCAGAAAAGCCAAAATGCTACACAAACTCCTGCCGACACTGCTGACTGTATCCATACTTACGGGACACATCATCGACATATTTTTTAATTTTGGGTGGCCCCCCCAAGCCCTCATCTTCCCTATATTACTACCCCTACACCAACAGTGCCTTTTTTAACCCCGTACAGCCCCCCATATTTTTTTATTCATTTTTTAGAATGAATTTCTTCGTAGAAAATGACTTTGAAAAAATTACCATCAGTAAATCAACACAATACTGTGTCTGGATGTAGGCTAGAATCCAGATGTGGCGAGAAAGTGCAAGGCAGCCCGTCAGTCATTAGTTGGCCACCAATACTCTGAATGAATGCAACAATGTGATTGTAAGCTGAGTTTGCCACCGTCCCCCTGTTCCTATCTCACTGAAGGGTGTGCACCCTTACATGTTCGCACCTAGGGACGAACCCCGAAGCACAGAAGAAGCCAAACTAAGGAAGAATCATCCGGAAGCACTGCTGGTCATGTCAATCTTTCAAGAGCAGATCTGATGGTGTGGCTCTGTTAACATCTGTGGACAACAAAGTTCTATCGACCAGAGAGACCTCTAGGGGGTTCCATGCGTTTTTACACTGATTGTTTCATTCTCAAATGTGATTTATTTTTTAATATTGACGATTTTTAAATTCAGTGCATCGGCAAAATGAGAGGGGAAATGCCACACAGTGCTCCACCAACCTCAAATCCTACCACAGCCATAACCAAATCATTATACCATTTCCCAGACTTATTATTTGTACCATTACTTGAATTTATATATTGTCAGTGAATTTTTTGCCAATGAATATTCCACATAGAAAAATGTGTGTGGTTAATATTCTGAAATGATATCCCTGGGTACCATAACAGGGCTGTGCTCTCACACTTTACCCGGCTAGGCCAGCCGAGTCGCTAGGTCTGACGGATACTATGCGGGCAGGAAAGCCTTGTGGACCCAGTCCATGCACCGACCAGCTATGGAGAGTTGGACGCAACAGGCACAGGCCTAAGGCGTGTGGTTGCTCACGCAAACACGCGAATTGATCTACAGGTGGGGCATAGTCTCTTGAGAAGACATGCAGCACATGCACAACAACACTGATTAACTGACAGAGCAAGCAGCCTGCAGCTATGAGGCTTAACCTAGAGAAGAACGAGTGAGGGCTTAAAAGCAGGGGATCTTTCCTACCTAACAATGAAGAACATGTGAGATGCTTGGTGCCACTCGGGTGATGCCTGCAAATCCCGTGTTCCTGTCTTTTGGATCAAAATCATGTAAATTGTGCTTGACCTGTAGACAACATTAACTATGGACATAGGGAGTTACTAACTCTGCCAGAGAAATTCTGAACTGCATTTACATATCTGTAAACTACGCCAAACCACTACTTACCTTTAACGAGATGGTAGAGTTTATTTTCATAATAACTTCTATCTCGCAATCAAATTCTGCTGTTTTGTGTTTCTGTCTTGCCAGCTCCGCTCCCCTCACCTAACAGCTGATTATGACTGCTTCATTGCTGCTTGGACTAAGTGATCCAGGGGATGCTTGCAGGAAAAGGGCTAGTCATGGTGGCTTATCATCCCCACACACACATTTGATTAAATAAACAATACTAATAATTAAAGAGGTTTCGAGTAAGAATCGATCTGGCTAACATGAACTTCAAAAGATTAAAAATAAACTTCCATGCCCTCACTACAGAGAAAGAGTTCCTATAAAAAGCCAGAGAGTATGTCTCACCAATACAGGACAGCCAGCCACAGATTTCTCCCAAACATTTCCAACAAGCCTATCATGAAGACTCACAATGGGGAATATTTTCATGCGTTGTTTGACATGTAACCTGGCATCAGAGAGTTTCTGAAGGTCTGCCAAAGTGGAACAGGGTGAAGGTGTATGATGTGTTTTCAGGAATGAAATTGGGCATAGCCAGAAGCATCATGATAAATATGTTATGGGAAAGACCACTCCGAAGGCCGCATGAATGTTTTCAAATATCCTAAATGCAAGGCCCAAAATGGAAGGAGTATAGCATGAAATTCCAGGGGAAGCAGGTGTGGCATTTGGGGAATTGGCCTAAAAAAAACAACGGGAGTAGAATCTCCCTATAGTGAACTAAAGATGGCAGACTAGGCAGGCTTCTGCTGAGGAGGCCAGTGCGGACACCCTGGCAGAGAGGAGTGGTGCCAAGCAGTGGAGGCCAACAAGGACAGTGGACACCACACCAAGGAATCAGTGAATCCTATCTCTCCCAGGGCACAGAGGCAAGACATGCGACTCGGGCAAGGATGGGCAATAGCACTGATGCCCTAAGTTGGTCCAAAGAGTATCCAAGAATCCACACCTCCCAGTGAAGCTACAGAGAAAAGAAACCACAGTGGAAAGATTAACTCACCCCAAGCTGCTCTGGTACGATCCAAGCAGGGATGAACAAAAGCAACTGAGAAAGTATAACCTGTGCTCCAAGTGGAAAGCAGCACTCAACAGTAGGCATAGATGAAGCGCCCAGAATAAGACAAGCAGAAGACAGATCCACGTGAGGCCCCGTCCTGTAGAGACCTACAGCGGAAGACAATTGGCGAAGCGGAGCGAGATGGGTCACGCCACTGCCGAAGACTGGAAAACCACTAACTTAACTACTGCACTGGAAAAGGAGCCACGTGCCAGTGGAAGGGCAGTTTTAGCACTTAGGAGTACAGAATGACACGAGAACAACTGAATACTATGCTCTCCCCGAGTACGGACACAGAAAAAAGAGGCCATATGGAAAGGAGTGTGTCCAAAATGCGAAGCTTGGAATGACCTGTGCAATAGTGACCAGAACAAAATAGGAGATTGCATCCTGGGCGCCAAGGGAGCATCGGCACCCAAGAATGTTAATGGCTAAAGCTCATCAAATAAAGCACATAGGAAGATGACACCAAATTCAAACCTTGGGCAAAGACACTGCAAGCTAAAGCAGACATGAACGGCTCAAAGCAACCCAGCACACGTGCATTTGCCAAACTGGACTGAATCCCGGTATGTAGCTGGGAGATGGGATGAGGACAAACTAGCCCTGGAAGGAGGATGTGGAATGGGCCCAACCCTTTCAGTTCACTTACCAGTCAGGTAGAAGCATGGCAGGGATTACTAGGTTGTGGGCCGGAGATGGGTGAGGGTGCACGGCACCCCTTCCAAATTACACAAGTGATGCTCGGAACGAGAAGCAGGCTTATGCTGAGGTACTCAAAGTCTTAAAACCGCCAGCATGGTCTATTGAGTTCAGGCTGGGATTAAATGTTTATCAAATTATAAACCACTGGTTCAACCCAGATTCTTCTTATAGCTTAGGCTGTAGCAGGAAAAAAGGCATATTTGAAAACACTGTTTGTTACTGTCCTCCTATTTATGGGTTCAAAAGCTATTTACTGCATGCAGTGTTCTGGGAATAATGCATGCAGTTAATAGGGCAAGCCAACATAAATGTCCAAATCGCTCCAATTTTTACTTGGAAAAGGATTGTAATGTCCTTCAAGTGAAGAGATGCCCCAGCGTATCCCTCCAGCTTGACAGATAACACACTGTGGAGTGTCTAACATAGGAAGTGACAACGTGGGCATCCCCATTGTCCCCCACCCCATTTGCTGTATAATCCGAAGAAGGGTCGCGACTGACAGATCTGCGCAATGTTCCTCATGGGACGATAGAGCTGAGAACTGGTACTGTCACGTAAGTATTCCCATCAACCATTCAATCAAAAAAATGCCATGCATATTTTCAGAAATATTACATGTGGTATTCGGAAGGGCTGTACATTTGCTAAACTTTTACCACCATTGTAGCAGTACTCAGATAATGATGCAGTTATTACTGGGGATGAATACCACCCATCTCATAATGGATGTACGTGATCACTGCGTGCCCCGTTATTTCGAATATCCAAAAATGGCGGTGCGCAGTGAACACATAGATCACACTGTGCCACATTCTTCCTACCCGCAACGCCCCGCTCCCTACTTACCTTTGCCTCGTCTCACTTACCTTCACTCCGGACTGAACCTCCACTCTCCCGTCTCCCTGCAACGTAAATCTTCTTCCCCTAAAGTGGGTAGGGACTTCTGCAGCCCCCAAACCCATAATACCGAACATGGGGAGCGGGGGACACCCCTGCAACCCCCATTCAGTATTATGGGATTCAGCATTTTCGTTTGTGCGAATGCGCACTGAAAGCTCATTCGGCATTGGTTTTCCGATACTTTGCCGCAATACCTCTCATAATGACACCCCTAAGTGGGAAGCTGACGGGACATGAATGGTGAAGGTAACAGAAGCTGCACTGGTGGAACGCAAGTTTGCTCTATAACCCAGCAAATGAACTATAGCGAAAGACAAATTCACAGATGTCCCAAAAGAAAAAATTGAAGGGTCATATACAATGAGGTGGATGAACTAGGTAAATTGGGGTGCATAGGGATTAATGAAAAACATTTGCAGAAATGGCAACTGAGTCACTTTGGTCTTGAAATGGAGGTGCTGTACACCACAGCTGCCATAGATACAGAAAGAGGGACACATTTAAGAATGATACACGACTAGCCTCCAGCACTGCAAACAGGAGTCACGGCTTAAAGTCAAAGAGCACAGAAGACGGAGGTGCGACAACAGATAGATGACACAAAGACGGTCATCAAAGGATGAAATCACCCCATCGTAGCAAAACATAGGCAAATATACCAAATAACAGAACATACATGGGTGCAGTGGCATCAAATCTGGACAGATCAGAGAGCGCACCAATGGGAGGGCAAGAAAAGAGGCCTGATGTCCTCAGGACATTTAAGAGAGCAGAGGGGACAAACAACCAAACAAGATGGGTTGAAGCAAACCTGTGTGGATGTTTCCTAAAGATTGTGTACATACTTTGTGGGAAAGGCAGAGAGTCCACATGAAAATCTTTTGGGCTGAGAGGGAGATAGAAGAGACAACAAGCCTCATGGGTTTCTTTGTAATAGAGAGCCCCTACAAATCCCTCTAAATGAACTCTTAACAGGATTATCCTGCCCCAAAAACGACAGTGGCAAAATTGCTTTGAAAGGTACAGAGATGAGGCTTCAAGCAACGAGAAGGAAACAGCCAGTATTGAAAGCAATTACAACGTTATCTATTCAGGACAAGGCGATTTCTGTCCTGTGTGGGTCAAACATTAGACGGAAAGAAAGAACCTTGAATTATTTGCTCACACCTCTCACCAAACTTTGTTTTCACTGCTAAAGAGCACTTGAGACCAGGTGGAGGATAATCAAGAAGGGACTCGAAAGACGAGCCAAAATTCCCCACTAAGCGTCCTTTATGACAAACTCGTGCATACCCTCCCAAAACATGAGGAACTTAGAAAGCAGCAGAACTGAGGGAACTCACAGAATCTCGAGGAGGGCAGCTGGGGCCCAGTCAGGAGAAGGAATATCTGCTGCCAAGAGATAAACAGAGGGAGGCGAAAGAGGTGATCAAAAAAAGGTAGAGGTGAGCATAAGTGACGTGCTGTTGTCAGAAGGAAGGAGTGGATCTCCATATCAAACTCTGAGCCAAAGAACTGCTAGAAGCAACAACTTGAAGCAACACTAGGCTACAAAGGGGTTCAAAACCACCAAGGTGGCGGTGCATCTAAGCAGACATCTACAAATAAGAGCGGTTTATCTTGATAGTTTCCCAAAAGAGAACCCGAGAAGTGTATCACAGGTAAGCCAGCATATCCTGCATAAAACCCAGAAGTAATTACAACAAAGGAAATTACCACAAAATAATTACATTTGTTGTAATAACGTAAAACATGTTTTACCCCAGACTACTGAACCACCACGCGTGCTGGATCTTCGCCAGCTGTCCTGTCTGGGGGAACAAACACGTGAGATGTTTCCAATGGCTCACTTCCAGTGCATGTATAGGCTTCCGACATCAACACAGCATAGACATCTATTAGACAGTTTCCATACAATGAATATAATGACAGCAGGAAGACGTAAAGAAGCCAACTAGCAGACCTGCCGTATAAAACATGACCCCCAGAACTAGTTGACTTGGCAGTTTGGAGTGAGAAGGTTCAGAATGGGGAGGGGTACCTGGGATGAGAAAGGGTTCCCCAAATCCAAGCTCTGCGACTTCTGCAGGCCTGTGCAACAACACAAGTGACACATAGAACCACTGCACATTCAAACCCGTCCATTGCTGTTTGTGGAAGCTAGAAATACAACTGGAAAGCACCTGCAACTTATCTATTCCTCGAATTGCCAAAAGGATATTTCCAACCAGCAAAATAATGCTCTCCAGCCTTTCATTCGGACCCTGGTTCAGTATTTGTGCACATTGTTTGCAGGTTTAAACTGTAAATTGTGTTTTGTTCACATCTCTCTTAGTGTTAGATGTGGAAAATAGGCATGGACATATTTTACAGTGTACTGTAGTACATGTATGCACATACATGTTGCATAATGTAGGATTCAAACCCACATGATGCAGTGGGGCATTTGATCTAAAATACTAAATCCACAGTGATCAGAAGTAATCCAATGGAATCCAAATTGATTACAAGTGCAGCATTCTTAAGTAATTCAAAAGTATTCTGAAACAAACAAATATGTCATTTGTACAGAGTACCCTATTGTCAAACAAAAACCTATATGTCATCAGCTGGATGCAATAAAATATTTTTAAAATGTTTACACTGTATCGACTTGCATTTCGTGAACGACTTTGAAGACAATTATAGTTGTGCCTTTTTTCACTTCCTGTGCACTCTTACTGACCTCCCTCCTCTTGTCTGTATATCTGCAGTCACTGCCCTGTGAGGTCCAGCTCTTTAAAAATAATTCGAACATTATAATAATATAAAATAATTGGAACATTGTCGGTTCTTTGTAGAGAAAAACACTGGTATCAGTCTTCTGTCTCAATAGTCCACTGTTTCGCCTTTGTTTCAAACAGAACATTATATGCTCATTGGGTGGAATGCTCTATTAGCAATAATGCCACCACGCTGGGTCGTTCCCAGGTGATAATGCCCCGTTGCGCTCATTAAAGGCCCTCAAAGTAACTTGGGACAAAGGCTGGTCCCATCTGAAATGCAGCCTTATTGCTTAATGGCAAGAGAATGTTGCTGTCACCATCTAATGGCAGGCCCTTCTGAAGTCAAATGTGACCTGTAATGTAAAAAATATAAACAAAAGTTTATATATGGGAGACCTATCCCCAACCACACGCTCACATTGTTTGGAGTCACTGAAGAGTTCTGTGGCCAAACAAAGGAATGAGGCCGAAGGCCAAGTTCCTTCATTTGCTGACAGACCTCAGAGGTGACCTGCAACATCACTTTCAAATGGTAGTTTATTTCTATTCCTTATATTACATTATCACAACATCATCCCGTCCAATAGTGGGTCTACTACTCTATTAATGCAAAATATCTTTCATTATTCGTATGCAGATCAAGTGTAGAATGTGCTATGGTGGGCAAAAAACACCAACACGCAGTGTGTGATATCTTGCAGACAAATAATCCAAACAGGGTTAATAAAACGCATTTAAAAGCCATAATAAGGAAATAAGTGGTAACACACAGGTGCTTCACAGCTCTCATCTTTCACGCTCCAGCAGCACATTAAATAAACATCATTCAATAAATGTCTCCTAATCTACTAATGCCTGTGAATTGGCAACAAAAGTTCAGAAGAAAGGAATATTAAAAGCTGAGTTTACCTTAATGAAATAAGCCTGTGCAGGCCAAGTGCGCAGTGTTGTGCGACGCCGGAACTCAGAAAGCGATGCCTATTGATATGTAGCACATTGTGCAATGCCCACGCAGTGTATTCTTTAGGAACCGAGGCTCGGACCCTCTGTGGTAAAGCCCACGTAGGCTATGGGCACAGCTTTGTGCGACGCAGATCCTCAGGAACGCGGGCCAATTGATACGTAAAACATTACGCTATGCCCATGCAGCGAATCCTTTAAGAACCGAGGATCGGACCACATCATGGCAAAGCCTGCGTAGGCTAAGGGTGCGGTGTTAGGTGACGCACGACTGCAGGAGACGCTGGCCAATTGATACATAGCACGTTATGCTATGCCCAAGCAGCGTATCCTTTTGAGTAAGGCGGAGAACGGCGAAGACGGGACGATCGAGCCGGGATCTAGAGGTGTTCGGGCCACCCTGTAAAAGTTATGAGAGACTCCTTTGTAGATCTGCACATATCTGATCCCTGATCGATGTGCCTGAAACGAGGCGGAAGCCAAGAAACGCAGACACAACGTCACTTGGTGCGTCAGTATACAGACAACTTGATCTATCAGGTGAGTCATTCCCCGATTCAAAGTAATCCTGATATTGGTTGAGAGTTGACTTTGCAAAATCAAACACCCTAGGTAAGGTTGATTAACCAGGGGGAAGGTTCAAACATGCCTGGGGTATTGTCCACCTTAGCAGGGTTTTTCCGCTGTGGTAGACAATCTTTGGAAGATGGCCAAATTGTGCCACCTGGGGGAACGCCGGCGTATGAGATGTATGTGAAGTATGGAGTGGGAACGATAATATTCTGTTAGACTTGGCATAGGCAAACCAGAAAGCAACAAGACCATCAGTGGCCGATTAATGGTAGTTTTGAGATAGCGAGAATAGGTAACTTGGAAAGGGTGTTGATAAGAAAGAAAGCGCGTCCTGCAGCATTTGAGACTATTAAAGACTGGAGAAAGGAAGCAATGCTCCGATTTAAAAGCAGAGCAAAGCATGCGCGCAGGCATAAATCGAAAGGCGAAGTAGCGAAAGAGAAAGAAGAGGAGGAGTGGACTGAGAGTCTAAGAAGGGCAGGTAGGCGTGACCAGTTGAATATAGAAAAGATATATCCACAACGAGAATTACACATAGCAGATGAATTGATAGAAAACATATTGACCCATACAAAACAAGGCCCAAGATCAGAAGTGAGGCCAGACACATCAGTAGCTATGGCCCAAACCCCGCCCGTAGCCCAAGCTCTCCCTCCAGTAGCTCAAGCCCTCCCACAGCCACAGACCGCGCACGTAGCACTTCCTATTAACCAACCAGGCCCACAACAGACACTCCCTGTTCCCATTGTCCCATCCGCACCTCCCGCCTCAGACACAGACTCGGTACCGTCCGTTCCTCCCGGGGTTGAAGTTGAAACCACGGGGGCAAGAGGTGGGACTGACCAACAGCGCTGCACGAGGGTAACTCGCAGTGCGATCAGCAAAGAAAGGAAGGTGGAATTGCAGCAACAGGCAGAGATGTATATAGACGGGAAAGATGGGACGGCAGCATTGGCTTCGATGTATGACTTTCGAAGAAGCAACGAAAGACAGGTAGTGTTTGAATGCATGGGTGAATATTTGGTGGAGAAATGGAAACAGTTAATTGGGAAAATACCACTGCAGCGATTGTTAGATTTGAATGCATTAGCACTCTCTAGGGAGAGGGATGAAGAAGTGAGAGAACATGTATATGGACTTTTTGAACTTAAAGATGAATTAGATAATGATTATGCCAAAATGTTTACTACACCTGGGTACAGGAGTAGGGATATTGGGAGACATAGGAAGGAAACTGCAGAGCCGTATATACAACAACGACATTCAATGTCGTCAGTGCAGAGGGGCGACAAGTTAAAAGTATGTATACGGGAAGCGTTTAGTTGGATGTCAGATCCCAGTATCCCCACAATGGAGATACATGAGATATTTGTTGAATATTCCATGCCCATGAAAAGAAAAGCACTGCAGTCGATGGCTGAACATTTATTAGACAAAGATATAAAAAACGATAAGGCCAGCCCACCTGAAATAATGGCAGTAAATAGAAGAGCACTAGAGCGAGGGACAGGAGAAACAGCCCTATCGCTGGATCTGGGAACATTGTTACACCTGAGAGAAGGGGGAGGGACAGTAAGTGGGGCATTTCCTATGAGAGAGGTCCCACCTACCTTTGTGCCCAAAGTAGAGGTTTCCGCAGTGGGCAATGTAGCGGCACAGGTAACACCAGCCCATTACACCGCCCAATATGTGCATGGCCCCTTTTCCAGACAGGAGGTGAACAACATAAAGCAGACGATTCCTGATATAAGAAAGAATCCTGCAGGGTTTTACAAGGAAGTAGAGTCCTGCCTGCAATCATCTGTGCTTACCATGGGTGATATAGACCTAATATTCCCGGTGATTCTGCCAGCAGACATATTGAAACAAATAAGGAAGGTAGATGACGCAACGGCCTTTGGCGCCACATGGGCGGACTTGGTAATAGAAGACAGGAATAAAGCGGTTGTAGGGACACCAGGAATGAACCTGGTAGCATTACCAGCACGTATAGTGCAGAAATTAAAAGAAATTGATCCAGAGAAAATAATTCAATGGGACAAATTGACTGCATGTGTACAAGGAAAGGATGAATTAGCTACAGATTATTTTAATAGATTTGAAGAAGTATTCACAGACTTCAGTGGGCAAGATGTGGGCTAGGGGAAGCGAGAAAGAGGTTATTTGTTGACAAATATGTGAGGGGGTTAAAACTTACAATCCAGGAGCTAATAATGACATCAGAAAGTGCATGGCAAGCAAAAACGTTGGGCGAAGTATTACACATGGCCCAATATTATGAGCACAGAGTGACTGCGGGAAAAGAGAAAGAAGAGAGGGATAGGGTAAATTTGAAAACACGGGTACTACTGCAGCAAGTAATAGGACATAATAGAGGGCGAGGGAATGCACAAGGAAGGAGTAATTCGAATATGCATGGGGGTATAGTAGGACCAAATCAGTGTGCGTATTGTAAGGAGGAAGGACATTGGCGAGCGCAATGTCCGCATCTGCAGAATAGAAATGAGTCTGGTCAGAGGAGACAGCATAGGGGACACCCAGGAGCGAATGGACCAAATAGGAATAGTACGCAGCAGCATCACAATAACGGAGGTAATCAAAACCAAGGCCAACACCAAAATGCCCCAAACCAGAGTCAGGGACAGCAAAATCAACAGTATGGAAACCAGAGTGGGGGAAATAGAGGAAAGAGTGGGAACGTTTTTGATACACAGCCAAACACGTAGTACAGTAACAGCAATAATTACACATCGGACGATGTGTTATTTCCCCAATAGGACAGCCCAGGGCAGGGGTCGGAACCAGTGTCTATTCCCGTGAATCAGAGAGGACCCTACGTAGAAATGAGAGTCAGGAATGAGGAGCACCGCTTTCTTGTAGATACAGGAGCGCAGAAGTGTTCAATAGACCACCACTTGGTTCCGGATATACCACTGTCAGGGCAAAATAATGTTTCCGTAGGGTTCGCAGGTACACCAGTCATAAACCCAGTGTCCAAACCAGTCCCAGTTACAATAGGACCATTTACTGAACATTGTCCTTTCCTTTTAACAGAAAATTGTGGGGAGAACTTGTTGGGATTAAATTTGTTGAAAAGATGAGGTTCTGTTATACATTGCACGGCTGACATAGTGTTCCTAACGATTTAGCCACATGATGCCCCTGTGTCAGAATTCATGTCCGAAACTTTACCAGGGGAACTAAGTAAAGTGCCAACCTGTATATGGGCAATGCATGACATTGATGTAGGATGCTTAAAGATAGAGCCAGTAAAGATAATTTTGAAAGAAGGTGTTACCCTACCGCGAATTTCCCAATACAGAATTTCGGCTGAAAATGAGAAAGGATTGAAGAGTATTGTTACAGATTTGGTGAAACTAGGGGGAATAGAGGAAATTACAGGCAGTACATGCAACAGCCCGATTCTTCCATTTTATAAAAAAGGAGGCAATGAAGAACCATACCGTTTTATAATTGATTTGCATTGAGCAAGGTAGTAGATCCACAATTTCCTCTAGTGCCAGATGTCACTACAATATTGACAATGATACCTTTTTCAGCAGAATATTTTAGTGTAGTGGATTTGAAAAACGCGTTCTTCAGTATTCCAGTGGAAAAGGACAGCAGATATTTGTTCGCGTTCACATTAGGAGGACGATCATTTACATTTACGCGGATTCCGCAAGGTTACACGGAAAGCCCAAGCATTTACAGTAGAGCATTGAAAGAGCATCTAGACATGCTAGAATTACCAGTGGGTTGTGTACTCTTGCAATACATAGACAATCTATTGTTAGCTGCAGACAGAGAGGAGATTTGTAAAGAAAGCACTGTATTACTACTCTCACACCTAGCGGCACATGGCCATAAAGCTAGTTTGAAGAAATTTCAATATAATCGAAAGGAGGTGGCCTATTTGGGCTACCTACTTTCGAAAGAAGGGAGAAGACTAACGCCAGAATGCACAGAAAGTATTTCTTGTATGCCTATTCCAAAGACACAAAAAGGAGTCAGAGCCATAATAGGCATGGCTTCATATTGCCGACAATGGATTGGTAATTTTGCGTTAATTGTGAAACCGATGGTGAATTTGACTAGAAAGGATGCGGTTATGCCGTTACAGTGGGATGAGGAATGTGAGAAAGCATTTGATGAATTGAAAACTGCATTATGCTCGGCTCCAGTTTTGGGTACGCCGAATTATGAGAAGATTTTTAGACTGTTTGTGTGTGAAAGTGAAGGATGTGCATTGGCGGTTTTGACGCAGGAACAAGGTGGAAGAAATAGGCCATGCGGCTATGTTTCTTCTGCGCTGGACCCTGTAGCGCGCGCACTACCACGATGTTTGCGATCTGTCGCGGCGGCTGCTGCGTCAGTGAAACAAATGGAAGGGATGGTATTGGGGCACACTTACATTTTGATGGTGCCACATGCCATAGACGTTCTATTAAATAGGACACAGACGCAACACCTCACCTCTGCTAGACTGACAAGATAGGAGATTATCTTGTTCGCGCCCCATATCCAAATTATGAGGTGTAGCGCTTTGAATCCTGCAGAATTAATGCCACTACCCATAAAAGAAATTGGGGAGGATGAGTCACCCCCCCACAATTGCATAATGGTCACTGAGGAAGAAACCAAGGGGAGAGTTGATTTAAGTGACACCCCACAGAAAGAGCCAGATGGAGAGTTATTTTGTGACGGCTCGTGTTTTAAATTACCAGATGGCACAACAACTGCTGCATATGCTATCACTACCCTAGAGAGCGTTGTAGAAAGCAAAAGAATTCCCTACAGTTCGGCACAAGCCGCAGAGATAATAGCATTAACCAGAGCCTGCGAGATTTCTGAAAATTTGAATGTGAATATATATATTAATTAGCCAGTATGCTTTTGTGGTGGTTCATAACTTTGGTCGACTTTGGGCTGAGAGAGGTTTTTTGACATCACATGGCGCCAGAATTCAACATGGCCCTTTGATTGTACGATGACTGTCTGCACTCACGGTTCCAAAACGCCTAGCAATAGTGAAAAGCGAGGCACATAAAAAGGTAACATGCAAAGTAGGAGAAGGAAACGCATTTGCAGACAGAATTGTGAAACAAACTGCCACTGATTTAAATACCAAGATGATGACGGTTCAGACTGAGGAAGTACCCTGTATGATAGAAAATGGAGTTGCCACTGTCAAAGAAATGCAGGCCGAAGCTATGGCCGATGAAATACAGGGGTGGGCAGAGGGCTCTGCTGAGTTAGATCTGGAGGGTTGTTGGGTGGACAAGGGAACTAGAAACTGGATGTTGCCAAATTTGTATGTGACTGCAATGGTCACAATGGCCCACAGCCCTACTCACATCTGTGCGAAAAAGATAATACAGCACCTTTCTACAGTATGGCAGAATGTAAACATAAAAAAGAATGCAGAGAGGTTGGTGCAGAACTGTATCACGTGTTTGCAACACAATGTAGGAAAGGGAACAGTGACTCCAATAGGCAGTTTTGGCCCGCCCTCTATGCCATTTGAGGTGATCCATTTTGATTTCATAGAGATGGAGAGATGCCAAAACTTAAAATACGTCCTAGTGGTGATCTGTGCATTCAGTAAGTGGGTGGAGGCATATCCCTTGAAGGACTGCACAGCAATGAGCACGGCAAAAGTAATGCTTAAGGAATACTTTTCCAGATTTGGCTTGCCCCGTGTCTTATGGTCCGATAATGGACCACATTTTGTGGGAGCAGTGGTGTTACAGATATGTGCTGGTCTTCAGCTTGATAAGAGATTCCATAGTTCAAAGCATCAGAGTTCTGCTGGTCTTTTGGAGAGGCACAACGGGATTCTTAAATCAAAGATTAGCAAGATTTGTGTGGGAAGCAAGTTGAGTTGGGTTGATGCATTACCAATAGCACTATTATGCATGCGTACGTCTGTACAGGCTAAAACTGGGCTCTCCCTGTACGAGATCGTAATGGGGAGGCCGGCAAATGTATGGTGCGCACCACAGCCAAAACGACTTAGTGAGATAGAACATCCTGTGCGTAGTACTTATTGTGGCCTTTTAATGCAGAAATTGCGTTTGATTCATCAGCAGGTGCAGGAGGCATTACCAGTGAGATACACCGGTCCGGGGCACGCGCTGGAGCCAGGAGACTGGGTGCTGCTAACATTTTTTGAAAGAAAGTCATCGTTAGCACCCGGGTGGCGCGGCCCCTATCAAGTACTCTTGGCGACGCAGACGGCAATACGGGTGGATGGAAGGAAGTCGTGGCTCCATGCCACCCATGCCAAGAAGATTCCAACTTCACTGAAAGACTTGCCTGACCCAGATGACCGGAAAGAGGCAGCGGTCCCAGAAACAGAAGAAACTGTTGCCAGTAAGCAGCCACCAAATCTGCCAAAACGAGAAGTGAAACTCAAAACAAAGCCTGAGACGATTGCCAAAGAGGGGGAAGGGCAAAGAGTGCCCCAACGTTGCCCAGCAGAATCAACATCACTGCTGGCCGACACGAAATCTGCCTTGCAAATATTAGCAGAAACAAATCGTGTACCCCTTTGGCGCCTACCAGCACTTGCCAGTACGCCAAAAAACCGGATCTGCATCATTGGCGCGGCGCACACCAGCACCTGCAGTAGTGCCATAGGCTGACTTTGAGCCTGAATCTGGAAGTGCACCGGCACTGTTCACGGATCACACGATACCAGGAGTAAGGAGATACAACTTGCGGCCTCGAAAGACAAAGTGATCCGCAGTTCTTTTTGGTGTTTATGTCAACCTCTGGTTCAGCTCATGGACGGAGAAGGGCCTAGAGGTGTAGAGGAGAGAAACGTGAGAATTGTGCAAGTCGGACAATTCAAGTCTCGCAGCTCCTCAGTGCGATCATAAAAGTACATGTGTCAGGAACCAGAGCGGACAAGCTGGGCGCACATGTTACTAAGGCAATAAGATAACTGATCAAAGGTCCTCTGAGCAGTATGAGAAAGGACAAGTGATCTTGCCTAAAAACGAATAAACAAATCCAGGCTATAAAGGACTGGCAGAACTGAACTGTGACAATTCCGTTGATCTTATTGACATCAGAACAAGAGCGACGAAGATAGATATCCACGATGAACTGTGATAAGGAAGAAGAAGGACGATGAGGAACATACCGGGACCGGTCCCAGCCTCCTCCTGCACCACCACTGCTGAGAATGAGCCAATTATAAAGACTGTAAGCTTAAGAAAAAAGCATGGTAAAACGAATTGTATGCTGGCACTGACAATAATAATGTGCTTTATGAGCGTGGCAGCACCAATATCGACAGCCCTAATATTATGGTATGTGGAAGCGATACACCCATTAGAAATGTTTTTACCAATAGTCAATATATCCACTACTGAAAGCCCGGTTCTGGTGATTACTTATACCCTGCCCCCAATGGAAGAAAGACACAGGGAAGGTTTTGGGGAATACTACGTTCTTGGGGATGGAAGTTGATTTCAATATTAGTAGTGGTGTTTGGAATATTCCTAACGTGCTGTTGTTGCATACATTGCCTACCAATAGTTTGCGCTGAGGTAACTGAGGGCTGTACGGAAGGATGTATGCATATGATGACGAAGAAAAAACAACCTCATGGTCGAGCGGACCAAGATCCAAATGAAATGGAAACAGTAAAAGAGTTGATGACAATAGATATTGATGAAGACGATGATGTTTACGATAGCATGCAAGATTCAGACATAAGTACTTCAGACTCATCATCACTAGAGGAGGTTTCAATAAATAGATGAGACGTTTGGCATACGGCCAAAGGGGGGTTTGTCAGTCTAGAAAAATTGATACCTCTGCTGTGTGACCGCAAACGTATTTTGGTGGCCGTGGGCCAACCGTCTCATGCACAATATGACAGAATATAGGTTTTCAAGTTTGCCAATGAACAGCCAATTTGATGTAACAAGAATCGCCATTTTGTTTTCTAACCATTGCTCATTGCTTTCTGTTCATATTGCTTTGCAGTATATTTTCTGCTTACACTGCTCGACTGTAAAACATTGTTGTGTGCACGTAAAAAGGACAAGGCCGCAGGGCCGTGAGGATAACAAGAGTTTGTTGTAACACAAACGTAGGCAGCGCCAGGAAGAATGCCCGGCTCCCTCCCGAATGTAGCCTTGAAGCAGAGCTGCAGGGCATTTAATCATTTCGCAGCTGCCAGCCAGTCTCGTTGTATGGTAGAATATGTAAGAATAATACAGCTAAAGGCTTGAATTATGCTTTTCTTACGGCCCCCCCTTTGCTGAGCCCCGCTAGAGCGTGTCGGCTCGCAGGACACGAATAGCACCTAATAGATAGCAAGGTCCGGAATGCAACTCTTACCCCCCCATATGTAGCTCGCTTCCAAGAACAGAAGCGCTGTGTTCTATTCAGCAACTGAAATATGCCTCTGCACTCACAAATTGCAAATTGTTACTAGAATAGATGTATGAAGGTGTCGTAGTTGTTGGAGATGTCCATCATCACACCAAGTTCAAAGAAACCCAATAAAAGGGGGGTGTTAAACATGTCATAGCTGATTGTTTGATATGCATTTTGTATATATGTAACTGATGTACGTAATTCACTCTCTTGCGTCCCTCGAGGTCTAGAGATACACGTCGCGGGGCATGAGACCGAGTTGGCCAACTGAGACTTTTGCTTTGCAATAAACCCTAGCTTTGGGAATACAACCTTGTGTCTGGCGTATCTATCGTGTGTGGTGACTCGCCTTGTTTCCATAGATGTTAGGGACCCCTAGGGGCCCCTTTCACACTATTCGGGCACGGTGCGTCTCCAACAATCTCTGCCTTAATGCTAGTAAGACAGATATCATCCTCATTGAGACCCCCTGTTCCCGCTTTTCCTCTCTCACTCTGGCCGCCTTCCATGGGCCCTCTTCCCTCACCCCCCTGTGAGGCTAAAAATCTTTGGGTAAACGTCGACTCCACACTCTCCTTCTCCCCCACATCACAGACAGTGCCAAGAAAGCCCACTTCCAGCTGCACCTCCTCAGAGTTATTTCCCTTTCCTCACATTCCCCCAGAGGTTCACTGTCTCCAGAGCCCTGATTCTCTCTTGGCTGGACAATTCATTCATTTTGTGACAGACTGTTTGAATAGTATACAAGGGGGAGTTTTTTGATAAATTGTGAAGCAAATTGTACAATAAATTTAAAGAATATGTAGTCAGTAAAAATGGTCAAAGCTACTAGCCGCATAGTGAAGTAAATCATCAAAGTGGCCCACATTGGCCAAAACAGTGGCCCAATTTTACCCAAAAAACTGGCCCACACTTGCATTTCACGTTTTTGTTCGGGCATTGCCCTGTTGCCCTATAGGCCATTCCAAGCCTGTGCAAGACTTATCCTTGGCCTCAAGCCCAGGGACCGAATTTCTCCAGCCCTGAAATCCCTCCACTGGCTCCTGGTGGCTGCAAAGATCAAGTTCAAGAGCCTCTGCATCCTCCACAAGGCTTTTTGGGGCCATGGCCCTCACTATCTACAAATTTCTCTTCCTAAATACCTCTGTGCTAGAGCCCTCTGCTCATCTACTTCTAACTCTCTGCGGGTCAGTCACTTCTCCAAGCAGAGAGTGGGGGGAAGATCACTCTCCTCGGCAGGAGCTTCCCCATGGAACGGCCTCCCTGCCTCTCTCTGTCTTAAGCCAAATCGCCTTATGTTTGGGAAGCTCCTCGAGACCTTCCCTTTTTCCTCCTCTTTCTCTCTCCCCTGCCACCCTACCCTTTCTCTCGCTCCTCCTACTCTGCTGACTGGCTGCTTGGTGCACCCTGAGTCTTACTCAGTGTCATGCTCCTCATCGCCCCCGGACCAGTCCTCCTGCACTTGCCGCCTGGCCCACCTTGCACTGTCACCTCCCCTACCTTGCACTGCCACCTGTCCTACCTTGCACTTCCTGGCTGGGATTGATATGATATGATATGATATGATATGATATGATAGGTCGTGCTTAAGATTCAGAGGTTTCTAAGCGCGGACCCGGGGATCGAAACTGTGCTGCTCTGTGTCATCTTGCTTCCAAGGCGAGCACGTTGCCCCTGAGCTATCCTCGCAAGATTGCACCCTGTAGCCCCAGCCTCCCTTGCACTTACCTCAGATCCCGCTGTCCTGGTTGCACTTCCCCCTGCACCTTCTCCCCTGCACTTCGCGTTGTGTACTTGCAGATCTGTATATCAGGAGGCCTAGTAAGATCGTTTGTCTTGTCTTCCCTTTGTTCCCCTTCCTTCCCCTTCCTTGCCTTGTTCCGCCTTGAAACACTTGTTTATAGGTGCATAATAATTAAGAAATCAATCAATGTAGTCGCACATCGAAATTCTGAAATGTGCTGACTCTGGCAGAAGCATTGTGACGTTGCAACTCAAATATAATAACCTATTACGGTTGAATGGATATTTTTTATTAATACCGTGATTAGTGATTTCACAACTAGACTACAGTCCATAGAATGATATAAGGGTAGCTGTCTAATGCATGAACATATTCCGCAGAGGTATTCAGTGTGACATCTGATATACAACGAGGATAGACAACTCGGGAATCTCTCTCGTTGTCTAGTAGCTCGCACAGAAGCCCAAGGTGAAATGCACCAGGTAGTTGAATAGTAATATACATTTTTATTACAGTTGAGTAGTGATTTCTCAGTTAGAATTCATCATATAGAATTATAGAAGGGTAGCTATTGACTAGAGGATATATTCCACCGAGGGGTTCTGAGTGACATCTGAAAGACCAGGAAGCTTTGCTCAGAACCCTGAGGAGAAATGCACCACGGAATTTAAAGCTATCTATCTATAATGCTCTGCTGTTTACGGCCCGTCTGTGCTCCTTTTCTAACCCCAGCTCAGTCCCATATGGACCAGCTTAGCAGGGGCTGAAGACTGGGGGCATGACGATCTATATACAACATACAAAATATATTACACGTTTGTCGGTGTGGGGAACAACATCAGTAAAGTCACAGTAACTCCCTTCATGCCACTTTAACGCCTATTTTCTGCCCTGCCAAATTTTATGTTTGAGGGTGAAGCAAAGGAAGCACCTTTGTCACGTGCAGGAGGTTTTTCCTCCACTTTACTTCCATAGAATTGAGGATTTTCAACAGGCAGAATCAACAAAATTACATCTTCCAAATCCCCACGGGGATTCTATGGACTCCAGGAATGGGGATCAACATTGCCATGTTCTGACACTCGTAATCAGGTGGATTGACGTTATTGGGAGGCGGGGAGGAAATGATAAATAAGTTGGCCACCATTTCCATAGGAGATGCTGTCAACCCTGTAATGAAGCCTCCAGTCCCCCCCCCCCCCTCATTCAGAGAATGCTAAAAAGGAAACAAACACGCCTGGCAGAGAAAATGCTGGCTCCCCCTGCTGTGACATCATAGCAGTTGCATATGACTTTCATAATCCTCCTCTATGACATCCCAGCAGGAGGATACAGCATTTGGAAATGGAAATAGTCACTAAAAGCCATACACAACAACAATATTATTTACATATTATCCAGATAGTGCAGGAAGTCCTGTGTGCACTTCTTCCACAGTACAGCATACATTATTATTTATCATCATCATGACTATTATGATCATTATCAAGTGCTCACCTCGGAGCAGGGAGAACGCAGAGATTTACAGGGATGTGTTGAAAAGCTGGAGTTTGGTCAGACGCTTCCCAGAGTAGGTGCAGGTCGTCTTGCAGCCAGCGAGCATTCTCCTGTTCCTTTACCCGAATGTTAAAGGCAAACCTCAGGGAATGACACAGGCTTTCTACATTGCAGGAATGAGGAACTGATCGTTCTGCTTTTGCACAGGAAAGTGGTGACGGGCGAGCAAGCATGAGTGTGAGCATTCCCTTCCACCTCCCACCTTGTATTCCACACTGCTTGGCGCGTCACCGGATGCCTCTTGAAATGCTTGACGCACAAGACCAGAGCCACGGATGTGCAAAAACAAATGTTGCAGACACTCAAAGTACATATCTACTAGTATTTTAAATTCTGCTAAAACAAAATTTCCTCGTCATTATTGTAGTGCGGAATTATAATTCCAACGGAACAAAAAATGTTGCACTTTATAAAATGGCCACCGTTACACATCTTGTTATTCATTGACATCCAAAGTCTACCCTGTTATCACCCCGGGGCGGTATCCCTGGATACTTTCCCTGATGCTTTAAAACATTTTGCTCAGATGAGTCCAAATCTTAGGCCTCTTCAGAGACGGAAATGTTGTGCGTGAGGACTTCCTTGGTTGGTGTGAGCATTTTCCCAAGTTTACGATGAGCATTATTGCACCCCGGGTGTGGGCCTACTGCCCACTCCCATGTAAAAGCCAGCATTAAATCCTGGGTTGCTTCTTGGAAACAGTAAATGGGAGATGATTGGGATGATTGAAGCCATACATGGTCATGGCTCTGCCGGCTTGACATGGCCATACATGGTCATGGCTCTGCCGGCTTGACATGGCCATACATGGTCATGGCTCTGCCGGCTTGACATGGCCATACATGGTAATGGCTCAGCGGCAGTTATGACTAGGTGAAGGAAGTCTGTGAAGTGGAAACAGCCCCCCTGGAGGGTTTACCCAGGAAGAAGTACACAGTATTTCAATGTGACGGACTCCACTAATTGGGTGGCCACCAAAAAGTTTGAATAAATGGAACTTTCTAATTAGGACCAGGATCCGACCTGGCCCACTTCGCTATAAACGTGGAGACTGTGCTTCTGTTCCTTGCAGCATCTTGAGAATGTGCCACTCAACATGGAAGATGACGCAGACCTGAAGATTGAAAGTGAAGTGACCACACTGAACTCTGCAACTTACTAATACCGCTCCTGATGCAAAAGTCTTCCTGGCAACTATAGAGACAGGACTTGCTATTATTGTGGCAAGACCAACAATGGTCGGGGGCTGGGGGATGAGAGGCTTGTCAGAGCCTTGGACCCTCTTCCCTCAAAAAATCCTTGCTTACTCATGTGGAATATATTTTTAAAAAGCAGGCAAAAGCAACAGAAATGGCTCGCATAAGCATCTAACAGTCCAAGACCTGCAGTTGCTAATGATACCAAAATTCACCAAGCAGACAATCACCCAAAGTTGCTGCAGTACGTAGAGTGCCCTAATTACTAAACAAAGTCAGTAAAGTCCTTCTGGAACTGTTCACAACCCGAGTTTTGTCTTTAGTCGGATCAGGCACTCTACATCATACCTCATTTTAAGAACTTCAACTCCAGTGGATCCAAGCTGCTCCTCTTGCTTGAAAATCACTTAGCAGGTGGTCTCGAACACCAATGCACTCTCCGGACACTAAAAACACTGATCCTCTGACCATAACCAAACTGGTCAGAAACTTACCGTTAGGTACCTCAGCATTTGGCAGTACCTACAGAGAGGCATTTGGGCTGGAAACGGCATGAGATTGTACTTTGCCAATGTACAGCTGCCGTTTGCTTTTATGGGGTGTTCCCCCCTTCTCTACCTCCGCACACCTGGTTTACGTCCACTGCCTTCTTCAATGCACCAGTTTCACCCCTGTGTTTTTATCACCATACCAATTTCAATTTTGCAATTAAAAAAACATGTTTTTGTTTTAAGGGAGTTTTCCTAGTATTTTGTATTTGTTAATATATTCCCTCATTACTTATGCTGGTTTGGGCCATAATGCCAGTTTTGCTATGTCATGCCCTGTTATGTAATTTAATGTTAATGTCACGTTGCTTTTACAAGCCTGACAACTGCTGGGAAGCAGTCAGAACGTGACAGCTAAAACACCAAACTACATACAAAATCCACATTAGTGCCACTCATCACAAAACCTAAAGCAAACCTGCAAAAGTAAATGGTAAGCACACTCTATGCCGCCACTGAACCCAAGATCCCTCTGTTGCCCATTTCTGATAGAACTAGTTAGGTGCAGGACAGCTGGAGGGAGATTGTCATGGCTGGCTTATGCAGAGTTACTTTCAGAAGAGCCGACTTTAGCCTGAGAGGAATCAAGCATTCACTGGGGTCTCCCTATGTAGCTCCTAGCAGACCTCTAGAACTGCCAGCAGTCCAGGGCATTGTCCCCAGGGGAAACACAGTTTAAATATTGCCCTCATTTACAAGTGCCACGCATTCCTCGCAGCTGTCAATGCTAAAGATCTTGACTGTTTGTGGATGTCCATGGCCCAGGGAACAAGTAGAAGTTCAGTTACTCTCCTGTTCTGATGTGCACTGGTTGGTCACAATCATGCAGTAAAGGAATGCGTCAACATGTGACCATCACTGGACATTTCAGAAAAAAAGGGGGTAAGATTGTCAGCGCACGCAGGCCTATTAATGGACAGCTACCCTTCTAGAGAGTTGCCCCTCTTCCGTGAATACTTCCTTTGACTTAGCTAGTCGGCCATGCCTTATTTTACAACCTTAGCTCTGAGTTCATTTCTCGCCCAGTGAACTTCTATGCATCCATCGGGGAGTGTAATTAAATGGGCCATGCATTACTTCATCACCTAGGATAGTGATAAACAGTACAAGAACATCATGCGTAAGCTGTGCAAACACGAGGCATTGGCATTGCACTACATACAGATCTTGCATACGTCACGTTATTGGATTTACCTCATGTAGAGGACATGCAGGCATGGCTGTTTCAGGGTAGCTTTCACTACATCATCCCTATTCCCTCTCCCTCATTGTGGATACCCTGCATTCACCTTCTTTGCACAGCCAATGCTTGGTTCTGTCACTTGGCCTGGCAGTCCGTAAAACCACTAATGTGGTGCCAAGCACAGTATAAAAGCTGTATAAGTCATAGCTTGGCGTTTCCTAGGGTAGCCTGTGAGCAGAGTGCCTGCCCCTGCCCACGCACGGCATGGGAGCTCGCCAGGCAGCTTTATCCACATCATATCTAGGGAAAAATACAAAGCCTTCGAAGAGAAAATGCCTTCCTTCCATGGCCAGGCCAGCGAGTGGCTAGAGTGGCAGTACAAGTGAGCTCCTCTTCGCTCTGCCCCCACCAGTATTTTATATAGCGTGTCTGTCCCTCGCCTAAAATCCTTTCTTGTTCTCATTGCTAGTTCAATCCTTGTGGCTGTTACTTTTGGCTATTAGGTGGTGCTTAAGCACCATCTGTAAGTCGAAACTATTGCACTGGAGTACAGCTAGGAGGAAGATGATATATGAGGAGGGACACACAGCATGTGGGTTTTGATTGGCTATTTACCCAACCATTGACTGCCCATGGCCATGTTATTCCTTATGGCCTTTAAGCACCATCTGTAAGTCGGAATTATTGCACTGGAGTACAACTAGGAGGAAGATGATATATGAGGAGGGACACACAGCATGTGGGTTTTGATTGGCTATTTACCCAACCATTGACTGCCCATGGCCATGTTAATCCTTATGGCCTTTTCAGCACACCACCTGCCTCTCCACGCCCAAAACAGATACTCTCGAGATCTCTTTGAACTAGCTCTATCAAACAGTAACATGAAATGTTGGGTTGCCAGTGTTATTTCTAAGCAGTCTTCTGGGAGTGAATGGCTTAATTGCAGTTGTAAAGTGCTACTGGTGTAATACAAATGTCTTAACCAAGTGTGTCTTTAGTCACTTGATTTATATATGTTCCTGCACTGAAGTCTTGTTAAAAATACGCTTTGACAAATCAAACCATGCTGCCTTTTCTATAAGGGTTAGATAGGTATTTGCCAGACACTGCTATCCTATGCTCAGATAATCACACCATTTCATAGTGCCTGGAAAATGCTTTGTGCCATTCTTAGACAAAAGCCCAATCTGTTGGCTGCACCAGTGTTTGTTATGTGGTGGTCACGGATCTTGAAAATATCTTTATCTTGCCAGCAAGCCAAATGCTAACATAGCATTCATTATCGTGATCGTCTGAATACACGGGAATCATACATCCTGAAATAGTACATGTCAATTGATTTCTCTTTTAACAACTTTCCCTCTATGGTCTCTATGGACCCACAATCTTTTTGCTTTGTTTTGAAACTTGTGTGGGCTTTTTGAGGGGAAGTAAAGCAGTCAGCTTCACTTCCCCTGTCTTTTGCTTATTTCTTATGGGGAAACTGACTGCCAGTACTGGGAAACTAGGTTTCCCTTTCATCTTTTACATTTTTGTAACTTTTTAACATTGCACACTGCATCTTACAATGTAACTTTTATATGTGCCTAAAGACAAGCTGGTGGCAGCAGGTATATTCTTACCATATTTGCGTTATATTCTGGTGTGCACATTCACGTTTACCGCATGTGGATACTAAATGTGGCTAGTGCCCTAAAATGGCTATCTTTGCGTACTCTTTGGTCATAGCAAGAATGCCTTGTAGAAGAACAGCTGACTAACGTTCCAAAGAAGACTCCTAAAGAGGACTGCCATCCATTCCTGTGTCTGGTCCAGTGAAGCGCTTTAGGACTATCTGATCTCCAAAAACCCTGAGCAGAGTGTCAGGCCCTGGACTAATGGGACCAACTAGTCTTGATGCGAGGATCCAGCCATCCTGAGCCCTCAGAAGTATCCCTGGACCACCCGGTGGGCGGACCAGCTCCCTTGTGGGCTACCTCATCAGAGGCATCGCTACTGCCCGTTTGTCCCTGGTACTTTTGTGGTCCTCAGCTTGTTGTACAAGTCACCTTCTCTGCAAATTTCAGCCTCCAAGCCTAAAGGGATCCTGTCCCAGAGAAGCTTCTTCAACCGCAACTGCCGCTATCTGTGTGCAGTGGCCGTCGATGGAACTCACCTTCCCCCTCCCTGTGAAGTGTCCTGTGTAGGCCTGCATTGGGGAATCTTGCATTTCTTCATTGCCAGGGGTTTCATCTTGCATCTGGATCTGGCCGGAAGAATTCTTGTACCGCAGCTCCTGGGCACCGTTCACCAGAATGAATGGCAGGAAATCCAACTTCCAGCAACCCCCAGGCAAACCATCTAGTCATCTGGGAAAATCACAGTCGGGGGATAAGTAAATGCAAAGCATTTGTCTCCCTCTGCCCCCCATAGGATAGGAAAATGCAAATAACAAGGGGGGGTCCGTCAGCTACACCCTACTGATGAGGTTTAACCAGACCGAAACACATGTCTGGGGTTGCTGTTGGTAATCTTGTTCAGAGGAGAATTGCCTAGCATTTCGGTGCTGGACTGCCCCAGGGCAGGACAAAGACTGATATGTTTGGGATAATTCTTCTCTGTGAAAGATAGTGAGCTAAAGACTCTGGGCAAGGCTCTTGTAACCAGGACTCATGTCTGAGCTTATTATCCCCATAGGATAGGATTCAGAACCAGTCCCTATATTCCATTCCACTGCATTTTGATAATTGAACCTGGGTAGTATCACCTGAAAGATAAGAACACAATTTACTTACCTAGTCCCATTGTTGAATATCACCAACACATAACTTACTACTACAGATACATTCTGGGGCAAGGCATTGGGGCTCCTGTGACTTTTGGACACAAGGCGCCATTCTTCTTAGGGGCTGGACTGTTGAAGTTAGGGAAATTAACTTGTGGCTTAGTTCCACCTTTATCAGTGGCGTAGCACAAAATACCAGGGGGTGGGGGGTGCCTGCGAACCATGCTAGGCCCCCCCACCACCAAGCTCGGCAGCAAAACACAGGTCGCGCCACACTTTCGGCCAGCCTGGATTACCACGCTTGTGTAACATGCACGAATGCGCTGTTGCAGGGGTACGCTGCACACTGCACTAGGAGAAAGAAGAGTGTGTGTGTGTGTGTGTGTGTGTGTGTGTGTGTGTGTGTGTGTGTGTGTGTGTGTGTGTGTGTGTTTTAATGCATTATAAAGCACACTTTCTGAGAAAATGGAGCTAAAAAGCGCAAATGTTTGCAATTGTTTTGTTGGGTAATACCAATCCAATGCAAGTCACCAACAGTGCACAGGAACATTCATGCTTTAATTAATGTGATGCTTTGCTGTTAAAAACACCATGCCACAATGAAAACATGTCCAACTGGCTACACAATGTAGACCAGTCTAGACATGTAATAACATATTACAGTAAAGCATGACAGGCCACCTTTAAACATACCTACACTGGTTGCACCAAAATGCCAGTCAAAGCAATAACACTTATCATGGTTGTTTTATCACAGATGCCCAGAAAAATATACGATGACACAGTAAGAAATGGCTAGACTGGCAGCACCCAAATGCCAGTCTACCCAGGTAATTACACTTAGCAGGACTGCTTTATCAGAGATGCCCAGTTAACAAAAACTCAAGCCAAACTAAAATAGCTAGATTGGCTGCACCAAAATGCCTCTAGCCACTAATACCACATATCTTGCCTGCTTATCCTGGACATGGATGACCATTACATTTATCGCACCATCCCCTCTTCCTCCCACCCCCTACCCACACCCCCAAAATCAGATCTTCCGCCCAGAATTTCCTCCACGTTCCTCTTCCTTGTGTCAGTGCTTACATATGAGGGACCTTGCCTCATAGGTAAGTATTGGGATGAGCAAGAGTGGGACTAGGAGTAATAAATATTACATGTAACTAAACCAGGCATTACCTCCATGTCTCACTACCTCATCCCAGTACTTGTGTATGAGGCAAAGTGCCTCCTTCACAAGTACTGGGACGAGGAAGAATAGGGCAAGGCACAATGAAGATTACCAATAAGTGGTCAAGGCATTAAACACAAGCAGTGGTGCAACACCATTGAGCCAACTGGGCTTCAGCTCTCTCCCCCCCTCCCCAACATTTTGGGCTATGTTGACTCAACCTGGCTGACCTACAGAGCCGTTGCCGGACAGAACAGGACACAGATGTTAAACAGTGCCTGAGTTTCGCCGTTAATAAAGGCCCAGCAATTACTAATGTAAAGTGTTTCATTGTTAGTACCTGCATAATTTGTTATGCAATTGAAATTGTGATGTGGGTTTAGTACTTGCTTGCCAGGAAAGTGATTGGAAGGGTAGAGAGGGGACAGGAGACCACTCATTCTCACAGCAGTCCCTAAGTGGGTGCTTTCAGACTTAAAGGAGTTAACTGCTTTTAACATTGAAGCCGCACAAGAATAGTCTCATTTGAATGCGTAAAGAAGTTAGATGCTCCCACCCACACAAATAAGTTTGCCCCTCCCCCACCGCCCGTGAAGTTAGTGCCTCTCCCAACATTTGAAGGGTTAGCCCCTCCACCCCAAAATGTAGGTTTTGTTGTTCCCCTGAACACAAGCACACACACCATTTGCAATGAACACACACTGAGCTACCCACACATTTAAGCGTGTACCCTTTCACCATATGGGCACACCCAGGCAGCCACCCATACATTTAAGTGTCCATACTTTCACCATACAGGCACACCCGGCCAACTAGCAATACATTTAAGTATGCACCCTTTCACCGGACAGGCACTCAGGCAGCCACCCATATATTTAAGTCTGCACCCTTTCACCATACACTCACACGGGCACACACAGGCAGCCATCCATACATCATGCACTCACTCATTCATTCACATTCCTATATATATATGTATATATATATATATATATATATATATACAAACAAACACTTACATGCACATACAAACATTTAAAGAAAATACATTTTCTTACCTATAATCCGGTGATCCAGGGAATGAGGCCTTCAGCTCCCTGCAGTAGCCAGGAACACTTGTTACCGTCATCTGCAGAGGATCTGGAGGCCTGCATACCATGGGGTGGAGGGGAGCCCTATTACTTCAAAAATAAATGTTTTCTTTTTGAAGTCACTTTGACTTCATAAAGAAATTATTTCAGTTAAAGTACCGAACTATAACTGCAATAATGTCTTTATGATGGCAGAGTGACTTTAAAAAGAAACAATTTATTTTTTAAGTCATAGGGCACCCCCACACCATGACATGGAGGCTTCCATGTCATGGGCTGGAGGCAGCCCCCAGACAGTTTCTTTTTTTAGTCACAGTGACTTAAAAAAACTATTTCTTTTTTTTGTTTTTTCTATACACATTTTTTTTTTAATTTACTCTGAAGGGGCCCCATCCCAGCACATGTGGCGGCAGGTCCTCCGTACCGCAGGAAGTGTGGGGGCCCCTGCTACACCTCCGATCTTTATTGCATTCATTTACTTACATCTTGTGGTGTTTAAGTAATTTGAATGCATTTTAAGGACCTTTATTGAATGTATATATGTTTATTATTGAGGACTGTGCAATAATATCACCTACTAGTTTCATTTTTAAGTGTTTGTTTAAAGTTTGAATAAATATTGCATTTTTATACATTCCTCTCTAAATTGTACTATTGTATGCTTCACTGTGTGAATTCATTGCGGACCTGTGACCCCACTCAAACTCTCCCGAAAGTAGCCTTGACTGCTCTCCACGTTTACTTTTTGCTAACCTCTCAGAGTTCCCTGTTCACCAGAACTAGGGTGGCCTCCTAAAGTCTGTCAACCAGGCAGGATTCTAGATATCCATTTTACAGCCTGCTTGGAGAGTTGAGGCAGGAGTGAAACACCACTGGGATAATTGGTCTTCAGCCCCACCCTCCCAACTCCCCAGCCGAAATGCTGGGCTGTTTCTGAAGTGACTGCTGACCGTCAGAGCTGTCACGAGCAGGACGAAATGTAGAGGATAAACAGAGCCTGCATCTGCATAATTGTTGTCATTTTGTTGTCAGCAATGCCTTAGGTGTGAATCGTTACGAAATTGGCACATCAATGAGGCACTTCCGACTAAAATACCCCATACAGCTCCAACCAACTGGAAAATATGGGCCTGCATCCAAGACAATTAAAGTGAGCAACACTATTTTAAAGCTTAGTTGTCCATGATGTCTACTATCCTGATATGCAAAAAAAAGGGCTTGCTTTATGTGGATAAAAAACTTTCTTGACATGATGCAAAACAGCATGCTGGAAGTTTGTGACAAGCAATCTCAAAAGTGGGGCGAAGAGACTTGGTGGTCGGGACTGATCGCGGGGGATAAGTGCTCTTGGCAAATCACATCAAAAATCTTGCAACACATTATGATTGATGCGGCCTCTTTGACAACAGTTCTTTTTTCTTAATCAATGCTTGGAAATTTCGGTTGAACTGAAAACAATTGCATAAGGTAATTTAACGATTTTGTTACATTACTTCTACATTTCTTCTTCCCGATTTTGTAAAAATCTTTTTGATTAAAACAAATAATTGTTTTTTAAAAAGTGGGGCTCCAGCTAATTATGGTGTAGCTTAAAAAGCATGTGTAAAATGTACGCATGAAACTGAGCCATGCTTTTTAGGGCATATCCTATATTCATCATTCATTTGATTTGCAGAGAGGACACACTGAACGGAGTAGCTTTTTCTGCCACTCCATCCTCTCTGTCATACAAAACCACAAGCATTTATGCCAGGATGACATTTTCATGCTGGTGGACATTTTTTGGATTCTTATGGAGTCCACCTCCTTTTTACACCACCTAAAAGCAGGCGGACACCTTGGGGATCCATTGTAAATGAAACAAGGTCAGTTGCATAAACGTCAGGTGGCATTTACTCAATTTGCACTATAAAGTGAATAACTTTGGGGTACAGGCGTTTATGCCTGTATTTACACCTTTGTGTTGCACTTCATAGTGCAGTAGACTAGCACCTGATGCAGGGTAGCCATTTGCATGTTTGTGCAAAGGTAACGAGTCCCCTCCTTTCTAAATAAAAGGACATTATATATTTCTCAAGGTTCTGAAAGCACATTGCTATACACTAGGAGATCTTCTAGGCTATAATTAGTTTGCATTCTAGGGCATGTCCTTTTTCAGGTTGTGGGAAATAAAGGTACAATTATATTATTTTGGCTTACCATGCTTTTTTGAGTATTTACATATTGTCAAGTTGCTTTACTATGGGGTTTGTGTCTTTCTTGCAATAATACAGACTCATGATGTTTTAAAACCACAAACTAAAATATCTGTACCATGTAGAGAACAGGAGGTGTGTGATAAAGTGCCTAAATTGCAGAATGCTTTAAAACCCTGTGTTCGTTGCTTATTCAAAGTATGTTATCAAGGGGAAATTATTTCACCTTATTGTGACATAACTAAAAATACCTTACAATGGGGCAGATTTACATGATTTTACGGAAAAAATATGAAGTTTTGTATTTTATTCTTTGGATAAATTAGAAATGTAATTGTTTATGTTTATGTTTATTATTTATATTGTGCTCCAGGTACCCGTAGGCTTAAGGGCGCAGACAAACAGAAAAAACAAACAATACAGACAATTCTTACATGAAACAAAAAATGCGCGAAAAAAGTATCCACAGCAATATGCATGACCAGGGAAACCTCCTTAGGCCGAATGAATAGTCAAATAATCAGGTTACATCTGGTGGATCCCCTTGGGATGTATCTGCATAGTCTTAAAAAGGCCGGTAGGGAACTGGTCCCACATCCCACTAGGACGCAGTCCTTATCGTCAAGTGAGCTCCAGTCTCTCAAATCCAACCTGTGAAGAATTTTAAGATCTGATAATCTGACCACACCCGGCCCAGTTCTCTGCCTGAGCCAGGCTAGGACTTTAAATCGCAGGGCTTCTTTAGGTTCATGGCCAATTACCTTACTGATGTTGGTGATAATGAAATTTCTTTGGTCTGAAACAAAATCCTGAGTACTCGTGTCTTCTATTTTGGGCATCCGACACTTTCTAATACACAGGTTATGGGAGGAGCCCAACTTCGAGAGAACATTTGTCTGTATGGGAGGGTTTGTAGACCTCTTGATCCGGTTTCGATACGACTGTTGCAATAGCAGCAGAAGGTTCCAAGGTGGAGTTAACGATGTTGGCCCTTGTAATTATGCTAATTTGATTTCTATGGGGAGTGTATGGTGCCAGAGCTACCTTGCTACGGTAGTCCGATTGTGAGGCTTTATCTAGTAGCTCTTTTTGAGGGTTGAATCGACAAGCCTTGTCCAGGTTGCTTGTCCAGGTTCCAGCATTAGGACAGGAGGATTCATTAGTTTGTGAGGCCATATTCTTGCTGGGTGGGCTAGAATTCGCCACAAGTTTACTTAGTGAGTCCACTAAGAGTCCCAGATCAAAGGGGCTTGTGCATAGCAGCAGCTCCTTGGCAATATTGGCCATAAAGTCTGGCCAGTGATCGAGAACAGCTTGATCTAGGGAGGCTGGAAGAGAGCCATTCTCCTCTTGCAGGGCTCCCATAGATGCCTTCGGATACACCAAATTATTTCCTAAAAAATTGTGTTGATTTTATGGTTTTTAATGCCAAAATAAATAATTATGACTGACAAAATGGTGTCTCCTCGTTCTCTTCCATTAGTGACCCCCAAGGACATCCCCTTGTGTTAGTTATTGTTGCAATGGCCATTCCTCAGTTGCCATATCACTTAATTTGACAGGCAGATACATAAATCTCACCAGCCAGCCACTGCACCAGAGATTATAGCAGAGCAAACGGACATTCTCAGAAAACCTTTATTCGGCTAATAGCCATCACGAGCAAATTTAAACATACATCAATATACATAAAAGATACAAACATTATAAGATACACAAACAATCTTTAAAAATATAAATTCATCATATAAAAAACAAGCTAAACACGATACCAAATACATTTTCCCAACCTTGGTCGCTCTCTTAAGAAAAGACAATAGAGCCCATGCAATAAAGCACGACCCTGCCTTCAATAAAAAATATAACGCTGGGCGACATTGACTGAACGAGAAATTTCTTAAAACCGGAAGAAGGGTCTGCCTGCATTATTGTACTATCGGCTGGGTAGAAAGAAATTAAGGCGAGCAAATCTTCCCTGCGAGCCTGACATGCGAAACAACTTGTATCCTCCGAGGAATGCTGCCATTTATCAGTATTAACCTTTAAGTTCAAAGAATCGAACCTAGCCCTGGCACGTGAGGGCAGGGTCAAGTGACATCACTTATGGTGATGTCACATGAGGGTGAGGTCAAATTTCATTACTTTCTGTTGTACAGGAGGGCGGAGCGTCCACTGACACATAGGTCAGTGCTCACCCTCGGGTACCTGTAAGACAAGATAGCTGCACCTTGAGGAGGATGGGGTGCCGGATTCTCTTACTCTGACACAATTCAATAAGGACAACTCAATAGTTTGGCAAAGGGATTTCTGTTTAATGACAAGTACAAAAAACGGGGAAACAAATGGTAATCAACAGTGACGCGATCGCCTGTCGCTTCAACTCCCAACTTCTCCATTCAAACAGCAATTCTTATTGGCAAAATTCATCATCATCTGACGTGTAAAACTCAAAGTTAGTCATGCAATTCTATTGGTTGGAAAAGGTAACTTAAGTATAGGTGCTATATCCATATATGGTAACAGAGCGTGAGGATTGGATAACTCTTATCAGGTGGGTGTCTACGCCTGTCCCTCTACATCACTCGTGATAGACGTCCCTACAACTACGACGTCTTATTGGTTGTACAAGCTATAGGACCCTAGATTATTTGCTCCATTGTGATTTGGTGGGTTACACCCCTAGAAGTAAATCTCCACTTTAATTAGCAGCATGCAGAATGGACACCCAGGTGCCTTGTGCCCCAAGATTCACCCTGCCTCCTTTCCATCAATCAGTACTTTTAGGGCTATGTGTCAATTAGTTGGCTGAGGATGGCCTCGAAACTGTAGCCTCTTATCTGGAAAAGTTATGGCATCCTTGGTTCTCGGTGACATCAGACGCTGGTACTTCTTCGCGCCTGGCTGGTCACATGTCTGTTCACCGTGAATCTGCCTCATTTTCCTGCTCTTCATGTATTTGATTCTTCCATAGCCTCGCCACCTGCCTGGGGCCTCTTTATCTCGACCTTCACTGGCTGGCTGGTGTGCTCTGAAGTTTTGATTCTCTGAGGTTGCTGCTCTCCTTCCTTCCTTAGGTTGACCTCGAATTCCCAGGCATGAGCTGCTTCTCACTGAGTTTCGATTCCACTCGTTCCTCTGACTTTGGCTGGAATATGAATCTTGGCCTTAGCCCCTAGCAGCATGGGCTTAATTCTGCTTTACAAAATGGAGTCACACTTGTATACTGGGCTTCATTGAGGAAGATATATAATTGGTGCATGCCGCACTATTCTTCTATTATGCATTGCAAGCAGTACCATTTACTTAGCTTCTTGCGTTCCAAGCCTATTTACAGGCATTTGTTAGTTGCGTATTTTCATCTAACTTCATGGTTACATTTCTTTATATATCAACATTGTTTCTTCTTACAAGTCCATTACATCATTATTCTTTACATTTTGTCCTTGTGTGTCATCTTTCGATTGTCGTTTATGTTCATCTGTACGTCTGTCCGGGCTCTTATGTCGTCATCATTTGCCTTCCATTAAGGCTTTTTGGGTATCTTCGGGGACGGTCTGTAAGTAATCTTCACTTCGGGCCAGCTGCTGGTACGGTTGCCTCAGCGGGTACCAAGCCGCCCATGGTTGTCCGATTATAGGCACTTCAACAGGTATTGCTCTCCTGATGGGCACTGAGCCTAGGCTCAGTGCAACTCTCTGTTGGTTTAATTGTTCCTCGTACGTCACGTACTTTGGCGAGTATGTTCCTGGTACCCCAAACTGTGGGGTTGGGGTGTAGGCCATGTCTGGGACCTCCTCTACACTCCCCCCTCTGGTCGGTTCATCGACCACTTCTGCAAGCACCTTTGGATTCGTCTTACTTGGTTCTTCTGTGTCTTGTTCATCGTCTTCTGGGTTTGTACATGATGGTGTGAACATGTGTGTCTTTGGAGTCCATATCTTTATCACTCCTTTTCGACTTCCTGCTGTTTTCACATGTTCGTCTTTGTTCCAGGTCATTAGTTGGCATTGTCCATTTGGGCTGCAGTAGACCCATTTCCCCTCATACCTTCTTCGTTTTCTGGGGTATGCAAACTTTGTTCTTTCTGATGCAAATTTGCTGGCCTTCACAAAGTTCTTATTTCTTCATCGGTAAGGTCTCTGGGCTTCCATCCAGGTTCTACATCGAGCATAATTTTCATCCCAATGGCTTTCTTCGCAGTTTTCTGGCACTGTGTGACGATTATCTTGATAACACAAAATCCTAGTACTATTATCATTAGCAGGGCTCCCAGAAACTTGAATATGTCCGCCATCCATTGTGCGACCCATGAGAATAGCGCTCCAAACCAGCTGTCATCATCCACTTCATCGACTTCGTTGATCATATGGTTCTTTAGGTTTGTAAGCATATTTATGGCTTCTGTTAACGTTCCATTTTCTTCATCGTGCGAAGGTATAAATGTGCAACATGATTCTCCGATTTTTGCACAAACACCTCCATTCATCGCTGCGATCATGTCAAGTACGTATCTGTTCTGGAGGGTCATCAATCGGACTGCTCTCAGTTCTTCTTTAATCGCGTTGAATCCTTTTATGGTAGTGTTGAGGGTCTGCAATAACTCCCATCTGGTTATCTGCAACAATTTAGCATTCACTCCAACTTGGATGTGTGGCAATAGTAGTGTTGTGAATACTGTTGAGGTGAAACTAAAACAGCCTGTGTTTGTATGGGATTGCATAAAATGCTTCTTCTGATTTGGCAGAAAAGTCATTCTCCCTCTTCATTCGGGATGCCAGTTCTGGAGACCTCCTCTTCCTTAGGTGAGCATCTGCTTTCGGGAAACTGTCCATACTCAGGTCACTTTTCGGGATCACTAGTGCAGGAACGTGGATGTTCACTAGTGTGCATATGCCTCCCCAGTATTTTGGCAGTCTTATGCACGCTTTGGATCCACATGCCCAGTAATGGTCCATTATAACTGCGGTCCCCTGAGTCATTCCTGGAGCTTCAAAGATTCGTCCGCAGTTTTGATTCTCTCCCATCTTCCTTGTGCCATTGCTTCTGAAGCACAATTTCGGGCTTTCCAGTGGTACTATTTGCAAGGGTCCTCCTCTGTCTTCGACCCATGTCAGCAGCTTTATCAATTTTGGCCATAGAGGTTTGCATAATCTCTGTGAGTTCTCTATTGCTTCTCGGCAGGCTCCAAGGACCATCCATCTTCGGCAGATTACAACTCCTTCTTCCCATCCGTTTGGGGAAACCACCGTTCCCCAGATCTACATTTCGCCTCTATTTTTCCAAATTTGAGCCTCTTCTGCAGTCTTTGCTTGGACGTTCTGCCTCAGGTTAATTTCCCATCTTGTTCCTGATCATTTCACTTCAGGATTCTCGAACCTGATCACGTGATTCTTAGTGTGCGCTCTGTTTCTTGTCTTGATATCCTGAACGTAACCGTCTTCATCAGGATACTCTGTTTCAGTTGCCCATATTAATGAGGCGTCTCTTCCCATAAATTGTCCTCTGGTGTTGCACATTGCTACATATGACATACAGTGTGCTGTAGGGACATCGATTTCTACAGCCACAAAGATCTTGGATTTTCCCATGCTGATCGGTAGAAGTGCACAGACGAAGCATTCTCCTTCAGCTCTTCGTCTTCCCACTTCCTTCATGTGTTGGTACCAAATGTTGTATCCTAGATGTGCTGTGCTATCTAGGTAATCGTTTAGTTCATTGGTGTCCTCATGTGGCCTTCTCCTTATTCTTAGTGTCCTTTTGTAGTTAGCTATAACTATTTCTCTAAATGCGTCTGTGCTACTTTTTCTTGCTGGAGGTTTCTCAGACATATTTTCCAGTGAAGCAGGCTTCATTATCTGCATCGCTGTGGTAGGAGGAGGTTTTGCGATTCTCTTCTCCTCTTGTGTTCTCTCATAGTGCTCTTTTAACCACCATCTGTGTACTGTCTGTCCAACGTGTGGCCGCGTCGTGGGCCTGGTACTTGTCCCTTGTGTTGGAATTGGTGTGCTTATCACTACAGTTTCTGTGGTTCTATTTGTCAGTTCCTCGTGCAGTTTCTTCGCTCTTGCTATAAATGGGAACAAATGGTCTATCAGCATTTGTGTCTTTGCAGTGAATTCTCTTGTAGCTGACTCTGTCTTCTTGAGGGCTTTTGTTATCTCTTCCTTAGTTTGTCTTTCATTTGATTCTTCTTGGTCACTTCCACTATTTTCTGGAACTGGTTGTTCGGTGAGCATTCTTGTACCTTCTGTTGCCATCGTTCGAGGCTCTGTAGCCATTGACACTTGCCCTTGTTCGTGTGCATTCAGTGTGTGTGCGCGTGTAGTCGTCAGTGCTACATTTGCATTCATTCCGCGCTGACCCTGTCTCCAGCTTTTCTCTTCATTCGTTACCTCAAGTGTGTATGAATCACTGCTAATCACATTCAATTTCAGTTCGTTTACTTTACCATCAGATTTTCTAGAGACTGGGATTACTATATCGGGTTTAGGTTCTTTCGTAGGACTCATGCGTACCTTATCCGGTGGGTGCACTGAAATCGGGACACTTCGTGCACCAATGAAAAATGCAGTTCTAATTGTTAATGACAGGAACACAATGATAATTACTATGCATATACACATGATTGATCTGTACAACAGCTGGCAGCATTTTCTTCCCGGGAAGCGGGTGTGCACCTCTGTTTGCGGGAGGACCATGTTACTGTTCTGGGCCCCCACTCCAATCATGAGTTAATTGTCAGTGTCTAATTCTTTTCACTTGCTCTGTTCTTGTTTCCCAAAAGATTTGTATCATAAGGTGTCAAGTGCTTCTCGAGGGCCCCCCTCTTGCGGTTGACGATTGTCTCTGGTTATGTGAAATAGTTCTCTTTCTGGGCTATGGAAAAAGATTAGACTAACACCTTTGGTAAATCACATTCATTATGCATATTCAAAATAGATAAGTTCCCAATGCATTCCCCGAATCTGCTTCAGTCCTGAGAACATGCTGGAACCTGTTTAAATGCGGATAAAAGGAAAAAATGGTATCACTCAAAATCAACAAAAAATTTAAATAAAAGTAAAAAATTAAAATAAAACAAAACGGTGAAGTTCTCTTCTCTGCTCTTCTCGATTTGTCCCATGGCGGGAAGATGAAGAACTGTGTCTCTGTGTCCTGGATCTGTCCCTCAGCGGAAAGCTGAAGAACAGTGTCTCTGTCTCCTGGATCTGTCCCTTGGTGGAAGGTTTCACTGGAATCTCCTTAGGTACTCTCTTTGAACATTGGACAGCTCCACCTGGAGCATGATGCCATGGAGGAGTGTTCCCATGTGTGCAGTGTTAGCTGGATCTCTGAGGAAGGTGATGACGTCAACCTCTGCAGGCCTTACCACCATTTCGGGATAGTCAGTGACTAGACGGAACAGGACATTGTGTGCCAGCTGGCTGTCCTCAGGTAACAGGGACATTTGTCCTGCTTTGCTGGTTTCTAGATCATAGGCCATTCTTTTGGCGTAAACAGTCTCTGCACTTTCCTGCTGCGTGGATTGCGACCACGTAGTTTAGCTTGATCCACAGTTGGTTCAAATGTTCATTGTTTCTTGGATCTCTAATGTACGTAAGTGTATCCGTGGTTCTCCCGATGAGTCCTGGGCACTCCTCTATGATGCGAAAGAAAAGTGTGTACGTGAGTTCATCGATGATCACTTGTGGTGGAAGCATTTGTGTCCTAATCACTGTGTTTGGGCAACTCGGCGAAGGCTTCCGCGATGACAGTCAGCAGTTGCCAGATTACATTCTTTTTAGCGGGATCTTGATTAAAGTTTGTGACACCGGTTACTCTCCCTAAAAGTGACGGATATGAAAATACTACTAACTGGAAGTAGGTGAGTACATCCCATGTGAAATTTCTGCTGGGAGGTACCATGAGATCTGTAAAACAAAGTCTTGGTGCTGGTTGCTTCATGTTACTGTGTTAAGCTCCTAACGAAAAGTCCTTGTGTACAGTTTATTCAGGGTCTTGTTTCTTCAACGATGCCTAAGTATGGCTTGATTCAAAAGTTCATATTGTCAGTGCGTTGTGGCTTAGATGTGTAATTCTCTACCTCACCCTGCATCTAAGATGCACAGAGTGTCTATTATGTTCTTATCCCTTTTTTTGCTTAGAGGAAATGTCCAGTTTTGAAGCCACAATTTTTAACAGAGTTCTTTAGTCTTGGCTTTGCTGCTCATGCATCCTTCTTCCTCGTCATGGATCTCGTCTGCACGTGCTGAGTTTCTTCCCCGTTGTCTGTGATTTCTTCGCGGTGGGGTGCAGCTAAAGGGATCTCACCAATATAGGGTTTAATGTCATTAAGGAAGATCCATGCTCTCCGGCCTTGCAGTTTGACGGCTAAGGGAGTGCAGTCCTCTACGATGAACGGACCATTGAATCTTGGCTCGTCCCACCTTTTTCTTGTGTGGTTTCTTACCAACACGGCAGCACCAGGGAAGATGACTGGCGCACATAGAGCTTGAACTGCGTTTGTCTCAGTGCCTCCTGCTGTGTCTTGTGCTGTGCTGCACCCTTTTCGTCATCTCTGTAGTTGGTCTGTAATGACATTAAGGCTTGATGTCATGCAGTTCGGGTATTCATTCAGTTTGATTCCCAAGACCTCTCGGGTAGGCTGGACATCACATCTAGTTCTATCTCAAGGGGCAAGGGAGGTCCTCATTCTCCTTCCCGTGACTATCTCGTGCAGTGTAAAATGATGGTCGGAGCCTGTTCCGAAGTGCATACAATGCCAGTGGTAGACAGTGCAGCCATCCCTTCTTTAGAGTAAGCTTCAACTTGGCTATCCTTTCTTTTAACAAGCCGTTGAGCCTCTCACAAATCCTGTTACCTTCTGGATGATATGCCGACGAGAACTTGTGCTTTATACCAAGCAACACGCTGATCTGTTCAAAGACTGCGTTAACAAAGTGGGCCCCATTATCTGACCTCATCACCTCGCACACCCCCCATCTAGGGAACACTTCCCTCACCAAAAATTTGGCAGCACAGGTTGAGTCTGGGTGTGTACAGGGACCTGCTTCTAGCCATCTGGAGAATGGACACACCACTACAATTAAGTACCTGTACCCGTTACATACTTGAATCATGTCGACATAATCAACATGTAAGTGCTGAAATGTCCCATTTGGTCTGGGGATAACTCCTCTCACTACTTTTAATGTGTGCCCAGCGATGAATTGCGGTTTCATGCAGTTCACCATAACAAATGCAACATGCTCAGCTAAATACGGTGTAAACTAGTCTTCTGCGAGCATTGCAGCAAGGTTTTCTTTTGTCATGTGGAACGGGTAATGTAATTGTTCCAATGCTACTTTTAGTAGGGCTACAGGCATTACTAGTTTACCAGTGCTGTCTTGCCGCCACAACCCATCTGAGGGGTTTAAAGAACACCCTCGATGCTTCCACAGGTTCTTTTCATCCTGTGGCGCCTCCCCTTGAAGCTCCATCAGTTGAGTCTGCCCATATTACTGTAGGCCTCTGGTGTGGCTCGAGCTACCATCATACATTCATGGGTGCGTGCCACTTCTACTTCCATGATCGTCTCACTCTTGGATGCCATACGCTTGGCTTCCGTGTCTGCTTCATGGTTCCCACGTGACACGAAATCTGTCCCCTTAGTGTGGGCGGTGCACTTCACGACCGCTATGCCCACAGGGAGCTGTAGTGCGTTTATCAGCCTGTCCAATAAGGCTGCATGTTGCACTGGCGTGCCGTCTGCTCGGAGGTAGCCCCTCCTTTTCCAGCATGCTAAGCCTGCATGTACTGTGGACGTCACATAAGCAGAGTCACTGTACATCGTTACTTCCTGGTCTGCGTGGCTCTCAATGGCGAGTATCAGCGCCAATAGTTCTACAGCCTGTGCTGAATAATGAGATGGTTTTCGTGCACCAACGAGAACTCGAAATTCTCCATTCGCTATGTGTTTTACTACGGCTACGCCTGTGTATCTTTGTCCGTCTTCTTGGTCGATTCTTGACGAACCATCAATGAAAACGATCTCACCTCCCGCCAGGGCATTTTCATTCACTCTGGGGATTTCCTCATAGAATTCTTCATAGTTTGCATAGTCATGTATCGGCTCGCCTTCAGTGACTGGCTCCGCTATGAACGTAGCTGGGTTTACAGTTTTACATCGAACTATTTTGATCGATGGATTAGATATAATCACTTCATAGGCAGAAGTCCTCTGTGATGTCAATGTGCCTTTTGGTTTCTCCAAGATGGCGAATAAGGAGTGCTCGACGTATAACGTCATGGAGCAGCCCATTACAATGGTTGTCGCCTTCTCTATGGTGAACGCTGCGGCAGCTAAACTTTGTTCTCATGGGAAGTGGCCTCTCATGACTGGGTCCAGGTTCCCACTGTAATATGCCAGGGGCTTGTATGCCAGCGAGGTTCTTTGGGCAAGTACTGCCGTCATAACGTTGCCATTCGTGTGTGAGAACAGGTACAATTTCTCTGCATAATTAGGAATCCCGAGAACTGGCGCCGTGCAAATCGCCCTCTTGAGTTCCGTAAACCCCTTCTCCATTGGTTCAATCCATTCAATCTTTTCCTTTGTCTCTTGGGCCTTCTTTAGGGCCTGGAGCAAGGGCTTGGTGTACGAGCTGTAATCGAAGACCCATGCTCTGACATAATTGCACAGACCTACAAAGCTCTGCATTTGCTTTATCATGAGAGGCTTAGCCGTGTTCGTGATAGCTTCAGCCCTTTCTGGGGTTACCTTTTTCCCTTCATGTGAGATTAGCTGGCCTATGTATAGCACCTCTTGTTGACAGTATTGTAACTTTTCTTTGTCGACCTTATATCCTTTCTCTGGCAATATGGTCAGTAGCTGGACTGATTTGCACCTGCATTGCTCTTCAATGGTGCTGCAGATCAGAATGTCATCTACATACCGCAAGACAACACTGTCTACTGCAATATTGCTTAGGTCCATTTGCAGGACTCTGTTGAAAATGGACAGGGACTCACAATACCCCTGTGGCAATCTAGTGCTCTTCAGACGCATTTGTCTGAATGTAAATGACGTCAGATCTTGCGAGTCACGGTGTAACGGGATTGAGAAAAAAGCAGTTTTTCAAATCAATCACTGTGAAGTATTTCGCCTCGATCGGTATGTTACACAGGATTGTAGATGGATTAGGGACTATAGGGAACTCGGCTTCAACAATATTGTTTAATGCTCTTAAATCTTGGATTAAATGCCACGACCCTCCCTTTGATTTTTTGATGGGGTGAATCACCGTATTACAGGGAGATTCTGACGTCACCAGGATGCCCTGATCCATCATGGCGGAAATTGTCTTTGCAATCCCTTCATCCGCCTCTCTGGACATGGGATATTGCCACGCTCTTGGTAAAATTGCTCCTGGTTTCAGTTTAATTTTCACTTCTCCTGCCCCCTTCAGGAGGCCTATGTCATAAGGTCCTGTAGTCCACACTGAGACAGGCACCTGGGCCATGTCGTCATCAAAGTATTCTGGACGTACCAGCGCCAACATCATTCTCTGTGGCACTTCTCGTTTGATCATTTTGACCCAGAATATGAGACTTACGTCCACCTTCGTCTCTTCCAAGTCAGGGTGTTCTTCGAACAGATCGTCATCAGTGACGTCAGTCATTCGGTACCCTTCTTCAATGGCGATTATCGCGCACCATTGGCTGCCTTCATCGTATCCTTCGACTAATGCTACTTTTCCTCGCACTGCTGTGGTTAGTATCATCAAGGGAAATACCTGTCCCTCTTCTTCATGCATATGTATTCTTGGTCTGAATAGAAACTCATCAGGGGTTCTCATAGTTTTATCTGCGAGGCCTGGCAATCCCGCCATAAGTACACGCACGCCATATGCAAAAACTTCTGGTTCTAATGGTATAGCTCTCATGGCTATGCGTCCGGAGTATGCTCTGATCATTTCGCACACGTTCAAATAATGCATACGTGGAGTGGAGCATACTATGCCCTCCTCTGGGAACGAGATTATATTCAACTTTGTCATTAAGTCTCAACCCAAAATGTTTACTGGGGTCTGGTGTGAATATAATAAGGGTACATTCATCTCACAATCCCCTACAGAGACTGGGAGATTGTCCATAAAGGGAACTCTTCTGTGAGCTCCTGTAAAACTCTGAGTATCTATGGCCTGGCCGGACAAGGAAAACTTGCCTTCTCGTATGCACGAGCGTGTTGCACCCATGTCAACTAAGAAGGAATATTGTTTCCCCCATATGACGACATTTACCCTTGGTTCCCTGTTAGGGTCTGGTGTCACTGATAGGATAGAACACATCAGAGTTCCCAGCGAGCTGTTCTATTTCATATATAAGTTCGGTCCACTGTATACTTGTGGATTTCCTCCGTTTCCAGGGTTGACTCCCCCTCCGGAGATTGTGCCCTGAGACATTTGCGGAGGTGCCTGTTGGGGTTGCCCCTGTGGCAGGTTCCCCATGTTCGAGGGTTGAACTCTTGCTGCAAACCTGGTGCTTGCTGCTGCACTGTGTGATTTTGTGCACCGCCCTGTTGTGGGATACTAGGCAGATTCATTGTGCCTGCTCCCATTCCTTGACCATTTTGCCACGCGCCTTGGCTTCTGCGCGAGCGCGCCACATGTCCTGCCATTCCACACAGTCAACTGGTGGTGGTCGGGCCATCTGTCCGTTTGGCATATCTGGACTGCCCATCTGCACATTTTGAAAGCCTCCTTGATTATTCTGGAAACCTGCCTGATTACTTTGAAATCCTCCCTGATTACTCTGCCATCCTCTTCCTCTAAAACCCCTTCCCCTGGGGTAAAATCCTGCGTTACCCTGGTTATTCAGAGACGGGTTAGTCATCTGTTGTACGTTCGAATCAGCTGGGCTGGTCAGCATAGCTCCTTCGAGAGCATACTTTGAGAGTTTCTTTTGCACCAGCTTTGCTTCCTCACCCTTACGAGTTGCGTCCTTTTTTTGATTCTTTTCTTGCAACAATCTACAGTAATGTGCAATTGTCACCTGTATTTCGGCCCATGGTTTAGCTTCTACTCCTACCAACTTCTTGAGCTGTTTCTGTACTGGTTCAGGCAACCCTTGGCACAATATATGGTAGAATACAAGGATGGATTTAGACCAAGATTCATGCGTTTCGAGCACCCACGCATCTTGAAAATTCTGGATATAAAGCAACGGATCTTCTGACTACTTTATTTTCCGAGTCATTATAGCTCCCATATCGGAAGTATCTGGGTACAACATTTGTAGCGCTTTCCACACTGCGGCTCTACAGGTATTAAATGGTTCTCCGTCATGGGTAGTGCTAATTATGGCTACGCCAGGGTACCATGCCCGCTTCCACACATCGTCTCCTCTATCACCAAGTATGGCGATCAGGAGGCCCTTAATGTCCCCTATAGCTAATGTGACACCCCCTGTCATTTTTTCTAACTCGTGTATCCACTTCCCAGCTCCCGATGTCAGCAATGGAAGCTTGTTTTTCAGGTTCTCTCTGTCCATGTGTGGCCATGGAATATATTGTGGTCTTACTCCCCGCTTTTCTAGTAGCGGGAATTGGAATGCGCAGTCCTCCATCTCTTACCCCGTAGCTCTCCTATCTATTGCTGGAGTAATATTTCTGCATCGCCGACTACCTGGCAATGTCCTCAACCTGTCTACATAGACATGTGCTGGCAACCCCCTCTGACCATGGGGAGTTCCTTCACGTCGGCGGGGCTGCGCAGCAGACTCTGATGCCCTAGATGCAGACTCACTGGCGTCTGACCATCGTACCCCTTTGTCCCTTGGGAGACGCTTTTCACGCCGACTCCCTTCTTCGTGTGCCTCGTCCTCCATCTCCCCACCGGAGTCGGACGCTGATTGTTCCCAGTTCACGCAACTACTTGCATCTTCGTCGTGCTTACTAATTTCTAGTCTGTCCAGGGACAGTCCCCTGCTCCCACTACTTCGGGTGACATCCTCAGTGTCATACAGTTCAGTGCTTTCCAAGCGCTCGTCTTCCCTTCCCCCCTGGGACATTTATTCTAGCCCCATTTCATGATATATTTTATCGATCATTTCCCTGATGCTTCTGGTGTCGAAGTCATCTTCAATATTCGTCCCACTCGTGCCTGGTACTGAATCGTACGCAGGGAAGAATTCTTCGATGTCTTCCCATTCTACAACAGGATTGGGTTTTTTAACTTCCCGCTCCAAATATTCGAGATCCCGTGCCCTCTTTCTACGCTTACGTTCTATATCCTCATCGACTTCCTTGCGCCTCCTTGCGCCTCCTCGCGTCTTCTCTAGTCCTTTCTTCTTCCCTTTTTCTTTCATTCCTATGTTCATTTACCCTTCTAACTTCCTCATCCTTTCTCCTCTTCATCCTTTTTTCACGTACTCTTTGCTCTTCTTCCAAACTTTGCTGATTCTGTCTGTACTGGTCATAGGCTGCCTTCTGTTTGCGAACGAGCTGTTTTTCTTGCTCTTCGTGGTATAGCTGTTCTCGCCTCAGCCTATCTTTCCTTTTTATCCTCTCGTCCCTTATTTCCTTCTCCTTTTCTTTCGCCCTTCTTTGCGTTTCATCAGACGTCTCTCTCGGTCTCACATCATCACTTACTTTACCATCGAGTTCCAATAATATCTGTCCTCCCATCCATTCGTCTTTTGCGAATGCTATCTCATCAGCTCTATCTTCACTTCCTTTCCACTTCTTTCCTTCTCTTTATCGAGAGGTGCACCAATCTGTGCCTGGTCCTGTCCCTCGGGACTGCAGAGGTAAGATTAATTTCCTGATCCTTCCCCTTGATTTCATCACTACTGTACGTAGGTGACTCATACGCGGGGTTGCTATACCCCGTGGCTGCCTTGAGCTCCCTTAGTGGGTAAAGTCCCTCTGACTTACTTCCCTCGACTTCTGGCTCAGACAGGGCTGGTGGCGCGGTAGGCGTCTCACCCCCCTCAGTGCATGCGTTCATTATCCAGTCTGCAGGTGGTTCTTCCTCCTTCGTCTGTTCGAACATTTTCCACAGTTCTAGAACAGCGAGGCGTTTCTCTAGTTTTTTGCCTGTATATGTGGCATGCAGATAAGTCATCATATGCTGTAAAACGGCTTTAGATAAGGACCCGTTCTGTGGCCATGGCATAAACATCTTGTGGGCGGTACCCTTAACCCACTCTGTGCTGTATTTCGTAAGCTTGGGTGCATGTTTAGGCAACTGCTTACATAAGTGGGCAAGTGGGGTAATCTCCTCCATTCTTAAATTCCGTTATCAACAATATTTTCATGCACGTTTAATACTTCCAACAATATGAGCGAGCACCACAAACGCAAGCTCCAATCCAATCTTTTCCTTCCAAATTCTATATCATCAGTTTACTCAAGAACATCAATCCATTGGCGATTCCCTCTTAGTTACAGAATCGCGTAAAACCCAAACTTCATTTCAACCAATCAACGATATAGTTTTTTACATTTGACGTATGACAGAACACGCAAGACAGACACTTGACAGACTAGACGGACACCAGCTGGACACACATATTCCTGCCTTCTATTCACTACCCCGAAATGGAGTTTAAACAAACCCCTTTTGTGACGCCTTTAATCGTCACAGTAGCCTAATCATCCCCTATTATGTGGGCTCTGAGTTCACGTTTCTTCTGACCTCTATATTAAAGTGTAGGAACAAGGCAAATCCTCTTACTTTTACTTTTACTTTTTTTTTATCTCAGGTGTCCTTCCTGGTATCCTCTGTTTTTCCTCTCGGGTGTCCCTCCCGGTAACCTGTTGTTTTCTCTCGGGTGTCCTATCGGTAACCACTATTTTCTCTCGGGTGTCCCCCCGGTAACCACTGTTTTCTCTCTTATGCTCGAGTCATCATCCCCTTATATATATATACAGTCTTCTCTACTTCTGACTACTTTATTTTCCGCCTCCCTCCGTTACCTTTTCCCCTACTTGTTCTAATGCCTACAAGACATTTGCCAAAATGTTGAATTTATTGTTTCACTCACCGCTCGCATGGTTCCTCTCTGGATCTTTGGGATCACCGCCCCTCCTTTACCGCCTCTTCTGTTTTTTTCATCCGATCAGCTGCCCGTAGGAATGAGAAGGGTTATGCTTTGAAAGGCAGGTTCCTTCAGACCCACTGCAGATTTTTTATGTACTTACACTATCATTGTCCACGGGAAGCTTCTCAGTCTACTCAGTTGAATAGCGAAGGACTCGTGATATTGCCGAAGACCTAGAGTTACTTCGTGTCATCGGTCAATAGGTGACTTATCGGTAATTAATCAATAGTCGATGGTCAAAACCATCCTCATTGCTACCAAGTGTACAGGAGGGCGGAGCGTCCTCTGACGGGCCCATAGGTCAGTGCTCACCGTTGGGTACCTGTAAAACAAGATAGCTGCACCTTGAGGAGGATGGGGTGCAGGATTCTCTTACTCCGACACAATTCAATAAGGACAACTCAATAGTTTGGCAAAGGGAAGTCCGTTTAATAACAAGTACAAAAAACGGGGAAACAAATGGTAATCAACAGTGTCGCGATCACCTGTCTCGCTTCAACTCCCAACTTCTCCATTCAAACAGCAATTCTTATTGGCAAAATTCGTCATCATCTGACATGTAAAACTCAAAGTTAGTCATGGAATTCTATTGGTTGGAAAAGGTAACTTAAGTATAGGTGCTATATCTGTATATGGTAACAGAGTGTGAGGATTGGATAACTCTTATCGGGTGGGTATCTACACCCATCCCTCTACATCACTTGTGATAGACGTCACTACAACTACGACATCTTATTGGTTCTACAAGCTATAGGACACTAGAATGTTTGCTCCATTGTGATTTGGTGGGTTACACCCCTAGAAGTAAATCTCCACTTTAATTAGCAGCATGCAAAATGGACAACCAGGTGTCTTGTGCCCCAAGATCCACCCTGCCTCCTTTCCATCAATCAGTACTTTTAGGGCTATGTGTCAATTAGTTGTCTGAGGATGGCCTCAAAACTGTAGCCTCTTATCTGGAAAAGTTATGGCATCCTTGGTTCTCGGTGACATCAGACGCTGGTACTTCTTCGCGCCAGGCTGGTCACGTGTCTGTTCACCGTGAATCTGCCACATTTTCCTGCTATTCGTGTATTTTATTCTTCCGTAGCCTCGCCACCTGCCTGGGGCCTCTTTATCTCGACCTTCACTGGCTGGCTGGTATGCTCTCAAGTTTCGATTCTCCGAGGTTGCTGCTCTCCTCCCTTCCTTAGGTTGACCTTGAATTCCCAGGCATGAGCTTCTTCTCACTGAGTTTCGATTCCGCTCGTTCCTCTGACTTTGGCTGGAATATGAATCTTGGGCTTAGCCCCTAGCAGCATGGGCTTAATTCTGCTTTACAAAATGGAGTCGCACTTGTATACTGTGCTTCATTGAGGTAGATATATAATTGGTGCATGCTGCTCTTTTCTTCTACTATGCATTGCAAGCAGTACCGTTTACTTAGCTTCTTGCGTTCCAAGCCTATTTACAGGCATTTCTTAGTTGGGTATTTTCATCTCACTTCATGGTTACATTTCTTTATATATCAACATTGTTTCTTCTTACAAGTCCATTACATCATTATTCTTTACATTTTGTCCTTGTGTGTCATCTTTCGATTGTCGTTTATGTTCATCTGTACGTCTGTCCGGGCTCTTATGTCGTCATCATTTGCCTTCCATTAAGGCTTTTTGGGTATCTTCGGGGACGGCCTGTAAGTAATCTTCACTTCGGGCCAGCTGCTGGTACGGTTGCCTCAGCGGGTACCAAGCCGCCCATGGTTGTCCGATTATAGGCACTTCAACAGGTATTGCTCTCCTGATGGGCACTGAGCCTAGGCTCAGTGCAACTCTCTGTTGGTTTAATTGTTCCTCGTACGTCACGTACTTTGGCGAGTATGTTCCTGGTACCCCAAACTGTGGGGTTGGGGTGTAGGCCATGTCTGGGACCTCCTCTACACTCCCCCCTCTGGTCGGTTCATCGACCACTTCTGCAAGCACCTTTGGATTCGTCTTACTTGGTTCTTCTGTGTCTTGTTCATCGTCTTCTGGGTTTGTACATGATGGTGTGAACATGTGTGTCTTTGGAGTCCATATCTTTATCACTCCTTTTCGACTTCCTGCTGTTTTCACATGTTCGTCTTTGTTCCAGGTCATTAGTTGGCATTGTCCATTTGGGCTGCAGTAGACCCATTTCCCCTCATACCTTCTTCGTTTTCTGGGGTATGCAAACTTTGTTCTTTCTGGTGCAAATTTGCTGGCCTTCACAAAGTTCTTATTTCTTCATCAGTAAGGTCTCTGGGCTTCCATCCAGGTTCTACATCGAGCATGATTTTCATCCCAATGGCTTTCTTCGCAGTTTTCTGGCACTGTGTGACGATTATCTTGATAACACAAAATCCTAGTACTATTATCATTAGCAGGGCTCCCAGAAACTTGAATATGTCCGCCATCCATTGTGCGACCCATGAGAATAGCGCTCCAAACCAGCTGTCATCATCCACTTCATCGACTTCGTTGATCATATGGTTCTTTAGGTTTGTAAGCATACTTATGGCTTCTGTTAACGTTCCATTTTCTTCATCGTGCGAAGGTATAAATGTGCAACATGATTCTCCGATTTTTGCACAAACACCTCCATTCATCGCTGCGATCATGTCAAGTACGTATCTGTTCTGGAGGGTCATCAATCGGACTGCTCTCAGTTCTTCTTTAATCGCGTTGAATACTTTTATGGTAGTGTTGAGGGTCTGCAATAACTCCCATCTGGTTATCTGCAACAATTTAGCATTCACTCCAACTTGGATGTGTGGCAATAGTAGTGTTGTGAATACTGTTGAGGTGAAACTAAAACAGCCTGTGTTTGTATGGGATTGCATAAAATGCTTCTTCTGATTTGGCAGAAAAGTCATTCTCCCTCTTCATTCGGGATGCCAGTTCTGGAGACCTCCTCTTCCTTAGGTGAGCATCTGCTTTCGGGAAACTGTCCATACTCAGGTCACTTTTCGGGATCACTAGTGCAGGAACGTGGATGTTCACTAGTGTGCATATGCCTCCCCAGTATTTTGGCAGTCTTATGCACGCTTTGGATCCACATGCCCAGTAATGGTCCATTATAACTGCGGTCCCCTGAGTCATTCCTGGAGCTTCAAAGATTCGTCCGCAGTTTTGATTCTCTCCCATCTTCCTTGTGCCATTGCTTCTGAAGCACAATTTCGGGCTTTCCAGTGGTACTATTTGCAAGGGTCCTCCTCTGTCTTCGACCCATGTCAGCAGCTTTATCAATTTTGGCCATAGAGGTTTGCATAATCTCTGTGAGTTCTCTATTGCTTCTCGGCAGGCTCCAAGGACCATCCATCTTCGGCAGATTACAACTCCTTCTTCCCATCCGTTTGGGGAAACCACCGTTCCCCAGATCTACATTTCGCCTCTATTTTTCCAAATTTGAGCCTCTTCTGCAGTCTTTGCTTGGACGTTCTGCCTCAGGTTAATTTCCCATCTTGTTCCTGATCATTTCACTTCAGGATTCTCGAACCTGATCACGTGATTCTTAGTGTGCGCTCTGTTTCTTGTCTTGATATCCTGAACGTAACCGTCTTCATCAGGATACTCTGTTTCAGTTGCCCATATTAATGAGGCGTCTCTTCCCATAAATTGTCCTCTGGTGTTGCACATTGCTACATATGACATACAGTGTGCTGTAGGGACATCGATTTCTACAGCCACAAAGATCTTGGATTTTCCCATGCTGATCGGTAGAAGTGCACAGACGAAGCATTCTCCTTCAGCTCTTCGTCTTCCCACTTCCTTCATGTGTTGGTACCAAATGTTGTATCCTAGATGTGCTGTGCTATCTAGGTAATCGTTTAGTTCATTGGTGTCCTCATGTGGCCTTCTCCTTATTCTTAGTGTCCTTTTGTAGTTAGCTATAACTATTTCTCTAAATGTGTCTGTGCTACTTTTTCTTGCTGGAGGTTTCTCAGACATATTTTCCAGTGAAGCAGGCTTCATTATCTGCATCGCTGTGGTAGGAGGAGGTTTTGCGATTCTCTTCTCCTCTTGTGTTCTCTCATAGTGCTCTTTTAACCACCATCTGTGTACTGTCTGTCCAACGTGTGGCCGCGTCGTGGGCCTGGTACTTGTCCCTTGTGTTGGAATTGGTGTGCTTATCACTACAGTTTCTGTGGTTCTATTTGTCAGTTCCTCATGCAGTTTCTTCGCTCTTGCTATAAATGGGAACAAATGGTCTATCAGCATTTGTGTCTTTGCAGTGAATTCTCTTGTAGCTGACTCTGTCTTCTTGAGGGCTTTTGTTATCTCTTCCTTAGTTTGTCTTTCATTTGATTCTTCTTGGTCACTTCCACTATTTTCTGGAACTGGTTGTTCGGTGAGCATTCTTGTACCTTCTGTTGCCATCGTTCGAGGCTCTGTAGCCATTGACACTTGCCCTTGTTCGTGTGCATTCAGTGTGTGTGCGCGTGTAGTTGTCAGTGCTACATTTGCATTCATTCCGCGCTGACCCTGTCTCCAGCTTTTCTCTTCATTCGTTACCTTAAGTGTGTATGAATCACTGCTAATCACATTCAATTTCAGTTCGTTTACTTTACCATCAGATTTTCTAGAGACTGGGATTACTATATCGGGTTTAGGTTCTTTCGTAGGACTCATGCGTACCTTATCCGGTGGGTGCACTGAAATCGGGACACTTCGTGCACCAATGAAAAATGCAGTTCTAATTGTTAATGACAGGAACACAATGATAATTACTATGCATATACACATGATTGATCTGTACAACAGCTGGCAGCATTTTCTTCCCGGGAAGCGGGTGTGCACCTCTGTTTGCGGGAGGACCATGTTACTGTTCTGGGCCCCCACTCCAATCATGAGTTAATTGTCAGTGTCTAATTCTTTTCACTTGCTCTGTTCTTGTTTCCCAAAAGATTTGTATCATAAGGTGTCAAGTGCTTCTCGAGGGCCCCCTTCTTGCGGTTGACTATTGTCTCTGGTTATGTGAAATAGTTCTCTTTCTGGGCTATGGAAAAAGATTAGACTAACACCTTTGGTAAATCACATTCATTATGCATATTCAAAATAGATAAGTTCCCAATGCATTCCCCGAATCTGCTTCAGTCCTAAGAACATGCTATAACCTGTTTAAATGCGGATAAAAGGAAAAAATGGTATCACTCAAAATCAACAAAAAATTAAAATAAAAGTAAAAAATTAAAATAAAACAAAACGGTGAAGTTCTCTTCTCTGCTCTTCTCGATTTGTCCCATGGCGGGAAGATGAAGAACTGTGTCTCTGTGTCCTGGATCTGTCCCTCAGCGGAAAGCTGAAGAACAGTGTCTCTGTCTCCTGGATCTGTCCCTTGGTGGAAGGTTTCACTGGAATCTCCTTAGGTACTCTCTTTGAACATTGGACAGCTCCACCTGGAGCATGATGCCATGGAGGAGTGTTCCCATGTGTGCAGTGTTAGCTGGATCTCTGAGGAAGGTGATGACGTCAACCTCTGCAGGCCTTACCACCATTTCGGGATAGTCAGTGACTAGACGGAACAGGACATTGTGTGCCAGCTGGCTGTCCTCAGGTAACAGGGACATTTGTCCTGCTTTGCTGATTTCTAGATCATAGGCCATTCTTTTGGCGTAAACAGTCTCTGCACTTTCCTGCTGCGTGGATTGCGACCACGTAGTTTAGCTTGATCCACAGTTGGTTCAAATGTTCAGTGTTTCTTGGATCTCTAATGTACGTAAGTGTATCCGTGGTTCTCCCGATGAGTCCTGGGCACTCCTCTATGATGCGAAAGAAAAGTGTGCACGTGAGTTCATCGATGATCACTTGTGGTGGAAGCATTTGTGTCCTAATCACTGTGTTTGGGCAACTCGGCGAAGGCTTCCGCGATGACAGTCAGCAGTTGCCAGATTACATTCTTTTTAGCGGGATCTTGATTAAAGTTTGTGACACCGGTTACTCTCCCTAAAAGTGACGGATATGAAAATACTACTAACTGGAAGTAGGTGAGTACATCCCATGTGAAATTTCTGCTGGGAGGTACCATGAGATCTGTAAAACAAAGTCTTGGTGCTGGTTGCTTCATGTTACTGTGTTAAGCTCCTAACGAAAAGTCCTTGTGTACAGTTTATTCAGGGTCTTGTTTCTTCAACGATGCCTAAGTATGGCTTGATTCAAAAGTTCATATTGTGAGTGCGTTGTGGCTTAGATGTGTAATTCTCTACCTCACCCTGCATCTAAGATGCACAGAGTGTCTATTATGTTCTTATCCCTTTTTTTGCTTAGAGGAAATGTCCAGTTTTAAAGCCACAATTTTTAACAGAGTTCTTTAGTCTTGGCTTTGCTGCTCATGCATCCTTCTTCCTCGTCATGGATCTCGTCTGCACGTGCTGAGTTTCTTCCCCGTTGTCTGTGATTTCTTCGCGGTGGGGTGCAGCTAAAGGGATCTCACCAATATAGGGTTTAATGTCATTAAGGAAGATCCATGCTCTCCGGCCTTGCAGTTTGACGGCTAAGGGAGTGCAGTCCTCTACGATGAATGGACCATTGAATCTTGGCTCGTCCCACCTTTTTCTTGTGTGGTTTCTTACCAACACGGCAGCACCAGGGAAGATGACTGGCGCACATAGAGCTTGAACTGCGTTTGTCTCAGTGCCTCCTGCTGTGTCTTGTGCTGTGCTGCACCCTTTTCGTCATCTCTGTAGTTGGTCTGTAATGACATTAAGGCTTGATGTCATGCAGTTCGGGTATTCATTCAGTTTGATTCCCAAGACCTCTCGGGTAGGCTGGACATCACATCTAGTTCTATCTCAAGGGGCAAGGGAGGTCCTCATTCTCCTTCCCGTGACTATCTCGTGCAGTGTAAAATGATGGTCGGAGCCTGTTCCGAAGTGCATACAATGCCAGTGGTAGACAGTGCAGCCATCCCTTCTTTAGAGTAAGCTTCAACTTGGCTATCCTTTCTTTTAACAAGCCGTTGAGCCTCTCACAAATCCTGTTACCTTCTGGATGATACGCCGACGAGAACTTGTGCTTTATACCAAGCAACACGCTGATCTGTTCAAAGACTGCGTTAACAAAGTGGGCCCCATTATCTGACCTCATCACCTCGCACACCCCCCATCTAGGGAACACTTCCCTCACCAAAAATTTGGCAGCACAGGTTGAGTCTGGGTGTGTACAGGGACCTGCTTCTAGCCATCTGGAGAATGGACACACCACTACAATTAAGTACCTGTACCCGTTACATACTTGAATCATGTCGACATAATCAACATGTAAGTGCTGAAATGTCCCATTTGGTCTGGGGATAACTCCTCTCACTACTTTTAATGTGTGCCCAGCGATGAATTGCGGTTTCATGCAGTTCACCATAACAAATGCAACATGCTCAGCTAAATACGGTGTAAACTAGTCTTCTGCGAGCATTGCAGCAAGGTTTTCTTTTGTCATGTGGAACGGGTAATGTAATTGTTCCAATGCTACTTTTAGTAGGGCTACAGGCATTACTAGTTTACCAGTGCTGTCTTGCCGCCACAACCCATCTGAGGGGTTTAAAGAACACCCTCGATGCTTCCACAGGTTCTTTTCATCCTGTGGCGCCTCCCCTTGAAGCTCCATCAGTTGAGTCTGCCCATATTACTGTAGGCCTCTGGTGTGGCTCGAGCTACCATCATACATTCATGGGTGCGTGCCACTTCTACTTCCATGATCGTCTCACTCTTGGATGCCATACGCTTGGCTTCCGTGTCTGCTTCATGGTTCCCACGTGACACGAAATCTGTCCCCTTAGTGTGGGCGGTGCACTTCACGACCGCTATGCCCACAGGGAGCTGTAGTGCCTTTATCAGCCTGTCCAATAAGGCTGCATGTTGCACTGGCGTGCCGTCTGCTCGGAGGTAGCCCCTCCTTTTCCAGCATGCTAAGCCTGCATGTACTGTGGACGTCACATAAGCAGAGTCACTGTACACCGTTACTTCCTGGTCTGCGTGGCTCTCAATGGCGAGTATCAGCGCCAATAGTTCTACAGCCTGTGCTGAATAATGAGATGGTTTTCGTGCACCAACGAGAACTCAAAATTCTCCATTCGCTATGTGTTTTACTACGGCTACGCCTGTGTATCTTTGTCCGTCTTCTTGGTCGATTCTTGACGAACCATCAATGAAAACGATCTCACCTCCCGCCAGGGCATTTTCATTCACTCTGGGGATTTCCTCATAGAATTCTTCATAGTTTGCACAGTCATGTATCGGCTCGCCTTCAGTGACTGGCTCAGCTATGAACGTAGCTGGGTTTACAGTTTTACATCGAACTATTTTGATCGATGGATTAGATATAATCACTTCATAGGCAGAAGTCCTCTGTGATGTCAATGTGCCTTTTGGTTTCTCCAAGATGGCGAATAAGGAGTGCTCGACGTATAACGTCATGGAGCAGCCCATTACAATGGTTGTCGCCTTCTCTATGGTGAACGCTGCGGCAGCTAAACTTTGTTCTCATGGGAAGTGGCCTCTCATGACTGGGTCCAGGTTCCCACTGTAATATGCCAGGGGCTTGTATGCCAGCGAGGTTCTTTGGGCAAGTACTGCCGTCATAACGTTGCCATTCGTGTGTGAGAACAGGTACAATTTCTCTGCATAATTAGGAATCCCGAGAACTGGCGCCGTGCAAATCGCCCTCTTGAGTTCCGTAAACCCCTTCTCCATTGGTTCAATCCATTCAATCTTTTCCTTTGTCTCTTGGGCCTTCTTTAGGGCCTGGAGCAAGGGCTTGGTGTACGAGCTGTAATCGAAGACCCATGCTCTGACATAATTGCACAGACCTACAAAGCTCTGCATTTGCTTTATCATGAGAGGCTTAGCCGTGTTCGTGATAGCTTCAGCCCTTTCTGGGGTTACCTTTTTCCCTTCATGTGAGATTAGCTGGCCTATGTATAGCACCTCTTGTTGACAGTATTGTAACTTTTCTTTGTCGACCTTATATCCTTTCTCTGGCAATATGGTCAGTAGCTGGACTGATTTGCACCTGCATTGCTCTTCAATGGTGCTGCAGATCAGAATGTCATCTACATACCGCAAGACAACACTGTCTACTGCAATATTGCTTAGGTCCATTTGCAGGACTCTGTTGAAAATGGACAGGGACTCACAATACCCCTGTGGCAATCTAGTGCTCTTCAGACGCATTTGTCTGAATGTAAATGACGTCAGATCTTGCGAGTCACGGTGTAACGGGATTGAGAAAAAAGCAGTTTTTCAAATCAATCACTGTGAAGTATTTCGCCTCGATTGGTATGTTACACAGGATTGTAGATGGATTAGGGACTATAGGGAACTCGGCTTCAACAATATTGTTTAATGCTCTTAAATCTTGGATTAAATGCCACAACCCTCCCTTTGATTTTTTGATGGGGTGAATCACCGTATTACAGGGAGATTCTGATGTCACCAGGATGCCCTGATCCATCATGGCGGAAATTGTCTTTGCAATCCCTTCATCCGCCTCTCTGGACATGGGATATTGCCACGCTCTTGGTAAAATTGCTCCTGGTTTCAGTTTAATTTTCACTTCTCCTGCCCCCTTCAGGAGGCCTATGTCATAAGGTCCTGTAGTCCACACTGAGACAGGCACCTGGGCCATGTCGTCATCAAAGTATTCTGGACATACCAGCGCCAACATCATTCTCTGTGGCACTTCTCGTTTGATCATTTTGACCCAGAATATGAGACTTACGTCCACCTTCGTCTCTTCCAAGTCAGGGTGTTCTTCGAACAGATCGTCATCAGTGACGTCAGTCATTCGGTACCCTTCTTCAATGGCGATTATCGCGCACCATTGGCTGCCTTCATCGTATCCTTCGACTAATGCTACTTTTCCTCGCACTGCTGTGGTTAGTATCATCAAGAGAAATACCTGTCCCTCTTCTTCATGCATATGTATTCTTGGTCTGAATAGAAACTCATCAGGGGTTCTCATAGTTTTATCTGCGAGGCCTGGCAATCCCGCCATAAGTACACGCATGCCATATGCAAAAACTTCTGGTTCTAATGGTATAGCTCTCATGGCTATGCGTCCGGAGTATGCTCTGATCATTTCGCACACGTTCAAATAATGCATACTTGGAGTGGAGCATACTATGCCCTCCTCTGGGAACGAGATTATATTCAACTTTGTCATTAAGTCTCAACCCAAAATGTTTACTGGGGTCTGGTGTGAATATAATAAGGGTACATTCATCTCACAATCCCCTACAGAGACTGGGAGATTGTCCATAAAGGGAACTCTGCTGTGAGCTCCTGTAAAACTCTGAGTATCTATGGCCTGGCCGGACAAGGAAAACCTGCCTTCTCGTATGCACGAGCGTGTTGCATCCATGTCAACTAAGAAGGAATATTGTTTCCCCCATATGACGACATTTACCCTTGGTTCCCTGTTAGGGTCTGGTGTCACTGATAGGATAGAACACATCAGAGTTCCCAGCGAGCTGTTCTATTTCATATATAAGTTCGGTCCACTGTATACTTGTGGATTTCCTCCGTTTCCAGGGTTGACTCCCCCTCCGGAGATTGTGCCCTGAGACATTTGCGGAGGTGCCTGTTGGGGTTGCCCCTGTGGCAGGTTCCCCATGTTCGAGGGTTGAACCCTTGCTGCAAACCTGGTGCTTGCTGCTGCACTGTGTGATTTTGTGCACCGCCCTGTTGTGGGATACTAGGCAGATTCATTGTGCCTGCTCCCATTCCTTGACCATTTTGCCACGCGCCTTGGCTTCTGCACGAGCGCGCCACATGTCCTGCCATTCCACACAGTCAACTGGTGGTGGTCGGGCCATCTGCCCGTTTGGCATATCTGGACTGCCCATCTGCACATTTTGAAAGCCTCCTTGATTATTCTGGAAACCTGCCTGATTACTTTGAAATCCTCCCTGATTACTCTGCCATCCTCTTCCTCTAAAACCCCTTCCCCTGGGGTAAAATCCTGCGTTACCCTGGTTATTCAGAGACGGGTTAGTCATCTGTTGTACGTTCGAATCAGCTGGGCTGGTCAGCATAGCTCCTTCGAGAGCATACTTTGAGAGTTTCTTTTGCACCAGCTTTGCTTCCTCACCCTTACGAGTTGCGTCCTTTTTTTGATTCTTTTCTTGCAACAATCTACAGTAATGTGCAATTGTCACCTGTATTTCGGCCCATGGTTTAGCTTCTACTCCTACCAACTTCTTGAGCTGTTTCTGTACTGGTTCAGGCAACCCTTGGCACAATATATGGTAGAATACAAGGATGGATTTAGACCAAGATTCATGCGTTTCGAGCACCCACGCATCTTGAAAATTCTGGATATAAAGCAACGGATCTTCTGACTACTTCATTTTCCGAGTCATTATAGCTCCCATATCGGAAGTATCTGGGTACAACATTTGTAGCGCTTTCCACACTGCGGCTCTACAGTTATTAAATGGTTCTCCGTCATGGGTAGTGCTAATTATGGTTACGCCAGGGTACCATGCCCGCTTCCACACATCGTCTCCTCTATCACCAAGTATGGCGATCAGGAGGCCCTTAATGTCCCCTATAGCTAATGTGACACCCCCTGTCATTTTTTCTAACTCGTGTATCCACTTCCCAGCTCCCGATGTCAGCATTGGAAGCTTGTTTTTCAGGTTCTCTCTGTCCATGTGTGGCCATGGAATATATTGTGGTCTTACTCCCCGCTTTTCTAGTAGCGGGAATTGGAATGCGCAGTCCTCCATCTCTTACCCCGTAGCTCTCCTATCTATTGCTGGAGTAATATTTCTGCATCGCCGTCTACCTGGCAATGTCCTCAACCTGTCTATATAGACATGTGCTGGCAACCCCCTCTGACCATGGGGAGTTCCTTCACGTCGGCGGGGCTGCGCCGCAGACTCTGATGCCCTAGATGCAGACTCACTGGCGTCTGACCATCGTACCCCTTTGTCCCTTGGGAGACGCTTTTCACGCCGACTCCCTTCTTCGTGTGCCTCGTCCTCCGTCTCCCCACCGGAGTCGGACGCTGATTGTTCCCAGTTCACGCAACTACTTGCATCTTCGTCGTGCTTACTAATTTCTAGTCTGTCCAGGGACAGTCCCCTGCTCCCACTACTTCGGGTGACATCCTCAGTGTCATACAGTTCAGTGCTTTCCAAGCGCTCGTCTTCCCTTCCCCCCTGGGACATTTATTCTAGCCCCATTTCATGATATATTTTATCGATCATTTCCCTGATGCTTCTGGTGTCGAAGTCATCTTCAATATTCGTCCCACTCGTGCCTGGTACTGAATCGTACGCAGGGAAGAATTCTTCGATGTCTTCCCATTCTACAACAGGATTGGGTTTTTTAACTTCCCGCTCCAAATATTCGAGATCCCGTGCCCTCTTTCTACGCTTACGTTCTATATCCTCATCGACTTCCTTGCGCCTCCTTGCGCCTCCTCGCGTCTTCTCTAGTCCTTTCTTCTTCCCTTTTTCTTTCATTCCTATGTTCATTTACCCTTCTAACTTCCTCATCCTTTCTCCTCTTCATCCTTTTTTCACGTACTCTTTGCTCTTCTTCCAAACTTTGCTGATTCTGTCTGTACTGGTCATAGGCTGCCTTCTGTTTGCGAACGAGCTGTTTTTCTTGCTCTTCGTGGTATAGCTGTTCTCGCCTCACCCTATCTTTCCTTTTTATCCTCTCGTCCCTTATTTCCTTCTCCTTTTCTTTCGCCCTTCTTTGCGTTTCATCAGACGTCTCTCTCGGTCTCACATCATCACTTACTTTACCATCGAGTTCCAATAATATCTGTCCTCCCATCCATTCGTCTTTTGCGAATGCTATCTCATCAGCTCTATCTTCACTTCCTTTCCACTTCTTTCCTTCTCTTTATCGAGAGGTGCACCAATCTGTGCCTGGTCCTGTCCCTCGGGACTGCAGAGGTAAGATTAATTTCCTGATCCTTCCCCTTGATTTCATCACTACTGTACGTAGGTGACTCATACGCGGGGTTGCTATACCCCGTGGCTGCCTTGAGCTCCCTTAGTGGGTAAAGTCCCTCTGACTTACTTCCCTCGACTTCTGGCTCAGACAGGGCTGGTGGCGCGGTAGGCGTCTCACCCCCCTCAGTGCATGCGTTCATTATCCAGTCTGCAGGTGGTTCTTCCTCCTTCGTCTGTTCGAACATTTTCCACAGTTCTAGAACAGCGAGGCGTTTCTCTAGTTTTTTGCCTGTATATGTGGCATGCAGATAAGTCATCATATGCTGTAAAACGGCTTTAGATAAGGACCCGTTCTGTGGCCATGGCATAAACATCTTGTGGGCGGTACCCTTAACCCACTCTGTGCTGTATTTCTTAAGCTTGGGTGCATGTTTAGGCAACTGCTTACATAAGTGGGCAAGTGGGGTAATCTCCTCCATTCTTAAATTCCGTTATCAACAATATTTTCATGCACGTTTAATACTTCCAACAATATGAGCGAGCACCACAAACGCAAGCTCCAATCCAATCTTTTCCTTCCAAATTCTATATCATCAGTTTACTCAAGAACATCAATCCATTGGCGATTCCCTCTTAGTTACAGAATCGCGTAAAACCCAAACTTCACTTCAACCAATCAACGATATAGTTTTTTACATTTGACGTATGACAGAACATGCAAGACAGACACTTGACAGACTAGGCGGACACCAGCTGGACACACATATTCCTGCCTTCTATTCACTACCCCGAAATGGAGTTTAAACAAACCCCTTTTGTGACGCCTTTAATCGTCACAGTAGCCTAATCATCCCCTATTATGTGGGCTCTGAGTTCACGTTTCTTCTGACCTCTATATTAAAGTGTAGGAACAAGGCAAATCCTCTTACTTTTACTTTTACTTTTTTTTTATCTCAGGTGTCCTTCCTGGTATCCTCTGTTTTTCCTCTCGGGTGTCCCTCCCGGTAACCTGTTGTTTTCTCTCGGGTGTCCTATCGGTAACCACTATTTTCTCTCGGGTGTCCCCCCGGTAACCACTGTTTTCTCTCTTATGCTCGAGTCATCATCCCCTTATATATATATACAGTCTTCTCTACTTCTGACTACTTTATTTTCCGCCTCCCTCCGTTACCTTTTCCCCTACTTGTTCTAATGCCTACAAGACATTTGCCAAAATGTTGAATTTATTGTTTCACTCACCGCTCGCATGGTTCCTCTCTGGATCTTTGGGATCACCGCCCCTCCTTTACCGCCTCTTCTGTTTTTTTCATCTGATCAGCTGCCCGTAGGAATGAGAAGGGTTATGCTTTGAAAGGCAGGTTCCTTCAGACCCACTGCAGATTTTTTATGTACTTACACTATCATTGTCCACGGGAAGCTTCTCAGTCTACTCAGTTGAATAGCGAAGGACTCGTGATATTGCCGAAGACCTAGAGTTACTTTGTGTCATCGGTCAATAGGTGTCTTATCGGTAATTAATCAATAGTCGATGGTCAAAACCATCCTCATTGCTACCAAGTGTACAGGAGGGCGGAGCGTCCTCTGACGGGCCCATAGGTCAGTGCTCACCGTTGGGTACCTGTAAAACAAGATAGCTGCACCTTGAGGAGGATGGGGTGCAGGATTCTCTTACTCCGACACAATTCAATAAGGACAACTCAATAGTTTGGCAAAGGGAAGTCCGTTTAATAACAAGTACAAAAAACGGGGAAACAAATGGTAATCAACAGTGTCGCGATCACCTGTCTCGCTTCAACTCCCAACTTCTCCATTCAAACAGCAATTCTTATTGGCAAAATTCGTCATCATCTGACATGTAAAACTCAAAGTTAGTCATGGAATTCTATTGGTTGGAAAAGGTAACTTAAGTATAGGTGCTATATCTGTATATGGTAACAGAGTGTGAGGATTGGATAACTCTTATCGGGTGGGTATCTACACCCATCCCTCTACATCACTTGTGATAGACGTCACTACAACTACGACATCTTATTGGTTCTACAAGCTATAGGACACTAGAATATTTGCTCCATTGTGATTTGGTGGGTTACACCCCTAGAAGTAAATCTCCACTTTAATTAGCAGCATGCAAAATGGACAACCAGGTGCCTTGTGCCCCAAGATCCACCCTGCCTCCTTTCCATCAATCAGTACTTTTAGGGCTATGTGTCAATTAGTTGTCTGAGGATGGCCTCAAAACTGTAGCCTCTTATCTGGAAAAGTTATGGCATCCTTGGTTCTCGGTGACATCAGACGCTGGTACTTCTTCGCGCCAGGCTGGTCACGTGTCTGTTCACCGTGAATCTGCCACATTTTCCTGCTATTCGTGTATTTTATTCTTCCGTAGCCTCGCCACCTGCCTGGGGCCTCTTTATCTCGACCTTCACTGGCTGGCTGGTATGCTCTCAAGTTTCGATTCTCCGAGGTTGCTGCTCTCCTCCCTTCCTTAGGTTGACCTTGAATTCCCAGGCATGAGCTTCTTCTCACTGAGTTTCGATTCCGCTCGTTCCTCTGACTTTGGCTGGAATATGAATCTTGGGCTTAGCCCCTAGCAGCATGGGCTTAATTCTGCTTTACAAAATGGAGTCGCACTTGTATACTGTGCTTCATTGAGGTAGATATATAATTGGTGCATGCTGCTCTTTTCTTCTACTATGCATTGCAAGCAGTACCGTTTACTTAGCTTCTTGCGTTCCAAGCCTATTTACAGGCATTTCTTAGTTGGGTATTTTCATCTCACTTCATGGTTACATTTCTTTATATATCAACATTGTTTCTTCTTACAAGTCCATTACATCATTATTCTTTACATTTTGTCCTTGTGTGTCATCTTTCGATTGTCGTTTATGTTCATCTGTACGTCTGTCCGGGCTCTTATGTCGTCATCATTTGCCTTCCATTAAGGCTTTTTGGGTATCTTCGGGGACGGCCTGTAAGTAATCTTCACTTCGGGCCAGCTGCTGGTACGGTTGCCTCAGCGGGTACCAAGCCGCCCATGGTTGTCCGATTATAGGCACTTCAACAGGTATTGCTCTCCTGATGGGCACTGAGCCTAGGCTCAGTGCAACTCTCTGTTGGTTTAATTGTTCCTCGTACGTCACGTACTTTGGCGAGTATGTTCCTGGTACCCCAAACTGTGGGGTTGGGGTGTAGGCCATGTCTGGGACCTCCTCTACACTCCCCCCTCTGGTCGGTTCATCGACCACTTCTGCAAGCACCTTTGGATTCGTCTTACTTGGTTCTTCTGTGTCTTGTTCATCGTCTTCTGGGTTTGTACATGATGGTGTGAACATGTGTGTCTTTGGAGTCCATATCTTTATCACTCCTTTTCGACTTCCTGCTGTTTTCACATGTTCGTCTTTGTTCCAGGTCATTAGTTGGCATTGTCCATTTGGGCTGCAGTAGACCCATTTCCCCTCATACCTTCTTCGTTTTCTGGGGTATGCAAACTTTGTTCTTTCTGGTGCAAATTTGCTGGCCTTCACAAAGTTCTTATTTCTTCATCAGTAAGGTCTCTGGGCTTCCATCCAGGTTCTACATCGAGCATGATTTTCATCCCAATGGCTTTCTTCGCAGTTTTCTGGCACTGTGTGACGATTATCTTGATAACACAAAATCCTAGTACTATTATCATTAGCAGGGCTCCCAGAAACTTGAATATGTCCGCCATCCATTGTGCGACCCATGAGAATAGCGCTCCAAACCAGCTGTCATCATCCACTTCATCGACTTCGTTGATCATATGGTTCTTTAGGTTTGTAAGCATACTTATGGCTTCTGTTAACGTTCCATTTTCTTCATCGTGCGAAGGTATAAATGTGCAACATGATTCTCCGATTTTTGCACAAACACCTCCATTCATCGCTGCGATCATGTCAAGTACGTATCTGTTCTGGAGGGTCATCAATCGGACTGCTCTCAGTTCTTCTTTAATCGCGTTGAATCCTTTTATGGTAGTGTTGAGGGTCTGCAATAACTCCCATCTGGTTATCTGCAACAATTTAGCATTCACTCCAACTTGGATGTGTGGCAATAGTAGTGTTGTGAATACTGTTGAGGTGAAACTAAAACAGCCTGTGTTTGTATGGGATTGCATAAAATGCTTCTTCTGATTTGGCAGAAAAGTCATTCTCCCTCTTCATTCGGGATGCCAGTTCTGGAGACCTCCTCTTCCTTAGGTGAGCATCTGCTTTCGGGAAACTGTCCATACTCAGGTCACTTTTCGGGATCACTAGTGCAGGAACGTGGATGTTCACTAGTGTGCATATGCCTCCCCAGTATTTTGGCAGTCTTATGCACGCTTTGGATCCACATGCCCAGTAATGGTCCATTATAACTGCGGTCCCCTGAGTCATTCCTGGAGCTTCAAAGATTCGTCCGCAGTTTTGATTCTCTCCCATCTTCCTTGTGCCATTGCTTCTGAAGCACAATTTCGGGCTTTCCAGTGGTACTATTTGCAAGGGTCCTCCTCTGTCTTCGACCCATGTCAGCAGCTTTATCAATTTTGGCCATAGAGGTTTGCATAATCTCTGTGAGTTCTCTATTACTTCTCGGCAGGCTCCAAGGACCATCCATCTTCGGCAGATTACAACTCCTTCTTCCCATCCGTTTAGGGAAACCACCGTTCCCCAGATCTACATTTCGCCTCTACTTTTCCAAATGTGAGCCTCTTCTGCAGTCTTTGCTTGGACGTTCTGCCTCAGGTTTATTTCCCATCTTGTTCCTGATCATTTCACTTCAGGATTCTCGAACCTGATCACGTGATTCTTAGTGTGCGCTCTGTTTCTTGTCTTGATATCCTGAACGTAACCGTCTTCATCAGGATACTCTGTTTCAGTTGCCCATATTAATGAGGCGTCTCTTCCCATAAATTGTCCTCTGGTGTTGCAAATTGCTACATATGACATACAGTGTGCTGTAGGGACATCGATTTCTACAGCCACAAAGATCTTGGATTTTCCCATGCTGATCGGTAGAAGTGCACAGACGAAGCATTCTCCTTCAGCTCTTCGTCTTCCCACTTCCTTCATGTGTTGGTACCAAATGTTGTATCCTAGATGTGCTGTGCTATCTAGGTAATCGTTTAGTTCATTGGTGTCCTCATGTGGCCTTCTCCTTATTCTTAGTGTCCTTTTGTAGTTAGCTATAACTATTTCTCTAAATGCGTCTGTGCTACTTTTTCTTGCTGGAGGTTTCTCAGACATATTTTCCAGTGAAGCAGGCTTCATTATCTGCATCGCTGTGGTAGGAGGAGGTTTTGCGATTCTCTTCTCCTCTTGTGTTCTCTCATAGTGCTCTTTTAACCACCATCTGTGTACTGTCTGTCCAACGTGTGGCCGCGTCGTGGGCCTGGTACTTGTCCCTTGTGTTGGAATTGGTGTGCTTATCACTACAGTTTCTGTGGTTCTATTTGTCAGTTCCTCATGCAGTTTCTTCGCTCTTGCTATAAATGGGAACAAATGGTCTATCAGCATTTGTGTCTTTGCAGTGAATTCTCTTGTAGCTGACTCTGTCTTCTTGAGGGCTTTTGTTATCTCTTCCTTAGTTTGTCTTTCATTTGATTCTTCTTGGTCACTTCCACTATTTTCTGGAACTGGTTGTTCGGTGAGCATTCTTGTACCTTCTGTTGCCATCGTTCGAGGCTCTGTAGCCATTGACACTTGCCCTTGTTCGTGTGCATTCAGTGTGTGTGCGCGTGTAGTTGTCAGTGCTACATTTGCATTCATTCCGCGCTGACCCTGTCTCCAGCTTTTCTCTTCATTCGTTACCTTAAGTGTGTATGAATCACTGCTAATCACATTCAATTTCAGTTTGTTTACTTTACCATCAGATTTTCTAGAGACTGGGATTACTATATCGGGTTTAGGTTCTTTCGTAGGACTCATGCGTACCTTATCCGGTGGGTGCACTGAAATCGGGACACTTCGTGCACCAATGAAAAATGCAGTTCTAATTGTTAATGACAGGAACACAATGATAATTACTATGCATATACACATGATTGATCTGTACAACAGCTGGCAGCATTTTCTTCCCGGGAAGCGGGTGTGCACCTCTGTTTGCGGGAGGACCATGTTACTGTTCTGGGCCCCCACTCCAATCATGAGTTAATTGTCAGTGTCTAATTCTTTTCACTTGCTCTGTTCTTGTTTCCCAAAAGATTTGTATCATAAGGTGTCAAGTGCTTCTCGAGGGCCCCCCTCTTGCGGTTGACGATTGTCTCTGGTTATGTGAAATAGTTCTCTTTCTGGGCTATGGAAAAAGATTAGACTAACACCTTTGGTAAATCACATTCATTATGCATATTCAAAATAGATAAGTTCCCAATGCATTCCCCGAATCTGCTTCAGTCCTGAGAACATGCTGGAACCTGTTTAAATGCGGATAAAAGGAAAAAATGGTATCACTCAAAATCAACAAAAAATTAAAATAAAAGTAAAAAATTAAAATAAAACAAAACGGTGAAGTTCTCTTCTCTGCTCTTCTCGATTTGTCCCATGGCGGGAAGATGAAGAACTGTGTCTCTGTGTCCTGGATCTGTCCCTCAGCGGAAAGCTGAAGAACAGTGTCTCTGTCTCCTGGATCTGTCCCTTGGTGGAAGGTTTCACTGGAATCTCCTTAGGTACTCTCTTTGAACATTGGACAGCTCCACCTGGAGCATGATGCCATGGAGGAGTGTTCCCATGTGTGCAGTGTTAGCTGGATCTCTGAGGAAGGTGATGACGTCAACCTCTGCAGGCCTTACCACCATTTCGGGATAGTCAGTGACTAGACGGAACAGGACATTGTGTGCCAGCTGGCTGTCCTCAGGTAACAGGGACATTTGTCCTGCTTTTCTGGTTTCTAGATCATAGGCCATTCTTTTGGCATAAACAGTCTCTGCACTTTCCTGCTGCGTGGATTGCGACCACGTATTTTAGCTTGATCCACAGTTGGTTCAAATGTTCAGTGTTTCTTGGATCTCTAATGTACGTAAGTGTATCCGTGGTTCTCCCGATGAGTCCTGGGCACTCCTCTATGATGCGAAAGAAAAGTGTGTACGTGAGTTCATCGATGATCACTTGTGGTGGAAGCATTTGTGTCCTAATCACTGTGTTTGGGCAACTCGGCGAAGGCTTCCGCGATGACAGTCAGCAGTTGCCAGATTACATTCTTTTTAGCGGGATCTTGATTAAAGTTTGTGACACCGGTTACTCTCCCTAAAAGTGACGGATATGAAAATACTACTAACTGGAAGTAGGTGAGTACATCCCATGTGAAATTTCTGCTGGGAGGTACCATGAGATCTGTAAAACAAAGTCTTGGTACTGGTTGCTTCATGTTACTGTGTTAAGCTCCTAACGAAAAGTCCTTGTGTACAGTTTATTCAGGGTCTTGTTTCTTCAACGATGCCTAAGTATGGCTTGATTCAAAAGTTCATATTGTCAGTGCGTTGTGGCTTAGATGTGTAATTCTCTACCTCACCCTGCATCTAAGATGCACAGAGTGTCTATTATGTTCTTATCCCTTTTTTTGCTTAGAGGAAATGTCCAGTTTTAAAGCCACAATTTTTAACAGAGTTCTTTAGTCTTGGCTTTGCTGCTCATGCATCCTTCTTCCTCGTCATGGATCTCGTCTGCACGTGCTGAGTTTCTTCCCCGTTGTCTGTGATTTCTTCGCGGTGGGGTGCAGCTAAAGGGATCTCACCAATATAGGGTTTAATGTCATTAAGGAAGATCCATGCTCTCCGGCCTTGCAGTTTGACGGCTAAGGGAGTGCAGTCCTCTACGATGAACGGACCATTGAATCTTGGCTCGTCCCACCTTTTTCTTGTGTGGTTTCTTACCAACACGGCAGCACCAGGGAAGATGACTGGCGCACATAGAGCTTGAACTGCGTTTGTCTCAGTGCCTCCTGCTGTGTCTTGTGCTGTGCTGCACCCTTTTCGTCATCTCTGTAGTTGGTCTGTAATGACATTAAGGCTTGATGTCATGCAGTTCGGGTATTCATTCAGTTTGATTCCCAAGACCTCTCGGGTAGGCTGGACATCACATCTAGTTCTATCTCAAGGGGCAAGGGAGGTCCTCATTCTCCTTCCCGTGACTATCTCGTGCAGTGTAAAATGATGGTCGGAGCCTGTTCCGAAGTGCATACAATGCCAGTGGTAGACAGTGCAGCCATCCCTTCTTTAGAGTAAGCTTCAACTTGGCTATCCTTTCTTTTAACAAGCCGTTGAGCCTCTCACAAATCCTATTACCTTCTGGATGATACGCCGACGAGAACTTGTGCTTTATACCAAGCAACACGCTGATCTGTTCAAAGACTGCGTTAACAAAGTGGGCCCCATTATCTGACCTCATCACCTCGCAAACCCCCCATCTAGGGAACACTTCCCTCACCAAAAATTTGGCAGCACAGGTTGAGTCTGGGTGTGTACAGGGACCTGCTTCTAGCCATCTGGAGAATGGACACACCACTACAATTAAGTACCTGTACCCGTTACATACTTGAATCATGTCGACATAATCAACATGTAAGTGCTGAAATGTCCCATTTGGTCTGGGGATAACTCCTCTCACTACTTTTAATGTGTGCCCAGCGATGAATTGCGGTTTCATGCAGTTCACCATAACAAATGCAACATGCTCAGCTAAATACGGTGTAAACTAGTCTTCTGCGAGCATTGCAGCAAGGTTTTCTTTTGTCATGTGGAACGGGTAATGTAATTGTTCCAATGCTACTTTTAGTAGGGCTACAGGCATTACTAGTTTACCAGTGCTGTCTTGCCGCCACAACCCATCTGAGGGGTTTAAAGAACACCCTCGATGCTTCCACAGGTTCTTTTCATCCTGTGGCGCCTCCCCTTGAAGCTCCATCAGTTGAGTCTGCCCATATTACTGTAGGCCTCTGGTGTGGCTCGAGCTACCATCATACATTCATGGGTGCGTGCCACTTCTACTTCCATGATCGTCTCACTCTTGGATGCCATACGCTTGGCTTCCGTGTCTGCTTCATGGTTCCCACGTGACACGAAATCTGTCCCCTTAGTGTGGGCGGTGCACTTCACGACCGCTATGCCCACAGGGAGCTGTAGTGCCTTTATCAGCCTGTCCAATAAGGCTGCATGTTGCACTGGCGTGCCATCTGCTCGGAGGTAGCCCCTCCTTTTCCAGCATGCTAAGCCTGCATGTACTGTGGACGTCACATAAGCAGAGTCACTGTACACCGTTACTTCCTGGTCTGAGTGGCTCTCAATGGCGAGTATCAGCGCCAATAGTTCTACAGCCTGTGCTGAATAATGAGATGGTTTTCGTGCACCAACGAGAACTCAAAATTCTCCATTCGCTATGTGTTTTACTACGGCTACGCCTGTGTATCTTTGTCCGTCTTCTTGGTCGATTCTTGACGAACCATCAATGAAAACGATCTCACCTCCCGCCAGGGCATTTTCATTCACTCTGGGGATTTCCTCATAGAATTCTTCATAGTTTGCACAGTCATGTATCGGCTCGCCTTCAGTGACTGGCTCAGCTATGAACGTAGCTGGGTTTACAGTTTTACATCGAACTATTTTGATCGATGGATTAGATATAATCACTTCATAGGCAGAAGTCCTCTGTGATGTCAATGTGCCTTTTGGTTTCTCCAAGATGGCGAATAAGGAGTGCTCGACGTATAACGTCATGGAGCAGCCCATTACAATGGTTGTCGCCTTCTCTATGGTGAACGCTGCGGCAGCTAAACTTTGTTCTCATGGGAAGTGGCCTCTCATGACTGGGTCCAGGTTCCCACTGTAATATGCCAGGGGCTTGTATGCCAGCGAGGTTCTTTGGGCAAGTACTGCCGTCATAACGTTGCCATTCGTGTGTGAGAACAGGTACAATTTCTCTGCATAATTAGGAATCCCGAGAACTGGCGCCGTGCAAATCGCCCTCTTGAGTTCCGTAAACCCCTTCTCCATTGGTTCAATCCATTCAATCTTTTCCTTTGTCTCTTGGGCCTTCTTTAGGGCCTGGAGCAAGGGCTTGGTGTACGAGCTGTAATCGAAGACCCATGCTCTGACATAATTGCACAGACCTACAAAGCTCTGCATTTGCTTTATCATGAGAGGCTTAGCCGTGTTCGTGATAGCTTCAGCCCTTTCTGGGGTTACCTTTTTCCCTTCATGTGAGATTAGCTGGCCTATGTATAGCACCTCTTGTTGACAGTATTGTAACTTTTCTTTGTCGACCTTATATCCTTTCTCTGGCAATATGGTCAGTAGCTGGACTGATTTGCACCTGCATTGCTCTTCAATGGTGCTGCAGATCAGAATGTCATCTACATACCGCAAGACAACACTGTCTACTGCAATATTGCTTAGGTCCATTTGCAGGACTCTGTTGAAAATGGACAGGGACTCACAATACCCCTGTGGCAATCTAGTGCTCTTCAGACGCATTTGTCTGAATGTAAATGACGTCAGATCTTGCGAGTCACGGTGTAACGGGATTGAGAAAAAAGCAGTTTTTCAAATCAATCACTGTGAAGTATTTCGCCTCGATCGGTATGTTACACAGGATTGTATATGGATTAGGGACTATAGGGAACTCGGCTTCAACAATATTGTTTAATGCTCTTAAATCTTGGATTAAATGCCACGACCCTCCCTTTGATTTTTTGATGGGGTGAATCACCGTATTACAGGGAGATTCTGACGTCACCAGGATGCCCTGATCCATCATGGCGGAAATTGTCTTTGCAATCCCTTCATCCGCCTCTCTGGACATGGGATATTGCCACGCTCTTGGTAAAATTGCTCCTGGTTTCAGTTTAATTTTCACTTCTCCTGCCCCCTTCAGGAGGCCTATGTCATAAGGTCCTGTAGTCCACACTGAGACAGGCACCTGGGCCATGTCGTCATCAAAGTATTCTGGACGTACCAGCGCCAACATCATTCTCTGTGGCACTTCTCGTTTGATCATTTTGACCCAGAATATGAGACTTACGTCCACCTTCGTCTCTTCCAAGTCAGGGTGTTCTTCGAACAGATCGTCATCAGTGACGTCAGTCATTCGGTACCCTTCTTCAATGGCGATTATCGCGCACCATTGGCTGCCTTCATCGTATCCTTCGACTAATGCTACTTTTCCTCGCACTGCTGTGGTTAGTATCATCAAGGGAAATACCTGTCCCTCTTCTTCATGCATATGTATTCTTGGTCTGAATAGAAACTCATCAGGGGTTCTCATAGTTTTATCTGCGAGGCCTGGCAATCCCGCCATAAGTACAAGCACGCCATATGCAAAAACTTCTGGTTCTAATGGTATAGCTCTCATGGCTATGCGTCCGGAGTATGCTCTGATCATTTTGCACACGTTCAAATAATGCATACGTGGAGTGGAGCATACTATGCCCTCCTCTGGGAACGAGATTATATTCAACTTTGTCATTAAGTCTCAACCCAAAATGTTTACTGGGGTCTGGTGTGAATATAATAAGGGTACATTCATCTCACAATGCCCTACAGAGACTGGGAGATTGTCCATAAAGGGAACTCTGCTGTGAGCTCCTGTAAAACTCTGAGTATCTATGGCCTGGCCGGACAAGGAAAATCTGCCTTCTCGTATGCACGAGCGTGTTGCACCCATGTCAACTAAGAAGGAATATTGTTTCCCCCATATGACGACATTTACCCTTGGTTCCCTGTTAGGGTCTGGTGTCACTGATAGGATAGAACACATCAGAGTTCCCAGCGAGCTGTTCTATTTCATATATAAGTTCGGTCCACTGTATACTTGTGGATTTCCTCCGTTTCCAGGGTTGACTCCCCCTCCGGAGATTGTGCCCTGAGACATTTGCGGAGGTGCCTGTTGGGGTTGCCCCAGTGGCAGGTTCCCCATGTTCGAGGGTTGAACCCTTGCTGCAAACCTGGTGCTTGCTGCTGCACTGTGTGATTTTGTGCACCGCCCTGTTGTGGGATACTAGGCAGATTCATTGTGCCTGCTCCCATTCCTTGACCATTTTGCCACGCGCCTTGGCTTCTGCACGAGCGCGCCACATGTCCTGCCATTCCACACAGTCAACTGGTGGTGGTCGGGCCATCTGTCCGTTTGGCATATCTGGACTGCCCATCTGCACATTTTGAAAGCCTCCTTGATTATTCTGGAAACCTGCCTGATTACTTTGAAATCCTCCCTGATTACTCTGCCATCCTCTTCCTCTAAAACCCCTTCCCCTGGGGTAAAATCCTGCGTTACCCTGGTTATTCAGAGACGGGTTAGTCATCTGTTGTACGTTCGAATCAGCTGGGCTGGTCAGCATAGCTCCTTCGAGAGCATACTTTGAGAGTTTCTTTTGCACCAGCTTTGCTTCCTCACCCTTACGAGTTGCGTCCTTTTTTTGATTCTTTTCTTGCAACAATCTACAGTAATGTGCAATTGTCACCTGTATTTCGGCCCATGGTTTAGCTTCTACTCCTACCAACTTCTTGAGCTGTTTCTGTACTGGTTCAGGCAACCCTTGGCACAATATATGGTAGAATACAAGGATGGATTTAGACCAAGATTCATGCGTTTCGAGCACCCACGCATCTTGAAAATTCTGGATATAAAGCAACGGATCTTCTGACTACTTCATTTTCCGAGTCATTATAGCTCCCATATCGGAAGTATCTGGGTACAACATTTGTAGCGCTTTCCACACTGCGGCTCTACAGTTGTTAAATGGTTCTCCCTCATGGGTAGTGCTAATTATGGTTACGCCAGGGTACCATGCCCGCTTCCACACATCGTCTCCTCTATCACCAAGTATGGCGATCAGGAGGCCCTTAATGTCCCCTATAGCTAATGTGACACCCCCTGTCATTTTTTCTAACTCGTGTATCCACTTCCCAGCTCCCGATGTCAGCATTGGAAGCTTGTTTTTCAGGTTCTCTCTGTCCATGTGTGGCCATGGAATATATTGTGGTCTTACTCCCCGCTTTTCTAGTAGCGGGAATTGGAATGCGCAGTCCTCCATCTCTTACCCCGTAGCTCTCCTATCTATTGCTGGAGTAATATTTCTGCATCGCCGTCTACCTGGCAATGTCCTCAACCTGTCTATATAGACATGTGCTGGCAACCCCCTCTGACCATGGGGAGTTCCTTCACGTCGGCGGGGCTGCGCCGCAGACTCTGATGCCCTAGATGCAGACTCACTGGCGTCTGACCATCGTACCCCTTTGTCCCTTGGGAGACGCTTTTCACGCCGACTCCCTTCTTCGTGTGCCTCGTCCTCCGTCTCCCCACCGGAGTCGGACGCTGATTGTTCCCAGTTCACGCAACTACTTGCATCTTCGTCGTGCTTACTAATTTCTAGTCTGTCCAGGGACAGTCCCCTGCTCCCACTACTTCGGGTGACATCCTCAGTGTCATACAGTTCAGTGCTTTCCAAGCGCTCGTCTTCCCTTCCCCCCTGGGACATTTATTCTAGCCCCATTTCATGATATATTTTATCGATCATTTCCCTGATGCTTCTGGTGTCGAAGTCATCTTCAATATTCGTCCCACTCGTGCCTGGTACTGAATCATACGCAGGGAAGAATTCTTCGATGTCTTCCCATTCTACAACAGGATTGGGTTTTTTAACTTCCCGCTCCAAATATTCGAGATCCCGTGCCCTCTTTCTACGCTTACGTTCTATATCCTCATCGACTTCCTTGCGCCTCCTTGCGCCTCCTCGCATCTTCTCTAGTCCTTTCTTCTTCCCTTTTTCTTTCATTCCTATGTTCATTTACCCTTCTAACTTCCTCATCCTTTCTCCTCTTCATCCTTTTTTCACGTACTCTTTGCTCTTCTTCCAAACTTTGCTGATTCTGTCTGTACTGGTCATAGGCTGCCTTCTGTTTGCGAACAAGCTGTTTTTCTTGCTCTTCGTGGTATAGCTGTTCTCGCCTCACCCTATCTTTCCTTTTTATCCTCTCGTCCCTTATTTCCTTCTCCTTTTCTTTCGCCCTTCTTTGCGTTTCATCAGACGTCTCTCTCGGTCTCACATCATCACTTACTTTACCATCGAGTTCCAATAATATCTGTCCTCCCATCCATTCGTCTTTTGCGAATGCTATCTCATCAGCTCTACCTTCACTTCCTTTCCACTTCTTTCCTTCTCTTTATCGAGAGGTGCACCAATCTGTGCCTGGTCCTGTCCCTCGGGACTGCAGAGGTAAGATTAATTTCCTGATCCTTCCCCTTGATTTCATCACTACTGTACGTAGGTGACTCATACGCGGGGTTGCTATACCCCGTGGCTGCCTTGAGCTCCCTTAGTGGGTAAAGTCCCTCTGACTTACTTCCCTCGACTTCTGGCTCAGACAGGGCTGGTGGCGCGGTAGGCGTCTCACCCCCCTCAGTGCATGCGTTCATTATCCAGTCTGCAGGTGGTTCTTCCTCCTTCGTCTGTTCGAACATTTTCCACAGTTCTAGAACAGCGAGGCGTTTCTCTAGTTTTTTGCCTGTATATGTGGCATGCAGATAAGTCATCATATGCTGTAAAACGGCTTTAGATAAGGACCCGTTCTGTGGCCATGGCATAAACATCTTGTGGGCGGTACCCTTAACCCACTCTGTGCTGTATTTCTTAAGCTTGGGTGCATGTTTAGGCAACTGCTTACATAAGTGGGCAAGTGGGGTAATCTCCTCCATTCTTAAATTCCGTTATCAACAATATTTTCATGCACGTTTAATACTTCCAACAATATGAGCGAGCACCACAAACGCAAGCTCCAATCCAATCTTTTCCTTCCAAATTCTATATCATCAGTTTACTCAAGAACATCAATCCATTGGCGATTCCCTCTTAGTTACAGAATCGCGTAAAACCCAAACTTCATTTCAACCAATCAACGATATAGTTTTTTACATTTGACGTATGACAGAACACGCAAGACAGACACTTGACAGACTAGGCGGACACCAGCTGGACACACATATTCCTGCCTTCTATTCACTACCCCGAAATGGAGTTTAAACAAACCCCTTTTGTGACGCCTTTAATCGTCACAGTAGCCTAATCATCCCCTATTATGTGGGCTCTGAGTTCACGTTTCTTCTGACCTCTATATTAAAGTGTAGGAACAAGGCAAATCCTCTTACTTTTACTTTTACTTTTTTTTTATCTCAGGTGTCCTCCCTGGTATCCTCTGTTTTTCCTCTCGGGTGTCCCTCCCGGTAACCTGTTGTTTTCTCTCGGGTGTCCTATCGGTAACCACTATTTTCTCTCGGGTGTCCCCCCGGTAACCACTGTTTTCTCTCTTATGCTCGAGTCATCATCCCCTTATATATATATACAGTCTTCTCTACTTCTGACTACTTTATTTTCCGCCTCCCTCCGTTACCTTTTCCCCTACTTGTTCTAATGCCTACAAGACATTTGCCAAAATGTTGAATTTATTGTTTCACTCACCGCTCGCATGGTTCCTCTCTGGATCTTTGGGATCACCGCCCCTCCTTTACCGCCTCTTCTGTTTTTTTCATCCGATCAGCTGCCCGTAGGAATGAGAAGGGTTATGCTTTGAAAGGCAGGTTCCTTCAGACCCACTGCAGATTTTTTATGTACTTACACTATCATTGTCCACGGGAAGCTTCTCAGTCTACTCAGTTGAATAGCGAAGGACTCGTGATATTGCCGAAGACCTAGAGTTACTTCGTGTCATCGGTCAATAGGTGTCTTATCGGTAATTAATCAATAGTCGATGGTCAAAACCATCCTCATTGCTACCAAGTGTACAGGAGGGCGGAGCGTCCTCTGACGGGCCCATAGGTCAGTGCTCACCGTTGGGTACCTGTAAAACAAGATAGCTGCACCTTGAGGAGGATGGGGTGCAGGATTCTCTTACTCCGACACAATTCAATAAGGACAACTCAATAGTTTGGCAAAGGGAAGTCCGTTTAATAACAAGTACAAAAAACGGGGAAACAAATGGTAATCAACAGTGTCGCGATCACCTGTCTCGCTTCAACTCCCAACTTCTCCATTCAAACAGCAATTCTTATTGGCAAAATTCGTCATCATCTGACATGTAAAACTCAAAGTTAGTCATGGAATTCTATTGGTTGGAAAAGGTAACTTAAGTATAGGTGCTATATCTGTATATGGTAACAGAGTGTGAGGATTGGATAACTCTTATCGGGTGGGTATCTACACCCATCCCTCTACATCACTTTTGATAGACGTCACTACAACTACGACATCTTATTGGTTCTACAAGCTATAGGACACTAGAATATTTGCTCCATTGTGATTTGGTGGGTTACACCCCTAGAAGTAAATCTCCACTTTAATTAGCAGCATGCAAAATGGACAACCAGGTGCCTTGTGCCCCAAGATCCACCCTGCCTCCTTTCCATCAATCAGTACTTTTAGGGCTATGTGTCAATTAGTTGTCTGAGGATGGCCTCAAAACTGTAGCCTCTTATCTGGAAAAGTTATGGCATCCTTGGTTCTCGGTGACATCAGACGCTGGTACTTCTTCGCGCCAGGCTGGTCACGTGTCTGTTCACCGTGAATCTGCCACATTTTCCTGCTATTCGTGTATTTTATTCTTCCGTAGCCTCGCCACCTGCCTGGGGCCTCTTTATCTCGACCTTCACTGGCTGGCTGGTATGCTCTCAAGTTTCGATTCTCCGAGGTTGCTGCTCTCCTCCCTTCCTTAGGTTGACCTTGAATTCCCAGGCATGAGCTTCTTCTCACTGAGTTTCGATTCCGCTCGTTCCTCTGACTTTGGCTGGAATATGAATCTTGGGCTTAGCCCCTAGCAGCATGGGCTTAATTCTGCTTTACAAAATGGAGTCGCACTTGTATACTGTGCTTCATTGAGGTAGATATATAATTGGTGCATGCTGCTCTTTTCTTCTACTATGCATTGCAAGCAGTACCGTTTACTTAGCTTCTTGCGTTCCAAGCCTATTTACAGGCATTTCTTAGTTGGGTATTTTCATCTCACTTCATGGTTACATTTCTTTATATATCAACATTGTTTCTTCTTACAAGTCCATTACATCATTATTCTTTACATTTTGTCCTTGTGTGTCATCTTTCGATTGTCGTTTATGTTCATCTGTACGTCTGTCCGGGCTCTTATGTCGTCATCATTTGCCTTCCATTAAGGCTTTTTGGGTATCTTCGGGGACGGCCTGTAAGTAATCTTCACTTTGGGCCAGCTGCTGGTACGGTTGCCTCAGCGGGTACCAAGCCGCCCATGGTTGTCCGATTATAGGCACTTCAACAGGTATTGCTCTCCTGATGGGCACTGAGCCTACGCTCAGTGCAACTCTCTGTTGGTTTAATTGTTCCTCGTACGTCACGTACTTTGGCGAGTATGTTCCTGGTACCCCAAACTGTGGGGTTGGGGTGTAGGCCATGTCTGGGACCTCCTCTACACTCCCCCCTCTGGTCGGTTCATCGACCACTTCTGCAAGCACCTTTGGATTCGTCTTACTTGGTTCTTCTGTGTCTTGTTCATCGTCTTCTGGGTTTGTACATGATGGTGTGAACATGTGTGTCTTTGGAGTCCATATCTTTATCACTCCTTTTCGACTTCCTGCTGTTTTCACATGTTCGTCTTTGTTCCAGGTCATTAGTTGGCATTGTCCATTTGGGCTGCAGTAGACCCATTTCCCCTCATACCTTCTTCGTTTTCTGGGGTATGCAAACTTTGTTCTTTCTGGTGCAAATTTGCTGGCCTTCACAAAGTTCTTATTTCTTCATCAGTAAGGTCTCTGGGCTTCCATCCAGGTTCTACATCGAGCATGATTTTCATCCCAATGGCTTTCTTCGCAGTTTTCTGGCACTGTGTGACGATTATCTTGATAACACAAAATCCTAGTACTAGTATCATTAGCAGGGCTCCCAGAAACTTGAATATGTCCGCCATCCATTGTGCGACCCATGAGAATAGCGCTCCAAACCAGCTGTCATCATCCACTTCATCGACTTCGTTGATCATATGGTTCTTTAGGTTTGTAAGCATACTTATGGCTTCTGTTGACGTTCCATTTTCTTCATCGTGCGAAGGTATAAATGTGCAACATGATTCTCCGATTTTTGCACAAACACCTCCATTCATCGCTGCGATCATGTCAAGTACGTATCTGTTCTGGAGGGTCATCAATCGGACTGCTCTCAGTTCTTCTTTAATCGCGTTGAATCCTTTTATGGTAGTGTTGAGGGTCTGCAATAACTCCCATCTGGTTATCTGCAACAATTTTGCATTCACTCCAACTTGGATGTGTGGCAATAGTAGTGTTGTGAATACTGTTGAGGTGAAACTAAAACAGCCTGTGTTTGTATGGGATTGCATAAAATGCTTCTTCTGATTTGGCAGAAAAGTCATTCTCCCTCTTCATTCGGGATGCCAGTTCTGGAGACCTCCTCTTCCTTAGGTGAGCATCTGCTTTCGGGAAACTGTCCATACTCAGGTCACTTTTCGGGATCACTAGTGCAGGAACGTGGATGTTCACTAGTGTGCATATGCCTCCCCAGTATTTTGGCAGTCTTATGCACGCTTTGGATCCACATGCCCAGTAAAGGTCCATTATAACTGCGGTCCCCTGAGTCATTCCTGGAGCTTCAAAGATTCGTCCGCAGTTTTGATTCTCTCCCATCTTCCTTGTGCCATTGCTTCTGAAGCACAATTTCGGGCTTTCCAGTGGTACTATTTGCAAGGGTCCTCCTCTGTCTTCGACCCATGTCAGCAGCTTTATCAATTTTGGCCATAGAGGTTTGCATAATCTCTGTGAGTTCTCTATTGCTTCTCGGCAGGCTCCAAGGACCATCCATCTTCGGCAGATTACAACTCCTTCTTCCCATCCGTTTGGGGAAACCACCGTTCCCCAGATCTACATTTCGCCTCTACTTTTCCAAATTTGAGCCTCTTCTGCAGTCTTTGCTTGGACGTTCTGCCTCAGGTTTATTTCCCATCTTGTTCCTGATCATTTCACTTCAGGATTCTCGAACCTGATCACGTGATTCTTAGTGTGCGCTCTGTTTCTTGTCTTGATATCCTGAACGTAACCGTCTTCATCAGGATACTCTGTTTCAGTTGCCCATATTAATGAGGCGTCTCTTCCCATAAATTGTCCTCTGGTATTGCACATTGCCACATATGACATACAGTGTGCTGTAGGGACATCGATTTCTACAGCCACAAAGATCTTGGATTTTCCCATGCTGATCGGTAGAAGTGCACAGACGAAGCATTCTCCTTCAGCTCTTCGTCTTCCCACTTCCTTCATGTGTTGGTACCAAATGTTGTATCCTAGATGTGCTGTGCTATCTAGGTAATCGTTTAGTTCATTGGTGTCCTCATGTGGCCTTCTCCTTATTCTTAGTGTCCTTTTGTAGTTAGCTATAACTATTTCTCTAAATGCGTCTGTGCTACTTTTTCTTGCTGGAGGTTTCTCAGACATATTTTCCAGTGAAGCAGGCTTCATTATCTGCATCGCTGTGGTAGGAGGAGGTTTTGCGATTCTCTTCTCCTCTTGTGTTCTCTCATAGTGCTCTTTTAACCACCATCTGTGTACTGTCTGTCCAACGTGGGGCCGCGTCGTGGGCCTGGTACTTGTCCCTTGTGTTGGAATTGGTGTGCTTATCACTACAGTTTCTGTGGTTCTATTTGTCAGTTCCTCGTGCAGTTTCTTCGCTCTTGCTATAAATGGGAACAAATGGTCTATCAGCATTTGTGTCTTTGCAGTGAATTCTCTTGTAGCTGACTCTGTCTTCTTGAGGGCTTTTGTTATCTCTTCCTTAGTTTGTCTTTCATTTGATTCTTCTTGGTCACTTCCACTATTTTCTGGAACTGGTTGTTCGGTGAGCATTCTTGTACCTTCTGTTGCCATCGTTCGAGGCTCTGTAGCCATTGACACTTGCCCTTGTTCGTGTGCATTCAGTGTGTGTGCGCGTGTAGTCGTCAGTGCTACATTTGCATTCATTCCGCGCTGACCCTGTCTCCAGCTTTTCTCTTCATTCGTTACCTCAAGTGTGTATGAATCACTGCTAATCACATTCAATTTCAGTTTGTTTACTTTACCATCAGATTTTCTAGAGACTGGGATTACTATATCGGGTTTAGGTTCTTTCGTAGGACTCATGCGTACCTTATCCGGTGGGTGCACTGAAATCGGGACACTTCGTGCACCAATGAAAAATGCAGTTCTAATTGTTAATGACAGGAACACAATGATAATTACTATGCATATACACATGATTGATCTGTACAACAGCTGGCAGCATTTTCTTCCCGGGAAGCGGGTGTGCACCTCTGTTTGCGGGAGGACCATGTTACTGTTCTGGGCCCCCACTCCAATCATGAGTTAATTGTCAGTGTCTAATTCTTTTCACTTGCTCTGTTCTTGTTTCCCAAAAGATTTGTATCATAAGGTGTCAAGTGCTTCTCGAGTGCCCCCCTCTTGCGGTTGACGATTGTCTCTGGTTATGTGAAATAGTTCTCTTTCTGGGCTATGGAAAAAGATTAGACTAACACCTTTGGTAAATCACATTCATTATGCATATTCAAAATAGATAAGTTCCCAATGCATTCCCCGAATCTGCTTCAGTCCTGAGAACATGCTGGAACCTGTTTAAATGCGGATAAAAGGAAAAAATGGTATCACTCAAAATCAACAAAAAATTAAAATAAAAGTAAAAAATTAAAATAAAACAAAACGGTGAAGTTCTCTTCTCTGCTCTTCTCGATTTGTCCCATGGCGGGAAGATGAAGAACTGTGTCTCTGTGTCCTGGATCTGTCCCTCAGCGGAAAGCTGAAGAACAGTGTCTCTGTCTCCTGGATCTGTCCCTTGGTGGAAGGTTTCACTGGAATCTCCTTAGGTACTCTCTTTGAACATTGGACAGCTCCACCTGGAGCATGATGCCATGGAGGAGTGTTCCCATGTGTGCAGTGTTAGCTGGATCTCTGAGGAAGGTGATGACGTCAACCTCTGCAGGCCTTACCACCATTTCGGGATAGTCAGTGACTAGACGGAACAGGACATTGTGTGCCAGCTGGATGTCCTCAGGTAACAGGGACATTTGTCCTGCTTTGCTGGTTTCTAGATCATAGGCCATTCTTTTGGCGTAAACAGTCTCTGCACTTTCCTGCTGCGTGGATTGCGACCACGTAGTTTAGCTTGATCCACAGTTGGTTCAAATGTTCAGTGTTTCTTGGATCTCTAATGTATGTAAGTGTATCCGTGGTTCTCCCGATGAGTCCTGGGCACTCCTCTATGATGCGAAAGAAAAGTGTGTACGTGAGTTCATCGATGATCACTTGTGGTGGAAGCATTTGTGTCCTAATCACTGTGTTTGGGCAACTCGGCGAAGGCTTCCGCGATGACAGTCAGCAGTTGCCAGATTACATTCTTTTTAGCGGGATCTTGATTAAAGTTTGTGACACCGGTTACTCTCCCTAAAAGTGACGGATATGAAAATACTACTAACTGGAAGTAGGTGAGTACATCCCATGTGAAATTTCTGCTGGGAGGTACCATGAGATCTGTAAAACAAAGTCTTGGTGCTGGTTGCTTCATGTTACTGTGTTAAGCTCCTAACGAAAAGTCCTTGTGTACAGTTTATTCAGGGTCTTGTTTCTTCAACGATGCCTAAGTATGGCTTGATTCAAAAGTTCATATTGTCAGTGCGTTGTGGCTTAGATGTGTAATTCTCTACCTCACCCTGCATCTAAGATGCACAGAGTGTCTATTATGTTCTTATCCCTTTTTTTGCTTAGAGGAAATGTCCAGTTTTAAAGCCACAATTTTTAACAGAGTTCTTTAGTCTTGGCTTTGCTGCTCATGCATCCTTCTTCCTCGTCATGGAACTCGTCTGCACGTGCTGAGTTTCTTCCCCGTTGTCTGTGATTTCTTCGCGGTGGAGTGCAGCTAAAGGGATCTCACCAATATAGTGTTTAATGTCATTAAGGAAGATCCATGCTCTCCGGCCTTGCAGTTTGACGGCTAAGGGAGTGCAGTCCTCTACGATGAACGGACCATTGAATCTTGGCTCGTCCCACCTTTTTCTTGTGTGGTTTCTTACCAACACGGCAGCACCAGGGAAGATGACTGGCGCACATAGAGCTTGAACTGCGTTTGTCTCAGTGCCTCCTGCTGTGTCTTGTGCTATGCTGCACCCTTTTCGTCATCTCTGTAGTTGGTCTGTAATGACATTAAGGCTTGATGTCATGCAGTTCGGGTATTCATTCAGTTTGATTCCCAAGACCTCTCGGGTAGGCTGGACATCACATCTAGTTCTATCTCAAGGGGCAAGGGAGGTCCTCATTCTCCTTCCCGTGACTATCTCGTGCAGTGTAAAATGATGGTCGGAGCCTGTTCCGAAGTGCATACAATGCCAGTGGTAGACAGTGCAGCCATCCCTTCTTTAGAGTAAGCTTCAACTTGGCTATCCTTTCTTTTAACAAGCCGTTGAGCCTCTCACAAATCCTGTTCCTTCTGGATGATACGCCGACGAGAACTTGTGCTTTATACCAAGCAACACGCTGATCTGTTCAAAGACTGCGTTAACAAAGTGGGCCCCATTATCTGACCTCATCACCTCGCACACCCCCCATCTAGGGAACACTTCCCTCACCAAAAATTTGGCAGCACAGGTTGAGTCTGGGTGTGTACAGGGACCTGCTTCTAGCCATCTGGAGAATGGACACACCACTACAATTAAGTACCTGTACCCGTTACATACTTGAATCATGTCGACATAATCAACATGTAAGTGCTGAAATGTCCCATTTGGTCTGGGGATAACTCCTCTCACTACTTTTAATGTGTGCCCAGCGATGAATTGCGGTTTCATGCAGTTCACCATAACAAATGCAACATGCTCAGCTAAATACGGTGTAAACTAGTCTTCTGCGAGCATTGCAGCAAGGTTTTCTTTTGTCATGTGGAACGTGTAATGTAATTGTTCCAATGCTACTTTTAGTAGGGCTACAGGCATTACTAGTTTACCAGTGCTGTCTTGCCGCCACAACCCATCTGAGGGGTTTAAAGAACACCCTCGATGCTTCCACAGGTTCTTTTCATCCTGTGGCGCCTCCCCTTGAAGCTCCATCAGTTGAGTCTGCCCATATTACTGTAGGCCTCTGGTGTGGCTCGAGCTACCATCATACATTCATGGGTGTGTGCCACTTCTACTTCCATGATCGTCTCACTCTTGGATGCCATACGCTTGGCTTCCGTGTCTGCTTCATGGTTCCCACGTGACACGAAATCTGTCCCCTTAGTGTGGGCGGTGCACTTCACGACCGCTATGCCCACAGGGAGCTGTAGTGCCTTTATCAGCCTGTCCAATAAGGCTGCATGTTGCACTGGCGTGCCGTCTGCTCGGAGGTAGCCCCTCCTTTTCCAGCATGCTAAGCCTGCATGTACTGTGGACGTCACATAAGCAGAGTCACTTTACACCGTTACTTCCTGGTCTGCGTGGCTCTCAATGGCGAGTATCAGCGCCAATAGTTCTACAGCCTGTGCTGAATAATGAGATGGTTTTCGTGCACCAACGAGAACTCGAAATTCTCCATTCGCTATGTGTTTTACTACGGCTACGCCTGTGTATCTTTGTCCGTCTTCTTGGTCGATTCTTGACGAACCATCAATGAAAACGATCTCACCTCCCGCCAGGGCATTTTCATTCACTCTGGGGATTTCCTCATAGAATTCTTCATAGTTTGCACAGTCATGTATCGGCTCGCCTTCAGTGACTGGCTCAGCTATGAACGTAGCTGGGTTTACAGTTTTACATCGAACTATTTTGATCGATGGATTAGATATAATCACTTCATAGGCAGAAGTCCTCTGTGATGTCAATGTGCCTTTTGGTTTCTCCAAGATGGCGAATAAGGAGTGCTCGACGTATAACGTCATGGAGCAGCCCATTACAATGGTTGTCGCCTTCTCTATGGTGAACGCTGCGGCAGCTAAACTTTGTTCTCATGGGAAGTGGCCTCTCATGACTGGGTCCAGGTTCCCACTGTAATATGCCAGGGGCTTGTATGCCAGCGAGGTTCTTTGGGCAAGTACTGCCGTCATAACGTTGCCATTCGTGTATGAGAACAGGTACAATTTCTCTGCATAATTAGGAATCCCGAGAACTGGCGCCGTGCAAATCGCCCTCTTGAGTTCCGTAAACCCCTTCTCCATTGGTTCAATCCATTCAATCTTTTCCTTTGTCTCTTGGGCCTTCTTTAGGGCCTGGAGCAAGGGCTTGGTGTACGAGCTGTAATCGAAGACCCATGCTCTGACATAATTGCACAGACCTACAAAGCTCTGCATTTGCTTTATCATGAGAGGCTTAGCCGTGTTCGTGATAGCTTCAGCCCTTTCTGGGGTTACCTTTTTCCCTTCATGTGAGATTAGCTGGCCTATGTATAGCACCTCTTGTTGACAGTATTGTAACTTTTCTTTGTCGACCTTATATCCTTTCTCTGGCAATATGGTCAGTAGCTGGACTGATTTGCACCTGCATTGCTCTTCAATGGTGCTGCAGATCAGAATGTCATCTACATACCGCAAGACAACACTGTCTACTGCAATATTGCTTAGGTCCATTTGCAGGACTCTGTTGAAAATGGACAGGGACTCACAATACCCCTGTGGCAATCTAGTGCTCTTCAGACGCATTTGTCTGAATGTAAATGACGTCAGATCTTGCGAGTCACGGTGTAACGGGATTGAGAAAAAAGCAGTTTTTCAAATCAATCACTGTGAAGTATTTTGCCTCGATCGGTATGTTACACAGGATTGTAGATGGATTAGGGACTATAGGGAACTCGGCTTCAACAATATTGTTTAATGCTCTTAAATCTTGGATTAAATGCCACGACCCTCCCTTTGATTTTTTGATGGGGTGAATCACCGTATTACAGGGAGATTCTGACGTCACCAGGATGCCCTGATCCATCATGGCGGAAATTGTCTTTGCAATCCCTTCATCCGCCTCTCTGGACATGGGATATTGCCACGCTCTTGGTAAAATTGCTCCTGGTTTCAGTTTAATTTTCACTTCTCCTGCCCCCTTCAGGAGGCCTATGTCATAAGGTCCTGTAGTCCACACTGAGACAGGCACCTGGGCCATGTCGTCATCAAAGTATTCTGGACGTACCAGCGCCAACATCATTCTCTGTGGCACTTCTCGTTTGATCATTTTGACCCAGAATATGAGACTTACGTCCACCTTCGTCTCTTCCAAGTCAGGGTGTTCTTCGAACAGATCGTCATCAGTGACGTCAGTCATTCGGTACCCTTCTTCAATGGCGATTATCGCGCACCATTGGCTGCCTTCATCGTATCCTTCGACTAATGCTACTTTTCCTCGCACTGCTGTGGTTAGTATCATCAAGGGAAATACCTGTCCCTCTTCTTCATGCATATGTATTCTTGGTCTGAATAGAAACTCATCAGGGGTTCTCATAGTTTTATCTGCGAGGCCTGGCAATCCCGCCATAAGTACACGCACGCCATATGCAAAAACTTCTGGTTCTAATGGTATAGCTCTCATGGCTATGCGTCCGGAGTATGCTCTGATCATTTCGCACACGTTCGAATAATGCATACGTGGAGTGGAGCATACTATGCCCTCCTCTGGGAACGAGATTATATTCAACTTTGTCATTAAGTCTCAACCCAAAATGTTTACTGGGGTCTGGTGTGAATATAATAAGGGTACATTCATCTCACAATCCCCTACAGAGACTGGGAGATTGTCCATAAAGGGAACTCTGCTGTGAGCTCCTGTAAAACTCTGAGTATCTATGGCCTGGCCGGACAAGGAAAACTTGCCTTCTCGTATGCACGAGCGTGTTGCACCCATGTCAACTAAGAAGGAATATTGTTTCCCCCATATGACGACATTTACCCTTGGTTCCCTGTTAGGGTCTGGTGTCACTGATAGGATAGAACACATCAGAGTTCCCAGCGAGCTGTTCTATTTCATATATAAGTTCGGTCCACTGTATACTTGTGGATTTCCTCCGTTTCCAGGGTTGACTCCCCCTCTGGAGATTGTGCCCTGAGACATTTGCGGAGGTGCCTGTTGGGGTTGCCCCTGTGGCAGGTTCCCCATGTTCAAAGGTTGAACCCTTGCTGCAAACCTGGTGCTTGCTGCTGCACTGTGTGATTTTGTGCACCGCCCTGTTGTGGGATACTAGGCAGATTTATGTGCCTGCTCCCATTCCTTGACCATTTTGCCACGCGCCTTGGCTTCTGCACGAGCGCGCCACATGTCCTGCCATTCCACACAGTCAACTGGTGGTGGTCGGGCCATCTGTCCGTTTGGCATATCTGGACTGCCCATCTGCACATTTTGAAAGCCTCCTTGATTATTCTGGAAACCTGCCTGATTACTTTGAAATCCTCCCTGATTACTCTGCCATCCTCTTCCTCTAAAACCCCTTCCCCTGGGGTAAAATCCTGCGTTACCCTGGTTATTCAGAGACGGGTTAGTCATCTGTTGTACGTTCGAATCAGCTGGGCTGGTCAGCATAGCTCCTTCGAGAGCATACTTTGAGAGTTTCTTTTGCACCAGCTTTGCTTCCTCACCCTTACGAGTTGCGTCCTTTTTTTGATTCTTTTCTTGCAACAATCTACAGTAATGTGCAATTGTCACCTGTATTTCGGCCCATGGTTTAGCTTCTACTCCTACCAACTTCTTGAGCTGTTTCTGTACTGGTTCAGGCAACCCTTGGCACAATATATGGTAGAATACAAGGATGGATTCAGACCAAGATTCATGCGTTTCGAGCACCCACGCATCTTGAAAATTCTGGATATAAAGCAACGGATCTTCTGACTACTTCATTTTCCGAGTCATTATAGCTCCCATATCGGAAGTATCTGGGTACAACATTTGTAGCGCTTTCCACACTGCGGCTCTACAGTTATTAAATGGTTCTCCGTCATGGGTAGTGCTAATTATGGTTACGCCAGGGTACCATGCCCGCTTCCACACATCGTCTCCTCTATCACCAAGTATGGCGATCAGGAGGCCCTTAATGTCCCCTATAGCTAATGTGACACCCCCTGTCATTTTTTCTAACTCGTGTATCCACTTCCCAGCTCCCGATGTCAGCATTGGAAGCTTGTTTTTCAGGTTCTCTCTGTCCATGTGTGGCCATGGAATATATTGTGGTCTTACTCCCCGCTTTTCTAGTAGCGAGAATTGGAATGCGCAGTCCTCCATCTCTTACCCCGTAGCTCTCCTATCTATTGCTGGAGTAATATTTCTGCATCGCCGTCTACCTGGCAATGTCCTCAACCTGTCTATATAGACATGTGCTGGCAACCCCCTCTGACCATGGGGAGTTCCTTCACGTCGGCGGGGCTGCGCCGCAGACTCTGATGCCCTAGATGCAGACTCACTGGCGTCTGACCATCCTACCCCTTTGTCCCTTGGGAGACGCTTTTCACGCCGACTCCCTTCTTCGTGTGCCTCGTCCTCCGTCTCCCCACCGGAGTCGGACGCTGATTGTTCCCAGTTCACGCAACTACTTGCATCTTCGTCGTGCTTACTAATTTCTAGTCTGTCCAGGGACAGCCCCCTGCTCCCACTACTTCGGGTGACATCCTCAGTGTCATACAGTTCAGTGCTTTCCAAGCGCTCGTCTTCCCTTCCCCCCTGGGACATTTATTCTAGCCCCATTTCATGATATATTTTATCGATCATTTCCCTGATGCTTCTGGTGTCGAAGTCATCTTCAATATTCGTCCCACTCGTGCCTGGTACTGAATCGTACGCAGGGAAGAATTCTTCGATGTCTTCCCATTCTACAACAGGATTGGGTTTTTTAACTTCCCGCTCCAAATATTCGAGATCCCGTGCCCTCTTTCTACGCTTACGTTCTATATCCTCATCGACTTCCTTGCGCCTCCTTGCGCCTCCTCGCGTCTTCTCTAGTCCTTTCTTCTTCCCTTTTTCTTTCATTCCTATGTTCATTTACCCTTCTAACTTCCTCATCCTTTCTCCTCTTCATCCTTTTTTCACGTACTCTTTGCTCTTCTTCCAAACTTTGCTGATTCTGTCTGTACTGGTCATAGGCTGCCTTCTGTTTGCGAACGAGCTGTTTTTCTTGCTCTTCGTGGTATAGCTGTTCTCGCCTCAGCCTATCTTTCCTTTTTATCCTCTCGTCCCTTATTTCCTTCTCCTTTTCTTTCGCCCTTCTTTGCGTTTCATCAGACGTCTCTCTCGGTCTCACATCATCACTTACTTTACCATCGAGTTCCAATAATATCTGTCCTCCCATCCATTCGTCTTTTGCGAATGCTATCTCATCAGCTCTATCTTCACTTCCTTTCCACTTCTTTCCTTCTCTTTATCGAGCGGTGCACCAATCTGTGCCTGGTCCTGTCCCTCGGGACTGCAGAGGTAAGATTAATTTCCTGATCCTTCCCCTTGATTTCATCACTACTGTACGTAGGTGACTCATACGCGGGGTTGCTATACCCCGTGGCTGCCTTGAGCTCCCTTAGTGGGTAAAGTCCCTCTGACTTACTTCCCTCGACTTCTGGCTCAGACAGGGCTGGTGGCGCGGTAGGCGTCTCACCCCCCTCAGTGCATGCGTTCATTATCCAGTCTGCAGGTGGTTCTTCCTCCTTCGTCTGTTCGAACATTTTCCACAGTTCTAGAACAGCGAGGCGTTTCTCTAGTTTTTTGCCTGTATATGTGGCATGCAGATAAGTCATCATATGCTGTAAAACGGCTTTAGATAAGGACCCGTTCTGTGGCCATGGCATAAACATCTTGTGGGCGGTACCCTTAACCCACTCTGTGCTGTATTTCTTAAGCTTGGGTGCATGTTTAGGCAACTGCTTACATAAGTGGGCAAGTGGGGTAATCTCCTCCATTCTTAAATTCCGTTATCAACAATATTTTCATGCACGTTTAATACTTCCAACAATATGAGCGAGCACCACAAACGCAAGCTCCAATCCAATCTTTTCCTTCCAAATTCTATATCATCAGTTTACTCAAGAACATCAATCCATTGGCGATTCCCTCTTAGTTACAGAATCGCGTAAAACCCAAACTTCATTTCAACCAATCAACGATATAGTTTTTTACATTTGACGTATGACAGAACACGCAAGACAGACACTTGACAGACTAGACGGACACCAGCTGGACACACATATTCCTGCCTTCTATTCACTACCCCGAAATGGAGTTTAAACAAACCCCTTTTGTGACGCCTTTAATCGTCACAGTAGCCTAATCATCCCCTATTATGTGGGCTCTGAGTTCACGTTTCTTCTGACCTCTATATTAAAGTGTAGGAACAAGGCAAATCCTCTTACTTTTACTTTTACTTTTTTTTTATCTCAGGTGTCCTTCCTGGTATCCTCTGTTTTTCCTCTCGGGTGTCCCTCCCGGTAACCTGTTGTTTTCTCTCGGGTGTCCTATCGGTAACCACTATTTTCTCTCGGGTGTCCCCCCGGTAACCACTGTTTTCTCTCTTATGCTCGAGTCATCATCCCCTTATATATATATACAGTCTTCTCTACTTCTGACTACTTTATTTTCCGCCTCCCTCCGTTACCTTTTCCCCTACTTGTTCTAATGCCTACAAGACATTTGCCAAAATGTTGAATTTATTGTTTCACTCACCGCTCGCATGGTTCCTCTCTGGATCTTTGGGATCACCGCCCCTCCTTTACCGCCTCTTCTGTTTTTTTCATCCAATCAGCTGCCCGTAGGAATGAGAAGGGTTATGCTTTGAAAGGCAGGTTCCTTCAGACCCACTGCAGATTTTTTATGTACTTACACTATCATTGTCCACGGGAAGCTTCTCAGTCTACTCAGTTGAATAGCGAAGGACTCGTGATATTGCCGAAGACCTAGAGTTACTTCGTGTCATCGGTCAATAGGTGTCTTATCGGTAATTAATCAATAGTCGATGGTCAAAACCATCCTCATTGCTACCAAGTGTACAGGAGGGCGGAGCGTCCTCTGACGGGCCCATAGGTCAGTGCTCACCGTTGGGTACCTGTAAAACAAGATAGCTGCACCTTGAGGAGGATGGGGTGCAGGATTCTCTTACTCCGACACAATTCAATAAGGACAACTCAATAGTTTGGCAAAGGGAAGTCCGTTTAATAACAAGTACAAAAAACGGGGAAACAAATGGTAATCAACAGTGTCGCGATCACCTGTCTCGCTTCAACTCCCAAATTCACCATTCAAACAGCAATTCTTATTGGCAAAATTCGTCATCATCTGACATGTAAAACTCAAAGTTAGTCATGGAATTCTATTGGTTGGAAAAGGTAACTTAAGTATAGGTGCTATATCTGTATATGGTAACAGAGTGTGAGGATTGGATAACTCTTATCGGGTGGGTATCTACACCCATCCCTCTACATCACTTGTGATAGACGTCACTACAACTACGACATCTTATTGGTTCTACAAGCTATAGGACACTAGAATATTTGCTCCATTGTGATTTGGTGGGTTACACCCCTAGAAGTAAATCTCCACTTTAATTAGCAGCATGCAAAATGGACAACCAGGTGCCTTGTGCCCCAAGATCCACCCTGCCTCCTTTCCATCAATCAGTACTTTTAGGGCTATGTGTCAATTAGTTGTCTGAGGATGGCCTCAAAACTGTAGCCTCTTATCTGGAAAAGTTATGGCATCCTTGGTTCTCGGTGACATCAGACGCTGGTACTTCTTCGCGCCAGGCTGGTCACGTGTCTGTTCACCGTGAATCTGCCACATTTTCCTGCTATTCGTGTATTTTATTCTTCCGTAGCCTCGCCACCTGCCTGGGGCCTCTTTATCTCGACCTTCACTGGCTGGCTGGTATGCTCTCAAGTTTCGATTCTCCGAGGTTGCTGCTCTCCTCCCTTCCTTAGGTTGACCTTGAATTCCCAGGCATGAGCTTCTTCTCACTGAGTTTCGATTCCGCTCGTTCCTCTGACTTTGGCTGGAATATGAATCTTGGGCTTAGCCCCTAGCAGCATGGGCTTAATTCTGCTTTACAAAATGGAGTCGCACTTGTATACTGTGCTTCATTGAGGTAGATATATAATTGGTGCATGCTGCTCTTTTCTTCTACTATGCATTGCAAGCAGTACCGTTTACTTAGCTTCTTGCGTTCCAAGCCTATTTACAGGCATTTCTTAGTTGGGTATTTTCATCTCACTTCATGGTTACATTTCTTTATATATCAACATTGTTTCTTCTTACAAGTCCATTACATCATTATTCTTTACATTTTGTCCTTGTGTGTCATCTTTCGATTGTCGTTTATGTTCATCTGTACGTCTGTCCGGGCTCTTATGTCGTCATCATTTGCCTTCCATTAAGGCTTTTTGGGTATCTTCGGGGACGGCCTGTAAGTAATCTTCACTTCGGGCCAGCTGCTGGTACGGTTGCCTCAGCGGGTACCAAGCCGCCCATGGTTGTCCGATTATAGGCACTTCAACAGGTATTGCTCTCCTGATGGGCACTGAACCTAGGCTCAGTGCAACTCTCTGTTGGTTTAATTGTTCCTCGTACGTCACGTACTTTGGCGAGTATGTTCCTGGTACCCCAAACTGTGGGGTTGGGGTGTAGGCCATGTCTGGGACCTCCTCTACACTCCCCCCTCTGGTCGGTTCATCGACCACTTCTGCAAGCACCTTTGGATTCGTCTTACTTGGTTCTTCTGTGTCTTGTTCATCGTCTTCTGGGTTTGTACATGATGGTGTGAACATGTGTGTCTTTGGAGTCCATATCTTTATCACTCCTTTTCGACTTCCTGCTGTTTTCACATGTTCGTCTTTGTTCCAGGTCATTAGTTGGCATTGTCCATTTGGGCTGCAGTAGACCCATTTCCCCTCATACCTTCTTCGTTTTCTGGGGTATGCAAACTTTGTTCTTTCTGGTGCAAATTTGCTGGCCTTCACAAAGTTCTTATTTCTTCATCAGTAAGGTCTCTGGGCTTCCATCCAGGTTCTACATCGAGCATGATTTTCATCCCAATGGCTTTCTTCGCAGTTTTCTGGCACTGTGTGACGATTATCTTGATAACACAAAATCCTAGTACTATTATCATTAGCAGGGCTCCCAGAAACTTGAATATGTCCGCCATCCATTGTGCGACCCATGAGAATAGCGCTCCAAACCAGCTGTCATCATCCACTTCATCGACTTCGTTGATCATATGGTTCTTTAGGTTTGTAAGCATACTTATGGCTTCTGTTAACGTTCCATTTTCTTCATCGTGCGAAGGTATAAATGTGCAACATGATTCTCCGATTTTTGCACAAACACCTCCATTCATCGCTGCGATCATGTCAAGTACGTATCTGTTCTGGAGGGTCATCAATCGGACTGCTCTCAGTTCTTCTTTAATCGCGTTGAATCCTTTTATGGTAGTGTTGAGGGTAGGCAATAACTCCCATCTGGTTATCTGCAACAATTTAGCATTCACTCCAACTTGGATGTGTGGCAATAGTAGTGTTGTGAATACTGTTGAGGTGAAACTAAAACAGCCTGTGTTTGTATGGGATTGCATAAAATGCTTCTTCTGATTTGGCAGAAAAGTCATTCTCCCTCTTCATTCGGGATGCCAGTTCTGGAGACCTCCTCTTCCTTAGGTGAGCATCTGCTTTCGGGAAACTGTCCATACTCAGGTCACTTTTCGGGATCACTAGTGCAGGAACGTGGATGTTCACTAGTGTGCATATGCCTCCCCAGTATTTTGGCAGTCTTATGCACGCTTTGGATCCACATGCCCAGTAATGGTCCATTATAACTGCGGTCCCCTGAGTCATTCCTGGAGCTTCAAAGATTCGTCCGCAGTTTTGATTCTCTCCCATCTTCCTTGTGCCATTGCTTCTGAAGCACAATTTCGGGCTTTCCAGTGGTACTATTTGCAAGGGTCCTCCTCTGTCTTTGACCCATGTCAGCAGCTTTATCAATTTTGGCCATAGAGGTTTGCATAATCTCTGTGAGTTCTCTATTGCTTCTCGGCAGGCTCCAAGGACCATCCATCTTCGGCAGATTACAACTCCTTCTTCCCATCCGTTTGGGGAAACCACCGTTCCCCAGATCTACATTTCGCCTCTATTTTTCCAAATTTGAGCCTCTTCTGCAGTCTTTGCTTGGACGTTCTGCCTCAGGTTTATTTCCCATCTTGTTCCTGATCATTTCACTTCAGGATTCTCAAACCTGATCACGTGATTCTTAGTGTGCGCTCTGTTTCTTGTCTTGATATCCTGAACGTAACCGTCTTCATCAGGATACTCTGTTTCAGTTGCCCATATTAATGAGGCATCTCTTCCCATAAATTGTCCTCTGGTGTTGCACATTGCTACATATGACATACAGTGTGCTGTAGGGACATCGATTTCTACAGCCACAAAGATCTTGGATTTTCCCATGCTGATCGGTAGAAGTGCACAGACGAAGCATTCTCCTTCAGCTCTTCGTCTTCCCACTTCCTTCATGTGTTGGTACCAAATGTTGTATCCTAGATGTGCTGTGCTATCTAGGTAATCGTTTAGTTCATTGGTGTCCTCATGTGGCCTTCTCCTTATTCTTAGTGTCCTTTTGTAGTTAGCTATAACTATTTCTCTAAATGCGTCTGTGCTACTTTTTCTTGCTGGAGGTTTCTCAGACATATTTTCCAGTGAAGCAGGCTTCATTATCTGCATCGCTGTGGTAGGAGGAGGTTTTGCGATTCTCTTCTCCTCTTGTGTTCTCTCATAGTGCTCTTTTAACCACCATCTGTGTACTGTCTGTCCAACGTGTGGCCGCGTCGTGGGCCTGGTACTTGTCCCTTGTGTTGGAATTGGTGTGCTTATCACTACAGTTTCTGTGGTTCTATTTGTCAGTTCCTCGTGCAGTTTCTTCGCTCTTGCTATAAATGGGAACAAATGGTCTATCAGCATTTGTGTCTTTGCAGTGAATTCTCTTGTAGCTGACTCTGTCTTCTTGAGGGCTTTTGTTATCTCTTCCTTAGTTTGTCTTTCATTTGATTCTTCTTGGTCACTTCCACTATTTTCTGGAACTGGTTGTTCGGTGAGCATTCTTGTACCTTCTGTTGCCATCGTTCGAGGCTCTGTAGCCATTGACACTTGCCCTTGTTCGTGTGCATTCAGTGTGTGTGCGCGTGTAGTCGTCAGTGCTACATTTGCATTCATTCCGCGCTGACCCTGTCTCCAGCTTTTCTCTTCATTCGTTACCTCAAGTGTGTATGAATCACTGCTAATCACATTCAATTTCAGTTCGTTTACTTTACCATCAGATTTTCTAGAGACTGGGATTACTATATCGGGTTTAGGTTCTTTCGTAGGACTCATGCGTACCTTATCCGGTGGGTGCACTGAAATCGGGACACTTCGTGCACCAATGAAAAATGCAGTTCTAATTGTTAATGACAGGAACACAATGATAATTACTATGCATATACACATGATTGATCTGTACAACAGCTGGCAGCATTTTCTTCCCGGGAAGCGGGTGTGCACCTCTGTTTGCGGGAGGACCATGTTACTGTTCTGGGCCCCCACTCCAATCATGAGTTAATTGTCAGTGTCTAATTCTTTTCACTTGCTCTGTTCTTGTTTCCCAAAAGATTTGTATCATAAGGTGTCAAGTGCTTCTCGAGTGCCCCCCTCTTGCGGTTGACGATTGTCTCTGGTTATGTGAAATAGTTCTCTTTCTGGGCTATGGAAAAAGATTAGACTAACACCTTTGGTAAATCACATTCATTATGCATATTCAAAATAGATAAGTTCCCAATGCATTCCCCGAATCTGCTTCAGTCCTGAGAACATGCTGGAACCTGTTTAAATGCGGATAAAAGGAAAAAATGGTATCACTCAAAATCAACAAAAAATTAAAATAAAAGTAAAAAATTAAAATAAAACAAAACGGTGAAGTTCTCTTCTCTGCTCTTCTCGATTTGTCCCATGGCGGGAAGATGAAGAACTGTGTCTCTGTGTCCTGGATCTGTCCCTCAGCGGAAAGCTGAAGAACAGTGTCTCTGTCTCCTGGATCTGTCCCTTGGTGGAAGGTTTCACTGGAATCTCCTTAGGTACTCTCTTTGAACATTGGACAGCTCCACCTGGAGCATGATGCCATGGAGGAGTGTTCCCATGTGTGCAGTGTTAGCTGGATCTCTGAGGAAGGTGATGACGTCAACCTCTGCAGGCCTTACCACCATTTCGGGATAGTCAGTGACTAGACGGAACAGGACATTGTGTGCCAGCTGGCTGTCCTCAGGTAACAGGGACATTTGTCCTGCTTTGCTGGTTTCTAGATCATAGGCCATTCTTTTGGCGTAAACAGTCTCTGCACTTTCCTGCTGCGTGGATTGCGACCATGTAGTTTAGCTTGATCCACAGTTGGTTCAAATGTTCAGTGTTTCTTGGATCTCTAATGTACGTAAGTGTATCCGTGGTTCTCCCGATGAGTCCTGGGCACTCCTCTATGATGCGAAAGAAAAGTGTGTACGTGAGTTCATCGATGATCACTTGTGGTGGAAGCATTTGTGTCCTAATCACTGTGTTTGGGCAACTCGGCGAAGGCTTCCGCGATGACAGTCAGCAGTTGCCAGATTACATTCTTTTTAGCGGGATCTTGATTAAAGTTTGTGACACCGGTTACTCTCCCTAAAAGTGACGGATATGAAAATACTACTAACTGGAAGTAGGTGAGTACATCCCATGTGAAATTTCTGCTGGGAGGTACCATGAGATCTGTAAAACAAAGTCTTGGTGCTGGTTGCTTCATGTTACTGTGTTAAGCTCCTAACGAAAAGTCCTTGTGTACAGTTTATTCAGGGTCTTGTTTCTTCAACGATGCCTAAGTATGGCTTGATTCAAAAGTTCATATTGTCAGTGCGTTGTGGCTTAGATGTGTAATTCTCTACCTCACCCTGCATCTAAGATGCACAGAGTGTCTATTATGTTCTTATCCCTTTTTTTGCTTAGAGGAAATGTCCAGTTTTGAAGCCACAATTTTTAACAGAGTTCTTTAGTCTTGGCTTTGCTGCTCATGCATCCTTCTTCCTCGTCATGGATCTCGTCTGCACGTGCTGAGTTTCTTCCCCGTTGTCTGTGATTTCTTCGCGATGGGGTGCAGCTAAAGGGATCTCACCAATATAGGGTTTAATGTCATTAAGGAAGATCCATGCTCTCCGGCCTTGCAGTTTGACGGCTAAGGGAGTGCAGTCCTCTACGATGAACGGACCATTGAATCTTGGCTCGTCCCACCTTTTTCTTGTGTGGTTTCTTACCAACACGGCAGCACCAGGGAAGATGACTGGCGCACATAGAGCTTGAACTGCGTTTGTCTCAGTGCCTCCTGCTGTGTCTTGTGCTGTGCTGCACCCTTTTCGTCATCTCTGTAGTTGGTCTGTAATGACATTAAGGCTTGATGTCATGCAGTTCGGGTATTCATTCAGTTTGATTCCCAAGACCTCTCGGGTAGGCTGGACATCACATCTAGTTCTATCTCAAGGGGCAAGGGAGGTCCTCATTCTCCTTCCCGTGACTATCTCGTGCAGTGTAAAATGATGGTCGGAGCCTGTTCCGAAGTGCATACAATGCCAGTGGTAGACAGTGCAGCCATCCCTTCTTTAGAGTAAGCTTCAACTTGGCTATCCTTTCTTTTAACAAGCCGTTGAGCCTCTCACAAATCCTGTTACCTTCTGGATGATACGCCGACGAGAACTTGTGCTTTATACCAAGCAACACGCTGATCTGTTCAAAGACTGCGTTAACAAAGTGGGCCCCATTATCTGACCTCATCACCTCGCACACCCCCCATCTAGGGAACACTTCCCTCACCAAAAATTTGGCAGCACAGGTTGAGTCTGGGTGTGTACAGGGACCTGCTTCTAGCCATCTGGAGAATGGACACACCACTACAATTAAGTACCTGTACCCGTTACATACTTGAATCATGTCGACATAATCAACATGTAAGTGCTGAAATGTCCCATTTGGTCTGGGGATAACTCCTCTCACTACTTTTAATGTGTGCCCAGCGATGAATTGCGGTTTCATGCAGTTCACCATAACAAATGCAACATGCTCAGCTAAATACGGTGTAAACTAGTCTTCTGCGAGCATTGCAGCAAGGTTTTCTTTTGTCATGTGGAACGGGTAATGTAATTGTTCCAATGCTACTTTTAGTAGGGCTACAGGCATTACTAGTTTACCAGTGCTGTCTTGCCGCCACAACCCATCTGAGGGGTTTAAAGAACACCCTCGATGCTTCCACAGGTTCTTTTCATCCTGTGGCGCCTCCCCTTGAAGCTCCATCAGTTGAGTCTGCCCATATTACTGTAGGCCTCTGGTGTGGCTCGAGCTACCATCATACATTCATGGGTGCGTGCCACTTCTACTTCCATGATCGTCTCACTCTTGGATGCCATACGCTTGGCTTCCGTGTCTGCTTCATGGTTCCCACGTGACACGAAATCTGTCCCCTTAGTGTGGGCGGTGCACTTCACGACCGCTATGCCCACAGGGAGCTGTAGTGCGTTTATCAGCCTGTCCAATAAGGCTGCATGTTGCACTGGCGTGCCGTCTGCTCGGAGGTAGCCCCTCCTTTTCCAGCATGCTAAGCCTGCATGTACTGTGGACGTCACATAAGCAGAGTCACTGTACACCGTTACTTCCTGGTCTGCGTGGCTCTCAATGGCGAGTATCAGCGCCAATAGTTCTACAGCCTGTGCTGAATAATGAGATGGTTTTCGTGCACCAACGAGAACTCGAAATTCTCCATTCGCTATGTGTTTTACTACGGCTACGCCTGTGTATCTTTGTCCGTCTTCTTGGTCGATTCCTGACGAACCATCAATGAAAACGATCTCACCTCCCGCCAGGGCATTTTCATTCACTCTGGGGATTTCCTCATAGAATTCTTCATAGTTTGCACAGTCATGTATCGGCTCGCCTTCAGTGACTGGCTCAGCTATGAACGTAGCTGGGTTTACAGTTTTACATCGAACTATTTTGATCGATGGATTAGATATAATCACTTCATAGGCAGAAGTCCTCTGTGATGTCAATGTGCCTTTTGGTTTCTCCAAGATGGCGAATAAGGAGTGCTCGACGTATAACGTCATGGAGCAGCCCATTACAATGGTTGTCGCCTTCTCTATGGTGAACGCTGCGGCAGCTAATCTTTGTTCTCATGGGAAGTGGCCTCTCATGACTGGGTCCAGGTTCCCACTGTAATATGCCAGGGGCTTGTATGCCAGCGAGATTCTTTGGGCAAGTACTGCCGTCATAACGTTGCCATTCGTGTGTGAGAACAGGTACAATTTCTCTGCATAATTAGGAATCCCGAGAACTGGCGCCGTGCAAATCGCCCTCTTGAGTTCCGTAAACCCCTTCTCCATTGGTTCAATCCATTCAATCTTTTCCTTTGTCTCTTGGGCCTTCTTTAGGGCCTGGAGCAAGGGCTTGGTGTACGAGCTGTAATCGAAGACCCATGCTCTGACATAATTGCACAGACCTACAAAGCTCTGCATTTGCTTTATCATGAGAGGCTTAGCCGTGTTCGTGATAGCTTCAGCCCTTTCTGGGGTTACCTTTTTCCCTTCATGTGAGATTAGCTGGCCTATGTATAGCACCTCTTGTTGACAGTATTGTAACTTTTCTTTGTCGACCTTATATCCTTTCTCTGGCAATATGGTCAGTAGCTGGACTGATTTGCACCTGCATTGCTCTTCAATGGTGCTGCAGATCAGAATGTCATCTACATACCGCAAGACAACACTGTCTACTGCAATATTGCTTAGGTCCATTTGCAGGACTCTGTTGAAAATGGACAGGGACTCACAATACCCCTGTGGCAATCTAGTGCTCTTCAGACGCATTTGTCTGAATGTAAATGACGTCAGATCTTGCGAGTCACGGTGTAACGGGATTGAGAAAAAAGCAGTTTTTCAAATCAATCACTGTGAAGTATTTCGCCTCGATCGGTATGTTACACAGGATTGTAGATGGATTAGGGACTATAGGGAACTCGGCTTCAACAATATTGTTTAATGCTCTTAAATCTTGGATTAAATGCCACGACCCTCCCTTTGATTTTTTGATGGGGTGAATCACCGTATTACAGGGAGATTCTGACGTCACCAGGATGCCCTGATCCATCATGGCGGAAATTGTCTTTGCAATCCCTTCATCCGCCTCTCTGGACATGGGATATTGCCACGCTCTTGGTAAAATTGCTCCTGTTTTCAGTTTAATTTTCACTTCTCCTGCCCCCTTCAGGAGGCCTATGTCATAAGGTCCTGTAGTCCACACTGAGACAGGCACCTGGGCCATGTCGTCATCAAAGTATTCTGGACGTACCAGCGCCAACATCATTCTCTGTGGCACTTCCCGTTTGATCATTTTGACCCAGAATTTGAGACTTACGTCCACCTTTGTCTCTTCCAAGTCAGGGTGTTCTTCGAACAGATCGTCATCAGTGACGTCAGTCATTCGGTACCCTTCTTCAATGGCGATTATCGCGCACCATTGGCTGCCTTCATCGTATCCTTCGACTAATGCTACTTTTCCTCGCACTGCTGTGGTTAGTATCATCAATGGAAATACCTGTCCCTCTTCTTCATGCATATGTATTCTTGGTCTGAATAGAAACTCATCAGGGGTTCTCATAGTTTTATCTGCGAGGCCTGGCAATCCCGCCATAAGTACACGCACGCCATATGCAAAAACTTCTGGTTCTAATGGTATAGCTCTCATGGCTATGCGTCCGGAGTATGCTCTGATCATTTCGCACACGTTCGAATAATGCATACGTGGAGTGGAGCATACTATGCCCTCCTCTGGGAACGAGATTATATTCAACTTTGTCATTAAGTCTCAACCCAAAATGTTTACTGGGGTCTGGTGTGAATATAATAAGGGTACATTCATCTCACAATCCCCTACAGAGACTGGGAGATTGTCCATAAAGGGAACTCTGCTGTGAGCTCCTGTAAAACTCTGAGTATCTATGGCCTGGCCGGACAAGGAAAACTTGCCTTCTCGTATGCACGAGCGTGTTGCACCCATGTCAACTAAGAAGGAATATTGTTTCCCCCATATGACGACATTTACCCTTGGTTCCCTGTTAGGGTCTGGTGTCACTGATAGGATAGAACACATCAGAGTTCCCAGCGAGCTGTTCTATTTCATATATAAGATCGGTCCACTGTATACTTGTGGATTTCCTCCGTTTCCAGGGTTGACTCCCCCTCCGGAGATTGTGCCCTGAGACATTTGCGGAGGTGCCTGTTGGGGTTGCCCCTGTGGCAGGTTCCCCATGTTCGAGGGTTGAACCCTTGCTGCAAACCTGGTGCTTGCTGCTGCACTGTGTGATTTTGTGCACCGCCCTGTTGTGGGATACTAGGCAGATTCATTGTGCCTGCTCCCATTCCTTGACCATTTTGCCACGCGCCTTGGCTTCTGCACGAGCGCGCCACATGTCCTGCCATTCCACACAGTCAACTGGTGGTGGTCGGGCCATCTGTCCGTTTGGCATATCTGGACTGCCCATCTGCACATTTTGAAAGCCTCCTTGATTATTCTGGAAACCTGCCTGATTACTTTGAAATCCTCCCTGATTACTCTGCCATCCTCTTCCTCTAAAACCCCTTCCCCTGGGGTAAAATCCTGCGTTACCCTGGTTATTCAGAGACGGGTTAGTCATCTGTTGTACGTTCGAATCAGCTGGGCTGGTCAGCATAGCTCCTTCGAGAGCATACTTTGAGAGTTTCTTTTGCACCAGCTTTGCTTCCTCACCCTTACGAGTTGCGTCCTTTTTTTGATTCTTTTCTTGCAACAATCTACAGTAATGTGCAATTGTCACCTGTATTTCGGCCCATGGTTTAGCTTCTACTCCTACCAACTTCTTGAGCTGTTTCTGTACTGGTTCAGGCAACCCTTGGCACAATATATGGTAGAATACAAGGATGGATTTAGACCAAGATTCATGCGTTTCGAGCACCCACGCATCTTGAAAATTCTGGATATAAAGCAACGGATCTTCTGACTACTTCATTTTCCGAGTCATTATAGCTCCCATATCGGAAGTATCTGGGTACAACATTTGTAGCGCTTTCCACACTGCGGCTCTACAGTTATTAAATGGTTCTCCGTCATGGGTAGTGCTAATTATGGTTACGCCAGGGTACCATGCCCGCTTCCACACATCGTCTCCTCTATCACCAAGTATGGCGATCAGGAGGCCCTTAATGTCCCCTATAGCTAATGTGACACCCCCTGTCATTTTTTCTAACTCGTGTATCCACTTCCCAGCTCCCGATGTCAGCATTGGAAGCTTGTTTTTCAGGTTCTCTCTGTCCATGTGTGGCCATGGAATATATTGTGGTCTTACTCCCCGCTTTTCTAGTAGCGGGAATTGGAATGCGCAGTCCTCCATCTCTTACCCCGTAGCTCTCCTATCTATTGCTGGAGTAATATTTCTGCATCGCCGTCTACCTGGCAATGTCCTCAACCTGTCTACATAGACATGTGCTGGCAACCCCCTCTGACCATGGGGAGTTCCTTCACGTCGGCAGGGCTGCGCAGCAGACTCTGATGCCCTAGATGCAGACTCACTGGCGTCTGACCATCGTACCCCTTTGTCCCTTGGGAGACGCTTTTCACGCCGACTCCCTTCTTCGTGTGCCTCGTCCTCCGTCTCCCCACCGGAGTCGGACGCTGATTGTTCCCAGTTCACGCAACTACTTGCATCTTCGTCGTGCTTACTAATTTCTAGTCTGTCCAGGGACAGTCCCCTGCTCCCACTACTTCGGGTGACATCCTCAGTGTCATACAGTTCAGTGCTTTCCAAGCGCTCGTCTTCCCTTCCCCCCTGGGACATTTATTCTAGCCCCATTTCATGATATATTTTATCGATCATTTCCCTGATGCTTCTGGTGTCGAAGTCATCTTCAATATTCGTCCCACTCGTGCCTGGTACTGAATCGTACGCAGGGAAGAATTCTTCGATGTCTTCCCATTCTACAACAGGATTGGGTTTTTTAACTTCCCGCTCCAAATATTCGAGATCCCGTGCCCTCTTTCTACGCTTACGTTCTATATCCTCATCGACTTCCTTGCGCCTCCTTGCGCCTCCTCGCGTCTTCTCTAGTCCTTTCTTCTTCCCTTTTTCTTTCATTCCTATGTTCATTTACCCTTCTAACTTCCTCATCCTTTCTCCTCTTCATCCTTTTTTCACGTACTCTTTGCTCTTCTTCCAAACTTTGCTGATTCTGTCTGTACTGGTCATAGGCTGCCTTCTGTTTGCGAACGAGCTGTTTTTCTTGCTCTTCGTGGTATAGCTGTTCTCGCCTCAGCCTATCTTTCCTTTTTATCCTCTCGTCCCTTATTTCCTTCTCCTTTTCTTTCGCCCTTCTTTGCGTTTCATCAGACGTCTCTCTCGGTCTCACATCATCACTTACTTTACCATCGAGTTCCAATAATATCTGTCCTCCCATCCATTCGTCTTTTGCGAATGCTATCTCATCAGCTCTATCTTCACTTCCTTTCCACTTCTTTCCTTCTCTTTATCGAGAGGTGCACCAATCTGTGCTTGGTCCTGTCCTCGGGACTGCAGAGGTAAGATTAATTTCCTGATCCTTCCCCTTGATTTCATCACTACTGTACGTAGGTGACTCATACGCGGGGTTGCTACACCCCGTGGCTGCCTTGAGCTCCCTTAGTGGGTAAAGTCCCTCTGACTTACTTCCCTCGACTTCTGGCTCAGACAGGGCTGGTGGCGTGGTAGGCGTCTCACCCCCCTCAGTGCATGCGTTCATTATCCAGTCTGCAGGTGGTTCTTCCTCCTTCGTCTGTTCGAACATTTTCCACAGTTCTAGAACAGCGAGGCGTTTCTCTAGTTTTGTCCCTGTATATGTGGCATGCAGATAAGTCATCATATGCTGTAAAACGGCTTTAGATAAGGACCCGTTCTGTGGCCATGGCATAAACATCTTGTGGGCGGTACCCTTAACCCACTCTGTGCTGTATTTCTTAAGCTTGGGTGCATGTTTAGGCAACTGCTTACATAAGTGGGCAAGTGGGGTAATCTCCTCCATTCTTAAATTCCGTTATCAACAATATTTTCATGCACGTTTAATACTTCCAACAATATGAGCGAGCACCACAAACGCAAGCTCCAATCCAATCTTTTCCTTCCAAATTCTATATCATCAGTTTACTCAAGAACATCAATCCATTGGCGATTCCCTCTTAGTTACAGAATCGCGTAAAACCCAAACTTCATTTCAACCAATCAACGATATAGTTTTTTACATTTGACGTATGACAGAACACGCAAGACAGACACTTGACAGACTAGACGGACACCAGCTGGACACACATATTCCTGCCTTCTATTCACTACCCCGAAATGGAGTTTAAACAAACCCCTTTTGTGACGCCTTTAATCGTCACAGTAGCCTAATCATCCCCTATTATGTGGGCTCTGAGTTCACGTTTCTTCTGACCTCTATATTAAAGTGTAGGAACAAGGCAAATCCTCTTACTTTTACTTTTACTTTTTTTTTATCTCAGGTGTCCTTCCTGGTATCCTCTGTTTTTCCTCTCGGGTGTCCCTCCCGGTAACCTGTTGTTTTCTCTCGGGTGTCCTATCGGTAACCACTATTTTCTCTCGGGTGTCCCCCCGGTAACCACTGTTTTCTCTCTTATGCTCGAGTCATCATCCCCTTATATATATATACAGTCTTCTCTACTTCTGACTACTTTATTTTCCGCCTCCCTCCGTTACCTTTTCCCCTACTTGTTCTAATGCCTACAAGACATTTGCCAAAATGTTGAATTTATTGTTTCACTCACCGCTCGCATGGTTCCTCTCTGGATCTTTGGGATCACCGCCCCTCCTTTACCGCCTCTTCTGTTTTTTTCATCCGATCAGCTGCCCGTAGGAATGAGAAGGGTTATGCTTTGAAAGGCAGGTTCCTTCAGACCCACTGCAGATTTTTTATGTACTTACACTATCATTGTCCACGGGAAGCTTCTCAGTCTACTCAGTTGAATAGCGAAGGACTCGTGATATTGCCGAAGACCTAGAGTTACTTCGTGTCATCGGTCAATAGGTGTCTTATCGGTAATTAATCAATAGTCGATGGTCAAAACCATCCTCATTGCTACCAAGTGTACAGGAGGGCGGAGCGTCCTCTGACGGGCCCATAGGTCAGTGCTCACCGTTGGGTACCTGTAAAACAAGATAGCTGCACCTTGAGGAGGATGGGGTGCAGGATTCTCTTACTCCGACACAATTCAATAAGGACAACTCAATAGTTTGGCAAAGGGAAGTCCGTTTAATAACAAGTACAAAAAACGGGGAAACAAATGGTAATCAACAGTGTCGCGATCACCTGTCTCGCTTCAACTCCCAACTTCTCCATTCAAACAGCAATTCTTATTGGCAAAATTCGTCATCATCTGACATGTAAAACTCAAAGTTAGTCATGGAATTCTATTGGTTGGAAAAGGTAACTTAAGTATAGGTGCTATATCTGTATATGGTAACAGAGTGTGAGGATTGGATAACTCTTATCGGGTGGGTATCTACACCCATCCCTCTACATCACTTGTGATAGACGTCACTACAACTACGACATCTTATTGGTTCTACAAGCTATAGGACACTAGAATATTTGCTCCATTGTGATTTGGTGGGTTACACCCCTAGAAGTAAATCTCCACTTTAATTAGCAGCATGCAAAATGGACAACCAGGTGCCTTGTGCCCCAAGATCCACCCTGCCTCCTTTCCATCAATCAGTACTTTTAGGGCTATGTGTCAATTAGTTGTCTGAGGATGGCCTCAAAACTGTAGCCTCTTATCTGGAAAAGTTATGGCATCCTTGGTTCTCGGTGACATCAGACGCTGGTACTTCTTCGCGCCAGGCTGGTCACGTGTCTGTTCACCGTGAATCTGCCACATTTTCCTGCTATTCGTGTATTTTATTCTTCCGTAGCCTCGCCACCTGCCTGGGGCCTCTTTATCTCGACCTTCACTGGCTGGCTGGTATGCCCTCAAGTTTCGATTCTCCGAGGTTGCTGCTCTCCTCCCTTCCTTAGGTTGACCTTGAATTCCCAGGCATGAGCTTCTTCTCACTGAGTTTCGATTCCGCTCGTTCCTCTGACTTTGGCTGGAATATGAATCTTGGGCTTAGCCCCTAGCAGCATGGGCTTAATTCTGCTTTACAAAATGGAGTCGCACTTGTATACTGTGCTTCATTGAGGTAGATATATAATTGGTGCATGCTGCTCTTTTCTTCTACTATGCATTGCAAGCAGTACCGTTTACTTAGCTTCTTGCGTTCCAAGCCTATTTACAGGCATTTCTTAGTTGGGTATTTTCATCTCACTTCATGGTTACATTTCTTTATATATCAACATTGTTTCTTCTTACAAGTCCATTACATCCTTATTCTTTACATTTCGTCCTTGTGTGTCATCTTTCAATTGTCGTTTATGTTCATCTGTACGTCTGTCTGTGCTCTTATGTCATCACCATTTGCCTTCCATTAAGGCTCTTTGGGTCTCTTCGGGGACGGCCTGTAAGTAGTCTTCACTTCGGGCCAGCTGCTGGTACGGTTGCCTCAGCAGGTACCAAGCCGCCCATAGTTGTCTTATTATAGGCACTTCAACAGGTATTGCTCTCCTGATGGGCACTGGGCCTAGGCTCAGTGCAGCTCTCTGTTCCTCGTACGTCACGTACTTTGGCAAGTATGTTCCTGGTACCCCAAACTGTGGGGTTGGGGTGTAGGCCATGCCTGGGACCTCCTCCACACTGTGATGTCACTCGAGGGTGGGGTCATGTGATGTCACTTCCGCTACCCCTGGCATTTTGGTGAAATGGTGTCCCTGTGCAAAGGTCTATGTAAACTATTCAGACTGCATTGATAGGTCTCTCCCCCACTATACAGGTCCCCCAAATTAATCAGGGGTTCTGTCCCCAAACTGCATAGTATGATATTCTGTTTGCATTGATAGGCCTCTCTCCCACTATACAGGTCTGCCAAATTTACCAGGGGCTCCTTTTCCCAAACTGTATCATATGACACTCAGATTGTATTGATAGGCCTCTCTCCCACTATACAGGTCTCCCGAACTTGGCGGGGGTTCTGTCCCCAAAATTGCATTGTATGATGTTCGGACTGCATTGATGTTCGGACTGCATTGATGGGCTTTTCTCCCACTGTACAGGTATCCCGAATTTAGCAGGGGTTCTGTCCCCAAAATTGCATTGTGTGACATTCAGATTGCCTAGTTAGGACTCTCTCCCAGTATACAGGTCCCCCAAGTCCATCAGGGATTCTGTCCCCAAGTTGTATTACATGATGTTCGGTTTGCATTGAGGGACCTCCCTCCCACTGTACAGGTCTCCGAAAACTATTAGTGGTTCTATTCCAAAATTGCACTGTATGACAGTCAGATCGCTTTGATAAGTAGTATTGTATGATATTCAGATTGCATTGATAGGCCTCTCTCCCACTATACAGGTCTCCCAAAACTATCAGGGGTTCTATTCCAAAATTGTATTGTATGACATTCAGATTGTATTGATAGGCCTCTCTCCCAGTACACAGGTCTTCCAAATTTGGCACGGTTCTGTTCACAGACTGTATTGTGATATTCAGATTGCATTGGGGGGCCTCTCTCCCACCGTGCAGGTCTCCATATTTTAGCAGGGGTGCTGGTCCCAAACTGCATTGTGTGATATTCAGTTTACATTGATAGGCCTCTCTCCCACTATACAGGTCTCCCAAATATAGCAGGGGCTCTATCGCCAAAACTGCATCTTGTGCCATTCAGATTACAGCGATAGGCCTCTCTCCCACTATGCAGGTCTCCCAAATTTAGCAGGGACTCCGCTCCGAAATGTATTTGAATCATAAGGATTACAATACTCCTTAGGGTCCCTCCTACCACACGAGATTCTAGAACTCAATCAGAACTAGCCCCAAGCACAAACTTAGCTTAACCACCTTAAAATACTCCCAGAGAGTAGCCGCCCTTATCCTTTCAGAGAGACCTACACAGACAGCACTGAACTTTGACCTACACCCCTGACAACAGTATGCCCAGCACCAAAACCCCACCAGACAGCGCTCGGAGGACACACAAACCGACCCAACGGAAGAACAGACGGCACAAAATCTCCCAAGCCTACCAATACAAGAAGAAATACCAGCACTCCCATCACAAGACACAGCAGCCAACCACTCAACCGGCACCTCCGCACTGGACACAGGCACTCAAATCCAACCTACCACCGAAGCAACAACCTCAAATAGAAGAAACACAAAGCCAAAAACCAAAACGACCAGAACAAAACTCCAAAGGGAAAACTCCCTATATCTCACACCATATCTCGCAACAACCCCAGAACCAGGATACCCCAACGACACAGACACATTAAGACAGACAAAGAAAATCATGAGACAACCAGAAAAAAGACGGGAACACTCAAGAAGAAGGTGGCCAGAGTCCGACCCCATCACCCCATACATCACAAAAACAGAAGGACACTCCCAACACCCGCGCCATACTGGACATAACGACGACGAAGATCTTATAACCAACAACCCAAACATGAACCTAACTGACCAATTCAACGAAGAAGAAGCCTTCACAGACCTTCACCAAACCAGCACAAACGTAGAAGCAACACCACTGAACAGCCAAGCTTTCTATCTAGCAGACCGCCCCAATGTAGATGCAGCCTCCACTGATCCTCATATGCCCTCCTACAATGAAGATACAACCTTCGCTGATCCTCATCCACCCCCAATCAACACCAACAATGATGCACCACAACCAAACAACCACAAACCAAAACAAGGTACAACCAACAAGCAAAAACACACCAATAAGATCCACTGCAACCTCATCAATGCAAGATCAATGTCGAAACATGCCACTGAGATATACGATCTGCTCTGCGACGGAGGGATCGATATCCTATTTGTAACAGCAACCTGGCTAGACGACAATTACAAGATCACCCTCAACAACTGCTTACCTGAATACTTCAAATGCGTCCAATCAAACAGAAAAACCAAAAGAGGAGGAGGGCTGGCAATCATTCACAAGGAACACCTGGATATCAAACTGGAAGACCCACTAATCATCGACAAATGCAAATCCCTAATCATACGTCTAGCAGTAACAGCCAAAACAAACTTGAAATTCATACTAATATATAGACCACCAACCTACGATGCAACCTTCGTAGACTCCTTCACAGAAGCAATCACCGTCCTAGCCATCAAACACAATCACCTGATAGTCCTAGGAGATTTCAACATCTGGTTTGAAGGAGAAAGCACAACCATAAAAAAATTGCTAACCAGTCAACTAGCAGCAATGAACCTACAACAACTAGTTAAAGGAGCAACCCACTCGGCAGGGCATACACTCGACGCAATCTTCGCTAACAAACATACTCCTCACCACGGCACCCCCAATTCAAATACCCTGGAGCGACCACCTCATCATCCCGTTTGTAATCAAAATGACCAGGCTAACAAACAATTAACCGGACAAAACAACGAAAACCATGAGAAGAAATTGGAGAACCATCAAAAACTCCAACCTGCATGAACTCCTGGTGCTAAACAAACCACACCCAACATTCATGGAAGAAGATGACCTGGACAAAAAGGTAACCCTGCTGCATTCCTGGATTATAACTACTATAGACAAGATCGCCAAAGAAAAACCCTTCACATCTTCTAATAAACGGTCTATGGCAAAATGGTTCACCCCACTACTTTGCAGCATGAAAAGAAAAAAACGAAGACTAGAACTTGATTGGAGACAACAAAACGACTGTCACACCTCAGGGAACCTGGCAGCTTTGGGCTAAATGGAAGCTGCGTCCTCCATTGCTGGTTCCTTCATGTACGACGAAGCGCAGAGTACGAGTCTAGTCTTTTTTTTCTACGCATTCCGACGCCGGTTCTTTAGCCACTCACTTCCGGTGTCGGATGCGTTGCAACGAACAGTTTCCCTGATCGCCTGCGCTGCCGTACTCCTTACACTTCGCTCCTCAGTGTTTTGTCTCTTTACCATCTCCTACCTCCCCGTCCTCCCTTTCTGAATTTCCAGTTTATCCTCTCGCCTCCGTATCCTCGCCCTTCCTCCTTCTACTTTCCGCTCCCATCTTCCACCGGTCCCTTCCTCCCGTCTTGTGTTATTTTTCCCTCAGACTTGCTTTCTTTCATTCCTTTCCTCTCCGCCCCTTTTCCCCCTTACCTTCAGCCTTGCCATTCTGTGTATCGACCTCCTTCTGTTCAACGGACTGCCTTGCCTCATCCCTATTGGCGTTGTCTTGTACTTCTAGTGTACCGACTCCTGCCTGTCCTACGGATTGCCTGCCTCTTCCTGAATTGTATTGTTGCTACCCGAACACTTAACCCGTGGTACTCAGACTTTCTACTGCTGGTTATGCACCCAAGTCTACCATCCCTGGAATTTCCTGATCCACTCATCTCTTCAGCAAAAGCATACCTTTCTGGGGTTTTTTATGCCTCTGGCTTTTTCCCCACTGTTTAACGGCTGAGGAGGGTAGCCACAGTTCACCCATTGGGTGTCACTGTGGCGTCCTTTCACGGTCGTCCTTATCTGCAAAAAAAAAAGGGGAAGACTCGAACTCAGGATAACCCGAAGCTTGCATTACATCGGAAAATCAGAGGTGAGGAGGAAGGGGAGGACAGGGAATCAGACTCTTCACAAGTGGAAGAGGATATAACAGATATATCCGACAACGACGCGGCGAACAAACTGAAATTCCGACAACACAATCGAGCTTACAAAAAGGAAATACAAAAAGCAAAGAGGAAACACTATGACTACCGAATCCTCGAAGCACCAAACACCCAAAAAGAGCTCTTCAAAATCATAAACGAAATCAAAAACCCTCCAGGATGTAACAACACACCAACTCCGTCCGCGAAACTCTGCAACAACCTTGCAGACCACTTCAAAAACAAAATCACCAACATCCAACAAACCATTCAAAGCAGACCGTCTGATCTGACCACAACTCCAACCTACACCCGGCAGGAACACCCAAACAAACTACAAAGCTTTCCAGAAATATCAGTGGAGACATTGGTCAAACTGGTGAATGAAAGCAACAACTCAGGGTCCCCCGAAGACCCATGCCCACCAGACATATACAGATCAATTCTTAAACAAGGAACGCCCATGGAATAGCACAGGAACGTCCTCAACCATTCCATCGCAACTGGGAAAGTGCCACAAGCCTTCAAAACTGCATACATCAGGCCACTACTCAAAGTTACAGCGGGAAACGTAGAGGACTTCTCCAACTACAGGCCTATCTCCCACATCCCGTATACAGCCAAGCTGCTCGAAACGTACATGTACAAAACGACCTAAGAGTTTATAGAAGAGCACGGCCTGCTAGACCAGGCGCAAGTTGGCTTCAGACCACTGAGAGGAACGGAATCAGCTCTACTCTCAATATGGGATGATCTAAAAATCAACGCAGACTCGGACAACAGCACTGCCTTGATACTCCTAGACCTATCTGCAGCATTTGACACAGTCGACCACGACACCCTCATAATACTATGGATCAAATCTTTCCTAACAAACAGAACGGAAACTGTATGGATGAAACCCTTCAAATCCAGCCCGAGGGATTCCACCTGTGGAGTACCACAAGGATCATCCTTCTCCCCACTACTATTCAACATCTACCTGTATCTACTTATCAAAATCATCAAAAGCCACGGCCTCACCTGCTACAACTACGCTGACAATACACAAATAATCTTCAAAATACAAGACAACCCGGAAAGAAACTCAACGCTAGAAAACTGCTTGCGCGATGTATTCTTCTGGATGAACTCCAATTCCCTCAAAATCAACCCAGGCAAAACTGAAATAATGATTGTCACAAAAAATGGAGGAGAAGACCAATTCATCCCTTGGCCAAAGGAACTAGGAACTACCCCAGCACCCTCGGCGATTGTAAAAAACCTGGGGGTTCTGATGGACAATAATCTCACGCTAGAGCCACAAGTAAACGCTCTCCTCAAGAAATGCTTCTTCCTCCTACGAGCGGCAAAGAGAATCTTACCGTTCTTATCGTTCGGCAACAAAACGACCACCATCATCGCCCTCGTCATGTCCAAAGTAGACTACGCCAATAGCCTATACCTAGGAATGCCTGAACGACTCCTAAAAAAACTACAACGCATTCAAAACGCAGCAGCCAGACTACTTCTGAAACTACCCCGAAGAGAACACACCGCACCAGCGCTGAAAACACTACATTGGCTACCAATAAAACAACAAATAAAATTCAAGACAATATGCATTACGCACAGAGCAGTACACAACGAAGGGGCTGAGTTCCTAAGAGACAAACTGCGCCTACATCAACCAACAAGAACGCTCAGATCAAGCATGGACATCTGCCTGGAACCAAAGCCCTACAGCAAAAGAAAACTTGGAGGATCCTCCTTCTCTCACCAAGCCCCGAAAACTTGGAACGACCGTCCGAAGTACATACGTAACACAAGAAACCACCTATTATTCAGGAAACTACTCAAAACCTGGCTCTTCACGTCATAACTAGAAAGACTGGCCACAGGGGCACCGACATAACTAAAAACATCAATGAACATAGAGCGACCGCGATACGCACCGATCAATCAATGGGAAAAGCTGAGGTAAATATTCCACGGCATACTAAAGGACGAAACGGGAGACAGTTGCAATACGACCAAAGACAGTAAACATAGCAAACTAAGACAGAAAGACTAGAACGAATCATCAAGAGGACCAGGACCTAACTATGACCTTCCCCAATAGCTCTTAGAACAAAACATAGAGAGGGAAAGAAAGCACTGCACTACAGGCCAATGCAATGGGTGAGAAACAGAATGTTTCATCACTACACATGGTCCACCAATACAAAGCAGGAAGCACAATGCCCCACCACACAAAACTACAACTAAACAACAGTCCCAAGGATGTTCACCCCACGGAAATTAAAGAACCATTCGGGACAGAAGGATACGAACGTCTGAATATACACACTCACCAAGACGGATCCAATAGGACAACACTTCAACACGACCCCGACCGTGAACCACCCAAAGCCTTAACCAACCAGGGTAACACTAGATCACCTGAGAATAGATATCCCCCACCCAGTCCCACACCTGAGGATTAGGTTCAGACACACCCACCAATCTAAACTATACTCAATAAGATACAGTTGGATCAGCGCAACACCACCAAATCGAGTCGGCCCACGAGGAACCAACAACATCCGAATCCACAGGTATACAACTCTAATGGAATCATAAGTACCTGAACCAGGATACAGACCCCACTAACCCAACCCTCAATCTTCTGCATACTTAAACCCACGCAAAACCACACAACCATCTCTCTCCCAGCAATCCGCACGCACTTTACCACACCGCACCAACAACACATAAAACTTCACCCACAGCACTCGAGACCTTCATCCGATCTGATACTAGCACCAAAGCCCAGCACTCGGTGTATACCGAGCTGAAGCTGCCAACAGCACACCGCTTCTCCCACTCTTCTTCTCCCCTCCTCCCGACTAACCCAACCCCACCCCACCCTTTCTGTTTACAGATCCGCCAGAGCGCCTGGGGACCAATTCCGTTGGTGACGGTGCGCTATACAAGTACCGCTAACATAACATAACATAACTGTTACTGAAATTAGAGAATGATATGATGTGCCCGTGGGCGGCTTTTTGCAGTTTGCAAGATTGACCAAAGCAGTCAGCGAATATTGGGCTGAATTACCAGTAGAACCTACACGATCTTTCACATATAGGTTCAGGACCTCATGGGGTAACACATATGTATAAAGGATTGGAGGTAGACGAAGAGAATACCTGTCTAACAGGTAAAAAGGAATGAGAAAATGAAATGGGAAGATAATGTATGCAGGGAATTGAGTGATACTGAACAGGAAGTGGCATTTAGTGGAATATAAACTGAACAAACTCAATTTAACATAGTGCACAAAACGTATCCCGAGCGTGTGCCAAGCGTGTGCCATAATGCTGTTGAAAACTCTATCATTTAAAATGAAAGTGCCCCAAAATGACTGTGTTCTGGAAAGGGATTACTGCGCAATCAAGAGATTGTTACGACTATGAAGGATTTACATACACCAGTAATGTAACTGTTGGGCTTGTTTGGTAGAAAGGAGAAATTAATTCTGAAATGTTTGGCATCAATTTAACTTCGGATTATACAACGCAATAAAAATGAGGATGGGGAAAACACAGAAGTACTCATCTGGGAATCCAGAAAAGAGGACTTGTATTTGCCACCGGATACATACCCACCTGTAATGAATTGCACGGGAACACATTCAAGCTCTTTATGGAATAAGAGAATGTCGTCTGTCAGGATAGTCCCCCTGCTCTACAGAGCCTACTGGACACCAGAAAGGATGTTCCGGAGATGCCTGTCTGATGATGGTTTGTGCTGAAAGGGAAGGCAGGAGAAAGGAACACTGGGCCATTTACTCTGGTGTTGCTGCAAAACAAATGTATTCTGGAGGGGGTGCCGGAGAGATTGAGTCTGGTGCTCCGACCTATTGTAAAACAAAGGGGTGCCTGATTACAGTCCTAGGTCCTTCAGGCGTTATATAATAGTCAACAAAACAATTGGACCTATGGAACCGGGAATAGCCTCTCAATACATTTATTTATTTCATAAATACCAATAAATGTTCAATTTTCAATTTCTAAAAACTTTTATTTGCATATCAGATTCATATAAAATACTAGAAAATTTCCACAGACAAGTTCCATAGGTCCAATTGTTTTGTTGACTATGGTGCTCCGACCTGACATACCTGTGCAGGCTTCCCTGCCTGTTCTTGGGGATGACCATCTAATAGATGATATGAGTTATGCAAACAAGCCCTGGTTACTCCACGGTTGCATGCTGGCAAAGAGGAGGATCCCCACATCGCTTTTGTATTGATGACTGGGTCCATGAACTGCTAACCCTCTCGACCTTTGAGAAGGCCATTTACAAGCATATGGTCGACTTGAACAAATTTGATGAGATCTGCGGACCGTTCCTGGAAATGTCTGGTTAACTTAGACAAGAGTTGAGGACATTGCTCCTTATAATCTGTCTGGTGCACAAATCCCTATATCTCCTGTGCCTTTATTGAATTTCTACTTCCTGTGCGCTATACTTGATGTGTTTTTTTTTCCTTTTCTTTCCGGTTCAGATGCTCAGACTGATTATACGCAGCAGCTAATGTTTTGGAATATATTTCTGATGTAGTGCGGCTATGTTTCTTCACTCTCTATTGAATGACAACATATGTTATTTTGAACATTGTATCTTGTGTTTACTCTGCATTTATGAAATAAAAAATGAAATCTAAAAGGATAGTCCCCCTGGTTCTGTAGTGCCAAGTTCTGTGATGGGGTTGGTGGCTGTAGGTGTTATCAGTTCAAAAGGTATGCTCTAAACAGACATAGGAGTCAGACAGCAAATTCAGGCTCTGCTTTACTGTATCCAGTGAAATGCTGCTGGAAGCTGAGGATAAGGAGGAAATATGACTCATGGTGAAATGTGACTGGCAAAATACAACCTATGCTCTAATTGGGAACGTTCTAAAATGCAGCGTGCTCATGACGATTTGTCACTTGTGAGTTCTTAAAATATAGGCTCTTCAGGCAGGATGTGGCCTTATGCAAGTTAATGAGTGTGCTTTGTTTTTAGTAGCATCCAACTGTGAAGTGTAGAACGTTTTTCCTACCTTTTCCCTCTTTGCTGCAGCTCAAGACCCTTGGTCTCAGAGATCCTTTTCTGGGGAATTATTTTTTTTCCCATCGCCGATCATCTTAAAGAGAAAGTAAAAGCACCCCACATGGTGTGGTGCTACACGGAAATCTCACTGCCAATGCATAAGGTTGTGTCCAAGTTCATGGTGATGCGTGAGGACATGCAGCGTTTTGCACTTTTGTATTCTTGCACAGACTTGATGCTCACGGCATGTGTACTCTCGCTTGGGGGTTCGAGTGCTCGTCTCCGAAACAGGAGCAGCTTGTGAGCCAAGTTCAAATCTTGCCTTTGAATCCCTTTTGTTTAGTGGCCTACAATGGTCCACAATTGAATCAATTTCTGATTTAAAAGTATAGTGTTTAAAACAGAAATATGAATAATTAACTGTACTGCACGTTTTATTTATTTATGGAAGCAATTAACCTCACAATGTGGTAGCTAAGGGGGTCCATCAAGTGGTTTGTCGAAGGAGATATTGCAGTACAGAACCTTTTGACGATCAATGGCCTTTTTTCCATTCTGTCACGTGGTTGAGATTGGTTGATAAAATAGATCCAGACATGGCAATATGCTAACAAAAGTTGTTTAAGAAACATGTACACTTTGGGACGAAAAAAAGAAACTAGAAGGTTCTGAAATAGACTAGCAGATGCTATGATGGTTCATTTCCAGACTGTGGGAAGTTTTTTAGGACAGCTTAACAAAAGGAAGTGCCTCTCTGAGAAGTAAATCATGTTCAAACAAAAAGTTCTCCCAGTTATCAATAAGTCTGGGGCTGGATCATTCCTGGTTCCTTACACCGATACCAGGAAGCAGGTAGTTTAGGGCTTCGGGGTATCCCAAATCCTTCTTCTTGTCTGTCTTGTTGTGGGTTTATAAGGGGTTCCCAAAACCTATTGCCACCGTTTTTGGGGTCCCTAATTCATTGTTCTCTGTCATGAGTTACAACTCTGGTCTTGGAGCCTTTGTGTAGGCTGTGTAAGTAGAATCATGAGTGAATGGCCTTCCAACAGGGATAGGTGCCATAGCACGTGGATGCCCTAAAATCTGCATTGGGTTCTCACTATGCCCTCCCTCTCTCCCAGGGCGGTGGTTCTCTAGCCACCTACCGCAAACTCACTCTCTTCCCTGGACTCTCACTTCATATTTTATTCTTCCACTCCACCTAAGTATATCCCTTTGTATCTTCAGGTCCACCACCTCCTCTTCTTCACTCCTGATGTCCCACCTCTCATCAGGTGTAAATTCTTCCTCCTCCTCCTCCTCCTCAATGAAATTCTCCTCCTTCTCCACACCTCTCTCTCTCCTAACTCCTCCCCTTGTCTGTTAATGTTCTTCCAGTTTCCATTGTTGGTTCTTTCTACCACCTCCTCCTTCATCTACTTTATTTTACACAATGATTCCCCTTCACCTCCTGCTACCCCAATCCTGATATTTCTTCACTCCTCCTACTTTCTTAAAAACTTGTCCACCTATTGTGCATCTCTATGCTCTATCTCCTTTTCTTCTCTTACACACCTCTCATCAGTATTTTTTCACATCATCAGTCTACCCACCTTGACCGCTTCGGGCACTTTCTTAACCCATTTAGGCACCTCTCATGTAATGGTCAGTGATCTCTTATTCTTTGCTATCGCTCCCATTTTCACTACCCCCTTTTGACACGTTCTTCACCCCTTTGGGCAACTTATTTATAAAACAGTCAGTTTTATACTCTACTTTTTAACTATCTCTCCCACCTTCTAGGACTTCTTTTCCCCAATCCCCTAGGTTTTCCTTCTCCCAGCCCACTAGATTTCTTAATTCTCCACCTTCATGGTCTATCTTCCCCCAGCATCCGAGGTACTTCCCCCAGTGTCCCTATCTACTGTCTTTCTTGATTCCCTGTCTTTAGGGTCTGGCTTTGCAAAGTCGTCAGCACCTACACTGCATTCTCCTGACTCCTTCTTGCCCCAGCTTTATGGGTCTCTCCTTCAGGCTAACATGTCCACCTGTCTCTAGGCTGAAGGAGCGTTTTTCCAGTATCCTGTTTCCTGCTCCAGCCTCTTGTACTGCCCCTTCCCCAGCTTCCTCAGTGCACTGTTAGTCAGCTCCAAGTGAGCTCTTCTTACTACCTCCCTCTCACTTCTTGCTTGTACAGGCCCTGCCTTTTACATGGCTTTGACCTCGTCATATAGCCTCTCTATTGTGAAAGGGGACTTAGGTGTGTTACCTGGGATGGGAACTGGCTGTCAGGCTCAAACTCTTGGGATGGGCTACAGTCCTGGTCGTGGACTTCAGATTGGCTCATCCATCCTGTTGGGTGATCCTCTGTCTTCTCACACACCATAGCCCTGTCTGCCATCCTGTCTTTAGGGTAAGGGAACTCATGTGTGCAGGCTTGGCATTGAAAATTTTGAATTCATAGTTCTCTGGGTCTGAGTGGGTCTCTAGGCAAGCCTCACTGTTGACCACTCCAAGAAGTACACAACAGACCATCTATATAATGAATGGGGCATCTTTGTTCCATCCGGAGATTGAAGCAGATTGTTTGGTGCTCATGGTGCCCCCTCCACGCTCCCATGAAGTTTCATTATAGTACTCCGCAGGGCTGGACAGCTCCAACCAAAACGGGAGAGCTGGATGCTCCAACTTCATATACAAACAACATGGTGGAATTCTGCTTCTGGTGCAGGAGGGAATGAGCCGACCTACCAGGATTTAGAGCACTGCATATTCCACTGGGTCAGCCAACCTCAATGTGCATGTGCTGTTCCTGGTGTCAATCTGCGCTTGTCCTCTCTTCCCCATTTGCCTTCACTTCTTCCATCTGGCCCAGCTCCTCTCTGACTGCTATTCCTTCTGTTGTCCGAATCCGCATCCTGTTCGCTTATAGTCTTCTGTGATCACCTACATCAGACTACCTACGATCCTTGGCTCCGAATTGCTCATGCTCCTGCTCGCTTGGGAATGATCCTGCTGTGATTTGTCTAAGAAGGAAGCAATTCTGATCCTCTCAATAATGAGTTTTCCCTGGCTAGGGCCCCCCTCTCTGAGATCACTTGCCCTCTAGCTAGTTCATGTCTGGCGTCGGAAAACGATAGGCTGCGTTACTACAAATCCCAGACAACACGCCCCCTGGTTCGACCTGCTATATTTAGATTGAGGAGACAAAGATTAGCAGCCAGACAAACATCTGTCCTGGATCAAGTACAGCAATTGTTGGGGGAAGTGCAAACACTAACAATGAAAGTTCAGTCCTTGTGCAAAGAAAATGTGACTTGATATTGTGATTATCTTAAAACCACTGCAATTTGTCACCGATAGAGCCAAATTAGCCTATGTGATAAGCAGAATGAGCGGAGGTGCTCTGGTGTGGGTTACTCCCATAGATTTATTTTAGAGGAAGCCAGAAGTAGCATCTGCTGCCCTTGCCAATTCCATTGACACTCCTGGCCTACTGGCATTCACACTTATATGCCATAAAGTGAGTTATCAATCAGTGAAAGAGCACTGCTAGCCTAACATAAATTACTTTGATTAGGACATTGTACGTGTGTGAAGCCCACTTCACCTTTTCAAAATTACAACTGCTTTTTTAATGCAAGAAACCGTAAGAAGAAGGTATTCCTTGGCATAAGGAAACTAAAGATTTTCCACAATAGAACTTGCAATGCATTTTCTAAATAATCGCACGTTTTGTGGGCAGCTGTATTTCTCTGTATAGTGTGTGTGTGTTTGTGTGCCTATGTGTGTGTTTGACAGAGAGGTTTGTCATATATGTCCTTTGCGTGGCACTTTTACTTCTATGTACTTTTGCAAGGTCCACAAAGAAATGCACATAGGTTAGTGAGTTAAATGCGTGATCTTCCCGCAGCCCATCACAGGTTTGAATCCCAGCAGACCCCATTCAGCCTTACATCCTCAGTCTGTTGTTAGATTTTACTAACATTATTTGGAAAAAAGTAATATATGTTAATTAAAACACTAGAAATGGAAAGATTATATTTGCAAGCACCATCTAGAAAACAAAAGTAAGCCATTCTTTCTTTCCTGAACATGTTTCATTAGTACCCGGCGAGAGTCAAGCAGAATGCAACACGCATTCTGATTGGCTCTCGCCGAGTCGTTACCCGGATGAGAATCCTTCGATTCTCGGCCGGGATTCCAGCCGCCTTGTCCTCGGGGGCGTGGAAGCCCCTCAGCCAATGGGGAGGCTCGAAGCGGGGCCATCCCTGCTCCGAGCCTCCGGACAGCTGCCTGCGCCCCCCGCCGGGGACTCGGGTAAGGCTTTTTGTTTTCTTTTTTTTTCCCTTTCCTCTCTCCTCCCTCCTCCCTGCCCTCACCACCCTACTTACCTTCTTGCTCCTTCGTCCCCAGTGGGGGACGATGGCAGCCTCCAGCCGTGTGGAGGGGACGCAGGTACATTTTGTTTTTTTTTACTACCGCCCCCCCAACCCCACTTACCTTCTGCTCCTTTTTTTTCGAGAGCGGACGCGCTGGGGACACTTCTGTAGGGAAGTGAATCCTGCATGGTGAAAGTAAAAGGGAAATTAATCCTGTGAACATTGAGAGTCAAAGTGAATGTGAAATTGGGGAGACTGAACCCAGAGGAGGGTTGCTAACGAAAAGGGGACAAAGTCTAAAGTCCCGAAAAAAACAGGGTATTGACAAAGGTAAACCCGAACAAGGGATGTGCCCCGGAACTGTTTGAAAAGACATGGAAATTTGTGAGTGAAGGGTTGGCGCACAGAAGAGGGGGACCCAGGGGTGAAATCATCGAATGTGAACTGTGAAAGAGAACTTTGTGTTTGTTTTGTTATTGGATAAATCAGGCCCTCGAGGGCAAGAGACTTTCAGGAGAAACGAGACTTGGCCATCGATGGTTCTGATTGCTGCCATTGGAACTGTTAACTTGTGCTGGGAAAGCTCGAGTGTGTGCTGTGCTCCAGACTCCCATCTTACCCTGTGCAGAAAACGTGGAGAAGGGAGTCCCAGTTTACTGCATCCTGCCATATCATTTACTAACACTTCTTTCTTTTCCTGAAAACTATCGCACACCCTTTTTTGTATTAGTTGTGAGATTTGGCAATAGGTTTCTTAGCATAGGCCTTTTTGTTTTGACACAACGCCACTAGAACTGCCTTATTTTTCATTTGATGGTCGATAATTGTTCCCATCTAAGATTTAGGTTTAGAATAGGCATTTTTCCAGCCTGCATACAGCATTTTATTGTTCAATAAACTCCATTGAACTGTGATCACTTGTGTCTGTCCTACTTGTTGTCACCATGAGTTCCTCACAGCCACCACATAGACACGATTTGTGACTAGGGTGGGTGTTATGACCGGGGGGACAGGTGTGTTGTTGCATGGCCCACTGGATCGGACACAAGTTCAGATGCATTTGCCCCTGATTGTCTATTAGTAGTGTTTTCTCAGCGGGACATCACTGGAAGATTGTTGTGCATTCCTGTGGTTTGTCAGCTGACAGGTTTGTTTTGTGTTTTTTCTCTGCCACACTGTTATTTTTGACTTTCTTCACACTGTTGCTTTTGCCACTCAATCAAAGGGTCGTGGTGGTACATCATTGCCACACATATTCTTCGCCTACTCCAGACGTCTTTAAATTGCTGCCTGGAGGCCTGCCGTGTTTTGGGGATTTCCATATTCTCTTGGGGTTACTTGTCATTTCTTTTTTTATTCACTCGTGTTTTATTTTTTTGACGTATTGTAGGCTTGGTCAAGATTTTGGCTACTATTCATCAGCACCCTGTCCATGCTACAGACAACTTAGTGCTACAGAAATACCTACCAGTTTTACTTCCATGCACGGGGGAGGCCTTGATTGGCAAGAAAAAAGTTCCTGCATAAATACATTTGTGTGATTGCCCCACCATTCATTACTTTACCTACCACAACATTCAGAGCCCTGCGGTCGATATCTATGTTCTACTTTCTGCTATAGAGGCAATACTGATGGACCTTGGCCGTTTGGGAGTTAAGTGCCAAATGTGATTGCTGAGGCAATCCTGAGGCGGTTCCTCTTGTCCATCTTGTGGCTTACTGTATCTTTATATTCTGCAACCTCTATCAATCCTTGCTTGCTCCTGTCTCCCCTTGTGTACTATCTCTCAGGTTTGTCTTTACGCTGTAACCACCGGTAAACAGCAGTTGCCGGGAGGTTGTTGGCACCACCCATCCTGATCTGCAGTATCTGTGGGCATAGCTCCCGTTGTGTCTCCCTGCTCTTTTGATTTTTAGACTTAGCCAGGGGCTGTGAGCTTTCCACAACACCACTTAAACCTGCAGGTTTAATGCCTTCTTCAGGTTTTCAACATATGGGGCATTCACCTGTAAATATTTGAAAGAGTTGAATTTTTTGACTCAGGTTCAAAAAGAGTTTCAGTGGCCACTGGAGAGGTTGTTTCATGCAGATCCACTTGTTGTCTTGTGCAAGGCTTTGGAACAAAGAAACTCAAAGGTGTCTGATGGTCATTGGTCAGCTTATTTCGCCTGGTACAAAGTGTCTACAGACATATTGTGTGACAGTCCGACTAGATTGCTTAAGAACTCTGAGGCTAGGTTATAGAGAGAATTCGAGCAATACAAGCATCCCTCCAAGGCTGACCGGCCAAACAGTAAACACACTTGCAAAACAGGCCTCTACTCAAGTGTTTCTGCAGACACTATTAAAGATTCCCTTTCAGAAGCACCTACAGCGCCACCTGCAGACCTTTTAGATGAACTAGCACCATACCCCCCTCTCCTGAGGGCCGGCACACCACCCCCTACGCCACAGCGGGTTGACATCCCCCCACCACCCTCCCCTGCCTCCCACACCCCGCCTGCATCCCCGGCTGCCCCATCTTCCTTTTCCACCACAACCTCTCTGTCCACTCCTTAAAGGAGACTTAACATCTCCTCCCCCAGCCCACCTCCATTTCTGCTGTCAGCGGCCTCTACCTACACACCACCCTGGACTCGCTCCCAGCCAAGCTGGGTCCAATCTCAATCAACATTCACTCCCCTGCCTACCCCCCAGTGCTACAGGCACATACCTGACTCAATCTGCCAAAAATACATGGATGACTTACAGGCACTGTCCAACTCTTATGCTTTTAACTCCAGGCCAGGACAACTTACCAGGCAATATATTTACTTACCACATTAATGTCTGAGCCCAGTGATTGCTCGTTATGATCGCACCATTGGGGACCTTAACAGCCCCTACGAGCTGTGCTCAAAGACACTTCATATAAACAAATTATGGACAAACTGCAATGGCCTGAAACACTGCCAGACGGTGAGACTATTACTGCTCTTACCCACCTCATCAAAGAAAAATACCCAGTCAAATCTGGCTGGGCAAGCAAAACCAGTCTGAATCTCCCTCCCTCTGACTACCTATCTAGATTGACTGTTTCACTAAATACTCCGGTATTGCAAACAAGGGGAAACAAGCTAAACCGGCATTAGTTTATTAATTTGTGAATGGTCTCCTTCCTGAAATTTCATACAATATGCAAAATTTTCAGACTAGGTGGCAGGCTGAATCTGCAAAGCACTGCAAGCTGAATCTGCAAAGCACTGCAAGCAGCTCAACATTTCTTTGACAAACTCAAGCCACAAGAGCAAGACAGGGCTCCCCGCCTCATGGCTTTGCAAATACAGCACGCTCAATAAAAGACTGGCTGTGCGGTCCAGGGGATGTCTGGGTACCTCATGCCAGCCAAATGCCCATCCCAATCCTTTGCCACCTTTTCACCAGGGCCACCAGCCACAACAGACTTTTGCACACCCTTTTTTTGCTGGCCCAGCAACCACTGCCAGGGCAGCCTTTCTGAAGATATTTTTATTTTTTATTTGTATATGGTTTACATATGAAACCTTTACAATCAAAACACACAAAATTCATCAATAGTAAAAATACAATCAATATCACATTTTAGACATACACAATAGAATTAAAGTGCTAAAACAACTTCATAAATGATATTGCCTCATTTCTCAAATTCAATAGATATATCCTAGAAGCCTTGCCCAAAATTAATCATCCTGATCCTTCTTATTTAAAACTTCATAGACCAGAAATCACAAAAAGAAAGAAGAGGAGAGTAGGGGAAGAGACTAATAAAGAGGGAGAATACACGTATTTAACAAATCTCCTACAGTAGCAGCAATTTGTTAGTTTAAGAATCTCCCCCGAGCGGAGAGATATCTGTAAAGAGATCTAGAGATTTAATAAAGCCTGCCACTACCAGTCCTTCCGCGATATTACCGATTGATAAACATCTAGACCAAATATAGTCATCTTCCCCAGCAATACCCCATTTGGCATATTTGTCCATATATATATATATATATATATATATATATATATATATATATATATATATATATATATATATATATATATATATATATATATATACCCCTCTTTTAGCCTTAAGCTCTGTGCATTCAATAAAAAGATAATGTCTGGTTTCCAAAACCCCTATTTTATGACAAAATCTACAGAGGGTATTTGCATCCTCAACCAGCTTCCTTCTCTTCATTACTTCTTTTGTTGGCAGAATACTCCACCTTAGTTTAATGTGGAGAGAGCGATAAAAGCGATTAGGGATATGTGTCATCATAAATGAGACCCCCTTTTTCTATGCTTATATTTTAAATGGGGAAGAGAGTGGTAGCTGTGGAATTTCTCTGTCGTATTTATCCAATCATTTTCATATATAAGCCTTTTAACCTTCTTTGGGTAATTCACATTTCCCTATCAGTGAATAGTTCTTTCAGGGTTTGATTACAACAATCTCTAAATGTGCGCAAATATTTATTCCCTATAGGGCATCCCTGAGTAGAGACCAATTTCCCCAAGTCCTTATAAAGCAGGGCTCAAGTCGAGGGTAAACGCAGGGGGACGGAGTCCACCCACTTAATTCAGAGGGTGGACGCAGTCCCGCCCAGCTAAAATGAGAACCATTGAATGTCCTCTTTGAATTTATGAAATGAAGAGAACCTCGGGGATCAAACCGCAGTCATCAAGTTTGCAGGCCAGACACTTCACGACTGCACTATATAACCTGATTAAAAATAGCAAACAACTAAAGGTGAAATGTCGCATTTCGATACTGCAAGTACCAGGGAAAACATTTGTATTGGTTCTTGGAGTTTAAAACATGCACACCTTTTAATATTTTCAAAAACACTTTTGGAAGAAAATATCCTCTCTTGGTTTTGTGTGTTTGTTGATTGCATGAAAGGCAAATGCCATTCGTCCTGTGCAATTTGGGCAGTTATGCAAAGCCAATTTATGAAATGTGCATATGCCACCTTGATATGCTAATTTATGGCAACGTCGCATCCCATTGCGTTTGTTGATGAGTCCCCCAACTTAAATTTTTTGGACTTGACCCCGGTCATAAAGGGTGTCGCTAAGGGGGGCTAATAGACTACGAAATAGTGCCATCATCCGCCACAGAGATCTCGCTTTCAGACATAGAAGGCCCAATTCAAATCAGATTGCACACATTGGAATATTGTTTGGTATTTTTTAAAATTTTGCTCCAGATCACTCCTTCAATAGTTTCACAGAAATTTTGTAATTCCAGAAAATGAAGCTCCATCCCATATATCATTTTTGGAACTATTTTCCCTTCATAAAACTGAACTGCTGGTTTTAATGAGAATCGTCAAAAGTTTTGGTCCAGGTTAACTATTTGGGCTATCAGAGGGAGAGCCTTCTATTTTAAAAAGATACGGAGCCCCAAATATGATGGTTGCGCCAATGTTGGAAAACCCAAATAAAGAATTCTTTGTGCCATTTCAATAGGTTAAGCTTCTATATTCCAGCCCAATTGTTTGCCCTTCTTTCCTTTTGAAACAACCAAGATACCGGTCTTCCTAGGATGGATTTTTAGCCCATTGGTTTCTGCAAATTCAGCAAATTTATCAATCAATCGCTGCAGTCCCACCCTAATTTGGTCAAAAAGAAGGAAATCGTCTGCATATGCCAACCACAATATCCTTATAACCTCCAACTTTCCACTTACGAGACCTGCCTCTTCCAAGTACTCACCCACGTCCGCTACATAGAAGTTAAAGAGACAGGGTGCCAAAGAGCAACCCTGCCTTATGCCAACAAAAGTTCTAATCCGTCTGGACAAATTTTCCTCTAGATTCAAGTGGACATGTATCCCTGAATTTTCATGCATTGCTATTATTAATTTTAGCAGACCCTCAGGGATACCGCAGTTGGCATATTTTGGCCCAGAGGCACGACCGAATTACAGAATCAAATGCAGCTGATAAGTCGATGGAGGCGACATATAAGTTTCCACCAAATGTTCCCCAGGCTGAGTCCTGGAGGGCTCTCATGACCAGCCCATTAACATTTGTTGAATGCCCTACTCTAAACCCAGTCTGGTATTTATTTAGAATATGGGTCTTTTCCATCCATTCATTAACATGCGATAGCAGAAGTGATGCAAATAGTTTACAGTCTGTGTCTATCAATGCTATTGGTCTGTATTTCTTTGCTACATTCCGTTCGCCTCGTTTAAAGATGGGTACTATGTGTGCAGTTTGCCAGCTAATTGGTATCATACTGCTTTCTACAAAGCTTTTAAAAAGCATTGTAAGAATGTGGGCCCAAGCTACTGGCATTGCTTTCAGTGTAGTCAGCCCATTAGGGCCTGCAGCGTGTGAATTCTGGGCTGTCTTAATTTATTTCAATATCTCCCCATATTCGATACTAGGGTCCCAACATGTCTTTTTCACACAGTCCCCTCGAACTATTGTTTGGCAACCATCCAGCCGGTTCCCATATAGCTCTGAGAAAAAATGAGCCCACTGTTCCTCCGAGACCCCATTCAGTTGGCCTATAATAAACGGGATGACTTGACGGTTGATAAATTCCCAAAAAGTCCTTAAGTCTCTTTTTACCAAGTGACCTAGCATCATTTGTGCATCTTTTTGGAGCATAATGGCTTTTTTAGAGATGCAGACATTTTTATATTTCTGCCTGATGTTTTTAATCATAGAATTCTTCTCTAATTGGCCAGTATTCGTTTTCCGTATTTACCTAAGCATCCAAAGCATATGAGATTTTTCTTTAGCCAAACTCTCATCATAGGCATGCATATGCTTTTTTTTGTAGACCCCCCTCTTTAATTTATGTTACACCCTTGCAAACAGATTACTGAGAAAGGTGTCAAACTAAGGCGCATTAAGCACTTTGTTTCCAAAGATAAGAGGTACTACTCAGGGTATTTACTAATTCACCATTGAGAGTTTCAATATTACGCAGTGACCATCTGATTGCTCTACCTTACCCCAACATTTTCAGATTGGTTCCACCTCCTTTAAATATCGTATTAACAAGGAAAAGAAATTACACTTTAAGAGTGCTGTGATCACTCCATATATTGGGATTCACTGTCACACCAAGCGATAATTTGGCAAGACCCTCATCTACAAAAAAGTAGTCAATCATAGATGAACTAGCTCCCCTCTGCCAAGTTGGTGGAGTGGGCACAGCCGGATCTAGTATTCCATTAAGGCATACCAGACCCACAGATTTAAGAGAGTGGTTCCACAGTCTACCACAGTGGAGTTTCTGGCCTCAATTGGTTCCTGCCAACATTTCTTCTCCTAAATCCCTATAGTCTTCATCAGACGGGATATGACACTCTGAATTTAGGCCTCCAGCAAAGATGACTTTACCTTATGTAGTTACAGATCTAAAATCTAATACTATATCCGTGATCTTTTCCAAAAATACCTTGAGTGCTGCTATCCCCAAGTGCCCATAGGCATTAATCAATAGGATTTCCACCAATCCATCGCTAGAAGACACTTTGACCGCCAGTATCCCAACCGGGTGACCACAGATCACTGATGTGGAAAGTCCCAAAGTAGTCTTAAGTGCAATGTTAAGGCCTGCCGATGGCCTGCCTCCCTTACTAGGCTTTGCCAATTGTGAAATTATTTTGAAGCCATCTACAAATGGATCCACCAGGAGCCATGTTTCTTGTAAGAAGATGCCGTTGTTATCCTTCAGCATAAACGCTGTATCAGTGTTCGTAAACAAATGCATATTGCCCCTGGTGTTCCCCGAGATACACTTCAAATATACAGTTTGCAGTTGTTCCTTAGTGGGATATGCATTACTCATGCTATCCTCAACTCAACAAGGCTGAGGCAATTTGGGCCCAATCTTGCATTTCTCTAAATTGTCCTCTCGGGAGATGCCTCTATTGTTCCTGGTTATTTCTTTCTGGTCGAACAACCATTGTCATATTACCAGTGTATTCAATATCTTTTTGTACCTTCATTTGATTCTTTTCCATCTTCAGAGTCTTTATTTCAAAGTCCAACTCTCTCAGCCCTTCCCTTTCCCCCATTACCAAATTTAAGACCACCTGTGACTTGAAAGCAATGTTACTCATGTCACAGCGACCTTTATTGGGAAGAAAAATCCTACCAAGATCACATTTAGACAGCAGGGTTACCGAGGGGAGCTGCGAGAACATTTTCAAAATGTTGCCTCGATTGAGACATACTGGAAAGTCCTGTCCCCAGAGACTTATTATCTCTATAGCGTCTAGTTGTTCAACTTCGCTGTGCATTTTCGCACGATACCCTTCATCATTCCCCTTTAGATCCTGCATATCGTGATCTTGATGCTCGGGGCCCCTAGCCCCTCTGAGCATAGTTCCTCTCCCTATATTCTTCAGGCCCAATTGTTTTCTATCTTGGGATCCAAATGGTCTAGAATTAATATCCCCCATCCCTGTTCTAATTAGAGGTTTGGGTGCATAAAATTCCCCCAAAAGATTTGGCTCAGCTTGAAATGCCCCCTGGGGGAGTATGTTACCTCTCGAATGTGCCTCTATCGCATGCCTCATCCGAGCCTGGATAGGAGATTTAGGGTTAGACTTGTTTTCCCCTATGTTTGATAAAGAAACTTTAGAGAGTCCTTCCGCCATATGGATATCTGGAACATGGAGCTCTTGTAGTAATCATCTCACTGTCACAATATTAACCAGAGTAGGACTCTTGATCTCAGGGACCAACAGTTTTATCAATGCAGCCAGCTCAGACACAGGAACCATAGGATTTCGATTTATAGTTGCCCCAAGTTTGTTTTTTTCATCTTCTTTATCGATAGCATCCAGACCACAACAAACTATATTCGCAATTTGATCTCTTAAATCATCCACATGATGTATATTTGCTGCCGCCACTGAGATTGGAGCCAATTCCTCAGCTACCAGCAGTTGATCTGTTTGAATTCATGTATCAACCCTTAGGGGGCATATTCCTTTATCCTACTTAGCATTATCTGGGCAGGGAATGGAGCCAGAAACAAACGGTCCAACTTTATCCATTGGAAACCCATAATCCCTAGGATTATCCTTTTCCACATCATTAAATACTTCTTGTATTTTAAGACCAATTTCCATTTTATTAGGGATACCCTTCTCTTTACGCTGTAATGTTTCCGGTATAGTGAAATTTCTCAAATATTTGCGCGTTATAAAATTCAGTTTTTTGACATTCTTTTCATTTTCTGTTTTCCTAATTTGGTGCACGTTTCTTTTGCAGATCAAAATCTTTCTTTTGCAGGGCACATCATCTTTGGTCAAATCAATAATCAAGCTCTCCTTATTTATATCAGAGTTATCCCTCTGACTGAGTACAGTCTCATTATTTGTCCATTTCACATGATATATCTCATTACTTATATCGTAATTGGGAGCCCGAATAGAGGGTATTGGATAAAGAAAATCCTGTCCCTTCTCCTCACGACCCTTATTATGCTCAGATGTTATCCCATTAACCTTATCAGATTCAGCCATTATTACGGCCTGTGCACATATCTCAGTTGCTAATAGAAAATTTGTGACGGGAATAAGTCTATCGGTGGTAGTAGAGGGTGGTTTGACCTGCCTCATCCGCTTCACCAAATCATCTAGACCTTCCAGACCGTCAAGTCTGGTATAGATTTCTGTAAGGAGTTTGGTGTGGGATCTAACCTCTGCCCATATGTTATCATATAGGTTAACAAAAGAACTTAAAACCATATTTAATGCAGAAACTGTGGGCTGAGTGAGTCAAATCCTTTCGTCAGCTTCCCTTAAGGTATAGTGCATTGTTGCATCATCAGCATTATCTTTTACTACTTCCGGAAGGAGTCCTCGCTATCTCAGCCAATTTTGTTTCTCTGTATATTCATCAATGAAATTGGTGAGTTCAGCTGGAGATCCCATATATGAGGCATCACATGTCTGCTGGATAACACTATTAGGTTGACTCTGTAGGCGACTCAAATTACTTTCTGCAATTGCCTGATCAGCGCACTCATTGATGCTCAGGTCGTGTATATCATTTTGAGTAGTGTAATTTACTTCCAATTTTTTAGCGACTCCAGCCATCAAGGTATGATCTAATCTGGCTACAGATATTGCTGTTATAGGTGGTTTTATTTCAGTAATTGTAGCAGTTTTTTTACAAAAGAAGTTTGAAATCTTTATACCTGCAATCGGTCCTCCTAACGTATTCTTGCTTTTGGTATAGGGTTTTTCCTAAATGTCCTACTATTGGTGTTTTGAAAAAACTTTCCCCGGATATCGAATTCTCTTGATTCAGGTCAGGGTATAGATCTTTCTTGTCAATTTGTGACTTCCATTTTTTATCTGGTGAGAGTAACTTTAGAGGCAGCTTACTAGAAGCGGACGCATTATGGAAGTTACAACTATTATTATTATTATTTACAGTATTTGTGTCCCTATCCTGTGAGATGTCCGTTTTCTTCTCAGAATCTTGGGACTCCTCTCCGTTAGTAAGTTCCTGGCTATACCCCATTACCTTATCCTTGGGGATAGTTGTACTCTCAATATTCTGTTTAGGCAAAACCCTATCCTTCTGATTTCCCCCAATTGGGGTATCACCTAAGTATGATACTACTGCCTTGCCCGAATTTTGGGCCAGAGTTGCTGCCAATCTATCTTCCTGATTGTTGATAGGGATGACGTTGTTTTCTTTAAAAATGCAGCTATTACCCATAGCCCCGTCCAATCGCTTAAATGCCCTAGTTCCAACATTCATTGAAACATCTACATTTCCCTGGTTGTGTATTTGGGCCACAGCCAGCCCTATAGAATTACTTGGGACCCCAATGTCTGTATTAGGTACCGAAGAAGTTTCCTCTATTAGTCCCTCTTCCTCCCACAATAGAGTTTTTTCTGAGGGCAAGTCAAGTGTTCTATCCTTGATATCTATATCCATTGAGGTGTTAGCCAATTTATTAGAACCATTTGCGTCCTCAGTGGCCAATTGGCTCCTAAGGCCCTTTGGAGCCATAGTGAAGAACATTTTTTAATTTTATAATAGGGTCAACCAGCCACACCTGTATAGAGCCCAAAAGTATTCAAATATAGAGAAATATGCCCCAAATATTTCAGAGAATAATTACAAGGAGATAGGATCACAGCACTTATCAAGTACCTATCAATTGATGAGTTTCCTGAGATTACTACCAGTCCAGGCGGGCAGTGGATTAGCTAAGGTAACTTCCACCTTGTTAAACAGAGAAGAGAAGAGAGAAAGAAGAACAGGAGGAGGTGGGACCTGTTATGTCCTTTTAACTGTTAATAGCAGTTACTTATAACCCAGATAGCAGACCAATAGTAGGGCACAAATTAACTTGCTAGTATACATGCAGCCTAATTAGGGAGGCGAGATTTACTAATTCCAAACCAGTGTATAAACATCTGAAAGAGTCCTAGGAATATATCAGAGATCGGAATACATAGAAAATGAAATAGTCGACCAGTCTTTTACAAAGGGCAATATTCAGGCAATTTATCTAAATTCCACCATGCAACAAAATGTTCTATCCTTCAAGGAAAAAGTACAAGATGTTACCCCAAAACAGGCCCTTTCAGTGTACTTCAATATTCACTCAAGTTACTAGTGGTTATATAATAAAGTGCAGTGTGCAGGCCAAGGTTTCTAGAATGGCACAATATACTGTAAATTGATAGAAAAGTGGGCAGTATTCAACGGGGGATACATTTAAAACCACAGTTAGTTAAAACCCATTTCTCTAATGAGTGGCGTGACGTGGAGTTCATCTCCCATGTGCATGATACTTGATATCTATTGGTAGGTGTCCGTTCATGTTTAAGTTGAAGTGTTGTATTGGTGTGAGCATATCGTTATATCCCAATCTTCTTGTTGCGTAGTGCTCACTCCCATGTTGTCGGGAGATATAGTGCTGATAGGTGGGCGTTGGTGATTCATGAGCATTCTGTCTAGGTGATTACCTAAGTATGTGGTCAAGAGGCAGATCTATTACTGGTGCTGCATGCTAATTGTGCCATGGCATGCTGCACTTTTCATTCACAGTGGGCTGTAATGTAAGTTACCTGGATAATATAAAACCGAGATCCGTAAATTGGTTTCTTTGGTTGACCCTTGTCCAAAACAAAAAGTCAGTCTGACTTCGTGAAGTATTTCTGTTGAGAGAATTTAATATTTTATGGGGAGCCAGCGTTGCTGGGGTTTGGGATGCTCATCCAGGTCTAGATTAATGGGTTGGTATTAACTGGGCCGCAATGCTCTTTGTGATGGTGTTACGTGAGCTAGGTAGGTGTATTGTTACGTGTCTCTTTACCAAGTGGGTCAAATGAGGGAAAACAGCAGGTATGCTATTGATGAACCACCTATTTTCTATTTTCAGCCTTCCTCAAAAGATTGAGTCCGACCAGTGAAGTAATTATGAAAATGTGGAAAATCCTTCAAGTGAAGAGAAAACTGTACATCACCTACCACCCATAATCAAGCAGGGGGAGGAGGGAAGGAGCGATATATAAAAGACCATAGTTGTGATGTTACAGAAGTTTGAAGTTGATTCTGGACCCATTTGGAACATTCAGTTACCACTAGTCCTGATTGCTCTGAGGTCTAAGCCTACTTCTGCAACCAAAATGTCAGCTTTTTAACTCATGACTGGTAGGAAAATTGCCTTGCCTCAACATCTGTTATACTGAGTACATGAACAGACGTTCATTAATGCCTCTACCACTCATCTAAACATGAAGAACCTGCCGAATCACATCCACCAATCATTGCCTGCGCAGAGGCACCTGGAAAAAGCTGCAGTAAGTACTAAGTCTTTCTAAGACCTACCAACATCTACAAAAGGGTACCAGGTAGGCTATAAAGTTTATCTTCATTATTTTCAATGAAACCAGATGAAGGAACGAAAGTTCCTTGACAGCTGGAAAGGATGATATGAGATCATTGACAAGATCTCTCTGTTTGCTTACAAAATAAGATCACGAAAGAAGAACAGGCTGAGGACTGTTGGGTCCACATGAATCACATAAAAGCCTACCACCCTCGAAATGCTCTTGATCAGATTGAGGAATTAGTTCCTCCTCCTGATCAGATGAATTCTGACAAGGCAAAGGAATCGACATAAAGAGGTAATAACAAATGATTAGAGTGAAAGGGTGAATGTTTGTAGAATTATAAAAATTAAAACGAATTATATAATTATTTATGAAACTTTAATATGGTTTCTCCCCCGGAGTCGGGGGCCAACATGTCCTTTAATGGCCTGCCAGCCTGAGGCCAGGTAGGCCTGAGCAAAGTGAGGGCTGTGAGTCGTTAAAGGCAATGTCTGCTGGCCCAGCGGTGGTTAAAGCCATTCACACCCTGGGGGTTTATCCGTGTTGCAAATGGTTTATTTTTTTTCTCAGGAGATTGGCTGCGCAAGTGACGGAAATCTCTCGAGAAAGAAAACACAAAAAAACAAGTTGGCCGCCACCATAGGGAAAAGGGACTAAGTCTAAAGCATGCTGTGGGAATCAATCCTATTCAATAAGAATTGTGGTGCAAAGTGTAAACCTCTGCCGTCCCTTATCTTTGGATGCACAGATTCATGTGTAATGTAGAAGGGGAGGGGCTTGAACGTTGTATATGTTACTGGATAATAATATATCTCCAGCCCAAAAATACCTGCAGGCTGAAAACTACCTGCAGATGCATTAAAGCTGTGCATCGATTGAAAGTAGCAAAAGCAAACAGATTGAAAACCGTTCACGCACACAGGTGAATTTAAAGTTACATACTTAGCTGCATTCAAAGTCACACACATACAAATATAGACTGCAAGTAACGCAATCATTAATAACACTAAGACAATAACAGCATGCACACAATAGATTATTGAAAGAGAAGATGAATATGCATTGCACTTCATCCTGCCAAGCATCTGTCTATTGAAGGTGTAAACAGAAACTTGGTTATGAAACGTATCTGGACGCGATACCCCTCCTAATGCGCAGTCACTTTACATTAGATTTCAATTAGATACATTACCTTTAACTGCACTCAATTTGATTGGCACATGACTTAATACAGACATGTGCCTAGCTTACACAGAGGGTAAGGAAAATATTGCTCAATTTCTTTTTCTATGTCCTTTGTAGAGAGATTTGAGTGCACGTTTCCTAAAACCGGTTTTAAATAAGTTTACAATGTAATGTTTAACTGATGCACTGACTTACCCTGTGCAAATCCACCGACAGCAATATTGTGATTTATGCAGTTTCTAGATATATACATAGAGCATGATCTCTTAGGAAAAAGTGTGTCCCAATGGTCCAATTGCATTTAAAGACTGATGGTGAATGTGTTTTAATAATTATTTAATATGAAAATAGTATTTTATCTTTGAGACTTTCAATGCTGCATGAAGAACGATGTTATGAATTGCCTGGTTTTTTTTCTATTTTGTGTAGATTATTGTATTGGTTTTAACATTGCTTTTATGGATTCAAATCCGAAATATAGCATGATTGATTGAAAGACTCATTTGTAGGGAAAGTCGCACATGCATATTTAGAGAAAGCTGCACCCATATATTTTGGGGATGCATTACGCATGTGGGTTAAAAATAGAATAAACCAGTCTCTGAGAGTATTACTTTGAATTCATACCTACAAGAGACAAGTGCAAGCTGACCATTGTCTACATTGAAACGACTTACGTATAAGCCAATACATTCAGTACCTCACAGGGAGGCAAATAGATTGAATAAGTACTTTAGATGCCAACTATTCCAATAACTTTCCAAGACCCCATACTTGTCTTGAAACAGGAGAAAATCAAATGCTGAAACCACAATTGTCTAATCTTGAACTGCTGTCATTGAGTTAAAACATGTTGTGTGGAATGAAGCAAATGGAGAATAGAAATGTAAAATGCATAGTATCTTTTAGAATACAATGTATTTATATCAAGACCGTTTGAATGAATGCTTGATGAATTGATTATAGCGAGATTCAGAGACTGGTAAAATCATTTTTGCTGATTATTGGCTGTGATATCTAGTATTGTAGTGATCTCTAAGAAAAAGCTGTAGACCAACTTAGTTGAAGTTACATTATTCTGTTGAATAAATTTCAATTTCTGAATACCAAACTGGCTATCCCTTGCCCAGAAGCGTGGGATGGGACTGTAAAAATGGAAATTTGAGACTGGCATGCCACGCCTTTGCAAACCAAAGATTGAAAAACCCAAAATATTCCTACAACATGTGACCTTTGAACCTGCCCTCTGCCACTTGAGAGCAGATGATGCAGCAGGGCACATGACTGCACTATGCTTTTGGCATGGAGCATTCGGAAAGGGGGCTTCTGATTAGTAGACCTTCCTTTCTGAGATGGATTACTAACATTATTTGATTGAAAATTAAAAAAGCTTGGGCTATCTCGCCCTCACCAGACGGAAAAGTTTCACACTGTCAGGAACCCCCATCTGCATATGTACACACTGACACAATGAAAACACTCAAACAGAGAGACACAAAGATAAGTACATAGACTAATACACACATTCACATAAACAAGTGCAGTAAAACTGCAATCCATACATCAGCAAAAGAAGAATGGCACAATAAGAGCGTCAGTAGCACATCCATCCTTCTCACACAGAATAGTTAAGCAATGAGTACAAAAGTGTAAGCTTCCCTCACATAACGAGCAGATGAATGATGGGCGGGGCATTGCAGAGGTCCCTCATATGCAGACCAGGTACATCATGTGTAAAGTCAGTGCAAGCTTCTTTCACATACAGAAAAGGTGTTGAACGCGTAAAAGAAGCTTTGCAAATGTTCCACCCACAGAGCCATTAAGGCCTGGACAGCGCAGGATTCTCGTACAACAGGCCAGGTTTGCAGGGAACCTTCGCAAACAAAGCAGATCCACATGTGCACTTTGTTGCTAACTTCCCTTGTCCGTGTGGCAGAGCATGCTCGTTTTTTCCAAACACCCTGAAGAAGAACATGGGCATTGCCAGAGCTTGTATTTTTACAAAACAGGCACACACGGCATTGGTAGAAGTACATGTAAGCGTCCCTTTCATAGAACCCCAGTACTGAGGGAGAGCATGGGGGTGCAATCTTTCCTCACATGGAAACCAGATACAACACAGATAGGAGCAGTGTCAGCTCTCCCAATAACATAGGAAAAAAACCTGATTAGTAGTGCAAGCTGCCATCACATAAGTGAGGTAGCAGTGCGAACTTCACTCAAACAAAGGCATAATGCGCACGCAGGGGCTGTGTAAGTTTCCTCACATACACTACAGATGCAGAACAGAAAGGGCAGTGGCACCTTCTCTCACCGCTGCATCATAATTACCACATTGGCAATGACAGCGTACCCTTTTTGACATGTTACATCTAAGGAGGAGGCATGAGCATGATAGCTTTCCTCACAGCAAACTCTGTAGACTGCACACTGGGCCTTATTTTAAGTCAGCCAGCCTAGTAAAAAAGTGCTGGTATTCATGGATACCGGCACATTACTGGACCGGCCGACTATGGGTTTGCAGGTGGGGCACCTCGGTTACTTCCAGCTAAAAGCTGGAGTTAAGGCAGTCACCGTACCGGCATAAAAAGACATCATTACTGGCACTGGTATTGCCGGGGCAGGTAATGACGGCAAATCCAGGACTCCATGAATGGGGTTTTACACCGTCGCTCCGGCACCCGTAATCCAGCGGCATTATGCCGGAAATGGTAACTACATTTGCTGGTATTCTGGCGGCTGTACCACCAGGATACCATCAATGTTAGAACGAGGTCCACTGGGCGTTCACTCCCTTACATATCCCACGTTTCAAAGTTCAGAAGCAAATTTCACCCCAATAAACAGCTCTTGCAAAAGAGAAGTAGATGGAGTGGATTTTATTTCCAACTACATATTCAGAATGCTTTTTTCTGTAAGGAGGAGGTTGGGTAGGATTATCACATTTCAAAGAAACTGTTGGTAATTAATTTCTGATTAACGAGCGTGCATTTGTAACTTAACTTTTTTTTATTTTTAAATGAGGGATTACCTATTGACTTCTACACAGGAGCCCCCCCCCCTCCCCTCGCTGCTTACAACCTACAGAAAGCTGCACTAACACCCTTTCACTTCTTCGTTACTTGAGGATTTTCGTTTTTAATAATGAATTGCATTTTTTGCTATTTTACAAAAATGTCAATTCGGTCATCTCAAATGTTGGAGTAAAAATAAAAAGGCATGGGCCCTCATTACAACCTTGGCGGAGAACCATGGTGCTATTAGCACCATGGTCCATGCCGCTAAGGTTGCAATTCCGCCATGGTGGTTGGCGGACTTACCGCCCCATTCCTACCTTGGCGGGGCGGTAAGTCCCCAATCCCCATTTACCCTTCCCCATTCCCATTTTTGCCCCATAGGGCATAATGGGAGTGGGGAAGGCGTTAATTACGCCACCGTAAATTACGGTGGCGTAATTAACTCCATGGTCCCTTAGCGCCATGGATTTTAACACCTGCTAAAAGCAGGTTTTAAATCCGCCATGGCGCTAAGGGACCTCGTACTCAGGCGGTAAGGGTCGTCGCTGTTTACGCTGCCGTAAACCCCTTACCGCCTGGGTCGTAATGAGGCCCATGGACTAGGAGGGGGCTGAGGCCGGAGGAGAGGTACGGAAACCTATGCCTACAACGTTTTAAAAACACTGACGATTATTGAAATGACAGAATGCCACATCCAAAATAAATCCTTACTTGCCCTTAATAATGCATGGATGGGGCCGTGTTATACAATGAAAAGACCTTTAATAAGTAAACATCTTTTTACAATGAAACACAAATGGCAGGCACTCTAGCTTTAAAGCCATATTGATGGCCTGGTGCTATGCACCCACATTGTTTTCTGCTCAAAAATAGAGGCAAGGGTGAGTCCTCGTCTCATATCTGGGACATTGTTACCGTATACTAGTAAATGAATTAGGGGAATGCGGTGACCATGCTTTTATGGCGGCACACCCGAGCTATCCCATGTCATGCGTTAATAGCTCACCAAATTCTGTTTTTTCTCTGCATTCTGCAATTGTAATCTTGTATTTAGTGGGATTATTGCAAGTGCCGTAATGGATGAGTTACACACGCAAGGCATGGAACAAATGGTGAGCTCTGACTATTGCTGCAAGGACCGTAAAAATACATAGCCACGCAAAGCTCTTTTGGGGACTACATTGACAAGGAAGATTACCGCTGCTAATAGCGTAGGGAGTCTTGATTCTATTAAAGACAAGGAGGCGAGCATTATGCTTCATCTTCCATTTCATTCCTGTCTCCAGCAGTTTCAACAACAAACAACATTTTGTAACTTACCATATGGGAAAACTTGTTTTTTTTAACAAAAAACTACATTTCCCCTCACTCCAGGCTAACTGTAGTCCCAATGTCCTGACCACATAATCATAGTCCTTACACTTCCTGTTCTCCTTCTCTTCTTTAATGCTCTAACTGTACCACAACTGAGACTGATCTCTGAACTAGTCCAAACAGCGTTTTTCTTTTCTCCACTGCACTGTCCTGCGCATTCTGGCGGCCTCTCGCTCGAACCGCTTTGTGTTTCTCAATAAACTGGCTCAGCTGTTCTTTTGGTCATCTCCTAATTTAAGAACATAGAGAGCATGTTATGGAGGTGAATACACACCCTATTCTGGGAGAAATCCATCATGAATGCATCAGTATACATTAATATCAACTCTCCCCTGTATCTAGGGTGGGAAAGTAATGCTTGCTTCCTTGTCTTTAATAGAATCAAGACTCCCTGCGCTATTAGCAGGGGTAATCTTCATTCTATGTCAAGATGGAGGTGAGCATTATGCTTGTTCAAAGCTTTGTCATTACTGTCGCTGCCAATGATTGTACCGGTTAAAGTAGAATGTTCTAAAGGTGGTATCGCTGACCCAGTCGGCAGCACGCAGTATATCTTGCAACGTCGTGCCCTGCACCAGCGCTTTAGATTCCATCACGCCTCTCACAGAATGCGCTCCAAACATAACCATATCTATTCCTGCTTCTTGCATCACTTCTCTCACCCATCTCGCTATGGTGGCTGTTGCTACTGCTTTGTGTGGTTTTCTACGCGCTATGAGCAATTGTGTCATCCCCGATAGTCTCAACTCTTCAGTCCTATGCTCTTATTCTTTTATGCATGCTTCCACACACCACTTGGGGTGCGCCTGCAGGTAAGGATAGGCTATCATCATGGAATCTGTCTTCGTTCTCCAGACCATAGTGGAGGTCACTCCTTCAGGTCCATACGCCTTCCTATTTACATCTAGCGCTCTGACGGCTGCTACTCTCCTAAATGAAACCAGACACAAAAGCATTGCCAGTTTCCATGACAGTTGCTTCAGAGAAAGGTGCATGTTCCCTGGCCAGCTGGCCAGTAGTCTTAGGACTACCAACACGTCCCATAAGGTGTGGTACTTCGGTCCCGGCGGTTTCCTAAACTTTATTCCTCTAAGCAGCCGCCCCACAGCTGGGTTCTCACCTATGGCCATTCCCTCAATGGGCATGTGTCCCGCTGATATTGCAGACCTGTATACTCCAATCGTCCTGTATGCCTTCCCATCTTGGAGCAATTCTCGCTAAGAAGTTCAATATCTCTACTAGAGGGGCTGAAACGGGATGAAGACTTCTCCCTTTGCACCACAGCGACCACCTGCTCCCAAGCTGCGTCGTAGCTCCATCTAGTTGACGGTGCCCACGACTCTGTGATGAGGTGAGCAGCTTGTGTCAAAATTCCTGGGAGATTCCAGCGTCTCCTGCTATCATGTACGCCATCAGAGGAAAGAGTCCCTCTCACGCTCAGAGGATGATATGACCCAACTGGGTCCTTGAGAAGGTTGTTTCCTGGAGGTAGCACTCTCGGGTAGTCGGTCACTAGCTCCATCATTGTCGGGCACCATCCCTGTGCTTTCCATATTGCGGCCACTACTATCATCTTCACTCTCTCCCTGCGAACTTTCGCCAGTACTCTGTTAATAATTATAAATGGTGGAAAAGCGTAGTGCGTGTCCCCCTCCATTCTTGGAGGAAGGCGCCTACTTCTGCTGCTGTCGGGTCCAGCCTCCCGCTGAAGTATCTGCTCTTTTGCGCGTTCAGTCTGGACGCAAACAAATCTGTGTGAACTGGTCCCCATAATGCTTCTATTTGGCGGAAGACAGTCGCGGGAATCTGCTAGATGCCTGGAAGTCCAGTCTACTACTACATTGAGCGAACCCGGGAGATATTCCGCTACTACTGAGTTCCCCCGACTCTAGGCAGAAGTGCCAGAAATCCTTGGCTAGTTCCGCTAGTAATCTGGACTTTGTCCCTCCTAAATGATTGATTATATCTGACTGCTGATATGTTGTCCATCTTCAGCAGGATACATTAATTCACTCTGCCTTTCGTAAACGCCTTGATGGCGAACAAGCCGGCTAACAACTCTATGCAGTTGATATGCATTTTGAGCTCCTCCAAGCTCCATTTGTCCCCGTCTCTAACTCTCTGCAGCGGGCTCCCCAGCCTGCTCTGCTGGCATCTGATTCTATCACTAGGTCGGGGCAATCCCTGAATATGGTCTTCCCGTTCCAAGCGTCCATATTCTGTAGCCACCATTCTAATTCTGTCTTGGATTCTGCGTCTAGGGGTATGGCTTGGTGGTACTTCAGACCTTGCTGCAGGTGCTTTATTTTCAGTCGTTGAAAGGCTCGACAATGGAGTGGCCCTGGAAATATCGCCTGAATCAACACTGCTGATAGACCCACTACTCTTGCTACTGTTCGTGGTGAAACTACGCTTTTGCTGTTTCCCTCTTTATGTCTCTTATCTTTCTGGGTGGAAGCTCCAGCGTAGCTGTCCTGGTGTCTATGATGAACCCCAGTAATTCTATCCTCTGTGTTGGTATTGCCTCTGATTTTTCTTGATTCACCAGAAATCCTAGAGACGTTAGTAGGTCTTTCACCCAGCCTGTCTGGTATTGGAGTGTCTCCTTGCTGTCCACCATCAGCAGGATGTCGCCCAGGTATATTATCATTCTTATTCCCATTTCTCTTATTGCCACTGCTATCAGCTTCATGAGTTTCGTGAAGGACCGTGGCGCTGAGGGTAGTCCAAACAGCATTGTTGCAAATTGCCCAGTCGAACGCCAGAAAGGGACGATACTTCTCTTGGACTGGTATCGTAAGATATGCGTCTTTCAGATCGATTCTCGTGAGCCAATCGCTCTGTCTGAGAATGTGTCTGAGCTGGTGAATCTCTTCCATCTGGAAATGATGGTATGTCACCCAGATGTTAATTTCCTTTAAGTTGATTACGGGTCTCACTTTGTCTTTCCTGTGAGCCAGGAATGTGTTGCTTACAAATCTTGGGGTTGAGGTACATGGATCTATCGCCTTTTTTCATGCTGGGCTCTGCAGTTTTGCGTGCAAGTTCTCTTTCTCTACCTGCACTGTGTATGCTAGGGAGTTGGGACTGGATGGGTATGTGCATAAATTCTAGTTGTAGTCCTTTGATTGTCTGTAATACTCAGACGTCACTGGAAAGCATGCGCCAGTTCTCCCAGAAACGTAATGTTCTCCCCCTCACTGGCGGATAGGGGGCATGTATCACCTGTGGGGAAGTTTTGTCCTCTTCCCTGCCCTCTGCCTCGTCTACCTCTCAGGAAGTGTCCTCTTTGGAGAAAGAAGGCATCTTGTGGTTTGTTCTCCCAATAATGGGCCTTGCTGGTCTGAGGCCTTCTTGTGGCTTGGTAACGACCGATCGCTGGGCCTTGATACCGACCGGTCCCGGCAAAAACTCTTCCCGGGAATGTTTTCTTTATTGACACCTGGGCTTTCTCCAGGGAGGTATAAGTGCCAATGAACCCTCCCATTTCCTTCCCAAAGGTCTCTCCAAATAGCCGTCCTGGGCCGCTTAACCTGCCTCTTAAGATGCCAGATCCCCTAATTTGGGGTCTATTTTGAGTAGTAGGCATCTTCTGTGCTCTGATGATAATGTGCAATTAACGTTGCCTAGGAGGCATACTGCCCTTTGCTCCCAGTTAGCAAGGACTTCTGGGTCCACCTCTTGTTCTGTGTCTCGTGCTCGTTCTGCCAGTTCCATAATCTTTGCTAGTGAGAGTGAGATATCGAGTACCTTCTCCTGGCAGCTCTTCCAGGACCTGTCTGTTCCTTTTCTGGGACCTCTTGAGGTCTTTGACTCTGAGTCGTGCCCTTCATTCCCCATATTTTCTTCCCCTGGGTAGAGGGTCGTGAGTCTCGGCACTTCCAACTTGTTCAAAAATGCGTCTTGCAGTTTTATGAATGCGTTGGTAGCCTCCGGTGCCTCCTGTCCTGCCCCTTTTGGTTGACTTGGGGGTCAGAAGAGTTGTATCTCTTCTGGGTCTTCTTACACCCCTGTGGGCCCTCTGGAGTGGCCCTTGTGGACGTTCTTTCTTTGACTTTGGTGATTCTCTTCTCCTGGCTCCGGTACGTCTCAATGGTTTCCAGTCTTTCTTTTAGGGGTCTCACCCCTTGAGCCACTGCCTCTACAAGTGAGTTTCCCCAACACCTCCTTCAAGCTATAGGCTAGGTCCTCAGAACAGGTGGCCTCCTGTTCCTCATCGCTCCATTCAAACTCAGCCATTCTACTCTGCTATATTTGTGCCTTTGGTACCAGTGTCAGGTGTAGTGACACTCACTGTATGTCTACTATGTGGCTGCACCAAACTGCTCTGCTGTACAGGCTTCAGTAATTGTTCTTTGAGCTCAGGCTTCGGTAGATGCTCTTTGAGCTTATTGCCTTACAGTGTGTTGCCAGCTGTGTGCTTTGGAAGTGGTCCTCGCACTTCTGTACTTTGTCGGGGCTCTGGATGCTTCCCAAGTATATGCAACCTCTCCTTGCTTGTCTGGGTCTAATTGCTATCTCTGTGATAGCAGCTGTGTTGGTTCCGAGCGAAGCGTATTAATGTTATACACTGGTTCGTTCTCGCATTGCGGGCGGAGGCTCCTCCTTCCCAAAGGTGGGGGCGCCTCCTCCCGCCAATGTGTGTTCCGTTTCCCCTGTGCTGTTACAGCTCGTCAAGCCGGCTCACGCAGTTCAGCCCCGCCCTCCCAATGGTGGCGGCTGCTCCTGCTCAACTGGCAGAGACAAAAAGACGAGCCCTTGATGTGCCGTGAATGCGGCGCAGGGCCGCTGCTCTGATTCAATATATTTAAGAGTAATATTACCCAAATCTACATTGCATGCACCTATTTATATATACACAACTGAACGCAGATGCTTTCTGGTAATCACTGCACGCTCTCCTAACTTTACGCAGCTGTATTTAGACTTATCGGTACGCAGCTAAGAAAAGTGCCACTTATCTGCTTAGAGAGAGAACAGGAAGTGGAAGGACTATGATCACGTGGTCAGGACATTGGGACTACAGTTAGTCTGGAGTTAAGGGAAATGTAGTTTTTTGTTAAAAAAAGAAATTAAAAAAACAAGTTTTCCCACATGGGAAGTTACTAAATGTTGTTGGTTGTTGAAACAGCTGGAGACATGAATAAAATGGAAGATGAAGTATAATGCTCGCCTGCGACTTGACATAGAATCTTAACTAACTGTGCGCCTGGAAGAGGCTTGGTGGGGCTCACATGGACTCATTCCTCATAAATTGAAGCAACAGCCGACATGCGATGCAGCTTTGCCCAGGTGCGAGAGACCACTGGTCTCATTGAGTGAGTCCTCCTTGATTTATTTATTGGTTCCCATCGTTGATAAGCCTAAAGAAAAGCAACTACACCTCTCCACTCTCTCCATGGGTTAGTGCTAGGTGGCAACCACGCTGCACATGTGCAGTTTTTCCCCTGAGATGACTGCATGGTGACGCAATGATAGAAGAGCATCCACTTGTGACATTGAGCTCTGACATAGCTATGCTTATGCAACCCTCCCTGGCACAGCATTGGAATGGCAATAAGGAATCTGAAAGAGCACCTTTGAGAGCAGGTTCAAATACCATCTCTGCCAAGGCCTTTTTGGAATTGGCCTTGTATTCTGGGGGTTTTGGTAGAGAGTTAGCAATACAATAAACAGGTCCTTAACAGACTTCATCATTAAAATGTCCAACAAATCTCATGATTCCAAAGGCCGAAAGGAGCTGTCAAGCAAGGGCCAACTGTTCCCATTCTAACGTATTCACCATGTTTCAAACCCCCTCGTGATCCATCGCCATTTTTATTTTACTTTTTAAAATTGTATTTGCTTTTGTAAAGTCAAAGCGTAATCCGCAAACTGTAGAAATGGGAACAGACACGCGCCATGCTATAATCTTGTAATAGGCAATACAGTACACTGGTCTGATAAAGCCAGAGGAAGCATGGGAGATCATCAACCCATCTCCATGTACAGTATGTCACGTGTTTTATTCTGTTGCTGATGTGCATTTGCGGCTGCCATGGTCGAGCTGTGATTGTCTAGCCTTGTGTCTTTAGCTCGTCCAGGGACTGGTGTATCACCACTGGTTAGGCAGACTTCTTTTTTAAATGTACGCTGCCACTTTTTCCAGTGAGTCCTCTAGCGTGCAAAACCTACCAATAGAACATGATCAAGCATCAAGACGAGCAAGTGTTGAATAGCTTGATTGTGCGTCATAGGTCAAATTGTAAGCCCAGTTCTTAGGACATTCCCTGAGTTTGCTGCAGAGAAATCTGGACGTTGGTGTTAGCAAACCATCATAGATCTCCTCTCAGTCTCCCCCACCTTTTTGAAGCTTCAAATTGCAGGGCCTCTGCGGTGTCTCCTTGAGTGTATCTCTCTCTCCCTTGTGTCCCACCACTTCAGCTCGGCTGTTAAACCTCCTGCTTATAGTGCTATTGCACGTCCCACTGCTTTTTCCTTTTGGTGGCGTTCCTGGCTTTATATAGGCATGGCTGCCTACTGTTCATTCTTTTCTGCACTCTCTAATACTTTCCGAGAAAACCATTAATATATAGGTCTGTAAGCACATTTATAAATCACGGTAGCCTCACCATAACGTGCAGTTCTGTGTGGGTTCTATGCAGTTTTGCGTGGGCCTCCTATCTCTGTTTGCAGGCGCCTTTATGCCCCGTGCTGTCTGTCTGCAACATCTAGCACCTGTTTGGTATCCTGGTCTTTTGAGGCTGTTTATATGGCACGCTCCAATGTCTTCACAGTCCTGAGTCTGTTTCTCAGACTATCTGAAAAGAGGCGAGGCGGAGCCTTCCCGGTATTTATGTGCATTATCATGGTTTTACTGTATCCCAATGTGCTTTTGGGGAGGCTTGGAAGTGCCAGCGTCACGAAATAAACCCTCCCCAGTATAAACTCTCCTCCAGAGAGTTTAATCAAGTCCCCTGCAACATGAATTCTCCCCCTCTCTACGTGCTGCAAAGGCGCGTGCTTCAGGATTCCATTCAATCCCTTGAAACTTTTTTTGTTACATGAGACATCTCAGCCAAAATTGGCTCCTATTCTTCCCACATGTAGGCAGTCATAACGCCACCTAGTGTTCTGTACGGGGGTCAGAGAAAAACCATAAAGAGAGCACAGTTTGTGTTTTTTCAGAAAATGCCAATAAAATGATGTACAAAGAAGCCTGTGGTTTTTTCCTTGTAACTTCTGAATTCGCAGGTTTTCCAGGATATCAAGAACAGGTTGATTGGAAACACAAAACACATATTTTGATAAGGTTACCTGTCAGTTTTGTGAGAGTTAGGCAATTTTTCCCTTTTTTTTCCAGTAGGACATGCGTGGATGGAATGGAAGAGGAGGGTAGGAAAGCTGAATGGGAACACAGACAGGCATACATTTCTGAAAAGTAGACAAAATTCCAAGTTTAGGGAGGGGTCATCTGCACAGGTCAGGCAACAACTATGTAGGTAGAATTCCCATAGTTTTGGAGAAATTGGAAAAATGACAGAAAAAAGTATGTCTTGGACATGTTTGGACCTGTAAGGTAATGGCTTCTTGAATATTCTATCAAGGACCACATCAACTCTCTGGCTCCTGCCCTGGCTGATTTCTGCAATCACTCCTTTGCCACAGGAGTCTTCCCATCCCCCCTGAAGCACTCCCTTGTGCACCCTCTTCTTATGAAACCCTCTGCTGACCCCTCCTGCCCGGCTAACTATCTCCATCACTCCCTTCCTGGGCAAGCTTCTGGAGAAACTGGCCATCTCCCATCTTAATCACCAAACCGAATCTGTTGGTTGTCTTCATGACCATCAGTTTGGCTTCAGGGCTGCCAGAAGCACGGAAACTGCTCGCCTGAACATCCGTGAAGACCTGTTCCTCAATCTTGACTGCAACACCCCATGTGTCCTCATCTTGCTTGATCTCTCTTCTGCCTTTGACAATGTCAACCATGCCATCCAGCTCAATCGGCTCCATGATAACCTGGGTATCACTGGCCAGGCTCTGGCGTGGCTGACTTCTTTCCTCTCCAACCGACCCTCCCAGGTCCAACTTGGGTCCTTCCTCTCCAATATCTTTTTCTCTACCTGTGGTGTCCCCCAGGGATCTAACCTCTCTCCTTGGCTGTTCAACAAATACCTGGCACTCCTTGCCCACCGCATTGCCGCTCTCTGTCCCAATTTTCAGTGCTATGAGGATGATACCCAGCTCATTTTCAGGCTACCCTCGGCCTCCTTCTCTCCTTCCCTCATCTCTGACTGTCTGTCTGCTATCCAGGAGTGGTGCGCCGCCAATGACCTCTGCCTTAATGCCAGTAAGACTGAGATTCTACTCATCAGCACACCCACTCCCTCCTTCCCTGAAGCTCTCTGGCCGGCCTCTCTTGGCCCTCTTCCTGCTCCCACCTGCAAGGCTAAAAACCTCAGGGTCATCTTCGACTCCACACTCTCCTTCTCTCCTCACATCTCTGATGTCTCTAAGAAGTAACACTACCAGCTGCACCTCCTCAGAGGTATTCTTCCTTTCCTCTCCTTCCCCCAGAAGCTCACCGTCTCCAGAGCCCTGGTTCTCTCTAGGCTGGACTATTGCAGCAGTCTCTATCTTAATCTGCCTGCCTCTACTCTCTGCCCTCTGCAACATTTCCAAAACAGGACTGCGAGACTTGTCCTTGGCCTCAAGCCCAAGGATCATATCTCTCCAGGACTGAAATCTCTGCACTGGCTCCCAGTGGCTGCAAGGATTAAGTTCAAAACCCTCTGCATTGTCCACAAGGCCTTCTGGGACCTGTGGCCGCAATACCTTCAACCCTCTCTTCCCAAATACCTTCCTTCTCAGGCTCTATGCTCATCTGCCTTCAACTCCCTCAGGGTTAGTCGCTTCTCCAAGCAACGAGTTGGTGGTCGATCTCTCTCTTCAGCAGGGACCTCCCTCTGGAACAGCCTTCCTGCCTCCCTGAAACTTGAGGAGAACCATCTCCAGTTCCGGAAGCACCTCAAATCCTTCCTCTTTGCTTCTGCTTTCTCTGCTTCTATCCCCTGCTGAAATTCCTGGCTGAAACTGCACTGGTTACCTGGCCACCCTTTCTGATCTTGGGGCCAGGCCCTGCTTTTGCACACCTGCCCTGCCCCCTGGCAATCCCTGCAACTGGGGACTGTTTTCTGTATCCCTACAGTCCCCCTAACAGAACTTATTACTGCTCTTACCCTGCACTTGCCACCATCTGGTCGCTTTTATTTATCTTATTTATTCTTCTATCGCATGCAATGCACTGCACTTCCCCCTCTCCGTTCCCCCAGGCACTTTCCGTTTCTCCCTACCCATGCACTTACGCAATCTGAATGACACCTGTCCTAGTAGGATTGTTGTCTGTCTTCCCATTATTTCCCCTCCCTTGCCTTGTCGTGCCTTGAAATACTTGTGTATAGGCACGTTATAAATGCCATATCATATCATATTATATTGAGAAAAGCAATGCACCGCTACAGTCCCCCGACTCTTCTAATGTTTCACAAAACAAGCGATACCAGAAGCCAAAAACGGAGCCATCGAACACAGGAATCTAATGCTGACGGCCTAAACAGACGTACTTAACATGTGAAAATAAGGAAAACAAATGTGGCGAGGAATGGCAAGCATACATTTTTTGAAACAACACTGGCAGACCTTTTGAAGGATAGGTGACTGTGCAGGTTACAAAAGGGTACCGTGCCTAAAGCAGCGGCTAAATGTAGATTACACTTGGGAAATTAAAGGGTTCAGTAACAAAGTGCAGTAGCAAATGTATGAAAATGTTATCAAAACCAAGAGAAAACAACAAATGTCCTGCCTTCCCAAATTCCCACAGGTGTCCCAATGAAAACGGTACCTCACATGTATGGGTGCACCTACCTGGGCGCAAGGGGAGAAGGCTAAACCACTGGTACATCAAATGCACTCGGGAAGACTGTATTTGGCTTTGTGGGCAACCCACAGATTTGGGCTTGGGGTGTTGCAGCCACCAAGGAAAACAGGGAACCCCATGCATTTCTGAAAAGAAGACACCTGTGGGAATCCAAAAAGGTCTGACTTGTGCTAATCACTCTATAATTTATTACCCACAAGGCGTGGCAAAGTCAAAAACGTAGGGAAAAAACAATATTTTCAGACATTTACCACCAGGAAACCACAGACACACGCAGCCAACAACACATGTCCTACCTTCCCACATCCCCATAGGTGTCCCAACAAAAATGGTATCTCACACGTGTTGGTGCACCTACCTGGGCGGAAAAGAAAAAATGTTGACCGTCCACAAGTCCAATGGGAGTCCCAGGAAACCCCGACAGGGTCCCCAGCCCTACCCGGAGTGAAAAGCTCTAACGCAGCACAGCTAGAGCTCCACGACAGTCAGAGATGATTTCCCGGCCATGGGCACCTATCTCCCATGTGGATTGATCGTCCCCAAGTCCAGCGCTGGTTCCAAGGAGCCGCGGCAGGGTCCCCATGCCTTCCTGTAGGGAAATTCTGTAATGCAGCCCAGTCAGAGCTCCAGGATGGTCAGGGGTGATGTACCTGGCTTTGGGCAGCTGTCTCCCACATTGACCATCCCCAAGTGCAGCGTCATTCCCAGGGAGCTGTGATTTGGTATCACAGCCCAGCCAGAGCTCCAGGATGGTCGGGGTAGATGTCACCGGTGTTGGGTGCCTGTCTCCCATTTGGCTGGACCGCAATGTCATAGCAAACTGAGGAATGACTAGACTGGCTGCACCACAATGCCTCTCTAGCTATTAATACCACATATCATGCCTGCTTAGCCTGGACATGGACAACCATTTTGATTTATCACACAATCCCAAACCCCCCTGACACATCCCCTCTCCTGGGCTTCAGCACTCGGCCCCCTGAAATTTAGGGCTACGTTGACTCAACCTAGCTGACCTTCAGAGCAGCTGCCGGACAGAACAGGACACAGATGTTAAACGGCACCTGGGTTTCGCTGTTAACAAGAACCCAGCAATTACTAACATAAAGCATTTCACTGTTAGTACCTGCATTTAAATGGCACATTTTTTAGGCAATTTAAATTGTGATGTGGGTTTAGTACCTGCATGCCAGGGGAGTGATTGGAGGTGTAGAGAGGGAACAGGAGACCACTCATTCTCACAGCAGTCCATAAGTGGGTGCTTTTAGACTTAAAAGAGAGAGTTAACTGTGTGTAGTTTTGAAGCTGCACTAGAATAGTTTCATTAAAATGTGTAAAGAAGTTATATGCCCCCGCACAAATAAGTTTGCCCCTCCCTCACTGCCCGTGAAGTTAGCAAATCTCAACATTTGAAGGATTAGCCCCCCTGAAATGTAGGTTTTGTTGCGCCCCTGACACAAGCACACACATCATTCACCATATATACACACGCACACCCAGCCATCCATACCTTTAAGTGTGCACCCTTTCACCATACAGGCACACCCAAACAGCCACCCATACATTTATGTGTGCACCCTTTCACCATACAGGCACACCCAAGAAGCCACCCGTACATTTAAGTGTGCACCCTTTCACCATACAGGCACACCCAAGCAGCCACCCATACGTTTGTGTGTGCACCCTTTCACCATACACTCACACAGGCAGCCATTTATACATTTAAGTGTGCACCCTTTCATCATGCAGGCAGCCACCCATACATTTAAGTGTGCACCCTTTCACGGTACATGCACACACGCACACCCAGCCACCCATACATTTGTTTGCACCCTTTCACCACACATTCACACACGCACACGTCATAGGGTTGAGGGGAGCCCTATAACTTCAAAAAGAAATTGTTTCTTTTTTAAGTCACTCTGACTTCATAAAGAAATTATTTCTGTTAAGGACCGAATCATAACCGAAACAATGTCTTAATGAAGGCAGAGTGACTTCAAAAATACACTATTTATTTTTGAAGTCATATGGCTCCCACCACCCCATGACATGGAGGCCTCCAACCTGGGGTCTTCCATGTCATGGGGTGGGGGGAGCGAGAGTGAATTCAAAAAGAAACATTCTTAAAAAAAATGTGAAAAAATATTTGTTTTCATTTTTTTTTTCCTCCAAGTGGGGTCCCTCCCAGGGCATGTGCTAGTGGGCCCTCCAATCCCCAACACGGGGGTGCAGGGGCCCACGTTATGTAAATGATGGGAAGACGAACCGTTGTCAGCAACCCAGACAAGAAGTAAAACAAATGTTGCAACGTGGCAATGGTGGTGTTAATACCAGATATATTTCGGACATAGTCACTTCACATCACCTTGGAGAGGTTTGGCAGAGGCAGCTGGCCTAGGTTGCAGAAGGTGATTCGTCTGGTTAAGTTTCGTGGAGACATTTTATCTACAAGGCAACTCTGTAGGTAAAGATCGAAAACAAAGAATATCACTATACCCTGTTAGGAGGCAGGAAGACAGCTGTGGGTTCATGTTGGGGTTGTGCAACAGGATTCTAGCATTGTGCAAGCTGTAAGGGATCTTTAGCACTAACTTGTTTAGTGCGGTGGTAACGTCATCCTTTAGGTTTGTGCATAGGAATTGTAAAGCACAAGGTGTTGTGGACACAGTGTTCAGAAACTTTAGATTGACAGAGGAGGTTGTCCAGTGGCGGTGCGTTGAAGGTGCATGCGCAAGATTGATGGGTGTGCCTGAGGAGGTGGAGAATTGTGGAAGGGCGGTGCACGTAGCACACCTGACAGGCTGTTTTGTGGCCAGAGAGGCTTGAGAAAAGTTGAAAAAATTGCCATTTTATTGTGCTTTTCTTTTCCAACAGCAGAGTGTCGAAAACCTTGACTTGAGGTCATGTAAGAATAAGCACAATCTACCAAGGGAGGAGCGGGGGTGACACGCCCCTACATCACTTGTGTAAGACCCTTCTGCCCTATAAAGACAAGTTTTGTAAATATAGTACGGAATGGACGAAAAGCACAGAGGGTAAATTGGCTAAGCCATGGCCACAATGCAGAAATTTCTCCAAAGATGTTCAGCAACCACTATTGACACTTACTGGACAGGTGGGGCAACCTCAATATATACCATGGAAGCACATAGACAAAGAAAACTTGAGGTATAGGCTACCCTCGCTAACTGCGGGTGCGAGGAAGTGGATATATGAAATGGAAAGAATGACAGTAGGACGGAAATTAGCAGTGGCGGACGCACAGGGGCTACTAGTGGCAATTCCGGGGAGGCCATTGATGACGTATGGAAAATGGTGGGGTACCCAGGAGTAACCACGCAGGCTATGGCACACAATGGTTCGCCATTTGCAAATTGCAGAGCAGCCGTATGACAAGCTCTAAGGACACAATACCAAGACACATCAGACATTGGTGCGATTATGGCATGTAAAATAGGGGCGGACAAAGATCCCTTACACTACATTCAGACACTTCAAGAGCTTTAGCACATTGAAACGTGAGAACTGTGGGATAAAACACTACCATTATTCTACCACATATTGTGCTAAGGGTTATCAGAACCGGTACAGAAGCAGCTTAAGAAATTAGTAGGCATGAAGGCAAAACCGTGGCCAGAAATACAGCTCACAATAGTACACAATTGTAGGTTACTGCAAGAAAACACCAGGAAAAAGCATGAGGGAGCAAAGTTAGTGCAGAGGAAGTTGTTTAAATACACCATGGAAGGGGCAGTACTGACAAGCATGGGGGGAAGGGGAACTACAGCCGCAGAACGCACCACCATCTGTGAGGGCAGGATTCATGGGACAGGGAAAGGTACAGCATGAGTTCCGAGGGAGAGGGTGGCCACCTAGAGGACACAGATACGAGCCACAGATACATCACAACCAAGGGGGATTTCCAGGGGGTTTAGAGGATACAGGCAGCAGGTGCAGCAGGGCCCAGGGAGATTTTCTGGGGGTTTCCAAGGGCAGGGCAGGGAGCCACCACAGTGCAGACAGATAGGGCAACATGTCATTCACAGACAAGGGATAGAGTGCTCTACACCAGGGATACACCTTCTCAATGTAAGGGAAACCATTCAAGCTTATTGTGGACAAACGGTACAGAGGGGGTGGCCAGTGGGTGAGGAGCTGTTCCAATATGGGATTGAGATTGCCATAGCATGGCTCCAAGGGATCAAAGGGAAGATGTGGCATATTCCAAATGAGCACTTGTTCAGACCAGAGATAGCATTAGATGAAGAGGAAGGAACGATAATGCCAATAGAATTGGAGGCAGTAATCGTGGGAGACGAGTGTATAGAAGTGCATGGGATAGATGACACAGGGCAACCATGGCGAGCAATGATCACCATAGCTGAAGGATACAGGTTGACCACAGTGACAGACAAATAATTATTCAAGGACAACAGATCAGACCATGTGATGGTTTTCAAAATGAGCGTCACATAATGGGTGAGGATACATCACAGAGAGGTGCCACAGAGAATGGCAATGGCACTGAAGGCACCGCCGACCTTTCTCCAGAAGGCCAGGGTACCCAGCTATTATGGACCACTATTGCCTATGATCTGGGCTTCTGAAGGGGGTGGGAGCAGTGAAGATCAAGCTGAAGCCAGGAGCGATTTTACCGCAAATAAAACAGTACCCACTCTCAAGGGAGGCAGACAAAGGTATCTATGAAACCATTGCAGTCAAAAAGGTGACAGGGGGGTCATGGCAGTTTATACAGGACTTGCGCCCTCTTAATCATAATGTAGAAGCAGAATATCCTTTGGTTCAGAATCCAGCGACAATTTTGTGCAGCATCCCAACAGAGGCTGCCTGTTTCACGGTCATAGATTTGAAGAATGCTTTCTTCTCTATACCACTACACCTAGGCCCTCATTACAACTCAGACGTTAAGGGTTTAACGGCGCCGTCGGCGCAGTTAACCCTTAACGCCTGATTACAAGTGTCCCTTTGCGGGCTTGGTGTTTAACGCCTGCTTTTAGCAGGCGTTAAAAATCCAACCCGCAAAGGGACTTTGGAGCTAATTACGGCACCGTAATTTACGGTGCCGTAATTAGCGCCTTCCCCATTCCAATTATACCCTATGGGGGCAAAAATGGGAATGGGGAAGGGCAAATGGTGAATGGGGAATTACCGCCCCACTCACCTTGGAATGGGGCGGTAATTCTGCCATCCACCATGGCGGAATCGTAACCTTAGCGGTATGGACCATGGTGCTAATAGCACCATGGTCCTCCGCCAAGGTTGTAATGAGGGCCCTAGACTCAAAAGACTTGATTTCAATTCTATATAGAAATAAGTAGTGAAGACATAAGGACTTACTCAAGGGTACTGTGCATCGCTGTCTATATTCAACAGGGTCCTTCAGATGGACCTAGGCAATGTACAGATGGAGAGCAAGGTCATACAATAAGTAGATGACATATTGATCTGTAGCGACTAGTGAGACAGAAGAACAGTGCAGAAATGACACAATACACATGCTGAACGTGTTACCAGGCAAGGGATACAAGGTGGACAAGGCCAAAATGCAATATTGCCAGACAGAAGTACTGTACATTGGACAGATCTCCCAAAATGGCCGACGAGTGACACCAGACAGGGCGGATACAATACGTAAGACAGCAAAAACCACAACAGTCAGAGAGATGCAGCAGTTCTTGGGACTATGCAATTATTGAAGGGCATGGGTATTTGACTACAGCACATATACCAGACCCTTACTAACTGCACTAAGGGAAGCACAGAAAGGGGAAACAATTATACGATGGACAACAGAAATGACTGAAGCATTTAACGAGCTGAAGTAAGTAATATGCACAGCTCCGGTGTTAGGGAACCCAGACTATGAAAAGGAATTCTTCCTGTTCTTCAACTCCGATGGGGTGGTATTGACAATGGTAGTGACACAGAAGACCAGCCTGGGACACAAGCCACTAGCCTTCTACAGTGGGAAATTAGACCCGGTAATGAGAGGACACTATCCATGCAAGAGAGCATTGGCTGCTGCCGCATTTGCAGTGTACAAATCAGCGAGTATTACCATCGGATGCAGCACCACTCTTTACGTGGAGCATGCTCTCTTTGCAATACTGGAGAGAGCAAAGAGCACACTGACAACACAAAGATCGTCAGGGTTCGATGTGTTAGTATCCAACCCAGCCTCCAAGGTAGTAAGATGCAGACTTGTTAACCCGGCAACTTTTATCGCCAACCTTTTTAGAGAACGGTCCCTACGCACATGACTACACAACAAATCTGGAAGAATTCTGTGACACTAGCAAATACAGGAGGATGCACTTGAGTGTGGAGACGTATTGACCTATCAACGATTCACCAAACAGATGCGTAAAGACATACTGGAACAGCAGTAGTGAGACTGAGAGAAGACGGGACTAGTGAGGTAGTGATAAGCGCAAGACTGCCATCACATTACACAGCACAAGCAGCAGAGCTAGTAGCCTTAATATTGGCCTTAGAGCACAGCAGGGGAAAGGAAGTGATGATGTATTCAGATTCAGCCTACGTGACATCCACAGTGCATTCTGGTCTGTCACATTGGATAAGGAGGGGTTTTAGGCATGCTGATGGATTTCCGGTGTAGCACGCACTTCTATTGGGTAGGATGGTTGACGTCAGATATCTCCCAGAGCAAATAGCAATAGTAAAATGCTAAGCACACACTAGAGGGAAGGTCCCTGGCTCAAGGGGAAATGTAGCAGAAGATGCGGGAGCAAAATGCGCTGCATATTTTGGGGACCTTCTTGAAATGGAGGATTCATCACATGCATGTGATTATGCAGGGACAATGATACTCAAGGAGGGATACAATATACTACCAGCTTCACAAATTAGGGAGCTGCAGGGAGCTGCACCCAGGGAGGAGAAGGACCTGTGGCTTAGGAGGGGATATACAGTATCTCCAACAGATGCACTATCGTGGCAAAATAACACAGGGACAGTGGTTATGCAGATAAAGCACTGACACAGCTACATTATCCAACCCATACAGGAAAGGAGGTGCTTGCAGCCCATATTGGAGAAACAAGGTTCTGTCCTAACTTAGCAGAACACGTGGCCAAATTCATGCATGATTGTCTGACTTGTAAGCAGTTTACGGCAGGGCATACATTGAGAGTTGTGAGAGGAGCCATACCTCACCCAGTTGGTCCATTTCAACACCTCCACGTTGACTATGTCGACATGATCGAAGTCTGCCAAGGGTACTGCTACATGATAGTGGTTGTATGTCCATTTTCCCGTTGGATTGAGGCCGGTCCCTGTTCTCATCATGACGCCCTCAGAGCAGCAACATTTCTGATCGGGGGAGTGATCCCATGATGGGGCGTGTGTGAGGTACTGCGGTCTGACAATGGCCCTCACTTCACCAATGAGATGTTTCAACATATTACAACATTGCTGGGCATCCAACGCAAATTCTCATGTGCTTATCACCCATAAGCAAACGGTGGAGGCCATAGCCAAGACTAAAAATAGCCTCAACAAGAATTGGTTGCACTGTCTGTTCCTAGCCCTGTTCGCATAGCGCAACAAGCCCGGGTCCGACCATTTAACCCCACACAAGGTGGTAACAGGACAGCCCATGCAACTTTCCCTGACTCCTGACTCCTCCCACTACAGCAGTTAGAGATGCGCAGACCACTGCAGATGTATTGGGTCAGGAAATGTATGACTATGTCACTCCCTTCATTGCTAGTGCCTTTTTTTATCTCTTGCCAGCTATAATGACACCAGGAGTGGCCTGAAGCCAGAGAAAGCAACAGCGTCGACAGCACAGAGGCTTACTTAAACTGCCACCTGTATACCCCAGACACCAGGTTCTCCTCAGCAATTTTACCCGCCGTTGGGACGCACCCCGGTTCACGGATCCACATATTATTGAAAAGGTGACTGAGCAAGCAGTTAAACTGGTAGGGAAGATGGTTTGGAATGTTATCGGCGTCATCAAGCCCTACAAAGCTGTGGCCTCACCTGGTAACGAGATCGACAGGGCCAATGATCCACAGCAAGAAGAGTAAGGAGACACTTTGGGACCAGCACTGCCGAGCAGAGGACACCCAATGGTTACTCGCTCACGGGCAGCAGAGTTACGGCAAGGACTTCATACACATCCAGAGTGAGGGTACACTGTGTTTGTTTTTTTTCTCCCCACACACATTCGTCTTGAAAATGCAACTGTTTTATTGCACATTTTTCATTTTGCCCACTGATTCAAAACCTGATACTTTCCAGAGCCAGTTTGTCCACTTTATTAGAAGGTCCAACAGATTTCGAGCATGTTCCCCTAGTGTGTATTACTAGGTTTTCATAGCATACTTGGCCCAAGCTTATCCACAACATGAATGAGGAAACTGTCCTTGCAATACTCAAGAGACCCTAGAATTCGAAATGTGTGGGAACAGCTATTCATTTTTGCTATGACAGACTATATGATTCACAGGGCTTGAACTAATACAACACTGATACAATAACGCACAGTTTTTGCGCATTTCAGGGGGGCAACTGATATCTTCAAGCTGCACAAGGATCCAGCAGCACAGGTAAATGGAAGGAGTGATAAAAAACATGCTCATCTGGTCTTGCCTCTTATTCCCAAGTGGGGTTTTTGTATTTCTCTTTTGGAAAATACCATTTGTGTCCAGTGAAACCGCTGTATCCTCTACTAACATTACCCCAACCCCAGCAGGTGGAACGACCATGTCAGGTGGACAGGGAAGCACCGTAAGCATGGTAAGGAGAGGTAAGCGCAGTGCTGACATAGACATGGGGGATGGACCTATATATCATTGATAATGCTTGAGTGTCTAACAACATGGTATAAACACATGACCAAAGTAGGTAAAGCAACTACTGCGAAGAGCTGCTATGTCTGCTCACTAATCCCTTATGCCATGAGTGCCTCCAAAATGTTCCTAGCAATCGAAATACCAGCAGCAACAGCACAATGCCTCACGTGCCTATCCATGTTTGGAACCCGAGGAAGATTCCAGGGGAAAACAGCAACATTGAGATGGATGTCTCAAGCAACATTTCCCTATAAAGACAGCTACATAAAGTCTCTTGACATGATGAACAATTACTGACTTTTAGACCAAGCTATACAATACATAACTGATGGCCTGCAGAAAGGCGAGATGAAAACCATAGCACTGAAGAAACCACCCTGGCCGAAGAGGGGGGTCAAGGAGGTAGGAGAATCAGGATGTTGGGAAATACCACAGATGCTCGTGTATGGCCAAGTATACACAGAGGAGGGATGGAAGGACAGAGTGGTAGGAAACAAAGCACTACCCTAGTAGAATCGCTGGTGAACACAGTGCAAGGAGAGAAAGATAAGTGCCTGAAAGAATGGGATGCAAGTGCCAAGCGCGCTCACCTGGTTAGGCAATGAAGCTGGACCGATGCCCATAATACCACTGAAGAAACCAGCATTGTGCTACAAGACTGAAGGTGTAGTAAAGGTTGGAGATAACACAGAATGTAGGTACACAGAAAAGCATCCAGCAATTAAGGTCGACACCGCAGTATTAATGGACCACTATTGAGCGTGTGGATCAAAGGCATACGAGAAGCTGCCACCCAACTGGGGAGGGGTTTGCTCATTGGTGCACATCAATATGCCAACACTGGTAGTGCCATAGAAAGACGTGAAGATAGACGACTTCCTAAAGATGGATACTAACACAAGAAAGAAAAGGTCTATGGAAGTAAAAGAGGGTAGAAAGAAAAGGTCTGTGGAAACGAGTAGGGTGAAGAGAGACCACTATTTGTCATCAGAGTCAGAAGCATCACTAGACGATGTACCATCTGAACATTGGTTATTCACCAGGACAGAAATGTTCTTCACGTCACTGGTTTCAGCAGTACAGACCTATACAAATGTGATATGGTTGCAGATAACCAGATGGGAGCTGATGCAGACAAACTCTTCAGTAAATGGCTTCAATGCGATAAAGGAAGAGCTCCGAACAGTAAGGTTTATGGCACTACAGAACAGATACGTTCTAGACCTTCTCACAACAATGGAAAAAGTGGTTTGCGCCAAGATTAGGAGTTCCCGGTGCACATTCGTGTCTGCCAATGATGGAGAGAATGGTACACTGATGGAAGCAGTAACACGATTATCGAAGATGCATGTTAAAACGGAGGAAGAAACCAAAGGGACCGGAAAAGACCACAGCTGGTTGGCGTACCTATGGTTGTGGAGGCCGTCGTGGCTGGCGGACGGACTGAAAGTATTCTTAGGGGCACTAATATAAGTACTAGTGGGTCTGTGTGTGGTGAAGATCTGCATTACACAATGCCATACAACTACTTAGAAATCAATAGGGAGGAAGGTGATGGTGGATGTGAGCATGGAAGAAGAAAGAGACAAGATAGTGGAAGAAAGAAATAGCCTAAGGACCAAGATAAAAGAATGCCCAATGTTTCCAACTGAGTTCATAAAGTTTGAAAACCCATGTGACAATAACAGATGCTGGGGAAGTGGGTGTGGTGTAACCCAGAAGAAGAATGTACCCTTATGACCTGGAGTTTCGATGATAATGCACATTTCTATGGACACCTTCGAGGAGTGACAAAGATATGGATGCCAAAAGCAAGAGTGATGAAGTATGGAGTATTGGTCGACAAGTCCACCAGAGGGGGGACTGAAGAGAGGGTCCCAGGAATGCCCCTTCTCACCCCCATGAACATGATGGCCCGAAGAGTGAAGAACGCCCGAAGTCACTCATTATTTGGACAACCCCAAGTGCACCACTGATTGACACGAATGCAGAGTTGTATTCCCTTAGACAGCCATTTTAACCTTCGCCAGTGCATATCCTCATGGATACCGGTGACTCAATGGTGATCATGGATCCGAACACCATAATGGACTACATCAATTAAATACCAAAGAAGCCACCGTGCTGATGTCATTAGTGACACCACGACACAGCTGGGTTAGCCACGAAGAACACTTGTAACCATGCACAGCTTACACAAACACTCCCTCGTATACACGAAAAACATGCTTACACAGTTCTGTAGATAGAGGACAGGTAATAGTGTAAGAAAAAAGGGTGTCGGAAAATCCGGCACTGAGAATTAATTACCCCTCAGTACTACGATCCTAGAGAGAGAATCAACCACCTATGGTCACACACATAGCTATTTACATAACATCATTAGTACAAAACATCAGCAGGTACAAATAGCCAGACACGCTGACATACATGAAACCAAATTTTAATGATATATAAAAAGAGTTAAAAAAGTAACAACATTATACATCTATACAATAAAAGGACAGACCAAAAAATGCCTGATCCTTATATACACATATAAACACTCAAGGCAATAAAGGAACAAGAAATGAGATGGGTAAATAAATACACCCTATACTACTGAACACTGATTTTGGAAATGCCTAGTTTTAGACATTTATTGAGATGTGGGATAGAGGACAGGTACCTATACATACTGTCAAAGCTTTTATTATTATTTTGATTAGCCAAGTGCAGCAACGCCAAATACAAGGCAACAAAGAGATCCTGAGCAAGCTTGCAGATGCTTATGGCAACTAACCCTAAGGAACTACAGGATTATATATGGAGCTTGGTAGGACTACATATGACTAACCTATAGGACACATAGCACAATATAAGTGTGTAGAAATCATATTATAAGTCTAATGAACGTCACAGAAGGCCTTAAACTGCAGGACACCAGGCAAGGGAAGTAGAATCAGACTGCACGAAGCGGGAAGACCAAGCTCACAGCCAAGGTAAGAGATAAACAATCACATTCCATACTGCAAACGACAAGAGGCCAGATGCAGGAAAACAGAATAAATCCTCATAAATGCAGACCCAAAGAGCTGGATTTTGTGGTCCACAACCACGTGATGCGGTCGAACTAGACAATGGGTATTCACCCGTGGTGGGAAGATGAGCCGTTCTCAGCAACCCAGTTGAGAAGTGAAACAAATGTTGCAAGATGGAGCGCACTCTCATTGGCAGGTGGTGTTCCTACCGGATATATTTGGGGCACATAGTCACTTCACAACACCTTGGTGAGGTGCACAGAGGGCTGAGAACCGAAATGGGTCCCAGGCATGGGGAGACCAGTTCCAACCAATTAGGAGACAGAAATCCAGGCGTGGATGGCAGAGGGTAAGGGTCAATGGTAAGACTGTGACCCTGCAACAATGTAATAGATAGTTTCATGGGAAAGGGGTAGACTAGCCACCTGACATGAGAAGGCCAATCAACTAAGATGCCATAAATGATCTATAGCGTATACTCCTCCGAGCATCCAACCAGAAAAGAGGATAGTTTGTTGTGGGAGGGCCTAGGTGATGACACAATTTAATATCAAAACTGTGACGCGCGAGTTGGGAAATAGAAAATTACTGGAGAATCGTGATTTTCCTGTATGGTCCCTGTTGGTTTTTGTAATAAACGACAGTTCTAACTTGCCCTTGACTGAGTCCTCCGTTTATTCTGGGGAAAGGGTTGTTGGGCCCTTAGTAGCCGGACAGGTAAGCTCTTAGACATCCTCAGACCTCTGGCATAGTGGGTTTCTATCCAACAGACTGGATCAGTTTCCCATGCTTTAAGGGTTTATTGTTGGCACACAACATGGCTCAATTCTTCCAGTCAATCAGGTGTTCACATACCCATTCCTGAAATAATCAGAGTCAGTGATTATGACCAGTTCTTTGAGTTGGTGGTGCACTGCAGTGAGGATGACTTGGTGTACGGCTATCAACCCTGCAACCTGACTACTTCGGGGTCCAATTTTCTAACCAGCAGAGGGCTTCGGGGTATCATTCACTCAGGTATTCCCAATGCCAGCCACTAGTTCTTTTCTCTGTTATTACCAACATGGTAGGAGCACCCCTCTACATAAACTGTGGGAATCCCCCGACATGCGTCTTCTTCATAGATGTTAGCGGGGATGTTAAGTACACCTTCATATTGTGTTTGGTGATTAGACTTTCGTCCTCGAAACTGTTTTCTTGAGCACAATCATGCAAGTCAGCCAATCCTTGCGCTAGAGGACTCTTCTTGTTTTGGCCATCTCTGACCTCCACAGGAAAGGCTTGCATGGACAGAATCCAGGAGGTAATTTTAGAATTACTTACATTCCCCACCCAAATTCTGTCACTTTGTAAGTATTGCAAAGGTTGGTAAGAAGTCTGTATGTTGATGTGCTCCTCCAATATGAATGGCAGTCGTTTTTCAAAAATGTCCTTACATCTCCAAGGTGGATGCGCCATCTGACACTCTTTGTCGGATATATTGACAACGTTTTAGGCATTTGGTCTGGCCCTGAAGACAAACTAAACAATTCCTTTGCAATGATGAATGCCATGCATCCGCGAATTAAATTCACTACACTCACGAGCAAATTGAGGATCAATTTCCTTGATGTGGATGTCTATGTTAAAGATCAGAACCTTGAGACCAGGATATTCACCAAAACAATGGATAGAAACAGTTTGCTATTAGCCACAAGATTCCACCCCCATCGGACAATATACAGTGTACCATTGAGCCAGTTTTTGCGCTATCGGAGAAACATCTCGGAAGACACCGAATATGTAAGACAATCTGCTACACTACGTCAAAAATTCAAAAACAGAGGATATAATCCGCCCATAATTAGTGATATTGAGGAAAAAGGATCCACAATAGAGTGGGACACTCTGTTAACTTCGAAAAAGCAACCAAAGGATGATCGTTTAGTGTATGTAACGACATACTCTGCCCAAAGCAAAAAAAATCAGGGACATTATTCAAAAAAACTGGCCGATGCTTCAGATGGACCCTCAAACTCAACCACCTTTCCAACAACTTCCAACTTTCGCCTACAGAAACAGCAAGGCCTTGAGAAGCAGCCTCATTAGAGCTGAAACCACAAAAGACCAAACTATGGCTAAGACATACAAGGGCACACAACCTTGTTTTAATTGTCAACACTGTAGCAACATCTTAACCGGCAATACCATATCTCACCCACATACCGGAAAGCCAATTTCACTCAAACACTCTTGTACGTGTGATTCAACAAATGTGGTATATGCTTTAAAATGCCCATGTAGGTTTTACTATGTAGGTATCACAATAAGAAAGGCCAAACTGAGATGGACAGAGCATAAGTCCAAAATAAGGACAAAGAGCCTCAGATCACCCGTATCGGTGCATTTTATGGAGTTCAGGCACTCGATTGCTCAACTTAAATGCTTAATCTTAGAACAAGGTAGGGTTGGTCCCACAGGGGGCGATATCCATAGGAAACTGCTTCAGAGAGAAATTGTATGGATTGATTTGTTAGACTGTTTTACCCCTCGTGGTATGAATTGTGAATTTGATCTTATGTGCTTTGTATGATGTTGTACACTGTATAGTGCATTTAATTGTCTGTCATGATCAACAAGGCCGATTATTTTAAATATGGACGGCTGATGCATATACTGTAACAAGTATCTAAATAAGTTTGACATACATGATTAGGTATGACTTTTTAGAATGTGAACGGCTTAGAGACCGACAGTAAGGTAGTTGTCTACATCTAGATATGATCTATGCAGCAATATGAGGTAGTGCCCCCAAGTGCCCCTAGGAGGACCCATGTTGATTTGTCCTCTATTAATCATGCACACACCCCTTACTTTATTTCATGTTATTTGAGTGACCCATTGAGGGATGAGAACTGGACATGCTTCTAGCTCCTCACTCCAGGTCCCATTTACCATGCAGGAGGGGGGGCACCCCACAGTTTACTTTGAACTGTGGTGCCCCCCCTCCTGCCCTTTTAATAACCGAATTACCTCTTGACAAGTACATGCACACTTGAATGAGAACAGTGAATAATGATATCAGAATTCGCCCTGAGGCGGCGTGCTTCGCAACACCACATATTCACAATGATTGACATTGATATTTTGTGTTGATTTGTCCTCTGGTCCCCTAGTCCTCCTGGGTGCCTCCCGGCAAGCACATTTACACTGGAATGAGAAAGGCGTGTATTGACATTGGCATTTTGGAATTTGCGCTGTTGCGGTGTCCTTTACAACACCGTACATTGTATCGATGTATGCCCACACCAATACGGCACCCACATCACCATTGCGCATGCGTGGCGTCCCTAACGACCACCATATTAGCGATCAGTTGAGAGTGAACCGTCTTGCCGACGTGCCGCTCGCTTCGACACTCTTCTCGCGGATATCAAGTAAGTGTTTTTATACAACACGACATCCTGTCACAGACACCTAGCCATGTACGGCATATATACGGACACTCACTCGTGCCCAGACTCTTATTAAACAGCCACGAGCACTAACATATCACCTTTCCAATATTGCCTATAGTTGGTACATGTGTTTGAATTCAGATTGAAGGGTAGATTTTAGGGGCTTTGACCTACCTGCTTCGTGCTGACATCAGCCCGTGTATATACCACATCAAGGCTTTAAAAACTATTTTACTACGGGTTCCTCCAGCTGCTCGAGTTTACTACGAGTCATATCCTCCGGACATATTAGGTCAGTGGACTTGCCAGTTAATTGTTTCATTTGAACTATTTTGCATTACACTCATTGATTAGTCTATTTTAATCATTCATAGGACTCACAGAGAAAATTGATCACAAATTCACTATGAAATATGAGCACATCCAGCCCTGAAGATGGATTAGTTTAATCTGAAACGCGTTGGCACCAAACATCACCTAGGAGTGTTTTTTTATGTTGAAACTCTTTATGTTGAAACTTCTAAAGTTATTACCAATGATGTAATCGGAATATAACTCTGTATATATCTTTTTGATTTACCTTGTTTGGTTTACCCAAGCACTTCTACAGCTCAAATTGTACCATTGTTGTTTTAAATCACTGTCTTTTGGCAACCTCTACTATTTGTACACCGCACTGTGGAGTTAATAGTGCGACACTAAGAGACTTGTACATATACATATTTGATTTACCTGTTTAACCTGTCGTCAGTCAGTTTGGTTGTTTTCCTCTCTTCACTCCAGCAGGCAGACAGAAATATTGAAATCTGATTATACTTTAATTGTTACGAGATGGTGAATAACTTATGAGCACATGTACACAGTGCTCACCACAAAATTACAAACTTCACTGCCTCAACTATTAGGGATGACTGACTCTATGGAGTAACGGATCGACCCTCTTCAGTTGAGATATTTGACCTGGGATACTATCCCGTAAGGATTGCAGCATTGCGTTCCTGGTCGGCAACGTCCAGGGTGTGTTCTGTGCCTTTGTATTTTTGATCCCGATTTGGCTCGAGATCTTCCCAGCTGCACCTGAAATTTTTCCTGCTCGATTAAACATATTAGTTTTACATCCTTTATACCACTACTAGTTTCTACTAAATACGTACTTGTAACATCCAGTAGTGCCTCCCACCCCCGATTTTTCAGTCGTTTTTCAATGCCCACACTATCGCCAGGTGTGCCTTTTCACAGTCATTGCATTTTTACTCCACAGAGGACAAAGTTTTGCTCGTGTACGAGATAACTTTTTTAACCTGGTCCTGCTTTTGGTACAATGCTGCTGTTATGCAGGTGTCTGAAAACCCCTCCTCAAAGAAGAACTCAATATTCTGCTTGAAACCTGGAAAGACCTCAAGCATCGCAATTTCAGCTGTGTCCTCCAGTTGGGTGAGAGATCTCTCTTTATAGTGTGTAAATGGACAGGAGGTTCCATGGATTCAAGGTAGTTGTTATTGATTCTGAATACCACCTCATCCTTCCTGATGTCACAGGTCACCTCTTCCAACACATAAGGGCAGGAAGAGTACACCAAGAAATTCCCGCCATGACGAGTACAATTATTTTCTGGAGGGATACCATTGCTGGTGTCGAAACAGCTGTTTGGAATTGTTCAGATGATTTCATTACCTAAATCAATAGAATAATGTTGGGCATCAACCACCATTCCAATGAAGTTGTCTGCGCCCAAAATGATGCTCTGAGCGTTGCTATTATCCACCAATATTCGAATGATGTTGTGTTCTAGATCCACCAGAGGTATTAGATATAAATACAAACCTTGATGTTGAAGATGGGAATACAAATTTATATAGGCATCCTGATGTTTGAGGTTCTGTACTCGCTTAATTTTGAGGGGAATCATGAATCGCCGCACCTGTCCTGGGATGGTAACCTCTTCTCGCACTTGAACTTCTTCAACCACATAAGGTGGCTACTGAGCTGACCGGAATGCTTTCTCTGTGTTGTCAAAGCCCATGGGGTTACCCCTCAGTAGTGAACAGACTTCATTGTTAATTAGATCCAAATTGATTGTGAATCGATTGAGAATGTCACTACCTAAATAAAAGGCAGAAGGGACATCTCTCCCAACCCAACAATTATGTTCTATGCTTTTGTCGCCTATGGACATTTTTAGCATGCACCTTCTAGGCAGGAAATGTTTGGAATTTGGGGTTTCCAGACTTATTTGCCATTTATCAATCAATTTAAATGTGTGAATGGCCTGATCTTTTGGGAGTTTCCTGAATAATTCTCCCCCTCATTTATCTGAATGGGGAAAAACTGTTCATCCTTTTTCTGAATGTCAGTTAGACTTTGAGCTGGTTCTTCAACATTTTTTTTCACGGGTCTCAGTGGTTGTTTTGACTTTGGACCAGTGTACAATTTCAGGGTGTTCCCTTCCAGTGTGGAATGCCACTTAAAACTGGGAGGAAGGTTGATTTTCAAGAATTGAGAAGGACTCCCATCACTAGTTTGTTCTCCTACAGAGATAACAGTGATGTCTGGGACCTGATTATTCTTGAAATGGAATTCCACTTTCTCAGACCGTTGTTCGATTAAAAAGGTGTGCCCTCTTTAGTCAAAACTATCACTGGATGTTTTAAACAATGTCGCCTAATTTTTATTTCCAGATCCGCAGTCCCTTCCACGGAAATGTTATTCCCATCGAAATGTTAGAATTCTCTGGGAAAAGGTCTTAGTGGAATTTGGTAGCTTTTCCCCTTCCTGAGTTTAGTTGGTTGAATGCCGTTTTGGACAGGAGGGTGGCTTGCGATCCAGTATCCACCAGAGCTGATAATTCACACTGACCCTGCACCTTTATCAGGGCATAGAATCTTCCCCCTTTCTTCTGAAGAGTGCAGAGAAAGTGCGAATTATTTACCAGCTTCGCGGTCATTTCCTTGATATTGACCTACGACTCTGTGTGATCTTGGGCGATTTTCTGTGTTGGTGATCGGGAATGTGGAAGAAAAAGTTTACATCTGGCAATTTGCTTAGTTGGGGGTTCCTCTTTCTCCCCACATTCCTTGCTGTCCCCCTTCACCTGAAGACAGTTCTCAGAACCTGTTTGTGTGGAGGATACATCCTCCATTTCTATATTATCTCACTCATATTTTTGGGGTCTAAGAGTTTCTTGATCTGGGTCGGTCTCCGTACTTACCCTGTCAAACGCAGGGTCTTTTGGGACCCATTTGTCTTTGGGAGGGTTCACCCAATTCCTGAACGTGGAGATTTGTTTACCCGAATCCTCATGGGATTCTTTTCTTTCAAAGAGCTCTTTCATCCTCATGACCTGCTGCTTGTCAGAACTTTCCTTCTGTCATTTCATTTCCGTGATCTATTGTCCTGGAACTGGGAAGAAAGAGAGGATTGTTCTGGAAGTTTTGATTCCGAGAGTACCTGTAGAAAAATCTCAGGTTGGGAGGTGGAGTGGTACTTCTCTGCTGTGGGAAGCTTGGAGGGAAGTTTCCTGGGGAAGTACTTACCTGGTGTGGCTCCCGCTTTGTGCCGGGGGAGTGTACACATACCCCAGGATTGGGTTTGTACCCTTATACCGAGGGCTGACATAGGTGGCAGGGCCAGAGGGGTATTTGTTCTGGAATCCTGCCTACCATTTGATTAGGCAGAAGGGAGGGTGGCAGGGGGTCCCTTCTGTCTTTCATTCAGCTTGTTGGTAGGAGGAATATTTTTAGCCCCCACCTCGTCTCCAGGCCCAAAGGAGGGATAGTTTTCACCTCTGCCACCTTCGCAGCGGCAGACATGTTAGATGGCTTTGTGGTTTTGATGTGGTCTTTACTATCAGTGGGCTTCTGGGCCACATATATCATGGTGGCTTGCTCTATTACCCAATCCAGTAACGGAGTCATTATGTATTTGGGGAGCGCATGGAAATATGTGGTCACAAAAACCCTACTACTGGTGTTCACCCACCATGAAGTCTGCACAAACGCATGTTTTAATTCCTCCACAAACTCCCAGGGCACCTGTTCTTCCCCACATTGCACAGTCTATGCTGCATGCACAGACCTCTTGTGGGTTCCTATGAATAGAGAAAGGTTTCAAAATGGATGCCATATATGTGGACAATTTATAATAATCCTGGTTCTCCAGTCCTGCAAAGAAACTGGAGTACTCGGGAGAATGTCCATTTTGCAAACTCTATGCAATTTACATCATTTTCTGTATCTCAAATGACGACATCATTTGTTCATAAAGTTCCAAGTGCTCCCATACCAAATACTTGGCATTCTTATAGTATGGGGTCAGGAAGCTCTTTATGCCTTTAATTTGTCTGATTGGGTGTTTAACGAAACTAGTTCTCTGTTTCCCTGTCTTTCTTCGCCTTTGCACCTGGGTCCATTCACCTTCTGACTCAGAGCTACTAGTTGAACTCCATTCCCTGTCTCCTAAGGGCTCCCCATCTCTATGAGATTGGGAATACTTCCCAGAATCACAGGGTCTGGACTCCTCACACCTGTGCCTTCGTGAACCCTAAGGGTCACTTTCCCTATCGTCACTTTTAGGCCCAGGATAGAACACAGTCTCTTCATCCCTCCTTCCACGGTAGTCTGGGGACATCCCTCCATTCCCTTGAATGTATGGAGGGTCTTTAGTATGCCCTTCCAGGGCTGAAGTTCTGGCATTTCTCTTCCAGCTAAGCAGGCTATGTGGTCTCTTTGTAATCTCACTGTCTGGAAGTCCAACTCCCTGATTTTCTCATCATAGGAGTTTTCAGGGTCAGAAGTACTCACAGGATTATTTTTGGTCTCTCAGGACACAATGGTCTGGCCACCTTCCCTTATGTTTGGTAAAGGTGGATACTCAACATTGTCAGATAAGGACTGGCCTTCTGGAACATTTTGGCTAGGCCTGGGCTTATGTTTCCCTGTTCTTTGTAAGTGGTGTGCATGAAGTCAGTTCCAGTCTGTACCTGGGAGATTATGGATAACTGGGATCCGGCCCCTGATGGGAGGGTCATCGCTCCTTGATCAGAGCACCCTTTCCCACATGCTGATTGGTCAGGGTGCCTCACGGCCTGTTTATATTTCGCAATTTCATTTGGTAAACTTTCACACTTGCTTCTCTCTGTCCTTATTTCCTGTTTGTATTCAGAGAGTTGAATTTCTAACTCTCACACCAAGGCCTGGCTGGACTGAGCCACCAATCAATCCTTTATTTTCTGTACTTCATCTTGAAGTGCTTCATGTTCTCTGTGAGAGTTTTGTATTATGTGTGCCTATTCAAGACGCTTTTTCTTTCAAGAAACCAAGTCTCTTTAGCGTCTCCACAATGCGCTGCCTGTGATAGGTCAGCTTCTGCTGGCTTCAAATGCTCCATAAACTCTATGTCCATCTTCCCTAATTCTGGTCAGTTCCCAAGAACCCGACCAACCCTTTTCTGCATCCACTTTCAACCATATGGTCTTTGATCATCTGAAATTTCTATTGCTTCAGAATATTTAAATCCTGCCGCATTGTCTCAAACTCCTGTTGGGAGTCGATCTCTTTTATTATGAATTGACTGTTTTCACGTTTTAATTGATTTATCGTCTATTTAAAGACTATCATCTCCTCCAACAACACTCTATTGTGAATAGTCGGATCTTTCAATTCGTATTGAAGGTAGCTCACAGTTTCTGCACTCTCTTTGCATGTATCTTGCAGTGCAGAGAACTGCATTTCTCGCTCAACACTCTCTTGCTGCTGTGTTTTCAGCTCATTTTGAAGTAGCTCAATGAGGTTTTCTTGTTTTAATTAAAAATTATGGCTCTGCTGTGCTTTATCTTCTAGCTGTGTGAGTGCTTTTTGAGCCAGTTTCAGGGCCTAACTCTGAATCAGCACGCAAGCCTCTTTATTTTGTAATCGCTCTTCAACTAATTGAAAATGGAAATATAAATAGGTTGTGAGCTGAGTCATTTGAATCTGATCTTCATGAATAGTTTGGGTCATGTAGAATTCAGTTAAAGCTTGATGTAAAATACCATTATTCTGCCCAATATCATATCGTACTGATGTGATTTCCTGTACCATTTTAGTCTGCCAAATCCCAGCTTCATTCTCCATCCACTCATAACGGATAAATAACTTAGCTAGGAGATGCTTCCTGGCATACCTAATCTCAATATTGCTCATCTTAAAAGTGGCTTTTTGGAACTTTGTAAAAACTTCTCTGCGCAGGGGCAAACATCTCACCCTATTCCTGCTTGATCTCCACAATCAATGCCAAATCAAATGTGAACTCAGATCAGATTACTTTTGCCTTACACTGCACAATCTTATTTCTCTATACTCATCCCTGATTCCCAGGGATCAAGGCACAGGGATACTTTAACAAAGCATGAACAACCTTGTATCCACCTCAATTCAATTACACCAGAATGAATATCCTGTCACAATGCAGTTGTCATGAGTCAAAAACAGCAAGCTAGATCGTGGAAAACGAGCCCCACTTGTAGCAATATATTGGGAGCCCACACTTCACATGGGGAGTTCCCCCCAATTGAGGTGCCACACAACACATCTGTTATTTTGATTTTGTTCAAGCTAGCCCTGTCCAGGATCTTAATTTCACCAAAATGCCAGGGTAGCGGAAGTGACATCACATGACCCTTGACATCTGATGATATCACAGGAAGTTATGTCATTTGACCCCACCCCAAAGTGACATTATGGGAAGTGATAGAACACAACCTTTCATCCCTTCAATGAGTCTAGCAGTTATTGTATAGAATTTCAGAAATACACAATATTTGTTATTCCTATTCTTTCTAAATTAGGGTAACTTCTCAAAGTGTTACACTTGTGGAACCCCCTGTTTTTAAGAGACCTCAACAATAATGCCAGCCACTCCAGAAACTAAGAGCTACATGGCACTGGCCACAGCCCAGGAGCTTCAATGTTAAAAAAAAAGATTTTTAAAACATAATATTTTTTGGGGTGGCAGGGGAGACCACTGGGGTATCAAGGGAGACCTCAGGGGTCGCAAGTGCGACCCCTGGCGACACCCAAATGACATCACTGGCCCTGTCTATGACTCATATAGAGCCACATAGATCCCTCTCCCTGGGCCAACAATGAGCCAAGAACCAGGCCTGGGTACATAAAGACAGTATATGTTCTTTAAATATTTGCACTGAATGATTGCACACACCACCTTCTCTGTGGCACAAAACAAAGCCTCAATACAAACTCACTTGTTCTTTGAATTTTACTGTTGGGTGTCAGGTACCCAGAACACAGATCAAATAAACAGAACAAAACTCTTGTCCCACAAACCCCTTAATGTCAGAATTAACCAATACCTTCGAACATTGCCAGATCATGAGCATTAGCATTCCTTGATTAGGTTTAGATTTAAAACAACTGCAACATTTTGTGTGTTCAAATGCAAATCAAACAGGCAGCACTTTGTATATTTAGTTTCCCTGTGCACTGGACATTGCTAGCAGTTTTGAAATCACAACAGACTTTTGATACTACTTTGAATTGATAGAACCCTTCTTCCTTCTTCACCCCAAAGCAATACAAACACTTTCTTCAATCAGGGTCAATTTCTCACTCTCAGGAAAGAGTGTGATTTTTTCTACTTGGTTTTATTTCACACAGTACTTCTGTACCTGGCACCAAAAAAACAACTTCAGTTACATTTAGCAACCTTTTGCTAAAAGGCCTGATCTGGGGGGTGGTGACAGTTTGGAATGTTGTTTTGAGGCAAGGACACCCCTTTCCTTTAGGGAAGTCTGGGGTTGACACGATAAATAGGTGTACCCAATTACTTTAAATTACTATAACTTGAAATAGCCCTAGGAAAGAGGGGAGGTTTCAAACTCCCCCAAGCTCCCCCTGAGTCAATCTATATAGGAGTTAAATATATTATAATTCAGAAAAATATGCTAAGGGTCTACAGTTTGCCACCTCCCACCCACTTTTAAGGGGAAGATATTAGGTCAAGAAGATCCTCCACATAGTTGGTTCTATTGAACATGCTACTTACATTGGAGAGCTCTGTTTTTGGTGTTCAGGAAAGTCAGCAGGGCTCCCCTTACAGGGACAGGACAAGGACTTCAGAATCAACCATCAGCCAGGGATATTCTTCAGGCTAAATTACTCTATTTAGCCTCTGTTCCCTCTCCTAGTGTGGGTCCCAGCCAGCTTCAGTATTTGCCAATTGCTGTCTTCCCATGCAAAGTTAATCATGCAGCAATGTTTAGTCCTTCCACCCAGATAATATTTAGGCAGTTATTTCAGGATTCAACCAGATGGTTTTTAGGCAGCTCTCCCAGTGAAGATGTTTAAGCAGCTCTCCCCTTTCCCATGGTGCAAGGACTTTTTATCCTCTAAGCCATACCTCCAAAATATTAAAATGAGGAGGTACCAGTTTATTGGTTCTGACTTTTCATTGCAGATGTATTCCTTCTACTCACCCAAGGTCCAACCCCTCTCTGTGAATAGGTTCTTGGAGTTCTGAAGTTAAATTGATGGGCCAGAGGTACACACCTACTAGCATTTTCATTTGCCACTTTTTTTTTATGCATGTAGTTTCGCACTGAAAAAGTCCTACATGAAAAACATTTTTGTTTGACAAATAAACATACATATATACACCGATTCTGCTACTTATGCCGGACTTATGAAGATGACTCTTGTCTCGGCAGGAGGAAACACGTCCGACTAGCGTTTTTTTGCACTTTACTCACAACGAATAAAAATGATCACCACCAAACTTTACAGACAGTTACATGATTCACAAAGTGACCCCCTCCCCAACTTTGCCTTGTGACATTTTCTGAGGAGATAATACATTTTAGATTGTGACACAGTCTCCAAAAGTCGCATTGTTATGGAAGTGGTGGCATCAAAACAGGCTTGGGATAACCTTTAAAATGACATATGTCCCATTTCTGTACGTACCTATATTTTTCTGAGTTGTATTTCACAGTTTAAGTTGCTGTTTTTGTTCGAGCTTCTGTTCCAGGCTCTGCAGCCTCAATGTTGACTTAAGCCTCTTAGTAAAATGATCAATCATTCATATGAAGTCAAAAGCTGGACTAATGGATACTGAAGAGATTTTATCTCTCTGGCCAGATGGATCTCAGGCCTCATGTGACAATCTGGATTGCAGGCCAGCCCTCCAAGTCAGTCCAGGGATCCTCCACAAAACATCTTGAATTTTGGGGATTTTACAAAGTTCAGCCCACTTAATAGCAGTCTCTCTGTTGATCCAGCCCACCAATAAATGCCCCTGTCGCGCATTAATGCAACTCTCCCTCTCCGGCCCTGACGCTCCAAAGCAATTGTCTTTCAGATGGAGAGGCTGAACAAATGTCATGGTCATGAAGTCAGGGGCACAGGCATGCAGGGGTTGCATACACAGGAGACCTGGGTGGACACTGTCCTGGCGCCTTTGGCACCAGGCTCATGAACAAAAGTAAACAAGAACATCATTTTAACACCAAAAAGCTTTTATTATGGACATAGCACTACAGATGCATTAACCTTGATCATTCCATCCATTAAGCAGCCCCAAGTGTATTTTCGGATGTGGCTGCTAATGAATTGCCTTTGCACATGCTCACTCTCTAGGAGTGGCAGGCTGTGGCTGGTAAGCCAGCCCTAATGGGCGTGCCCACGGTCTCAGCTATATAAGCTGCCCTGATCCTCAAGACAGACGCTTTGTGTTATTCTGCACTTGCAAGCAGCGTAACGCTCACCGTCGCCTGCGGTCAGACTTGCCTTTGAAGATCCTGCTTCCTGGACATCCTGCTTCCTGCCAGCATACTTACCAACTGGGGGAAGCTGTTCTTACCTGTCCATCTCTTCGGCGAACCAAGTATTCATCGTTACACTTTCCGGAACGCCGTAATCTTCATCTTCGCACCGCAGCACAACACGCTCCATCGTCGACAGCAGAGCCTGCAAGGAAAAACGGAAGACAAGGTTAGTCATCGAAAAAACAGTCAGTTTAAGGTTGCGCTTTGCCATACTTCATGCTTTTCCTTGAACCATCACTTACCTGCCGTCGAACATTGCGGTAGCATCCATCTTCCATCCGGCCGTGTCTCGTGTCTCACAGCTGCATTGAAGCCGCATTTCCATCTAAGGGAAGAAAACAGAAGAGAGACATTATTGCGGGCATAAATAGGAGCAACATATAAAGACATTAAACAGAATGAACAGCATCTCAAGAGCTCAAGAAAGACTTATCAATCATAAGGAGAAGAATAGTCGCAGCTGGACTGGACTAAACCTTATCAGGGATCAGTGAAGGAACTAGATCCCATTCAACGCGCCCCTGCCAGAAGTAGCAGGACGGATAGCTTATCTATCATAATTCACAGGTGAGCTTTATGGGCCGGCGTATGCCCACAGAAACCGTACTTTGGGGTGAAGGGTTCAAGAGGTACAACAATCACAGATTGGCGCACTCACACACTCTTATCTCCACGCAGGAGCACTATCACCACGTACCACCGCTCACAGCTTTTCTACTGAGGGAGAGGCCTGAAGGGGGTGATTCAAGTACAGGGAAGGCTGCAACCATTCCCCAAGCCTCCGCAGAGACCAGGTGAGCGTAACAGAACCCAAAGCCACCAAAACTCTGCCTGGGCGTTATGGAAACTTCAGAAACAGATCAGTTAGCCCTCTTACTAGGGGAATTACGGGCTGAAGTACATGCTTCAAGACAGGAAACCAATGCGTTACGGAGGGATATTATTGTTACTCGAGAAAGAACTGACGAACTGGCAAGACAAATTCTACAAGCACAAGCAGGACAGGTTCCACTGCCTGGAGTGACCCATTCTTCTCATTCTTCCACACCACAACAATCTTGTGCAGACCAGGAGCCTTTCCTAATGACCAAGCCAAAGTGGCGTTTGTACTCTCGTATTTAGGAGGTAGTGCGGCGGACTGGTCTATACCTTTGGTAAATCAAGATGACCCTTTACTCCGGAACTTTGGGAATTTCCAACATGAGATGGAGAAATTGTTTGCCCGTCATACTCAAGGACAAGCTCTGGACAACGAGTTGTTGTCACTCAGACAAGGGAGTCAAGATCCATTAACCTATATTGCAACCTTGAATCATCTCATAGCCCAGACCAACTGGCTAGAAGAGAAGAGGACTACACTCTTTTACCGAGGGTTACGTGGAGAATTTAAGGATGTGTTGGCACAAGTGGTGAATCCCCCTGAGAGGTGTGCGGACTACATACACCTGACGGTGCAACTCGATCATAGGTTGCAGAATCGGAAAATGGATCGAGCTAGATCAGAGGGACGGTCAGTTTATGTACAACGTCGTAAGAATCAGACTAAACCACATGAACAGTCTGAGCCAATGCAAATTGGTGGATTACGAAGTCCCCTTACCAAAGCAGAAAGGGAAAAAAGATGACAACAACAGCTTTGCTTATACTGTGGAGAAGCAGGTCACTTCCTCCGTGACTGCCCGGTAAAATCACCCAAGAAAACGGTTGGGGCAACAGACAAAACTGATGAAGAAGAAGAACAGAACTCGGGAAATGCCAATGCCAGGCAAGTGTAGGGGTCCGCTTGTCGAGCATGAAAACAGAATCCGTACAGACCTCACTTCTAGTCCTTCCAGTGCTTTTGGTGAATCACAAGCAACCATCAAAAATACATGCCTTGGAGGCATATATTGATTGTGGAGCTGTGGGTAACTACACTGACCAAGATTTGGCTCTCCGAATAGGCCTTCCTCTCCGACAGAAGCAGAAATCGGAAAACTTCACTGCTCTGGATGGTTCTCAGCTATCATCCGGCCGGTGACACAATACAGCGAGAAAGTCAAGCTTCTGCGTCAGGACAGGCATCAAGAGGACATTACTTTCGATCTCATTGGTGCTCCTCGGTTCCAGATGATATTGGGAATGCCCTGGCTGGAGACCCACAATCCTAGGATCGACTGGCTAAAACGAGTTATGACATTTCCTCATGATTCTGCCGACACATGTTACAAAAAAGATGACACCAATCTGAAACCGAAGAAGGGAATCGCGTTGGGCCTCATCAGCTCCTTACCGCTTGAATACCAAGATTACCAGGATGTCTTCAAAAAAGAGCAAGCCAACGTTCTGCACCCGCACAGACCCTACAATTGTCACATAGATCTTGTACCCAGAGCCGAGATCCCTTGAATCCGAATTTACGCTCTGACAGAACAGGAAAATTAGCATCTTAGAACTTACCTGGATCAGTACCTGGCGAACGGTTTCATTCACCGTCCAAGTCACCTGCCTCCTTGCCCTTATTCTTTGTGCCTAAAAAGGAGGGGAAATTAAGAACTTGCATCGACTATAGAGCCATCAATCAGATCACAGGAAAAAATCGATATCCTTTACCACTTATACCAGAGCTCCTGGACCAAGTGAACCATACTCAAATCTACACAAAACTGGATTTAATAGGAGCATACCATCTTGTAAGAGTAAAAGAGGGAGACGAGTGGAAAACAGCCTTTTGCCCTTAGGGCTATGCAATGCCCCTGCAGCGTTCCAATTCTTTATGAATGATGTACTTCGTGAACTACTGGATGTTTGCGCACTTGTTTACATTGACGACATTCTTATCTACTCAAATTCCATGGAAGAACATGAAGGCCTTGTCTGGGTAGTCTTAAAGAAGCTTTGACAACACCAATTGTATGCCAAGTTGGAAAAAAATGTTTTCAATGTAACCGAGGTCGAGTTTCTCCGTTTCAGGCTCACACCACAAGGCGTACATATGGATACACAAAAGGTGGATGTAATCCTCCAATGGCAGTCACCAACATCCACGAAAGGAGTGCAAAGCGTGCTCGGATTCGCCAACTTTTGCTGTCAGTTTATACCTGGGTTTTCACAAATTGTACATCCAATTACCTCCATGTTAAAGAAAAATCCAAAGTTCCATTGGTCGACAGAAGCTGAAGAAGCCTTCCAGAAGTTGAAACTAGCATTCACTACAGCACCAGTCCTTTGACACCCACGACCAGACCTACCTTACATAGTTGAGACAGATGCTTTAAAAATAGCCATGGGAGCAGTATTGTCACAGCGAGACCCTGAAACAGGACAACTACACCCTGTCGCATTCTGGTCCCGCAAATTTTCAGCCCCCGAGTTGAACTACGCAATCAGAGATAAGGAATTACTGGCGATTAAAGCAGCATTCAAGGCCTGGAGACATTACCTTCTTGGGGCGAGACATACGGTCACTGTCATCACGGACCACCGTAACTTACAATACTTGAAAACCGCCAAAGCACAATCCTCGCGTCAACTTCATTGGGCTCTCTTTTTCACGGAATACGATTTTATTATCACTTATAGACGTGAAGTACGAAATGGGAAAGCAGACACTCTATCACGCATGAGTGAAGAAAAAGAGGCTTTTACAGCATCCGACCCCGTGGCCATAATTCCTGAGGAAAGGATTCAAACCAGAATAGCTGCCACCACGTGTGTGGATGACCAAAGAACCAGTTTGCAATCCCCGATGGAACAATCAACATAACAGGAATGGCTGTTAAAAGGTGACCAGTACACCATCGAAGACAATCTACCTTATTTCCAAGGACGATTATATGTCAAAGACCAAGAACTGCAAAAGCAAATCATCACAAATAACCACCATTCATTAGTGGAAGGACACCCAGGAATAGCCAAAACTCAGGCTAAGGTAAAACAAAACTACTGGTGGCCAACCTGGCGAAAAGACATTGCCCGATTTATTGAAACCTGCAGTGTCTGTGCACAACCCAAGTCTCAGAAAGAGAACCCTGCTGGCTTACTACATCCCCTAACAGTACCGCCAGCACCTTGGCATACCCTGTTGATGGACTTCATTACGGATCTTCCACCCTGCAATGGATACCACACCATATTAGTAGTTGTGGATTTATTTTCCAAAATGGCCCATTTCATCCCTCTGAAGGGACTCCAAACTGCATCAACTCTCGCTTCTGTGTTCCTAGTGCAAATTGTTCGATTGCATGGATTTCCATCAATATTAGTATCTGATCGCGGAATGCAATTTGTTTCTGCCTTTTGGAGAAAGTGTTGTACGATTGCCAAAAACGATCTCCGGTTGTCCACAAGCCATCACCCTCAAACAAATGGGCAAACTGAACAAACCAACCAAACTTTAGAGCATATCTCAGGTGTATGTTGCAACAGTCCGAGGATTCTTGGAAAAATATACTCTGGATAGCTGAGTATGCATGCAACAAACTCAGTTCACACAAGCACAGGGCAAACTCCATTCTAAACTGTGCACGAAAGACATCCGAGGACATCAGTATTTGATCCACCCGATACCCTGGAAATGCCAGTCATAAAAAACTTGCATAAAACCATCACTCAGGTTCTTAAGGAGGCGACAGAGCATCTGACCAAGGCTAAGGAAAGACAAAAACTGGTTGCTGATCGACATCAGAAGGAAGCTCCCGCCTACCAGATTGGAGAAAAGGTGTGGTTAGCATCCAACTATATTCCCCTGAAGGGGCCAAGACCTTTCCGCCCAAGATACCTGGGCCCCTATACTATAAAGTCCACAATCAATCCTGTCGCCATGAAATTGGAGTTACAGTCTCACATGAAAATTCATCCCGTATTCCATGTCTCTCTCCTCAAACCAATGAAGTCCAAAACATGGCTTAGTTCTCCGCCAAAGCCCGAAGTAATAGATGGAGAACCAGAATATGGTTCTATATAAGTCAAATCCATCATGGACTCCAAGGTGGTTCAATCAAAATTGTATTACCTAATTGACTGGAAAGGTTATAGACCTCAAGACCGTACTTGGGAACCCAGTGAACACGACCATGCTCCACGTTTAATCAGACAGTTCCATTGCAATAATCCCACCAAACCAGGACCGGGAGGAGAACCACCCTTGAGAAAGGCCTTGAGGGGGAGTTCTGTCATGGTCATGAAGTCAAGGGCACAGGCATGAAGGGGTCGCATGCACAGGAGACCTGGGTGGTCACTGTCCTGGTGCCTTTGGCACCAGGCTCATGAACAAAAATAAACAAGACCATTTAGCACCAAAAAGCTTTTATTATGGACATAGCATTTCAGATGCATTAACCTTGACCATTCCATCCATTAAGCAGGATGCATTAACCTTGAACATTCCATCCATTAAGCAGTCCCAAGTGTATTCTTGGGTGTGGCTGCTAATGGATTGCTTGCGCACATGCTCATTCTCTAGGAGTGGCAGGGTGTGGCTGGTAAGCTGGCCCTAATGGGCGTGCCTATGATCTCAGCTATATAAACTGCCCCGATCCTCAAGACAAAGCTTTGCGTTATTCTGCACTTGCAAGCAGCGTAACGCTCACCATCGCCTGAGGTCAGACTTACCTTTGAAGATCCTGCTTCCTGGACATCCTACTTCCTGCCAGCATACTTACCATCTGGGGGAAGCTGTTCTTATCTGTACATCTCTTCGGCGAACCAAGTATTCATCTTTACACTTTCCAGAATGTCGAAATCTTCATCTTGGCACCGCAGCACGACACGCTCCACCGTCGACAGCAGCGCCTGCAAGGTAAAACAGAAAACAAGCTTAGACATCGAAAAAACAGTCAGTTTAAGATTGCGCTTCGCCATACTTCGTGCTTTTCATTAAACCATCACTTACCTGCTGTTGAACATTGCGGTAGCATCCATCTTCCATCCGGCCGCGTCTCGCATCTCACAGCTGCATTGAGGCCGCATTTCCATCTAAAGGAAGAAAACAGAAGAGAGACATTATTGCGCAAATACATAGGAGCAACATATAAAGATATTAAACAGAACAAACAGCATCACAAGAGCTCAAGAAAGACTTACCAATCATAAGGAGAAGCATAGTTGCAGCTGGACTGGACTAATCCTTATCAGGGATCAGTGAAGGAACTAGATCCCATTCGACGCGCCCCTGCCAGAAGTAGCAGGACGGAGAGCTTATCTTCCATAATTCACAGGAGCAGTATCACCACGTACCACCGCTCAAAGCTTTTCTACTGAGGGAGAGGCCTGAAGGGGTTGATTCAAGTTCAGGGAGGGATGCAACCGTGCCTCAACGCCTCCACAGAGACCAGGTGAGCGTAACACATGGGTTCCACAATGGATGGCGAACATTTTCAAGTTCCTTGGAGCCCTGTTAGTGATGATCATGTTTGGATTCTGTGTGATCAGGATAATAATCACACAATGCAAGACGACATCAAAGAAAGCAGTAGGAATGAAGATCATGATTGATGTTGAATCAGGATTCAAACCTAAAGAGCTGACAGACGAATAAATCAGAGACTATGTGAAGGCCAGTATTTATGCACCTGAAGGAACGAAGTTCCTGTATCCGAAGAACTACTAGAAGTATGTGGGAAGATGGATCTATTGCAGCCTGAATGGACAATGTAGTCTTATGACCTGGAGTGTTGACGAACATGTGAAATCAGCAGGATGCCTGAAAGGAGTCATAAAGATATGGGCTCCAAAAAAGCATTTCTTCAGACAAGGATGTCTGGATGTGAAGATTGATGAGAGAGTGGTTGATGAATCACCCAGAGGTGAGAGTGTAGAGGGGGAGCCAAATACCCCTACCAGAAGCCCCGCCCCCATGTTGCATATATGTTGGGAACCGGAAATTGTGACACGTGCAGTAACAGTGAGGATGCTTATACCGCAAAGAGACCTTAAGACAAGGTATCCATTGAGAAAACCCTGTATGCATTCACAAAGAAATAGAAGGAGAGTGTCAAGAGCAGTGACGGATCTGGCATTGAACCACGTCTTGGAAAGAGCAAGGACATCTAGGTCAAAGTCTTCGAGAAGGAGACAGATGTCAAAGTAGTGTTCGACTGCAGAATGAGCTTTCAGAGTAGCTAAGTGAAGCTGGTAACCACCTTTGAAGGTTTTCCAATGGGGGGACAGGGGCGTGGTACTCCGGTCGGTGGTGGTGTAGAGTAGGAGCCAAATACCCCTACCAGAAGCTCCGCCCCCATGTTGCCTATATGTTGGGAACCGGAAATTGCGACACGTGCAGTACCAGTGAGGATGCCTATACCGCAAAGAGTCCTTGAGACAAGATATCCATTGAGAAAACCCTATATGCATTCACGAAGAAACAACCGTCTTCTGAAAAAAGTACCAGAAGAAGTGTGAAAATGAATGGGAAAGAAGACTGGTGAAATCATACGAAGCAAAACTGATGCACTCAGGGAAGACGTAAAAGACAAAAGAATATAGACATGCTATATGATCTGAAGATGAGGTATCGGAGTTAAGCACATTTCGGGATCGAAATGAAGATGCTTGTGCGAAGAAACACTGAAGAGAATGCAAAGTCATTTTACAATTGTACAGTTGCAGTAAAGCAAGTAGACAAAGTAATCCTAAGTCTGGCTACGTAGTAAATAGATTGTGGCGATGCGCCAATGTATATATAAATAGTAATGTACAGTATCTGGATGTTCCACAATGCACTTTAGCTAACTCAAATCCTGTGAAAGGAGAGGGCTCGGAGTGTGGCCCAGTTGGAAAATAGCTTATGGCAAAGGAGAATTCAAGAAAGGCTGGCTGGGCCAGCACCAAGAGTCGGGGCCACTGTGAGCTCGGTTGTCTGTCAAGACAGCTACATGAACGTGAGAAAGAAACAAACTTCTGTTTGAGGTGAAATGGAAAAACACTGAAGGTGCCAAGAGTTCATCATTTAATAGTATTTTATGCAAAGAAAGGCTCAAAAACGTGGTCTCCAGTCACATGGTAAGATAGAAATAGGGCCTCATTACGAGCCCGGTGGTAACCGTGCCTGAAATTCTGGCAGGTTACCGCCGGACTTGTATTACCATTCCGCCTGCGTGATTCCCGGAATTACCAGTGCATTACGACCCCGGTGACCCGGGAATTCCGGAGGCGGATCTCGGTAAATCCCCATATCCCTTGAGTCCCATAGGACGTGGAATGGGGAAGTGGAAACACCGGCACCATCTTGTGATGCTGCCGGTGTTTCCACGTCCGCCTGCATGCGGGTGGTGTTAAACCCGCCAGGTCAGACCTGGCGGGAATGACACCTCCGCCTGCAGGACTCGAGATCACTCAGTATGGAAACAACAGAGGCGGCGGGTTTACTGCCACCGTTATTTCCATACTGGGTGACTCGTAATGAGGCCCATAGACTTTGGGTCGAGCTACACCGAAACTAGAAGATAAGACCATGCCATACTGCCTTTTATTCTCAGGCACCTTTAAGCCTCTACAAGGCCACGTTCAAAGCCTAATTGAATGACAGAAGCAGGAGTGATGATTGATGTTTGGCTAATTGGGTGGGGAGGCATGACCAAGCCACCCCTCCTAGCACCGGGAGTGACCAGCTTGCGTCCTGCTAGCAAGTGGAATATTCCAGAATATTCCAGAAGGGTACAAGTGTGCCAACCAATTATAGAGGGCCACATATTAAGGAGCCCTATAGTTTGCGTAGCCAATAGGATGTCATATATTAGTATGACACGGAAGATGACTTGCATTTGGGATGGGTTTAGTTGTCCACCTGATCTTAGGGACCCAATTACAGACCCCGACGGTATGGAACGTATACCTAGATGTTCCCTGTAGGCCTATCACTTTCCTTAGTAGGTTTTCTTAGTTTGCCACGTAGGATGACATCAGTAGTGATTAATTTTTAGTATAAGAATGCTGTTTTTTCATGTTATGTTCGAGATTGCTTGTGCAATGTCGGATGATGTCCATTGTACTCCCTGTTTTAGATAATTGTTAATAAAACAGTACCGAGTTTTGCCAACTTCCTGAGTCAGTTTGATTATTGATGCATGAGTAAATCCTGCATCCCCATCCATCTCAAAGTATTGTTACCTCGTCTTAAAGGTCCCGAGGTCCCGGGGTTCATTGGTGGAGAGGAAGAGGAGAAGGCGTGGTGGGAGAATGGAGGACGTTTATGAGGGAGGGCAGATGCCGATCGAGAAGGAGAACAGTAGGTTGAAAACCTTGGGCCATGATAGTGTCATTGTGATAGACATTAATCATACACTGAGAGGATAAGAAGTATGCCAGGAGTACTTTCCACCTAGTGCCACCATTAATGGGTGAGGAGGAGAAAGGGGAGAGAGTGGAGACAAGATGGGGGGTCCATAGGTCAGGAGAGGGGACAAAACTGAGGATGTGTATTATAGTCTGCCTGGAAGTGGCCTTGCCGTATGTGTCAGCAATAGGTAGGCCTGGGTGAGAGTCCAGGAGAACATTTTACAGCTTTCTTCTTCCAGACATCATGAGAGAGGTAGGATAGGTGATAGAAAAGCAGTTGGAATAGATAGGGGAGATAGAGAGTGCCATGGGAGTAGTGGATGTGAAAGAGAGCGAGAGGGAGAGACAAACAGGGTAGCTGCACAGTGCACAGGAACTCACCAAGTGGCCTAGCAGCCAATGCACATATTAAAAGCACCCCTTAAATTCGAATTCCCAATAAAGCACTAAAATATAGGACAAATTGGAGAGTGCACAGATTTAAAAGCACACCTAAATTCGAAGTCCCAATAAAGCACTAAAACTAAAATACAGTACGAAATGGAGAGTAAACGGATTTAAAATGACAATTACAGATGAGTTTAAAAGCAGGTACATCTACCAAGTGGTCAAGAAATTACAGTTATAGAGGGGAAGGGAGGCATGGTTCAGCAAGCACTCAGGCAGAGGGTTATAGACCAGGACAGGACGAACCAGGGTGCTTACCAGTGATAGGATAAGTCATTTTTAACGCACCTGTACACAAGTGTTTCTAGGCGTGGTGAAGTGTAGAAGCAGATTTTTCATTGTCACTGTTGGTAACTGTACGTTTGTTCGTTGAGCAGCGTGGGGTGGGAGAAGGTAGAAGAATCCTCCTTTGATCAAATCATCAAACAACTATCTTGCTCGTGTCCAGATTTGTCTTTTTGTAATCATCACTCTGACAACAAAGGGGTATATGAGATTGATTCTCCATTAAAGAAATGTTCCTGTCCTGAAGAAGGCCACGATAAAACTTTTTAAAAAAAGAGTACTAGAGATAGTACTTAATTAATAATATGGCCAAAACATATGTCGACTACCGATAAGACTATAATTAGTCAGTCTCTCTTTTTTCTGGAGACCAGATGAGGTCAACCTGAGATCAACTTAGATCTATGTGACTGATAAACGGTATCTATAGTTTTGCAATGTCTGCATTAATAGACACATGTTAGAAAACCTGACAGTTTCTGTGTAATAGCTCTTGTTCCATCATTCTGTTGAACAACCATCAAACTGCGGAACAATAGCGCAAAAGTCACCTATTAACCCCATCTTGTTTCAATTTTATGATTAATTTCTGTATATTTTATCATGAATGATGTTCTGCTTTTATGTATAATTGTAAGTACGGAATACATTTTCAAGTGTAAAAAACTTTTCTCGTGGTGGAGATAATTGATTACCCAGTATTCATAAAAGGTTAATTAAAGCGCCACCAATCGAAGACATTTGGGCGAAGAGAGGGGTAATCAGTTTTCCCTCTTCAAATGGACCAGCAATGGCATTTGTTTGACAATCCGTCCGATGCCGGCAGTTCATACAGCAATGTGATCCGATTCCCACCCATGACATGCTGACGCCACATCAGGACCTCGATTAGCCCACTCGATTCTCGAACGCAGCGCGATCCGGCTAGCCACAACATATGGAACAGCTCGAGGCCTGCAGGCCTTGAGCGTGAGCGGGATAAACGCCCAAAAAGATGAGTGTATCACCACCAGACTAACAATATCCTTATTGTCTCAGGAGCTCTCAGTGTGTCGTGATGATATACCCCCGCTGTTGTATACTGTGGAGAATCTACTTGGTTGCTTCATGTATTATGAGGTCGATGTGCTGATGTGATTTCTTCCAACATGAATTGCAACCCCCGTAGGGGTAATGAATTGGTCTATGCTTTACCGCTATATAGTCATCCATGATGGCGATTACCCCATATATTGGCCCTAACACTCCTTAGCCTTCTGTCGCCTCTAGGACATTGGTTTCTACAATGGGCAATTACCTAGGATTGTTGTTCCTGGAGCTGGACACATGTATGCCCTTACAACTCTCAGAGGGTAGATTTGGTGCGCAATAGCTCGTCTGCTGCAGCTCATTTTTTACCTCGCCACCCCATCCATTATATTGCTTAATACACTTTTTCATTGTTAAACTTTAGTTAAAGGTCTCCCACATTTGGGGGTTTTACGATGTGGTAGCCAGGCAACTGGGCAGCATATGTCCGAGTTGGCATCTTCTGCATGGGTTGCAATGCTTCTGTATTAGGCTCCTACTATATGTCCTCAATGTTATTTTCCCCTGGTTTATTGTTTGGGGATGATGTTCAGTGCAAATGATACATGTACAAACAGTTTTGCAGGGTGCTCACTACATGCACGGGTGCTGAGCTGATTCGGATCGGCGATCGTTAATGTTCGGTTCTCTCTTAATTTTGAATGAAATACAGGTTATGATGGTCAAGTTTTTCTGAAAGCCTCTTGGCGAGTCGAGGCCCCATCTGTCGGATAGAATTCATATATATCACTAAACTCAATATTGCTCATCTTAAAAGTGGCTTTTTGGAACTTTGTAAAAACTTCTCTGCGCAGGGGCAAACATCTCACCCTATTCCTGATTGATCTCCACAATCAATGCCAAATCAAATGTGAATTCAGATCAGATTACTTTTGCCTTACACTGCACAATCTTATTTCTCTATACTCATCCCTGATTCCCAGGGATCAAGGCCCAGGGATACTTTAACAAAGCATGAACAACCTTGTATCCACCTCAATTCAATTACACCAGAATGAATATCCTGTCACAATGCAGTTGTCATGAGTCAAAAACAGCAAGCTAGATCGTGGAAAACGAGCCCCACTTGTAGCAATATATTGGGAGCCCACACTTCACATGGGGAGTTCCCCCCAATTGAGGTACCACACAACACATCTGTTATTTTGATTTTGTTCAAGCTAGCCCTGTCCAGGATCTTAATTTCACCAAAATGCCAGGGTAGCGGAAGTGACATTACATGACCCTTGTCATCTGATGATATCACAGGAAGTTATGTCATTTGACCCCACCCCAAAGTGACATCATGGGAAGGGATAGAACACAACCTTTCATCCCTTCAATGAGTCTAGCAGTTATTGTATAGAATTTCAGAAAGACACAATATTTGTTATTCCTATTCTTTCTAAATTAGGGTAACTTCTCAAAGTGTTACACTTGTGGAACCCCCTGTTTTTAAGAGACCTCAACAATAATGCCAGCCACTCCAGAAAGAAACTAAGAGCTACATGGCACTGGCCACAGCCCAGGAGCTTCAATGTTAAAAAAAAAGATTTTTAAAACATAATATTTTTTGGGGTGGCAGGGGAGACCACTGGGGTATCAAGGGAGACCTCAGGGGTCGCAAGTGCGACCCCTGGCGACACCCAAATGACATCACTGGCCCTGTCTATGACTCATATAGAGCCACATAGATCCCTCTCCCTGGGCCAACAATGAGCCAAGAACCAGGCCTGGGTACATAAAGACAGTATATGTTCTTTAAATATTTGCACTGAATGATTGCACACACCACCTTCTCTGTGGCACAAAACAAAGCCTCAATACAAACTCACTTGTTCTTTGAATTTTACTGTTGGGTGTCAGGTACCCAGAACACAGATCAAATAAACAGAACAAAACTCTTGTCCCACAAACCCCTTAATGTCAGAATTAACCAATACCTTGGAACATTGCCAGATCATGAGCATTAGCATTCCTTGATTAGGTTTAGATTTAAAACAACTGCAACATTTTGTGTGTTCAAATGCAAATCAAACAGGCAGCACTTTGTATATTTAGTTTCCCTGTGCACTGGACATTGCTAGCAGTTTTGAAATCACAACAGACTTTTGATACTACTTTGAATTGATAGAACCCTTCTTCCTTCTTCACCCCAAAGCAATACAAACACTTTCTTCAATCAGGGTCAATTTCTCACTCTCAGGAAAGAGTGTGATTTTTTCTAATTGGTTTTATTTCACACAGTACTTCTGTACCTGGCACCAAAAAAACAACTTCAGTTACATTTAGCAACCTTTTGCTTAAAGGCCAGATCTGGGGGGTGGTGACAGTTTGGAATGTTGTTTTGAGGCAAGGACACCCCTTTCCTTTAGGGAAGTCTGGGGTTGACAAGATAAATAGGTGTACCCAATTACTTTAAATGACTATAACTTGAAATAGCCCTAGGAAAGAGGGGAGGTTTCAAACTCCCCCAAGCTCCCCCTGAGTCAATCTATATAGGAGTTAAATATATTATAATTCAGAAAAATATGCTAAGGGTCTACAGTTTGCCACCTCCCACCCACTTTTAAGGGGAAGATATTAGGTCAAGAAGATCCTCCACATAGTTGGTTCTATTGAACATGCTACTTACATTGGAGAGCTCTGTTTTTGGTGTTGAGGAAAGTCAGCAGGGCTCCCCTTACAGGGACAGGACAAGGACTTCAGAATCAACCATCAGCCAGGGATATTCTTCAGGCTAAATTACTCTATTTAGCCTCTGTTCCCTCTCCTAGTGTGGGTCCCAGCCAGCTTCAGTATTTGCCAATTGCTGTCTTCCCATGCAAAGTTAATCATGCAGCAATGTTTAGTCCTTCCACCCAGATAATATTTAGGCAGTTATTTCAGGATTCAACCAGATGGTTTTTAGGCAGCTCTCCCAGTGAAGATGTTTAAGCAGCTCTCCCCTTTCCCATGGTGCAAGGACTTTTTATCCTCTAAGCCATACCTCCAAAATATTAAAATGAGGAGGTACCAGTTTATTGGTTCTGACTTTTCATTGCAGATGTATTCCTTCTACTCACCCAAGGTCCAACCCCTCTCTGTGAATAGGTTCTTGGAGTTCTGAAGTTAAATTGATGGGCCAGAGGTACACACCTACTAGCATTTTCATTTGCCACTTTTTTTTATGCATGTAGTTTCGCACTGAAAAAGTCCTACATGAAAAACATTTTTGTTTGACAAATAAACATATATATATATATATATATATATATATATATATATATATATATATATATATATATATACACATATATACACCGATTCTGCTACTTATGCCGGACTTATGAAGATGACTCTTGTCTCGGCAGGAGGAAACACGTCCGACTAGCGTTTTTTTGCACTTTACTCACAACGAATAAAAATGATCACCACCAAACTTTACAGACAGTTACATGATTCACAAAGTGACCCCCTCCCCAACTTTGTCTTGTGACATTTTCTGAGGAGATAATACATTTTAGATTGTGACACAGTCTCCAAAAGTCGCATTGTTATGGAAGTGGTGGCATCAAAACAGGCTTGGGATAACCTTTAAAATGACATATGTCCCATTTCTGTACGTACCTATATTTTTCTGAGTTTTATTTCACAGTTTAAGTTGCTGTTTTTGTTCGAGCTTCTGTTCCAGGCTCTGCAGCCTCAATGTTGACTTAAGCCTCTTAGTAAAATCATCAATCATTCATATGAAGTCAAAAGCTGGACTAATGGATACTGAAGAGATTTTATCTCTCTGGCCAGATGGATCTCAGGCCTCATGTGACAATCTGGATTGCAGGCCAGCCCTCCAAGTCAGTCCAGGGATCCTCCACAAAACATCTTGAATTTTGGGGATTTTACAAAGTTCAGCCCACTTAATAGCAGTCTCTCTGTTGATCCAGCCCACCAATAAATGCCCCTGTCGCGCATTAATGCAACTCTCCCTCTCCGGCCCTGACGCTCCAAAGCAATTGTCTTTCAGATGGAGAGGCTGAACAAATGTCATGGTCATGAAGTCAGGGGCACAGGCATGCAGGGGTTGCATACACAGGAGACCTGGGTGGACACTGTCCTGGCGCCTTTGGCACCAGGCTCATGAACAAAAGTAAACAAGAACATCATTTTAACACCAAAAAGCTTTTATTATGGACATAGCACTACAGATGCATTAACCTTGATCATTCCATCCATTAAGCAGCCCCAAGTGTATTTTCGGGTGTGGCTGCTAATGAATTGCCTTTGCACATGCTCACTCTCTAGGAGTGGCAGGCTGTGGCTGGTAAGCCGGCCCTAATGGGCGTGCCCACGGTCTCAGCTATATAAGTTGCCCTGATCCTCAAGACAGACGCTTTGTGTTATTCTGCACTTGCAAGCAGCGTAACGCTCACCGTCGCCTGAGGTCAGACTTGCCTTTGAAGATCCTGCTTCCTGGACATCCTGCTTCCTGCCAGCATACTTACCAACTGGGGGAAGCTGTTCTTACCTGTCCATCTCTTCGGCGAACCAAGTATTCATCGTTACACTTTCCGGAACGCCGTAATCTTCATCTTGGCACCGCAGCACAACACCCTCCATCGTCGACAGCAGAGCCTGCAAGGAAAAACGGAAGACAAGGTTAGTCATCGAAAAAACAGTCCGTTTAAGGTTGCGCTTTGCCATACTTCATGCTTTTCCTTGAACCATCACTTACCTGCCGTCGAACATTGCGGTAGCATCCATCTTCCATCCGGCCGTGTCTCGTGTCTCACAGCTGCATTGAAGCCGCATTTCCATCTAAGGGAAGAAAACAGAAGAGAGACATTATTGCGGGCATAAATAGGAGCAACATATAAAGACATTAAACAGAATGAACAGCATCTCAAGAGCTCAAGAAAGACTTATCAATCATAAGGAGAAGAATAGTCGCAGCTGGACTGGACTAAACCTTATCAGGGATCAGTGAAGGAACTAGATCCCATTCAACGCGCCCCTGCCAGAAGTAGCAGGACGGATAGCTTATCTTCCATAATTCACAGGTGAGCTTTATGGGCCGGCGTATGCCCACAGAAACCGTACTTTGGGGTGAAGGGTTCAAGAGGTACAACAATCACAGATTGGCGCACTCACACACTCTTATCTCCACGCAGGAGCACTATCACCACGTACCACCGCTCACAGCTTTTCTACTGAGGGAGAGGCCTGAAGGGGGTGATTCAAGTACAGGGAAGGCTGCAACCATTCCCCAAGCCTCCGCAGAGACCAGGTGAGCGTAACAGAACCCAAAGCCACCAAAACTCTGCCTGGGCGTTATGGAAACTTCAGAAACAGATCAGTTAGCCCTCTTACTAGGGGAATTACGGGCTGAAGTACATGCTTCAAGACAGGAAACCAATGCGTTACGGAGGGATATTATTGTTACTCGAGAAAGAACTGACGAACTGGCAAGACAAATTCTACAAGCACAAGCAGGACAGGTTCCACTGCCTGGAGTGACCCATTCTTCTCATTCTTCCACACCACAACAATCTTGTGCAGACCAGGAGCCTTTCCTAATGACCAAGCCAAAGTGGCATTTGTACTCTCGTATTTAGGAGGTAATGCGGCGGACTGGTCTATACCTTTGGTAAATCAAGATGACCCTTTACTCCGGAACTTTGGGAATTTCCAACATGAGATGGAGAAATTGTTTGCCCGTCATACTCAAGGACAAGCTCTGGACAGCGAGTTGTTGTCACTCAGACAAGGGAGTCAAGATCCATTAACCTATATTGCAACCTTGAATCATCTCATAGCCCAGACCAACTGGCTAGAAGAGAAGAGGACTGCACTCTTTTACCGAGGGTTACGTGGAGAACTTAAGGATGTGTTGGCACAAGTGGTGAATCCCCCTGAGAGGTGTGCGGACTACATACACCTGACGGTGCAACTCGATCATAGGTTGCAGAATCGGAAAATGGATCGAGCTAGATCAGAGGGACGGTCAGTTTATGTACAACATCGTAAGAATCAGACTAAACCACATGAACAGTCTGAGCCAATGCAAATTGGTGGATTACGAAGTCCCCTTACCAAAGCAGAAAGGGAAAAAAGATGACAACAACAGCTTTGCTTATACTGTGGAGAAGCAGGTCACTTCCTCCGTGACTGCCCGGTAAAATCACCCAAGAAAACGGTTGGGGCAACAGACAAAACTGATGAAGAAGAAGAACAGAACTCGGGAAATGCCAATGCCAGGCAAGTGTAGGGGTCCGCTTGTCGAGCATGAAAACAGAATCCGTACAGACCTCACTTCTAGTCCTTCCAGTGCTTTTGGTGAATCACAAGCAACCATCAAAAATACATGCCTTGGAGGCATATATTGATTGTGGAGCTGTGGGTAACTACACTGACCAAGATTTGGCTCTCCGAATAGGCCTTCCTCTCCGACAGAAGCAGAAATCGGAAAACTTCACTGCTGTGGATGGTTCTCAGCTATCATCCGGCCGGTGACACAATACAGCGAGAAAGTCAAGCTTCTGCGTCAGGACAGGCATCAAGAGGACATTACTTTCGATCTCATTGGTGCTCCTCAGTTCCAGATGATATTGGGAATGCCCTGGCTGGAGACCCACAATCCTAGGATCGACTGGCTAAAACGAGTTATGACATTTCCTCATGATTCTGCCGACACATGTTACAAAAAAGATGACACCAATCTGAAACCGAAGAAGGGAATCGCGTTGGGCCTCATCAGCTCCTTACCGCTTGAATACCAAGATTACCAGGATGTCTTCAAAAAAGAGCAAGCCAACGTTCTGCACCCGCACAGACCCTACAATTGTCACATAGATCTTGTACCCAGAGCCGAGATCCCTTGAATCCGAATTTACCCTCTGACAGAACAGGAAAATGAGCATCTTAGAACTTACCTGGATCAGTACCTGGCGAACGGTTTCATTTGCCGTCCAAGTCACCTGCCTCCTTGCCCTTATTCTTTGTGCCTAAAAAGGAGGGGAAATTAAGAACTTGCATCGACTATAGAGCCATCAATCAGATCACAGGAAAAAATCGATATCCTTTACCACTTATACCAGAGCTCCTGGACCAAGTGAACCATACTCAAATCTACACAAAACTGGATTTAATAGGAGCATACCATCTTGTAAGAGTAAAAGAGGGAGACGAGTGGAAAACAGCCTTTTGCCCTTAGGGCTATGCAATGCCCCTACAGCGTTCCAATTCTTTATGAATGATGTACTTCGTGAACTACTGGATGTTTGCGCTCTTGTTTACATTGACGACATTCTTATCTACTCAAATTCCATGGAAGAACATGAAGGCCTTGTCTGGGTAGTCTTAGAGAAGCTTTGACAACACCAATTGTATGCCAAGTTGGAAAAAAATGTTTTCAATGTAACCGAGGTCGAGTTTCTCCGTTTCAGGCTCACACCACAAGGCGTACATATGGATACACAAAAGGTGGATGTAATCCTCCAATGGCAATCACCAACATCCACGAAAGGAGTGCAAAGCGTGCTCGGATTCGCCAACTTTTGCTGTCAGTTTATACCTGGGTTTTCACAAATTGTACATCCAATTACCTCCGTGTTAAAGAAAAATCCAAACTTCCATTGGTCGACAGAAGCTGAAGAAGCCTTCCAGAAGTTGAAACTAGCATTCACTACAGCACCAGTCCTTTGACACCCACGACCAGACCTACCTTACATAGTTGAGACAGATGCTTCAAAAATAGCCATGGGAGCAGTATTGTCACAGCGAGACCCCGAAACAGGACAACTACACCCTGTCGCATTCTGGTCCCGCAAATTTTCAGCCCCCGAGTTGAACTACGCAATCAGAGATAAGGAATTACTGGCGATTAAAGCAGCATTCAAGGCCTGGAGACATTACCTTCTTGGGGCGAGACATACGGTCACTGTCATCACGGACCACCGTAACTTACAATACTTGAAAACCGCCAAAGCACAATCCTCGCGTCAACTTCATTGGGCTCTCTTTTTCACGGAATACGATTTTATTATCACTTATAGACGTGAAGTACGAAATGGGAAAGCAGACACTCTATCACGCATGAGTGAAGAAAAAGAGGCTTTTACAGCATCCGACCCCGTGGCCATAATTCCTGAGGAAAGGATTCAAACCAGAATAGCTGCCACCACGTGTGTGGATGACCAAAGAACCAGTTTGCAATCCCCGATGGAACAATCAACATAACAGGAATGGCTGTTAAAAGGTGACCAGTACACCATCGAAGACAATCTACCTTATTTCCAAGGACGATTATATGTAAAAGACCAAGAACTGCAAAAGCAAATCATCACAAATAACCACGATTCATTAGTGGAAGGACACCCAGGAATAGCCAAAACTCAGGCTAAGGTAAAACAAAACTACTGGTGGCCAACCTGGCGAAAAGACATTGCCCAATTTATTGAAACCTGCAGTGTCTGTGCACAACCCAAGTCTCAGAAAGAGAACCCTGCTGGCTTACTACATCCCCTAACAGTACCGCCAGCACCTTGGCATACCCTCTTGATGGACTTCATTACGGATCTTCCACCCTGCAATGGATACCACACCATATTAGTAGTTGTGGATTTATTTTCCAAAATGGCCCATTTCATCCCTCTGAAGGGACTCCAAACTGCATCAACTCTCGCTTCTGTGTTCCTAGTGCAAATTGTTCGATTGCATGGATTTCCATCAATATTAGTATCTGATCGCGGAATGCAATTTGTTTCTGCCTTTTGGAGAAAGTGTTGTACGATTGCCAAAAACGATCTCCGGTTGTCCACAAGCCATCACCCTCAAACAAATGGGCAAACTGAACGAACCAACCAAACTTTAGAGCATATCTCAGGTGTATGTTGCAACAGTCCGAGGATTCTTGCAAAAATATACTCTGGATAGCTGAGTATGCATACAACAAACTCAGTTCACACAAGCACAGGGCAAACTCCATTCTAAACTGTGCACGGAAGACATCCGAGGACATCAGTATTTGATCCACCCGATACCCTGGAAATGCCAGTCATAAAAAACTTGCATAAAACCATCACTCAGGTTCTTAAGGAGGCGACAGAGCATCTGACCAAGGCTAAGGAAAGACAAAAACTGGTTGCTGATCGACATCAGAAGGAAGCTCCCGCCTACCAGATTGGAGAAAAGGTGTGGTTAGCATCCAACTATATTCCCCTGAAGGGGCCAAGACCTTTCCGCCCAAGATACCTGGGCCCCTATACTATAAAGTCCACAATCAATCCTGTCGCCATGAAATTGGAGTTACAGCCTCACATGAAAATTCATCCCGTATTCCATGTCTCTCTCCTCAAACCAATGAAGTCCAAAACACGGCTTAGTTCTCCGCCAAAGCCCGAAGTAATAGATGGAGAACCAGAATATGGTTCTATATAAGTCAAATCCATCATGGACTCCAAGGTGGTTCAATCAAAATTGTATTACCTAATTGACTGGAAAGGTTATAGACCTCAAGACCGTACTTGGGAACCCAGTGAACACGTCCATGCTCCACGTTTAATCAGACAGTTCCATTGCAATAATCCCACCAAACCAGTACCGGGAGGAGAACCACCCTTGAGAAAGGCCTTGAGGGGGAGTTCTGTCATGGTCATGAAGTCAGGGGCACAGGCATGAAGGGGTCGCATGCACAGGAGACCTGGGTGGTCACTGTCCTGGTGCCTTTGGCACCAGGCTCATGAACAAAAATAAACAAGACCATTTAGCACCAAAAAGCTTTTATTATGGACATAGCACTTCAGATGCATTAACCTTGACCATTCCTTCCATTAAGCAGGATGCATTAACCTTGAACATTCCATCCATTAAGCAGTCCCAAGTGTATTCTTGGGTGTGGCTGCTAATGGATTGCTTTCGCACATGCTCATTCTCTAGGAGTGGCAGGGTGTGGCTGGTAAGCTGGCCCTAATGGGTGTGCCTATGATCTCAGCTATATAAACTGCCCCGATCCTCAAGACAAAGCTTTGCGTTATTCTGCACTTGCAAGCAGCGTAACGCTCACCGTCGCCTGAGGTCAGACTTACCTTTGAAGATCCTGCTTCCTGGACATCCTACTTCCTGCCAGCATACTTACCAACTGGGGGAAGCTGTTCTTATCTGTACATCTCTTCGGCGAACCAACTATTCATCTTTACACTTTCCAGAATGCCGAAATCTTCATCTTGGCACCGCAGCACGACACGCTCCACCGTCGACAGCAGCGCCTGCAAGGTAAAACAGAAGACAAGGTTAGACATCGAAAAAACAGTCAGTTTAAGATTGCGCTTCGCCATACTTCGTGCTTTTCATTAAACCATCACTTACCTGCTGTTGAACATTGCGGTAGCATCCATCTTCCATCCGGCAGCGTCTCACATCTCACAGCTGCATTGAGGCCGCATTTCCATCTAAGGGAAGAAAACAGAAGAGAGACATTATTGCGCAAATACATAGGAGCAACATATAAAGATATTAAACAGAACAAACAGCATCACAAGAGCTCAAGAAAGACTTACCAATCATAAGGAGAAGCATAGTTGCAGCTGGACTGGACTAATCCTTATCAGGGATCAGTGAAGGAACTAGATCCCATTCGACGCGCCCCTGCCAGAAGTAGCAGGACGGAGAGCTTATCTTCCATAATTCACAGGAGCAGTATCACCACGTACCACCGCTCAAAGCTTTTCTACTGAGGGAGAGGCCTGAAGGGGTTGATTCAAGTTCAGGGAGGGATGCAACCGTGCCTCAACGCCTCCACAGAGACCAGGTGAGCGTAACACATGGGTTCCACAATGGATGGCGAACATTTTCAAGTTCCTTGGAGCCCTGTTAGTGATGATCATGTTTGGATTCTGTGTGATCAGGATAATAATCACACAATGCAAGACGACATCAAAGAAAGCAGTAGGAATGAAGATCATGATTGATGTTGAATCAGGATTCAAACCTAAAGAGCTGACAGACGAATAAATCAGAGACTATGTGAAGGCCAGTATTCATGCACCTGAAGGAACGAAGTTCCTGTATCCGAAGAACTACTAGAAGTATGTGGGAAGATGGATCTATTGCAGCCTGAATGGACAATGTAGTCTTATGACCTGGAGTGTTGACGAACATGTGAAATCAGCAGGATGCCTGAAAGGAGTCATAAAGATATGGGCTCCAAAAAAGCATTTCTTCAGACAAGGATGTCTGGATGTGAAGATTGATGAGAGAGTGGTTGATGAATCACCCAGAGGTGAGAGTGTAGCGGGGGAGCCAAATACCCCTACCAGAAGCCCCGCCCCCATGTTGCATATATGTTGGGAACCGGAAATTGTGACACGTGCAGTAACAGTGAGGATGCTTATACCGCAAAGAGACCTTAAGACAAGGTATCCATTGAGAAAACCCTGTATGCATTCACAAAGAAATAGAAGGAGAGTGTCAAGAGCAGTGACGGATCTGGCATTGAACCACGTCTTGGAAAGAGCAAGGACATCTAGGTCAAAGTCTTCGAGAAGGAGACAGATGTCAAAGTAGTGTTTGACTGCAGAATGAGCTTTCAGAGTAGCTAAGTGAAGCTGGTAACCACCTTTGAAGGTTTTCCAATGGGGGGGACAGGGGCGTGGTACTCCGGTCGGTGGTGGTGTAGAGTAGGAGCCAAATACCCCTACCAGAAGCTCCGCCCCCATGTTGCCTATATGTTGGGAACCGGAAATTGCGACACGTGCAGTACCAGTGAGGATGCCTATACCGCAAAGAGTCCTTGAGACAAGATATCCATTGAGAAAACCCTATATGCATTCACGAAGAAACAACCGTCTTCTGAAAAAAGTACCAGAAGAAGTGTGAAAATGAATGGGAAAGAAGACTGGTGAAATCATACGAAGCAAAACTGATGCACTCAGGGAAGACGTAAAAGACAAAAGAATATAGACATGCTATATGATCTGAAGATGAGGTATCGGAGTTAAGCACATTTCGGGATCGAAATGAAGATGCTTGTGCGAAGAAACACTGAAGAGAATGCAAAGTCATTTTACAATTGTACAGATGCAGTAAAGCAAGTAGACAAAGTAATCCTAAATCTGGCTACGTAGTAAATAGATTGTGGCGATGCGCCAATGTATATATAAATAGTAATGTTCAGTATCTGATGTTCCACAATGCACTTTAGCTAACTCAAATCCTGTGAAAGGAGAGGGCTCGGAGTGTGGCCCAGTTGGAAAATAGCTTATGGCAAAGGAGAATTCAAGAAAGGCTGGCTGGGCCAGCACCAAGAGTCGGGGCCACTGTGAGCTCGGTTGTCTGTCAAGACAGCTACATGAACGTGAGAAAGAAACAAACTTCTGTTTGAGGTGAAATGGAAAAACACTGAAGGTGCCAAGAGTTCATCATTTAATAGTATTTTATGCAAAGAAAGGCTCAAAAACGTGGTCTCCAGTCACATGGTAAGATAGAAATAGGGCCTCATTACGAGTCCGGTGGTAACCGTGCCTGAAATTCTGGCAGGTTACCGCCGGACTTGTATTACCATTCCGCCTGCGTGATTCCCGGAATTACCAGTGCATTACGACCCCGGTGACCCGGGAATTCCGGAGGCGGATCTCGGTAAATCCCCATATCCCTTGAGTCCCATAGGACGTGGAATGGGGAAGTGGAAACACCGGCACCATCTTGTGATGCTGCCGGTGTTTCCACGTCCGCCTGCATGCGGGTGGTGTTAAACCCGCCAGGTCAGACCTGGCGGGAATGACACCTCCGCCTGCAGGACTCGAGATCACTCAGTATGGAAACAACAGAGGCGGCGGGTTTACTGCCACCGTTATTTCCATACTGGGTGACTCTTAATGAGGCCCATAGACTTTGGGTCGAGCTACACCGAAACTAGAAGATAAGACCATGCCATACTGCCTTTTATTCTCAGGCACCTTTAAGCCTTTACAAGGCCACGTTCAAAGCCTAATTGAATGACAGAAGCAGGAGTGATGATTGATGTTTGGCTAATTGGGTGGGGAGGCATGACCAAGCCACCCCTCCTAGCACCTGGAGTGACCAGCTTGCGTCCTGCTAGCAAGTGGAATATTCCAGAATATTCCAGAAGGGTACAAGTGTGCCAACCAATTATAGAGGGCCACATATTAAGGAGCCCTATAGTTTGCGTAGCAAATAGGATGTCATATATTAGTATGACACGGAAGATGACTTGCATTTGGGATGGGTTTAGTTGTCCACCTGATCTTAGGGACCCAATTACAGACCCCGTCGTTATGGAACGTATACCTAGATGTTCCCTGTAGGCCTATCACTTTCCTTAGTAGGTTTTCTTAGTTTGCCACGTAGGATGACATCAGTAGTGATTAATTTTTAGTATAAGAATGCTGTTTTTTCATGTTATGTTCGAGATTGCTTGTGCAATGTAGGATGATGTCCATTGTACTCCCTGTTTTAGATAATTGTTAATAAAACAGTACCGAGTAAATCCTGCATCCCCATCCATCTCAAAGTATTGTTACCTCGTCTTAAAGGTCCCGAGGTCCCGGGGTTCATTGGTGGAGAGGAAGAGGAGAAGGCGTGGTGGGAGAATGGAGGACGTTTATGAGGGAGGGCAGGTGCCGATCGAGAAGGAGAACAGTAGGTTGAAAACCTTGGGCCATGATAGTGTCATTGTGATAGACATTAATCATACACTGAGAGGATAAGAAGTATGCCAGGAGTACTTTCCACCTAGTGCCACCATTAATGGGTGAGGAGGAGAAAGGGGAGAGAGTGGAGACAAGATGGGGGGTCCATAGGTCAGGAGAGGGGACAAAACTGAGGATGTGTATTATAGTCTGCCTGGAAGTGGCCTTGCCGTAGGTGTCAGCAATAGGTAGGCCTGGGTTAGAGTCCAGGAGAACTTTTTACAGCTTTTTTCTTCCAGACATCATGAGAGAGGTAGGATAGGTGATAGAAAAGCAGTTGGAATAGATAGGGGAGATAGAGAGTGCCATGGGAGTAGTGGATGTGAAAGAGAGCGAGAGGGAGAGACAAACAGGGTAGCTGCACAGTGCACAGGAACTCACCAAGTGGCCTAGCAGCCAATGCACATATTAAAAGCACCCCTTAAATTCGAATTCCCAATAAAGCACTAAAATATAGGACAAATTGGAGAGTGCGCAGATTTAAAAGCACACCTAAATTCGAAGTCCCAATAAAGCACTAAAACTAAAATACAGTACGAAATGGAGAGTAAACGGATTTAAAATGACAATTACAGATGAGTTTAAAAGCAGGTACATCTACCAAGTGGTCAAGAAATTACAGTTATAGAGGGGAAGGGAGGCATGGTTCAGCAAGCACTCAGGCAGAGGGTTATAGACCAGGACAGGGCGAACCAGGGTGCTTACCAGTGATAGGATAAGTCATTTTTAACGCACCTGTACACAAGTGTTTCTAGGCGTGGTGAAGTGTAGAAGCAGATTTTTCATTGTCACTGTTGGTAACTGTACGTTTGTTCGTTGAGCAGCGTGGGCTGGGAGAAGGTAGAAGAATCCTCCTTTGATCAAATCATCAAACAACTATCTTGCTCGTGTCCAGATTTGTCTTTTTGTAATCATCACTCTGACAACAAAGGGGTATATGAGATTGCTTCTCCATTAAAGAAATGTTCCTGTCCTGAAGAAGGCCACGATAAAACTTTTAAAAAAAAGAGTACTAGAGATAGTACTTAATTAATAATATGGCCAAAACATATGTCGACTACCGATGAGACTATAATTAGTCAGTCTCTCTTTTTTCTGGAGACCAGATGAGGTCAACCTGAGATCAACTTAGATCTATGTGACTGATAAACGGTATCTATAGTTTTGCAATGTCTGCATTAATAGACACATGTTAGAAAACCTGACAGTTTCTGTGTAATAGCTCTTGTTCCATCATTCTGTTGAACAACCATCAAACTGCGGAACAATAGCGCAAAAGTCACCTATTAACCCCATCTTGTTTCAATTTTATGATTAATTTCTGTATATTTTATCATGAATGATGTTCTGCTTTTATGTATAATTGTAAGTACGGAATACATTTTCAAGTGTAAAAAACTTTTCTCGTGGTGGAGATAATTGATTACCCAGTATTGATAAAAGGTTAATTAAAGCGCCACCAATCGAAGACATTTGGGCGAAGAGAGGGGTAATCAGTTTTCCCTCTTCAAATGGACCAGCAATGGCATTTGTTTGACCATCCGTCCGATGCCGGCAGTTCATACAGCAATGTGATCCGATTCCCACCGATGACATGCTGACGCCACATCAGGACCTCGATTAGCCCACTCGATTTGTCGAACGCAGCGCGATCCGGCTAGCCACAACGTATGGAACAGCTTGAGGCCTGCAGGCCTTGAGCGTGAGCGGGATAAACGCCCAAAAAGATGAGTGTATCACCACCAGACTAACAATATCCTTATTGTCTCAGGAGCTCTCAGTGTGTCGTGATGATATACCCCCGCTGTTGTATACTGTGGAGAATCTACTTGGTTGCTTCATGTATTATGAGGTCGATGTGCTGATGTGATTTCTTCCAACATGAATTGCAACCCCCGTAGGGGTAATGAATTGGTCTATGCTTTACCGCTATATAGTCATCCATGATGGCGATTACCCCATATATTGGCCCTAACACTCCTTAGCCTTCTGTCGCCTCTAGGACATTGGTTTCTACAATGGGCAATTACCTAGGATTGTTGTTCCTGGAGCTGGACACATGTATGCCCTTACAACTCTCAGAGGGTAGATTTGGCGCGCAATAGCTCGTCTGCTGCAGCTCATTTTTTACCTCGCCACCCCATCCATTATATTGCTTAATACACTTTTTCATTGTTAAACTTTAGTTAAAGGTCTCCCACATTTGGGGGTTTTACGATGTGGTAGCCAGGCAACTGGGCAGCATATGTCCGAGTTGGCATCTTCTGCATGGGTTGCAATGCTTCTGTATTAGGCTCCTACTATATGTCCTCAATGTTATTTTCCCCTGGTTTATTGTTTGGGGATGATGTTCAGTGCAAATGATACATGTACAAACAGTTTTGCAGGGTGCTCACTACATGCACGGGTGCTGAGCTGATTCGGATCGGCGATCGTTAATGTTCGGTTCTCTCTTAATTTTGAATGAAATACAGGTTATGATGGTCAAGTTTTTCTGAAAGCCTCTTGGCGAGTCGAGGCCCCATCTGTCGAATAGAATGACGTTGCTTACATGTGACACCCTTAATGCCCAGAAATTGGGGAACCCCATCAAGTGGCGCAAGTTGCTTAATTATGTGAGGGTCTTACAGGGGGATAGTGTATGCCTTCAAGTGACCCACTTAGATGCCTGTAAATTGGCCAGATTGGCTATAGGGTGGGTTGAAGTAGCAATTCATTCACCACATCATCGCAAACAAGGTGTTTTGATATTGATTCATAACTGTCTACCCCTCTTAGTCTTGAATACCCTAATGGATAAAGAGGGTTGGCACGTCTTACTGCACGGGTCCTTATACCAATAACATATAATGCTCCTTAATATATATGCACCTACCACCGACTCTCCTGGTTTCTTTACGCATGCGTTTGCAACCTGTGCCTCTCTTATGAATCGCCTGACAATTATAGGTGAGGACTTTAACATTGCCCTAGACCCCGAGCTTGATAGGCAGGGTATTGAACAACTACAGCCACGCACTCCAAAAAATAATGCGACTCTTCGCACCTTGATGTCTGAGCTCCAGCTGATTGACATCTGTCGACATTTCCACAGGTGTAATAGGGACTACACTTTTTATTCCAACCTTCACCATACATATTTGAGACTTGATTATTGGCTGCTCTCATTCAGCAATGCACATATGATAGACAAATGTTGCATTCTCCTGATTCTCTTTTCAGACCACACACCAGTAGTAGTCATGAAGCTCTCGTTCCCTGCTGAACCCCAATGAAACCCTTAATGGTGACTTAACCTGATGGTCCTTAGACATGCAGATATGGTAGAGAGTCTCACTCAGAACTCAGAACGTACCCATAAAATAACCTGTGACCTGAAGACTCATACTCAGATCATTAAAATCTGTTCTGAAATTGCGCACATCACCACAGCACAAGCACAGAAAGTGTTCACTAGGTGGACCCAGAGCTTTTATGCTGGGGCGATAGGCCATCACATATGCTAGCACTAGCGCTGACAGGTAGGCAAGGCACCCAGATAATAGACTCTATCCGCAACAAAAACAGTTCCATGCTATTCGGGGACATACCCATCATTCACCGTATTGCTGAATTTTATGAAGCACTATCTGTCCCCCCCACCCCTGCATACCTACAGCCATGCCTTCTTGCGGTCTATACAACTTCCCAGGGTATCGTCCATGGATTTGGAGACCTTGAATGTTCCCATTTCAGATGAATTATCCAAAGCTATAATTGGCTGCTGGAAAAGCAGCTGGCTTGGATGATTTACCGTTCAACCTCTACAAACTTCTAGTCGTCCCTTTTGCGCCAACGTTGGAGATGATATCTGTACAGGCAACCAAAAAAGGACACCTCCCAGACTCCATGATGTCTGCCAACATTGTATTTCACAAGAAGGGTCGCGATCCAATGGTTGATATGATGGATTGAGATGCGATGGGGGGTATTCCAATACATCTGTTGTAGTGACACCTTGGATTCAAGTATGGTAGTCCCATGAATCTGTGTGCAGGGCCAGGGGTACAGAGGGGGGTTATTCGATCGCCCTGTCCCAGTGGCTATAATGAAGGACGGTATTACGATCTGTTAGTACAAGGGTGGGCGCCCCCCTTCGAGGGCCATTAACCTGGGGTTAACGGGGATACCAATGGGTCGTGGGGGGCATGTAGCTGGTGCCCAAGAGACGGTGGGATTTAGGACCAGGTAGCTCGTAATTCATAAGGCCGGGCTGTGGCGGCCTCTGCCATGGGGGAGGTGGATGCTTGGAGCGGGCCCAGTGAGATTGGAAGGGGAGGCGAGGCTGTGTTGTTAAAACACCAGCTATCCCTGGCGGGCCTGGGAGGGGAGGAAGGGGGAGACGACCTTGCAGCTCTGGACCTGCTTCCCTGCATAAGGCAGTGCATTGTACTTTTGGCAAGAGTGGGTGGCAACACTTGGAGCTTCTGGTATTATACACATATATTTACATTGATATTGGAACACAAGCTGGAGAGGGTTTTGCCATTTAACACAGTATTTCACATCAGTAATTGACATACGAACATGAGGTAGCATTAGGTTGGGTTGTGTGTAAGAGAGAGCATCGCATATTACATCACAGTACAATCTGGCTCCACTGCCTCGGCTGATGCGCTTTGTTACATCATGTACAGGAGTGATCATATATTACTCTTAAATCACACATCTCCAGAATAGCAGCAAACGTTAGTCAACACGACATATATTATACAAATGCTTATTTCGTTATGCAAGGTGACTAGGGGGTTGGTGGGGGTGAGGGGCGCCACACAGTCCAATTTAGAGGGCTTGGTACAGGGTCAGGGCCTGCGGGATTGGGCGGGTTTCAGTTACCTTCTAACAAGCCAGGTCACGGCTGGGGCAAATGATGTACTGCGGAAGGCCAAGTGATACAGTGTTTATTTTGTTGTTTGTTCGTGTCTGGTTACTCGTGAGAACAGGCCTTCAGCGGATCTACCATGAGGTGGAGGCTGGGGGGGGAGTGTATGTTCTTGTGAGCGTAGTCAAGCAGGGGTCAGGCTGCACTTTAATACAAAATGGGGTCTAGGCTATGTCTTATATTGTAGTCGTGCAGCCTCACATGTCAATCCACAGCCACCCTGCCGCCTGGGCCCTTAGGGCAAGGGGGCTGCTGACGAGTCATGAGTCTCCACCTGGGTTGGAGATGTACGAGAGGGGGTCCTAATGACCTATCCTCCCTTACATTTCCCCCCTTTCGTTACTTAAGTAACGAATAACGCAGCTCCCCCAACCGTTCATGTTCCTTCTCATCTAACACTGCCTCCTCTCATGCTGGTGTTCCTTTTATAGGCATCCAGGCTCTGCAGACTCCCCGGAGGCTTTCCCCCCTTCTAGCGTATTCATCTGGCGTGCAGGTCATATATATACAGTTCCCTGTTCCCTCCAGGTCTACCCATACCTCTGTGTACCATTCTAGTTCCAAAGACTCCTTTATCGTAGTGTGATATAACCTATCCACTATATCTCCATCATAGTACATCGGGGCCATTCAATACTTTGGCTCGGAGTTCTCGCCAGTCTGAACGTGTGCCTCCTGTTGCTGTCGTGCCACTTCTCTAGCGTTGCCCATTGTCACCATCATCATTGCCCCATTGGTGACTGCGCCTGCGCAGCAGCGAAGACCCAGCTGGCACACACAAAATAGCAAGAGAAAAAACACGATGTGGGGCATCAGCATTTTGACGGCGAGTCCCATCCAGGAAGGCACCCATGAAAAAATGTTATCGAACCATATGCTTGATTCTGTACCGCCTTCTTTCTTCATGCGTTCCCCTAAATTGTGTACTGCAGTGATGACGTGTGATAGCGTCCCATTGTCCACGTCTTCAGAAGGCACGAATGTGCAACATGCACTCCCGGTTTTTCGGCAAACACCTCCATCCATCGCCGTCAACAGGTCTAGGACATACCTGTTCTGCATCGTCATTAGCCTCAGAGCCCTTAATTCCACTTTGATCACGTTGAACCCTTCTTCAGTGTCGTTGGCTAGTTGGATCAGCTCCCAACGTGTGATTTGGAGCCACTTTGCAATTGTTCGTGCCTGGATGCTTGGGACAAGGGATGCAAAAAAGGTTTCAGCAGAGCTGAACAGTATGTACCCGTCTGGGATTTGTGCCAGTAGTTCGGATGAGGCCTTGGATATGTAGTTAGACGACCTTCGTTTCCTGGATACGACCCCTTGGATGTTGTCCTTCGACAGGGCATACAGTGGTGGCTCTTCAGTTGGTCATGCACTCTCTCTGTCTCGAGCTGCTGGTGTTCGCCCTTCTCCGATGTGGCTTTCTGGGATTACCATTAGAGGAGAGTGCAGCATTGCAAGAGAGCATGTGCCCCTCCAAGATGGCGGGAGGTGCAGGTATGCTCGTTTGCCGCACACCCAGTAAGTGTCCATGAGTGCCGCCGTTCCCTACCTCATATCAGGAATCGTGAGTGTTTTACTGCAATTTTTGTTTTTTCCCATGTCCATGTTTCCTTCCCCTTGGAAGCACAGTTGATAGTCCAATTCTTTTTGCAGTTTGAATGGCTTTTCGATTGCGCTTACCCATGTTAGCTTAGAGATATGTTCAGCCAAGACTGGGGTGCATTTTTTCTCGAGCCACTGTAATTTTTCTGTTGGCAATCCTCGCAGCGCTTCTGCTTTGCATGTTATCACGTCATCCTTCCATTTCTTTTCAGAAAACAATGTTCCTTGTATGATTGAAAAAAGGCTCCTTCATGCACACCACTCCTTTCGCTCTGGAGTAGCATGTTTTTTCGTTTTGCACCATCTCGAAAGACACCGTGGGTGCCTGGAAGGTGTTCTTAATCCTGCACAGGGTAAGATGAAGGAGGCACTGGGCATCTGTGAGAGGCAATTCTTGTGGCATTAAGACCTTAGGTGTACCTGAGGCATGGGGGATCAACAAGCACACATAGCAGCTCTCGTTGGTTGTTTGCTTTGCTGTGGATCTCATGTCTGCATACCATTTATTAGACTGGTGTGGGTGTCTGGGGTCTTCTATTGTATCCAGCCCTAGGCCGGAGTATTCATCATACCTTTTCCTCCCCATTTCCCTCCTCCTTCTAGTGCTTTAAAGGAGTTTTTTGGCATCCCTTGCTGCTTGAAGTACTGTCTCTCTATCCCCCACCCCCCCTTTTCCATTTCATCATACAGGGTCATGAAGTTGTTAGCCATTTCCACATTTTCTTTCATCCTATCTATTGTGTCATCGTTTTCTGTTGGTGAACTGGTCGTTGGTGTGGGCGGGGTAGCAGTGGTGTCATATAGCCATGAAATAACAGAGGGGTTTCGATCATTTAAATCATATACACTAACATTTTCAGCATTGTACTGGGATTCTGGAAATTGGGTTGGGCTACTGTTGGCCTCATTTTGGCGTTTTTCCTGGTCGGGTTGAGGGCCGTACGCCCATACAAGCTGGAACCCGTCCCAAACCAAATAATTGCCTTCTTTAAACGTTTTCGTTTCATTCTCCATGTTTGTTCCGTTTCCACCCCCCTCATTTATCTCAGTAAAGATAAATGCAACCGCCCAGTAAGTGACAAGGCCGAACATTAGTGTGAAAAATATAATTGCACAGTCAAGCCAAACTCGTATGAATAAGTACGCAGGTTGAATGTTACATGTCTGTTCCTAAGTTCCCTATCTCTAGTCGTTGCAGGCTGCCTGTTTGTTGCCATGGTTTCTCCTACATATTGAAACATAAAGGGGTATTAAGCATTTTGTCACAACAAAACCTACTTTTCTCAATTTTTTCAACAGTGTGAGGGAGAGAGAGAGAGACAGAGAGAGAGAGAGCGAGAGAGAGAGAGAGAGAGATTTCACTTATTTACACTTTCTTCTTAATGATTGGCACACAAAGAATATTTATACATTACATTTATTTATGATTTTTTTTTTTACTTGCACTTTCGTCATTGTATATCGGCATTCATATTTTCATGTGCACAGTTATATGAACTTCTAGTGCAGCTATGCCTTTGCCCTCCTACCCTTGTGTATCCTGAATCTGATCTGTTTCAGTGCTGTTAGTTGTATTCACAATGTCATAAGCTTTCCTTACGTGTGTTAAATGTATCCAATATCTCAGGCCCTTCACTTTTACTGCCGTGGGCATGCAATAAATTACTTCATATGGGCCATGAAATCTTGGGTCATTCCACCAACGCACGAAACTTCTGACATATACCATTTCTCCGGGCTCTAGTTGTCCCGTTGGGTGTTCCTTTTCTGGTGTTTGTGTTTCTATTTCACCCTCGCCTGTAAAGGGAGGGGGGGCGAGCTGTTATGCAATCATGCGTGCTGCTTTAGTGAGTTTTGTCAGGTATTCGTTGAACTCTTCTTCCCAGTACAGTGGCGCTCCTGTGGGCATCTGAATGTCTGCGAAGTGGTGAATGTGCTGTGTGCATCCGTCTCCCTGTCACAATTTCATGTGGTGACAGATGGTGGTCCTTGCTGGGCTGATTTCTCAGCTCGAACAAGGCCAAGGGGAGACAGTGCACCCAATTTTTCTTAAGAGTGAAGCATAGTTTCAAGAGTCTTCCTTTAAGCAGGTCGTTTATTTTTTCCACCACGCCGTTGCTTTGCGGGTGATAAATCAAGCACAGTTTGTGTTTAATGCCCAACATGGATGTTACTTCCTTAAAGAGGTCGTTAACAAAGTGAGTGCCGTTATCAGAGCGAATTACATCACAAATTCCCCAGCGCGGGAATACTTCCTTCACTAAAAATTTTGCAGCGCATTTGGCATCAGGTCGTGCACAGGGCCCTGCCTCAACCCACCTGGAAAATGGGCAGACTACCACTGTCATGTATCTGGCCCGTTGCATCTTTCTCCCATGTCTGCATAGTCTATATGCAGCTCCCTAAAAGGACCTATTGGTTTGGGTATTGTTCCTCTTAGTGTCCTTAGAGTCATTCCAGAGTTGTATATCTGGCACCTTGTGCATTCCATGGCTAGTTTTGAAAGTTGTTCCTGTAACCCAGGGATAAACCAATTTTCCTGTATTTCTGCAGCGATGTGTTGTTTTCCATTGTGTGCTGGGAAGTGTAATTGTTGGAACGCTATCTCTAAAAACTTAGTTGGCATGATCACCTTCCCCGTGTTGTTTTGTCGCCTCAATAAATCAGTTGCTGACTGGCTGCATCCCCGCTTTTCCCACAATTTTTTTTCGTCTTTTGTTGCCTCCTCCTGTAGCTCTAATATTTGTGATATGGGCATAGTGTTGTAACCATCTGGGAGGTCTTCCACCGTCTCCTTCCTCACTAAGTACTCACCCATCCTTTCTTTTACAAAATAAGATGCTTCTTTGGTGGCAGCATCTGCTGCCGCGTTTCCCAAAGAGACGAAATCGGTGTTGGTAGTATGGGCCTGGCATTTGACTATTGCAACTGCAGTGGGGTCTTCCAATGCTTCTATAAGCTCTTTCAAGAGTTCTGCATGTTGCACCGGGGACCCATCAGCCCTGTTAAATCCCCTTCTGCCCCATCTCGCAAGTCCACCATGTACTGTTGTGGTCATGTATGCTGAGACCGTGTAGATTGTGACTGCACACCCTCTTGCAGCACGCAGCGCTTCAATCAATGCTATGAGCTCTGCCGCTTGTGCTGAGAAGTGGACGGGCAGGCGCTGCTGTATTATCACTTCGTACTCACCTTCTTCCAATCGCACGACAGCCACCCCTACATGTTTTTCTCCTGTCTCTGAATTTATGGAGGCTGACCCATCTATGAAAAATATTTCACCTTCAGCTAGTGCGTTTTCACTCACTATCGTTGCTCCCTGTTCCTCTCCTTGATATGTTGCACAGTCATGTGCTTGTACATTCTCCAAAGTGCATGGTTCTGAAATTAATATTTCCGGGTTTACTACCTTACACCTTACTACATGTATGTTGGTGCTTGATAGAATTACCTCGTATGCAGTGGCTCTCTGTGTGGTCAGTGTGCTTTTCGATCATTCTAGTATGGCGAACAAGGAATGTTTCACTTATAGCATCACTGAACACCCCATTCCTATTGTGGCACTTTTCTCAATGGCGAACGCGGCGGCTGAGAGAGCCTGTTCACACGCGAAGTGTCCCTGCATTACTGCGTCTAGTGTCCCGCTGTATTATGCCAGAGGCTTGTGACCTAGTGATGTCTTTTGGGTTAGGACTGCTGTCATGAGTGTTCCCTTGCAGTGCGAGAACAGGTAAAACTCGCGTTCATAATCTGGGTTCGCGAGCACTGGTGAGCTTGAAATGAGTTCCGTGAGTGAGGTGAATGCATCACATAATTCTGAGTCCCACTGTATCTCTGCATTTTCTTTCTGCGCTTCTTTGAGTGCCTGAAGCAATGGGCATGTTTATGCAGCATAGTCTAATATCCATGCATGACAGTAGTTGTACATGCCTAGGAATTTTTGCATATCCTTCACTGTTTTTGGTCTGCCTACAGCTGAAATGGCTGCCACCCGGTCTGGTATTATTTTCTTGCTGTCTTTTGAAATCAGTTGCCCCAGGTACAGCACTTCACGTTGACAGTATTGCAATTTTTCTCTGTCTACCTTGTACCCCTTTTGGGCCAGCAACGTCAAGAGGGCAATGGAGTCTTTTTTATATTCTGCTTCATTTTTACTGCAGATCAGTAGATCATCTACGTACTGAATTATCGTGCTGTCTGCTGTCATGTTTCCAAGGTCTTCATGCAATATTCTATTGAATATGCTGGGGCTCTCACAGTAACCCTGGGGCAATCTGCAGTGTTGGTACCTCCTCCCCCCTAGGGTGAATGCTGTCAGGTATCTACACTCTTCTGCGAGTGGTATGGAAAAGCATGCATTCTTCAAATCCACCACGGAGAAGTGAGATGTATCTTTTGGGACACTGCATAAAATAGATGCAGGATTTGGGACCAAAGGGAACTCTTTCTGAATGACGTCATTAAGTGGGCGTAGATCTTGGATCATCCTCCATGCCCCTCCTTTTGCTTTTTTGATGGGGTAAATGCATGTGTTACATGGGGAGTTTGAAGGTACTATTATCCCCTGTGTCAAAAGTGCATTGATCGTTTCTTTTATCCCTTCTTCTGCTTCCCGGGACAGAGGGTATTGTTTTACTCGGGGCAGTATGGCTCCAGGCTTAAGGTTAATTTTCGCTGGAGTGACCCCGTGTAGTAGCCCTACGTCATGGGGTCCTGATGTCCATAAATGCCAGGGTACTGATTGCATGTCGTCATTAAAAAATGACAGTGGGGCCCCCACTACCGTCATGAGCTGAACTGGCACCTGTCTTTGCTGTATCATTATTTCACAAGGGATTGATATCTCCATTATGATTTCTCCATCACTCTCTGAATCTGAAAAAAGTTCCTCATCTGACAGATCCTGGAGTGCAATGTCGGCGTTTATGCATAACACTCGCACCTGTGTATATCCATTGCAATTACAGCTATTCTTTTGGCTGAGATTTGTACTGCATGTGTGTCCAGTGACATGACTGTCCCTGGGCGGGCTATTGGACGAAAAACAAATTCTGCTGGCACCCTCCACTCCAGTTTTTTCAACTCTGGGACCACCCAGGCCAATGTTTTTAACCCAGGGATGAACATATCTGGGGCCACCGGTATGCCGCGTACCTCTGGGCATGTTGCTCGCGAATATATCACTAGCATTACACGCATAGAGCACATCCCTGGGGTTGAGCAAACAATCCCTCCTCTCCTGGTAAACAAAATAGTCATGGTAAGCTTGCTGAGGAGATCCCTCCCCAGTAGGTTGACAGGGGATTGCTCATAATCCAATAGGGGTGCCCTTACTGTTTTCCCCCCTACTGTTACATCCAAATCTTCTGTGTAAGGAACTTCAACTACCACCTCAGAGAACCCTTGCGTCTCTAATTTACGATTAGATAGCAGAAACCAGCCTTCACGTATACATGACTTCTCGGCTCCAGAATCTACCATAAAGATGAACTGCTTATTCCCTATCTCTGCCCCTATCAATGGTTCCTCATTTGCATTGAAGGTTGTTGATAGGATTGGACACGCAAGTGCTCCCTGTGGGCTGTCCTATGCTGGGTGTCTCCTCGTTCCCCCTTGACTAAAAACATTACCTGACACTACCGCTACTCCTCCATATGGGCCAGGTGCGCCATTTGGTGTCGTGGTGAAGGGGTTATTTTGTGTGTAGGGGAGGTGTTCACCACTTTGTGGGTGTTGTTGAACATTATGTGGTAGTTCCCTATTTTGCTCTTGCCCTCTATATTCTGGCTGTTCTCTTCCCCCATCCCGGGGCAATCCGTAGGGGCTCCCTGGATCGGGGTGTCCGCAATACTGATCATCTTGGTAAGCTGTGTTCGGTCTGCTTCTACACTCGCGTGAGAAATGTCCCCACCTCCCACAATTCCAACAGTTTCCTTGGCCTCCTCTGGGACCTGGTCCCCCATTTCCGCCATTACCTCCATATCCCTGCCCACCTCCCCATCACCCCCTATACCCACCTCTCCTGTTGCTGGGGTGCCACCCTTGCCACTGCTGCCCTCCGTATTCCTCCTGTCCATTCCACTGTCTTTGCCTGTTGTCTGCCCAATTTGCAGCCATCCTCCCCTGTATCGCTACCAATCCCTCCTCCTTCTCTGCGTCTCTATCGTGGGGGAGTGCTGCTACAGCTGCAGCGACCTTCACTAGTTTTGTTTGTATTAGTTTAGCTTCATTGCCAGCCTTTTTTGTACCACCTCCTTCTCCCTTTCTTTGATTCTTTTGCAATGGTGAACCATTATGCTCTGTATTTCGGGCCATCCCTTCGCCTCGATCCCTGCTATTTTATCAAGTGCTGTTTGGACTTCTTTCGGGAGTCCCCTCTTTATTATGAAGTAAAATAAGGATGTTGATTGGTCATACAGCGTACCCGTTTCAGCTCTCCACAGCTCCTGCACTCTGAAAATGTAATCCATGGCCTCTTCCCCATCATTCATGGTCTATGCAGCACTGACTGCAAATCTGGCGTGTCCGGGAAGGTTTCCCTCAAAGCGTCCCAAACTCGTGCTCGTACTGTATTGAAAGCAGCGTCGTCATGACTGTCACTGTCCAATGTTATTCCCGGGAAACCTGCTTTTGCCCATACCCGGTCTGATTGGTCACCTACTGCTGACACAAGTAAACTCTTGAAATCTCCCATGGCCAGGGGTACTCCAGCGGTTTGCTTCTCGAAGGCATATATCCACTTACTGGCTCCTCCGGATAGCGGGGGCAATGATTTTAGTAAATTAGCCTTATCCATTTGTGCCCAGGGTATGTAATTTGGTCTCCCCCCCGGTGTATCAGTGGGAGTTGTCGGCGTCCCTTGCTTCCTCTCCCAATACTCACCTTTGTCCCTTTCTTTCCCACCAGGGCCATCCTTCCCGTCCTGTTCCTTAATCTCCCTGTCCATTCTTGTTCCATTGCTCTTCCTAATGGTGTCTCCCTAAACTCCACTAAATCACCTCCTGTGCCCATCTCTAATCTCCCAGCTTCTTGCTTGTCTTCGTCTATATCGCACCATAGCTCTTCTCTCCCTTCATCTGCCACTTCTTCCCCCTCTACACTCTCTCCAAGGTTGGGTGCTCCCAGTTCTGCTATCCTTGTGGGCTGCTCCTGTATCTGGAATAGGATCTCCCCCTTTTTCCACCCCTCCTCATTTGATTTATCTAGGGTGTGTGATCGGGACAATCGCTCTGATCTTGTCGTGCCTTGCTCACTTTGTTCACATATTCTTTGTATCCTTGATAGCTCTTCTCTAGCTATTGAGAGTCATGTATCTAAGTCTTCTGTTAGTTTACATATATTCACTGATGGTATACTCGCCTGCCCACTTGTTCGGGGGCAATCATATGTTGGGGGTGCTGTTGGTCGTGCGGTAGGAGCTGGGGTGCTGGTGGGCACGTATGTGGGATTACTATACCCTTCAGCGGGTGGGGGCTTATTCAAGAGTGGGTACAATTGTGTTACCTCCACCGATCCCTCTTTTTCCCTGTCCTCCTTACCACCCTCTGCTCTTGCTGATGGCGTGTGTTACGCTCACCTGACTCCCACGGAGGCGCTGGCCTGGTTCGCGCTGCTGACCTCTTCTAAGTTGATGCGCAGGGTTCGGAAGATGGACTGGACCGGGCCCCCAAATCTGGCTTGTCTGGCTCGCAGAAGTATCCTTCTTAGGGTCTGGAAGGACGAGCTCTCCATCCTGCTCGCTCATTAACACTGATGTCTTTTTTTCCCCTTAGGGGCGAGGGTCTGGAAATGCCAGGATGCTGCGCGGACCCGAAATGAAGAGGGAATGAATCAACAGGTAAATCTTAACATGGACATTTAGCTTTCCTTATTCCCTTCTTTCTCTCACCTTTTGTTCTGGTCTTTTTCTCCCTAGGCGCTGGGGCGTGACTGCGAATCCGGATGATCGCTGCTGAACATGGAGACGCCATGTAAAGGTGAGTGGAATGCTGCGCTGCAGCGATCGACCCGATGAGCTTTTAAATAAAAGTTTTCCTTTTCAGGGTTGTCGGCGAGATGTCTCCGGGATGCGGATTTAGCAGGTAAGGACTTTTCCTTCTTCTGTTCTCTTCTTCTCTTCCTTTGCAGGTGATCCAGGATGCTGGCAGGCGTGGCAGAAGTCAGGATGCAGGAGCAGACACGGTGAGCGTCCAGCTGCTAGATGCAGAACAATGCGAAGCACGTGTGGCTGTTCGGGTGGGGTTTAAATAGCCTTGGAAGAAGTTCCAGGTATGTATCCTTCCTCCAATCAGGTATGTATCCTTCCCCGACCACGCCCGGATGGTAAATTAGTCCCACTGGTAAAGTAGTTCCTTTCAGGCCTCAAGGAGGCTGGGATCCTGCAGCATGGTCTGCATCAGGTAAGTGCACCCAAGCACTCCCATAATGAGCCTGGCGCCTATGGCACCAGGACTGATGTCTTTTATGAGCCTGGCGCCATAGGCGCCAGGACACTGTCCAAAGGGCCCCTATATGGGGTTGCTGGGTCCTTCCTTGGGGACTGGATGTCCGCTTTCGGGGATGCAGGGCTTGAACCGGCTCCCCGGGAGCGGGCATCATGACAGCACTCCCCCCCAAGGCCCCTCCCAAGATTGTTCCCTCCGGGGGTTTTGGTTTGTCTGGGAAGGGTCGGTGGAATTTCCTGACTAATCGAGGTGCTTGCACATGGTCGCTGGGTTCCCACGACCTCTCCTGAGGTCCGTACCCCTTCCAATCAATTAGGTAGAACAGTTTTGACCTAAACATTTTTGAGTCTAAAATGTTCTTCACTTCGAATTCGGGCTCCCCATCTATTAGAATAGGTTCTGGAGGTTTGAGTAGTCGGGTTCCGGGTAACACTGGTTTCAGAAGTGACACATGAAAAACAGGGTGAATTCGCATACTAGCTGTTAAATCAAGTTTAACAGCCACTGGGTTAATTATTGCCGTAATAGAATAAGGTCCCAGATATTTTGGGTTAAAAGTTCGAGGCCCTTTGAGTGGTAAATGTCTGGTAGCTAACCACACCTGATCCCCAATCTGATACGGAGGTGCTTCACTCCGATGTAGATCAGCATTCTCCTTGTATTTTCTCTTGGCTTGTCGTAAATGCTTAGTTGCCTCTTTGAAGGCTTGGGTAATTGTAGAATGCAGATGTTCTACTGCAGGCATTCCGAGGTTCTGAGGTGAGTCAAGGTTTGAGGTTCGAGGGTGATGCCCAAACAAAGTATAAAAAGGACTGGGGCCAGTTCCAGAGTGTACCGAATTATTATATGCGTATTCGGCTATCAAAAGAATGTCTTTCCAGTTGCTTTCAGATTGCTGTAACATACACCGTAAGTACTGCTCAAGGGTCTGATTTGTCCTCTCGGTCTGACCATCGGTCTGAGGGTGGTGACTGGTCGATAATCTTAGACCGATCTGCGCCATTTGACAAAATTTGCGCCAGAAGTGGGAAATGAATTGGCTTCCCCGGTCAGAGCTTAGTATAGATGGGAATCCATGTAGCCGAACAATATTTTCAAGGAATTATTTGGCTAGGACAGAAGCTGAAGGTAAACCTTTCAAAGGAATAAAGTGGGCCATTTTGGAAAACAAATCCACAATTACCAGAATAGTATTGTACCCCGACCAAGGAGGCAGGTCCGTAATAAAATCCATTGATAGGGTGTGCCAGGGTGCTGGCGGTATGTCTAGAGGTTGAAGGAGACCGGCTGGTCTTTTCTTTTGACTTTTATTTTGGGCGCAAACACCACAGGACATCACAAAAGATTTAACATCTTTTCGCCAAGAGGGCCACCAAAATTGTCGTTTCAACTTTTCCTCTGTCTTGGCAACACCGGGGTGTCCCTCTATTAATGTATCATGATAACCGGAAATAACTAGTTCGTGTAATTCCTTATGGGGCAGGAATAAGCGTCCTTGGAAATAAGGTAAACCATTATCTATGGTAAAGTCTGATCCCTTATGTATCCATTCCTGTAAGGTTGTAGGGTCCAGGAGTTGTTTCACTCTGGCTTGAATGTCTTCAAGCGTCTGTAATGAAGTCATGCCTAGAATCCTCTGTTCGGGAATTATTGGTACTGGTTCTGAGTTTGTATCAGATTCTCCCATTCCAATTCGGGATAAGGCGTCTGCTTTGCCATTCTTGCAGCCAGGTCGATAGATAATCACAAAATCAAATTCAGCGAAAAACAAAGCCCATCGGAGCTGCCGTGATGACTGAGCCTTGGCGGTTTTCAAATACTGTAAATTCTGGTGATCAGTGATCACTGTGATGGTATGTCGAACGCCAAGCAGACAATGCCGCCAGGCTTTAAAAGCGGACTTAATGGCTAACAGTTCTTTGTCCGTGATTGCATAATTAACCTCGGGTGCCAAGAATTTTCTGGACCAAAATGCTACGGGATGCAGTTGGTTGGTTTCGGGATGTGTTTGAGACAGGACAGCTCCCATGGCTAGGCTGGATGCATCAGTCTTGACGACATAAGGGAGATCTGGACGCGGGTGTTTCAATATAGGTGCAGAGGTAAACTTAGCTTTTAAATCCTGAAAGGCCTGCTCGGCTTCTTCAAACCATTCAAAACGTTTATTTTTCCTCAAGAGTGCAGTAATGGGTTGTACCACGCGTGAAAATTCCGGGATAAACCTGCAATAGAAATTGGCAAAGCCGAGCATGCTTTGAACCCCTTTTACAGAGCTAGGTGATGGCCATTTGAGGATGGCATCCACTTTTCTTGAGTCCATTCGGACTCCTTTGGGTGTCAGGATGAAACCTAGAAACTCGACTTCTGTGGTATGGAAAACACATTTCTCCAATTTAGCAAATAGTTTGTGTTGGCGCAGTTTTTCAAGTACTGCCCTGACTTGTTTTCTGTGATCAGATTCCGAAAAGGAGTACACCAGAATGTCATCGATATATACGACAACACAAACATCGATGAGTTCCCGAAGGACATCATTCATGAAGTATTGGAAGGCAGCCGGCGCGTTACACAATCCGAAAGGCATCACCTGGTACTCGAATAATCCGTATTTAGTACGGAAGGCAGTTTTCCATTCGTCGCCTTCTTTAACTCGTACCAGATGATAAGCCCCCCGGAGATCTAACTTGGTGTATATGCAAGCGTCCTTCACCTGGTCAAGGAGTTCAGGGATCAGAGGCAGAGGATAACGGTTTTTAACCGTTATCTGGTTCAATGTGCGGTAATCGATACAAGTTCTAAGGTCGCCTTCTTTTTTGGGCACGAAGAACAAAGCCGAGGATGCCGGGGACTTTGACGGGCGAATAAAACCATTAGCTAGGTATTGGTCCAAATATTGTCTCAAATGCAGATTCTCAGGTTCGGTAAGGGCATAAATCCTGCTACAAGAGGGTTGTGCACCGGGCACCAGATCGATTTGGCAATCGTATGATCTGTGAGGAGGTAACGTGTTGGCCTGTTCCTTTTGGAAGACGTCCTGAAAGTCTTGGTATTCCGGAGGTAGTTGCATGGAGGCAGAGGTTACAGATGCTAGATTAATCTTCAGGTTTTCTGGGTAGCAGGTTTGTGTACAATCCGGGAAGGTTATTCTCTTAGCTCGCCAATCAATTCGAGGATTATGTGTCTCTAACCAAGGGATTCCAAGAATAACCTGAAACTGTGGAGCCTTGATTACATCAAACACAACACCCTCCCGATGGCTGTCGGGACCAATAAGAGTCACCTCAGTAGTGGAATGTGTTACCGGTCCAGAGGCAATTTCAGTTCCATCGACTGTGGTGATGACATCTTTGCTGGTTTTAGGACGGAGAGGGAGGTTAATCCTAGAGACCAATTCACAATCCACATAGTTTCCAATAGCCCCACTATCGATGTATGCCTTTATTGCATGCAACCGCTTAGGCTGTTCTGGATCTACGAGAACCATTGGCACAATGAAATGCGAGGTCTGAGAGTTAGTTTTCAAGCTCGGCAAGCGGACCCCTACACTTGTCGGGCGGAGTTGTTTCCCGAAACAGAGTCTTCATGGTTTTTATCAGCGGCTCCTACCGCCTTTCGGGGCGGTTTTGCCGGGCAATCTCGTAGAAAGTGTCCAGAATTCCCACAATAAAGACATAATTTTAACTGCCGCCTCCTTTCACGTTCCTTTTGAGCTAAGGGTCCTTTAACCCCTCCAATTTGCATAGGCTCAGAGACATCAACTCCCTTGGGATTAGCATGGGTCTTGACCAACACCCGGGTCTCAAACCTGGACCGATCTGCTTTTCTGTTTTGAAGTCTGTGATCCAATTGGACCACTAAGTCTATATACTCTGTGCATTCTTGGGGCGGATTTACAACTTGGGCCAAGACATCTTTAAGTTCTCCGCGTAGGCCTCGATAAAACAACGTGACTCTTTTATCCTCTGGCCATCCCGTTTCCACAATTAGTCTATTAAAGGTTGCAATATAGGATAGGGGGTCCTGATTGCCCTGTCGCAGGGATAGAAGTTCGTCATCCAGAGCCTGCACCAGAGAGTGTTGATCAAATAACCTTTCCATGCTTGCTTGAAACCTTTGAAAATCACAGAGAATCGGGTCATCTTGAGTAACCAGTGGAACTGACCAATCGGCAGCGCAGCCGCTGAGATATGACAATACAAAGGCTACCTTGGTCTGATCATTAGGGAAGGCCCCAGGTCTGCATAGGAAGTGCAAACGACACTGATTCATGAATACGGCAAATCGTTTGGGGTCCCCAGCAAAGCGTTCGGGTGGGGCCAGCGGCATGTTTCCGGGTAGATTAATCTGCACAGGGTTACTGGAATCCAGAGGAGCGGGATTCCCTCCGGAACCGGGTAGAGGAGTTTGCCCAGCTTGACCTTGCAAAAGCTGTCTGGCCAGGTCATCAGTTCTTTCCTTTGATATTATTAATTCCCTCCTGAGGGCATTAGTCTCTTGACGAGCGGCATGTACTTCGGCCCGTAAATCTCCCAGTAATTGGGCCAACTGATCAGTCTCAGAACTTTCCATAGCGCCTGGGTGGGAATTTGTAGGAAGGCTTCGCGTTCTGTTACGCTCACCTGACTCCCACAGAGGCGCTGGCCTGGTTCGCGCTGCTGACTTCTTCTAAGGTGATGCGCAGGGTTTGGAAGACGGACTGGACCGGGCCCCCAAATCTGGCTTGTCTGGCTCGCAGAAGTATCCTTCTTAGGGTCTGGAAGGACGAGCTCTCCATTCTGCTTCTGATGCAGGGGCGCGTTGGTATCCAGTTACTTCACTGGATTTTCAGATTGGTGAGAACCAAACTTGCTTGGCTTCCAGGTAAGTTTTTTGATAAGAGGTTCCCCTTGTGTCCATGCATTAATGTACTAATGCTAGTGTCTTTTGCCCCATAGGGGCCGGGGTACGGAATGCCGGGGAACAGGCACCGACCCGAGATGAGAGGTGAAATCCTTGTAGAAATCAGGTAAGTCTTTAATGAGCGTTTTTTGGTAATGTCTTTTCATTCGCTCATTAACGCTGATGTCTTTTTTTCCCCTTAGGGGCCGGGGTCCGGAAATTCCAGGATGCTGCGCGGACCCGAAATGAAGAGGGAATGAATCAACAGGTAAGTCTTAACATGGAGATTTAGCTTTCCTTATTCCCTTCTCTCTCTCACCTTTTGTTCTGGTCTTTTTCTCCATAGGCGCTGGGGCGTGACTGCGAATCTGGATGATCGCTGCTGAACATGGAGGCGCCCTGTAAAGGTGAGTGGAATGCGGCGCTGCAGCGATCGACGCGATGAGCTTTTAAATAAAAGTTTTCCTTTTCAGGGTTGTCGGCGAGATGTCTCCGGGATGCGGATTTAGCAGGTAAGGACTTTTCCTTCTTCTGTTCTCTTCTTCTCTTCCTTTGCAGGTGATCCAGGATGCTGGCAGGCGTGGCAGAAGTCAGGATGCAGGAGCAGACACGGTGAGCGTCCAGCTGCTAGATGCAGAACAACGCGAAGCACGTGTGGCTGTTCGGGTGGGGTTTAAATAGCCTTGGAAGAAGTTACAAGTATGTATCCTTCCTCCAATCAGGTATGTATACTTCCCCGACCACGCCCGGATGGTAAATTAGTCCCACAGGTGAAGTAGTTCCTTTCAGGGCTCAAGGAGGCCGGGATCCTGCAGCATGGTCTGCATCAAGTAAGTGCACCCAAGCACTCCCATAATGAGCCTGGCGCCTATGGCGCCAGGACTGATGTCTTTTATGAGCCTGGCGCCATAGGCGCCAGGACACTGTCCAAAGGGCCCCTTTATGGGGTTGCTGGGTCCTTCCTTGGGGACTGGATGTCCGCTTTCGGGGACGCAGGGCTTGAACCGGCTCCCCGGGAGCGGGCATCATGACAGCGTGGCAGTGAGGGCAGGTTGATCGAATGTGGTGTCTATTTTCTTCGGTGGGGGTATTTCTTCGAATAATCGCCATTATTATTTCTATTATAGTATTTCTCTCCTGTTATGAAAATGTTTTCCTTTGTATTTTAGGAATATGCAGGTGGCTACCATATCCAGAACGCTCTTATCAAAGGACCCTCCTTGTGGCCAAACCTGAGGGAGACCCTCCCCTTTCAGTTCCGTGACCCACTAGTCATGGTACTTAGTTATTCTTTCCGCATGTCCCGGTAAACTTTTACAAATGTGGGCTAAGGGTGTCTCCGCCCCCATTTTTAGACCTGTGTTCCTCTATCCTCTTGAGTCAACCTCTTCTATTACTATATGTGTGTAGCTGTGTATGTGGGGCTCCACTCACTGTCAGTTTCTAATGATGAACTTATACTTTTACTCAACCAAAGACATTTCTTTGTCAAATCTTACCAGGTCATACTTACATTGACCACACCACCTGGAAATCACTTAAATTAGTATTAATATATAGAGACAATTGATTACAAAAAACCATAACCACACGATGTGCACAACACACGACAGACATTCATCATACCTCAGCATACACACATAGCATTTACCCTCCCTGCCCGGCCCTTCGCCTTATTATGTCCTTATGCAGACCTTGTTTTACCCCAAGTAAGAAGAATAAGAGAAAGAAAAGCAAGTTCTAACGTATTTGCTGTGCCTCTTCACTCAAACACCCTCAATTTATTTTTCCATTGTTTTACTTATTCCCAGCACTAGTCGAGATAGCACGACACGGCGCCGCCTGCTACCCCCTTGCAGAGTTAGGTTCCCGTCCTCTTTTCCCTTTTTCACTTTTATATCCTAATGGCCATATGCAAAGAAAGAGAAAGTATTAGAAATTGAAAGTCCCCTCTATGTCCCCAACTTATTTCCCCTTGTCCTCTCGATTTTTTCCCCTTTTAGTATCGCTCGCACTTAATACTCACGTGCCCGTCTTGATCCAAGACTCTCCGGACTTGGTCCGTCCAAGCGGCGCAGCCTCGCACTCAATGGCCCCACCCGGCTCCTGCGAGTGGTACTAATGGTTTTTTGAAATGGGACCCATACCCTCTCGCCCTAACTGCGTGCGCACGTCTCTGCGTACCAGTTGCCGTAGGTGGGCGGCTCTGTTGAGCGGGCGCGCCGTGCGTCTCCACTGCGACCGGGGCCGTCTCGTGCCAAGGGGACAATTATCAAAATATATCACGTCTATGGGGTCACCACTGAATGTGAGCGTCCCACAAAAACGCACCCCCCTTAGTGAGAGGCAATAAAGGACACACCCCAGGAGGGGAATGAGATCAGGACCAAGTGCGGGTGAGATCAAAAGGGTTTTATATAAATCAATATAGGGCATGCAAAGGACTCTGCAAACTCAGAGAGCGCTCTGTCTAACAATAACAAAGACATGTCACTAGCTATAGGGGGCACATAGTCTTAGGGATTGGGTGGTGTTAACTAGATACTATACAATGTTTATAGCTGCTGCTCCAGGATTGGTGGACGTCGGTGCGGTGCCACATGGGGTAGACGGGTCAGCTGGGCTCTTCAGGGTGGAGCTGCCTGCCGGACACAACTTGTATTGATGATTGGTGGCTGCTCTAACACTTGCCATTGTGGCCACACACTCACAATCATTTGTCACATTCTACAATGTCAGGCGTCGTGTAAATCCTGCAATACAATGACCTTTGCTTCCGGGGGGGGGGTGGGGACATGGATATGCGATAGGGGGTATTCCAATACATCTGTTGTAGTGACACCTTGGGTTCAAGTATGGTAGTCCCATGGGTCTGTGTGCAGGGCCAGGGGTACAGAGAGGCGTTATTCGATCGCCCTGTCCCGGTGGATATAATGAAGGACGGTATTACGATGTGTTAGTACAAGGGTGGGCGCCCCCCTTCGAGGGCCATTAACCTGGGGTTAGCAGGGATACCAGTGGGCCATGGGGGCATGTAGCTGGTGCCCAAGAGACGGTGGGATTTAGGACCAGGTAGCTCGTAATTCATAGGGCCGGGCTGTGGCGGCCTCTACCATGGGGGAGGTGGATGCTTGGAGCAGGCCCAGTGAGATTGGGAAGGGAGGCGAGGCTGTGTTGTTTGAACACCAGCTATCCCTGGTAGGCCTGGGAGGGGAGGAAGGGGGAGACGATCTTGCAGCTCTGGACCTGCTTCCCTGCATGGGGCAGTGCATCGTACTTTTGGCAAGGGTGGGTGGCAACACTTGGAGCTTCTGGTATTATACACATATATTTACATTGATATGGGAACACAAGCTGGAGAGGGTTTTGCCATTTAACACAGTATTTCACATCAGTAATTGACATACGAACATGAGGTAGCATTAGGTTGGGTTGTGTGTAAGAGAGAGCATTGCATATTACATCACAGTACAATCTCGCTCCACTGCCTCGACTGATGCGCTTTGTTACATCATGTACAGGAGTGATCATATATTACTCTTAAATCACACATCTCCAGAATAGCAGCAAACGTTAGTCAACACGACATATATTATACAAATGCTTATTTCGTTATGCAAGGTGCCTTGGGGGTTGGTGGGGGTGAGGGGCCCCCCACATTCCAATTTAGAGGGCTTGGTACAGGGTCAGGGCCTGCGGGATTGGGCGGGTTTCAGTTACCTTCTAACAAGCCCGGTCACGGGGCTGGGGCAAATGATGTACTGCAGAAGGCCAAGTGATACAGTATTTATTTTGTTGTTTGTTCATGTCTGGAGGCTAGGGGGGGGGAGTGTATGTTCCTGTGAGCACAGTTAAGCTGGGGTCAGGCTGCATCTTTCTGTGTGTGCGAGTGTGCAAGCAACTTTGCATGTACTGGATTTCAGCACCTTTTTACACAAAATGGAGTTGTCTAAATACAAAATGGGGTCTAGGCTATGTCTTATCTTGTAGTCGTGCAGTCTCACGTGTCGATCCACAGCCACCCTGCCATCTTGACCCTTAGGGCAAGGGGGCTGCCAACGAGCCATGAGTCTCCACCTGGGGTGATGTATGAGAGGGGGGTCCTAATGACCTATCCTCCCTTATAGTACGATGGGCCACATATTCTGGTCATGCCCTGAGGTGACTACCTCTGGTCCATGGTATATAAGCAGATCTCACAGATAAATGGGTCCACTGTTGCACTATCTCCCAATGCTGTTTGGATTTGAGGCAGAAGAATGGCACGACAATGCCATGACTAGAAAGCTTGTACATCTCATGCTATTCGCAGCTAGAAAAATGATTCTGCTACAATGGAAAGCTGAAAACCCACCGTCAAGGGGTTAATGGCTTACTCTACTATGCAAGTTATGCGCACAAGAGAGAAATAGCATTAAGCAACTAGCAGACACCCCACAAGCAAGTACATTCTGTGATTCGACAGCCGCTATATATAAGACATGCACAAATGCATTTGATTGGATTTGCTCACGTACAATGCTGTTTCCTGAATATGTTTGATACTTTTCTGTTTTTCCTCTTTCTTTGTGGTTACAGTTCGCAATGGCAGGGGGAGGGTTTGTTTGGAGGGGACTGGGCACTGGTCGGCTGTTGCTCTATCATATACTGAACCGTATGTTGTATATGGCATCATTTTCTGGGTTCAATCAAGGTGCCCTGCTTTTATTTTTGTTGCAATTATTTAAATAAAAAGATTCAAACAAAAAGAACAATAGATTAAGATTGCACTAATGTGAACATTTCTTATAATACAATCATTTCTGCTGAATGAATTGTTACACTAATAAAACAAGTCTTCAAAAAAGTCTTCAATGGTTTTCAATCATCAATTTAATTGTCGTTCATCAATTTCAAGAAACAGTTATTTTATTCAGTGGTGAACTTGGGAAAACTCACATTTTCTCAAGGCACAAACCTTGGAAGCAGACATCAAGAAGGCCTACATATAAATGTGCTAGGTACAACTGTCGTCAAATGAATACATTTACTTTGCCGTCCGGCTTGGTTTGCAAAATATATAATAGACCTCAAACCTATAGTTCAAGAAGGTTCAGGTACAATCATACATTGTGCAGATTGTCTAGATGTTCCTAAGGATAAGCAGAGTTTAAAACATTTTTACAAAAATATTCTATTTAAAATCAAATGTATCATAATCAACAGTAGATTTAACACATTTTTCCATCGTTTGCAAAGCAGAAAAAAATTCCACCATGTCATAGGTGGTGGTGAGCTCAGGAAAATTAACAATTCCTCAAGGCTATCTTGGAACTCCAAATCCATATGCTCTAGATATAAATGCACAATTTACAACTGTCTTCAAATTGATATATTAACTTTGCTGTCTTGGTTTGTAAAATATATAATAGCCCTCAAACCTATAGCTAAACTTCCTCACCCTGCATGCTTTTTCACAGCAAGCAAAACATTATTGTGTTTCACATTCTCTGATGTATGTCAACGTTAGCATAACACCATTAATCACTTTTCAAAAGGTATCAATTTATATCACCCATGGACACAAACAAATGAACATAGGGAATTATAAAAGTTAAGAACAGTAAAAGGATTTTTTAAAACAAGAAAACCAAAATGAGCATCGGTTTGTTTTAAATGTATCCAACAAGATTTGTAAAGAAAATTGTTATATCTTTAGAACTACCACCGATATCATGTGAGGACTTAGTATGGGTTTCATTCAATATATATAATCCATGAAATATCCTATATCATTGCAAGCTTTATCCAATTGAAATACTAGTTATAGTTATTGGCAGCAAATCATATAATATTTGTTGGCTTATATCTGCTCAGTATCATCTAGTGCCCTAGATTTCATATCCATTACAAGTGCAAACTTGAACAAATTAAATGTTCAAATGTGAAAATAACAACTGAATGCTCACCTAAGTTGTATAACTAATTTTCCAATCTTCTAGTGCAATTGCAACCTATAAAATGTTCTCTCTCCTGATTAATCAAATCTGAGTAAATTACTACGCAGCTCTGTCCACCCCTCCCTCACTTACCTGCTGCAGGCTCCAGCCTGCGGCTGCCTGCTCCTTCTGCGTTCTAGATAATGCGGTCCCAGAAGCCCCGGACACAGCACAGTGTGCTTTTGTGGGTGGCCTTTTGTGCCCCAAAGCTTCCTGACGCACTGCCTAGACCGTCAATGGAGTAAACATATACATATTAAGAACTACTTGTCAATATTCTTAGTTGACTTTGTGATTAATGATTAAGTCCAGTTTGTTACAAGATGTCTTATCTAATATTTGTGAGCTATTCAAATTATGATTACTTCCCGCATAACATGCAGTTTTTCATTGTTTTTTATTTTTACTTACAAGCTTGCTTGTTCTTGTTGTTAAAGAAATTCTTTCCTATCTATTAATCAAAAATTATATATATATAACCCTCAATATGTATTTTTTAATCAATTCTTCCCTATACTTTCCATTAACTCAAAGAATGAAGGAATACTTACCCCTTAAAGATGATGTTATTTATCCAGGCTATGTCCACCATACACTGACAGTGTTCTGTGTGTAACGTGGCTGACAATTAGGAATTAGTATCTATTTTTTCCATCACTGGAAATAACATCAGTAAACATAGTATAGCATCATTATTTTCATCAGTTCTTACATTAAGGCGGACATTGCATGATCGCCATTACAGAAACCTTATTTATGTTATACAATTTATGAAAAATGCCTTTATCTCATTAAATCTAATATCATTAATCAATTTAAAGAATGTACAAATGTTTATTTCAGATAATTGACTTCCTCTAATAATGTCATTATAGAATCTTTATCATAATTTCATTCTCTGTTGATAAATCATCATTAAATAAATGATGTACTTATTGTTAAATCTGATGTGTAAAACTGTTAACAGGCTGTAAGCTTACAGCTCTATGTATCCAACAAACTGAAATGACTTTAGTGCATGCCAAAAGAAATAAGTATGAATAATTTAACAAAACACAACATTCAAAACAAATTTAAGGTCTGGGGGAGGAACTGTGATTCTGGCACAGATTCACAACACTGGCGAAAACAAGATGGACCATAGGTAAGACCCTCCCGTCCCCTGCACACTGTATGATGCTGAACAAACAGCAAAAATGTTGGTACAATTCACTTGGAATCTCTAAAGTAGCTTGTACAACCATTAGTACACAATTTAGACAAAAAGGTAGATGTTTTTCAACAAAAAATATTTGATAACATTAGAGATATCCAAAGATGGTTATAAGTCCAAAAGGATCTGATGTGTTTCGGGGTCCATACCCCTTCTTCACGAGCAATTTGGACTAAAAAGAACAAATAAACACTGATCAATCCTATGTACTTTCTGAAATCAAATAATTCTTCAATACACTTTAAATGGAAAATATGCTAAATTTCGTAATGGTATGGGAACAAAATTTGAAACACACTCAAGAAATAACCCTGGGTTACCAAGAGCAATCTGGATGTGACCACCGAAAGAGAGAAATCAATCTCATGTTTAATTAGCCATCACCATATAAGTGAAGCCCATTCATGTAGAAAAAATCCACACATGAGAAGGTTTACCTGCACCCCATAATCACTGTGGGGTAAACATTTCTTTAAAATAAATGGAGAAGGACGAATATTGGAATAATAGAAACTACAAAAGGAGGTAGGAAGATAAACTGTAACTTAGACAAATAACTGTTCAATCCATGCTCTAATCATTTGAATATGCATCAACATAGTATGGTTACACACCAGAAGATATTACCAATCGTCCACTTCTGCAAGGTGAGTAAAGGATAGCCTACAAATCCTTGTGGGAAATATTATCAGTGCTCAATCCTATTTCCAGTAAAGATATAAACCTGTAACGAAAACAAATGCTAGGTCAGGCCTGAGTGTGTGATGTTCTACTGTGTACCCTATTTACAGTTATGTCCTATGGTACTAACAAGATAAAAACAACCACATAGTGACTTCACTCACCCCCCCAACCGGGTTCTTGGAACAGAGAATTTCAAGGAGAAGATGTTCCCAATGTCGTTACAGATGTCGCATGTCCAATCAAGCTGGACCCTATGACTCAATCCTCTTCAATCCCAAGTACCACTTCCCGGTCCCGTAATACAGGCAAATCTGTAAATGCACAATACAAGTTTGCTGCTATGGCTGCTTGAACGCCGCTAATTCAAATATTCCTCAAGTGGACATATAAGTGAACTCCGCTTAGCCGATATTGCATGTGATTCCAAAGATCGGTAGAAAGCTAGCATTACACACGTCTTAACAGGTTTATAGTGACACTTTCGAACGCCATATTTTCGAAATGCCATTTTGTCGACACAAAATTGCAGAATTTTATTTTTTCAAATGCTTTTTTTAAATTTTATTATTGAAATAAACACCCTGTTTTTTTATTGACACTTTTTATTACTAACGAAACAAAAATAAAACAAAATAAAATAAAACATTCGGAAAAAAAACTTCAGCATTTTTTTTCTCGACAAAATGGCATTTCGAAAATATGTTTTCGAAAATGTAACTGGATACCGTCTTAACACTGTATACAGTCAATCCCACTATGAGCCGAGTACTAAGAATAAAAACCTCCATATTAGATAGGGCAAGCAGTCCCTTCCCTATATATTTAACCCAATAGCTAAATATGGCATACCTGAATGAAATAAACGGTCAGCACCCATTTGTTTTCTTTAGATGTGTGTAGCCTCTCTACAGCTATACACCATAATGAGGGGCTAGAAGCCATGGAATGGCTCCTTCTTAATTCTACCACATTGAGAGGGAATGCACAATCTATACTAGAATTGCTGCATCTACTCTTCTTTAATAACTACTTTTGATTTCAAGGTGCATATTAGATCCAAGCATTGGGGACATCAATGGCTCCTGTTTATGCAAACACATTCATGTATACATTTGAAAAAGACTTCATTCTTGATCATCCTAAATGGTCACTTTTCACCCTCCTATGGAAGAGGTTTATCGATGACATATTTGACTTTTCTATACTATTTCTAAATTGTAGCATTTTTATAGTGTCAAATCAAATGTCTCACATAAATTTTATTTGTGAAAATTCACAAAAATATTCACCAAGCATTAGTTTCAGCCTTGTGTTATTTACCAGAAGTAGAACATTATATTGTTAGTGTAAGTGTGAAATATATGATTACTGATCTGATGCTTTGTAACTAGAAAATGTATAATCCATAAATCTCTTATAGTGTTTAAAGAAATAGTCATTTCATGATCCGTGCTGGGTCCCATATTTAAAATTGGCAAATAATTCTTGCCTCCATATGGTTAAATCTCTGCTATCTTTTGCCTCCTCTGACATTTGGTTTCATGTAATTCAGTCCCACAAGTTTGATATTTTTCTTGGTTCAGATGTTCCTTCTGACAATGGTCCTCATTCCGAGTATGGTGGTAGTCATGGAGCAATTTGCTCCATGGCTGCCTCCTATACCGGTACCGCCTCCGGTGTTGTTCAATGGGGACTTACCGGTCCATTCCGACCCTGGAGGGACCGGTAAATCTCCATTGAACAAACCATTCCCCATTCGTATTTAAACCCCCATAGGGCTCAATGGGAATGGGGAGGGCGCAAATAACGGGCTCGCGAATGGCAAGCCCGTTATTTGTGCCCTGGTCCCTTAGCGGGACCCGTAAGGGATGTGTGGTCCGACCACACGTCCCTTATGGTTCCCGCTAAAGGACCTCGGAATTGGGCGGTAGGGGATTACCGCCACCGGTCTCCTTACCGGTGCCCGTTATCCTTTACCGCCCAACTCGGTATGAGACCCAATGTAATACCAAAGGCAGTTTTGCATATTGGCTACCAATCATGCTTGAAAATTCTCTGATCCTTATTCTTAGTTCCGTTATGGTACTGCCTTTATTGACTTGCTTATACTGACAAATTATAGGAACACCACAAGTTTTGTTGTACAGTTGATTTGCTTCAACCTTAAACTTAGGAAGTGTAATTAATGTTTGAACATTGTTAATTGAATATTTACACATATTACATAAACCACATGTTTAACATTTATAAAAACCTCTAACCGGGGTTTAAAAATTATTCATCTGGGTTATTATTCATAAAACTGGGATATAAATGTGCACATAAAGTAGGTGCTCTAGTGTGATCAAGTGAAGGTCTAGTTTCAATGTATTGCCTTAAGTGTTCATCAATTAATAATATATGCCATTGTTTATTTAACATTTTGAACAGATATTGCAGATTAGTTTCACTCGTGGTGAAACTTACTCTTCGTGCAATCAAATTCTTAATGTTCTCATATTCCATGGTACAAGTAAATAATTCATAGCTTTGTTTCTCAATCAAAGACAAACCGAGCTTTGTTTCTCAATCTATGTTTTGCTTCAGTAATTGTTATATTTTGTTAGCGTTGCTGGATAAATCTTTGTTGTGGCTATGTGCACTTATTGTGCAGAGCTTCTTGTTCATTGCAATTTCTGAAATCTCTTATTAATTCTTCTGTAGGAATATTTGTAACTCTATTTTGCAGATGACAGCTCTATGCATGCAGTATTGCATTCACTTCTGTTTATTTATTAAATGTTTTCATCTATAATGTGTAAAGTCTTAGATCAAGAAAATCAATACTCATTTTACTATAGTTGCTACTTAATGGGAAACTTGTTCCAAATAATCAGCATTTTGTCCCCTCACTACTACAGCTGTGTCCAGGTCCACCGACTTCAGGGTTGCATGTTGGGGGTACTCTTACCTCATTTCCATCATCTGTTCTGGCCTTGCAATATAGGGGGGCCTCCTACAGACTCTAATGCATCCTCTGGAAATGTGTGGGTGCATTTAATGGACTCAAGCAGTCTAAGCATCATCTTTTGGGTCTTGTGCCAACTAATCTATCACTGGTGCTTGAGGGCGTTTCCTGCAGAGTGTTCTACCAAGTAAAGCCACTGTGACTGTGTGCCTTCTCCTCTGAAATGTTACTCTAAAAAAGCAGTGGCCATCAAACCTTGATCTAAATCTCTTTGAGGGGATTCTCCATTCTCAATATGATGATGTTTGTCTCATCTGCAGCTCTTGCACCACTCTGATAACGTATACATATCTTTTATCTATAACTGAGAACTCTCCATAGATTTAGTTCAGTTATAGACACTGGGAGAACCTGTTGACACTTTAAAGCGGAAATAAATGCATTGAAAACGTACTTATCTTGAAATGTTGTGTTGCTTATCTTTTTAAAATTGTTACAGTGTGTCTTTTAGTGGCTCTTAGAAGTAATGGCGGTTGAGCCACTCAGTAATGTAGGTGGCATATGATCATTCAAACACGTGGTCTATTCATAAAATGATGGATCCTTCATCAAGTACCACTCAAACCATTCCAGTAATAGAATTCCTAATGTCCAAAATAGATCATGGCTTTGATAAAGTGCTGTGTGGTTAGTAAAAAGTACATAAAAAACACCATTGTATTTCATCATTATGTACAATGTCAGATCAAGAAAAACAACACCTTTCTTTCAGAAATAATTATACATACCAGAAACTGATCTGTCTGTACTTGTAAGGAACTCATGGTGGCAACAGTACAGACAAACACAAGTGATCCCAGTTCAAGGGTGTTTATTAAACTGAGAATGCAGGGTGGGAAAACGCCTAACCTAAATCTTAGATGGGAACAAGCTGCGACCATTAAATGAAAATAAGGCAGTCCTTGTGGCGCCTTTGTCAAAGTAAAAAGGCCTATACTAAAAAAAAACTATTGCCAAGTCCTTACAACTAATTACATAAAGAGTGTGGGATAGGGTTTTCAATAATGAAAGAAGTGTTCACAAATAATAAATCAGGATGTGATTGCCAGGAGTCTCCCTTCCCCACGTTTTGAGCACGGAACAAGGTGGATCTCCTGAGCACAGCACACACTCAAGCTTTACCAGCACGAGTCAGCAGTTCCGTTACAGCTATCAGGTTTGTCGATGGTTAAGTCTCTTTTAATAAAAATCTCTTGCCTTCGAGGGCCTGATATTTATAACAAACACAAGAGTTCTGTTCCACGTATGGCTTTGGGTGGTGGCTTCACCCCTGAGTCCCCGTCTTCCGGGCGCAGACCCCTCACAAGTCATATTCAACAAAATCAATTAAACAGTTATTTTCTCAATGAACTTTGTGTGATGACTTTCCACCACTGGATCTCCCTTCTTTGGGCTTGGACCCCTTTTTGACGTTAGCCTCCCTCCTTCGGACTCCCTCCTGTCAACACAAAGCTCATGGGAGTTCAGACTTCGTCCCTTCTTGTTAGTATTCCTCCTTCGGGTTCACTCTTGCCAACCTTTGTAGCACACTGTTCATGCGCTCATTTCACCAAGCGGGATTCATTTCCGCTTCTTTCATATTCATCTGTCGGTCAAAGACTTTCGATGGTACAGAGGATTTTACAAGACCCATGTATGACCACTTTGACCTCTCTTCGCCTCTTCGCAAAGCCTTCTGGTTACGGTAGCCTTTACCATCAGGTATTCACCCAGAGTTTCCTGCATGATCACCCACGTGGTGCCAGACTCCACTGTTGCTGTGGCTTTCCTCCTCTTTCATCAATAGTCTCTTTAAACCTTTCAAATTTCAAATTAGCCATTTGCTACTTTAGGTTCAATACAGTTTGGCTTCTTATCGGCTCTTCCCTCGACTCACCGGCCGTGATCAACCGCTTGGGGCAAGGTTCTCACCTTGTCACCCTCTCTGTATGCACAGACTTTCTCCTCCTCTTTAAATGCTGTGCTGAGTTAGCTCTCACGTCGGGCAGTCTGCCTTGCTCATCCTGTGGTCTCGTGCTCCATCTTTTATCCCTGTGGGGAAGGGAAAGGGACATCAGGTGTGTGTGATTGTGTTCAATTGCCTGACCCTTATATTGGGTCATATCAGGTAAACGGCTCTGTTGTTAAGTCTGTTGTCTGTCATGCTGTGTGAAAGTGTTCATGTCCGAAAAGGGGGGGTGCAGTGTTTTGGAATATCCTGCATGGTAGGATGGGAAAAAGGTGTTGAAAGAAGGGGGATACTGTCAGGCCGATTCATGGAATAATTAGCGCGGCGCAAGTGGGCAAAAACGTGCGAATCGCAGTGTAATAGCTAAAATCGCAGAGCAAGTGCGAAAATCGCACGAAAAGCAGCGCACGTCGATTCATGGAAGGCCGTGCGCGAGAAAACCAGCGGATGTGTGAAAAAAAAGTGCGCGGCGCACGTTGGCGCACAGGCCATCTAACAGCGTGCGCCAGGTCACAGCGAAAATCGCACAGGCCACAGCGAATTTCGCACATAGCGCGGCGCACGCAACAAAAGTAGGCGGAACACAGGCGTAACACTCGGAATGGGGAACAACTTGCCAAAACGTGGGCGTCACGGGGGAAGTACAGGGCACAAGTGCGCGGAACGCCCACACGCTCGCCTACAACACGTATTCATGGAATAGAATAGGGGAAAAAAGCGCACGCTCAAACCAGCGCACAGGCACAAACACGACCGCCACAAGAAAGCAGGCGGTAGCGTCTCTGCGGCTGTAAGAAATGTGCGCCAAAAGGTGCGCCAACAAATAGCACCTATATACTGCCATGATGAATGTCCCATACTGTGGCCCTCCAGGAAAAATGACGTGCAAAGGAGTACCCACAAACACGGACACCCGCTGACAAAAAATACGTGTGCATGTATACCGGGGTGCGCGGGAAGTCTCACACGCGATTTGCAGGGTACGTGCATCACAGGGGTTCGCGTGAAGTTATTCACGCGATCTGGCCTGGGGGAGCGGGCTACGTGTATTTCAGGGGTTCGCGTGAAGTTTCTCACGCGATCGGGCCTGGGGGAGCGTGCTACGTGTATTTCAGGGGTTCGCGTGAAGTTTCACACGCGATCGGGCCTGGGTGTAACGCTCACCTGATTCTCGCAGAGGCGCCGGTCTTGACTGGGCGACTACCGTATCTTCAAAGGTGATGTGTAGCACCCGGTTGGCTCTTTGGGCTGGACCTCTGTGCACTGTATGCCTGACGTGTAGAGTAAGATGTCTGCAGATAGAAAATATGGGGTTAATGAACTGGGGTTATTGGGGTGTCCCTATCTCTTTCCTCTTCTCCTCTCCTGTAGACCCCAAAGGTTAACGCTCTCACCTTAGGTAAGTGAATGCCGAGCTCTCCATCTGCCTCGGGGCAGGGTGCTGTAGCCAGTTTCTTCACTGGATAGGTAGCGCAGGCCTCTTGACTTCAGAGGACTGCTGTCCGTCGTTTACTGCACGAACGGTAAGTTTCGAGTCATCCAAATGTCTTTTTAAAGTCTTTAGTATTGATGTCTCTTGGTTTGCAGGTTTCCGGCGATGGCGGATGACGGGCTGAAGTGAGTTGAAGATGGAGCCCGTGTGATGAATAGAAGCGCCTGGAAGCACGTGAGTAAGCGCTTGTTGCCTGCTTCACGATGCACTCTAACTGTCTTTTTATTTTGCAGGTACGAGTTCGGAGCGGCTGCAGGGTGCCGGAATACCCACTGGATTAGATGTGGAAAGGAGTAATGGCACGTGAGTATTAAAGTTCCCCAATGTCTTTAAACGCACCTTGTTTTGTCTTTCAGATGCGGATGCAGAGCCGAAGGCCTCCGGAGCGTGCAAAGAGTTGGTAAGCCTTCGCCTTTCCGATGCCGGAATGCTAACCTGTTCTTTCTTGTCTTTATAGGTGTTGCTGAAGACTGGATTCTGGATGGTAAGCCTTTGCCTTTCAGATGCCGGAATGCTAACCTGTTCTTTCTTGTCTTTATAGGTGTTGCTGAAGACTGGATTCAGGATGGTAAGCCTTTTTCCTTAGGCCCAGGACTGGATGCAGAAGACACGATGAGCGTCCTGCTGCAGAGAGTGCAGAATAACGCAAAGCAAGATTCATCCACCGGGTGTGGTTTAAATAGCCTCCTGTAGTGCTAAGGTGTCTCCTTCCACAGCCACGCCTAAGTAAGAAAAGAGTTCCTGCTAAGAAAAGAGTTCCTGCCTTCCAGAAGAGTTCCAGTGTTCTAAATCTAGGGAGTGGCTCCAGCCCCACCCAACAGGAAAAGTAGTTCCAAACAGAAGAGGATCAGAGGCTCAACTGGCAGGCAAGTAAGCAGCATGGTCTGCTGCAGGTAAGTCCACCCAAGCATTATGAGCCCGGCGCTTCCAGCGCTGGGACTGGGCATATTTATGAGCCTGGTGCCACTTGCGCCAGGACTGGGTCCAAAAGGTCCCAATTGGGACTGGTTGGCACTCGGAACCTGGGTTATGGATCTGCTTCCAAGGGAGTTGGGAAAACCCTGACCTTTTGGAAGCAGAGATCATGACAGTACCCCCCCTCAAGGCCCCTCCCAAACCGCGCTTCTCCGGGGGTTTTGGCTTGTCAGGAAATGTTCGGTGAAATCTTTTGATTAGGCGAGGAGCGTGGACATATTCAGCAGGTTCCCAGGATCTCTCTTGGGGGCCGTAGCCTTTCCAGTCAATTAGGTAGAATAGTTTAGATTTGGAGATCTTGGAGTCCAGAATGCTTTTGACTTCAAACTCGAGTTCTCCATCCACTAGGATAGGTTTTGGAGATTTGGTTAGTCGGGTTTGAGGTTGCACGGGTTTTAATAGAGAGACGTGGAAGACCGGATGTATCTTCATGTGCGGGGGCAAGTCCAACTTGACCGCTACTGGGTTTACTATGGTAGTGATGGAATAGGGACCAAGGTATCTTGGGTTGAATGTGCGTGGCCCTTTTAGAGATAGATATTTGGTGGATAACCAGACTTGATCCCCTACTTGATAGTGAGGGGCTTCCTTCCGATTTTGATCTGCTCCTTTCTTGTATTGTTCTTTAGCCCTTTGAAGGTGAGAAACAGCTTCCTTAAAGGCTTGGGTGATTGTAGAATGCAGGTAGTCTACTGCTGGTGTTTCAAGATCTTGGAGGGGATCCAACTCCGAGGTTCGAGGGTGACTGCCGTACAAAAGAAAAAACGGGGTTTTCCCAGTTCCCGAGTGGACAGCGTTATTGTAGGCATACTCGGCTATCCAAAGGATATCTTTCCAAGTTTTTTCAGTTTGTTGCAGCATGCAGCGTAAATACTGTTCCAGAGTTTGATTGGTCCTCTCGGTTTGTCCGTCGGTCTGAGGGTGGTGACTGGTCGATAGTCTCACATCAATTTGAGCCGACCGACAGCAACTTCGCCAAAAATGAGAAATAAATTGACTACCTCGATCCGAAATTAGAACCGAAGGAAAACTGTGCAGTCGGACGATGTTTTCGAGAAATTCTCGGGCCAGAGTTGCTGCTGTTGGCAAGCCTTTGAGCGGAATGAAATGCGCCATCTTGGAGAATAAGTCCACGATTACTAGAATCGTATTGTATCCGGAGCATGGAGGTAGATCGGTGATGAAGTCCATAGAAAGCGTATGCCAAGGGCGAGGTGGGATGTCAATAGGGCGTAAGAGGCCTGCTGGTCTTTCCTTTTGACTCTTGTTTTGGGCGCATACTCCACAGGACATTATAAAGTCTCTGATATCTTTTTTCCAAGACGGCCACCAGAAGTAGCGCTTGATCTTTTCTGAGGTCTTGGCTATACCGGGATGACCTTCCATTAAAGAGTCGTGATAACAAGAGATTACTTTTTTCTGTAAATCTGTGCTGGGTAGGTATAATCGTTCTTGGAAATACAATAAGTTGTCCTTTACTGCAAAGTCCTTTCCCTGCAGATGCCAATTCTGTATATCTGCTGGAGTTACAAGTTGCCTGGCTTTATCCTTAACTTCCTCTATGGATTCTGTGGCGATTACACCCAGAATTCTTTGTTCGGGAATGATTGGTACAGGTTTAGGGTTGATCAAGTGTTCTTCCACTCCCATCCGAGAAAGGGCATCGGCTTTACCGTTCTTTGTACCTGGTCGATAGGTAATTATGAAGTCAAACTCGGCAAAGAATAATGCCCAACGGAGTTGTCTAGAGAATTGGGCTTTTGCGGTTTTCAAATATTGCAGGTTTCGGTGATCCGTAATCACAGTAACGGTGTGTCGGGCCCCCAGCAGATAATGCCGCCAAGCCTTAAAGGCAGACTTGATAGCCAGAAGTTCCTTGTCAGTAATCGTGTAATTGACTTCAGGAGGCGAGAATTTGCGGGACCAAAATGCCACGGGATGCAACTGATTGGTTACCGGGTCCTTTTGTGATAGAACTGCCCCCATGGCAAGGCTTGAAGCATCAGTTTCCACGATGTAGGGGAGTTCGGGGCGAGGGTGTTTTAAGATTGGTGCAGAGATAAATTTAGTCTTCAAATCCTGGAAAGCTTGTTCCGCCTCGGTAGACCATTCAAAACGTTTGTTTTTCTTTAACAAGGCAGTGATGGGCTGGACTATTCGAGAGAACTCGGGGATAAACCTGCGGTAAAAGTTAGCGAAGCCTAACATGCTTTGCACACCTTTTACGGAGGATGGTGATGGCCATTTGAGAACTGCATCGACCTTCTTTGAATCCATACGCACCCCGCCAGGTGATAATATGAATCCCAAGAATTCAACTTCAGTCACGTTGAAAACACATTTTTCCAACTTAGCGAAAAGTTTGTGTTGACGCAATCTTTCGAGGACCATTTTCACGTGTTTCCGATGTTCAGATTCCGATGAAGAATAAACGAGGATGTCGTCAATGTAAACAACAACACATACATCTATGAGCTCTCTGAGGACATCGTTCATAAAATATTGAAAGGCGGCCGGGGCATTGCAAAGACCGAAGGGCATGACCTGATATTCAAATAGCCCATACTTGGTGCGGAAGGCCGTCTTCCATTCATCGCCCTCTTTTACTCGTACCAAGTGGTAAGCTCCTCTAAGATCCAGCTTTGTATATATGCATGCTTTTCTGACTTGGTCCAGGAGTTCAGGGATCAAAGGTAACGGATATCTATTCTTAACGGTGATCTGGTTCAGGGAGCGATAATCGATACAAGTTCTAAGGTCTCCTTCCTTTTTTGGAACGAAGAACAAAGCTGAAGAAGCAGGGGACTTGGAAGGACGAATAAACCCATTTGCCAGGTATTGATCCAGGTATTGTCGAAAGTGAAGGTTCTCAGGCTCGGTGAGGGCATAAATTCTACTACAAGGAGGAGTAGATCCAGGTATCAGGTCTATCTGGCAGTCATAAGACCTATGAGGAGGTAGAGAGTTAGCCTGATCCTTCCGGAAAACATCTTGGTATTCTAGGTATTCGGGCGGTAACTGGGGAGTCTCTGAAGAAATTGCGGCCAGTGCAACACCAGGTGGAGGGTGACAAGTAGAGACACATTCTGGAAACTGGACCGTTCTTGCTCGCCAATCGATCAGAGGATTGTGTTTCTCTAACCAAGGTATTCCTAGAATAATCTGAAACTGAGGGGCCTTGATCACATCGAACACGATCTTCTCATGGTGTCCATCTTGACTTACTAGCGTCACTTCTTGAGTGGTATGCGTTACTGGCCCGGAGGCTATCTCCGTACCATCCACCGTAGTAATGACGTCCTTTACAGCCTTGGGACAAAGAGTCAGATTCATCCTCAAAACCATTTCATGATCCACATAATTGCCGATGGCACCGCTGTCGACGTAAGCTTCAATTGCATGTAATCGATCCGGATTATCAGGGCTAATGAGGACCATAGGTATCACGAAATGCGAGGTCACGGAACTGGTTTTTACGCTCGGCAAGAGGACCTCTATTCTTGTCGGGCGAGGTCGTTTCCTTGCTCAGAGTTTGTAACTTTGGTAACTGCAGCTCCTACTGCCTTCTTGGCAGGTTTCACCGGAGAGTCTCGAAGAAAGTGCCCTGAGTTTCCGCAATATAGGCATAATTGCAACTGTTTCCTCCTTTCCCGCTCCCGTTGTGTTAGAGGACCTTTCAGACCCCCTATTTGCATGGATTCCCCGGAGTCTACTCCTTTGGAAGGAGTTGGCGGTTTGGAAAATACTCGAGCATCAAACTTGGAACGATCGGCCTTCCTGTTCTGCAGCCTGTGATCTATTTGAACGACCAAGTCTATGTAATCCGAACAGTCTTGTGGGGGATTCACTACTTGGGCTAAAACGTCTTTGAGCTCTCCACGTAGACCTCTATAAAACAGCGTAATCCTTTTGTCCTCAGGCCATTGAGTTTCCACTATTAGTCTATTGAAAGATGCAATATAAGCCAAAAGGTCTTGATTACCCTGTCGCAACGAAAGAAGCTCATTGTCCAAGGCCTGTCCCTGTGAATGTCTTGCGAACAGTTTTTCCATACTAAGCTGAAAGGCTTGAAAATCATGGAGAACCGGATCATCTTGATGAACTAGAGGGATCGACCAGTCTGCCGCATTGCCACTAAGGTACGAAAGTACAAAAGCTACTTTAGCTTGATCAGTTGGAAAGGCTGCTGGCCGGCATAAGAAGTGCAACCGGCACTGATTGATAAATACTGCAAACCTCTTTGGGTCACCAGAAAATCGCTCGGGCGGAGCCAGAGGTACATTCCCAGGTAGGTTGATCTGCACTGGATTCATAGAGGATGTTGAAGGAAGATTTGCCCCTGATGTGGGTAACGGGGTCTGTCTGGCTTGTGACTGTAGCACTTGTCTAGCAAGATTGTCTGTTCTCTCCTTGGAAATAATTAGTTCCCTTCTTAGAGCATTCGTTTCCTGACGAGTTGCATGCACTTCTGCCCTTAGTTCCCCAAGTAACCGGGCTAGGGGGTCAGTATCCGAGGTTTCCATAGTGCCTGGGCGAGAGTTTTGCGGTAGGCTTTGCGTTCTGTAACGCTCACCTGATTCTCGCAGAGGCGCCGGTCTTGACTGGGCGACTACCGTATCTTCAAAGGTGATGTGTAGCACCCGGTTGGCTCTTTGGGCTGGACCTCTGTGCACTGTATGCCTGACGTGTAGAGTAAGATGTCTGCAGATAGAAAATATGGGGTTAATGAACTGGGGTTATTGGGGTGTCCCTATCTCTTTCCTCTTCTCCTCTCCTGTAGACCCCAAAGGTTAACGCTCTCACCTTAGGTAAGTGAATGCCGAGCTCTCCATCTGCCTCGGGGCAGGGTGCTGCAGCCAGTTTCTTCAATGGATAGGTAGCGCAGGCCTCTTGACTTCAGAGGACTGCTGTCCGTCGTTTACTGCACGAACGGTAAGTTTCGAGTCATCCAAATGTCTTTTTAAAGTCTTTAGTATTGATGTCTCTTGTTTTACAGGTTTCCGGCGATGGCGGATGACGGGCTGAAGTGAGTTGAAGATGGAGCCCGTGTGATGAATAGAAGCGCCTGGAAGCACGCAAGTAAGCGCTTGTTGCCTGCTTCACGATGCACTCTAACTGTCTTTTTATTTTGCAGGTACGAGTTCGGAGCGGCTGCAGGGTGCCGGAATACCCACTGGATTAGATGTGGAAAGGAGTAATGGCACGTGAGTATTAAAGTTCCCCAATGTCTTTAAACGCACCTTGTTTTGTCTTTCAGATGCGGATGCAGAGCCGAAGGCCTCCGGAGCGTGCAAAGAGTTGGTAAGCCTTTGCCTTTCCGATGCCGGAATGCTAACCTGTTCTTTCTTGTCTTTATAGGTGTTGCTGAAGACTGGATTCTGGATGGTAAGCCTTTGCCTTTCAGATGCCGGAATGCTAACCTGTTCTTTCTTGTCTTTATAGGTGTTGCTGAAGACTGGATTCAGGATGGTAAGCCTTTTTCCTTAGGCCCAGGACTGGATGCAGAAGACACGATGAGCGTCCTGCTGCAGAGAGTGCAGAATAACGCAAAGCAAGATTCATCCACCAGGTGTGGTTTAAATAGCCTCCTGTAGTGCTTAGGTGTCTCCTTCCACAGCCACGCCTAAGTAAGAAAAGAGTTCCTGGTAAGAAAAGAGTTCCTGCCTTCCAGAAGAGTTCCAGTGTTCTAAATCTAGGGAGTGGCTCCAGCCCCACCCAACAGGAAAAGTAGTTCCAAACAGAAGAGGATCAGAGGCTCAACTGGCAGGCAAGTAAGCAGCATGGTCTGCTGCAGGTAAGTCCACCCAAGCATTATGAGCCCGGCGCTTCCAGCGCTGGGACTGGGCATATTTATGAGCCTGGTGCCACTTGCGCCAGGACTGGGTCCAAAAGGTCCCAATTGGGACTGGTTGGCACTCGGAACCTGGGTTATGGATCTGCTTCCAAGGGAGTTGGGAAAACCCTGACCTTTTGGAAGCAGAGATCATGACACTGGGGGAGCGGGCTACGTGTATTACAGGGGTTCGCGTGAAGTTCCTCACGCGATCGGGCCTGGGGGAGCGTGCTACGTGTATTTCAGGGGTTCGCGTGAAGTTTCACATGCGATCGGGCCTGGGGGAGCGGGCTACGTGTATTACAGGGGTTCGCGTGAAGTTCCTCACGCGATCGGGCCTGGGGGAGCGTGCTACGTGTATTTCAGGGGTTCGCGTGAAGTTTCACACGCGATCGGGCCTGGGGGAGCGGGCTACGTGTATTACAGGGGTTCGCGTGAAGTTCCTCACGCAATCGGGCCTGGGGGAGCGTGCTACGTGTATTTCAGGGGTTCGCGTGAAGTTTCACACGCGATCGGGCCTGGGGGAGCGGGCTACGTGTATTACAGGGGTTCGCGTGAAGTTCCTCACGCGATCGGGCCTGGGGGAGCGTGCTACGTGTATTTCAGGGGTTCGCGTGAAGTTTCACACGCGATCGGGCCTGGGGGAGCGGGCTACGTGTATTCCAGGGGTGCGCGTGAAGTTCCACACGCGAATAGCCTGGGCGCGTGTATTTCAGGGGTGCACGGGAAGTTCCACACGCGAATAGCCTGGACGCGTGTATTTCAGGGGTGCGCGGGGAGTTCCACACGTGAATAGCCTGGGCGCGTGTATTTCAGGGGGGCGCGGGAAGTTCCACACGCGAATAGCCTGGACACGTGTATTTCAGGGGTGCGCGGGGAGTTCCACACGCGAATAGCCTGGGCGCCTGTATTTCAGGGGTGCGCGGGAAGTTCCACACGCGAATAGGCTGGGCGCGTGTATTTCAGGGGTGCGCGGGAAGTTCCACACGCGAAAAGCCTGGGCGCGTGTATTTCAGGGGTGCGCGGGAACTTCCACACGCGAATAGCCTGGGCGCGTGTATTTCAGGGGTGCGCGGGAAGTTCCACACGCAAATAGCCTGGGCGCGTTTATTTCAGGGGTGCGCGGGAAGTTCCACACGCGAATAGCCTGGGCGCGTGTATTTCAGGGGTGCGCGGGAAGTTTTACACGCGAATAGCCTGGGCGCGTGTATTTCAGGGGTGCGCGGGAAGTTTTACACACGATTTCTGCACAGTACGTGTATTTCAGGGGTGCCGGGGAGTCCCACATGTGATTTGACAGTGTGGGTCCTCCCAGGTGTACCCTGTACACCCTCCACGGCCCCTGCAGGCAGCCCACACCACAGGGGACTACCCTGCATCCCTGGTCATGTCCCGCAGGCAGCCCACCCAACATGGGCATGCCCCCCAGCAAAGGCACATGTCTCCTTGAACTAATGAACACCAACTCATGTCCCCTTGCACCCCCACCCCCCAGCACTGTGGGGCACCTGCCAGCAGGCCCCCACCCATGTCCAACTCATGTCCCCCACCACCCCTACCCCCCAGCACTGTGGGGCACCTGCCAGCAGGCCCCCACCCATGTCCAACTCATGTCTCCCACCACCCCCACCCCCCAGCCACCAGGGTCACCCTCCACCAGGCCCCCACCCATGTCCCCTATCACCCCCACACCCCAGCCACCAGGGGCACCCTCCACCAGGCCCCCACTCATGTCACCCACCACCCCCACACCCCAGCAGTGCAGGGGCACCCTCCACTAGGCCCCCACTCATGTCTCCCACCACCCCCACATCCCAGCAGTGCAGGGGCACCCTCCAGCAGACCCCCACTCATGTCACCCACCACCCCCACACCCCAGCAGTGCAGGGGCAGCCTCCACCAGGCCCCCACTCATGTCACCCACCACCCCCACCCCCCAGCCACCAGGGGCACCCTCCAGCAGGCCCCCACTCATGTCTCCCACCACCCCCACACCCCAGCAGTGCAGGGGCACCCTCCACCAGGCCCCCACTCATGTCTCCCACCACCCCCACACCCCAGCAGTGCAGGGGCACCCTCCACCAGGCCCCCACTCATGTCTACCACCACCCCCACGCCCCAGCAGTGCAGGGTCACCCTCCACCAGGCCCCCACCCATGTCTCCCACCACCCCCACACCCCGCAGTGCAGGGGCACCCTCCACCAGGCCCCCACTCATGTCTCCCACCACCCCCACACCCCAGCAGTGCAGGGGCACCCTCCACCAGGCCCCCACTCATGTCTCCCACCACCCCCACACCCCAGCCACCAGGGGCACCCTCCACCAGGCCCCCACTCATGTCTCCCACCACCCCCACACCCCAGCCACCAGGGGCACCCTCCACCAGGCCCCCACTCATGTCTCCCACCACCCCCACACCCCAGCAGTGCAGGGGCACCCTCCACCAGGCCCCCACTCATGTCTCCCACCACCCCCACACCCCAGCAGTGCAGGGGCACCCTCCACCAGGCCCCCACTCATGTCTCCCACCACCCCCACACCCCAGCAGTGCAGGGGCAGCCTCCACCAGGCCCCCACTCATGTCACCCACCACCCCCACCCCCCAGCCACCAGGGGCACCCTCCACCAGGCCCCCACTCATGTCTCCCACCACCCCCACACCCCAGCAGTGCAGGGGCACCCTCCACCATGCCCCCACTCATGTCTACCACCACCCCCACACCCCAGCAGTGCAGGGTCACCCTCCACCAGGCCCCCACCCATGTCTCCCACCACCCCCACACCCCAGCAGTGCAGGGGCACCCTCCACCAGGCCCCCACTCATGTCTCCCACCACCCCCACACCCCAGCAGTGCAGGGGCACCCTCCACCAGGCCCCCACTCATGTCTCCCACCACCCCCACACCCCAGCAGTGCAGGGGCACCCTCCACCAGGCCCCCACTCATGTCTACCACCGCCCCCACACCCCAGCAGTGCAGGGTCACCCTCCACCAGGCCCCCACCCATGTCTCCCACCACCCCCACACCCCAGCAGTGCAGGGGCACCCTCCACCAGGCCCCCACTCATGTCTCCCACCACCCCCACACCCGAGCAGTGCAGGGGCAGCCTCCACCAGGCCCCCACTCATGTCACCCACCACCCCCACCCCCAGCCAACAGGGGCACCCTCCACCAGGCCCCCACTCATGTCTACCACCACCCCCACACCCCCAGCCACCAGGGGCACCCTCCACCAGGCCCCCACTCATGTCTCCCACCACCCCCACACCCCAGCAGTGCAGGGGCAGCCTCCACCAGGCCCCCACTCATGTCACCCACCACCCCCACCCCCCAGCCACCAGGGGCACCCTCCACCAGGCCCCCACTCATGTCTCCCACCACCCCCACACCACAGCAGTGCAGGGGCACCCTCCACCAGGCCCCCACTCATGTCTCCCACCACCCCCACACCCCAGCAGTGCGGGGGCACCCTCCACCAGGCCCCCACTCATGTCTCCCACCACCCCCACACCCCAGCAGTGCAGGGCCACCCTCCACCAGGCCCCCACTCATGTCTCCCACCACCCCCACACCCCAGCAGTGCAGGGGCACCCTCCACCAGGCCCCCACTCATGTCTACCACCACCCCCACACCCCAGCAGTGCAGGGTCACCCTCCACCAGGCCCCCACCCATGTCTACCACCACCCCCACACCCCAGCAGTGCAGGGGCACCCTCGCCCAGGCCCCCACTCATGTCTCCCACCACCCCCACACCCCAGCCACCAGGGGCACCCTCCACCAGGCCCCCACTCATGTCTCCCACCACCCCCACACCCCAGCCACCAGGGGCACCCTCCACCAGGCCCCCACTCATGTCTCCCACCACCCCCACACCCCAGCAGTGCAGGGGCACCCTCCACCAGGCCCCCACTCATGTCTCCCACCACCCCCACACCCCAGCAGTGCAGGGGCACCCTCCACCAGGCCCCCACTCATGTCTACCACCACCCCCACACCCCAGCAGTGCAGGGTCACCCTCCACCAGGCCCCCACCCATGTCTCCCACCACCCCCACACCCCAGCAGTGCAGGGGCACCCTCCACCAGGCCCCCACTCATGTCTCCCACCACCCCCACACCGCAGCAGTGCAGGGTCACCCTCCACCAGGCCCCCACTCATGTCTACCACCACCCCCACACCCCAGCAGTGCAGGGGCAGCCTCCACCAGGCCCCCACTCATGTCACCCACCACCCCCACCCCCCAGCCACCAGGGGCACCCTCCACCAGGCCCCCACCCATGTCCCCTATCACCCCCACCCCCCAGCCACCAGGGGCACCCTCCACCAGGCCCCCACTCATGTCTCCCACCACCCCCACCCCCCAGCAGTGCAGGGGCAGCCTCCACCAGGCACCCACACATGTCCCCCTGCCCCCAGGTCCTGACGATACTCAATCATGGCAGTAATGGGCAGCATACCCAGCACAAACACCCAGGCAAGGATTGCATCCACCCACATAGTGAATGCAATTACATGATACAACCCCAATGGCAAGTCTGTAAATGAACACATGTCCGTCACACACACATACACAATGGGTGCAAGTCAATGTCAAAACCCATATCATGACATGTATGAAACCAATGCGAAAATACCACAAGTGAAAGTTAAAAAGAACATGTATTAACGATGAAAAATAAGTAAAAAAATCAAACATACAACAATGGCGATAACAAAATAAATGGTCCATGTCCGAGAACAAATGTAAAAATAAAAAAAACAAAGTAATCCAAAAACAAATGTTGTCCAAAGCAAAATCATGTGGAATTAAAATAATGAAAAACCATTTCCTCATGGTGAACACAATAATTAATAAAAAAAATGTTTCTTCCAAAAGCAAACTATATACACGAAAATTCCAGGGTCCATGAGCCCAACACCATAAATGAAACCTACTACTACCTAATGAAAGTAATATATACAAAAAAGTGGCCATTGTCCGAGCGGTCCAAAAAAAAAAAAATGAATAAAGGAAACCTAACACTAACTAACTAAATAACTATATACAAAGGCAGCGGGCAAGTCCTGCAGCTCACTCGGTGATGTTGCTGGCCAGGGCATCATCGAACTCCATGTCGATGTCCTGGAGGCGGGACTCTGTCCGGGCCCCGAGGTCTCGCAGGGATAACCCCATGTCCAGCTCAAACTCCCTGGGAGCTTCCTCGAGGCACTCAGCCCGCCTCAACGCCCGACGCATGGAGAACTCCGCCCTGACCATGGTGAGCCGCTCCTCTTCCGCCCGCTGCCGCTCCGCACCTATCCGCTGGACCAACTGCTCCAACACGGAAGACACCACCATCCCAGGGTTGCCCTGCCCTCCGGCCGATGCCTGCCCCTCTGATCTTGAAGGCCCCGAGCCATGATGCCTCCCACATCGAGCCTGCTGCTGCCTCCGACGCCACTGCCTCTGCCAGCACGACGGCATCCAGGCTGATGGAAACCACCGACGCCGTCGTGCACGTGCCCTGCCTGATGATGCTGTCACATCTTCCACCTGCTGGGGTCCAGTTGCTGTGTTGTCCACCCCTGCTGGACCTCCGACTCCCAACTGTGGCAGGGATGGGATCCCCACCGAGCTGGCTGCATTGGTCGGGGCAGGTCCACAGGGGGCCCTGGTGGCATCTGGGCCGGAAGACGGCAAGGAGAACGACTGGTGTATAGCCTGCACAGAGGAGGAGAGGGCCGCCAGATTGGACAACACATGCAGAAAACCCCCGAACATGGCCGATCCCAATTGGGCCACGTCGGCACGGTGCACTTCGTGATGACGTGCGTCGTCCTCCCGGGAAGCACGCACGGCATCACGAATCACAGCCGTGCGCATCGCGACCCCAATCAGGACCTTCTCCACACGGCCAGGGGTTCCCACGTCCGCAGGTGGAGGGGAGTCAGGTGACATGGACATCCCCTCTACCTGCGGACGGGCCTGGGACGGGGCATCCCTGCTGGTGCATGGTGGTGCACTCACAGGGTCAGGGACAGCGACATGCACAGGCCCCTCCACGGTGACCTGTGCTGCCTCCTGCCCCTGGCCCTGGACTGCACCACTTGCACCAGCAGGGATGCCCCCACCAGGCCCCATGTGTGCCCCAGTGGCGGCCTCCTCCTCCTCTGTGCAAACCACCAACCTGGATGGCTCCTCACCGTCTCCCACCGTAGCAGGCCCCTGTGGGGGCTCACCCACCCCTTCCGCTGCAGCCGTGGGGGCATCCCCGCCGCCTTGCTCCACAGCGCCGTCTCCGCCCTCTTCTTCACTAGCCGCTGCGTAGAGGGAGACAAAGAACACAAGCATCAGGGCACTGTACAATGGTCCCCTAGACAGGAAGCAATAGCAGATGAGCACCACTGTCAAAGTACACTTCCATCATGTCCCTCCACAACACATGGGTCAGTCCAGGCAAAACACACACAGTAACAGGCATGGTGCATGCCATGGACATTTCCATGCATGTCCAATGGACTCTTGAAACATTCAATGATATGTAACTCACATGCATCATGGCTCATGCCTATCACATGCACACACTTCACCTCTGTCACATCCATCTGGCCCCAAACACACCAAACACAGCGGATACAAGGGTAATTTGGCTGCTTCACTGAATCTGTGCATTGTCACACACATGTGTCATGCACCATGGCATGCACAAGTCACAGACACGCAGGTCAGGCACCCATCCCTCACCCCCACCCATGTCCAGGTACAGAGACTGGCATGCTCTCATGTTCAAAATCTGCATAGGGCTCCCCATGCGGCATTTGAACACATGCAACAACCATGTGGGTCACACTTCACTGGTCGCACATGCATTACCATGATGTCCCTGCACACATACATGCATACATGGCCTATGGCACACATACAGGCAAGTATCATAGAACCAGCACACCGCAACATGCCCTGTCTCACACAGTAATGCTTGGACACTTACCGCTCAACTCCAGACGGGCCTCCCTCTCAAGGATCTGGGCGTGGAGCGCTGGGCGTACGCGTTCCAGGACCCTCATCTGGATGGAACTCATGCGGCCCCGGCCCCCCTCCACGAGGCGCCGGGCCTTCACAAGGGTCCTGGACCTCAAGTCCTCCCAGCGCTTCTTGATCTTCAGGACGTCGCGGGTTGCCACCCCCTCCGCGTTGATGGCAACCACACAGTCGGCCCAGATCCTCTGCCGTCCTTCCTTGCTGGCGCGGGACGATCCAAAGAGGGCATCATACTGCCCCAGGACATGCTCCACCAGGACACCAACTTCGGTGTCAGTGAAGCTGGTGCCCCTCTGCCCCTCTGGCCTGGGGTTGCCACTGGTGCCAGATGTGGAAGTGCCCGACATGGCAACCCCAGAGGCAGGTGTGGGTGGGCAACTGGGTCCTGGGGCTGGGCTGTGGAGCGATGTAATCCCAGTCGGGAGTCTTCAGTTCCAGCAGGGGTGGACACAGCAACTGGACCCCTGCAGATGGCTGATGTGCAGGCACCAAATGGCAGGGCACGGTGGCAGCAGGCAGGCAGGCAGGCAGGCAGCAGCAGATGGCACGTGGGAGGCTGCTCGGGGCACTGGGGGGCAGTAACTCGGCCTTCTGGGCAGGACCGTGGTCTTCCGTGTGTTTTCGCGTGGCCAGCTTGATACGGAGTGATTTGGCACGTGAAAATCCTGCACGTCAGCGTGAAATCCGAGGAAAGGCCCTTAGCGCGTAAGCGCGTCAGCACGCATACGCGATTCTATTGGACCAGAGTCCCTCAGCGCGTAAGCGCGTCTGTGACGTGACCCGCACGGGTGTTCCCCACTCAGCACGTGATGACGGGGCACACGTGGAAATACTGCACGTCAGAGTGTCATCGCGTGTAATTGGACAAAAGTGCGCGTACACGCGATTGGCCTATGTACGTGTATTTAAGGGGTGCGCAGGCACTTACACACGCAAGTACGTCAGCGAACCTGTATCCCGTGGTGCGTGTGAATTTCCACACGCTATTGGACTGGGAACTGGATTCCAGGGGTGCGCGGGTCACACGCTGTATCCCGTGGTGCGTGTGAATTTCCACACGCTATTGGACTGGGAACTGGATTCCAGGGGTGCGCGGGTCACACGCTGTATCCCGTGGTGCGTGTGAATTTCCACACGCTATTGGACTGGGAACTGGATTCCAGGGGTGCGCGGGTCACACGCTGTATCCCGTGGTGCGTGTGAATTTCCACACGCTATTGGACTGGGAACTGGATTCCAGGGGTGCGCGGGTCACACGCTCGCCTACAACACGCGCAAAGCATAAATTTGCGCACTTTAACAATAACAAGCTCAGACGCCAGGATGAACATACCGTTCCTAGCAGCAGTGGCAGTGGGCTACCAAAGGAGGAGGAGGATAGTCAGGGCCAGAATATTCACACCCAGAACCAGCCTTTTCGGGATGCCTGATGACCAGGTGTATGGGAGGTACAGGTTTCCACCACACATTATACTGGACCTGGTGAGTGAGTGGGAGGATGACCTCACATCACCCACCCTGTGCTCCCAAGCACTCAGCCCCCTGGAGAAGGTCCTCAATGTACTGCACTTCTTAGCCACTGGATCATTTCAGCGGACAAGTGTCATAGTGGGTGGGGTGTCACAGGCCACCCAGTCACGCTGCCTACACCAGGTCTTGAACATCATGACTGCACGCCCATCAGTCTGCAGGCACATATACCTGCCCAGAACACCTGCAGAAAGGCATGCTGCCGCCCTGGATTTTTACGGTGTGGCACGATTCCCCAAAGTGCTAGGTGCCATCGACTGCACCCATGTGGCTCTACGTCCCCCCAGGGCATCTGAGCACATCTATAGGAACCGCAAGCACTGGCATTCCATCAACGTGCAGGTAGCATGTAATGCCAAGGGAATCATCACCTCAGTATATGCCAACTATCCCGGCTCCACCCACGACAGCTTCATTTACCGAATGTCCACCCTAAGCCGGACCTAGAAGCTGGGCGGCATGGCGATACATGGCTGCTTGGTGAGTATGTATGCCACTGCACATGCATGCATGTTGGATACTGAGCAAGGTCACAACCCCACCAATGATACCAATCACCACCTCCACAGGGGACAGTGCCTACCCTCTCAGCCCCCACATGATGACGCCAATTGGGAACCCCACCACGCCACCCGAGGTAAGATATAACACAGCCCACATTACGACCCGGGGCATAGTGGAGCGCACATTCGGAGTGCTAAAGTCACGCTTTCGCTCCCTTGACCGTTCTGGCGGGCAGCTGTTATACGCTCCCCCAGTAGTGTGCAGGATCATAGTGGCAGCATGTGTCCTGCACAACGTTGCAACACGCCGGGGTCTGGCCGTGGACATGGTGGTGGCCCCACATCCCCAACCACATGCACAGCCGCTGCGCATGGGAGGGGAAAGGGCACGGGGGAGGCAGCCCGTACACAGCTAGTGGCTAATTACTTCACATAGAAATCACACCCCTGTGGAGTGCACACTGCCCTGGCACATTCCATCTGACAATCAATGATGACTCAACCTGACACTGATCCTGAATGTCTGGAGAATGAACCGTGAATACCATATCAGCCTGAGATTGTTCACCTGGAAGTGTCACAATGTGTGCATCCCTACCCACACAGACACCACCAATGCAGTTTTGTGAAGTTACACATTCAAGCAGCTAAAATGATTACCCACTTGCAAAATGCAACAAGAGGACAGTGCCATGTCAGCCAACCCAACCCCAGCACCGCCACACGACACACCGTGCCATGTCATGTTAATTGCAGGTAAACAAAGTAATCCCCACAACATGACACTAGTCTCACTATGTACAGTCTCCCTATTAGAAACCTGCAACACCTGAAATGCTCACAGCAATGCCGGACCAACAACATACTTGAGCACGTAGTACCATTAACATGACATCACAAATGTTACATATTAGTAGTCTCACCACCTGGAAATGCCTGCACTCCCACCACTACCAACTGTGCAGTGTTGGCGCCATGTAGAGTTGTAGGTGCACTGCTGCCAACATGGACCCCATCTCCAGACTAGAGGTCCTTGTGTAGACATGAGGAAGGGACCTGCAAATTGGGAGGTAGACACAGAAGATGAGTTACACATCAATGCAACATGCAGTGTACAACACAACAGAATATGCACTAGGAATGTATACACAGTATTGACTACAGACTGCCCACACAGCTCATGGGAGTCCAACGTCACTGTGTAATTCACTGTCACTTGGGCACACCCTTTGCAAGCCCATGGAAACGGGAAGCAGGAGGGGTGTGTGTGACTCAAACCCAAGCATCTAAACCAAATACATTACAAGCCTGCATGTGCCCAGCCACAATGCAGCGTATGCCCACAGGAACCACGGAAGCCAACAAATCGTCCCAAAAAAATAGGGAATAAAATAAATAACAATAAAAATAAAAATAAGAAACAATCAAAAATGGCCATTGATGGGCCCGGGGGGGGTTGGGGAGGCCACCCAGGAGGTCCGAGGACAGGATGCACACCAGAACCCACCTGCGTGGATCCTGGGAAAATAAAACACCTCCATGGGCTCATGGCCCACAAGGGTTACCCTGTTGTGGGAGTATCACTGCTGTCGCTATTATCACCCTGTGCAGCTGCATCCGGAGGTGGTTGCACTATGGGAGGCAGCCCACGCAAGGCCCTAGTCTGCTCCTCCATGGCTGCAAGCATGCGGGTGTGGTAGGTCTGGTTCTGGAGGATGAGTGTGCGGAGGTCCCCATGCAACAACTCACGGGATGCCCGGACCTCCGCCCTCGTTGCCTGCATCTCAGCTGAGAGCGTACGGGTGAGACGCTCCAGCTGCTGTTCTGTCCTTTGGTGTGTTGAAGCCTCAAGCTCAACAAGAGTCGTCCTGAGGTGAAGGAGCTCCTGCCTCAGGGCTTCCCTGTGGCCCTGGGACTCAATGGAGATGGCCTCCTGCAGAGTCGCCAGTGCCGCCCGCCTATCCCTGTTGGACCCCAACATGTCCTCCCTGTGTGACTGGCAGATGGAGTTGGTTGCCTGCTCTAGTCGCTCCATCAGCCTTTCTGGGGGGACAATGGAAGTGGCCACCCTATCCATGGCCTGAGCCATCATCTCTGATGATGCAGCCTGTTGGGTTGCCATACCGTAAATGGATTGGTCCCATGCGGTATTGCCAGGTGGCGTACGGCCACCACGTCGGCGGGCACCACACCTGTCTGGGGCAAGGCGAACTGCGCCTTGCTGTGCTGGCACTGCCTGAGGCTGCAGGACTGCATTCCCCCTCTGATCTGCTGGCCCAGGAACAGGATCAGATGTCCCGGAGTGTGACCCTGCATCCGTAACCACCAAAGGCGTAGCTGCCAACACTGACATCCCCATGGAGGGTTCTGACCCTGGTGCAGGTGGGTGAGACAGAACAGAATCCCTCCCTGGAACACTCACCTGCGACGGCACGTAGGTCTCATCCGAATCAACACCTGAGTACAGCTCGGGGGAGGTGCAGCCAGAGACACCCCTTGAGAGCACGACCTGCAGCACTTGTGGGTTCTCCCCCACCACCACACCACGTCCCTCACTGGTGGTTGGTCGGCCCTCGGACCCCTCCTGGGTCTGCACCATCTCCACAACCCCAGCAGTATCAGGTGCGTCTTCCCCTGCAAAGACATGAAAACAAAGAAATGGAAACAGGCATTAGCACCATGGCACACAATGAGGGCTGAGAAGCAAGAGAACCAGTACTTGATTGACACATGTCCCACATGACTAAAACCCTCCCATGCCTGCACCCTCACTGCGTATGAAGTGCAGGCAAATGGCACACACTGATGACACCAAGATGGAAAATGAACACATTTTCTGCATGCTGCCTGGCAGTGGCATCACACATTGGCCTGTGATTGCCAGGTGAAACACACATGCCATCACATAGATGGCATGTACCATTGCTATTGAGTGAAGATGGAGAGGAGGGCAGCACCTATTCATTCAGTCCAGTTCCCGCATGTAATTGCTTTTCTAATTCTAACAGATCAGATTTTTCACCTGGAGCTGCCAGTCTGAAATGGTCCAATTGCACAGGGACATGTGTGTACAAATGATATCCAGGTAACAAAGTCACTCCACTTCACCATTGCCATGTCAGACATGTGACTAGTGGACAGCGACATGGCTAGTAAAAGTGGGGGAATGCAAACAATCTGACTGAATGAACAGTGAAAAATAAGCAACAATGTTGTGGCAAGGTGACACTTCAAGGGCAACTGGCGTGCAGTTGGGCTAGATGTCTACTGTTGGCAGAAGGGATACTGCTATGGCCAAATGCAGCTGCGCAGGAAGTATTGCATGAAGCACATGGCTGACACACACTCTCACCTGGCACACAAACAGAAGCCCTCACACACACACCATGCACATGGATGACACACACATGCATGTGCACTCACCGGACAATGCCTTGTAATCAGCCAGATCTCCCACGCCTTGGATCTGTTCCTCCGTGACGTAGGTCCCAGCGACTGACTCATGTGGAGTGAGTTCCATGTCTACTACTGGAGACCCACCTCCAGTCACTAGAGTTGCGGCATGACTTGAGGCCAGCTTACTCTTTGCCCTGCGCTTTAGGTCATTCCAGCACTTATAGCAATCATTGGCTGTGCGCCTCACGATTCCAAGGGCACTTACGATGTCCGCAACGGTCTGCCAGTGTGCCTGGCGTTGTGCAGGTGTGGTCTTGGATCCTGCAACAATGACCATCTGGTTGTCATGTCCGGACACATACTCGACAAGTGCATTCAGTTCGTCATCCGTGAAGCTGGGCTTCCTGGACAGGCCGGACTGTGTAGCCGTGTCTGGGGCATCAGCCTGTGCCGGACGAGCACTCTTCCTCTTCCGCTTGGAAGGTGGTGGTGATCCTGAGTGTCCTGCGCCGCTCTGGACACTAGGGGCAGGAGCCCTGGTGGACTCTGTATCAGGAGTGTGGGATTGCACACTCAGCATGGGAGTTGTTGCAGGCATTGGCTCTAGTGTGATGGTGTCAGGGGGAATGTCAGCAGCATGGACTAGGACCGACACTGTCCTGGCTGGGTGTGTGAGGGCTGGGGTGGATGGAGCCGCAGCTGCCCCTGCAGCCTCTCCGCCCTGCCTCCTTGGTGCAGCAGATGACCTTGCTGCCCCAGATCCACGTGGCATGATGGCATCAACGTGCACCAGCGCACGTGTCGTAGCCCTGCTGACCTGGAAGTCAGCCATGGAGTCAGCCAGGTCTGGTGCCACAATGGGCTGGTCCAACAAGGGCTGAGCATGGATGGTGTCAGCCACATCAGCCTCAACGGGAGGGGGGAGGGGGGGGATTATGGGTGCCCGTGACTGGTCCTCCACACATGGGGGGACAGGCTCACCCTGCAAGTTACGACCACGTCCCCTACCGGATCCACCACGACCACCACTTGTGGCTCTTCCACCTTTGCCACCCTTACGGAATCCTCGCCTCCCAGCCATGGCACTGATGTTAATGTGCGTATGGGAGTGGATGTAGACTATTGTCCTGGGCAATTGGGGGTCAAAGGGGTTGGGTACCAGATGGTAATTGTACCCTAGTGCTCTAGCAAGGCTGAATGTAACCCCTGGGGAAAGATGACGGGTCACGCAACGCACAGGAGGCCCAAAAAAGGGAGATGACGTGCACGCAACCCCTCCTAGACCACGTGTGCAGAAAGAAAAACCTGCACTACGCTGTGGCACCCAGTAACACAAGAATGAACGTATGCGTGTCACACGCAGCCTAGAATGACCTCTGAAGGGGTAGGCTACACACGGGGCAAGCACAGATGTTAGATACGTGCGTGACTCACCGTCTGCCTGGTAAACGAGCGTGTAAAAGGAGCACGTTTGGTTGGCAACACCCCCGCCAAAAGAAGATTTGTACGCTGTCTGAGGAGACAGGACAACAGTAGAAGGGAACACTGTTTGAGGGAACAGGCCCAGGTAAACCAGTAAAAGAGAAAAAAGAGAAAAAGCTGTCAGAGGTAACAGGGAATACGAACTTGAAACGCCGTGAAGTAAATCGCGTGTGAAACGACAAGAAGTACAGAATTCACCCACTCGCTCTCCACGAAAAGCACGTACAAGGAAAACGTGTTCTACACGTACCTTTTATACAGGCCCACACGTCCAGCGTCACTTACGCGGCGTGTACGCGCTAGGGCCATTTCCACCAATTACATGCTTTGTCACTTCTGCGTGTAGGGCCATTTCCACCAATTACACGCTTTGTCACTTCTGCGTGTAGGGCCATTTCCACCAATCACACGCTTTGTCACTTCTGCGTGTAGGGCCAAATACCACCAATCACACGCGATTACACTCTGACGTGCAGTCTTTCTACGTGTGCTCTGTCATCACGTGCTGTGTGGGAAACACCTGTGCGGGTCACGTCACAGACGCGCTTACGCGCTGAGGGCCTTTCCTCAGTTTTCACGCTGACGTGCAGGATTTTCACGTGCCAAATCACTCCGTACCAAGCTGGCCACGCGTACGCACACGGAATACCACGCTCCTGCCCGGAAGGCCGAACTACTGCCCCCCAGAGCCCGAGCACGCTCCCACCTGCTGCTGCCTGACTGCCTGCTGCCCCTGCACTGCTGGGGGGTGGGGGTGGTGGGTGACATGGGTGGGGGCCTGGTGGAGGCTGCCCCTGCACTGCTGGGGGGTGGGGGTGGTGGGAGACATGGGTGGGGGCCTGGTGGAGGGTGCCCCTGGATGGTGGGGGGTGGGGGTGGTGGGAGACATGAGCAGGTGTGCAGGGTAGTCCCCTGTTTTGTGGGCTGCCTGCAGGGGCCGTGGAGGGTGTACAGGGAACACCTGTGAGGACCCAACCAGCCTAATCGCGTGTGTAACTTCCCACGCACCCCTGTAATACACGTACCAAGCCAAATCGCGTGTGAGAATTCCCGCGCACCCCTGAAATACACGTACCCTGCTGAAATCGCGTGTAAAACTTCCCGCGCACCCCTGAAATGCATGCGCCCAGGCTATTCGCGTGTGGAACTTCCCGCGCACCCCTGAAATACACGCACCCAGGTTATTCGCGAGTGGAACTTCCCGCGCACCCCTGAAATACACGTAGCACGCTGGGAGACATGAGTGGGGGCCTGGTGGAGGGTGCCCCTGCACTGCTGGGGGGTGGGGGTGATAGGGGACATGAGTGTGGGCCTGGTGGAGGATGCCCCTGCACTGCTGGGGGGTGGGGGTGGGGGTGGTGGGTGACATGGGTTGGAGCCTGCTGGCAGGTGCCCCACAGTGCTGGGGGGTGGGGGTGGTGGGAGACATGAGTCGGGCATGAGTGGGGGCCTGGTGGAGGCTTCCCCTGGTGGCCGGGGGGACGGGGTGGTGGGAAACATGAGTGGGGGCCTGGTGGAGGCTGCCCCTGCACTGCTGGGGGGTGGGGGTGGTAGGAGACATGGGTGGGGGCCTGGTGGTGGGTGCCCCTGGTGGCTGGGAGGTGGGGGTGCAGGGGGACATGAGCAGGTGTGCAGGGTAGTCCCCTGTTTTGTGGGCTGCCTGCAGGGGCCGTGGAGGGTGTACAGGAAACACCTGTGAGGACCCACCCAGCCTAATCGCGTGTGATAATTCCCATGCACCCCTGTAATACACGTACCCAGCAAAATGGCGTGTGATAATTCCCACGCAACCCTGTAATTCACGTACCCTGCCAAATCGCGTGTGATAATTCCCGCGTACCCCTGTATTACACGTGCCCTGGCTAATCGCATGTAAGACTTCCTGCGTACCCCTGTAATACACGTTCCCTGGACAATCGCGTGTTGAACTTCCCGCGTACCCCTGTAATACACGTTCCCTGGACAATCGCGTGTTGAACTTCCCGCGTACCCCTGTAATACACGTTCCCTGGACTATCGCGTGTTGAACTTCCCGCGCACCCCTGAAATACACGTACCCTGGCACCCTGGCTAATCGCGTGTATAACTTCACACGTACCCCTGATATGCACGTTACCCGCTTTGCGTTCCTTGTTTGGCAGCCCTGTAAACTGGTCCAGGGTTAGCGCAGCCCTTTGCGATGATTTAGCGATTTTGATGGCTTTTCCTTGCGCGAGGGCGTTCTTGGGGGCGTTACTGGTGCTGCTGCAGGGTCGCTGCGATACTCTGCGCCACGGCTGGTTTGGGAGCCTAAAATCCATGAATACGCTGTGCGCGGAAATCGGTTTTAGCGCACGTGCCTGGCGCAGACAATCGCACGCGGACACTCTGCGCCAGCCGCTTGCGACACTTTTCTGCGAAATTCTATGAATTACCCTGTGTGTCTCACCAGTCAGTGTCCCACTCCCACACCCCAAGGACCCCCCCCCATCCAGGTGATCCACCCCCACTGGTCCACCCACAGGAATTGGATCTAATAGCGAGGGCCGTGTCCTGGCCACCTGGATGACAGATCACGGGGGACTAGCTAAAGAGACACCTTCAGGTTTCTCACAGTACAACATACAAAAAAGGGTTACTATCAAATCACAGAGGTGATGTCATAAGCCCCACAGTCATGGGCCCTACACAAGGTCCTCAATATGATTCTTGCATCTGCCAAGGTAATTATAGGCATGCCTCATGACACATGTTCCAGAGCAGGAGTCGTGGAGGTATTTTATGACATAGCTGGGTTTTGTGCATGTGGGGTGCCATTGATTGCACTCATATTGCCCTCATACTCCTGCAGCCACAGATCACGTGTACGGTAACAGGAGACACTGGCATTCGTTGCATGCACAGATCATGTGTGATGCAAACATAATCATGAATAAGAATGCTAACTATTATGAAGCTACACTGCATCCATCGGTACTATGCTATAACACAACAGTGTAAGGCAGGATAGTACACCGACAGGTGATTGCCACTTGATAAGGCCACTGGCCAATGAGTGTACATGACATGCAAGTGACACCTCCGAGGCTTTCTGGCAATCCTTGATGCCAAATCACATCCCGCCTAATTTCAGAGGTTCAGCATCTTGCAATATTTACAGTCAAAACAATGAGAGGATTTTAGGAAGTAGAGCACTTTCCATCAGGCTGTCTAGCAATCACGCTGACAATTTTTACACAATTCTGTAAATTAAATGCGTAATCCTGCTCCACATCAACACAGTCATAGACATCGCTAAACAACATTCCTGAATGACATGTCAAAATTGCCAAACGAGATACTTCAGTGGTATACTCCTACCCCCTTGGGAAGTGACCAGTTTTACAAAGTAGGCTCATCACACAGCTGAAGTTAAAAAAAAAACATTATTTACTTATTCTCAGACTTATCAAGCACATGAGACAAAAAAGAATTACCATAAACAAATCGTCTGAAATACTTTGCTTGTGTTTTTAGGGTAGTCGCACTCATTTTTGGGGGTTCTGATGAGAAGCGCATGTTTTTGACCCAATGTGATGCTGATGTCAGCGTTTGCACATTAAAAGTGTGGATCTGACAGATGCAGCAGAAACATGCCCATCCCATCAGATGAATCATTAAATGTACACTTTTTTGTGCATCTTTTGCCAAACAATTTCCACTCTTGCTCACAGGGCATTTGTTGGCGTTTCCTTTGAGAATACATGTGTCGCAATGAGATGCATGATGACTCAAGCAGGCATTTGCACCACTGTGCAAATCATAGAGCTGTGCATGTTTTTGAGAATCTGCCACTTTTGTTACATGCTGAATCTGGGATTTGAGCCCAAGCTGCCATTTTATCACTTGACCACATGGTTTCCCAGCTATTGTTCCAGTTCTTCTACAAGGTGCAATTGGTGAACCAAAATAAAATCTTGTTTTGTATATCTAACTTGAAAAGCGATAATTTTATATGATAAATCAACATAACATTGTTTACGAAATAACTCCTTAGAAAAACAGGTTGATTGTACTTTCTACAAGTTGCAGACTCCCAACTGATGTGAGCCTAAAACATTTCATGTGTGTTTTACTCCTGGATTTTAAAGAGTTAAATAAACCCCACAAAAGAAACCATGTGATGTGGTAAAGTAGCATAACATATCCATTTATAGAGCAAATGATTACAGCACCCATGGGAATTACGTGGTGCTCATACCAGAGGTTACACCTGCTTATAGCCTTAGTTTGACACAGAACAATATTCTTAATTGTGGAAAAAAGTCAACCCTTTTTTGTGTCAGATAACCAGAACTGACAATAAACTGGCCAGAGGCCTTTGCCATTTTGTCATCTATTCTATTCTATAATATTTTTATAAAGCGCCAACTCGCCCGCAGGCCTCAGAGCGCTACAAGACTTTACAGACATAGAACAGATAAAGGGAGATGCACTGAGGATCAAGAGGAGTAAAACCAGAATGATGTACAGGCGGGGGCAAGCTTAAGTACCTCCACCATCAAATAGGTAGGTTTTGAGGGCTTTTAAAAAAAATATATATATTTGTATTGGTTTACAACAGGTAAAGGACGAGCATACCCATCATTCCGAAACATGTATAACAAGTTCAGCGGTGCTAAGCGGGCAAAACAAAAACAAGGACAGCAAAACCAAACAAAACGAAACAAGGCCAGGTCACAGTACAGTACATGTGGGCAATACCAGTTCACGGTAGGAAGGAGCGGGAGACAGTGACGGAGACAGTTAGGGTCTGCAGCAGTAACAACTGTGTGCCCATGTCCGGACCCATGATTGACTCACAGTTATGTTATGCAGTTCCGGTCCATTAACCCGACACCTTCAAGAATTGACCAGGGCAACCCCTGGCACTGTATATGCGCTTCTCCAGGAACTCACATCTGTCCATTTCGTTAGTCCATCTGCTTAGGGTTGGGCCTTCTGGCGCCCCCCACATGGTGGCAAACAGTATTTTAATTTGACTCATTGCAATAGCAAGGAACGTTTTTTTTTTCCACCTCGTGTGTGGTCCCCAGATCCCCAGCAGTGCCATCTTGGGTTCCAGTTGAACCGGAGTGTCAGGACCTCATTGATTTTATCGATACACTTACGCCACAATTCATGTATGACCTCACATTCCCACAGCATATGGTAGAAGGTGCCCACCGCCCTACGGCATTTCAAACATTCAACGTCTTCGCCCCCCCCACACCCCTCCCGCATTTATTCTGAGTTTGGCTTCTATGCTGATTTCGTGGGAAAACATCAATGCCTCCACCCATTCCTCCGATTCCAAGAGGCCCACCACTCTCTCTCCCACCTCTCCCACAGGCGGGATTAGTCCTGGGTCCCGAATGCGGTGATCACTTGGTACAGTGTAGATGTGGGTTTCACCAGAATCCTAGTTTGAAGGACATTTGCCTCGAAGGGGGGAGCATTTAGGAATGTCTGCAAGCTCAGGGAATTGGGCATGGAGGGTGTGCGTCAGTTGTATGTATCTGTATATATCTCCAGGGGGGAGACCAAACTCCTCCCTTATTGCCTCAAACGTCTTCACATGTCTGTCCTTTATGACCTAAGTTAAGGTCTGTTTCCCCGATCCTCCCAGGTAAGAAAACGGCCCACAGACAGGACCTCCGGGATATACCCATTATCCCACAGAGTTTCGCCCATTGTCGGCCGTCCTCCCCACCCAATGTGTTAGAGGGCCTCCACCCACAACGTGCATATTTGGCGTATCATCCCTGGCAGGTCAGCGACCACAGTGTCCGGTCCGTACAAGGCCTGGAGGGGCATTCTCTCGCCCATGCCTCTGATCTCATTGCCAATATGCGGCAGTGCCGGATCTCCTTGGAGCCAGTCGTTCAAGACCCCCAGCTGTGCTGCCCGGTAGTAAGCCCTGAGACAGGGCATGCCCAGGCCCCCCTCCCAGACTGACCGCTGTAGAGTAGTCAGGGCGATGCAGGGTTGCTTCCCGTCCCATAGGAGTTTTTGCAGGGTAGAGTCTATAGGTAAAAAGGTTGTGCGGGGGGTGGGTAGGAACGTTCTGCAGGACATACAGCAATCTCGGGAGGGAGAGCATTTTGAAGAGGGCAGCCCTACGCAGCAAGCCTATTGGGAGGGATTTCCGGCGGGTGACATCTGCTTTGAATATGCTCACCCCTGGTTGGAGGTGAAGCCGGAGAAATTTGTCAGGGTTGGGGGCCACCCGAATGCCCAGGTAGACAAAACTCTGGATGGAGACTGAGTAAGGACAGTGCTGCGGGATCACATCAGCCCCTCCCTGGAGTGGGAAGAAGATTGTCTTGTGTTTGTTAACTTTAAGCCCACAAAACTCCTGCTATTCAGTGAGGATTCCAGTGACTTCGGGGCACGAAACTCTAGGGTTGCTCATGTAGATGAGCAGGTCATCGGCATGCAGTAAGACCCGGTCTTCTGCACATACCCTACACCCCCAAGGCCACACAAACCCAGACCACCCGCGGGATGTCCTGAGCCAAATTGCAAGAGGCTCAATTGCCAGTATGAATAAGAGGGGGGAGAAGGGGAATCCCTGCCTGGTTACCCTGCCCAGCGGGAAAGGTCTGGAGTTGAGGGCTTTTTTAAACTGTGCCAGCGAGGGTAGTTGCCGGATTGCCAAAGGGAGATTATTCCAAACTCTTGGACCCCATGCACTAAAGCTCAAGTCACCAAACCTCTTGAGTTTGGTACGAGGTTGCGCAAGTAGATGTCTGTCGTTGGATATCAGTGTGCGCCTAATGGCGGTCTGTTAATTCGGGATTTGATGTAACTGGGAGCATTTCCTGCAAGGCATTTATAGACAGTGCAGGAAACTTTGAAACAAATCCTCTGCTGAATCGGCAGCCAGTGTAGCCCTCTTCGGGCATCTGCGACATCTCTCTCCTGTATGGAGCCTCCACCTCTCAAATGACCTACATGAAAAGAAAGAGCAGACAATGGGCTCATCAATGCCACCTAAATGTGAGAAGGGAAATCGTTTCTCCAAAAACAGCACATTACCATACAGCGAGATACCAGATAAGACCTCTTCAGGATCACAGTAGAATCAAGTTGCAAAGCCAGTATATGGGGCTCCACACTGACTCCACTGTCCTAAATATGTCCACCTAATAATAGTCTACTCCAAACAATTATGCCATTCTTTGGGGTTAGTTGCCCAGTTTTTAAAGTTTTCATTTGGAGAGACCGAGTGCTAGACCTTCACCCTATTGATTCTATGTTATTTTTAATCCAACAATTTCTGATGCAGGTACGCTCTTTTGTAGCACACTGGGGAGCCTGTTTTCCAAGTCCCGGAGTGTGAATGAAGGTGCAAAAGACAGGCATAACAATGTCTGTCTTAACACCGCAATTCACTTTTTGGGACATTTTCATACATTTTCAAGGCAGGGGTGGAACAGGAGTTAAGTTTCCTCGTCCCTTGTACAGTCTGCCTTCAAAAACAACTTCTCATCTATTCCTGCCAACTTCTATCCTATTTCTCGTCTGCCCTTTCATTCAACAATTCTTGTGCGGGCTGCCTATGCTCAGGTAAATTGCTATTTGAATCTTCATTCTCTCCTCCCTCCTCTTCAGTCTGGCTTTCATTCTTCTCACTCTACAGAGACTGCTTCGCCTCCTTCTAGCAGTCACTGAAAACGTTATTGGCAACTCATTGTCTTTTTATTTATGTTTATCAGACATTAACATGCTGGTGAGCAATTCATGCTTTTTAGGGGACATTTAGTGTTTCAGCCCCCTGCTGGCTGTCTTTCCTGTGATAATATGAAGATATTAACTACCTTGCTGTATTCTTTTGACTTTATCATAATTTAAACAATCCACTTGCATATCTGACTGTTTTTCCCAGCTTTTGGGTAAAGGGGGGTCCCAAACATCATACCGAAAATCGCCACCAGCCCAGACAAATCTTCAACTGGCCCTGCCCTAGGGCAGCCTGCCAGGCTGGCCCAAATTAGACATAGCCCAGCTTTGCTGCTCTATTATCAACAAATGTAAATACATTCAGTAAATGTGTAAGTGTGTACAATTTTGCTGAACATGTATTACATTGAAATAATGTAGGTGGTAAAATAGGTTAGTGAGTTGATGCATCATCTGCAGTCTGATCCCATCAGAGTAAACTTGGACTTTTATCCTACAGAAAGACATCAAATTAGTGACATTGAATGGGTCTTTAAAATGTTTGTTGATTACAATAGTTTTAAGAATTTACAGGATTCGGTCTGGAAGCTCCAAAAACAATGCAATTATTTCAACTTGCATACTTTTATTTTGAATTTTTGGCTGAAAGTTGGCAAAGCGGACCTTCTTTAAATGTGTGAGAAATGCATTTCTTATACATTTATTAGGCAAATTGACAGGAACTGTTTTCTTAGCTGTGTTCACCATTAAGGACCTTCTTTTACATTTTCCCAAGAGTGCGTTGTCAATAAACATGCCAAAGGGAGCTCATAGCACTGCACAAACCACCCCAACACTGTGTGTATGTATATATGTATGTATTTATGTATATATATATTCAGTAAAAAAAGTTTGTTAAAGGGACGTTATGGTTAAGTTGCGCTACTAAAAACCTATGAAATTCAGTGAAAAAACTTTATTAAAGGGACGTTATGATTAAGTTGCGCTACTAAAAACCTATGAAATTCAGTGAAAAAACTTTGTTAAAGGGACGTTATGGTTAAGTTGCGCTAGTAAAAACCTATGAAATTCAGTGAAAAAACTTTGTTAAAGGGACATTATGGTTCCAGGTAAAACCAAAAAAAACCTGAAATTCGACAGTTATGGTAAGCTAAGCAACCATAACTCACGCCACCACCGTGCACTGCTAAGACTAACACCCACGACATCAAAGATGACATCACAAATGTCATTGATGACATCACTGATGACATCACATATGCATTTACTTTTCATGAAATGTCTGTACAAGGTATTCCTATTATAATGTTGAGAAAAAAGTGTCAAAGATCATTGGAAGAAATATCAAGAGCTAATTAGTGCATTAAGCAATGCATTGATATAAATAGCATTCTATTTTGAAGTTCTATGCAGTATACTAAGCTACTCATGTAGAAACATAGGCATTGTGTGCAGCATAAATAATAAAGGTATAATATTCGTAATGTTACTTTGTTGAATAATTAAATGATAATTGTTTTGTTAATAGAATTTTGTGTACTGTGAAATATGTAATAAATAGCTAATAAAACCCATGTATTATATAATTGCATTACTACAGACAAAACACAAAGAGACAAGAACACATAAAAATATGGGTATATTTAGGGAAAGTGATGTTAGTAAAAAAGCAGAAGTAGTAGCAGAAAGAATTCATAACCTAACTGATTATTTTCATGCAAATAAATGATTGCTCTATTTCAAAGCTGATATTTAGCCTATGTATATGTATCACATGATGTGATTGGACCCTAAGGAAAGTAGTGTGAGTACAATGTATACAAATATGACCATATACAGGGAAAGTAGAGCCATTAAAAAACAACAGGACTATCAGAAAGTGCTGATAACTCTATTGATTATCTTTATGCACAAAAATGATTGCTGTCTTTCACGTTTGTGTCCTCCCCTATGTATATGTTTCATATGATGTGACTGGACTCTAAGGGAATTACTGTAAGAACCTACTTGAAGGATATGTCTACAAATAAAATATTTTTTTTTGTTTCTGACTGTTACTGAAGAAAACCATGTGCCCTAGATATGTCAGTAAAGGAAAAAAGAGTGAGCCAGACATGTGATGTCATCAGTGATGTCATGAATGACATTTGTGATGTCATCATTGATGTTGTGGGTGTTAGTCTTAGCAGTGCACGGTGGTGGTGCGAGTTATGGTTGCTTAGCTTACCATAACTGTCGAATTTCAGGGGTTTTTCGGTTTTACTTGGTACCATAACGTCCTTTTAAGAAAGTTTTTTCACTGAATTTCCTAGGTTTTTACTAGCGCAACTTAACCATAACATCCCTTTAACAAAGTTTTTTCACTGAATTTCATAGGTTTTTAGTAGCGCAACTTAATCATAACGTCCCTTTAACAAAGTTTTTTCACTGAATTTCATAGGTTTTTAGTAGCGCAACTTAACCATAACGTCCCTTTAACAAAGTTGTTTTACTGAATTTCATAGGTTTTTATTAGTGCAACTTTACCATAACGTCCCTTTAACAATGTTTTTTCATTGAATTTCATAGGTTTTTACTAGCGCAACTTAACCATAACGTCCCTTTAACAAAGTTTTTTCATTGAATTTCATAGGGTTTTAGTAGCACAATTTAATAATAATAACTCTGATTTTATGTACATGTAAAATTGAACATACTGAACCTCCTCTACTGAGTTTGATGTCCGCAAACTCTTTTAATGTCCGTGGACATGTTCGGACAATAGCATCACTACCTAAAAACTCTGGGGGGGGGGTATGTTTAATTGTTATATCATAACATATGAACATTTTACAAATTCACAAACCAGCACACATACACATTATATGTATTAATGCATAAGAAGTGTAACTCATATATACAACACCTTAACCATTCATTTAAATACAATATGTTCTAAAATGGAATATACCAAAAGAAGATACATAGGCTTCCAACATAATTAATTCACAAACACTCCACAACCAAGAACAACAGCAGATCTACAGAACACTCAGAGCACACCTTACCTGAAATAGTAAGTTTACTGCATTTTACTCATATATTTGTGAACTTTCTGTATTAGATTAAAAAAAAATGATATTATGTTTTTTTGTCTCACAGAAATGTCTAGTCCTCTGGAGTGGGTAGAGGAGCATTTCCAACATGAGGAAATGTCAGAAGATAATGAATCAAATGGTAGACACTTTACAATATAAACCATTTAATTATTATTATTTTATATATATTTAACATATATATATATTTTTTGCACAGAGCATACCAAAATAGAAAGTACTACAGAAAAAGCTGTTATGGATAAGACTATTCACAGCATACAAGAAAACATTGATCTATTGTTGGCTAATTTTAATAATTTAAAAACCTTTGTGGAAGATCATTTTAAACAAAAAACCACGTACCATTGTCCCACATGTACCTGTTCCCCCTCACCATATCTCAGTCAATTATCCCCAAACCCTCTCCATGAACTAAAACGTTTTAATGAGACTTCCATCCCTTCTTCACCTCATACAAATCCTGTTGAAACCCCTAATTCTCCTGTTTTTGTTTCAGTTTCTGCCTCACCTTCTCTGTCATAAATTAATCATACATGTTAAATAAAGTTAAATTGCTATATTGTGTTGTAATTCATTTCAAGTTTTTTTTTGAAAAAGCAATTTAGGTGCCTGCGGACAGCGCGGGTGTCCGGAATGTCCGTAAAGAAACGAAAATGGAGGTGTCCTGAAGAACACTTTACCTGTCCGTATTGTTCGCTAGCAAGTTGAAACTGTTCTAAGAACACACGCGGTGTCCTGAAATGTTCGTAAATAAACAAAATGGGGGTGTCCTGAGGATGCTATGTCTGTCCGTATTGTTCACTAGCAAGTTGAAACTATTCTAAGAACACACGCGGTGTCCTGAAATGTTCGTAAATAAACAAAATGGGGGTGTCCTGAAGAACACTATATTTGTCCGTATTGTTCGCTAGCAAGTTGAAACTGTTCTAAGAACACATGCGGTGCCCTGAAATGTTCTTAAATAAACAAAATGGTGGTGTCCTGAGGACACTATGCCTGTCCGTATTGTTCGTTTGTAAGTTGAAACTGTTCTCAGAACACAAGCTGTCTCCTGAAATGTTTGTCAATGGACGAAATTGGGGTGTCCTGATGACGCTGTCCGTATTGTTCGTTGACAAAATGAAAGTGTTCTTAGAACATATTGGGCCTCATTATGACCCTGGCGCTAAGGGATTACCGGTACCGGTAAGGGTACCTGTACTGGTAATCCCTTAGCGCCTGATTATGAGGTCCCTTTGCGGGTTGGAGACTTTAACGCCTGCTTTTTGCAGGCGTTAAAAACCAACCCGCAAAGGGACCTTGGTGCTAAGTACGGTGCCGCAATTTGCGGCACCGTACTTAGCGCCTTCCCCATTTCCATTGAGCCCTATGGGGCAAAAATGGGAATGGGGAAGGGCCATGGCGGCATGGGGAATTACCGCCCCGCCAACCTCGGAATGGGGCGGTAATTCCCCATTCCACCATGGCGGAGTCGGTAAGTTACCGGCATGGACCATGGTGCTACTAGCACCATGGTCCAACGCCAGGGTCGTAATGAGGGCCATTATGTATCCTGAAATGTTCGTAAATATACAAAAATAGGGCTGTCCGGAGGACGCTATGCCTGTCCGTATTGTTCGCAACCAAATTGAAACTATTCTAAGAACACATGTTGTGTCCTAAAATGTTCGTAACTAAACAAAATGGGGGTGTCCTGAGGATGCTATGTCTGTCCGTATTGTTCGCAAGCAAGTTGAAACTGTTCTAAGAACAAAAGCCTGTTCGTAACTGTTCGTTTGACATGTGACGCATTTTTAATTTCTTCAGGACCCGAACAGTGTCCGTAGAACATCAACGCGCATGCGCAAACCATTGTCAGTGCATTTGGTGTTCTGCGGACTGCCGCTCTCTTCGCGGACATGTTCGCGAAGCTATCATGTGACCGCACCCACGCTGATCGTGTGTTCTGAATGCGGACATTGTTCGTGTCCCCGAACAATTTAAAAGTACATTTTCAAGTAATTCACAATATTTTTCCAGAAAAACTCACCATGGCACAAGTCCCACATAGTAATCCTGAGTTTCTACATACTTTTTGTACAAGCACCCCTATAAAAGACGACACCCTAGAGCTTATTCTCATTGTGTTTCTGGCGATCCTACAGAGCACAGCGATTATTTCTGCCAACTGCAGATTTCCATCAAGAACCTGATGGCATACATGGCTGCACTGCTGACACCTGGTGCTGCATCTGGTGCTGCATCTGCTTCAGCACCACCCCTACCCCCTCCACCACCACCACCTCCACAAGGGCCTGAAGAGAAAAACAGGAGTGAGGATGCAGAGGAGGAAGAAGAGGATGACGAGGATGAGGTAGTTGAACTCCCTACTACCCGCACTCAGCGTGAGTCTTGGGTGTGGCGGTTATTTACCATTCGTGGGAATGGTCCTAAGGCTCGTGCGAACCAAGTCACCTGCAACAAGTGCAAAATGGTACTCAGTCGCGGGAGGCCTGGTTCATACAGTTTTGGGGCCACTACCATGAAGCGACACCTGAAGTCATTCCACAATGGGGCCATTCGCAAGGTTGTGCCTTGCGAGGAGCCTAGCAGGTTGACTTCCTCTACTTCATCCTCCGTTTCTGATCCTGTCACCACAAGGAACACTCCAGTGGGACAGCGTATTCCTCAAGCTGCCTCACAGGCCATACACAATGCTGATGACCCTTACCTTTCGAGGGTCACAGTTGTGTGTATGTACTGCGACGCAGTACTCTGCAGGGGGGAGCGACTTCAAAGTGCTTTTGAGACTATCGTCTCAGAGCACGAGAAGATCGGCTCACTACCCAAATAAAACCCACTCTACATCTTCCTCTCTCAGCTCACCCTTTCTTATCCCCGTGGTGGTGTCCTCCCCTTTACCCTCCTTTCCCCTCCTCTCCTAGTGTGTCTTGTATAAAAAAAACAAAAAAAATATAAAACAACAAAAATAAAAAAAAAATAAGGCTCTTTTCAGAGCCGCCTTTCACAGTTAAAAAATAGAAGTGAAAATAAATTAAGCAGGGCCCTGTGTATTTTTTAGAAGTCCGCAGACAGTCCGTGGACATCTAAAATTTTGGAGTGCTGCCCTATCACAGCCATTGCAATTTTATCTGGGAGGAAGTGGTGGCTCTGAAAAGAGCCTTTTGGTGGTGTTTGTGTTTGAAAAATTAGAAATAATCAACACCTACTACAAAATGGATGCTGTAATTCTAAGAAAAAAAAAGGTTGCAATGCATTTTGTACATTTCTCAGAAAAATCTGATTGCCAGCATAAGTAAGATGGACTCCATCTCTGCGAAAAATGTATGTACTACGAAAAATAATATTTTCATTGTGAAAAGAGGACATGCCAAAATCTCTTAGAAAAGCACAAACAGCCTTATTGACATTGTGCCTTGCTTTCTCCATTTGTGGACCAAATGAAGAAGAACGAAGCCACATTTGTCTCTGCGCAATCCGTGAAAAAATGACTTGAGAATTTGGAAACATGTACATGACCTTCCCAAGTGTTTCTTTCATTGCAAATTGCAAAGAAATTCCAGACACATGTCCTAAACCGTTCCCTCCACAATGAATTTTAATTATATCTAGATGTTGCTCTGTCTCCAAAGTAGCACAAAGAGGTAGCAAGTCCAACCACTTCATTCCACGTACTCCATGCCAGTGTACTGCCACATGTGGAAATCCAAGATCTAGAGCTACTCCACAGCTTTCTGCATGCACCTTCAACCAATGTATCCACGAGTCTCCCAAAATCCAAACAATTTGTTTTCTGAAACACACAGCTATAGCTATCTGTTCTTCTCTCAGCAAAAATAGTATCTGAGAAACTCTCTACTGGCACAACACACCCACTAAACTTTCCTGACCAATCCCTCTGTATGCTCATTCTCATTTGCATGGCTTCCCAACCCAAAAGTCCCCGGATGAAACACCCGATGTCCGCGAACTACCGCCATGTGCGCAGACATATCGTAACATGGACAGCCCTTCTACCATTTCCACTTCACGCTCTGTGCCATTCCCTCATTGGATGTAGCCAAGAAGTCACATGACCATCCACCAATCACATAGAACACCTCTACATCTAACTGCATCATCATAGATCAGCACTGCAAATGTACTGTTAATCTCTCTGAGTACAAGTGTCATTTCATTGGAAAGCGCCTTCTACAAGAAATACTATACAAGTCTCCAAGATTTCTACTTGCAGCTCCATGCATATCCATATGCATGAACACAAGCTACAGGTATGCATATTTTCTGTAAAGTACATGTACAATTCTTCTAGTTTCATATAAATAGATTAACTGACTTTTACCTTGTATAATCTGTAAAATGAATTTACTGTCTTTTTTCCATCTCCTAAAATCAACTGTCACTTACAAACCTTTATACTATTTAATTTCTTTTTACACACACATATTCAAAGCATGTTGAACTAACATTTTTTAAATAAAATATATAGAGTGCATATAGTCTAACAGAATTGCAAGCACACACTATGTTCAAATCTCAAACAACAATACTTGTACAATAACATAAACATTTATTTATTTATTTACTTATATTTATATAGCGCAAGCAGTCCATGACATTGAAGCACTATTGCTTGCAAGAGCTTAGTTACAGGAATAGTGGTATTCAGTGGTACAGTATAAATTTCACAAGGCATGGTAAAGATATTTTTTTTGCTACAGTTAGTCATTTCAATACAGTTTAGTCATTAAGAATATATGACATGTATTCAACTGGTGCGACGTATCTTATGTGAATAAGATTGTTTTAATGGTTTTGAGGAAGGCGCTGAGGATGTTAATTAAAAAAATCAATGTCTAAATTAAAAACAGTGCTATATACAAACAAAATTACTAATTTGTTTTTTTTACTGTTGCAGTGAAGACCATTCTCCTGAAAAGCAGCAGCCGAATTTGAAGTACAAAGAACAACTAAGAAGTAACCTGCTCATTTTAGAAAAAAAGTAAGTTGAATACCACCATACTATTTGTATTATTACTCAAACACACTGTAAGTTTAATTCATGCTATTTCTGTGCCTAAAAATAGAGATTGTGCACCATTCTGTCCAAAAATCCCCATTTCTTAAACAGCGATTTACAGCCAGAATGGCCCACAAATTCCTATTTTTCGACACACAAATTACCCAACTCAGCCGCTAGAATTTTGATGTTATAGAACAAACAACTGTTTTAATTGTATAGCATTAGATTTACTATTTGTACTTCTCCACACCACTAGCTTACTTTTTTCTGTCATCTGAACCCCAGTTTAGTAGCACATTAATTCAAGAATACCCATCCCTACTAGTTGTAGTTGCCCAATGCACAATCACACACCATTACATACATCTTTATCATCTTACTCAAACACTCATGCACACAGCACACATACATTGCAGAACACTTCAACCCATACCTTCTTTATTTTTTTCAACAGACCATAAAGAATGCCAACCAAAAATCAAGTCCGTAGAAAGCAATGCAAAAGTAGAGCAAATGAAAATAAAAGTGTCCAACATAAGCATCCATCTCTACCAGAATTTGTAAAAAAAAAGTTGAAACAAAACAGCTAATACAGTCATTTAGCGAAACATAAGAAGTTTCAAGTACAAAAACGTTGCCTCCTCTATCAAAATGTAAAACAAACCAGAAAACAATTAACAAAAAATCAGCTATCACTACAGATAAAACTGCTTCTATAAATCTTGATATAGTGCAAAGTAAGCATACCAAAAAAAGTATTTTAGACAAAATGTTCCATCACAGAGTCCTTCAAAATCTTATAAAAACAGGAGATAAACCAGGTTCAACCCTTAAAACCTATCGTAGGAAATTAATCTTAGATGCATTGATAGACAGTGCAATTCTTCTCAAAAGAAAGTTATTTATTTTAGTGTTAAACAAAATGAAACCACTAACAAAACTAATGACTACATTACAAAAAAGACTTCTCAATAAACAAAATGTCAACAGAAAGAATTTCTTAAATATATGCGGAGGTGAATGGAGTCACACTACAAGCACAGAACCATAGTTTAATGAAGAAGCATACAAACAAATGCAAACATATACAATTGCCATACATAGAAGTGGTCGAGGTTATGAAAAAGTTAATAATACCATAATGGTACTTCTTACAAAAATATGCCCTGAAAATTTAGAAGTACCTCTCCATTCAACTGAATCAGAACGTCTAGTGTACAAATGGCCAGGCGCATCAATGTGTAACATTCCCAAAACAAATGTCAAATCTTTACGCCAATTCCTCAATCAATATGTGAAAGGCAAAGACAAAATCAAAATTAAACTACTGCAAAATATGGATACCTGTCCAATGCACAAGTACACAGGACTACAAGGACATTCATTGGCCTGCATTACAGGACCTACTTGCAAAACCACCTTCCATGATATCAAAAGGATATCAACACATCATTCAACTATAAATAATCTAGTGTATAAACTGTACTATGCTAAAAGTCCTGCTTTAGCATTAGCCAATCGAAATAACATTCTTCTACATGGTACAGCAAAAGACCTACTTGAAGAAATCGACTATATCCAGAAAAAATATTTTGGAAGTGAAAGCCACTTACAGAATGAAATAGCTTTAAATCAAATTATCAACAATTCTATGCATGGCAACCTTTTACTACACACATACAAAAAGAAATACTAAAATTTAAAGTACATCAGCTGGAGTACCAAACCATGTGTGTGTATGTTACCGCAGAACTTTTTATAAACATAACACAAAAACTGTAGACCTATCATACAAAATAGAAGACAATGAAGATTCTAAATGGTTTGAATTAGCTCTCTACCTTATAGCAGAAAACAAACACGAAATAACTGATCCCTTAATACTTTGCAGTTACTGCACTACAAAACTTGACAACAACCAAACTGCTTCACGTGCTATCACAAATAATTTGGAATTATATCCACTACCAAAACCCCTACAACAACTTAATTTAAATGAGAGCATCATAATTCAAACAGTGCACCCATTTCAAGCAATAATACGCCTTCAACCAAAAACAGCAAAAATACCTCCCTCTGAATTAGTGAAAGGTATTCGTGGAAAAGTAGTGTATTTACCATTAGATCTAAAAGAAAATGTGCACACTCTAGGAGTGCAACGTCCAATGCAGCAATCTTTAATTATCTTAGTAAATGGAGTACCTACAAAAGACAAACAAATATGGCAATAGCTGGTAGATTTACATAAAGTTAGACAAGCCTTGCAATATCTTAAAGAGAATAATGAATACTACAAAGAAATTAATATTGAAGAACACTTGAAGGATACAACTGAAATAATTCAAGAGACACAAGAATCTGGTCAATTTGAGCTCCTAGATCCTGCTACAATACCAAATACTTTAGACCATTATAAAATGCATCCATTGCACTCTAATGACACCATAGAAGATGCACTAGAAACTTACCAAATGCGACAAACAAATGGATCACCAATCAGCATATGGGAAAAAAGTATAGAAGCACGTGCTTTTCCTCTACTCTTTCCTACTGGCAAAGGAGGAAGGTATGATGATAGACCTATTCAAATATCAGCATCAGAATACTGCTCATTACGGATGTATTCTGAAGATCCCAGATTTAGACAAAATGTGGAATACATATTCCACCTACTCTTTGAAAGTGAACTAGCAACTTTATGTTACAGAGTTGCACACACATTAAAATCAGGATCTCACTTTCAAATTATGTCAGCTACACAATTATTACAAACAGTGCAACAAAAAAATGAGGTTTTACAATCAAATATTTCAAATCTATGAGCAAATATGCGTGGTACTAAAGAGTACTTGTTTCGACGTCATGGAGATGTACGTTGTATGATCAGAAACATTGGCCCATCCTCTTGGTTTGTTACATTAAGTTGTGCAGAATATGCATGGGAAGATTTACATGATTTCCTACGCATATCAAACAAAAACAAAACAAACATAGATATACTAACACCTGGAGAACTTTGTTCTCTGAATCCTGTTAATGTTTCAAGATATTTTCACCATCGCTTCATTGCTATGCTACACTTTATTTGTAATAAAACTGTTCCTCCTCTTGGAGAAGTGCAACACTTCTTTTGGAGAAAAGAATACCAAGGAGCACCACATATCCACATGCTTTTATGGATTAAAGATGCTCCTAAATTTGGTCAAGACAGTGATGTCACTGTTTTAAAATTTATTGAAAAATATGTCACTTGTGAAAGACCATCAGAAGCCACAAATAGTGATCTTCATGCACAAATTGTACAATTTCAAAGACACAAATGTGGCAAATATTGTTGTCGCAAATACATAAACAAAGGGAAATACTATACCAAATGCAGCTTTGGTTTCCCTAGACCGGTTGCAAATACAGGTCAAGTGAACAACCTCATGTCTTCAGTTAGACATAGTGTTAAAGGTAAGTCACCTAAAAATACATATTACATAAAAAGAACAGAAGAAGAAAAATATATCAATGATTACAATGCAATCATTGCCCACTTATGGAATGCAAACATAGATGTGCAGTACATTGCAGACAATTCCACTGCAGTTGCACGATATGTTACAGCATACTTAACCAAAGCCGAAAAACAGAGCTCCAAGACCTCTGGAATGACCTGTCATCAGATAAAACAGTGTCTCAGAAATTATACAGCTTGGGCATAAAAATGCTCTCCCATAGAGAATGTGTCTCCTATGAAGCAGCAGATCGTTTAACTGGTACTGCATTGTATGGTAAATATGAAAATATAGTATGGCTAAGTCTTGGTCCCAGGGACGTCATTTCGGGGTCACCAGAGGTCGCAACTGTGACCTCTGAGGTCACCTTTGCGACCTCTGTGGTCTCCCTTGCGACCTCTATAAAAAAGAAAAAAAAAAGATTTTTCTTTTTCCCGTTTTTTGTAATGCAAGCTCTTGGAGTGGCTGGCTTTCATGTTCAGGCCCTTTAAAAAAAAAAAAAAAGACAAATAAGAACAGGAGTGCCACAAGTTTAACACTTTCAGCACTGAAACTAAATAAGAAAGAATAGGAAACCAAATAATGTGTCTTTCTGGAATTCTATACAATAATTGCTAGACTCATTAAAGGTTTATTGCAGGGACACATCAGGGGGTGAGTCTATATTTTAGTCTGTTCTTAAACGCCTCAACTCAGTCTTTCATCCTTCTAAGGTCGATAAATGAGTACCGACACAGGTTGGATGATATCGGGTGTATATTTTTTCTATATAAAGCGCTTAAGCGTAAGTGCTTTATAATAACACATCATTATCATTTGGTCATGGACGTCTGCTTGCTTTCACAGTAATTTGATAATATGGGCCTATACACACTGATCTTAATGCTACATATGGCGATCCATTCTTGCATGAAATATACATCCCATTATAGTGATATCGTAACCATATTTTCCGTAGTGTACAATGCTATGTGATGTCACTTCCTGTTTTGTCAACGGGTGAAAGGTCATGTTCCATCGCTTCCCGCAATATCACTTTGGGGTGGGGCAAATGACATCCATTCCTGTGATGTCATCAGGGGTCAAGGGCTGTGTGATGTCACTTCCGCTACCCCTGGCATTTTGGTTAAATGACGTCCCTGCTTGGTCCTGCTAAATCTAGAAAAAGAGTTCTAAAATCATACGAAGATATAGAAACAATAGCCAAACATGATCCCAACAGTCAAGACATTTTAAAAAACAATTTATTGGACACATACTACCCAAACAGAAGTAATATTTTGGAAACCATGTGTCTATACCACATAGCCCAAAACTTCACATACAAAAATAATATAAAACCCAATGAAAAAAAAGGTAAATACAGAGTGACAAACTGTGAAGGCAGCTTAGTAAAACTCACCAAACCAAATTTAATTAATCATATCAAATTGTCATTAAAGATTCCCCAACATAAAGAACTATATTACATGTCCCTGCTACACCTCTTTAAACCATGGAGAAAAGAAGAAGAAATACTAGATAACTATGACTCATATGAAGACGCTTTCAAAGCAAATGAAAGCATTATAACTGATGTAAACTTTACACAGTACAAAACAATGTTGCACAATGAACAGCAACACGAAGAAGAAATCCAGGCCCAACTAGATAAGGGCACTCCTGACAGTAGTCAACCTTCCGTAACAGGAAGCCAAGAACCACTGGGGGAACCACTAATAACAAATGAGGCAGAATTAGCTTTGACAGAAGTAGAAAACACTATGTGTCAGTATGAAGATAAAGAAGACTTAACTATACTACAATCAAAACTAAACAATGAACAACGTAGCATTTTTCAAGAAGTAACAAAAAAGTAATTGCACATGGTCTACAACATGAAAACAAAGAATGCACCTGCCAAAATTACAAACCTTTACTACTGTACGTCAGTTGTGAAGCTGGTTCTGGCAAAACATTCCTAATCAAAATCATCAGTAAGTTCCTTCAACAATTGACAAACAACAAACTGTCAGCTGTTGTCACTCCCCCCATAGGTTTAGCTGCCTACAACATAGGCGGTGTCACTTTACACCGATTACTACTCCTGCCAGTAGAACACCAAAACAAATTAGACTATTACAAACTTTCTACAGAAGCTGCAATGGAACTACGGAGAGTATTGAAACAAATAAAAATGCTACTAATAGATGAAGTGAGCATGGTGTCCAACCTAATGTTGGCTTTGATTCACCTCAGATTACAAGAAGTTCTCAAAACAAACTACAAAGAGCTCTTTGCAGGAAAACACATTATTATTTTCAGAGATCTTCTTCAATTGACACCATTAAAAGGTGAGCCTATTTCTAAAACATTAGGACACAAACTCTGCCGTACAACTGTTGGCAGCAATGGAAATGTCAACCTTTGGCAACATTTCCAATACAGCGAATTAACAGAAAACATGCGGAAATCTGCAGATCTAACTTATGCCAACATTTTAAAAAGTATTAGAGTTGGTATACTATCTAAAGAAGCACAAGCAATATTGAAATCCCAGCACATTCATGCACTTTATGGCGATAATGCATGTGCTGCAGATGTTATGGAACAATTAGCCCATAAAAATATCAATTGGATGGCCTTAATGCCAACTCTTGTAAGCTGTTTGAAATTCAATGAAATAATGTTAAATAAAGAAATGCAACCAGTAATGGAAATTAGCACCACAGACAAACTAGATGCACATGGTATGGCACTACCCATGTGTGAGCAAGCCACAACAAGACTAAATAGTTTAGAAAATTCAATCTCCAACACAGCTGGGTTGGAAAAGATATTAAAATTATCATTAAATTGCAGAGTAATGCTTAAACGTAACCTTGACGTGGACCAAGGACTAGTTAATGGAGCACTGGGTACAGTTGTTGGCTTTCAAACATACCCACGTGACAACAAAATTCAGTCTGTCAATATTCTCTTTGACAAACTTTCAGAAGTAAAAAGGATAGGACGCGCAACAGCTCGATTCCTTCTCTTCAAAGACATGTATGTACGCAGAGAACAATTTTCTCTAACTCTTGCATATGCAGTCACCATTCATAAATCACAAGGTCTTTCCCTAGACAAAGCAATGATAGACATTGGTAACACAGTCTTTAAAGAAGGCATGAGCTACGTAGCACTATCACGCTTACGAACACTTGACGGTCTATTTCTAATCAACTTTGATGCAAGTAAAGTAAACGCTGATATTCCTTGCATTTTAGAATACAATAGACTTCGCTCACTATACACCCCCCATCTAAACCCATATTCTGTTCCACAAAAACTAAAACGTTGTAAAAGAAAACGAAATCAAACAGAAATGCAACAGGATGTCACTGCAAATCCTCCAAAGAGAGTAAAAGAAATTAAAACTTCATCAAGTACCACAAACATAAAATAACCAATTAGGGAAAGTAAACCAGGTACTTCGTCAAAGAAGGACGACAAACAAAAAAAAATCAATCGGATACAGAACTACCTGGTCCATTTAAACTCTCAAATATAGTTGGAGTAAGTTGCTACGCAAATGTAGCAATGAATATTCTATTTCAATTGCCACCAATTGTTGACAACATTTTCTTACACAGTACAGACCAATTGTGTTTGCAAATGTTAGTACTTCACAGAAATGCAACAAACAATCCTGATAACACGTATAGTGTTTATGGAATAAGACAACAATTGCACTACTGTGCTGGAATTGGGAAATTCACTATATACTCACAGGAAGATCCACAAGAATTTCTAATGTACTTACTACAAGTACTGGAAAATAAAAACATACCTATAAATGAAATTTTCCAGATTTCATACATGTGGAAACATACATGCACTCTCTGCAACAATGTGACACAAGAACAAATCCCCAATGAACGCTTCATATATATATCAATACCTAATTGTGAATCCATTCCATTTCAACAACTTGTACAAAATGCAAACCATGGTAGATGATGTACTACCTGTAATTCGGATAATCACTCCACCTTACTAATACAAACACATAGTAAATACGTAATACTAATGCTTCCACGTTACAATGCAGATGGTACCAAAAACAACTGCAAGCTGACTGGATTCACACATGGTCAAGTATCACTTGGTAAGAAAACCTTCACAACAATAGGTATAATCTACCACGCAGGAGCCACAACCAATTCAGGTCACTACACTGCATATATAAAAAAGAAATGTGGATGGTTTGAATGTAATGATAGTACCATTACTCTAAAGCAGAGATTACCAGCAAATCTTTCAAATGGTTATTTAATGTTCTTAAAACCAAAATGTATTAACTAAACTGTACTTAAACCTTAACTAAACTTGCAGTAAAAAACTGTTAAAATATTCCAACAGGTATCGAACTGCCCAAAGATTCTACAACAACTAATCAGATAAATGAATACCACTAAATTAGAGCAAAAAATAGATAGTTAGAATACACCAACTGGTATCTAACTAACCTAAAATGTTACAATATCCAAACTGATAAATCAATACAACTAAATTATATAAAAAATAGACAGTTAGAATACCCAATTGGTATCTAACTGCCCCAAAATTTTACAATATCCAAACGGATTAATCAATACCACTAAAATATATTAAAAAATAGTCAGTTAGAATACACCAATTGGTATCTAACTGCTACAAAATTTTGCAATATCCAGACAAATAAATGATATTTAACTTCTCCAAAAATCTGCAACAAGCCAATATATAGAGCATTAGCCAGAAACAACAAGTGAACACTGAAAACAAACAAATAGGCTATAGCATAACAAAAACATTTTTTTTTAATCCAACATGGATTTTTTTTTCTCCCACAGACCCAATGATTTTAGCAACAAACACAGAAACTGGGCAAATTGCACAGTACACTGGTTTGTAATCTACTAAATATGAGGGTAAAAAAAATGTTGATTATTCAATGTCATAACTCATTACAAAATACCAACATTAACACAATCTTTTCTTTTATCACAGAAACGAACAAGAATTACATGTACTCCAGTTACTTAACCGAACAGTAAGTATATTATAATAACTACAACCATCGCAGCATATCACACCCATAGTGGCTTATAACTTTGTTCCTTATAAATTTGTTTTTGGATCCCAAAGTTATAAGCCACTATGAGTGTGATATGCTGTGGTGGTTGTGGCCAGGGCATAGAGTCTTGGGTGCATGGCCATATGGCCATATCACACCCATAGAGTCAAAAATTTTAACTATGCCTTATGGGAACTTTTAATGTCCGCGGACATAATGAGTGTTCTTAGAACACTTTCAACTTGCCAGTGAACAATACGGACGGCGTCCTCAGGACACCCCCATTTTGTTTATTTACGAACATTTCTGAACACCGCAAGTGTTTTTAGAACATGTTCAACTTGCCAGCGAACAATACGGACAGCGTCCTCAGGACACCCCCATTTTGTTTATTTACGAACATCCCAGGACACCGCGAGAGTTCTTAGAACACTTTCAACTTGCCAGCGAACAAAACGGACAGCGTCCTCAGGACACCCCCATTTTGTTTATTTACGAACATATCAGGACACCACGAGTGTTCTTAGAACACTTTCAACTTGCCAGCGAACAATACGGACAGTGTCCTCAGGACACCCCCATTCTGTTTATTTACGAACATTTCAGGACACCGCGAGTATTCTTAGAACACTATCAACTTATCTACGAACAAAACGGACAGGTATACCGTTCTCAGGACACCCCCATTTTATTTATTTACGAACATTTCAGGACACCGCGAGTGTTCTTAGAACAATTTCAACTTACCAGCGAACAATACGGACAACGCCCTCAGGACACCCCCATTTTGTTTATTTACGAACATTTCAGGACACCGCGAGAGTTCTTAGAATACTTTCAACTTGCCAGCGAACAATACAGACAGCGTCCTCAGGACACCCCCATTTTGTTTATTTACGAACATTTTTGAACACCGCAATTGTTCTTAGAACACTTTTAACTTGCCAGCGAACAATACGGACAGCGTCCTCAGGACACCCCCATTTTGTTTATTTACGAACATCTCAGAACACTGCGAGAGTTCTTAGAACACTTTCAACTTGCCAGCGAACAAAATGGACAGCGTCCTCAGGACACCCCCATTTGGTTTATTTACGAACATATCAGGACACCACAAGTGTTCTTAGAACACTTTCAACTTGCCAGCGAACAATATGGACAGCGTTGTTAGGACACCCCCATTTTGTTTATTTACGAACATTTCTGGATACCGCAAGTGTTCTTAGAACACTTTCAACTTGCCAGCGAACAATACGGACAGCGTCCTCAGGACACCCCCATTCTGTTTATTTACGAACATTTCAGGACACCGCGAGTGTTCTTAGAACAATTTCAACTTACCAGCGAACAATACGGACAACGCCCTCAGGACACCCCCAACTTGTTTACTTTAGGACATTTCAGGACACCGCGTGTTCTTAGAACAGTTTCAGCTTGCTTTGCGAACAACACGGTCACATATTGCGTCCTCAGAACACCCCCATTTAATTTATTTAGAACATTTCAGAACAGCCATGTTGTCCGCAGACAAATCGAACACAAGAGAGTCTACCACATAGAAAAATACAACATTCAACCCATCTCCCACCCTCCCCAAACACTCTTACACACCAACACACTCTACTAAATACAATTTTTCAACCAAGTTTCACTGCGTTGTCCGCGGACGTCCGCGAATCCAAGATGGCGGGCGCTACCGAAAATCTGACGTGCTTCACGCTCTACGCCATGCAATCAGTGAACACGTCGCATGTCCGCGGACATGACGTAAGCTGATTGGCCAATCAGGACACTGTCCGCAGAGCGAGCATGGAAGTGTGTCCGCGGACCGAACACAGATATCACTATTTTTTTTACCTACTTTTTGGTCATTTTCAAAAAAACTACTGGACGGATTTTCACCAAATTTGCAAAAGCACGCTTTCGGGACCAAGCCGCTACTCCTGGTCCAAATTTGGTGAATATCTGTCCAGCGGTTTGGGCTGTAGGCACGAGCAAAGTTTTTTCCCCATTCGGTCTATGGGAGAAAAAAAAGTTTTGGGACCCCCCCTTATAACTTCCCCCCCTGGACGAATCCTCACCAAACTTTGCAAAAAAAAATCAGAGTGGGCTATATACTTTTTTTTGCAAAGTTTGGTGACAATTGGTCCAGGGGGAGTGAAGTTGTAAGCCGCCCAAAAAGGGCTCTTCCTAGGGAAACAGCAACTTAACCATAACTACATGGCCACTACCGTGGCCATGAAATATATATTACACAGCCACGGTAGTTGCTGTGTAGTTATGGTTAAGTTGCTGTTTCCATAGGAAGAGCACATTTTGGGCAGCTTATAACTTCGCTCCCCCAGAGCGAATCCTCACCAAACTTTGCAAATAATATGGGCCACTCTGAATTTGTTTGCAGAGTTTGGTAATGTTTGGTCCGGGGGGGAAAAGTTAAAGGGGGGGTCCCAAAAAGTATTTTTTTCCCGTTGAGTGAATGGGGGGAAAACTTTGCGCATGCCTACAGGCCAAGCCGCTGGACGGATTTTCACCAAATTTGCGGCAGGAGGACCTTGGTCCCGAAAGTGTGCCTTTGTAAATATAGTGCCAATCAGTCCAGTAGTTTTCTTTAAAACGACCAAAAAGTATGTCTCAAAAAGTTTGTGCTATCTATGTCCGCTCCACGGTCACACTTCCCTGTTCGCTCCACAGACAAGATACCGATTGGCTAAGGGGCTGGCGTCATGACCGCAGACATGCACCGTGTCCGCCAATTGGCTGGAGTGAGGCGTGATGTGCGTCAGATTGTTTGGATGCGCCCAAGACTGAAGTTATAAGCACTGAAGTTATAAGTCAGCATGGGTGTGATGTGGTGCAGTGGTTGTGTGCACGACCTAGAGTCTTAGATGCATGGCCACAGGCCATGCACCCAAGACCAAAGTTATAAGCAGTGAAGATATAAGCCACCATGGTTTTGATATGCTGCGAGGGTTGTGGGTAGGACCTACAGTCTTGGTTGCATGGCCGCAGGGTGTAGGTCGTAGGTTATACATCCAAGACTCTAGGCCCTGCGTACAGCCACTGCACCATATTACTGCCATAGATCAGACGTATAGATTCAAATATGTATGAAATGTGTGAAATTATACTTACTGTTTAATTTGTTGAGATTCGATATATTTCTTACATGACTTTAGTACTTGGAGGAAATATTCTTTTTCAATTTCTGTGATAAAAGAAAAGAGCATGTTAGTGTTTGGATTTTATAAAGATTTAGTACATTGTATAATAGACGCTTTTTTTACCCTCATATTTAGTTTACAAACCAGTGTACTGTGCATTTTGCTCAGTTTCTGTGTTTGTTTTTCAAATCATTGGGTCTGGGGGGAAAAAAAATCCTTGCTGGATTAAAAAAAAAAATTTCTTTGCTATGCTACTATTTCTTTGTTTGCTTTGAGTGTTCACTTGTTGTTTCTGATTAATGTTCTGTATGTTGGCTTGTTGCAGATTTTTTAAACAGTTAGATACCTGTTGGCGTATTCTAACTGTGTATTTTTTATTACGAATCTGTGGTATTCATTTATCTGTGTGGTTGTTATACAATCTTGGGCAGTTAGATACCTGTTGGCATATTCTAACTAGTTATAGTATTTTCCTTGAATTTTTGTTAATGTTGAAGTACACATAAGTTATTCAATTTTGGCTTTAAGAAGATTAAATACGCGTTTGTAAGATTTGCTGGTAATCTCGGCTTTAGAGTAATGCTACTATCATTACATTCAAACCATCCACATTTCTTTTTAATATATGCAGTGTAGTGATCTGCATTGGTTGTGGCTCCTGTGTGGTAGATTATACCTATTGTTGTGAAGGTTTTCTTACCAAGTGACACTTGACCGTGTGTGAATCCAGTCAGCTTGCAGTTGATTTTGGTACCATCTGCATTGTAACGTAGAAGCATTAGTATTATGTAGTTACTGTGTGTTTGTATCAGTAAGGAGGAGCGATTATCTGAATTGCAGATAGTACATAATCTGCCATGGTTTGCATTTTGTAGAAGTTGCTGAAATGGAATTAATTCACAATTAGGTATGGATACATACACAAATCGCTCATTAGGGATTTGTTCCTGTGTCACATTGTTACAGAGAATGCAAGTATGTTTCCACATGTATGAAATCTGGAAGATTTCATTTATAGGTATGTTTTTGTTTTCGAGTACTTTTAGTAAGTACATTAGAAATTCTTGTGGATCTTCTTGTGAGTTTATAGTGAATCTCACCATTCCAGCACAGTAGTCCAATTATTTTCTTATTCCGTGAACACTATACGTGTTGTCAGGATTATTTGTTGCATTTATATGAAGGACTAACATTTGCAAACACAATTGGTCTGTACTGTGTAAGTAAATGTTGTTAACAATTGTTGGCAATTGAAATAGAATATTCATTGCTACATTTGCGTAGCAACTTACACCAGTTTCATTTGAAATTTGAATGGACCAGATGTTCTGTCTCTGAGTGCTTTTTTCTGAGTTTCTGTTCCTTCTTTGAACAAGTACCTGATTTACTTTCCCTAATAGGTTCTTCTTTGGTTGTGGTAATTGATGAAGTATTAGCTTTTTTTGTTTTCTTTGAAGGATTTGCAGTCAGATCCTCTTGCATTTCTATTAGACTTAATTTTCTTTTACAACATTTTTCTTTTTCTGGAACAGGATATGATTTCAGATGGGGGGTGTACAGTAAACGCAGTCTATTGTATTCTAAAATGCAAGGAATATCAGCGTTAACTTTACTTGCCTCAAAGTTGATTAGAAATAGACCGTCAAGTGTACGTAAGCGTGATAGTGCTACGTAGCTCATGCCTTCTTTAAAGACTGTTTCCTATATCTATCAATGTTTTGTTTAGGGTAAGACCTTGGGATTTATGAATGGTGACTGCATATGCAAGAGTTAGAGAAAAGTGTTTTCTACGTACATACATGTCTTTGAAGAGAAGGAATCGAGCTGTTGAGTGCCCTATCCTTTTTACTTCTGAAAGTTTGTCAAAGAGAATATTGACAAACTGAATGTTGTCGTCACGTGGGTATGTTTGAAAGCCAACAACTGTACCCAGTACCCCATTAACTAGTCCTTGTTCCATGTCAAGGTTACGTTTAAGCATTACTCTACAATTTAAGGATAATTTTAATATTTTTTCCAACACAGCTGTGTTTTTTATAATTTTCTAAGGTATTTAGTCTTGTTGTGGCTTGCTGACACATGGGTAGTGTCATACCATGTAAGTCCAGTTTGTCTGTGGAGCAAATTTCAATTATTGGTTGCATTTCTTTTTTTTAACATTGTTTCATTGAATTTGAAACAGCTTGCAAGAGTTGGCATTGAGGCCATACAATTGATATTTTTGTGCGGTAATTGTTCCATAACATCAGTAGCACATGCGTTATCACCATAAAGTGCATGGATGTGCCGGTTTTTCAATATTGCTTGTGCTTCTTGAGATAGTATACCAATTTTAATACTTTTTAAAATGTTGACGTAAGTGAGGTCAGCAGATTGACGCATGTTTTCTGTTAATTCTCTGTATTGGAAATGTTGCCACAGGTTGACATTTCCTATGTTGCCGAAAGTTTTACGGCAGAGTTTGTGTCCTAAGGTTTTAAAAATAGGTTGACCTTTCACTGGTGTCAATTGTAGAAGATCTCCGAAAACGATAATGTGTTTTCCTGCATAGAGTTCTTCTTAATTTGTTTTAAGTACTTCTTGCAATCTGAGGTAGTTCCATTGTAGCTTCTGCAGAAAATGTGTAATAGTCTAATTTGTTTTGGTGTTCTACTGGAAGGAGTTGTAATCGGTGTAAAGTGACACCGCCTATGTTGTAGGCAGCTAAACCTGTGGGGGCAGTCACAACAGCTGACAATTTGTTGTTTGTCAATTGTTGAAGGAACTTGCTCATGATTTTGATTAAGAATGTTTTTCCTGAACCAGCTTCACCACTGACGTACAGCAGTATAGGTTCATTCTTTATTTTTGTGTTGTACACCATGTGGAATTTCTTTTGTTACTTCTTCAAAAATGGTGCACTGATCTTTGTTAAGTTTTGATTGTAGTATAGTTAAGTCTTCTATATCTTGTTCATAGTGACACATGGGGCCTCATTACACGTTGTACGGTAAAAAAAAGGCATATACCGGCATGGCGTTATTTGCGTCCCCGCCCTTTCAAGAGCCCGCAAATTGCGGACTATTACGAGTATGCGGACACGAGCATAGCGCCATGCCGGTAATCCTCCTACCGCCATGTCGTAAAAGCCCCCAAAAAGTCCATTAACGTATTCGACCAAAGTGCTAATAGCACCTCTGCCTTCTTACTGCATGCAAATTGCGGTCACCGTAAAAACACGGAAGCGGAAATAGCATCATCGCACAGGAACGGGAAAAAGCGTGGCGGCCATCTTTAAAAACACAATCCATTGCCATCCTCTGTATCCAGGACACCTTTCCAGGAAACTCGGACCAAAATCCTTCCAGGACAGCCTAAAGATGCCCAAGGCCATAAAAAAATCGACAGAGCGGCAACGCAAGGAAAAATTCTGCAATGAGGAGCTCATAATGCTGACCGAGACACTAGCGGCAAATGCACATGTGGTCTTCAGCAACGACATGCGGTGGGAGACCATCCTCAAGAAGAAGGCCATCTGGGCAGAGGTTGCCAACAAGGTCAGCGTGGTGGGCACCACCACCCGCACAGTTAAAGACTGTCGTAAGAGGTGGGACGCCCTCCGGCTCTGTGTCAGGAACATACTGGCAGCGAACCGCAACCTGGCTATGGACACAGGAGGAGGCAGCGAATCGCCTATCAAACTCCGTGAGTGGGAGGAGACCTGTGCATCCACAATTGGAGTGGAATTGATAGAGGGAGTTGGAGGAAATGGAGCATGGCGTGGCCACTTCGTCCGATGGAGGTGAGTGTATGCATCAAAAAATGCACAGTGAAGTGTGAGGGGCCCCCCAATTATGTGTCCATATTAATGCCATGGATCCAGCCACAAACATACATGCATGCATCACCACATACACGTGCAACACAGACCCATTCATGCATGAACCACCCAACATCCACATTACCTGAATCCACAATAAAGAGGCCCACATGCATAGAGCGGCATGACGTAATCATTCAGGATAAGGCAGGTTGAACCATAAATGATGAATATCCCCATTTCTCACCCCTACAAGATCACACACAGAAACTGAGGAGCCACGCACTGCGCCACCTGCTCCCCCATCCACCAAAAAACCCAGGAGAGATGCCACAGGGGACACCGCCACAGGCTCAAGGGGAACCGGGAGGAGTGACCATGACCAGAGGGACAAAGGCAGCAGGAGCACCAGTTCAGCACAGCCTGAGGCCATGCCTGCTGCCATTGTAGCACCCACGGTAGTGTGTCTCCCTGCAAGTGAAACCAGCATGGAGGGCACGCACTCTGCTGCCACCAGTTCAACTGGTGAGGCAGCAGCCACTGCCCCACTTTTGGACGAGGAGGAAGCACATGGCATTGTGGATCAAAGCCAGACCCCCAGACCAACACGCTCCACACTGGTAAGCCCAAGGTTGTCATCAGGTCCGGGTAGCCATTGAGGATCACCCACCCCCACCCTGGAAGGGTCATGGAGCCCCCAGGTATTCTCACCTGATGCCAGTGCCATGGATCAAGGTGCATCAGTCATCCCACCAGCACCTAGCATGCAACATGACCTCTCATCCATTAACCAGAGGCAGGCAGAGATCACTGGGCTAATAGGGCAGCATGTGGCTGAGGAGACCCATCCTCATCACCATCCACATCATCCTCATCTGGCGCTTGCATGTCAGGTGGCATAGGCACATTCCGTCTGATGAAAATGTTGTCCGGCATCACACCTGCCAGGGTTATCTCCAGCACTTTGTCATGGCCGTACAGGAGAGCCTCACCCGGCAGGCTTAGGCACCAGAGCTGTGTGTTGGAGAGGCCGAATGCCTGCTCCATCACGACGCAGGTACGGGTATGTGCAATATTGTTGTTGTCTTCCTGCTGGTTCTGTGGGTTCCATACAGGGGTTAGGTGCTACCTCTTCTGGGGATAGCCGGCTTTGCCTGTATGGGGTGAAGAATGGGTACCTGTTACCGGCCACCCTGCTGTGGACCGTACATGTCACACATGTCTTCTTTGCATTGTGATTGGAAGTCACAACTGACAGCATGCATGCAGACAATCTGCGTGACTACAATGTACAAAGCTGGGCTCAACCATGCAATTCGACATGCCCGAAACATGCCTCCGCAAGTAATGGAAATGTCCTGGCTGAGGCCAGGCCTCAGGTGTCCTTGGGTCCAGGCAAATTTTGTACCGCTATGCCAGTGTGCAGCCATCCCTACATCCATGTTACTGTGCTGCAGGGCATCACTTCAGTGGTGCTATGGGTTTGTGGTCATGTGCCATGGCTAGGGGTGATTCCTTTGCATGCATTCTAGGGCACATTGCGGTAATGATGTTGTGCTGCACAAATTCTGTATGACTGTCCTGAGGGCAAGATGATGATTTGTGTATTATGTGGTATGGCATGATGTGAAATGTGGTTGTGGATGGATGTGTCATCTTTGAAATGTTGGAATGTATGCAATGTTGTGCAGCTTCGCATTTCATGTGGGGTCTTATCAAGTACATTGTGAAGTCCCCCAATGGACATTGAAGTACATCTGTATGACCATTTGTCCCATGCACGCCAGAAAATTCACAGTTGGTGTATCGTTCTCTCCCCCCCAATCACACCGCCCTGTGCATGGCCTGCTACTCACCAAGTTGCCACGATCGTTGGCCAGCTTGTCGCTCCATGTTGCTTGGTATGGTTGAGTTCTGCAGGACCATTGAATCATGCGTTGATCCGGGATGTCTGGCGCAACAATGTGTGATTGTCTTGTTTGCATCACATGCCATTTGGAAAATGATTGGATGAAAATATTTTCTGTTTCTGTGGACTGCTTCATTGTGATGTGGGACCACCAATTCCACATGGGTACAGTTGCTGGCCCCGAAGCTACTTGGGATGTTTGCAAGTGAATAGATGCATATTTTGGTGTTTGCAATCTCCTGTGCAGTCCATGGCAGGAATATGTGTTCATGTCCAAGCTTCAGGAGGGCATTGTGTACCTGGTTCGGCGTGCATGGGAATACTGGTTGTGAGGTGCCATGCATCTGCCACACATTATGCTGCTGCGAGCCTGTGGCCAGAGAGTGGAGCGCATTCAACACCTGGACTAGAGGGGGGATTGCAGTTCTGATGTCTATGAGTCTCACGCTGTCGTCATGTATCTTATCCACAATGATGGTGATGGTATCCCAGTGCAGACGGTACAGGGTTTGTTTGTGCTCAGGTGTCTGGTTCAATGGACTGGCTTGGATCCTGGAGATTGGTGGCTGGCTCTGTGGTATTTCTGGGTGCCCTGGTGGTGCTTGCTGCACCTGTCTTGCCCTACTCCTCCTCCTCCTCCTCCTCCTGCGACTCCTCTGTGCTTCCTGTTGTTGGTGCTGCCGCACTGCATTTTTGTGTGGGAAGGGGTGTGAGAAGGGGTGTGGTGTGCTCTTTTGTGCTGCCACAGTCTCCAACGCATCCAACTGTGCTGGATGTGTCCACCTGTTGCAGGTCGAATCACTGCTCAGGTCTCTTAACGGGTGGTTCGCGATGCCAGTATTTGCACCATGCCGGTAAGAGGTTTTTGGGGCTTTCCCATGCCGCTATTGCCATGTGCGCCTAGCTTGTGATGGGATGCTATTTGCGCCATGCCGCTATTTCCGACCTGGGGGTCGCGCGCCCACGGACTTGCCGCTATTAGTGGCACCGTACTTACCGGTTGCGCTAATAGTGGCAAGTCCGGGTCATAATTAGATAGGGAATTTAGCGGTACCAGTAATCGCTTACCGGTACCGTTATTCCCTTACCGCCATCCCTGTAATGAGGCCCATGGTGTTTTTCACTTCTGTCATAGCTAATTCTGCTTCATTTGCTATTAGTGGCTGTCCTAGTGGTTCTTGACTTCCTGTTGCAGAAGGTTGAGTACTGTTGGAAGTGCCCTTATCTAGTTGGGCCTGGAGTTCTTCTTCGTGTTGCTGTTCATTGTGCAACATTGTTTTGTACTGCGTAAAGTTCACATCGGTGATAGCGCTTTCATTTGCTTTGAAAGCGTCTTCATCGCAGTCATAGTTATCTAGTATCTCTTCCTCTTTTCTCCATGGTTTAAAAAGTTGTAGCAGGGACATGTACTATAGTTCTTTCTGTTGAGGCGTTTTTAATGACAATTCGACATGATTAATTAAGCTTCGTTTGGTAAATTTCACTAAGCTGCCTTCACAATCTGTCACTCTATATCTACCTTTGCTTTCTTCTGGTTTTATATTATTTTTGTATGCAAAGTTTGGGATCATTTTTGGCAATTGTTTCTATGTCCTCATATGATTTGAGAACTCTTTATCTAGATTTAGCAGGACCAAGACAGCCATACTATATTTTCAGATTTTCCATACAAAGCAGTACTGGTCAAACAATCTGCAGCTTCATAGGCGCCACATTCTCTATAAGAGAGCATTTTTATGCCTAGGCTGTACAATTTTCTGAGATAGTGTTTTGTCTGATAATAGGTCATTCCAGAGGTCTTGAAGCTCTGTTTTCTCTGCTTTTGTTAAGTAGGCTGTAACATATTGTGCAACTGCAGTGGAATTGTCTGCAATGTACTGCACATCTACGTTTGCATTCCATAAGAGGGCAATGACTGCATTGTAATCATTGATATATTTTGATTCTTCTGTTCTTTTTATGTAATATGTGTTCTTAGGTGATTTACCTTTAACACTATGTCGAACTGAAGACATGAAGTTGTTCACTTTCTGTAACTGGTCTAGGGAAACCAAAGCGGCATTTGGTGTAGTATTTCCCTTTGCTTTTGTTTTTGCGACGACAATATTTGCCACATTTGTGTCTTTGAAATTGTACAACCTGTCTATGAAGGTCACTATGGGCCTCATTACGACCCTGGCGGTAAGGGGTTAACGCCAGCGTTAGCTGCGCCGACCCCTTACCGCCAATTACGAGGTCCCCTAGCGCCATGGTGCTTTTAACACCTGCTTTTAGCAGGTGTTAAAATCCATGGCGCTAAGGGACCATGGAGTAAATTACGCCACCGTAATTTACGGTGGCGTAATTAACGCCTTCCCCACTCCCATTATGCCCTATGGGGCAAAAATGGGAATGGGGAAGGGTAAATGGGGATTGGGGACTTACCGCCCCGCCTAGGTCGGAATGGGGCGGTAAGTCCGCCAACCACCATGGCGTAAACGTAGTTTACGCCATGGTGGTAAAGTCACGGCCCAGGCGGTAACTTACCGCCTGGGTCGTAATGAGGCCCTATGTGTCCTTTGTGAAGGGATTTCACAAGTGACATATTTTTGGATGAACTGAAAAACAGTGGCATCACTGTCCTGACCAAAATTAGGTGCACCTTTAATCCACAAAAAAAGCATGTGGATATGTGGTGCTCCTCTGGCTTGGTATTCTTTTCTCCAAAATAAGTGTTGCACTTCTCCGAGGGGAGGAACAGTTTTATTACAAATAAAGTGTAGCATAGCAATGAAACGATGGTGGAAATATCTTGAAACATTAACAGGATCTAGAGAGCAAAGTTCTCCAGGTGATAGAATATCTATGTTGGTTTTGTTGTTGTTTGATATGCGTAGGAAATCATGTAAATCTTCCCATGCATATTCTGCAGAACTTAATGTAACAAACCGCTTGGGTGGTCCAAGGTTTCTGATCATACAACGTACATCTCTGTGCTGTTGTAACCTGTATTCTTTTGTACCACGCATGTTTGCAAACAGATTTGTTATACTTGATTGTAAAACCTCATCAAAGTGCCGCTTCTGCCAGTCTGAAATCGAGACTTTAAAACACTTGACGATGTCATGTTCTGGGTTTGTTCAGCAAAGATCTATCATTTTTGGTTCAATAACCGCTAAATACCAAACCTTGACAAAGGACGATTGGTGGAGAGCCTTATTCGACGGCTCTAATCGACCTGTTTTATATGCTCTAGTGGCATTTATTCGTGTGATAAAGGACGCGCTGAATGATGTGCCTATAAAATTAAAGCCTAATGAAAGTTAAACTCCAAAGTGATGTAATTTATGCATGTGTGATTTCGAATCTGTGTACCTAAACGAAATTGAACTGATCGGAGGGCGAAGACTTGGATTGTATGGATTATGGAAAATGTTTTATATGTGTTGTATTTGTCTTCTTTTTAAAGGTTTGTATAAACCAATAAAAATATATTTTTTTAAAAAACCTCATCTTTTTCTTGCACTTTTTGTATTAATTGCATCGCTGACATATTTTGAAAGTGGGTTCCAGATTTCAATATGTGTGATGTGAGACTCCGTAACATAGGGTTGCTAGTTCACTTTCAAAGAGTAGGTGGAATATGTATTCCACATTTTGTCTAAATCTGGGATCTTCAGAATACATTTGTAATGACCGGTATTCTGATGCTGTTATCTGAGTGGGTCTAACATTGTATCTTCCTCCTTTGTCAGTAGGAACTAGCAGTGGAAAAGCATGTGCTTCTATACTTTTTCCCCATATGCTCATTGGTGACCCTTTGGTTTGTCGCATTTGGTAAGTTTCTAGTGCATCATCTATGCTCTCATTAGAGTGCAATGGATGAATTGTAAAATGGTCCAAATAAGTGGATACTGCAGCTGGATCCAGAAGCTCAAATTGACCAGTTTCTGATGACTTTTGAATTATTTCAGTTGTTTCCGTTAAGCTTTCTTCAATATTTATTTCTTTGTAGTTTGTAGTTGTTTTCAGTATTGTCTTTCAGATAATGCAAGGCTTGTCTAACTTTATGTAAATCCACGAGTTGTTGCCAAATTGTTTTGTCTTTTGTTGGTACACCATTTACTAAGACAATTAAAGAATGCTCTATTGGACGTTGCACTCCTAGAGTGTGCACATTTTCTGTCAGATCTAATGGCAAATAAACTACTTTGCCACAAATGCCTTTCACCAATTCAGAGGGAGGCAATTTTGTTGTTTTTGGTTGAAGACGTATATTTGCTTGAAATGGGTGAACTGTTTGAATTATGATGCTCTCATACAAATTGAGTTGTTGCAGGGGTTTGGTAGTGGGAATAATTCCAAATTATTTGTGATAGCACTTGAAGGAGTTTGGTTGTTGTCAAGTTTTGTAGTGCAGTAACTGCAAAATATTAGGGGTTCACTTATTTCATATTTGTTTTCTGCTAAAAGGTAGAGAGCTAATTCAAACCATCTGGAATCTTCATTGTCTTTTGTATGTTACGTCTATAGTTTTTGTGTTCATTTTGTAAAAAGTTCTGCGGCAACACACACACACATGGTTTGGTACTTCAGCGGATGTACTTTTAAATTTTAAGTATTTCCTTTTTGTATGTGTGTAATAGAAGGTTGCTATATGCAGAATTGTTGCTAGTCTGTTCTAAAACTATTGCATTTTGTAAGTGGCTTTCACTTCCAAAATATTTTTTCTGGATACGGTCGATTTCTTTTTGTAGGTATTTGGGTGTACCATGCAGAAGAGTGTCATTTAAATTGGCTAATTCTAAAGCTGGACTTTTAGCATAGTACAGTTTATACACCACTAGATTTCTTACATTTGAATGATGTGTTGATATCATTTTGATATCATGGAAGGTGCTTTTGCAAATAGGTCCTGAAATGCAGGCTAATGAATGTCCTTGTAGTCCTGTATATTTGTGCACTGGGCAGGTATCCATATTTTGCAGCACTTTCATTTTCATTTTGTCTTTACCTTTCACATACTGATTGAGGAACTGGCGTAAAGATTTGAAAGATTTGTTAGGAATGTTACACATTGACGTGCACGGCCATTTGTATACTGGACAGTCTGGTTCAGTCGAATGGATAGGTAATTCTGAGTTTTCTGGGGATACTTTTGTAATCAGTGTTTCTTGTTCTATGATGGTATTATTGATTTTTTCATATCCTCGTCCACTGCTATGGATGGCAACTGTGTGTGTTTGATTTTGTTTGTATGCTTCTTCATTAAAATATGGTTCTGTGGTCGTTGTGTGACTCCATTCACCTCCACAAATATTTAAGAAGTTGTTTTTGTTAACATTCCGTTTATTGAGAAGTTTCTTTTGTAGTTTAGTACTTAGTTTTGGTAGTGGTTTCATCCTATTTAACACTAAAATAAATAACTTCTTTTTGAGAAGGATTGCACTGTCTACGAGAGCTTGTAGGATTAATTTTCTACAGTAGGTTTTAAGGGTTGAGGATGATTTTGCTCCTCTTCTTATTAAATTCTGAAGGACTCTGTGGCGGAACATTTTTGCTAAAATACTTTATTTACTATGGGTTCTTGCTAGTATATCAGGATTTATAGAAGCATTGTTAGCAGTAGTGGTAGCCGAATTCTTGTAAAGCATTTTCTGTTTCGTGACACATTTTGATCGAGGAGGCAAAGTTTGTGTAGTTGAAGCTTCCTTTGTTTCGCTAAATGACTGTAGTAGCTGTTTTGTTTCAATGTTTTGTACTATGTGCAGCCTTTATATGTTTTGTGCAGTATGTTAGTTGAACCTGCTTTGCAAATGAGTACAATTTTCAGTTCATGAAATTCCCTTGTTTTTTTCAGTTGTGTTGTACATAGCAGAGAGGTTTGGAAGTGATAGGTCATTATAGTAGATGGGAAAAATTTGAATACTTTCATATTATAAGTAGGAATGTGAAAAATCAGGAGCACCTGAGAGGGAGATGTCACCACAACAATCAGGAACGTTTATTTTTCTCATACGATCGCATTGGAAGTAGCATTAATTTAGGCGGAAGACATTAAAAAATTGTGACATTTTTTCATGGAAAATCGAGTTTGGCGTGTAAATTGGGAGGGTTGCTATGTATGTATAGGTTATGCAGGAGATAGTAAGAAGTAGTGCGATTTTTCAATGAAAAATCGGAAGTCTCGCGCTTAAAGCGGGAGCGTTGATATGTATGTATTGGCTATGCAGATTTAGTGGCATTAATTTGTTTACATGGAATCATAAGAGTTGCACATGTACTCTGAATAAAATATGCATACCTGTACTTTGTAATCATGCATGTGGGTATGCATGGAGCTGTAAGTAGAAATCCGCGACACTTGCACAGTAGTTTTTGTAGTAGGTCCTTTGCAATGATATGAGACTTGTACTCAAAGTGATCAACAGTACATTTGAAGTGCGGAACTCTGATGACGGAGTTAGATGTAGAGGTCTTGGATGTGATTAGTGGATGCTTGTGTGACTGCTTAGCTGTGTCCAATGAGGGAATGGATTAGTGAGTGATGTGGAAAGGGTAGAAAGACTGGCTAAGAGTTACGTGCCGCACAGACACCGCGCTTGTCCGCGGGTAGGGCGTGCTACATACAGGGTTTTACATCAAATCCAGCATGGAAAAGGGACTGTAGGCATCAGCCAATCAGATGTTGACATTGTTGATTTGTGTAGAAAGAGAGTGTGTGTAGTGAAGATGGCCGAGGTGGAGACAGTCAGGGTGTTGGTGCTCGGAGATATTTTTGTCCATGGTTTACAGCACTATTCAGAATGTAGGCATGTGGCAAACAATTTCGATGTCAGAGGAGTGGAGGTGGTGTGGAGCGCTGCGACTGATTGCAATGTAGCGGCGATTCTCCAAGTTTGCAGAGATATGTGTAGGATGAGGAGTCCCCATGTGGTAGTTTTGCACTATGGTGCTTCCCATTTGGGCTACGTGAGTTCACCTACTTTTTTGGGAGATTTGGAACAGTTGGTTCAAGCAGTCATTAACATCTTTCCAACTGCAAAAGTAATTTTTTCTGGCTTACTCCCTAGAGCAAAATGGGACAACAGTTCTGTTTTTTGTCCTGATCAAAGTATTGGTAGGTGTGCCATCAATCGCGGCATGCGTGCTTTCATGTTAAGAGCTGGTATGTTTTTTTGCAGCCACGAGAACATTGTTTCCACTAATGCATCTTATTTTGAAGCCGATGGTGTTTCTTTATCCTTTTTGGGAAATGCCATGTTCTTTTGGAATGTAAGGCTTGCTTTGGAGAAGGTTATGTGATGATTGTAGGCCTAAACTAAGAAGGAAAAAAAAAACAAAAAATAGAAAATAACAGGTGTCTGCCAGGCATCTGCAAAAACAAAATAAAATGGCTCTTTTCAGAGCCCACCTTAAAGGGGAAAAGGGGAATACTATTTAAATGTACAGTCATCATGCTCAGATCCTCTACATGTCCGCGGACATGGCGGTAGTCTGCAGGCAGCGCGTATTACATACAGGGATTCTGGGGTGGAGAGGCATGCAAATGAGAATGAGCGAAGCTAGCGATTGGTCAGTAAAGTTCAGTGGGTGTGTTTTGAAAGGAGAGATTTAGTGAGAACGTCTTTTTGCTGAGAGGAGAACAGACAGCTATGGCTGTGTGTGCTCGAAAACAGATTATCTGGATTCTGGGAGACTCATGGATACATTGGTTGAAGGTGCATGCAGAAGGTTGCGGTATATCTGCAGATCTTGGATTCCCTCATGTGGAAGTGCACTGGCATGGAGTACGTGGAATGAAGTGGCTGGACTTGGTACCTCTCTGTGCTACTTTACAGACAGAGCGTCATCCAGATATAATTATCATTAATTGTGGAGGAAACAGTTTAGGGCAGGTCTCTGGAATTTCATTGCAATTTGCAATGAAGGAAGGACTTGAGAAGGTCATGGACATGTTTCCAAATTGCCAAGTAATTTTTTCTCGTATTGCACAAATACAAATGTGGCTACGTTCTGCTTTATTTGGTCCACAAATGGAGAAAGCGAAGCGCAATGTCAATAAGGCTGTTTGTGCCTTTCTAAGAGATGTTGGCATGTCCTCTTTCCACAATGACAATATTTTGTTTCGCAGCACATTCACTTTTCGCAGAGATGGAGTCCATCTTACATATGCTGGCAATCAGATTTTTCTTCGAAATGTACAAAATGCATTGCAAGCTTTTTTGGATTCATAGTCACCTATTTTGCATTACCTTCTGATGAATCCAAGTTTTCCAAACACACAAAACACCACCAAAAAGCTCTTTTCAGAGCCACCACTTACTGCCAGAGAAAAGTGCTTTGGTTTTGCTAGGGCTGCACCCCAAATTTTTATCTGTCCTAGGACTGTCCGCGGACTTTCAAAAAATGCGCAGGGCCCTGCACTGTTTATTTGACACTTAGATTTTTAAACTGTGAAAGGCGGCTATGAAAAGAGCAATTTTTTTGTGGTTTTTGTTGTTTTATATTTTTTTTATTTTTTTACACACGACACACTAGGAGAAGAGGGGAAAGGAAAGGAAGGGACACCAACCGTGGGGATAAGAAAGGGCAGGGGGAGAGAGAAAGATGTAGGGTGGGCCTTATTTAGGTAGTTAGCAGTTCTTCTGGTGCTCTGTGACCGTAGTCTTGAAAGCACTTCGAAGACTCTTCCCCCCTGCAGAGTACTGCATTGCAGTACATACACAATATTGTGACCCTCGAAAGGTAAGGGTCAACAGCATCGCGAATGGCCTGTGAGGCAGCTGGAGGGATGCGCTCTCCCACAGGAGTGTCTCTTTTGGTGAGAGGATTGGACACAGAGGATGCTGTGGAGGAACTCAGCCTACTACGTTCTTTACATGGTACCACCCTGCGAAGGTCCGCACCGTGGAACGGAGTTAGGTGTCGCTTCATGGTTGTCGTACCAAAGCTGTACGCACCAGGTCTCCCATGACTCAGCACCAACTTGCACTGTTTACAGGTGAACAGGTTTGCACGTGCTTTTGGTATGTTACCAAAAATGGTAAACAACCTCCACACCCACGACTCCCGGCGAGTGCTGGTAGTAGGGAGTTTCTCCACCTCATTCTCTTCATCCTCTTCTTCCTCGCTCTCTACATCCTCACGCATATTTCCCTCTGCAGGCCCTTGGGGAGGTGGTGGCGGTGGAGGGTTTGGGGGTGGTGCTGAGGCTGATGAAGCAACAGCAGCCATGGATGCCATTAGGGTTCGTGAGATAATCTCTGCTGCAGCACTAAAGGCAGCAAAACTCAATCTACAACCGTCAGAAGTACAATGAACATGAGCTTGGGGGTGTGGCCTTTTATAGGGGTGGAGGGGTGCGCCTTTTGACCATATTGATCACTGAAAAGCGTTGAAAAATTTCTAAACATTATGTAGAAAGCTAGGGTCATTGTATGGGACATGTCAAATGGTGATTTTGTATTGTAAAATAATTTGGCATGTTTGCATAAGTTCTTTTGAAATGTTGCAGAAGCGGACAAAGTGCGCAAATTAGGACACACGCTCAGCGTGGATGCGGTCACATGATGACGTTGTGAACACATCCGCGAAGGAAATGGGTGCCCGCAGGACACCAAATGCACAGTAACGGTCGTGCGCATGCGCATGGGTGTTGTGTGGACAGTGTTCGGGTCCTGAAACTAATTAAAAGTGCAACACAAATGAGACGGAAAAGTTACGGACAAGCGCGATGTTTGCATGATTTACGGGTGTGGTGCCCATGTGCCTAGATGTTCTGCTGACTGTACGGCCAGGTACAATGTTCTTAGGACACCTCCATTTTGTTTGACTACAGACATGCTGGACACCGCGCCTGTTCTACGGACAATTCCATCTTGGCTGTGGACGGTACGGATAGGTATAGTGTCCTTACGACACTTCCATTTTATTCATTTATGGACATCCCGGACACCTGGTGTGCTCTAAGAACAGTTTCATCTTGGTTGTGAACAGTACGGAGAGGTATAATGTCCTTAGGACGCCCCCATTCTGTTGATTTGGACAGCTGGTGTGTTCTAAGAACAGTTCCATCTTGGTTGCGAATGGTACGGGTAGGTGTGTTGGGGTGTGAACCTAGGTGTGAACATCCATATTTTATTGCTTACGGACAGGCCGAGCAGGGGTGCTGTCCGCAGACATTTTAACTCTTTTAAAAAAAAACAATTAGTTCCAAACCACTCCACTAAAAGTAACATAACATCTTTTTTATTAAACACACATTCATCAATCAAGAGAGAGAGGGGGAAGCAGACACTGAAACAAATATAGGGGAATTAGGGTTTTCCACAGGCTGGTTGTGAGGGGATGAAGGGATGGAAGTTTCGCCAAAACGTTTGTTTTTCTTCAGGGTTTGGGGATAGTTCACTAGGAAATGGAGAAGGGGGACATGTACAGGTGGGACAGTGATATCTGATTTTTCCTTTCACGAATTCCTCCACAAATTGACTTAACCTATTACAATTCTCTTTTAGCATGTCCACTTTGTCTTCCATACGTTTGAGGCTGTCTTGCACTGTGTCCTTTGGTGGACTTTGTTCAATTTTTACCTGGTCTGTTAAAAATAAATATATATATGTTAAGTGCCCATAAAGTACTGACTATTAATTTCCTTATGCAGAGAAGTGTGTACCATTATTATTGCTATCTTCCGACATTTCGCCATGCGGAACATTCTCCTCCAGCCACTCCAAAGTACTGCACATTTCTGTGTCAAAACAACAGAAATACATTATTTGTTCTGCACCTCATACAAAAAGTATACACACATATAAGAAAAATGAAGTTCACTTACTACTTTCTTGTAATTTGTCTTTGTTGTTTTGTGTTCGTCTACTGTCGCTCCTAACTGCACAGTTTCTGTGAGGTAATTACGTTGGAGGAATATCTTTTTTTGTTATGGTATAATCCATTTCATTCTACATGGTAATTAAATGAATGGGTAATGTGTGAGACGTGTAGGTTCTAATGGTTATTTATTACTACTTTTAATATGTTTCTGTGCTCCTTTTTAAACTTGTGCATTTTTCATATGTCATAATAGAACAATTTCAGATACCGCCTGACTGTTTGGGTAGTGTTGATTTCGTCCGTGCCTGTCCGCAGACAGGCGCTCAGTCCGTGCCCATCAAAATCATTAGCGAGGCGGTTCAGTATGTTCTATGTTACATGTATATAAAGTAAGGGAATTATAGTACATATCTCCCAAATTCACATGATGAAAGTGTATATTCAGTAAAAAAAACTTTGTTAAAGGGATGTTCTTATTAAGTTGCCCTACTAAAAAACTTTGAAATTCAGTAAAAAAAACTTTGTTAAAGGGATGTTATGTTTAAATTGCCCTACTAAAAACCTGTGAAATTCAGTAAAAAAAACTTTGTTAAAGGGACGTTATGGTTAAGTTGCACTACTAAAAACCTGTGAAATTCACAAAAAAAACTTTATAAAAGGAACGTTATGGTTCTAGGTAAAACCGAAAACCCCCTGAAATTCACCAGTTATGGTAAACTAAGCAACCATAACTCGCACCACCACCGTGCCTGCTAAGACTAACACCCAGGACATCAAAGATGACATCACAAATGTCATTGATGACATCACTGATGACATCACATGTCTGCCTCCCTCTTTTATTGGTCACTGACATATCTAAGCCAGGTGGCTTTCCTCACTGTCAGTCAGGAATTTAAAAATGAAAGTACTATATTTGTAGACCTTACCCTTCTCATATGTTCTTACAACACATCCTTAGGGTACAGTTAAATCATATGACACATATACATAGGAGAAGAAGAAATCCTGAAACACAAGAATCTTTACTGTGCATGAAGTTAAATAGTTTGGTTATGAACACTTTCTGGTAATACTGCAGTTTATTTTGCTTACTTTACGTTCCCTGTGTATGCTTCTATTTGTATGCATTGTGATCTCTGTATGTTTTGTGCGTAATAGGACAATTATGCAGTAAGGGAAGCATTCATAGGTACTTATGTTTCACAGTATGTAAAATTCTGTAATGGAAGAATTTATCATTTTACTATTCAACATGGGAAGATGTGGAATATTTCACCTCTAAGGGGCATGCTGCAGACAAGGCCTACATTTCTTCATGAGGTTGTTCATGTACTGAAAGTACTCATTAATGTAATGGAATGTATATCAATGCATTGCTTAATGAACTGTTTGGCATATACTTTTCTGCCAATATTATAATGACAATCCCTTGTGGAGGCTGTGCATGAAAACTAAATGCACATGTGATGTCATCAGTGATGTCAAAAATGACATTTGTGATGTCATCTTTGATATCCTGGGTGTTAGTCTTAGCAGTGCACGGTGGTGGCGCGAGTTATGGTTGCTTAGCTTACCATAACTGGCGAATTTCAGGGGGTTTTCGGTTTTCTTGGAACCATAACGTCCCGTTTATAAAGTTTTTTTATTGAATTTCACAGGTTTTTAGTAGCGCAACTTAACCATAACGTCCCTTTAACAAAGTTTTTTTTACTGAATATATATACACACACACCAACTCACTGCACTACACTCCCACACTGCACATATGCCCTACTGCATGCCACATCTGCACTGCCCAGCACTGTGCATAGACACCTCCCAACTGCAGTGAACACACACACCACCCCTCTGCACTTCCACACTGCTCTGCACTCCCACAAACCCCACATTGCACACGTGTACACAGGCCCTACACTGCTCTACGCTCGCACCCTCCACACACTGCATGAATGGACACAACCCCAACGCTGCTCTTCACATACTTCCTTCCACCATGTACTCACCATCGCCACACTGCATGCGAGCACACAGCCCCAAAACTGCTCCACACAAACTGCCTCCAGACTTGCAGCCCCCCACACTCAGCATCTTACAGTGGACACATGCTCACACACTGCCCCCAGTATTGTTCACGAAAATCACCATCACCACCACACAGATTGTCACCAGAAACACACACACATGCTGCCCCAGCACTGCACACACATACTTCCCCACTACTACTCAAATGACCCCAGCACTATACACACAACACTATAGCACTGTTTCACTAACCTGCAAGCACACACACTAACCCACTTAATTGGATATCGTGGGGACTGGCACTGCTGTAGTAATTGTGCATAGCCTTGACAATGGGATGAGTTCCAAGGCAATGGTAATGGTGCAAAAACCTAGTGCAAAACTGTTGGCTTAACCAGTGCCTGTTCTAAGCGGAGTCTTAAGTGTTACAGCAGGTGTGGTAATAGGCAAATAAGCTACTGGATCTGACCATTATTGTGGTCGCTATGTATATATACCCCTCGCTTCCTCTGAAATGCTCCTCCAGCCGGGTCATTTTCTTTTTCCACCAATTAACTCTACCACTGTCCACGCCCTTCTTTCACTCTTCCACAATCCCACATTCCTATCTCATCCATTCAACTCTTCCACCAACAAGGGAGAAGCTCTGAAATGATTGTTAAATACCCAGAAATCAAATATATGTCCTCATCTCTGCACAGTTAACCCTACCAAGAGTCCACAAGTGTTCGTCAGTCTCAGAACTAGTAGACATTTTTTGGAAAGATCCTTGCCACAGAACGAGATTTCTTTGCACAGGTGAAGTCAATGCAGGTCCTCTTAACAGTTCCAGCTTCTTCCAGTGAGGCTGAGAGAAGCTTCAGTGCTATGCAACTACTGAAAACCTGGCTACATTCAACGATGTCTCAGAAAAACCTGAATCATGTTGCCAAGTGCAATGTACATAAAGAGAAAATGGATCTAGTAGAAATACAGACAATAGCGAAATAATCTGGAATGCGTAATGAACACAACAAATTAACACATTTTCCTGATCATTACGGACTTAGAAAAAATGGGTCGTTTTTACTCTATGGCTATTTCTCCAAAGAGAGTTGGTGAAGGAGAGGGAGACAGCAGTGCAGTCATTACGGAAGGGAGATGGGGCTGATTGGTCTAGATGGAATTTCATGTTTATCCTATGTGTATAGATTTGATATAGTTGTATTTCTGACTTAAATTTGTTCATACCTTTGTAAATGACCAATGTGTGTGTTATGTAGTAAATGTATATGAAACAACATGTATATTGTGAAACACAACATATTTTGTGGTTCAGGTTATTGTTTATTAATAGGTGAGATTTCTTTTCTCCAATAACCACATCAGCACCCACCACACGTTTAATGTTGCCTATGAATGTTTTGTGACAATGTACATTCTGTATGCATGTGAATGATTTGAGAGGGGGGTCTGTCTTGATCTCCTCTCACTCACCATGTATTAGTGCCAACATTTTGAGTGAGCTTCCACCAGTCGTGTACTGTTAGGGCCCTGGGCCCCTAGGACTCTAAACAGTGGGAGGCCAATGCAAATGAAAACACACTGTGTGAGTTCCTTTGAATTATGCCACCTTACTGATCTAGGACAATGGCAATGTGCTTTCTCCACCAATGTATTGTCAGTGATATAAGGCTCCAGATATATTTTTGTAGCTGTAGTGCTAGAAGGTACATTTTAAAAATAGGTTTTGATTATGTGTTTGTTGAACGCCAAATAGATTTTGCAGACAACCATAAGCTTCTCCCTAGTGCTCCCAATGTTAAAGGAGCCCAGCAGTGCAGAGGCATATCTCTGAACTTTCTTTCCTCTTTTGGAGAAACCTCATTCAATATTGATGGTTACCTTTTTTGCATAAAATACAACCAATTATTTTGAACCTCTATAAAACATTCTTAAAGTCCAACATATCATTTGAACACATTAACAATGTCAAAGCCCCCTCAATACAACTACACTGAGATCTTCAAAGAGAGTAAGTTAACTTTGTTAACTTAAAATCTCTGTTCTAAGATTTCAAATGTTTGAAAGTTTGTTTTAGCAGTGCACCAATACTTTATTTCTAACTGTTTTGATGAAAATGTGTTTACCATCAGCTTTAAATATTGTGCCATAGATGAGAAATCTACACCTTATTTGAAGTGTTAACGTGTTTTTAAAACTGCATTTATTTGGTGTTTATTTCTTAAAATAAATCTAACATGGTTATAGCATTTTTAACCCTTTAGCACTCTGCCCTACGACAGCTTGGATTGGGTTAGGTTGTGCCTGTAGCAAAGTCCCCAAGATGTCCCATTTCCAGTCCAGATTGTGTGCCTCTCTTACGCCCCTGCAAAGCAGGATTATCCCCATACAGAAATCATGGGATCGGAAGTGGTTGAAAGGAAGTAGTGTCTCTCTGGTTAGACCTTGTTTCAGTATGTCCATCGGGTTGTGCTGCTTCCTGGAGAGCACAGTAGTTACTAGGCATTCCACAGTCTTCAATACTATGGTGCTGAAAAGACACACTTACACCTGTTGAGGCATAAGGAATTTACTGGCATAAAGCCAAGCTCTGGAGAGGTACCAAGATAACTGGTGCCCTGAAGGTCAGAGGACAAGGTAGCCAGTTCAGTATCCTGGTCATAGGAATTCCCAGATAAAGGACCGCAGTTCTCCATCTTCCATGAACTCTAAACCAAAAGGGACCAGCTTCTAGCCCTCGTAAAAGGTAGGATTAAACCTAGCTAAAGACTGACTTCTGGAAGCCAAGTTAAATATCTGGCCTTCTGACACTGTTAAGGAAGATTTTCCTTTTTTGTTTTTTTAACCTCACTGTATGACACCTGTAATTTATTTTCTGTGTGTCTGGAATTTTTGGATAAGTGATGTTTCTTTTAAACCTCACTTCCCACTGCCACTCATGTTTTGGGATACTCTGAAAGCCCCTATTGCCAGCAGTTCAGCTGGACCCAGTCCCCATTTTATTTTCCCTGGGTGAGTTTCTTCACCTAGTCAATGTTCTGAGAACAGGCTAGTGGAAGTGTATGATTTTGTAAATGGTGCACTACTGTTCACCTTCCCTCTTTGCTGCAAGGTTGTCCTCTTTCTCACTATAGTGGCCAAAATAACTTCTTTGTTGTTTGAAGTCCTGTCTTTGTGAACAGTGACTCGGTTAGTCGTCTGCCACGCAATCTCAGGTGGAAATGGCCATATATGGTGATCCTCATTTGGAGGCTCTGAGCATAGTACACAAATGGTAGATACATAAATGGGACCCTGTTGAAGACAGATAAAAGGTCAGCCAGACATCTGCATCCACATTCCTTCTAGAGTAATATCACAGCAGAGGTCGAAGTGGGCAGGAACTAGAGGGTATAATGTTCCTCTACTTTTTGGTAAAATCTGCCTTTGTTTCCTTACTTTTAATCACCCCAACCACTGTTCCTGGTGGCAGAGAAGGGAATCTTGGTTTGCTTCCCCTAATGGGGATTCAGACCTTCACCCTGATGGTAACATTCTAGTGCCGCATCTTTCTGAACTACCTCTGTCACCTTGTCTAGCTTGTTTGGGTCATAAGCCCTTCATCAACCCCAAACTGTAGTGATCAGCATTTTTTCGCCTGCAGTTAAGCACAATTAATGTAAAATTGGTACAGGCACAGCTGTGTGCCCAGGTAATGGGCGGTGGGAGGCGATAGTCTTGGTCATGTTCCTTAAGTGGTGCAAAGGGTGGGTGAATGGGAGGTGAGGGTTAATAAAGCTGCACGATATGGGGAACAATGACAAAGTCATGGTGGTAATGTATTGTGTTTATTTCAGTGTTGATAGTACAGGTGTAGAATAGTGTTGGGGGTTGGAGATGAGAAAAGGCAGGGCCCAGGTATGGGGTTTGGACTGAGGGGGAGGTGAGTGTGGGAGCGTGACCGGTGGGTGCTGGTGTGTAGGAGGGCAGCTGTAGGAGGGGAACATTGATCCACGACTTTTTTTGTACACACAACCGCTGTATCACAGATGGAATTTGACTGGCCAAAACTGTGCATGCTTCGCATGGGCTGGAGTAGCCCAAGCTCCACAGTTGTGTGAATCTGGAGCCATTCCTCAGTGGACCATTACAATCTGAATTCGGAGACACCGAGTACCAAGAAGGATGCCAGAAAGACTCCCTGAAGCATCTGAAGTCTTCACTTTTGCATCCACATTCTGTAAAGTGAAACTTTGACCACTCTAAATCAGGGGAAACCCTGGGGTGACCCCCTTCATTTATCTGACTCCAGCAGCCAATTCTGTCCATAGAGCAATAGCAGCGACAGGGCCACGAGCAGGGCTGTTTTGCATTGGCTGTGAGCTGTTGGAAAGGTCCATACATGTCTCCTTCAATGCTGTTGCTTATTCTGTGCACTTCATTGGTGTAGGTTGCTGGAAAGAGGCAGAGTGTCCTGAGGTCCTCCCCGTTCATCTTCTGGCATCATGCATCCATAACCAGAGCCTGGAACTGAATATAGCTGGACCCAACCCAGATGCCAGAACCAACTCCTGCCCCCACTGCCCAAAGTCTTCTACTCAGCATCCACCAGTGGTAGTGGGCTCCCCAAGGCCCTTGGGCCTACCTTTAGTTCATGTATTTCTTCATTTCAGGCTGTGGGGCACACCTTTTTTGCTGGACCCATGACCGCTACACTCTCATATAACTTGAAGTCCTTTTCCGGCAGCCATGGACTTTGGCAGTAGAACCAGGGCCTGAAAATCTTCCTTGGGGCCCGCTGGACTCCTCAGCTAGGTGATTGCCATTGTCTTGTCACTGAGCCCAACAAGTGCTTATGTAGCTATTGGTGCAGCATAGCTACTGACTTTGTCTCAGTGTTTCCAATGTTTCTAACCGTTAAGGTAACTTCCCTTCGAATTTGAAAATTCGTAAATGGACTAGTGTGGGATGTTCTGAGACATTTGTTTGAATTTCAAAACTTTGCTTATATTTTTTAAGTAATGTCTGTTTTTACCAACCTTTTCTCCCCACTCTGAACTGCAGCTGTGTAAATTCAGTGTTGGCAAACTGAACTGACACTACTGGATTACGGGGGTTTAAAGTGTGCTTAGTGTTCCTATTAGGCTGCATTACCGTTTATCGATACCTCGTTTGTTGACTTACCCTTTTACAGATTGTGACGCTCTATACAAGTTTAATAAATAGAGCTACAATCTGCCCACAGCTGGACAATCTTTTACTGTGCATTTTTGCATGTGATCTCGGTCTTATACCAGCCTCCTCAATACCTGCGAGTGAAGCCTTACTGTTCATTCATGTTTACCAGTGAGTGTTTGGTCTAACTTAGTGGAAACTCTGCATATCTACTACTGGTTGGTGTCTCTGAACCTCTCAAAAGAGGAACTCAGAAAAACCCTTTAAATCGGTGATAATAGCAACGGTCTCACTGGACCGGCACCAAGTGGCCAGAGCACTTGCATCATGGCCACGACGCTCATAGGTGGAGTCACGTGGTGGGAGTGCAGGCCCATCCAGCCCTTGAACAGAGACACAGCTTACAGGCATGTGGGCAGCAAAATAACCAACCACCTACAGGCCTAAGAAGGTGTAGGAGGCTTGTCCTTCTCCACCTGTGGTTACTTAACGAATACATCAAGCATCTTTTTCATGAATACTTCCCACTGCTCCAGCATCGAGAGACGGCAGTGGGAAATAGCATTTGATCAAGGGCCTCATTACACGGTAGGCGGTAAGGGTTTACCGGTACCGGTAAGGGCACCGGTACCGGTAAACCCTTACCGCCTTACTACGAGGTCCCTTTGCGGGACCCAACCTTAACGGCTGGTTTTACCAGCTGTTAAGGAACGGGCCCGCAAAGGGACCTTGGTGCTAATTAAGGTACTGCAATTTGCGGTACCGTAATTAGCTCCTTCCCCATTCCTATTGAGCCCTATGGGGCAAAAATGGGAATGGGGAAGTGCCTTGGTGAATGGAGAATTACCGGCCCCGCTCACCTTGGAGTAGGGCGGTAATTCCGCCATCCACCAAGGCGGACACAGTAAAATACCGGCGGCAACCATGGCGCTAATAGCGCCATGGTTACCGACTACCTTGTAATGAGGCCCCAAGAGTTAGTGGTGCACTTTTACTATGATGCTGATTCCACAGCCGAGGAGTGGTGGCATCATCTCAGAGAGGATGCAGAAGAGTGGTGTTTTGAGGAGGAAGGGCTCAGGGAATTGGACGTATTGAATCTCTTCTTTTTAGTTTGAACCTTGAGTTCTTCAGTGCAGGAGCAGGATTCATCCGGATTCTCTAGAGTATAAGGCTCACTAGAAGCCATAGACTTGGTGAGGCTGGAGGTGGTGTGGGGGCGGGGGATCTCCCAAGTATTCCAGAGCGATGCTGGGAGTCAGCGTACTTGGAAGGCCCAACACCCTCCCCAGGACAAACAGTGGACTCAGTCAACGGTAAATACAAACTGTGGTTTATTGCACACAAAACCAACAGGGATCAGTACGAGAACACAAGAAGATTCAAGCACAGCAAAAAATTACAATGCGTGCTCCCCAGATATGTTGTGAAATTATGTCACCTCCTGGGCCCTTCCTCCAAAAACCTATCAGTGTGAGGGATTGGCTACTGAGAGTCTCTACTACCTATAGTGGACCCTATAGGTGTTATTCTACTGGTCCTCACATGTCAGGTGGCTGGCCTGTCCCATCCCGGAAGAACTATCGATTACATTGTTGCAGAGTAGTGGGCTTACCATTGGTTCTTGCCCCTTGCCATCCACCCCTGGAATACTAAACTGTGATTGGTTAGAGCTGCCCCCCCGATCCTCCAGGCCTGGGACTCGATCGAGTTCTCAGCTCAATGTGCACCTCTTCAAGGTGATGTGAATGACTATGTGTCTGTACTGTAACTTGTTTCCACCACCTTTGCTATAAGAATATTCTCCTTACGGTTGGAACACTTGTTGCGGTCTGCGTCTGGTTTGCTGAAACCGGCTCCTCTCTCTCATCGTGGATGACTGTCCATTGTCTCGTCTGGCTGCATCACGTGTTTAGAGACCACAAATGTGAGCTCTGTAGCTCCCATTTATGAGGATTTATTCTGTTTCTCTGCAGCTTTCACTTTGTCGTCTAGGGATTGGAATGTGTCGTCATATCTCTGACCTTGGCTGTGGGCCTGGCTCACGCGTCTTGCTCTCTGTGCTGCCTGAATCAGCTCAGCTTGTCTCTTGCTCCGGAGCCTGCTGTAATTTCCCTAAACCTCATAATGTGCTTTCTACATTGTCCATGTTGTGCTACGTTCCCTATGGGTTAGCTATACGTGGTTTGATCAGGTTCCATATACACTCCTATATGTACACGCGACTATTGGTCGACCTGTCAACCACATCCCGATAAGTCAATCTCTTAGCTCTTGGTTGCCATATTTTTGTCATTCCTCTGAGGTGTTTATAATAATTCACATGATCGTCAAAGGTCCAATTCCATGTAACTGCACACTCCTTCCGGGTTGCACCACACCCATTTTCCTTTGTAGTACTTCGCATCAAATGGATTGTCCAATTTCATTGCCTCAAGTGGAAATGCTGGACAGTTTGCTATTCTCTCTCTCAGCTTGTCTCTTTCCTCCACTATTTTATCCCTTGCTCCTCCGATGTTCCATCAGGACCTTCAGTCCAATCATTTCTTCTGCTGTCTTTCGGCACTGTGTGAGGCAAAGCTTTACCACACGCGTTGTCACACCTGCCAATATCAGTGCTCCCAATATCACCTTCAGCCAATCTGATAGTCATGACAGCATCCATGACCATATGTATGCTATCCAGCTCTGGTCCTTTCTTGTCCCCTTGGCTTCTTCCATTTTGGCACACATATGAGATAGCTGTGTTACCGCTTCTGTCAGTGTACTGTTATCTTTGTCATTGGCAAATTGGTAAGTATGAACGTGCAACAGGAACTCCCGATTTTTGCGCAAACTCCTCCATCCACTGCTGTGAGCAGATCCAGAAGATATCTATTCTGGAGCGCCATCAACCTTACTGCTCAGAGCTCTTCCTATATTCCTTCACAGACCTCTTCTTCCTTTTGTTGGTGTCCATTTTTGGAAACTCATCGAGCTTCACATCTTTCCATGGCACGACCAATGACGGCATGTTAACATGTACCAACGAGCAAACTCCTCGCCGGTTTGATGGCAGCTTTTTGTATGCCTTGGAACCGCATGCCCAGTAATGGTCCATTAGTACTGCAGTACCCGTCTTCATCGCTGCATGCTTTTCTATGCTTTTGCACCCTACGTTTTTGCCAACTTCCTCCTCACCATCATTCTGATAACATAGTGCTGGCGTCTTCAGGGGTATTATAGGCATTGGTCTAGCTTCATTCTTCACCGATGTGAGCAATTTTGCGCTCGCATCCTACTTCTTCAGGCACTTGTCATTTTCTTCTTGTACTTTGTGCACTGGTGATTGTGCTAGGGTGAGTGCCTTGCTCCCCACCACTCCATCCTTCCATCCATCATCTGTGTATACTTGACCATACACAAGTATCTGTGGTCTTTCCCAGCACCCAGGTTCTCCTCCTGTTTCTTCCACTCTTGTCCATGGACATGGCAATTCTTTCAGTGTTATAGTCTTGGTCTCTCCCTTCTCTGGCCCATCAGTGATATATCATATTGCTTCGTCTAACTGCCAATAATTATTCATCATTTCTAAGATCTTTATGTAATTGTCTTCCTATATGAACGTTGCTCGAGACATCCATCTTAATGTTGCTGTCTTCCCTTGAAATCTTCCTCGAGTTGTTACCATCGACAGGTACATCAGGCACTGAGTTCTTGCTGCTGGTATTTAAGTTGCTATAAATGTTCTGGAGGCACTCATGACATGGGGGATTAATGAGCAGCCATAACAGCTCTCCCCGGTGGCTTCCTTACCTACTTTTGTCATGTGTTTGTACCACATGATATTAGACACTCTAGCAGTGTCGGTGAGATATACGTTTACCCCCTTCATGTCTGTGTCAACACTGCACTTACCTCTCCTTACCGTGCTTGAAGTGCTCCCCTGTCCACCTGACATGGTCGTTCCACCTGCTGGGGTTGGGGCAATGTTAGTATAGGGTACAGTGGTAGCACTAGCAACCAGCAAAATTCTCCAAAATATAAATGTGAATACCCCACTTGGAATAAGGAGACAACAATATAATCACATTCTTTATTATTTGACCCATCTTTACCCGTGCTGTTGATCCTTGTGCAGCCTGACGATATAGTTGCCCACCTGAAATGCGCAAAAGTGTGTGTTATTTTGTTAGAGAGGCACAGCTTCACCTCACTGATGAGGCCCAACAAGGCTGAACACGTGTATGGGGTTGCTGTTGGTACTCTTGTTCAGAGAGGAATTGCCATAGCATTTCGCTGCTGGACTGCCATGTGGGCGGGACAAAGACTGATATGCAAATGGGCATTTCCCATCTGTGAAAGGTACAGGGAGCAAAAAGCGTGTGCTGCAAACTCTCATCTCAGAACAGGTTATCATGCCAGGTTCTTTCTGGAGAGGAGCGCCTGCTACCTTTTTTGAACTATTTGCAAGGAACCTGGGGTTGGTCACCCTAAGTTACCTGGGGGCAACCAGACGTGGAGTCCCTGCACACTGTGCTCAGAGAGGCACAGCTTCACCTCACTGATGAGGCCCAACAAGGCTGAAACACGTGTATGGGGTTGCTGTTGGTACTCTTGTTCAGAGAGGAATTGCCATAGCATTTCGGTGCTGGACTGCCCATGTGGGTGGAACAAAGACTGATATGAAAATGGATATTTCCCATCTGTGAAAGGTACAGTGAGCAAAAAGTGTGTGCTGCAAACTCTCATCTCAGAACAGGTTATCATGCCATGTTCTTTCTGGAGAGGAGTGCCTGCTACCTTTTTTGAATTATTTTGTTAGTATTTAGTTAATTTGTTAAGCCCCGTGGATCAGATAATCATTCACTGCAAAAATGAACACCTGTTCCCACACTGCCCTTACTGCTGGGTCTCTCAATGTGGTGAGGACAGGCGCATTGCCTTGTTCGAGTTGTGGGTAAACCTGGGCCAAATATTCCACAAAGGCAAGATAATACACTCTGGGTGATCATGCTTGGAAAATACTGGGTCTTCTCACACTGGGGACAAATTGGTTCGAGAAGGTATCAGGGTGACAGACAGCGGGCAACATGAACAATCATCAGTTATTATTAAAGTCGGTTTTCTCGACAAATGTATGGAGAGATTAAACAACAGACAGTGTATCCTCACTCTAAATCTATCAATAGTCCAGTCCCTAATTCTGCTGCCCTTGAGCGAGTAGCCATTAGGTGTCCTCCACTCAGCAGTGTAAGTTCAGAATCGTTTGTTTGCTCTTCTTGCTGCTGATCATTGGCCCTGTTGAACTCCTTGCCAGGCGAGGCCGCTGCTTGGTAGGGCTTGATGTCGGAAAGGTAGTTCCAGACCGTTTTTTCTTTGAGTTTGACAGCTCGGTCTGCCACCTTCTCACGGTGTGGGGACCAGTGAACATTGGTGCCTCCCACCTTCAGATGAAATTGTGTAGTAAGACCAAGTCCCCAATGTTAACCTGTCTATTAATCTCAGAGTCCTTTGGGTCCTTGTCACAGTTGCCTTCTCCGCTGTCTTCTGGGCCTAACCGGAACCGTTGTATCTGGCGAGAGATAAAAGAGGCTCTAGCGATCAAGGAAGAAATTTAACCATACATTTCCTGACCTAACACATCTGCACTACTCTCACAGTCCTTCAGTGCTTTAGACGGAGGAGCCAGTGGGAGTTGCATGCATCGTTCTGTCACCACCTAGTGGGGCATTAAATGGTGGTCAGACCCAGGCTTATTGCGCAAATTAAACAATGCGAGGGGCAAACAGTATAACCAATTTTCCTTTGTGCTATGCTTTGTTTTAGTTCAGTCGTTGACACACCCTAGTTGCTTGTGGGTGGTACGCAGAGGAGAACTTATGTTGAATGGCCAGCAACATGGTGTTGTGCTTGAACATCTCATTGGCAAAGTGAGGGCCATTGTCCGACCACAGGACCTCACACATGCCCCACCTTGGAAATACTTCCCGGACCAAAAATGTTGTCGCTCTGAGAGCATCACGATGAAAGCAGGGGCCCGCCTCAATCCACCTCGAGAATGGGCACACAACCCGTAACCTAGTGTTATCCTTGACACACTTGGATCCTGCTGACATGTAAATGCTGGAATGGGCCTACTGGCTGAGGTATGGCTCCTCTCACAGCTCTCAATGTATGTCCTGCTGTATATTGCAATCGTGCAATCGCGAGCATTCAATGCTGTCTCCATTTCTAGTAGCTTCCTAGAATACACTGCACATTGTGCTACTGAGTCTGTTGCTTCATTTGCCCTTGAGATAGGATCTTTCACTTGTGTGTGTGCTTGGCACTTGACAAGGGCTATGTGTGCAGGGTATAACCTGAATAACCTGAATCAACTTGCCCAATAGAACTGCACGCTCATCCATCGTGACAATCCTGAATGTACTGTTGATGTCACGCACGCAGAGTCTGAGTACACCACCACTTCCTTTCCCTTGCTGTGCGCCAATGCTAATATTAAGGCCATTAATTCGGCTGCTTCGTGCTGAATAATGTGATGTCGTGGGAGGATAGCTCCAGGGCAACATGCTCGCCTTGGAAGCAAGACAGCATGGAGCACCACAGGTTCAATCCTCGGGTCCGCGCTTAGAAACCTGTGGGTATTAAGCGTGTTATAAATAACCTATCATATCAAATCATGGCAGGCGCACACACGCCACTACCTCACTCGTTCCATCTTCCCTTAACCTCACCACAGCAGTTCCTGTATGCCTGACCCCATCATCTGCCTGGTCAAATGTCAAAGACCTGTGAATGTAGAGTACTTCTCCCCCTTTCAAGTGCGTCCTAGTGTACCTTGCGAGTGTCACTGAATTTGTGCATAGTCTCCCTCTTGTAAAAAAATGTCAGCTAGAAAGATTGCTAGGTTCACAAGTCGGCATTTGATAGTGACACTTCGTACCCTGATGCTCTCTGTGTTGACAGTGTGCTCTTTAGCTTCTGCAGTAGGGCGAAAAGGCCATGCTCCACGTAAAGCATGTGGTGCACCCCATTGTAATTCCTACTGATTTCTCTACCGCGAATACGGCAACAGCCAAAGCTTGTTCACACTGATAGTGTCCTCATTACTTGGTTGAGCGTGCCACTGTGGTAGGCCATTGGCTTGTGTGTCAGTACTGCCTTCATCACTACTCCATCAGTGTCGGAGAAAAAGAAGAATTCCTTCTTGTAGTCTGGGATCCCTAACACTGGAGCTGTGCATATGGCATCATTAAGCTCCTCAAATGCTGCAGTCATTTCTGTCGTCCAGTATATTGCCTTGTGTCCCTTCTGTGCTTCATTCAGAGCACCCAATAAGGGCCTCGTGTATGTGCTATAGTCAAAAACCCATGCTCTGCAGTAATTGCACAATCCCAAGAACTGCTGCATCTCGCTCACTGTCATGGGTTTGGCTGCCTTGCGCTCTCTCTGGTGTGATCTGTTGGTCATTTTGGGAGATCTTCTGTCCAATGTATAGCACCTCTTTCTGACAGTACTGTAGCTTGGCCTTGTCCACCTTTTATCCCTTGTCAGCTAACACTGTCAGCACGTGTACTGAGTCTTCCCTACACTCGTCCTCTGTCTTGCTACAAATCAAAATGTCATCTACGTACTGTAGGACTGTGCTCTCCATCTGTACATTGCATAAATCCATCTGGATGACCCTGTTAAATATGGATGGTGCCTAGCAGTACCCTTGAGGAAGGCTTGTATATTTCCACTTCTGATTTCTGTACATATAGGAAGTCAAATATTGTGAGTCTGGGTGTAATGGCACTGAGGAAAATGCATTTTTCAAGTCTATAATCGTGACGCATGCTACTTCCGCCGTAATGTGGCACAAAATTATCACAGGATTTGAAACCAAGGGATACTCTGCTTCTACAATGTGGTTAAGAGGCCTTAAATCCTGGATAAAATGCCACAACCCTCCCTTTGATTTTTTGACTGGGTACACCGCAGTGTTGCATGGTGATTCTGAAAGCAATAAAATGTCTCACTCCACTAGTGCCCTCATCTGCTTCTTTTGAGAGTGGATACTGTTTAACGCTGGGTAAAATTGCTCCTGCTTTCAGCTTTATCTTCACTCCAACTTTTCCTTGCTTGTGGTCCATAGGATGCTGGGCACCTTGGCCAGATCCTCCTCGCAGAAGGAAGGTTGTGCTTCCAGTGCCATTTCAATCCTCTGTGGTGCCTCTCTGTAATGTATTTTCAACCAGTATGTCACACTCATCTCGAACACTGTCCTTGCCTCTGACCTTTCGTCCCTGAATAGCTCTTCGTCTGTCACTCTGGTTGGCCTGCACCCTTCTACCACTGCAATCACTGCTCGTCATGGTCGTCCGGTGTCGTCCATCCCATGTACTGCTATCCAATCGTCTCTCACAACCACTGTCTCAATTTCTATTGGCACTATTGTCCCCTCTGCCTTGTCCAATGGTATCTCAGGTCTGAATCGATACTCATTTGGAACACGCCATATTTTCTTTGCAATTCCTGGGAGCCATGCAGTAGCAATGTCAGTCCAGTACGAGAACGTTTCCTTGTCCAGTAGCACCCCCCTCTGTACCGTCGGTCCACAATAGGATTGAATGATCTCTCTTACATTGAGCATGTGAATTCCTGGTGTAGAGCACACTATCCCCTTGTTTGTGAATGAAATTGTCATGTTCAATCTGCTCATAATGCCTCGTCCCAGTATATTTACAGATGTCTGTCGAGATTAAAGGCAGAGATAAATTGTGTTCTCCTATAGAAAGAGAGATATCATCTGTGAAAGGAACCACTTCCCGAGCCCCAGAGAATCCTTGAGTATTCATGGATTCGCCTGACAATGTAAATGCTCCTTTCCGAATGCAGGACCTAGTCGCCCCTGTATCGACAAGATTGCCACCTATCACCACCCGTATGCGAGGTTCCTCAGCAGGGTTGGGTGTGATAGACAGGATGGAACACATCGATTCCATCTGTGGGCTGTACTATTGAGGGTATAAGGACATCCCATTCCCTGAAAAGGGGTTTTTCTCCACCATGGTGACCCCTCCCAGTTTTCTAATGGGGACCGTTGCCAGGGAGTGACACTGTGCTGTCATTCTGCTGTATATTGTCTTGTATCTGTGGCAATTGCTGTGTGTTCTCTTGAATCTGTGGTGCTTGTAAAAATGGTGGTATCAGTGCTTGCATCTATGGTATCTGTGTCATGGGCTGAGGTGCCTGATGGTGTGCACCCTGTTTCTGTCTTTGCTATAGCTGTGGTTGGTCCTGGGTATAATAGTTGCCCTGGTCCCCCTTATATGTCTGCTGATATTGTGTTCTCCAATTCTGTTGCATCACCCTGCTTCTGCATACTCTCGAGATGTGGCCTACCTGCCCGCACGTCCAGCACTGTCGTGGCCCTCTCCCTTGTCCTTGGGAACCCCCTCTGAAATTCCCTGGGCTCTGCTGCACCTGCTGCCCATATCCCAGAAACCCTCCTGGAAAGCCCCATTGGTTGTGGTGTATCTTTGGCCCAAACTCGCGTCCTCTTGATGGCCCCCTCTTCCTCAAAACCCTTGTGCGTTTCCCTGCCCCATGAACCCTTCCCCCAATCGGTGGTGGTTTGAACTGCTGATGCTGTGTCCCCTGTGCATTCGCGCTGGTTAGTACCGCCCTTCCATTGTCTACTTCAATCATTTTTTCTGTACTAGTTTTGCTTCATCTATCTTTCAGTCCTCTGCCGCCTTCTTAAGCTTCTCTTGCCATAGCCTAGAATGGTGAACAATCGTGAGTTGTATTTCTGGCCAAGCTTTTGCTTCCCTTCCTATTAACTTTCTTTGCTGTTTCTGTACTGGTTCTAGCAATCCCTTTTCTAATATGTGGTAAAATACTGCTACTGTTTTATCCCATGGCTGTCGAGTTTCAAGCCACCAAAGCTCTTGGATCTCCAGAATATACTGTAAGGGATCTTCGTCCTCCCCCATTTTCTGGGATATAATGGTCCCAATGTCTGATGAGTCTGGGTATTGTGTACTTAGTGCTCGCCATACGGCAGCTCTGCAGTTTGCAAATGGTGAACCATTGTGTACCGTGTTTTGGGTTGTCACTCTGGGGAACCCTGCCCTCTTCCACACACCAGCTGTGTCCCTGAGGATCGCTACTAGCAGTCCCTTTACATCCCCCCACTGCTAACCTCTGTCCCGCTGTCATTCTTTCCATTTCATAATCCATTTTCCAGCACCCGAGCGCAACAATGGTAGCCTAACACCTCACATTTTCCTTGTCAGTGTGTTTTCATGGTATATATTGTGATCGACCCCCTCCCTTTTTCAGTAAAGGCATCTGTGTGAACCGTACCTCGCCATGCGCGCTCCTAGTCAGCCTGAGTTGTCTGTCTGCATCTCAAATGCCTCAGTACACGATTTTGGTTCTGGCATGAGTATTCGGACACTGTCATCATGTGCCCCTGTTACCCACTCTCTAGAGCATACTATAGCTGTCTGTTAGGGAGTATTCTCAGAAATGTGCTACTTCCCTCCACCTTGGTGAATGGGAATGGTGTGGTATGATAATGAATGGATATTTGAGATGTTTTTACACTTTCGGTCAACAATTGCAATCCTTGGTTGACCATTTAGCTTAATTCACTATAGGTTTTAAGCACGAAAACCCTCTTGATTTGGGTTTCTCTTCCCTGTTGTATTGTTTTTTGACTGTTAATATGTGAGAAGTTGCATTATATACTAAGTTACTTTCTGTTTCTGATCATTGTTATGCATGTGATGTTTATTAATAAAATTGTATATTTTTCCATCATCTGTATGGACTAACAAGTGGTTGAATTTTCCTCTGTTAGCAACTTGGTCTACACACAGCACTCAGCTGGATTGTGGGTCATCTCTGTTTTCCTCTGTGAATTGGAAAATATGTGTGTTCCCCCGCTGTAACTCAGTAACTGCACACCAGTATTTGTTGTTTAGTTTTTATAGGTTGTACCTATTATTGGGGGAGTGTTATTGGTTTAGCAGTATAATATTATCCCCCAACCTCCTTTTGTGGTATAAGATCTGTGTGAACCGTACCTCGCCATGCGCGCTCCTCGTCAGCCTGACTTGTCTGTCCCTGTCTCAAATGCCTGAGTATACGATTTTGGTTCTGGAATGGGTATTTCGGACACTGTCATCGTGTGCCCCTGTTACCCACTCTCTAGAGCATACTAAAGCTGTCTGTTAGGGAGAATTCTCAGAAATGTGCTAATTCCCTCTACCTTAGGGACACCCAGCAACTTTGCTGGATTTTGAGGACTTGATTTTTTTAACCTGGAGAGATTGTGACCCTTTTTCCCACTCTCTCGTGTATTTTATTATGATTTTGAACACTGTGTTTCTTTTGGTCGTGGAGTCTGACAAACTACATAGGCATCATCGTTTACATTGTGTCACACAGCACCCTCAGTGCAGTGGCACAGGGAAGTCTTCCAGATTTCCCAAAGGTTTAAATACCTTCTCTGGGATAAACTACTGTTTCCCAGAGCAGTAAAGTGAAATTGACTTTACTTACCATTGTAACTTTCTAGACCTAGCACACACTATCTTACAATAGAGTGCTGGAGGGGATACCTAGTATCCCCTTTTTCTAGTTTCTCATGTAACTTTTTTATGTTATCCTTTTCACATTGAATGGCTGGTGGCAGTAGTTTCGTTTGAACTACCATAGTGTGCATCTACCGCGGGCTGCGTTCGCAGCTACAGTAATGCATAAATGCGAGCCATCTTTGTCAAAATGGCGCCCGGTCTTCTTTTTTCGCCATTTCTTTGTGGAAAGGTCCTTCTTGAAATTTGATATGCGTGCCAAACCAGGTTTGGTCTCTTTGTTCATTATGCCTTTGTCAGGGTTCCTCTAGCTCCAGAGTGTCTGGGGTAGGCAGGAAGTGAGGGAGGTGCCCGAAGGACGAAGTAACCAAAGAAGAACTCGAAAAGGATGCCTGCTGCAACTCCTGGACCGATGGTTTGCCCGGTGAAGCCCTGCTGCAGTGCCGAAACGCCAAGTTCGCATCGACAGAGAAGCCCCTGCAAGGACGACTGCTCCCCTTGAGTTGGTGGGACCAATCAATTCCAAAGTAAGCCGCCTGGACATGCATCTCAGAGCTGGTTGAATTTCCACAGAGTTGCTGCTGGAAACCGTATAGCCTGGGAGAGGAACACCAGATTGTGTGCGTTGCTTTTAAGGTGGCCTAGAGATTTTGGTAGATCCTCCGGATTCTCAAGAAGCAGGACTGACCAAGCCTGAGCCCCGTCCCAGTGCATTGCAGGAGTCCCCCGATGTCCTCCCTCTTGTCCCCATGACTGAGGCCCAGGAACAGTGAGATCTGCAGAGCTGCACAGCAACAGAAGTCATCAGCTGCATATTTTCTTCATTTCTAAGGTACTGTAAAACAAGTCTAAGAGAACTTACCTCTTACTGTAGAATTATGTGAAACTTCTACAACTCACAAGTCTAATCAGCTTGTGGCCCTACATTTGATTCTTCGTTTCACCAAGGACTCCTAAGAACTTGTGCAAAGATGTTTCCATTTACTTACCAGAAGTGATTCATCCTATTCGAGACTTTTGCCCATTGACTTTGGCTTAGCCTATTGAATTATATGACTCTTCTTGGAGAATCCAAAAGTATTTGCCTGCTTAAGAATATTTGTGGTCTCTTGTGTTCTAATAACCTTTGCCATTTACCAACTTTTAAAAGTATTCTAAATGCCAACAGTAAGATATTAATGTCGCCAGCACCCTAGTTATTGAAGTCACCAGTGGGTGTAGGTTGTGTCTGTGGGTCATCCCAAAAGGGTCTTTACCTATTGAGAAACTCAGAGTGTACAATATTGAAGTATATTTGTGTGTTACTATTCTATTGCTCCCTTCTGAAAAAGGCTTTATAACTGACTGATAAATTAATAATTGTTTATGCAAGAAACCTTGAGTGTAAGAGTTTATTTGAAACTGTGAATCTTTGTGTAACTCCACTACAGCTCACATTTCCCCTCTTGAGATAGGCCTGGCTGCTCAACATGCTACCAAAACTGTGTAGTACAAGCTTATACCAAAGGTTGGGTTGGCTATACCTGTAGTCAGAGTTGTGTGTAGTGGTCCCAGAGAGTACTGCATACAAACTTTGCCTAACACTGTCTCACCCTTCCTTCATCCTGGGAGGTCTCTAAACCCATCTACATATGTTGTTACATCATTGAGGGTATATAAGTTGTTTGTCACCCATGGTGCCAGCTCATACATGCTACCTCCTCCTATTCCCCCTGTACCTATCCCACTCTCCCATGTCACCCTTGTATCTGTCCCCGACCATGTGGATTCGAGCCTACGCAGTTCCCCCACTCTTGTCCCCACTGTTCTGTCCTTCATTATTGGACCCTGAGCCCATGTTACTACAAAAGTCATCTACAAAGGTCAGCTTCCTAGTTGTTGTGTCAGGTTTCAAGTTAATGTCGATATCCTGCAAGTTGTATCTGTTGCCTCCCGCTAAGGCCCATAGGCCTGTTCGGTCCCATTCCTTGGTACTCCTGTCCTGTGAGGTTGTTCTGTCTGGCTCTGCTCGTCTGCCCCCCTCAAGTCTATCGTTTCCCCTGTCTTCTGTCCAGTGTGTCTTTATAGCCCTTATTGCTCGCTCGTTGTCATCCTTGCATGTGCGTTGCCTTGCCAATCTGTCCACCTGCAACTTCCTCTGTTCCCTATGAATCAACTTGTAATTTTCCCACTCTGCTACCTCCCTCCGTCTCTCGATCTCTTCTACTTCTCTTATCCTTCTGTCCCGCTGCTCTATCTTTCTTTCTCTGCGGTCCCTTTCCATCCTTCCTGCCCTTGCTCCTTCTCTTCCTCCCTTCTCCTCTCCTCTCTTCTCCCTGTCCTCTCTCTAACCTCTACTCTCTTTCCTTCTCCTTTCTGTCCATTTCCTCCATTACCTCAGCCCAATCCGATGATTCGCTGCTCCCCTTCAAACCTTCTATTGCCTTAGGCGACACCTCTGTTTCCCCAACTGTCTTCACTTCCAACTTCAGCAGTATCCGTCCCCCTATAAACTTGGTCGTGGTTATGCTCCCTAGCCCCTCCTTCGCACCTTTCTGCACCTCGCCACTCATCTACCGTTCACTTATTGGCTGCCCTGCGCCTCTCTGCCCCTCTTCCCAAATGTATGGTGCTGGTTTATATGCCGGATTTGAATACCCCTCTGCTGCTCTCAGTTCCTGTAATGCTCTTGCTTCTTGTAATGGGTACATCTCTTGCTCATCGTCTGTGTCATCAGAGACAACAATCGGAGGGACATGTGGTGGAGCGGAAGGCGGGTCGCAGGCCCCTGCGCCTCCTGCTGACCCAGCATCCACTGATGCCTCGCTGCGTCCCTTTCGTCCTCCTGAAAGATGTGCCACAACTCGAATATCACTATGGAGCTTGCCAACTTCTTCCCCTTAAAGGCACCCTGTATGTGTGTCAGTAGTGATTGCTGCACATCTTCGTAGAAACTTCTGCAAGGTGGCCATGGTTTAGTTAACTTTCCCTCAGTGCTTTTAGACCATTCTATGCTATATTTACATATTTTATCTTTGTAGGGTGGGAGTGTCTTGCACAGGTGCTGAAGGGGCGTGGCCCCCTGCACTTTCCCTTGGTACATTGCTTTTGCGTTTACCCGACCTCAAATTGAGGCTTTCTAGCTTACGAACCTCTCTGGCTCAACAGCTCACCAGGCGTGCTCCGCGCACTGCCCCTTTACAAGTTTGCTGCCTCCTCAGGCACACCCACAATCCTGTGCATGCGCATTCCGCACACCGCCACTTGTTCACCTCCTCTGTCAATCCAGGTTTCCAATGCTAGCTCCTCACTGTCTCGTGCTCTGTGTCCTATGCACAAACATATGGGTGACGTCACCAATTACTAACTGCGTAGTGCTAAGAGATTGAATACCGCGTGCACAATGCTACAACCCGTTACTCCCAAAATGCACAAAACCCCAAAGCTGTCTTTCCGTCTCCAGACAGAGTATACCACTATTCCCTTGTGATCGAACTGTACCCGCGGTGTCGCCTCACGTGCTAATGTCTCACTTCAAGAGACTTAACCAGTCGACTCACCTTCCGCAATCTAGGCCAGCTTTCCTTGCTAACCCTTACGGGGATACCGTCATCTATGACCCAAGCTAAAATGCCCAACCCACAGGAAATCCACGCTTTACATAACATCGGTCATCTGTGCCCTTGAGTCAATAGTCTAGGTTATTCACCAGAACCGTTTACCTTTAAGCTCGAATATGCCATACCCACAAATAATGACGTCTACCTCCGCTCCCGTCCCTACCAAGTTTGACAATGCTAGACAATACTTTGACAATACTCAACAGTTCTATACACTACTGAACAATGCCGGTACGATTGCACAGCGAGTAGAGCACTCGCTTTGACATCTGTACAGACTCTGCTAACACCGGTTTGAATCCCGGCAGGGCGAATCTCAGCCTTTCATCCTTCAGAGGTCCATAAATGAGCACCACACACTGTGGGTAATAATAAAAAGCGCTCAGATACCTGAGGGTTTATAGCACTATATAAATGCTAAATTATTATTATTATTTAATACTCAATACCCTCCCTCACATCCACAGTTGCCGTGTGACCAGGTCAATACTTATACTCGGTTCTAGGTTAAACTATCGAAAACAAAAGGATCAAATGCCTTTTTTTTGACAGTCAAAGGGTCGAAAAAAAAGGGTCACATTTTTTAAAAAAATGTTTATTATTTTTATGGGGGGGTTCCCCCCTCAACCCCCTGTTTAAAAATTCGACCCTTTTTTTCGACCCTTTGACTTTTGAATAAAAGGTCATTCGATCCTTTATTTTCGAAACTTTGACTGGACACCCTTACACTCCATGGTCTGCTCGGCTGCCGTGTCCTCCAAAGCTGCCACTTCATCCTTCTGGTCTGCTTGGACGCCTCGCTGACCTCGGGCAGGATATTTTCCAAGCTGGCTCCTGACGGCCTTTCCACGTGTATGAGTTCCCTATCTTTCTCTAAATATCCGAGAGTCCTGCAGCCTCTGAGGTTCCGCAGCGGAGGAGATGACTTTGTGCCGGGCTGGTGCAGTGACCCATCAGCTCTGCTACCAACTTGCTACGGTTAACTCCCAGGTATGCCAGAGCAATGCAGTGGACTTGGAGGGCCCAACACCCTCCCCAGGACAAACGGAGGACTCAGTCAATAGCAAATACAAACTGTGGTTTATTCAATACAAGAACACAGGAAGATTCAGTTACAATGCATACTCCCCAGTTTTGTTGTGAAATTACATCACCTACGGTTCAGTGTGAGGGATTGGCTACTGAGAGTCTCTATTACCTATAGTGGACCCTATAGGTGTTATTCTACTGCATGTCAATTGGCTGGCCTGTCCCATCCCAGAAGAACTATCTATTGCATTATTGCACAGTAGTGGGCTTACCATTGGTTCTTGCCCCTTGACATCCACCCCTGGAATACTAAACTGTGATTGGTTAGAGCTGTTGCCCCAGGACTGGGACTCAATCAAGTTCTCAGCTCGCTGTGCACCTCTTCAAGGTGATGTGAACGATGTGTTTGTATTGTAACTTGTGTACACCACCTTTGGCTATGAGAATATTCTCCTTACGGTTGCAACACTTGTTGCGGTCTGCATCTGGTATGCTGGACCCGCTCCTCTCTCTCACCGTGGATGACTGTCCATTGCCTCGTCTGGCTGCATCACATATTTAGAGACCACGAATTTGAGCTCTGCAGCTACCATTTATGAGGATTTATTCAATTTCTCTGCAGCTGGTCCCTTTGTTGTCTGGGTATTGGAATGTGTCTTCATATCTCAGACCTTGGCTGTGGGCCTGTCTCACGCGTCTTTCTCTCTGTGTTTCCTGAATCAGCTCAGTTTGTCTCTTGCTAAGTGACCTGAGGCCTGCTGTAATTCTCCTAAACCTCATAATGCATTTTCTACACTGTCCATGTTGTGCTATGTTCCCTATGGGTTAGCTATACGTGGTTCGATCAGGTTCCACATACACTCCTGTATGTCCACGCGACTATTGGCTTTAAGCATCAGCAAGCTTGCTCAGGAGGATCTCTTGTGACTTGTGCTTCTGCATTACTGCATTGGGCTAATGACAAAATAATAAAAGCATTGACAGTATGTATATGTCCTCTAGCTATAGAACTGTGCGCTCATGTTCTTCATGTATGCAAGTGTGTGTTTATTTGGTGCAGTGCGGACTGCAAGTGTGTTTCATGTCTAACGCTGCCATGTCATGGTGTCACTAATGACGTCAGTACCATGGTTTCTTGGTATTCATTCGAGGTTGTCCATATAGGCGTCCCTGTCCATGATCACAGGCTCTTCTCCCACACATGGAAAGATTTGCATTATATTTGGTCTGTATGGCTGTCTGAGAGGATACCTCAATCATATATGTCATGTCAATCAATCATACATGTCAATCATTGGTGCAATCGGATCTGTCCAAAATTAAGATGTGTGGCTGCAAGCGTTTCTAGCCTCTCGTGCCGTCATGAATTTTGGGGGCAGAGAGGTGGTCTCAGGACCCCCGAGACTCCCACTTCAGTGGTCTTACTTGCCTTGTGAAGGACGATACACAGGGATCAAATCGATTGTACACGCAGAGGGACGGAGTCCACCCACTTTATTCAGAAGGTCCCCTCCCCATCCCAGCTAAAAGAGAAACATTGGATGTCTTCTTTGAATTTATGAATTAAAGACGACCTCTGGGATCAGTCATCAGGTTTGTAAACCAGACACTTCACCACTGCACTATATAACCTGATGAAAAAGAACAAACAAGTAAAGGTGAAATATTCAATTTCGGTACTGCAAGTCCCAGGGGAAAGTTTTCAAAAACACAATTAGAAGAACAAATCCTGTCTTGGTTTTGTGTGTGTGTGTGTGTGCTTTTATGAAAGGTAAATGCCATTCGTCCTCTTCAATTTGGGTGGTAATGCAAAGCCAATTTAATTAAATGTGCATACTTCGCCTTAATATCCTCATTTCTGGTGACGCCACATCCCATAGCGTTTGTTGATGAGTCCCCTCCACTTTTTTTTAGGACTTGACCCCTGATGGTACACATCTTTGCAACATGTTCGCTCACACCTTTAGGATGCATTCACTGTCAAAAGCTGTATTTGCCGCTGTCATGACCAGTGATCCAGTACGACACACCAAACACAGGACTGTTGTCCTTCAGACACCACTTGCATCAGAGTCTGTGCAGGGCTTAAAGCAAGATACCTTAGGGAGAGACATGACCGTCTTTAGGTAAAGTGATGCTCGGCTAGCAACATCTGAGGTTGTTGAAAAAAGGTGCTAAGGTTATGGGGTGGAGCTAAATCCATATATACCATCCTTGAAACTGCATCCCGAGTCATGGGCACCAGTGACACCGACTAGAGCCAGTGCAAAGCTGCAGTGCACCGCCTGACTTTCCAGAGCCAGACTTGCACTTGGGAGCATATTTCTAAGATAAGGATTTTGTGGGAGGAAGTAAAACATTACAAATACACTTTATACCTGGGAATCTCTGAGGAGGATTTATTCAACCCAGACGTCACACAAGAGATGGGGTTTCCAGCTTTCAGGACTACAATCTACCTCGGCATGAGGAATCTCTTATTGATAGGAAGTAATATAAGCCACTGGTGAACCTCTTTCGGAGATACGTATGCATTTTATGGCAGGCACAGCCGAACACCATGCCACTTTTGGGGTACATACTTAATGAGCTTGGGAATAAATTAAAATATAGAGTTACCACTGTATACAGATCAACCGAAGAGGTCCGTATTTAGGGAAACACACAACACAGCCTCTGGATCCAGTTAGGGAATGAGGGATGATAACACAGGATTGGCCCGAGGCATTACATATTTCTGTCTACCATCTGTTCTGTTATGAACCCCTGGACCACAAAGCCACCCCAAAACCCCCAATGGCCCAAATGGGTTTAGAGTCAGTTTGTTTCTCTTTTGGTTGCCACCCCATTGTTGCTCAGGCCATGATTCCTAGTTAGGGCTGCATGAATAAGAGGATCTTTCTCTGCAGCTAGTATAGAGGGGGCTTGATGCATCATAATTAGGAGAAGCGCAGTTACAGGTTATGCATGGGCATCTTGCCCACTCCAGCATAGGAAGTGTGCCTTCTTCAATCTCTGGCCAGGTTATGCCACCACTTCAACCCACCAACTTACTTCATGGTCTAGCTCTTATTCCCTCTCTCTCTCTGTCTCCTCGTATACATTTCCAGAGGTCAAGTCACTAATAATGTCTTCTTAAACACTGCAGGTTTGGCAGCTTCTAATCTGCCGAGTTATTATGGGAAAAAGGTATCCTGTCTGAGTGTAAAGACTGGAGGGGGGTATCTGCAATCTTGCCCTCCATATGGTAGAGTAGAAGCACAGAGCACCCCAGGCAAGATTCTCTATATGGTAGAATGGACGAACAACCAAGGCTTAAGTTCTCAGGAGTTGATGCAGGCTGGTTCTTAAGTACAGTGTAGTCCCCAATCCCCTCACAAAGGAATGTCCACACACTATGTTATGTGCGAACACAGTTCTTTATATATAAATAAGGTTCAAGATATATAAATCAATTGATAACACACTTTGTACTCTGGAAATTCTAATATGGCAAATATGTACAATGTCTATGTGGTACCACACTTAGCTATTGACTCCCTTAAAATGCATCAACTGCTGACAGTTCTAATGGCATACAAATCAAACAGTAATGTGGATTAGCATAGGACATAGGAAGGAAGACAAGTTAGTTTAAATAATGGCAAAATACTTTGTCCAACTACCAAGACACAGTTCTGTGTGAGGATCCCCCACCGGGCACCCTATAATAAAGAGTATTAACAAGCCCAGTCCATTAATGCTAAAATAGTCTTGTTTCATGGTGAAAATGTTCGACTACCCAATTTTACATGAGTTAGAAGATTTTCTTTGACGGTTCATCGACGGATCCCTCGAGAGTGAACTCCCTTTAAAGTGGGAGCAACAGGGTGTCGAGATTCCTCAAAGAAATGTGAACACTGGCATTGAGACTGTAGCTTCGATCTTCGTGGTGCTCATCAAACGATTGTTCGAGGACGTCCTGGGAAGATGAGGCATGTGGTGCACCTCGATACAAGAGTTTGGTGCCGCAAAGAAGACTCAATGAAGAACGTAGGCCCGGCAGCGGGTGTCGGCATTCGAGACTCGACCATGGCTGGATTTTGGGATCTTCACTTGGCAGTGTCTTGGTGGACTTTGGGTGGTGGGAAACCCACAGCGGATTCACCTCGGTCAACCTCAACTTTCTTCGGGGGGACAAAACGGTGGACAGTGATGTCAAGAAAGCCCTTCGTTCAAAATGTTCATAAGCAAAAGATGGAGCGTTGCAGCTCTGGTCGTCTAGCAGCACAGCGTCAAACTGTCCCCGCTTCTGGGCAACACTACTCAAAAAGCTTCAGCGGTCATGGAATTCCTCTGAACCCCGGTCGACAGCAAAGGACTTGGATGGCCTCGATGTCCGGATGCTTTACTTCGAGATTCTCAGTAAACCTTTTCTCCGGTCGAAAGCCTTCTGGACTGGCTTGCAGGGTACCTCAATGAAGATCAGCTTCTGCACAATGTGCCCTCATAGCTCAGGGAGAGGTCTCCTAGCTGGGTCCTCTCTTGGATCAGTCTTCGACAGACTCAACAGCTTTTAGTATGGGTCAAAGGAAAGCAGCAGCGATTCTTCTTCTTCCAGCTGGGCTTCAAGGATAAGCAGCTTCAAGTTTCAACTTCAGCTTCTGAACAAATTGGGAAGTGAGAGGTCCCCATATATACACATCTGTCCCTCATTCACTCTGCTGAGCCAAGCTCATTCAGCCAATCAGACAGAAGGGCTTTCATGCAGGCAGGCAGCAAATCAGGTTCTCTGTGCATTCAGACCATTCACTTCCACCCAGACACCCATAACAAGGAATGAGGATTGGAGATTGGGGCAAGCACCCAGCCTTTCAGCACACCACACTGCATTCATGTCAGTTTCAGGCAGGGCTGTCTCATTCATTGTGTCATCCACACAGAAACCAGACACCCATAACATGGAATGCATATTGGTCACACACTCCATTCACACAGGTCCCACCCAGAGGGTGTACCTATAACACACAGTCACTGGGAAGGCTCCAGCCAATGTGTCCTGGACTTCCCCACAATACCATATATGGTTCTTCCACCCAACAGCCAGTCAGGGGAAGTGACAGAGTCAGGGCTTCCCAGTACTTTGGGATAAACAAGGTAACATGTAATAGAAACCAAGAGACCACCTCACTGATTCCTATGGGAGGGCCTGGGTATCCCAAAATGGAGGATACTCCGAGCACCTGTCAAATTCAGGATGGAGCTGTCACCAGCCCATACCCTGCCCTATGGGCCACACACAGGTGCCCAAAACATACACTAGGGGTAGAGGGTTGTACCCCCACCCATGGGTGCCATAAGCGTATCCCAAGGGTCTCTCTTCACCACAACCAAAAAGAGGAAGAGCTGCACTGCCAGGAGTCCCACATGGACCCCTGTGCAGAAAACAACACAGAACATGCATGTTAAGGGAGTACAGGACAAGGATATGGAGGTCCTGTCCCTCCAATGCATTTCCAGCATCACACTGAGCAGAACAGGAAGCCCATTGATACACAGGCAGTTTGCCAAACTTACACATTTAAATTGATGCTATCTTCATCACACAAGGGTGTTTTTCAGTATTCCAGGAGGCTGTTTGGGTTATCCTCTGCTGCTTAAGTTTTCCAGTGCTGCTTCGCTAACAAACGCAGTTGGAGGGATGACCATCTGGCAAGGGTGCAAAGCACTTATTTTTTCCAATTTGTATTGAATAAGAAAAGGATGGGAATCTGTTGGAAAGTTTAGAATTTAACATTTTATGTACTCCCCTTGCATATTACTGCATTATAATATTGAGGAGATACTGCAAACTTCCACGTTTAAACAACTGTTTTTGCTTGTGCATGACTTCGCAATGAAGGCTCTTCACCTAATGTGTAGCTATGCTTGCCTTCCCATCTCTTGCTTCTGACGTGTTTCCCTTTTGGCATATGTAAGCATGTTTTAGGCTCTGGCATTCTTTAGAAAAGCAGCGTTAGCACACTGAAGTCGTCATACTGTAAGCATTCTCACCTGCCTCAGAGCATGTGTTTATCTTTTAAGAGTATATTCAACTTCACTAAATGTATCACATTATGCTGTCCTCCATGATAACACTGTTTAACATGTAAGAACGTAGCTGGTATCAAAGACTTGTGTAATGGGGCTTTTTTTCCCTGCTGCACCAATGTTCAGTAGGATTCCTTGGCCTGTCTGGACCATCCCTTCCATTGAAATGCATGTATTCCGTTGGGTATAAGAAAACGGTGCATGGAGAGAGGGGGGTTCTCACTTGCGCCAAAGTCTCGTCCTTTTGCTGGTTTGTTTTGTCCTGTTGTTCGCTTTTTACTAATACATTGCTGACCAATCACCAGAATAGTCAGTGGTCATTTTTCTACAACAAGTTTGTTTCCTTAGACGTCAGATTCTCACTGCTTTGCAGCCAAGTCCAAGGGACGCTGGGTGCCCCTCCCGGTGATCCCGCTGGGCCCAGGAAAGAATTTAGTTTGAGGAGAGAGTGGCCGTAGCACTCAGAGACTATGCAAGGGCAGACAAAGCAGGTGCAGAAGAAAGTACTGACCGAAAATCGTGGGTTGGTGTGACAGGCCCTGAAGAACCTCACACATGGTAAAAAGGCACAATCACCATACACGAACTGATACGCCAGACATGAGGTTCAATTCCCAAAATCTAGGGTTTATTGCAAAGCAAATAGTCTCAGTCAGCCGACCAGATCTCACGTCTCGCAACGTGTGTTACCCAGACCTTGTGAGACACAAGAGAGCAAGCATTCTCCAACAGTGACATATATACAAAAAGACCATCATATTATCAGTTAGTGACACATCAAAACCGGCCAAAATGTATCTTCTTTAGCAAGGGTTCGGTGATTGACAATTATGATGAGTATGACACCTTCTGAGACATTTATTCAGCAACAGTTGCAATCTGCGAAGCCGCAGACACTATTCTTTGTTACAGAGAACATAATGCTCTTGTTCTGCGAACAAGCTGTGTTCGTAAGAGACACATTCCAAGACCTGCTATCTCCTAGTTTCTATTTGCGAGCTAGGGGTCAGCTTGATCTAAAGGGGCCCAGCGAGGGGGGGCCGTGAAAGAGAGTATAATTCATGCCTCTAGCTGTCTATTTCTATAGTTTCTGCCGTTTCAGCGAGACCAGCAGGCACCTGCTTGGTGATTAAATGCCTCTCTGCTCACTTTCAAGGACTTGCAAGGGAGGAAAGCAGTGTATTTCTGTCTGGGCTAGTCTCTCAAAATGTAACTTGTGGCCTCGCTCTGTGCAAGGGCAGAACGAAATAGAATTCATTTTTGCAAAGCATTTGAACAGAAAAGCAAGAGAAAGCAAAATGGCAAAATGGCGAATTCTGTTGGTACAAAATGGACGCTCTATGGTTATGCTGACGATTCTGTACTGGCGATGCTGGGCATATGATGCGGTTGGTTTTCGGCCAACATAATATACCGTCTATGCTATGGTAGGGGATTTTCTAGACTAACAAACCCTCCTCTTGGCCATAAGCCAAACGCATCAACCATACATCGCGTCTTCCTCTGACCATGTATCTAATTCTGAACTATGCATACTACTGTAATCGTCATCATCAATATCAATGGACATGAACTCTTTCATAGTTTGCATTTCGTGATTTGTATTCGTATTCACATGGGGAGTTCATTTCTTTGTTATCATGTGTACACATTCCTCGGTTATTTCGGAGCAAATGTCTGGCAAGCAACGTATGTCATAACAATCCCGAGTATCATTACCAAAAAAAAATGTCCTTCCATCCCCATGAGTGTATTCATTCCCAAAACCAGGAACTTATATTCAGCTCCCAACCACCTGTTGGTGGATGAGGGTCAGTACTCAGAACGTGTAATTATTTTATTGCCTCAAAAATCGTAGGGGAGGAGTCACTTACAAATACGCAGCACGCTGACCCCATGATTTTGCAAACTCCTCCGCGATCAGCCAAAACTATATCAAGAGCCATCCTATTCTGCAATGTCATTAATCTAATTGCCTTCTCTTCCAGAGTCATATTATACAATATATCCGTTGTTCCATTTATTGTTTTCTCCAAAATTCTGGACAATTGTCTTATATTATAAGAGTTTATTGCTTGGCCCCAAAATGATATAAATGATTTTGCTATGTCTCCCGCAATAAATCCTGCTTCTTCATCCCGTGGCGGCCTTGATCTGGATAATCTCACTATGTCTGTTGTTTTTGAAAGGAAAACTCCTGGAAAAATGATCCCTAAGTAACAAGTACCTCCCCAATTTCTAGGCAAGCAAGGATAAGCTTTTTCCCCACATATGAAATAGACGGGGTCACCTACATATACTGGTTCTTCTTCTCTCTCGAGTACTGCAAATTTCATGCATCTATTGAATGTCCCTACTGAATAGGAGCCTTTCTTTCGTAAGCAAAATGGAACAGTGCGAGGACTGTAATTTATTGTATACGAGGGGGGCACTACATCTTTGTTCCCTACTGGGTTCATGCAGAACGTGATTACAGATGACTTATAAGGCACATACAGTCTGTCTCGTGGCGTTACTACTGGTTTTATCACCCTCGCTCTGTTAAATATGGAACAACCCACAGGTTCCAATACCACTTTCTCAAATTCATCCATGTTTGTCCTGTCTAATCGACCCGTTTCACTCTTATTCCATTTCCCATAAAATAGTGCGCTTAATGATGCATAACATGCTGAACTAAGCGGTAATGGCTGTACATACCAACCCATTCCTTTTCCACCATGCTGTGGTAAATGCATGCACACCCAACAGTTGCTTCTGTTCAGGAATGAGTGTATCATATTCATCATCAAAAGTAACGTGTTATTACCATAACCTTCCCTTCGTCTTTCTTCCATTGGGGACAGAGTATAAGAGGTTACATGGACCTGGTTTTCTGTGACAGAGGCATTACTAATAGGCAAACATGCACCCAATTGATGTATCTCCTCCAAATACCATTATACTGGGACCACCGATACTGGCGCAAGTATACTCACAATGCACAGAAATGTTGTAACTACAAACATACATTTTTTCGGGAACTCTTTCTAGGTGATTTTATAGTCTCTATATTTATTACATCATCAGCATTGGTGCAGGAGGGGGCAGAAGCAGGTATGGGCATCATGCGTGCCTCTTCTTGTCCAACAATGTTCGTCGTGAATACTTCTCACAACAGCACTTGTTGAAACACCAACAACTTCGAAAATGTTAACAAAGTGTTTAGGCCAGTTCTCGGCAGCCTGAATAGCTAAACGTAAGGCAAGATTATTGTGCTCCTGCACATTGCTCAAAAGACTCCAGAGCAACCATCAATTGCCTTTGTACCATAAGCACCCCGTTTGTTCGCACTGGGTGATCGACAAATAGATTTTATATTTTCAAAGATAGCACCGGGAAGCCGCGTTCCAGAGCTCCCAGTTTGGTACAACCCCCACGCTCCACTTCCCTAGGCCTCCGATTCCCAATTCATCCGTTATGGGAATAGAGGCAACAACAAAACCCGCAAAGATTCGATCACTTTCGATTTTGAAAACATAGATTGTACCTTATCGCTCCAGGTACTGTGTGATCAATGAGCAGTACTGATGCACTTCCAGATGTAGGCTCAGTATCAGCCTGTGATACAGCAAGTGATGATGCAGGCTTTATGTCAGCCTGTGACGATGCAGATTCATCTTGGCAAAGTTGGGGCACATTCAGCCCTTTCTCCGTTTTAGCAATCCTCTCAGGCTTTCTCTCAGGCTCAGGCAGAATTTGTGGCAGAGAACTGGCAATGGTGTATTTCGAGTCAGAGGCAGTTGTTTCTTTCTGGTTGTCTGGATCAGGCAGTTCTTTCAATGGCGATGAAATTCTTTTCATGTGGGTGGCATGGATCCACGCCTTACGACCATCCACACGGACTGCAGTTTGGGTTGCCAGGAGTACCTGGTAGGGCCCCCGCCACCGTGGTGCAAGTGATGACCTCTTCTCAAAGTTCTTTACTAGTATCCAGTAGCATGGCTGCAGACAATGCCCCTGGCCTGTATATCTGACAGGAAGAGCCTCCTGCACCTGCTGATGAATCAAACGAAGCTTCTGCGTTTAAATGTTACAATATGTACTAAGCACAGGGTATTCAACTTCACCCAAGCGCCTAGGCTGCGGCGCACACCATACATTAGCAGGTCTCCCCATTACGATCTCGTATGGGGAGAGTCCAGTTCTTGCTTGCACAGATGTGCGCATGCACAACAAAGCTAAAGGCAATGCATCTGTCCACTTCAATTTATTCCCTGAACATATCTTGCTTATTTTGTTTTTTAATATGCCGTTCTAACGTTCAACAAGACCGGCACTCATCGGGTGCCTGGTGCAATGGAATCATTTATCAATCTGAAGGCCTGCACAAATCTGTAATATCACGGCGGCAACACAATGCAGACCGTTATCTGACCATATGACCCGCGGCAGGCCGAATCGGGAAAAATATTCTTTTAGTATCACTTTTGCTGTGCTCATTGCTGTGCAGTCCTTTAGCGGGTATGCTTCCACCCACTTACTGAATGCACATGGTACCACCAAGATGTATTTTAGATTCTGACATCTTTCCATTTCTATAAAATCAAAATGGATAACTTCAAAGGGCATAGCGGGGGGGCCAAAACTACCTGTTGGAGTGGATGTTCCTCTTCCAATATTGTGTTGCAAACACATCATACAATTCTGAACTAGTCTCCCAGCATTTTTTCTTATGTGCGGGTTCTGCCATACTGTAGCTAGATGCTGAATCATCTTTTTCGCTCATATGTGAGTGGGGCTGTGGGCCATGGTGACCATTGCAGTTACATAGGAGTTGGGCAGCATCCACTTTCTACTTTCTTTGTCCACCCAGCAACCTTCTACGTCTAATTCTGCGGAGCCTTCAGCCCGCCCTTTTATTTCATCAGCAGTTACATCTGCCTGCATCTCTTTGACTGTGGCAATCCCATTTTCTATCATGCAGGGCACTTCTTCCATCTGTACTATCAACATTTATGTGTGTAAATCAGTGGCAGTTTATTTTGCAATTTTGTCTGTGAATGCGTTTCCTTTTCCAACGTTACATGTTATTTTCTTATGTGCCTCGCATTTCATTATTGCCAGTCGCTTTGGACACGTGAGTGCAGACAACAATCGCGCTATCAAAGGGCCATGTTGGATTTTAGTTCCATGTGATGTTAGGAAACCCCTCTCAGCCCAGAGTCAGACATAATTGTGCACCACCCCGAATGTATACTGACTGTCATTATATATGTTTACATTCAGATTTTCAGAAATCTCACATGCTCTTGTCAATGCTATTATCTCTGCTGCCTGAGTTGAATTGTAGGAATTATTTTGCTCTTTACAATACTCTTTTAGTGTCGTGATGACGTAGGCAGAAGTTGATGTGCCATCAGGTAATTTAAAGCAGGAACCATCACAAAACAGTTCTCCGTCTGGCTCTTTCTGTGGGGTGTCTGTTAGATCAATTCTCCCTTTCGTTTCTTCCTCAGTAACCATTAAACAATCATGGGGAGGTGATTTATTCTCACCCGCTTCTTCATTGGGAGGGGGCATTAATTTTGTAGGATTCAAAGCGCAACACCACTGAATTTGAATATGTGGTGCAAACAGGACAATTTCATATCTAGTCAATCTAGCTGATGTGAGATGTTGCGTCTGCGTTCTGTTTAAAAGAACATCTACTGTGTGGGGCACCATCAAAATTAAGGCGTGCCCCAAAACCATTCCCTCGGTTTGTTTTACTGACGCGGCAGCTGCGGCGACAGCTCGTAAACAACGCGGCAAAGCGCATGCTACACTGTCCAGTGCGGAAAGAACAATAACCACATGGTCTATTTATTCCTCCTTGTTCCAGTGTCAAAACAGTCAGCGCGCAACCCTCATTCTCATGCACAAATAATTTAAAAACCTTCTCATAATTTGGTGTGCCCAAAACTGGAGCTGAGCACAAAGCAACTTTGAGCAGATCAAATGCATTCTGACATTCCTCATCCCATGGCAAAGGCAAGGCAACATCCTTTTTTGTCAACGCCACCATTGGTTTTACAATCATTGCAAAATTCGCTATCCACTGCCGGCAATATGAAGCCATGCGTATTATGGCTCTGACTTATTTCTGTGTCTTTGTAATAGGCATACCAGAGATACTCTCTATTCTTTCGGGTGTCAGTCTTCTTCCCTCTTTCGAAAGTAGGTAGCCCAAATAGGCCACCTCCTTTCGACAATACTGGAATTTTTTTAAAGAAGCTTTATGACCATGCAATGCTAAATGTGTTAACAACATGGCGGTACTCTCTTTGCAAATATTTTCTGAGTCAGCAGCAATCAACAAGTCATCAATATACTACAATAGTACACAACCTGCTGGTAGCTCTAGCTTGTCTAGTTGTTCTTTTAATGCTCTGCTATAAATACTTGGGCTCTCAGTGTAACCTTGTGGAATTCGTGTGAATGTGAAAGAACGCCCTCCTAGTGTGAAAGCAAATAGGTATCTGCTATCTGGGTGTACTGGAATGCTAAAAAATGCATTCTTAAGATCGACTACACTAAAATATGAAGCCGAAGCAGGAATCATTGTCAAAATGGTAGTGACATCTGGGACCAACAGGAACTGGGGATCAACTACTTTATTCAACGCGCGTAAATCAATTATGAAACTGAACGGTATTTCATTACCTCCTTTCTTATAAACTGGAAGAATGGGACTGTTACAAGTGCTACCAGAATCTCTTCAATCACGTTTCTTTTAACCAAATCTGAGACAATGCATTTCAATGCTTTCTCTCCTTCCACGGAAATGTTATACTAGGGGATACGTGGCAATGTTACTCCCTCTTTCAAAACAACTCTCACCGGCTCTATTTTCAAACAACCAACATCGTTATCATTCATTCATCGCCCATATGCAAGTCGGTTCCTTACTTAACTCTGTTGGCAGGGGTTTGGACAAGAACTGGGACACTGGCATTTTTTGTGGTGAGATCGTCAAAAACACTTAATCAGGAGAACAATGAATAACCACACTTAGTTTTTTCGACAAGTTTAAACCTAATAGATTCTCGCCACAATTTTGTCTCAAAAGAAACGAACAAGACTCAGTGAATGGTCCTAGTGTTGTCGGTACTGATTGTGACATGGGGCTAATTACTGGGTGCCTGCGAACCCTACTGAAACGTTCTTTTGCCCTGACAGTGGTATTTCTGGAACCAAGTGATGTCTATTGAGCACTTCTGTGCACCTGTGTCCACTAGAAAAGTGTGCTCCTTATTCCCAACTTTCATTTCTAGGTAGGGTCCTTTCAGGTCAACAGGAATAGACACTGGTTCCCACCCCTGTCTTGGGCTGTCCTAGCGGAACAATACATCATCTGACGTAAAGTCACCAGAATAGTATGTATTGAACTGAGTATCAAAAACATTTCCATCCCCTGCTCCATTCCGTTGATTTTGATTTTTGTTCTGATTCTGGTTGCTATTTCCTTGATTATTCTGATTTTGTGGTGTACTAGTGTTTCTATTTTTCCCCTGTGCTCCCAGGCGACCTCTGTTCTGTCTTCTCGGGCCATTCCCATTTCTATTCTGCAAATGTTGGCACTGTGCCCGCCAATGACCCTCTTCCTTACAGTATGCACATTGATTTAGTCCAAGTGGACTTCTGTGCATGTTGGAGTAATTCCCTCTCCCCTGTGAATTTCCTCTGCCCCTATTATTATTCGCTACCTACTGTAGTAACACTCTTGTTTTTAGATTCACTCTTTCTTTCACTTCTTTTTCTTTTTCTGAATTTACTCGATTTTCATAGTACTGGGCCATGTGTAATACCTCACTCTGTGATTTTGCTTGCCACGCACTTTCAGATGTCATTATCATATTTTGGATTTCAAGCAACAACCCTCTCACATATTTGTCAACAAATAGTCTTTTCCCAGGTTCAGTGCTTAAATCTTGACCACTAAAATCTGTAAACACTTCTTCAAATCTATTGAAATAGTCAGTAGCCAACTCATCTTTGCCTTGCATGCATGCAGTTAGTTTGTCGCATATAATTCTTCTTTCAGGTACCATAACCTTCAATTTCTGTACGAGTCGTGCCGGTAATGCTGACATATTTGACGATGGCTTTTCGCTAGCTTTTCTGTCCGCATCCTCTTTCATTAAATTTTCCCAAGTAGCACCCAAACTTTCATGATCATCTACATTCCTACTTTGCTTCCATATATCTGCTGGGAGAATTACAGGGAATAATAGGTCAATATCACTCATATTAAAAATTTCCGATTTCAAATACGATTCAATTTCTTTATAGAATCACACCAGATTCTTTCTTATATCAGGGATTGTTTGTTTTATATTTTTCCCCATCTTGTCTAGAGAAAGGGACATATACATATTGTGCTGTGTAATGTGGTTCTATTACCTGCGCTGGTTGTCCATGTACACCAGGGATTTCTGTTTTTGGCACAAAAGTGGGCGGCACTTCTCTCATTGGAAATATCGCACTAGCTTTCTCTCCTCTCTCTCTTCTATTAAGCACTATAGCTAGATCTAGGGATAGAGCAGTCTTTCCAGTTTAGGATAAACACGCTCTCTTATATACTGTCATTAACTCAGAGGGACAGCAGTCATTTCTCTCAACATATTTATCTTGCAAATATTCAACCATTACTTGTAATGCTTTCCTTTGCATCTCTATCGTGTACAGTTCAAATGTTTCATACACCTCCAATATAGGAATACTAGCATCCATAATCCATCTAAGCGCTTCTCGCATACATATTTTAATTTCTTCACTAGCCGGTTTTGATGGCGGGCAAAATCGCAGCTGTACATAGGTTGCCGATCCTTGTCTCCCTTTCTTCACCTCTTTGTACCGAAACCCAGGAGCAGAAAACATGTCTGAATATAAGTCACCAAGTTCATCCTTAAACTCAGACAACCTGGCCACATGCTCCTTCATTTCTGAATCACTTTCTCTCAATCGTGAAAAGGCATTCAAATCCTGCAACTTCTGCGGCGGCACCATACCAGTTAATTGCCTCCATCTTTCCATAAGATATTCTCCCATGCATTCCAACAACACTTTTTTTTCACTGAGCTTCTTATAATCATACATCGACCCCAGCGTCGATGCCTCATCATTTCCTTCGATATATATTTCTGCCTGTTCTTTCAACTCTCTCTTTCTCTCCCTGCTGACCACACTACGGGTTATTTTAGCATACACGCTTTGCGCAGGCCCCGACTCTCCAACGCTGCCTTCTCTGGTAGCTGCGGATTCAAGTTCGGTAGGTGGGGGGGTGGGATTTCACTTGTTCAGGAGGGGCTGGTGCAGATGGAACAATTGGAAGGGTGGGCGGCAACCTGGGTTCCGGTTGAGCAATGGGCACTGATGCAATTGTCTCAATCTTACTTTTGGGGCGTTCTTGCCTTTTCTCATTTAAAATCTTATTGATTAGTTCATCTGATGCATGCAACTCTTGTTGGGGATATATTTTTTCTACACCTAATTGAAGGCTCCTATCTGCCCTTCTAATATCTTCACCCCACTGTTTTTCTGCCTGTTCTAGCGCTCTATCTGCATTAGATTTGTGCCTACACACATGTTTCTCTCTGCTTCTTAAGCGGAGGTTAGCTTCCTTCCTCCAGTCTCTAATGACGTCAAATGTCGCAGGGCGTGCTTTCTTACGCAGCAATCCTGATTCCAAATGCTCTATTCGCGGCATCTCAAAACTACCATCTTTCGGCCATTGCAAATCTTCTACGTGTTTGGTTTGCCTATGCCAAATTTCACAAAACAGAATTTCCCCTATTCCATACTTCACATACATCTCAAACGCTGGCGTTCCCACAGGTGGCGCAGCCTGGCCAGTTTCCAAAGATTGTCAACCACAGTGGAAAAATCGCACTAGACAGGAAGACAATTTCCCAGGCATGTTTGATCTTATTCGTACCTTACCCTGGGCGTTTGATCTTGCAAGAGCAACTCTTAACCAATATCAGGGCTATTAAGAATCGGGGCACGACTCACCTGATCAATCAGCTCGTCTCTCAAGACGCAATTCATCCGTATACAGACGCAACCAAGGATCGTCATGTCTGCGTATCTGGCTCAATATGCCTCGTTTCGTGACCCTCGCCTTCTTGCTCTCTGGGCGGACTCATCGATCAGGAACCGGTTGTGTACAGATCTGCAAAGGAGTCTCTCATCACTTTCACAGGGGCGCCCTGATCACCTCTCGATCCCGGCTCGACGGCCTCGTCCTCGGTTTTTTTTTCCCGCCTTCTTCAAATTTCAACATACACGATGGAGCAAATGGTGGAGGGTCCCTCTTCGGGCGCCATTTTTTGAAGGGTCCTGAAGACTCTCGCGCAGGGAAACAAGGGAAAAATCACCATACACGAACTGATACGCCAGACACGAGGTTCAATTCCCAAAATCTAGGGATTATTGCAAAGCAAATAGTCTCATTCGGCCGACCGGACCTCACGTCTCGCAACGTGTGTTACCCAGACCTCGTGAGACGCAAGAGAGTGAGCATTCTCCAACAGTAACATATATACAAAAAGACCATCATATTATCAGTTAGTGACACATCAAAACCGTCCATAATGTATCTTCTTTAGCAAGGGTTCGGTGATTGACAATTATGATGAGTATGACACCTTCTGAGACATTTATTTAGCAACAGTTGCAATCTGCGAAGGTGCAGACACTATTCTTTGTTACAGAGAACATAATGCTCTTTTTCTGCGAATGAGCTGTGTTCGTAGGAGAGACACATTCCAAGACCTGCTATCTCCTAGTTTCTATTTGCAAGCTTGGGGTCAGCTTGATCTTAAGGCACCCAGAGAGGGGGCCGTGAAAGAGAGTATAATTCATGCCTCTAGATGTCTATTTCTATAGTTCCCGCCATTTCAGCGAGACCAGCTGGCACCTGCGTGGGGATTAAATGCCTCTCTGCTCACTTTCAAGGACTTGCGAGGGAGGAAAGCAGTGTATTTCTGTCTGGGCTAGTCTTGCAACATGTAACTTGTGGCCTCGCTCTGTGCAAGGGCAGAACGAAATAGAATTCATTTTTGAAAAGCGTTTGAACAGAAAAGCAAGAGACAGCAAAATGGCAAAATGGCAACTTCTGTTGGTACAAAATGGACGCTCTATGGTTATGCTGATGATTCTGTACTGGCGATGCTGGGCATATGATGCGGTTGGTTTTCGGCCAACATAATATACCGTCCATGCTGTGGTAGGGTATTTTCTAGACTAACAGGTGAACACAGGTAATTGTGTCAGTGTATTGATATGTCTTGTCAAGTATTGTTTGAAACGGGTTGGGGTAAATGTTTGTCTCTGAAATCTGCAGTCTGAAATCTTGAGTTTATCCAAGGATACAGGAGGGAAAGCACTCTGCCTACAGAAATGTTTATCTGAATAAGAGAAAAGAAAAAGCGGTTGGTCACCATAGATCAAAATAAAAAAACAAAGGCAGTGCATCCATGCTGCCTACTGACTTAAGAGAACATGAGAATGCTGCGCCAGTCAGGGTAGTGTACTATAGATTAGGGAATCGGGTGAATGTGTTCTATATAAGTGTGAAGAAATATTTGGATGAGAGCCCTGTGGTTGTCTTGTCTAAAACCGATACCTTGATATTTGAAACCCTAAATGTGAAAACTCAGTTGCGACTCTGCTTTATATTTCACACTCCTCTATATCCTAGTACGGGAGCTGTAACAGGCTTTGGTTCTACCGGTTATGTGTCTTGTCTATGACCCGTACCTACCGAAGTCTCTGAAAAAAGCTGAAATACTGCTCTGCATTGTAAGTAGCGTAATGGGAGGATATAGTCTGTGAAATCTGACCAATACATGCGTGTGTCATTAAAATATCTGTACTGCGGGAGGAACGGAGGGCAGGTGGTAATACCAGAGCCTCTGATTAATCGTGGCAGAGCGGTCAGTTATGAGCTGTACCCACATCGCCAGCAAAGGCACACAATAGCGTCCTGATGCAGACGGAGTTAGGAAATGATCTGGATCCATAATAATTAATACCTACTCTTACCCTCGTGAGAATGGGTACAGGGTAGTCTAGACAAGTACCACTTTGTCCTAAAAGAAGTCCAGCACACTTCACTTTTACTCACTATTCGCCCAAAGCATGTAAATACCTGAATAAATGGCCCAAATATGCACAGAGTGAGTCACCAAAACTCATGCCCCAGGAAGGCACAATCAATTTAGACAGAATAATGAATTTATGTAAGACGTTAGAAAAAAATGATGCACGTGTAGACCAATGGCAAAGGGACAGTTATCTAGATTGATATACTAAAGCTGCTAAGAGACATACTAAATACAAGACCCGGACACTCAAGAAAAGCTCCAGGAGCAAGTTAAATCCCTGAAAACCGATTACTCCAACCTGCAGATACGGTGTAGAAAGCCGGGTACAAACAATTATATTGTGTAATCCAAGGGGAGCCCCCATTAAAAGAAAATCTTAAAGATATTTTGCAGACTTGTATACCTTTCATTTTAAATGTTACACCCGATCAACTACCGGCTAGGCCAGAATCTACCCAACCACCAACCTTACCATGAAACCACCCCAATAACCCTACGTTCACCTGAAATACAAGCTCAGATCCTAAAACTTTTCTCACCTTCCTCAGCCATGTTTCAGGGGTTACTGCATTTGACAGCCAATACCAGTACTGGTGCATTCCTGCTTAAACAAATCCAAGGAGGAGGCATTACTTTAAGTGCTGTATATGCTCCCTGGAGCACCACTGATTTGTTCAATATTTAGAGATTTCCAAAGATACGAGAAGATCCTGTTAAGTTCCAGGAGGATTGTCAGTTCATAATAGATTGCTATTATCCCACTTGAGTAGATTTGAATCAATTATTGCGAGCAGTGCTGCCCACAGATACATTTACCTTGCTCGAAGTGTGCGCCCATTGGCCAACTGAAGAACCTGCCACCTCTAGGGAATTGAAACGTTTACTGATAGACTGGTACACACTATCACTGAAATGTGTCCTCGAAAGACTGATTGATCTAAAATAAATGCATACAAACAAGCTTAGGGAAGAAATCCTGTAGAATATCTCGAGCATTTGAAACGATGCTTGGAACAATACTCAGGTTGTTGATGCAGCGCTTATAGCACCTCGAGCCATGGTGGCCCCGTTTGTTATGGGTTTGCAATCTAAGGTATCTCAAGGAATTAAGGCAGTACAAATAGGATGGGAAGGAAAGGGTTTGGTAGAAGTTGTATTAGCAGCACAGCATTTTGTTGAAGGACAGAAAGAAACTACTGAAGCCAATCTTATGGCGTAGCAGAAACAGAGTTCTCAACCTCCCCAGGGGAGTGGAGGGTTTTTGCCCCATGCCGGGAGGGAGAAGGAGAGGACGGTGTGATGAATGAGTCATCACTGATTCTCCGGTGATTATCTCCTCCCGCATGACCAGGGGAGGGCATCCGCTACCGATCCCGACACTGGGGGTGGTATTATGTGGGAGCGGACGACCATCAGGAGGAAGTCATGACTCCAAGGGAAGAGAGACAGTATTCCACCCCTGAAACTATAAACTCTGAGGCCGCAATGCCCCGTACGTTGTGTTATTGATGGTCTCTTACCATCACTCATAAATGCATCTCCAAGTCTGTCCCCCCTAACTTGTCACACAAAGTCACCATGTGCCAACCCTCTAGGCCCACCAGAACCCTTACTCCCACAGGCTCATGCAACCCAAATTCAAACGTGCGAAAGCAGGAGGCACACGTTTCCCAGTCATTGCAGCCAAGCAATGGAACTCCCTCCCACCTGCCCTCAGAGCTGAAGGTTCCTTCTGGGCCTTCCGCAAAGCTCTGAATACTTGGTTGTTCAACTAATCTGCCATGTAAACTAAACTGTAACCTGCTTGATAGCGCATGAATGATGTACGCTGACTGTTCCTCTGTAACCTTATGCCTTATCACCTTTGGGCCCCATTAAACTGGTTCCAAAGCTCCTGAATGCTTAAGGGCTTGTGCGTGCTTTACACCTGAAATAAATACGTAAAAGATTGTCAAAAGATTTCATGTTTGGTTGATACTGGTGCATCCCGCTCTGCACTAAAGGTTTTAGTGTTCAAGAACGATGCATTCTGATGAAGTAGTTAATGGTGAGAGTATAGGGGGTACCTGCAATACCGCATCCTGTGCCTACTACGCATATGGTCACGATAGGTCAAATTTCTGACCAACATGCATTCTCGCTGAGTCCCTGTTCTCCAGTGAATTTGTTTGGATTAGATATATTGTGAAAGCTAAATTTCTTTATTTGCTGTTCTCCTGGTACTGTATACCCTGATATTCCTGCTCACAGAGAGCACAAGGTACTGGCAGTATTACAGAAAATTACCAGTTTGAACCCTGGAGACTGGACCGACACTCACTGCGGCTGCCTGGAATTGTTGGACCGAGTCCCAGTTAAATTAGGGTCAACCCATGCAAATGACACTGGTTATATGGTTGATGATGAGTCAGTCAAAATTACTCAAAATCCTGCCAAGACCCTGTCACGATTCCCACAATATTCTATTTTCTGAAATGTTGAAGAAGGTATTTGCCCTGTAATAGAATCACTTATCCAACAAGTTATTATTGCACCAACCCACAGTCCCTGCAATACTCAGATTTTACCTAATAAGAAGTCAGGTAAAGAGGTCTATTGTTTTATTCAGGATTTGTGTGCAGATAATGAAGCCGTGCTACTGGTATTTCCGGTTGGACCTAACCCAGCTACCATTTTGTCATGTATTACCTACTCAGCCCAGTACATCACTGTTCTAGATCTGTGTTCAGCACTTTTTCTCCATACCCATACATCCTGTCAGCCACAACCTGTTTGCAATTACCCATGAATCCAAAATATGTTCCCTAGGCTTTGAATAGAATATGTAGAAAGCCCTACCTTGTTCTCCCATATTTTGAAGAGAGATCTTGATTCAGTTCAGTTTCCAGGAAGGTCAATGCTGTCGCAGTACGTAGATGATCTGCTCCTATCCTCCCCTTCCTTGGAAGCTTGTGAAAAAGACTCTAATTTTGTTAAAAGCGCTTGCTGAAATGGGTAAGAAGAAAAATTACAGTTGTGTCTGCCACATGTACAATACCTGGGGCCATGAGATTTCTGCAGAGGTAAAACATTTGTCCCAGGATCAGATTGCAGTGATCTAGAAAGTCCCTAAACCCCAGACCAGAAAGCCAATGAAACGATTGCTCGAGATGGTACGTTTCTGTAGACAGTGGGTCCTGGGATAAATATCCATATTTAAGCCCCTTCAGAACCTCACTCATGATTCAACCCCCGTCATGGTCTCAGGAAGGAGAAGATGCGCCTTTGCCACCATTAAGCAAGCATTGGCAATGGCTTTTGGTTTGCCGGATTACAGTAAAGCCTGTTGTACTGTATTGCGATGAGCGCAATGAGTTCATACATGGTGTGTTGAGACAATTACTTACACAGTGATAAGCACCGGCCTGTATCTTACCACAGTGTAGCTTTAGATCCAGTAGCCACAGGACTCCCAGCTTGTCTGCAAGCTATCACCGCTGCTGCCCTTTTGACAGCAACGACCGACTCCCTAGTGCAACGATTGCGGTTCCTCATGCTGTGTTGTCATTATTGCTTAAAGGGAAGACACAGCATTTGTCAAATTACCATCTCACCCGATATGAAAGGTTGCTTATTTTTGCCACCAATGTAACTTTGAATCGGTGCCCAGGTCTGAATCCTGCTTATTTGCTACCAACCCCGGAAGATGGAGCACCACATGACTGTCAGGTTGTCGTGGAGACACTCTTGTCACCCAGTATAGATTTAGCCTATGTAACTTTGATGAATCCTGACCTGATTATTTTTGTGAATAGGTCTTGTGCCTGTGTCGCAGAAACTGGGGAATTGGTCTCCTGTTATTCTGTACATACCCCTCACCCATGCGTTTCTACAAGCAGATCGATTACCTATGGCAAAATCAGTCCACGTTGCTGAACTGGTGGGTCTCACTAGTGCTTGTGCTCTGGCCGGATACAGATCAACTACAATCTATACCGACTCCAGGTACTGCCCAAGCAGCGTGTATATTTTAACATCCATGGGCACCCCAATATTAAATGGAAAATATATAACAGCTATACTGAATGCATTGTGCATTCCTGCGGCTGTAGCTATTGTAAAATGCCAGGGACATAATCACTCACAGTCATTCACAGCCCTAGGAAATACATTCGCAGATGGTGAAGCTCCCTCAGCAGACCTTAAACTGGCCTCTAATGAATTTCTAGTTTGTGTTGCATTTCCAGGGTCACCAATCACTTCCTTTTTCAGTCTGGTAATCCTCCAAGCTCAAGCCTGAGAAGCTAAAAAGGTGACCTAGACTCAACAGTATTATAGATTAGGAGTAGATTCCCTCTGGTGATCTCCAGATGGCTGTCTGGTGGCACCTAAGGTACTTCTCCGCTACCTGGTCTGTGAAACTTGCGGCTTAGCTCATTCAGGCAAAAATGCTATGATCACTTTATTGCGTTGAGATTGGATGGGCCCCTGATTTAGCCTCTATTGCTCAGGGTTACTGTGAACATTGTGTCATATGTTTACCATATAAGATTGGAAGAGCGGTACCCATGAGAATGGCTGCACATCCTGTACCGGAAGGTTCATTCTGGCATGTGCAGACCCCGCCTGCATGAACTTTATTTATTGCTTGGTTCTGGGTGACATATTTTCTGTGTGGGTGGAGGTATATCCATGTAGAAAAGCAGACGCTGTCACTGTGGCGAAACAGTTGTTAGCAGAGTTTATACCTCGGTTTAGATTGCCCCTCAGTATAGACAGCGACTGAGGTACCCATTTTACTGGTCAAGTTGTTAGAGAAGTGTGCAAAGCTTAAGGAATAACTCAATAGTTACATTGCGCTTATCACCCGAGGTCTAGCATGCATATAGAACGCTGCAATGGGGACCTAAAGTTAAGGCTGTCTAAAGTGTGTAAAGAGACTGGATTGAAATGGCCCCAAGCCTTGCCTCTGGTTCTATTTGCCATGCACAATAATCCACAGCGTAAACACAAACTGTCTGCCCATGAAATCTTCACTGGTCGCCCCATGGGAATGGCAACTGCACCCATTTAGAGGCTGATACACTGCTCCAATATTGTCGATGTTGATTAAAACTTTCGGATATCTCCATTCTCAGGTCTGTGAAACTCTGCCTGAACCGGCTACTGAACCCTGCCACCACCCTCTACAGCCAAGACACTGGGTCCAGGTCAAGGTCCACCAGCAAAATCTGTGCTCCAGCCTAGCTGGCGTGGCATGTTACAGGCTCTCTTGACCACATACTCTGCAGTGAAGTACTCTTGAATCCCGGGTTGGATCCATGTGGCACACTGCTGCAAAGTCACTTCCCCAGTTATATCACCTCTGTGTCGACTGACCTTTCTTGAGTTGGCTCCAATTCCACCTTAACTACTTACTCCACCACCAGTCATGCCACCTATCGTTTGCTTATGTCAGACTCTTCCAGTGTTGCTGGAATGGAACAACCAGTACCAGAAGGCAAGGGCGCGGCCCTTAATTAGCCAATATGCACACGTACTGAACCAGGATTCGCAGCTTCTCAATCTCTTCCACACAGTGAGGTCCCTGCAGGATTTACTGCTAAAGCTCCTTCCGTCAGGCGGTCAAAGTTCTGGAAGAAACGGCCCAGAGTCAGATCTCACTGTTGGCAGGATCTATGTGATCACTGAGAAAAATAATTCAAATACGGAAATGCCAATTTCTTTTTCTTTTACCACAAGTAAATGCAGGGGGTCGACCCACCTCGCCCTTCCCCCATACTCCCCTTACCTTATTTGTTACACTAACCCACCCACCCCACCATATATACTTGCGGTGAAATGCAGAGAAAAAGATTCAACATTTTTGTATTCAGAATTTTCTGATTTGGCATTTTGGTATGATACCCTGTAGGCGTACCATCTTTAGTGTCTGACCCCTGTGAACCTCACAACGCAACCTCCAAAAGGTATGCTTCGCGATCCCATCGAAGAGCTCCAGAGAGTCAATAGCTCGGAATAAAGTGGCAACTGGCCAAGTCACTCGCCCCTTGATTTTGCCTTCAATGTCGATGAATCCTCATGAGGTGGCGGTGTACTGCCAGAGCATAGAAGCCACTACTGTTGATTCACCGATATCTGCAAGTTATGCCCCCTGCTGGTATCATCTTTCAGTCATTCCTTTTGTTACAATGACACTTATTTTCACATGGCTCTGGTACCTGGGATACTTGTAGTTCTGGACTTTTAGCTGGATCTGTCGATCATAAATTGTGGACTGAGGAATTTTTTGCTCACCACCCGATTGCTGGTGGAACTTTTGAAAGTTGATATGTACTTTTCTGCAACTTTATGGAGCCTATATTCTTTGAACTGTAAGTATTCTATGGGCAAACTCATTTTACTTGTGTCTTGCACCTTACATGCCTTGATGAACTAAATCAAACTTTGTCTGCAAGCCACACACATTTGTTCTGTTGTCACAACTGGATTCTTGAACTTGGACATTTGAAGATTGGACTAGGTATATTTGCCTGGGTATATTTCTGTTATCATTCTGATTGTAAGACTATTGATAGGTTATTGATTCACCACGACTGATGATGCTTTTTGCACTACCCGTCATAAAAATGAAAGTCCCTCTGCACATCCCTGGGTTCACAGTTAAAACACTCACTTGCATCTCTGCTGGAAGTATGCCTGCATTTTCAATCTTATTGATTGCTGGGGCTGTGCCCATTTGCCACATGACTTATCCTCCAGGTTCCTTAGCGCACCCATCCCCTTTCAGTGAGGGGTGGGAGAGTCTGTTTTTTATCTCAAGTTAGTTACCCAGTCCCAAAGGCCAGGACCCTGTAGGGATGCTCATTCCCACTTGGGCTTTACCGATCCTGCACATTTTCCCACGCCAAACCAAGTAATACATATTAAGCCAGCAGCATTCCACTATTCCTCCCAAGCAATTGGTTGTGTATGCTAGACTAACCCAGGTCCTGTGTTCCTGGGAATTAGCAAATGCCACTATCATCTGTCCACCAATTTCAGTGTAGTGATCAATAACATTGCATTTGGCTTTGACAGTAATTTTTCATTTTCCCATCTGGGTATTCTACGTATTCCGGAAACCTATTTCATCTGTAGAGGCAAAGCAAATCCCTGGGTACCCATTAATTGGGGAGGGAGTTACTACATGGGGTATATCCTGCCTGTGGTGCATCATACTCCCACCTTTCCACCCAAGTCCTGTCTCAAAAGATGTACTGTCTGGGAAATTTTGTTGCATGGGTGGGATATCTTATACCAGCACTTGGGATTAAGATAGAGACCGCCTGACCCAACTGTCATGGTTAGTGGAGGATGCTGCAAATGTCGGCGTCCTCCCTGACTCCATTATCCCGAGAACAAGTAGCCACACAAACCATGGTGCTTCAGAATCGTATGGCTGTAGACACAATTTTGGCCTCACAATATGGCATCTGTGCAATCGTAAGGAGTGAGTCATGTGCTTTCATACCTAGTTACTCAAGCAATATTGCTCACTTGGTTACCCGCATTCGTCACACTAAGCCTCCTTCACATCAGTCCAGAGGCTTCCTGAACTTTGGATTGTAGGTCTAATGGGACCTTTGGGTGCAACTATTGGCCAGATCCTACTCAGCGCTAGTCATAATTCTAGGCCTGTTCTATCTATCAATGGTTTGTGTCTCTATTATTGGGTCTGCAACACCTGTTCTGAAGTCTTTCAAACTGCCGAAGTGATTTACTGTCATGCTAAGGAAGAAATATGTTTGGAATTGACAATTGTATGTACTCCCCTTGCTCATTACTGCATTATAATATTGAGGAGATACTGTAAACTGCCATGTTTAAACAACCATTTCTTGCTTGTGTGAGGTGAGGCTTGAGGCTTTAGACTTTACTGCACATGACTTTGCAATGAAGCCTCTTCGACTAGTGTGTAGCCATGCTCGCCTTCACACCTCTTGCTTCTGACAAGTTTCCCTTTTGGCATATGTAAGTGTGTTTTAAGCTCCTGTTTTCTTAGGAAAAGCGGCGTTAGCAGACAGAAATCATCATACTGTAAGCGTTCTTGCCTGCCGCAGAGCATGTGTAAATCTTTTAGGAGTATATTCAACTTCACTAAATATATCACGTTATGCTGTCCTCCCTGGTAACATTGTCTAACATCAAAGAACGCAGCTGGTATCAAAGACTTGTATAGTGGGGCTTTGTTCCCTGCTTGCAAAATTGTTTCAGTATGATTCCTTGCCCTGTTTGGACCATCCCTTCCATTGAAATGCATGTGTTCCTTTGGGTGCAAGAGAACAGTGCACCTTGGGAAGTCTTGCGCAGGTAGTCTTGTACTGTCGCTGGTTTGTTTTGTCCTCTTGCTCGCTTTTTTACTAACAAATTGTTCACCAATCCACCAGAATAGTCAGTGGTCATTTTTCCATGACGGATTTGGTGCCTTAGATGTCGGTTTCCTGCTGCCCTTACGCACAAGTCCAAGCGTCGCTGGGTGCATATCCCGGTAAATCCTGGTGTGCCCAGGAAAGACAATTTGGTCAGAGAAGAGAGCTGTCCGGAGCACCCAGTGACTTGAGTAGGGTGGACAGAGCAGATGCGGACGAAAGAGCCGAAAAATCATGGGTTAGCTAACACAGGTAATTGTGTCAGTGTATTGTTATGTCTTGTCAAGTGTTGTTTGAAACGGGTTGGGGTAAATGTTTGTCTCTGAAATCTGTTGGGATTATCCAAGGATACAGGAGAGAAGGCACTATGCTTATAGAACTGTTTACTTAGACAGAATAATGAATTTATGTAAGGCGTTAAAAAGAAAGGCGCATGTGGGCGTGGCCTGGAGCGCCGCGGATGAGGCTGCTCCATTGATGGCCTCCTTTGGGGTCCGCGGCTCTGATTGATCTTTGGCCGGTTCCCGCTATGCTGTTGCGGTCAACTGGAGGGGAACTGTAGCGGAACAACTCCTGCACCCGTGGCTGCATTCCTGGCACCTAACGCGGCAGAGTGGCCGAAAACACGGCGTGGGAACTTTGCTATGGTGTTCCCCGCCACGATTCAAGATGGCGGGCGTGACCAGGGCTCCTCACCGCCGCTGCCCGTAGGCGCTCTTCTGCGAGCCTTGACCCGATGCAGGGTGCGGCTTGTCTCCAGCTTGCAATAGCATTGCACTCGTAATGCCTTCCATCTCCACCATCCCCCATCCTCACAGGGCACATGACTAGAGGCTGCCAGGTCCTGCGACCGCTCTGGACCCCTCCTACCCTAACGCCAGGAGCTGCAGCATTTCATCCTCCCCCTTCGCCTGGGCCTGTTGGCGCGGGGGCTCCCGGCAGCTGCTTCGGCCTACTCTCGGGTGGTTCTCCCTGCACTTCGAGCTCCGGTGGACCCACCGCCAGGCACCCAGAGCCCTTAACCGGTGTATGCGACATGCTTGCAGCTACATGGGACCCTTCTGGAGGAGGGCTCCCCAGCCATCATCTCCTGCGCGGCCGGCGCACTGAGATCGGACCACACTCCAGGTGAGCGCCTCTGGCCCCATTGAGTGAGGCGGGCTCCATTCCCCTTGGCCCTGAGCCTGTGGGGGCCCGGCCTCCCACCCCACCGGACCTGGGGATTCTCCTGCGCCCTGTGGCTTCACCCCACCGGCACTCGCTATCGGCTTCTCCCGGGGGGACTTGCTCCTGGAGGCCCGCCGCCATCTCTGAGGCTCACCGGATCGCTCCCCCCCCACTGACTGTGGTTCTCAGGCTCCGACGCTCCAGGTCACTCATGCCCTGACCCCCTGGCAATTGCCTCCCCAGCGGTGGACCTGGTGCCCCTGCAGCTTCCTGGGGCATCCCTGTCCACCATCACCACTCACCAGCTGAACAGAGCCGCCTCCATTCCATTGTCCTGGATCCTGGATGTGGTGGAGGGGCCACCTTTCTCTCTCTTCTTACCCTGTGTGGCTCGTCATCACGGCATACTACCACCCCGCGAAGGCACTCCTGGCCCTCCTGTTTGCATAACCTCCTGGGGTGCCCCGGCCCACTCCACTCTTTGCTATCACCACCTCAGGTTCCTGTGGCCCCTGGCAGTGAGTACAACCCCACCCCACACGCTGGGCCAACTCTCGGAAGCCATCGCTTCTCCCCCAAAACCATGACCAAAGCAGTGAAGTCATCGAGGTCCACCGACATTACCACCATGCTGCTGGCCCCGGAGAAGGGGAAGAAAACCAACCCCCCCAAACTAACTCCTCAGAAGGGCTCCGATGAGAAGGGAATGCTCGCCACCAAGGAGGATCTCCAGGCCTTCATGTCAGATATTAAAGCGGAATTTCGGACATGCATGACGGAACTGACAGCCAAGCTGGAACAAACAGAACAACGGGTTGACAACATTGAACATCGAATAGTGGAGGTTGAGGAACTGGCAGTGGACCACTCCAACTCGCTGACGGAGATGCAACGCACCATCCAGACATTAATGGATAGAACTGAAATCCTCGAATTCAAGCAAGAAGATATGGAAAACCGCTCCTGGCGCAACAATCTACACATTCGAGGGGTGCCCTCATCAATCTCGGATAAGGAGCTTCCTGAATACATAAGCACCCTCTATCAATCTCTACTTCTGGACTTGGATGAAACGCAACTCCTACTTGACCGCACCCACAGCATGCGTCCACGTCGGGGATTTGAAACAGACACCCCTCCAGACGTCATCACGAGAGTCCACTTTTTCACCACCAAGGAGGCCATATCCGCGATAGGCCCCTCAAAGGACGAACTCTCCTTCCAGGGATCCCCACTCCAAATCTTCCAGGATCTATCCCCTCTAAACCTCCAAAAGCACAGAATGCTCCATCCCCTCACTCTCTTTCTCCGAGACCAGCAGATTCGTTGTCGATGGCTGTTTCCCACGGCGCTACAATTTTCATACAAAGGCACTCCTCGCACCATCAGCAACCTCGACGACGCGGCATCCATTCTACGGCCGGACTCTCCCGGGGGCACGGGGCCTTCACTCCTGCCCCGGGCGGATCTTGGCCTGGAGACAGGCTTCCCTAAGCCGAGACGGACCCCCTGGTCACGTGTTCAGAGAGCCCGCAAACCCAGATGACAGCTCATGTCTCCCCTGAGTATCGCATAGCACTGGAACCATCTATATTCCCTCAAGGCCTTCTCATCGGAGGCCTTCTGAGGAGTTAGTTTGGGGGGGTCAGTTTTCCTCCCCTTCTCCGGGGCCAGAAGCATGGTGGTAATGTCGGTGGACCTTTCTTCTTTGTCTGCTGTTCCTACCGACCACAGCTCCTGCTGCACTGTGATTGGCCTTTGTGTTCCACTTAAGGGCCAATCCCGCCGCCGGCAGGTGGACGCCGGCCCGCCTCTCCAAGGCCCGCCTTCTAAGGCCCTGTTTGTTTCCCTGGACCTCCATTCCATCTATTCTTCTACCACCTATCGACCTGCTTCTCCCCTTCCCATGGAGACTTCACCTCCAGCATGAGGCTGCGCCTGACTTGGAAGAGAAATGCTGCCTAATGGACCCTGGCATGCTCCACATGGAGTCCCATGCACTCGAGACTCACAAACTTTTTAAATATGATTGTGCACATTCTGAGCACTTCCTGGCTCTTTTCATCCAGCCTGGTGAGTGCGTGCCACATTATTTGCTTTGTTTGCAGTGTTTGTAGTGCTCAGCTTCATTGGAGCCATGTGCTTGAATCCACCTTCCAAGATGGTGGCTACTTTCTTCTTTTTCTGCTGTTCCTACCGACCACAGCTCCTGCTGCACTGTGATTGGCCTTTGTGTTCCACTTAAGGGCCAATCCCGCCGCTGACAGGTGGACGCCGGCCCGCCTCCCCAAGGCCCGCCTTCTAAGGCCCTGTTTGATTCCCTGGACCTCCATTCCATCTATTCTTCTACCACCTATGGACCTGCTTCTCCCCTTCCCATGGAGACTTCACCTCCAGCATGAGGCTGCGCCTGACTTGGAAGAGAAATGCTGCCTAATGGACCCTGGCATGCTCCACATGGAGTCCCATGCACTCAAGACTCACAAACATTTTAAATATGATTGTGCACATTCTGCGCTCTTCCTGGCTCTTTTCATCCAGCCTGGTGAGTGCGTGCCACATTATTTGCTTTGTTTGCAGTGTTTGTAGTGCTCAGCTTCATTGGAGCCATGTGCTTGAATCCACCTTCCAAGATGGTGGCTACTTTCTTCTTCGTCTGCTGTCCCTACCGACCACAGCTCCTGCTGCACTGTGATTGGCCTTTGTGTTCCACTGAAGGGCCAATCCCGCCGCCGGCAGGTGGACGCCGGCCCGCCTCCCCAATGCCCGCCTTCTAAGGCCCTGTTTGTTTCCCTGGACCTCCATTCCATCTATTCTTCTACCACCTATGGACCTGCTTCTCCCCTTCCCATGGAGACTTCACCTCCAGCATGAGGCTGCGCCTGACTTGGAAGAGAAATGCTGCCTAATGGACCCTGGCATGCTCCACATGGAGTCCCATGCACTCGAGACTCAAAAACTTTTTAAATGTGATTGTGCACATTCCGCGCTCTTCCTGGCTCTTTTCATCCAGCCTGGTGAGTGCGCGCCACATTATTTGCTTTGTTTGCAGTGTTTGTAGTGCTCAGCTTCATTGGAGCCTTGTGCTTTAATCCACCTTCCAAGATGGTGGCTACTTTCTTCTTTGTCTGCTGTCCCTACCGACAACAGCTCCTGCTGCACTGTGATTGGCCTTTATGTTCCAATTAAGGGCCAATCCCGCTGCCGGCAGGTGGACGCCGGCCCGCCTCCCCAAGGCCTGCCTTCTAAGGCCCTGTTTGTTTCCCTGGACCCCCATTCCATCTATTCTTCTACCACCTATGGACCTGCTTCTCCTCTTCCCATGGAGACTTCACCTCCAGCATGAGGCTGCGCCTGACATGGAAGAGAAATGCTGCCTAATGGACCCTGGCATGCTCCACATTCCACATGGAGTCCCATGCACTTGTGACTCACAAACTTTTTAAATATGATTGTGCACATTCCACGCTCTTCCTGGCTGTTTTCATCCAGCCTGGTGAGTGCGCGCCACATTATTTGCTTTGTTTGCAGTGTTTGTAGTGCTCAGCTTAATTGGAACCATGTGCTTGACTCCACCTTCCAAGATGGTGGCTACTTTCTTCTTTGTCTGCTGTCCCTACTGACGACAGCTCCTGCTGCACTGTGATTGGCCTTTGTGTTCCACTTAAGGGCCAATCCCGCCGCCGGCAGGTGGACGCCGGCCCGCCTCCCCAAGGCCCGCCTTCTAAGGCCCTGTTTGTTTCCCTGGACCTCCATTCCATCTATTCTTCTACCACCTATGGACCTGCTTCTCCCCTTCCCATGGAGACTTCACCTCCAGCATGAGGCTGCACCTGACTTGGAAGAGAAATGCTGCCTAATGGACCCTGGCATGCTCCACATGGAGTCCCATGCACTCGAGACTCACAAACTTTTTAAATATGATTGTGCACATTCCGCGCTCTTCCTGGCTCTTTTCATCCAGCCTGGTGAGTGTGCACCACATTATTTGCTTTGTTTGTAGTGCTCAGCTTCATTGGAGCCATGTGCTTGAATCCACCTTCCAAGATGGTGGCTACTTTCTTCTTTGTCTGCTGTCCCTACCGACCACAGCTCCTGCTGCACTGTGATTGGCCTTTGTGTTCCAATTAAGGGCCAATCCCGCTGCCGGCAGGTGGACGCCGGCCCGCCTCCCCAAGGCCTGCCTTCTAAGGCCCTGTTTGTTTCCCTGGACCCCCATTCCATCTATTCTTCTACCACCTATGGACCTGCTTCTCCCCTTCCCATGGAGACTTCACCTCCAGCATGAGGCTGCGCCTGACTTGGAAGAGAAATGCTGCCTAATGGACCCTGGCATGCTCCACATGGAGTCCCATGCACTCAAGACTCACAAACATTTTAAATATGATTGTGCACATTCCACGCTCTTCCTGGCTCTTTTCATCCAGCCTGGTGAGTGCGCGCCACATTATTTGCTTTGTTTGCAGTGTTTGTAGTGCTCAGCTTCATTGGAGCCATGTGCTTGAATCCACCTTCCAAGATGGTGGCTACTTTCTTCTTTGTCTGCTGTCCCTACTGACGACAGCTCCTGCTGCACTGTGATTGGCCTTTGTGTTCCACTTAAGGGCCAATCCCGCCGCCGGCAGGTGGACGCCGGCCCGCCTCCCCAAGGCCCGCCTTCTAAGGCCCTGTTTGTTTCCCTGGACCTCCATTCCATCTATTCTTCTACCACCTATGGACCTGCTTCTCCCCTTCCCATGGAGACTTCACCTCCAGCATGAGGCTGCGCCTGACTTGGAAGATAAATGCTGCCTAATGGACCCTGGCATGCTCCACATGGAGTCCCATGCACTCGAGACTCACAAACTTTTTAAATATGATTGTGCACATTCCGCGCTCTTCCTGGCTCTTTTCATCCAGCCTGGTGAGTGTGCGCCACATTATTTGCTTTGTTTGCATTGTTTGTAGTGCTCAGCTTCATTGGAGCCATGTGCTTGAATCCACCTTCCAAGATGGTGGCTACTTTCTTCTTTGTCTGCTGTCCCTACCGACGACAGCTCCTGCTGCACTGTGATTGGCCTTTGTGTTCCACTTAAGGGCCAATCCCGCCGCCGGCAGGTGGACCCCGGCCCGCCTCCCCATGGCCCGCCTTCTAAGGCCCTGTTTGTTTCCCTGGACCTCCATTCCATCTATTCTTCTACCACCTATGGACCTGCTTCTCCTCTTCCCATGGAGACTTCACCTCCAGCATGAGGCTGCATTAGGCAGCATTTCTCTTCCAAGTCAGGCGCAGCCTCATGCTGGAGGTGAAGTCTCCATGGGAAGGGTAGAAGCAGGTCCATAGGTGGTAGAAGAATAGATGGAATGGAGGTACAGGGAAACAAAGGAGTCCCATGGACTCGAGATTCACAAACTTTTAAAATATGATTGTGCACATTCTGTGCTCTTCCTGGCTCTTTTCATCCAGCCTGGTGAGTGCGCGCCACATTATTTGCTTTGTTTGCAGTGTTTGTAGTGCTCAGATTCATTGGAGCCATGTGCTTGAATCCACCTTCCAAGATGGTGGCTACTTTCTTCTTTGTCTGCTGTCCCTACCGACCACAGCTCCTGCTGCACTGTGATTGGCCTTTGTGTTCCACTTAAGGGCCAATCCCGCCGCCGGCAGGTGGACGCCGGCCCGCCTCCCCAAGGCCCGCCTTCTAAGGCCCTGTTTGTTTCCCTGGACCTCCATTCCATCTATTCTTCTACAACCTATCGACCTGCTTCTCCCCTTCCTATGGAGACTTCACCTCCAGCATGAGGCTGCGCCTGACTTGGAAGAGAAATGCTGCCTAATGGACCCTGGCATGCTCCACATGGAGTCCCATGCACTCGAGACTCACAAACTTTTTAAATATGATTGTGCACATTCCGCGCTCTTCCTGGCTCTTTTCATCCAGCCTGGTGAGTGCGCGCCACATTATTTGCTTTGTTTGCAGTGTTTGCAGTGCTCAGCTTCATTGAAGCCATGTGCTTGAATCCACCTTCCAAGATGGTGGCTACTTTCTTCTTTGTCTGCTGTTCCTACCAACCACAGCTCCTGCTGCACTGTGATTGGCCTTTGTGTTCCACATAAGGGCCAATCCCGCCGCCGACAGGTGGACGCCGGCCTGCCTCCCCAAGGCCCGCCTTCTAAGGCCCTGTTTGTTTCCCTGGACCTCCATTCCATCTATTCTTCTACCACCTATCGACCTGCTTCTCCCCTTCCCATGGAGACTTCACCTCCAGCATGAGGCTGCGCCTGACTTGGAAGAGAAATGCTGCCTAATGGACCCTGGCATGCTCCACATGGAGTCCCATGCACTCGAGACTCACAAAATTTTTAAATATGATTGTGCACATTCTGAGCACTTCTTGGCTCTTTTCATCCAGCCTGGTGAGTGCGTGCCACATTATTTGCTTTGTTTGCAGTGTTTGTAGTGCTCAGCTTCATTGGAGCCATGTGCTTGAATCCACCTTCCAAGATGGTGGCTACTTTCTTCTTTTTCTGCTGTTCCTACCGACCACAGCTCCTGCTGCACTGTGATTGGCCTTTGTGTTCCACTTAAGGGCCAATCCCGCCGCTGACAGGTGGACGCCGGCCCGCCTCCCCAAGGCCCGCCTTCTAAGGCCCTGTTTGATTCCCTGGACCTCCATTCCATCTATTCTTCTACCACCTATGGACCTGCTTCTCCCCTTCCCATGGAGACTTCACCTCCAGCATGAGGCTGCGCCTGACTTGGAAGAGAAATGCTGCCTAATGGACCCTGGCATGCTCCACATGGAGTCCCATGCACTCAAGACTCACAAACTTTTTAAATATGATTGTGCACATTCCGCGCTCTTCCTGGCTCTTTTCATCCAGCCTGGTGAGTGCGTGCCACATTATTTGCTTTGTTTGCAGTGTTTGTAGTGCTCAGCTTCATTGGAGCCATGTGCTTGAATCCACCTTCCAAGATGGTGGCTACTTTCTTCTTCGTCTGCTGTCCCTACCGACCACAGCTCCTGCTGCACTGTGATTGGCCTTTGTGTTCCACTGAAGGGCCAATCCCGCCGCCGGCAGGTGGACGCCGGCCCGCCTCCCCAATGCCCGCCTTCTAAGGCCCTGTTTGTTTCCCTGGACCTCCATTCCATCTATTCTTCTACCACCTATGGACCTGCTTCTCCCCTTCCCATGGAGACTTCACCTCCAGCATGAGGCTGCGCCTGACTTGGAAGAGAAATGCTGCCTAATGGACCCTGGCATGCTCCACATGGAGTCCCATGCACTCGAGACTCAAAAACTTTTTAAATGTGATTGTGCACATTCCGCGCTCTTCCTGGCTCTTTTCATCCAGCCTGGTGAGTGCGCGCCACATTATTTGCTTTGTTTGCAGTGTTTGTAGTGCTCAGCTTCATTGGAGCCATGTGCTTGAATCCACCTTCCAAGATGGTGGTTACTTTCTTCTTTGTCTGCTGTCCCTACCGACCACAGCTCCTGCTGCACTGTGATTGGCCTTTGTGTTCCACTTAAAGGCCAATCCAGCCGCCGGAAGGTGGACGCCGGACCAACTCCCCAAGGCCTGCCTTCTAAGGCCCTGTTTGTTTCCCTGGACCTCCATTCCATCTATTCTTCTACCACCTATGGACCTGCTTCTCCCCTTCCCATGGAGACTTCACCTCAAGCAGGAGGCTGTGCCTGACTTGGAAGAGAAATGCTGCCTAATGGACCCTGGCATGCTCCACATGGATTCTCATGCACTTGAGACTCGCAAACTTTTAAATATGATTGTCCACATTCCACGCTCTTCCTGGCTCTTTTCATCCAGCCTGGTGAGTGAGCGCCACATTATTTGCTTTGTTTGCAGTGTTTGTAGTGCTCAGCTTCATTGGAGCCATGTGCTTGAATCCACCTTCCAAGATGGTGGCTACTTTCTGCTTTGTCTGCTGTCCCTACCGACCACAGCTCCTGCTGCACTGTGATTGGCCTTTGTGTTCCACTTAAGGGCCAATCCCGCCGCTGGCAGGTGGACGCCGGCCCGCCTCCCCAAGGCCCGCCTTCTAAGGCCCTGTTTGTTTCCCTGGACCTCCATTCCATCTATTCTTCTACCACCTATGGACCTGCTTCTCCCCTTCCCATGGAGACTTCACATCCAGCATGAGGCTGCGACTGACTTGGAAAAGAAATGCTGCCTAATGGACCCTGGCATGCTCCACATGGAGTCCCATGCACTCGAGACTCGCAAACTTTTTAAATATGATTGTGCACATTCCGCGCTCTTCCCGGCTCTTTTCATCCAGCCTGGTGAGTGCGCGCCACATTATTTGCTTTGTTTGCAGTGTTTGTAGTGCTCAGCTTCATTGGAGCCATGTGCTTGAATCCACCTTCCAAGATGGTGGTTACTTTCTTCTTTGTCTGCTGTCCCTACCGACCACAGCTCCTGCTGCACTGTGATTGGCCTTTGTGTTCCACTTAAGGGCCAATCCCGCCGCCGGCAGGTGGAAGCCGGCCCGCCTCCCCAAGGCCCGCCTTCTAAGGCCCTGTTTGTTTCCCTGGACCTCCATTCCATCTATTCTTCTACCACCTATGGACCTGCTTCTCCCCTTCCCATGGAGACTTCACCTCCTGCATGAGGCTGCGCCTGACTTGGAAGAGAAATGCTGCCTAATGGACCCTGGCATGCTCCACATGGAGTCCCATGCACTCGAGACTCAAAAACTTTCAAAATATGATTGTGCACATTCCGCGCTCTTCCTGGCTCTTTTCATCCAGCCTGGTGAGTGCGCGCCACATTATTTGCTTTGTTTGCAGTGTTTGTAGTGCTCAGCTTCATTGGAGCCATGTGCTTGAATCCACCTTCCAAGATGGTGGCTACTTTCTTCTTTGTCTGCTGTCCCTACCAACCACAGCTCCTGCTGCACTGTGATTGGCCTTTGTGTTCCACTTAAGGGCCAATCCCGCCCCCGGCAGGTGTACGCCGGCCCAACTCCCCAAGGCCCGCCTTCTAAGGACCTGTTTGTTTCCCTTGACCTCCATTCCATCTATTCTTCTACCACCTATGGACCTGCTTCTCCCCTTCCCATGCAGACTTCACCTCCAGCATGAGGCTGCGCCTGACTTGGAAGAGAAATGCTGCCTAATATACCCTGGCATGCTCCACATGGAGTCCCATGCACTCGAGACTCACAAACCTTATAAATATGATTGTGCACATTCCGCGCTCTTCCTGGCTCTTTTCATCCAGCCTGGTGAGTGCGCGCCACATTATTTGCTTTGTTTGCAGTGTTTGTAGTGCTCAGCTTCATTGCAGCCATGTGCTTGAATCCACCTTCCAAGATGGTGGCTACTTTCTCCTTTGTCTGCTGTCCCTACCGACCACAGCTCCTGCTGCACTGTGATTGGCCTTTGTGTTCCACTTAAGGGCCAATCCTGCCGCCGGCAGGTGGACGCCGGCCCAACTCCCCAAGGCCCACCTTCTAAGGCCCTGTTTGTTTCCCTGGACCTCCATTCCATCTATTCTTCTACCACCTATGGACCTGCTTCTCCCCTTCCCATGGAGACTTCACCTCGAGCATGAGGCTGCGCCGGACTGGGAAGAGAAATGCTGCCTAATGGACACTGCCATGCTCCACATGGAGTCCCATGCACTCGAAACTCACAAACTTTTAAAATATGATTGTGCACATTCCGCGCTCTTCCTGGCTCTTTTCATCCAGCCTGGTGAGTGCGCGCCACATTATTTGCTTTGTTTGCAGTGTTTGTAGTGCTCAGCTTCATTGGAGCCATGTGCTTGAATCCACCTTCCAAGATGGTGGTTACTTTCTTCTTTGTCTGCTGTCCCTACCGACCACAGCTCCTGCTGCACTGTGATTGGCCTTTGTGTTCCACTTAAGGGCCAATCCCGCCGCCGGCAGGTGGAAGCCGGCCCGCCTCCCCAAGGCCCGCCTTCTAAGGCCCTGTTTGTTTCCCTGGACCTCCATTCCATCTATTCTTCTACCACCTATGGACCTGCTTCTCCCCTTCCCATGGAGACTTCACCTCAAGCATGAGGCTGTGCCTGACTTGGAAGAGAAATGCTGCCTAATGGACCCTGGCATGCTCCACATGGATTCCCATGCACTTGAGACTCGCAAACTTTTAAATATGATTGTCCACATTCCGCGCTCTTCCTGGCTCTTTTCATCCAGCCTGGTGAGTGCGCGCCACATTATTTGCTTTGTTTGCAGTGTTTGTAGTGCTCAGCTTCATTGGAGCCATGTGCTTGAATCCACCTTCCAAGATGGTGGCTACTTTCTTCTTTGTCTGCTGTCCCTACCAACCACAGCTCCTGCTGCACTGTGATTGGCCTTTGTGTTCCACTTAAGGGCCAATCCCGCCGCCGGCAGGTGTACGCCGGCCCAACTCCCCAAGGCCCGCCTTCTAAGGACCTGTTTGTTTCCCTTGACCTCCATTCCATCTATTCTTCTACCACCTATGGACCTGCTTCTCCCCTTCCCATGGAGACTTCACCTCCAGCATGAGGCTGCGCCTGACTTGGAAGAGAAATGCTGCCTAATATACCCTGGCATGCTCCACATGGAGTCCCATGCACTCGAGACTCACAAACCTTATAAATATGATTGTGCACATTCCGCGCTCTTCCTGGCTCTTTTCATCCAGCCTGGTGAGTGCGCGCCACATTATTTGCTTTGTTTGCAGTGTTTGTAGTGCTCAGCTTCATTGCAGCCATGTGCTTGAATCCACCTTCCAAGATGGTGGCTACTTTCTTCTTTGTCTGCTGTCCCTACCGACCACAGCTCCTGCTGCACTGTGATTGGCCTTTGTGTTCCACTTAAGGGCCAATCCTGCCGCCGGCAGGTGGACGCCGGCCCAACTCCTCAAGGCCCACCTTCTAAGGCCCTGTTTGTTTCCCTGGACCTCCATTCCATCTATTCTTCTACCACCTATGGACCTGGTTCTCCCCTTCCCATGGAGACTTCACCTCGAGCATGAGGCTGCGCCGGACTGGGAAGAGAAATGCTGCCTAATGGACCCTGCCATGCTCCACATGGAGTCCCATGCACTCGAAACTCACAAACTTTTAAAATATGATTGTGCACATTCCGCGCTCTTCCTGGCTCTTTTCATCCAGCCTGGTGAGTGCGCGCCACATTATTTGCTTTGTTTGCAGTGTTTGTAGTGCTCAGCTTCATTGGAGCCATGTGCTTGAATCCACCTTCGAAGATGGTGGCTACTTTCTTCTTTGTCTGCTGTCCCTACCGACCACAGCTCCTGCTGCACTGTGATTGGCCTTTGTGTTCCACTTAAGGGCCAATCCCGCTGCCGGCAGGTGGACACCGGCCCGCCTCCCCAAGGCCTGCCTTCTAAGGCCCTGTTTGTTTCCCTGGACCTCCATTCCATCTATTCTTCTACCACCTATGGACCTGCTTCTCCCCTTCCCATGGAGACTTAACCTCCAGCATGAGGCTGCGCCTGACTTGGAAGAGAAATGCTGCCTAATGGACCCTGGCATGCTCCACATGGAGTCCCATGCACTCGAGACTCAAAAACGTTCAAAATATGATTGTGCACATTCCGCGCTCTTCCTGGCTCTTTTCATCCAGCCTGGTGAGTGCGCGCCACATTATTTGCTTTGTTTGCAGTGTTTGTAGTGCTCAGCTTCATTGGAGCCATGTGCTTGAATCCACCTTCCAAGATGGTGGTTACTTTCTTCTTTGTCTGCTGTCCCTACCAACCACAGCTCCTGCTGCACTGTGATTGGCCTTTGTGTTCCACTTAAAGGCCAATCCCGCCGCCGGCAGGTGGACGCCGGCCCAACTCCCCAAGGCCTGCCTTCTAAGGCCCTGTTTGTTTCCCTGGACCTCCATTCCATCTATTCTTCTACCACCTATGGACCTGCTTCTCCCCTTCCCATGGAGACTTCACCTCAAGCATGAGGCTGTGCCTGACTTGGAAGAGAAATGCTGCCTAATGGACCCTGGCATGCCCCACATGGATTCCCATGCACTTGAGACTCGCAAACTTTTAAATATGATTGTCCACATTCCGCGCTCTTCCTGGCTCTTTTCATCCAGCCTGGTGAGTGCGCGCCACATTATTTGCTTTGTTTGCAGTGTTTGTAGTGCTCAGCTTCATTGGAGCCATGTGCTTGAATCCACCTTCCAAGATGGTGGTTACTTTCTGCTTTGTCTGCTGTCCCTACCGACCACAGCTCCTGCTGCACTGTGATTGGCCTTTGTGTTCCACTTAAGGGCCAATCCCGCCGCCGGCAGGTGGACGCCGGCCCGCCTCCCCAAGGCCCGCCTTCTAAGGCTCTGTTTGTTTCCCTGGACCTCCATTCCATCTATTCTTCTACCACCTATGGATCTGCTTCTCCCCTTCCCATGGAGACTTCACCTCCAGCATGAGCTGCGCCTGACTTGGAAGAGAAATGCTGCCTAATGGACCCTGGCATGCTCCACATGGAGTCCCATGCACTCGAGACTCGCAAACTTTTTAAATATGATTGTGCACATTCCGCGCTCTTCCTGGCTCTTTTCATCTAGCCTGGTCAGTGCGCGCCACATTATTTGCTTTGTTTGCAGTGTTTGTAGTGCTCAGCTTCATTGGAGCCATGTGCTTGAATCCACCTTCCAAGATGGTGGCTACTTTCTTCTTTGTCTGCTGTCCCTACCGACCACAGCTCCTGCTGCACTGTGATTGGCCTTTGTGTTCCACTTAAGGGCCAATCACGCCGCTGGCAGGTGGACGCGGGCCCGCCTCCCCAAGGCCCGCCTTCTAAGGACCTGTTTGTTTCCCTGGACCTCCATTCCATCTATTCTTCTACCACCTATGGACCTGCTTCTCCCCTTCCCATGGAGACTTCACCTCCAGCATGAGGCTGCGCCTGACTTGGAAGAGAAATGCTGCCTAATATACTCTGGCATGCTCCACATGGAGTCCCATGCACTCGAGACTCACAAACCTTTTAAATATGATTGTGCACATTCCGCGCTCTTCCTGGCTCTTTTCATCCAGCCTGGGGAGTGCGCGCCACATTATTTGCTTTGTTTGCAGTGTTTGTAGTGCTCAGCTTCATTGGAGCCATGTGCTTGAATCCACCTTCCAAGATGGTGGCTACTTTCTTCTTTGTCTGCTGTCCCTACCGACCACAGCTCCTGCTGCACTGTGATTGGCCTTTGTGTTCCACTTAAGGGCCAATCCCGCCGCCGGCAGGTGGACGCCGGCCCAACTCCCCAAAGCCCGCCTTCTAAGGCCCTGTTTGTTTCCCTGGGCCTCCATTCCATCCATTCTTCTACCACCTATGGACCTGCTTCTCCCCTTCCCATGGAGACTTCACCTCCAGCATGAGGCTGCGCCTGACTTGGAAGAGAAATGCTGCCTAATGGACCCTGGCATGCTCCACATGGAGTCCCATGCACTCGAGACTCAAAAACTTTCAAAATATGATTGTGCACATTCCGCGCTCTTCCTGGCTCTTTTCATCCAGCCTGGTGAGTGCGCGCCACATTATTTGCTTTGTTTGCAGTGTTTGTAGTGCTCAGCTTCATTGGAGCCATGTGCTTGAATCCACCTTCCAAGATGGTGGTTACTTTCTTCTTTGTCTGCTGTCCCTACCGACCACTGCTCCTGCTGCACTGTGATTGGCCTTTGTGTTCCACTTAAAGGCCAATCCAGCCGCCGGAAGGTGGACGCCGGACCAACTCCCCAAGGCCTGCCTTCTAAGGCCCTGTTTGTTTCCCTGGACCTCCATTCCATCTATTCTTCTACCACCTATGGACCTGCTTCTCCCCTTCCCATGGAGACTTCACCTCAAGCAGGAGGCTGTGCCTGACTTGGAAGAGAAATGCTGCCTAATGGACCCTGGCATGCTCCACATGGATTCTCATGCACTTGAGACTCGCAAACTTTTAAATATGATTGTCCACATTCCACGCTCTTCCTGGCTCTTTTCATCCAGCCTGGTGAGTGAGCGCCACATTATTTGCTTTGTTTGCAGTGTTTGTAGTGCTCAGCTTCATTGGAGCCATGTGCTTGAATCCACCTTCCAAGATGGTGGCTACTTTCTGCTTTGTCTGCTGTCCCTACCGACCACAGCTCCTGCTGCACTGTGATTGGCCTTTGTGTTCCACTTAAGGGCCAATCCCGCCGCTGGCAGGTGGACGCCGGCCCGCCTCCCCAAGGCCCGCCTTCTAAGGCCCTGTTTGTTTCCCTGGACCTCCATTCCATCTATTCTTCTACCACCTATGGACCTGCTTCTCCCCTTCCCATGGAGACTTCACATCCAGCATGAGGCTGCGACTGACTTGGAAAAGAAATGCTGCCTAATGGACCCTGGCATGCTCCACATGGAGTCCCATGCACTCGAGACTCGCAAACTTTTTAAATATGATTGTGCACATTCCGCGCTCTTCCCGGCTCTTTTCATCCAGCCTGGTGAGTGCGCGCCACATTATTTGCTTTGTTTGCAGTGTTTGTAGTGCTCAGCTTCATTGGAGCCATGTGCTTGAATCCACCTTCCAAGATGGTGGTTACTTTCTTCTTTGTCTGCTGTCCCTACCGACCACAGCTCCTGCTGCACTGTGATTGGCCTTTGTGTTCCACTTAAGGGCCAATCCCGCCGCCGGCAGGTGGAAGCCGGCCCGCCTCCCCAAGGCCCGCCTTCTAAGGCCCTGTTTGTTTCCCTGGACCTCCATTCCATCTATTCTTCTACCACCTATGGACCTGCTTCTCCCCTTCCCATGGAGACTTCACCTCCTGCATGAGGCTGCGCCTGACTTGGAAGAGAAATGCTGCCTAATATACCCTGGCATGCTCCACATGGAGTCCCATGCACTCGAGACTCACAAACCTTTTAAATATCATTGTGCACATTCCGCGCTCTTCCTGGCTCTTTTCATCCAGCCTGGTGAGTGCGCGCCACATTATTTGCTTTGTTTGCAGTGTTTGTAGTGCTCAGCTTCATTGGAGCCATGTGCTTGAATCCACCTTCCAAGATGGTGGCTACTTTCTTCTTTGTCTGCTGTCCCTACCAACCACAGCTCCTGCTGCACTGTGATTGGCCTTTGTGTTCCACTTAAGGGCCAATCCCGCCGCCGGCAGGTGTACGCCGGCCCAACTCCCCAAGGCCCGCCTTCTAAGGACCTGTTTGTTTCCCTTGACCTCCATTCCATCTATTCTTCTACCACCTATGGACCTGCTTCTCCCCTTCCCATGCAGACTTCACCTCCAGCATGAGGCTGCGCCTGACTTGGAAGAGAAATGCTGCCTAATATACCCTGGCATGCTCCACATGGAGTCCCATGCACTCGAGACTCACAAACCTTATAAATATGATTGTGCACATTCCGCGCTCTTCCTGGCTCTTTTCATCCAGCCTGGTGAGTGCGCGCCACATTATTTGCTTTGTTTGCAGTGTTTGTAGTGCTCAGCTTCATTGCAGCCATGTGCTTGAATCCACCTTCCAAGATGGTGGCTACTTTCTCCTTTGTCTGCTGTCCCTACCGACCACAGCTCCTGCTGCACTGTGATTGGCCTTTGTGTTCCACTTAAGGGCCAATCCTGCCGCCGGCAGGTGGACGCCGGCCCAACTCCCCAAGGCCCACCTTCTAAGGCCCTGTTTGTTCCCTGGACCTCCATTCCATCTATTCTTCTACCACCTATGGACCTGCTTCTCCCCTTCCCATGGAGACTTCACCTCGAGCATGAGGCTGCACCGGACTGGGAAGAGAAATGCTGCCTAATGGACCCTGCCATGCTCCACATGGAGTCCCATGCACTCGAAACTCACAAACTTTTAAAATATGATTGTGCACATTCCGCGCTCTTCCTGGCTCTTTTCATCCAGCCTGGTGAGTGCGCGCCACATTATTTGCTTTGTTTGCAGTGTTTGTAGTGCTCAGCTTCATTGGAGCCATGCGCTTGAATCCACCTTCCAAGATGGTGGTTACTTTCTTCTTTGTCTGCTGTCCCTACCGACCACAGCTCCTGCTGCACTGTGATTGGCCTTTGTGTTCCACTTAAAGGCCAATCCCGCCGCCGGCAGGTGGACGCCGGCCCGCCTCCCCAAGGCCCGCCTCCCCAAGGCCCTGTTTGTTTCCCTGGACCTCCATTCCATCTATTCTTCTACCACCTGTGGACCTGCTTCTCCCCTTCCCATGGAGACTTCACCTCCAGCATGAGGCTGCGCCTGACTTGGAAGAGAAATGCTGCCTAATGGACCCTGGCATGCTCCACATGGAGTCCCATGCACTCGAGACTCGCAAACTTTTTAAATATGATTGTGCACATTCCGCGCTCTTCCTGGCTCTTTTCATCCAGCCTGGTGAGTGCGCGCCACATTATTTGCTTTTTTTGCAGTGTTGGTAGTGCTCAGCTTCATTGGAGCCATGTGCTTGAATCTACCTTCCAAGATGGTGGCTACTTTCTTCTTTGTCTGCTGTCCCTACCGACCACAGCTCCTGCTGCACTGTGATTGGCCTTTGTGTTCCACTTAAGGGCCAATCCCGCCGCCGGCAGGTGGACGCCGGCCCGCCTCCCCAAGGCCAGCCTTCTAAGGCCCTGTTTGTTTCCCTGGACCTCCATTCCATCTATTCTTCTACCACCTATGGACCTGCTTCTCCCCTTCCCATGGAGACTTCACCTCCAGCATGAGGCTGCGCCTGACTTGGAAGAGAAATGCTGCCTAATGGACCCTGGCATGCTCCACATGGAATCCCATGCACTCGAGACTCACAAACCTTTTAAATATGATTGTGCACATTCCGCGCTCTTCCTGGCTCTTTTCATCCAGCCTGGTGAGTGCGCGCCACATTATTTGCTTTGTTTGCAGTGTTTGTAGTGCTCAGCTTCATTGGAGCCATGTGCTTGAATCCACCTTCCAAGATGGTGGCTACTTTCTTCTTTGTCTGCTGTCCCTACCGACCACAGCTCCTGCTGCACTGTGATTGGCCTTTGTGTTCCACTTAAGGGCCAATCCCGCCGCCGGCAGGTGGACGCGGGCCCTCCTCCCCAAGGCCCGCCTTCTAAGGACCTGTTTGTTTCCCTGGACCTCCATTCCATCTATTCTTCTACCACCTATGGACCTGCTTCTCCCCTTCCCATGAGACTTCACCTCCAGCATGAGGCTGCGCCTGACTTGGAAGAGAAATGCTGCCTAATATACCCTGGCATGCTCCACATGGAGTCCCATGCACTCGAGACTCACAAACCTTTTAAATATGATTGTGCACATTCCGCGCTCTTCCTGGCTCTTTTCATCCAGCCTGGGGAGTGCGCGCCACATTATTTGCTTTGTTTGCAGTGTTTGTAGTGCTCAGCTTCATTGGAGCCATGTGCTTGAATCCACCTTCCAAGATGGTGGCTACTTTCTTCTTTGTCTGCTGTCCCTACCGACCACAGCTCCTGCTGCACTGTGATTGGCCTTTGTGTTCCACTTAAAGGCCAATCCCGCCGCCGGCAGGTGGAGGCCGGACTAACTCCCCAAAGCCCGCCTTCTAAGGCCCTGTTTGTTTCCCTGGGCCTCCATTCCATCTATTCTTCTACCACCTATGGACCTGCTTCTCCCCTTCCCATGAGACTTCACCTCCAGCATGAGGCTGCGCCTGACTTGGAAGAGAAATGCTGCCTAATATACCCTGGCATGCTCCACATGGAGTCCCATGCACTCGAGACTCACAAACCTTTTAAATATGATTGTGCACATTCCGCGCTCTTCCTGGCTCTTTTCATCCAGCCTGGGGAGTGCGCGCCACATTATTTGCTTTGTTTGCAGTGTTTGTAGTGCTCAGCTTCATTGGAGCCATGTGCTTGAATCCACCTTCCAAGATGGTGGCTACTTTCTTCTTTGTCTGCTGTCCCTACCGACCACAGCTCCTGCTGCACTGTGATTGGCCTTTGTGTTCCACTTAAAGGCCAATCCCGCCGCCGGCAGGTGGAGGCCGGACTAACTCCCCAAAGCCCGCCTTCTAAGGCCCTGTTTGTTTCCCTGGGCCTCCATTCCATCTATTCTTCTACCACCTATGGACCTGCTTCTCCCCTTCCCATGGAGACTTCACCTCCAGCATGAGGCTGCGCCGGACTGGGAAGAGAAATGCTGCCTAATGGACCCTGCCATGCTCCACATGGAGTCCCATGCACTCGAAACTCACAAACTTTTAAAATATGATTGTGCACATTCCGCGCTCTTCCTGGCTCTTTTCATCCAGCCTGGTGAGTGCGCGCCACATTATTTGCTTTGTTTGCAGTGTTTGTAGTGCTCAGCTTCATTGGAGCCATGTGCTTGAATCCACCTTCCAAGATGGTGGCTACTTTCTTCTTTGTCTGCTGTCCCTACCGACCACAGCTCCTGCTGCACTGTGATTGGCCTTTGTGTTCCACTTAAGGGCCAATCCCGCCACCGGCAGGTGGAAGCCGGCCCGCCTCCCCAAGGCCCGCCTTCTAAGGCCCTGTTTGTTTCCCTGGGCCCCCATTCCATCTATTCTTCTACCACCTATTGACCTGCTTCTCCCCTTCCCATGGAGACTTCACCTCCAGCATGAAGCTGCGCCTGACTTGGAAGAGAAATGCTGCCTAATGGACCCTGGCATGCTCCACATGGAGTCCCATGCACTCGAGACTTGCAAAGTTTTCAAATATGAATGTGCACATTCCGCGCTCTTCCTGGCTCTTTTCATCCAGCCTGGTGAGTGCGCGCCACATTATTTGCTTTGTTTGCAGTGTTTGTAGTGCTCAGCTTCATTGGAGCCATGTGCTTGAATCCACCTTCGAAGATGGTGGCTACTTTCTTCTTTGTCTGCTGTCCCTACCGACCACAGCTCCTGCTGCACTGTGATTGGCCTTTGTGTTCCACTTAAGGGCCAATCCCGCTGCCGGCAGGTGGACGCCGGCCCGCCTCTCCAAGGCCTGCCTTCTAAGGCCCTGTTTGTTTCCCTGGACCTCCATTCCATCTATTCTTCTACCACCTATGGACCTGCTTCTCCCCTTCCCATGGAGACTTCACCTCCAGCATGAGGCTGCGCCTGACTTGGAAGAGAAATGCTGCCTAACGGACCCTGGCATGCTCCACATAGAGTCCCATGCACTCGAGACTCACAAACCTTTTAAATATGATTGTGCACATTCCGCACTCTTCCTGGCTTTTTTCATCCAGCCTGGTGAGTGCGCGCCACATTATTTGCTTTGTTTGCAGTGTTTGTAGTGCTCAGCTTCATTGGAGCCATGTGCTTGAATCCACCTTCCAAGATGGTGGCTACTATCTTCTTTGTCTGCTGTCCCTACCGACCACAGCTCCTGCTGCACTGTGATTGGCCTTTGTGTTCCACTTAAGGTCCAATCCCGCCGCCGGCAGGTGGACCCCGGCCCGCCTCCCCAAGGCCCGCCTTCTAAGGCCCTGTTTGTTTCCCTGGACCTCCATTCCATCTATTCTTCTACCACCTATGGACCTGCTTCTCCCCTTCCCATGGAGACTTCACCTCCAGCATGAGGCTGCGCCTGACTTGGAAGAGAAATGCTGCCTAATATACCCTGGCATGCTCCACATGGGGTCCCATGCACTCGAGACTCACAAACCTTTTAAATATCATTGTGCACATTCCGCGCTCTTTCTGGCTCTTTTCATCCAGCCTGGTGAGTGCGCGCCACATTATTTGCTTTGTTTGCAGTGTTTGTAGTGCTCAGCTTCATTGGAGCCATGTGCTTGAATCCACCTTCCAAGGTGGTGGCTACTTTCATCTTTGTCTACTGTCCCTACCGACCACAGCTCCTGCTGCACTGTGATTGGCCTTTGTGTTCCACTTAAGGGCCAATCCCGCCGCCGGCACGTGGACGCCGGCCCAACTCCCCAAGGCCCGCCTTCTAAGGACCTGTTTGTTTCCCTGGACCTCCATTCCATCTATTCTTCTAACACCTATGGACCTGCTTCTCCCCTTCCCATGGAGACTTCACCTCCAGCATGAGGCTGCGCCTGACTTGGAAGAGAAATGCTGCCTAATGGACCCTGGCATGCTCCACATGGAGTCCCATGCACTCGAGACTCACAAACTTTTTGAATATGATTGTGCACATTCCGCGCTCTTCCTGGCTCTTTTCATCCAGCCTGGTGAGTGCGCGCCACATTATTTGCTTTGTTTGCAGTGTTTGTAGTGCTCAGCTTCATTGGAGCCATGTGCTTGAATCCACCTTCCAAGATGGTGGCTACTTTCTTCTTTGTCTGCTGGCCCTACCGACCACAGCTCCTGCTGCACTGTGATTGGCCTTTGTGTTCCACTTAAAGGCCAATCCCGCCGCCGGCAGGTGGACGCCGGCCCAACTCCCCAAGGCCTGCCTTCTAAGGCCCTGTTTGTTTCCCTGGACCTCCATTCCATCTATTCTTCTACCACTTATGGACCTGCTTCTCCCCTTCCCATGGAGACTTCACCTCAAGCATGAGGCTGCGCCTGACTTGGAAGTGAAATGCTGCCTAATGGACCCTGGCATGCTCCACATAGAGTCCCATGCACTCGAGACTCACAAACTTTTTGAATATGATTGTGCACATTCCGCGCTCTTCCTGGCTCTTTTCATCCAGCCTGGTGAGTGCGCGCCACATTATTTGCTTTGTTTGCAGTGTTTGTAGTGCTCAGCTTCATTGGAGCCATGTGCTTGAATCCACCTTCCAAGATGGTGGCTACTTTCTTCTTTGTCTGCTGTCCCTACCGACCACAGCTCCTGTTGCACTGTGATTGGCCTTTGTGTTCCACTTAAGGGCCAATCCCGCCGCCGGCAGGTGGACGCCGGCCCGCCTCCCCAAGGCCCGCCTTCTAAGGCCCTGTTTGTTTCCCTGGACCTCCATTCCATCTATTCTTCTACCACCTATGGACCTGCTTCTCCCCTTCCCATGGAGACTTCACCTCCAGCATGAGGCTGCGCCTGACTTGGAAGAGAAATGCTGCCTAATATACCCTGGCATGCTCCACATGGAGTCCCATGCACTCGCGACTCACAAACCTTATAAATATGATTGTGCACATTCCGTGCTCTTCCTGGCTCTTTTCATCCAGCCTGGTGAGTGCGCGCCACATTATTTGCTTTGTTTGCAGTGTTTGTAGTGCTCAGCTTCATTGGAGCCATGTGTTTGAATCCACCTTCCAAGATGGTGGCTACTTTCTGTTTTGTCTGCTGTCCCTACCGACCACAGCTCCTGCTGCACTGTGATTGGCCTTTGTGTTCCACTTAAGGGCCAATCCCGCCGCAAACAGGTGGACACCAGCCCGCCTCTGCAAAGCCCGCCTTCTAAGGCTCTGTTTCTTTCCCTGGACCTCCATTCCATCTATTCTTCTACCACCTATGGATCTGCTTCTCCCCTTCCCATGGAGACTTCACCTCCAGCATGAGGCTGCGCCTGACTTGGAAGAGAAATGCTGCCTAATGGACCCTGGCATGCTCCACATGGAGTCCCATGCACTCGAGACTCACAAACCTTATAAATATGACTGTGCACATTCCGTGCTCTTCCTGGCTCTTTTCATCCAGCCTAGTGAGTCGCGCCACATTATTTGCTTTGTTTGCAGTGTTTGTAGTGCTCAGCTTCATTGGAGCCATGTGCTTGAATCCACCTTCCAAGATGGTGGCTACTTTCTGCTTTGTCTGATGTCCCTACCGACCACAGCTCCTGCTGCACTGTGATTGGCCTTTGTGTTCCACTTAAGGGCCAATCCCGCCGCCGGCAGGTGGACGCCGGCCCGCCTCCCCAGGCCTGCCTTCTAAGGCTCTGTTTGTTTCCCTGGACCTCCATTCCATCTATTCTTCTACCACCTATGGATCTGCTTCTCCCCTTCCCATGGAGACTTCACCTCCAGCATGAGGCTGCGCCTGACTTGGACGAGAAATGCTGCATAATGGACCCTGGCATGCTCCACATGGAGTCCCATGCACTCGAGACTCGAAAACTTTTAAAATATGATTGTGAACATTCCGCGCTCTTCCTGGCTCTTTTCATCCAGCCTGGGGAGTGCGCGCCACATTATTTGCTTTGTTTGCAGTGTTTGTAGTGCTCAGCTTCATTGGAGCCATGTGCTTGAATCCACCTTCCAAAATGGTGGCTACTTTCTTCTTTGTCTGCTGTCCCTACCGACCACAGCTCCTGCTGCACTGTGATTGGCCTTTGTGTTCCACTTAAAGGCCAATCCCGCCGCCAGCAGGTGGACGCCGGCCTAACTCCCCAAGGCCCGCCTTCTAAGCCCCTTTTTCTTTCCCTGGACCTCCATTCCATCTATTCTTCTACCACCTATGGACCTGCATCTCCCCTTCCCATGGAGACTTCACCTCCAGCATGAGGCTGCGCCTGACTTGGAAGAGAAATGCTGCCTAATGGACCCTGGCATGCTCCACATAGAGTCCCATGCACTCGAGACTCACAAACCTTTTAAATATGATTGTGCACATTCCGCGCTCTTCCTGGCTCTTTTCATCCAGCCTGGTGAGTGTGCGCCACATTATTTGCTTTGTTTGCAGTGTTGGTAGTGCTCAGCTTCATTGGAGCCATGTGCTTGAATCCACCTTCCAAGATGGTGGCTACTTTCTGCTTTGTCTGCTGTCCCTACCGACCACAGCTCCTGCTGCACTGTGATTGGCCTTTGTGTTCCACTTAAGGGCCAATCCCGCCGCCGGCAGGTGGACGCCGGCCCGCCTCCCCAAGGCCCGCCTTCTAAGGCCCTGTTTGTTTCCCTGGACCTCCATTCCATCTATTCTTCTACCACCTATGGACCTGCTTCTCCCCTTCCCATGGAGACTTCACCTCAAGCATGAGGCTGCGCCTGACTTGGAAGTGAAATGCTGCCTAATGGACCCTGCCATGCTCCACATAGAGTCCCATGCACTCGAGACTCACAAACTTTTTGAATATGATTGTGCACATTCCGCGCTCTTCCTGGCTCTTTTCATCCAGCCTGGTGAGTGCGCGCCACATTATTTTCTTTGTTTGCAGTGTTTGTAGTGCTCAGCTTCATTGGAGCCATGTGCTTGAATCCACCTTCCAAGATGGTGGCTACTTTCTTCTTTGTCTGCTGTCCCTACAGACCACAGCTCCTGATGCACTGTGATTGGCCTTTGTGTTCCACTTAAGGGCCAATCCCGCCGCCGGCAGGTGGACGCCAGCCCGCCTCCCCAAGGCCCGCCTTCTAAGGCCCTGTTTGTTTCCCTGGACCTCCATTCCATCTATTCTTCTACCACCTATGGACCTGCTTCTCCCCTTCCCATGGAGACTTCACCTCCAGCATGAGGCTGCGCCTGACTTGGAAGAGAAATGCTGCCTAATATACCCTGGCATGCTCCACATGGAGTCCCATGCACTCGAGACTCACAAACCTTATAAATATGATTGTGCACATTCCGTGCTCTTCCTGGCTCTTTTCATCCAGCCTGGTGAGTGAGCGCCACATTATTTGCTTTGTTTGCAGTGTTTGTAGTGCTCAGCTTCATTGGAGCCATGTGTTTGAATCCACCTTCCAAGATGGTGGCTACTTTCTGTTTTGTCTGCTGTCCCTACCGACCACAGCTCCTGCTGCACTGTGATTGGCCTTTGTGTTCCACTTAAGGGCCAATCCCGCCGCAAACAGGTGGACGCCGGCCCGCCTCCGCAAAGCCCGCCTTCTAAGGCTCTGTTTGTTTCCCTGGACCTCCATTCCATCTATTCTTCTACCACCTATGGATCTGCTTCTCCCCTTCCCATGGAGACTTCACCTCCAGCATGAGGCTGCGCATGACTTGGAAGAGAAATGCTGCCTAATGGACCCTGGCATGCTCCACATGGAGTCCCATGCACTCGAGACTCGAAAACTTTTTAAATATGATTGTGAACATTCTGCGCTCTTCCTGGCTCTTTTCATCCAGCCTGGTGAGTGCACGCCACATTATTTGCTTTGTTTGCAGTGTTTGTAGTGCTCAGCTTCATTGGAGCCATGTGCTTGAATCCACCTTCCAAGATGGTGGCTACTTTCTTCTTTGTCTGCTGTCCCTACCGACCACAGCTCCTGCTACACTGTGATTGGCCTTTGTGTTCCACTTAAGGGCCAATCCCGCCACCGGCAGGTGGACGCCGGCCCGCCTCCCCAAGGCCCGCCTTCTAAGGCCCTGTTCGTTTCCCTGGACCTCCATTCAATCTATTCTTCTACCACCTATGGACCTGCTTCTCCCCTTCCCATGGAGGCTTCACCTCCAGCATGAGGCTGCGTCTGACTTGAAAAAGAAATGCTGCCTAATGGACCCTGGCATGCTCCACATGGAGTCCCATGCACTCGAGACTCTCAAACTTTTTAAATATGATTGTGCACATTCCGCGCTCTTCCCGGCTCTTTTCATCCAGCCTGGTGAGTGCGCGCCACATTATTTGCTTTGTTTGCAGTGTTTGTAGTGCTCAGCTTCATTGGAGTCATGTGCTTGAATCCACCTTCCAAGATGGTGGCTACTTTCTTCTTTGTCTGCTGTCCCTACCGACCACAGCTCCTGCTGCACTGTGATTGGCCTTTGTGTTCCACTTAAGGGCCAATCCCGCCGCCGGCAGGTGGACGCCGGCCCGCCTCCCCAAGGCCCGCCTTCTAAGGCCCTGTTTGTTTCCCTGGACCTCCATTCCATCTATTCTTCTACCACCTATGGACCTGCTTCTCCCCTTCCCATGGAGACTTCACCTCCAGCATGAGGCTGCGCCTGACTTGGAAGAGAAATGCTGCCTAATATACCCTGGCATGCTCCACATGGAGTCCCATGCACTCGAGACTCACAAACCTTATAAATATGTTTGTGCACATTCCGCGCTCTTCCTGGCTCTTTTCATCCAGCCTGGTGAGTGCGCGCCACATTATTTGCTTTGTTTGCAGTGTTTGTAGTGCTCAGCTTCATTGGAGCCATGTGCTTGAATCCACCTTCCAAGATTGTGGCTACTTTCTTCTTTGTCTGCTGTCCCTACCGACCACAGCTCCTGCTGCACTGTGATTGGCCTTTGTGTTCCACTTAAGGGCCAATCCCGCCGCCGGCAGGTGGACGCTGGCCCGCCTCCCCAAGGCCCGCCTTCTAAGGCCCTGTTTGTTTCCCTGGACCTCCATTCCATCTATTCTTCTACCACCTATGGACCTGCTTCTCCCCTTCCCATGGAAACTTCGCCTCCAGCATGAGGCTGCGCCTGACTTGGAAGAGAAATGCTGCCTAATATACCCTGGCATGCTCCGCATCGAGTCCCATGCACTCGAGGCTCACAAACCTTATAAATATGATTGTGCACATTCTGCGTTCTTCCTGGCTCTTTTCATCCAGCCTGGTGAGTGCGCGCCACATTATTTGCTTTGTTTGCAGTGTTTGTAGTGCTCAGCTTCATTGGAGCCATGTGCTTGAATCCACCTTCCAAGATGGTGGCTACTTTCTTCTTTGTCTGCTGTCCCTACCGACCACAGCTCCTGCTGCACTGTGATTGGCCTTTGTGTTCCACTTAAGGGCCAATCCCGCCGCTGGCAGGTGGACGCCGGCCCAACTCCCCAAGGCCCACCTTCTAAGGCCCTGTTTGTTTCCCTGGACCTCCATTCCATCTATTCTTCTACCACCTATGGACCTGCTTCTCCCCTTCCCATGGAGACTTCACCTCGAGCATGAGGCTGCGCCGGACTGCGAAGAGAAATGCTGCCTAATGGACCCTGCCATGCTCCACATGGAGTCCCATGCACTCGAAACTCACAAACTTTTAAAATATGATTGTGCACATTCCGCGCTCTTCCTGGCTCTTTTCATCCAGCCTGGTGAGTGCGCGCCACATTATTTGCTTTGTTTGCAGTGTTTGTAGTGCTCAGCTTCATTGGAGCCATGTGCTTGAATCCACCTTCCAAGATGGTGGCTACTTTCTTCTTTGTCTGCTGTCCCTACCGACCACAGCTCCTGCTGCACTGTGATTGGCCTTTGTGTTCCACTTAAGGGCCAATACCGCCACCGGCAGGTGGACGCCGGCCCGCCTCCCCAAGGCCCGCCTTCTAAGGCCCTGTTTGTTTCCCTGGGCCTCCATTCCATCTATTCTTCTACCACCTATTGACCTGCTTATCCCCTTCCCAGGGAGACTTCACCTCCAGCATGAGGCTGCGCCTGACTTGGAAGAGAAATGCTGCCTAATGGACCCTGGCATGCTCCACATGGAGTCCCATGCACTCGAGACTTGCAAAGTTTTAAAATATGAATGTGCACATTCCGCGCTCTTCCTGGCTCTTTTCATCCAGACTGGTGAGTGCGTGCCACATTATTTGCTTTGTTTGCAGTGTTTGTAGTGCTCAGCTTCATTGGAGCCATGTGCTTGAATCCACCTTCGAAGATGGTGGCTACTTTCTTCTTTGTCTGCTGTCCCTACCGACCACAGCTCCTGCTGCACTGTGATTGGCCTTTGTGTTCCACTTAAGGGCCAATCCCGCTGCCGGCAGGTGGACGCCGGCCCGCCTCCCCAAGGCCTGCCTTCTAAGGCCCTGTTTGTTTCCCTGGACCTCCATTCCATCTATTCTTCTACCACCTATGGACCTGCTTCTCCCCTTCCCATGGAGACTTCACCTCCAGCATGAGGCTGCGCCTGACTTGGAAGAGAAATGCTGCCTAATGGACCCTGGCATGCTCCACATAGAGTCCCATGCACTCGAGACTCACAAACCTTTTAAATATGATTGTGCACATTCCGCACTCTTCCTGGCTCTTTTCATCCAGCCTGATGAGTGCGCGCCACATTATTTGCTTTGTTTGCAGTGTTTGTAGTGCTCAGCTTCATTGGAGCCATGTGCTTGAATCCACCTTCCAAGATGGTGGCTACTTTCTTCTTTGTCTGCTGTCCCTACCGACCACAGCTCCTGCTGCACTGTGATTGGCCTTTGTGTTCCACTTAAAGGCCAATCCCGCCGCCGGCAGGTGGAGGCCGGACTAACTCCCCAAAGCCCGCCTTCTAAGGCCCTGTTTGTTTCCCTGGGCCTCCATTCCATCTATTCTTCTACCACCTATGGACCTGCTTCTCCCCTTCCCATGGAGACTTCACCTCCAGCATGAGGCTGCGCCGGACTGGGAAGAGAAATGCTGCCTAATGGACCCTGCCATGCTCCACATGGAGTCCCATGCACTCGAAACTCACAAACTTTTAAAATATGATTGTGCACATTCCGCGCTCTTCCTGGCTCTTTTCATCCAGCCTGGTGAGTGCGCGCCACATTATTTGCTTTGTTTGCAGTGTTTGTAGTGCTCAGCTTCATTGGAGCCATGTGCTTGAATCCACCTTCCAAGATGGTGGCTACTTTCTTCTTTGTCTGCTGTCCCTACCGACCACAGCTCCTGCTGCACTGTGATTGGCCTTTGTGTTCCACTTAAGGGCCAATCCCGCCACCGGCAGGTGGAAGCCGGCCCGCCTCCCCAAGGCCCGCCTTCTAAGGCCCTGTTTGTTTCCCTGGGCCCCCATTCCATCTATTCTTCTACCACCTATTGACCTGCTTCTCCCCTTCCCATGGAGACTTCACCTCCAGCATGAAGCTGCGCCTGACTTGGAAGAGAAATGCTGCCTAATGGACCCTGGCATGCTCCACAGGGAGTCCCATGCACTCGAGACTTGCAAAGTTTTAAAATATGAATGTGCACATTCCGCGCTCTTCCTGGCTCTTTTCATCCAGCCTGGTGAGTGCGCGCCACATTATTTGCTTTGTTTGCAGTGTTTGTAGTGCTCAGCTTCATTGGAGCCATGTGCTTGAATCCACCTTCGAAGATGGTGGCTACTTTCTTCTTTGTCTGCTGTCCCTACCGACCACAGCTCCTGCTGCACTGTGATTGGCCTTTGTGTTCCACTTAAGGGCCAATCCCGCTGCCGGCAGGTGGACGCCGGCCCGCCTCTCCAAGGCCTGCCTTCTAAGGCCCTGTTTGTTTCCCTGGACCTCCATTCCATCTATTCTTCTACCACCTATGGACCTGCTTCTCCCCTTCCCATGGAGACTTCACCTCCAGCATGAGGCTGCGCCTGACTTGGAAGAGAAATGCTGCCTAATGGAACCTGGCATGCTCCACATAGAGTCCCATGCACTCGAGACTCACAAACCTTTTAAATATGATTGTGCACATTCCGCACTCTTCCTGGCTCTTTTCATCCAGCCTGGTGAGTGCGCGCCACATTATTTGCTTTGTTTGCAGTGTTTGTAGTGCTCAGCTTCATTGGAGCCATGTGCTTGAATCCACCTTCCAAGATGGTGGCTACTATCTTCTTTGTCTGCTGTCCCTACCGACCACAGCTCCTGCTGCACTGTGATTGGCCTTTGTGTTCCACTTAAGGTCCAATCCCGCCGCCGGCAGGTGGACCCCGGCCCGCCTCCCCAAGGCCCGCCTTCTAAGGCCCTGTTTGTTTCCCTGGACCTCCATTCCATCTATTCTTCTACCACCTATGGACCTGCTTCTCCCCTTCCCATGGAGACTTCACCTCCAGCATGAGGCTGCGCCTGACTTGGAAGAGAAATGCTGCCTAATATACCCTGGCATGCTCCACATGGGGTCCCATGCACTCGAGACTCACAAACCTTTTAAATATCATTGTGCACATTCCGCGCTCTTTCTGGCTCTTTTCATCCAGCCTGGTGAGTGCGCGCCACATTATTTGCTTTGTTTGCAGTGTTTGTAGTGCTCAGCTTCATTGGAGCCATGTGCTTGAATCCACCTTCCAAGGTGGTGGCTACTTTCATCTTTGTCTACTGTCCCTACCGACCACAGCTCCTGCTGCACTGTGATTGGCCTTTGTGTTCCACTTAAGGGCCAATCCCGCCGCCGGCACGTGGACGCCGGCCCAACTCCCCAAGGCCCGCCTTCTAAGGACCTGTTTGTTTCCCTGGACCTCCATTCCATCTATTCTTCTACCACCTATGGACCTGCTTCTCCCCTTCCCATGGAGACTTCACCTCCAGCATGAGGCTGCGCCTGACTTGGAAGAGAAATGCTGCCTAATGGACCCTGGCATGCTCCACATGGAGTCCCATGCACTCGAGACTCACAAACGTTTAAAATATGATTGTGCACATTCCGCGCTCTTCCTGGCTCTTTTCATCCAGCCTGGTGAGTGCGTGCCACATTATTTGCTTTGTTTGCAGTGTTTGTAGTGCTCAGCTTCATTGGACCCATGTGCTTGAATCCACCTTCCAAGATGGTGGTTACTTTCTTCTTTGTCTGCTGTCCCTACCGACCACAGCTCCTGCTGCACTGTGATTGGCCTTTGTGTTCCACTTAAAGGCCAATCCCGCCGCCCGCAGGTGGACGCCGGCCCAACTCCCCAAGGCCTGCCTTCTAAGGCCCTGTTTGTTTCCCTGGACCTCCATTCCATCTATTCTTCTACCACCTATGGACCTGCTTCTCCCCTTCCCATGGAGACTTCACCTCAAGCATGAGGCTGCGCCTGACTTGGAAGAGAAATGCTGCCTAATATACCCTGGCATGCTCCACATGGAGTCCCATGCACTCGAGGCTCACAAACCTTATAAATATGATTGTGCACATTCTGCGTTCTTCCTGGCTCTTTTCATCCAGCCTGGTGAGTGCGCGCCACATTATTTGCTTTGTTTGCAGTGTTTGTAGTGCTCAGCTTCATTGGAGCCATGTGCTTGAATCCACCTTCCAAGATGGTGGCTACTTTCTTCTTTGTCTGCTGTCCCTACCGACCACAGCTCCTGCTGCACTGTGATTGGCCTTTGTGTTCCACTTAAGGGCCAATACCGCCACCGGCAGGTGGACGCCGGCCCGCCTCCCCAAGGCCCGCCTTCTAAGGCCCTGTTTGTTTCCCTGGGCCTCCATTCCATCTATTCTTCTACCACCTATTGACCTGCTTCTCCCCTTCCCAGGGAGACTTCACCTCCAGCATGAGGCTGCGCCTGACTTGGAAGAGAAATGCTGCCTAATGGACCCTGGCATGCTCCACATGGAGTCCCATGCACTCGAGACTTGCAAAGTTTTAAAATATGAATGTGCATATTCCGCGCTCTTCCTGGCTCTTTTCATCCAGACTGGTGAGTGTGTGCCACATTATTTGCTTTGTTTGCAGTGTTTGTAGTGCTCAGCTTCATTGGAGCCATGTGCTTGAATCCACCTTCGAAGATGGTGGCTACTTTCTTCTTTGTCTGCTGTCCCTACCGACCACAGCTCCTGCTGCACTGTGATTGGCCTTTGTGTTCCACTTAAGGGCCAATCCCGCTGCCGGCAGGTGGACGCCGGCCCGCCTCCCCAAGGCCTGCCTTCTAAGGCCCTGTTTGTTTCCCTGGACCTCCATTCCATCTATTCTTCTACCACCTATGGACCTGCTTCTCCCCTTCCCATGGAGACTTCACCTCCAGCATGAGGCTGCGCCTGACTTGGAAGAGAAATGCTGCCTAATGGACCCTGGCATGCTCCACATAGAGTCCCATGCACTCGAGACTCACAAACCTTTTAAATATGATTGTGCACATTCCGCACTCTTCCTGGCTCTTTTCATCCAGCCTGATGAGTGCGCGCCACATTATTTGCTTTGTTTGCAGTGTTTGTAGTGCTCAGCTTCATTGGAGCCATGTGCTTGAATCCACCTTCCAAGATGGTGGCTACTTTCTGCTTTGTCTGCTGTCCCTACCGACCACAGCTCCTGCTGCACTGTGATTGGCCTTTGTGTTCCACTTAAGGGCCAATCCCGCCGCCGGCAGGTGGACGCCGGCCCGCCTCCCCAAGGCCCGCCTTCTAAGGCTCTGTTTGTTTCCCTGGACCGCCATTCCATCTATTCTTCTACCACCTATGGATCTGCTTCTCCCCTTCCCATGGAGACTTCACCTCCAGCATGAGGCTGCGCCTGACTTGGAAGAGAAATGCTGCCTAATGGACCCTGGCATGCTCCACATAGAGTCCCATGCACTCGAGACTCACAAACCTTTTAAATATGATTGTGCACATTCCGCGCTCTTCCTGGCTCTTTTCATCCAGCCTGGTGAGTGCGCGCCACATTATTTGCTTTGTTTGCAGTGTTGGTAGTGCTCAGCTTCATTGGAGCCATGTGCTTGAATCCACCTTCCAAGATGGTGGCTACTTTCTTCTTTGTCTGCTGTCCCTATCGACCACAACTCCTGCTGCACTGTGATTGGCCTTTGTGTTCCACTTAAGGGCCAATCCCGCCGCCGGCAGGTGGACGCCGGCCCGCCTCCCCAAGGCCCGCCTTCTAAGGCCCTGTTTGTTTCCCTGGACCTCCATTCCATCTATTCTTCTACCACCTATGGACCTGCTTCTCCCCTTCCCATGGAGACTTCACCTCCAGCATGAGGCTGCGCCTGACTTGGAACAGAAATGCTGCCTAATATACCCTGGCATGCTCCACATGGAGTCCCATGCACTCGAGACTCACAAACCTTTTAAATATCATTGTGCACATTCCGCGCTCTTTCTGGCTCTTTTCATCCAGCCTGGTGAGTGCGCGCCACATTATTTGCTTTGTTTGCAGTGTTTGTAGTGCTCAGCTTCATTGGAGCCATGTGCTTGAATCCACCTTCCAAGATGGTGGCTACTTTCTTCTTTGTCTGCTGTCCCTATCGACCACAACTCCTGCTGCACTGTGATTGGCCTTTGTGTTCCACTTAAGGGCCAATCCCGCCGCCGGCAGGTGGACGCCGGCCCGCCTCCCCAAGGCCCGCCTTCTAAGGCCCTGTTTGTTTCCCTGGACCTCCATTCCATCTATTCTTCTACCACCTATGGACCTGCTTCTCCCCTTCCCATGGAGACTTCACCTCCAGCATGAGGCTGCGCCTGACTTGGAACAGAAATGCTGCCTAATATACCCTGGCATGCTCCACATGGAGTCCCATGCACTCGAGACTCACAAACCTTTTAAATATCATTGTGCACATTCCGCGCTCTTTCTGGCTCTTTTCATCCAGCCTGGTGAGTGCGCGCCACATTATTTGCTTTGTTTGCAGTGTTTGTAGTGCTCAGCTTCATTGGAGCCATGTGCTTGAATCCACCTTCCAAGATGGTGGCTACTTTCTGCTTTGTCTGCTGTCCCTACCGACCACAGCTCCTGCTGCACTGTGATTGGCCTTTGTGTTCCACTTAAGGGCCAATCCCGCCGCCGGCAGGTGGACGCCGGCCCGCCTCCCCAAGGCCCGCCTTCTAAGGCCCTGTTTGTTTCCCTGGACCTCCATTCCAACTATTCTTCTACCACCTTTGGACCTGCTTCTCCCCTTCCCATGGAGACTTCACCTCCAGTATGAAGCTGCGCCTGACTTGGAAGAGAAATGCTGCCTAATATACCCTGGCATGCTCCACATGGAGTCCCATACACTCGAGACTCACAAACCTTATAAATATGATTGTGCACATTCCGTGCTCTTCCTGGCTCTTTTCATCCAGCCTGGTGAGTGCGCGCCACATTATTTGCTTTGTTTGCAGTGTTGGTAGTGCTCAGCTTCATTGGAGCCATGTGCTTGAATCCACCTTCCAAGATGGTGGCTACTTTCTTCTTTGTCTGCTGTCCCTATCGACCACAACTCCTGCTGCACTGCGATTGGCCTTTGTGTTCCACTTAAGGGCCAATCCCGCCGCCGGCAGGTGGACGCCGGCCCGCCTCCCCTAGGCCCGCCTTCTAAGGCCCTGTTTGTTTCCCTGGACCTCCATTCCATCTATTCTTCTACCACCTATGGACCTGCTTCTCCCCTTCCCATGGAGACTTCACCTCCAGCATGAGGCTGCGCCTGACCTGGAAGAGAAATGCTGCCTAATGGACCCTGGCATGCTCCACATGGATTCCCATGCACTTGAGTCTCGCAAACTTTTAAATATGATTGTCCACATTCCGCGCTCTTCCTGGCTCTTTTCATCCAGCCTGGTGAGTGCGCGCCACATTATTTGCTTTGTTTGCAGTGTTTGTAGTGCTCAGCTTCATTGGAGCCATGTGCTTGAATCCACCTTCCAAGATGGTGGCTACTTTCTGCTTTGTCTGCTGTCCCTACCGACCACAGCTCCTGCTGCACTGTGTTTGGCCTTTGTGTTCCACTTAAGGGCCAATCCCGCCGCCGGAAGGTGGACGCCGGCCCGCCTCCCCAAGGCCCGCCTTCTAAGGCTCTGTTTGTTTCCCTGGACCTCCATTCCATCTATTCTTCTACCACCTATGGATCGGCTTCTCCCCTTCCCATGGAGACTTCACCTCCAGCATGAGGCTGCGCCTGACTTGGAAGAGAAATGCTGCCTAATGGACCCTGGCATGCTCCACATGGAGTCCCATGCACTCGAGACTCGCAAACTTTTTAAATATGATTGTGCACATTCCGCGCTCTTCCTGGCTCTTTTCATCCAGCCTGGTGAGTGCGCGCCACATTATTTGCTTTGTTTGCAGTGTTTGTAGTGCTCAGCTTCATTGGAGCCATGTGCTTGAATCCACCTTCCAAGATGGTGGCTACTTTCTTCTTTGTCTGCTGTCCCTACCGACCACAGCTCCTGCTGCACTGTGATTGGCCTTTGTGTTCCACTTAAAGGCCAATCCCGCCGCCGGCAGGTGGACGCCGGCCCGCCTCCCCAAGGCCCGCCTCCCCAAGGCCCTGTTTGTTTCCCTGGACCTCCATTCCATCTATTCTTCTACCACCTATGGACCTGCTTCTCCCCTTCCCATGGAGACTTCACCTCCAGCATGAGGCTGCGCCTGACTTGGAAGAGAAATGCTGCCTAATGGACCCTGGCATGCTCCACATAGAGTCCCATGCACTCGAGACTCACAAACCTTTTAAATATGATTGTGCACATTCCGCACTCTTCCTGGCTCTTTTCATCCAGCCTGATGAGTGCGCGCCACATTATTTGCTTTGTTTGCAGTGTTTGTAGTGCTCAGCTTCATTGGAGCCATGTGCTTGAATCCACCTTCCAAGATGGTGGCTACTTTCTTCTTTGTCTGCTGTCCCTACCGACCACAGCTCCTGCTGCACTGTGATTGGCCTTTGTGTTCCACTTAAAGGCCAATCCCGCCGCCGGCAGGTGGAGGCCGGACTAACTCCCCAAAGCCCGCCTTCTAAGGCCCTGTTTGTTTCCCTGGGCCTCCATTCCATCTATTCTTCTACCACCTATGGACCTGCTTCTCCCCTTCCCATGGAGACTTCACCTCCAGCATGAGGCTGCGCCGGACTGGGAAGAGAAATGCTGCCTAATGGACCCTGCCATGCTCCACATGGAGTCCCATGCACTCGAAACTCACAAACTTTTAAAATATGATTGTGCACATTCCGCGCTCTTCCTGGCTCTTTTCATCCAGCCTGGTGAGTGCGCGCCACATTATTTGCTTTGTTTGCAGTGTTTGTAGTGCTCAGCTTCATTGGAGCCATGTGCTTGAATCCACCTTCCAAGATGGTGGCTACTTTCTTCTTTGTCTGCTGTCCCTACCGACCACAGCTCCTGCTGCACTGTGATTGGCCTTTGTGTTCCACTTAAGGGCCAATCCCGCCACCGGCAGGTGGAAGCCGGCCCGCCTCCCCAAGGCCCGCCTTCTAAGGCCCTGTTTGTTTCCCTGGGCCCCCATTCCATCTATTCTTCTACCACCTATTGACCTGCTTCTCCCCTTCCCATGGAGACTTCACCTCCAGCATGAAGCTGCGCCTGACTTGGAAGAGAAATGCTGCCTAATGGACCCTGGCATGCTCCACATGGAGTCCCATGCACTCGAGACTTGCAAAGTTTTAAAATATGAATGTGCACATTCCGCGCTCTTCCTGGCTCTTTTCATCCAGCCTGGTGAGTGCGCGCCACATTATTTGCTTTGTTTGCAGTGTTTGTAGTGCTCAGCTTCATTGGAGCCATGTGCTTGAATCCACCTTCGAAGATGGTGGCTACTTTCTTCTTTGTCTGCTGTCCCTACCGACCACAGCTCCTGCTGCACTGTGATTGGCCTTTGTGTTCCACTTAAGGGCCAATCCCGCTGCCGGCAGGTGGACGCCGGCCCGCCTCTCCAAGGCCTGCCTTCTAAGGCCCTGTTTGTTTCCCTGGACCTCCATTCCATCTATTCTTCTACCACCTATGGACCTGCTTCTCCCCTTCCCATGGAGACTTCACCTCCAGCATGAGGCTGCGCCTGACTTGGAAGAGAAATGCTGCCTAATGGACCCTGGCATGCTCCACATAGAGTCCCATGCACTCGAGACTCACAAACCTTTTAAATATGATTGTGCACATTCCGCACTCTTCCTGGCTCTTTTCATCCAGCCTGGTGAGTGCGCGCCACATTATTTGCTTTGTTTGCAGTGTTTGTAGTGCTCAGCTTCATTGGAGCCATGTGCTTGAATCCACCTTCCAAGATGGTGGCTACTATCTTCTTTGTCTGCTGTCCCTACCGACCACAGCTCCTGCTGCACTGTGATTGGCCTTTGTGTTCCACTTAAGGTCCAATCCCGCCGCCGGCAGGTGGACCCCGGCCCGCCTCCCCAAGGCCCGCCTTCTAAGGCCCTGTTTGTTTCCCTGGACCTCCATTCCATCTATTCTTCTACCACCTATGGACCTGCTTCTCCCCTTCCCATGGAGACTTCACCTCCAGCATGAGGCTGCGCCTGACTTGGAAGAGAAATGCTGCCTAATATACCCTGGCATGCTCCACATGGGGTCCCATGCACTCGAGACTCACAAACCTTTTAAATATCATTGTGCACATTCCGCGCTCTTTCTGGCTCTTTTCATCCAGCCTGGTGAGTGCGCGCCACATTATTTGCTTTGTTTGCAGTGTTTGTAGTGCTCAGCTTCATTGGAGCCATGTGCTTGAATCCACCTTCCAAGGTGGTGGCTACTTTCATCTTTGTCTACTGTCCCTACCGACCACAGCTCCTGCTGCACTGTGATTGGCCTTTGTGTTCCACTTAAGGGCCAATCCCGCCGCCGGCACGTGGACGCCGGCCCAACTCCCCAAGGCCCGCCTTCTAAGGACCTGTTTGTTTCCCTGGACCTCCATTCCATCTATTCTTCTACCACCTATGGACCTGCTTCTCCCCTTCCCATGGAGACTTCACCTCCAGCATGAGGCTGCGCCTGACTTGGAAGAGAAATGCTGCCTAATGGACCCTGGCATGCTCCACATGGAGTCCCATGCACTCGAGACTCACAAACGTTTAAAATATGATTGTGCACATTCCGCGCTCTTCCTGGCTCTTTTCATCCAGCCTGGTGAGTGCGTGCCACATTATTTGCTTTGTTTGCAGTGTTTGTAGTGCTCAGCTTCATTGGAGCCATGTGCTTGAATCCACCTTCCAAGATGGTGGTTACTTTCTTCTTTGTCTGCTGTCCCTACCGACCACAGCTCCTGCTGCACTGTGATTGGCCTTTGTGTTCCACTTAAAGGCCAATCCCGCCGCCCGCAGGTGGACGCCGGCCCAACTCCCCAAGGCCTGCCTTCTAAGGCCCTGTTTGTTTCCCTGGACCTCCATTCCATCTATTCTTCTACCACCTATGGACCTGCTTCTCCCCTTCCCATGGAGACTTCACCTCAAGCATGAGGCTGCGCCTGACTTGGAAGAGAAATGCTGCCTAATATACCCTGGCATGCTCCACATGGAGTCCCATGCACGCGAGGCTCACAAACCTTATAAATATGATTGTGCACATTCTGCGTTCTTCCTGGCTCTTTTCATCCAGCCTGGTGAGTGCGCGCCACATTATTTGCTTTGTTTGCAGTGTTTGTAGTGCTCAGCTTCATTGGAGCCATGTGCTTGAATCCACCTTCCAAGATGGTGGCTACTTTCTTCTTTGTCTGCTGTCCCTACCGACCACAGCTCCTGCTGCACTGTGATTGGCCTTTGTGTTCCACTTAAGGGCCAATACCGCCACCGGCAGGTGGACGCCGGCCCGCCTCCCCAAGGCCCGCCTTCTAAGGCCCTGTTTGTTTCCCTGGGCCTCCATTCCATCTATTCTTCTACCACCTATTGACCTGCTTCTCCCCTTCCCAGGGAGACTTCACCTCCAGCATGAGGCTGCGCCTGACTTGGAAGAGAAATGCTGCCTAATGGACCCTGGCATGCTCCACATGGAGTCCCATGCACTCGAGACTTGCAAAGTTTTAAAATATGAATGTGCATATTCCGCGCTCTTCCTGGCTCTTTTCATCCAGACTGGTGAGTGCGTGCCACATTATTTGCTTTGTTTGCAGTGTTTGTAGTGCTCAGCTTCATTGGAGCCATGTGCTTGAATCCACCTTCGAAGATGGTGGCTACTTTCTTCTTTGTCTGCTGTCCCTACCGACCACAGCTCCAGCTGCACTGTGATTGGCCTTTGTGTTCCACTTAAGGGCCAATCCCGCTGCCGGCAGGTGGACGCCGGCCCGCCTCCCCAAGGCCTGCCTTCTAAGGCCCTGTTTGTTTCCCTGGACCTCCATTCCATCTATTCTTCTACCACCTATGGACCTGCTTCTCCCCTTCCCATGGAGACTTCACCTCCAGCATGAGGCTGCGCCTGACTTGGAAGAGAAATGCTGCCTAATGGACCCTGGCATGCTCCACATAGAGTCCCATGCACTCGAGACTCACAAACCTTTTAAATATGATTGTGCACATTCCGCACTCTTCCTGGCTCTTTTCATCCAGCCTGATGAGTGCGCGCCACATTATTTGCTTTGTTTGCAGTGTTTGTAGTGCTCAGCTTCATTGGAGCCATGTGCTTGAATCCACCTTCCAAGATGGTGGCTACTATCTTCTTTGTCTGCTGTCCCTACCGACCACAGCTCCTGCTGCACTGTGATTGGCCTTTGTGTTCCACTTAAGGTCCAATCCCGCCGCCGGCAGGTGGACCCCGGCCCGCCTCCCCAAGGCCCGCCTTCTAAGGCCCTGTTTGTTTCCCTGGACCTCCATTCCATCTATTCTTCTACCACCTATGGACCTGCTTCTCCCCTTCCCATGGAGACTTCACCTCCAGCATGAGGCTGCGCCTGACTTGGAAGAGAAATGCTGCCTAATATACCCTGGCATGCTCCACATGGAGTCCCATGCACTCGAGACTCACAAACCTTTTAAATATCATTGTGCACATTACGTGCTCTTTCTGGCTCTTTTCATCCAGCCTGGTGAGTGCGCACCACATTATTTGCTTTGTTTGCAGTGTTTGTAGTGCTCAGCTTCATTGGAGCCATGTGCTTGAATCCACCTTCCAAGATGGTGGCTACTTTCTTCTTTGTCTGCTGTCCCTACCGACCACAGCTCCTGCTGCACTGTGATTGGCCTTTGTGTTCCACTTAAGGGCCAATCCCGCCGCCGGCACGTGGACGCCGGCCCAACTCCCCAAGGCCCGCCTTCTAAGGACCTGTTTGTTTCCCTGGACCTCCATTCCATCTATTCTTCTACCACCTATGGACCTGCTTCTCCCCTTCCCATGGAGACTTCACCTCCAGCATGAGGCTGCGTCTGACTTGGAAGAGAAATGCTGCCTAATGGACCCTGGCATGCTCCACATGGAGTCCCATGCACTCGAGACTCACAAACGTTTAAAATATGATTGTGCATATTCCGCGCTCTTCCTGGCTCTTTTCATCCAGCCTGGTGAGTGCGTGCCACATTATTTGCTTTGTTTGCAGTGTTTGTAGTGCTCAGCTTCATTGGAGCCATGTGCTTGAATCCAGCTTCCAAGATGGTGGTTACTTTCTTCTTTGTCTGCTGTCCCTACCGACCACAGCTCCTGCTGCACTGTGATTGGCCTTTGTGTTCCACTTAAAGGCCAATCCCGCCGCCGGCAGGTGGACGCCGGCACAACTCCCCAAGGCCTGCCTTCTAAGGCCCTGTTTGTTTCCCTGGACCTCCATTCCATCTATTCTTCTACCACCTATGGACCTGCTTCTCCCCTTCCCATGGAGACTTCACCTCCAGCATGAGGCTGCGCCTGACTTGGAAGAGAAATGCTGCCTAATATACCCTGGCATGCTCCACATGGAGTCCCATGCACTCGAGACTCACAAACCTTTTAAATATCATTGTGCACATTCCGCGCTCTTTCTGGCTCTTTTCACCCAGCCTGGTGAGTGCGCGCCACATTATTTGCTTTGTTTGCAGTGTTTGTAGTGCTTAGCTTCATTGGAGCCATGTGCTTGAAACCACCTTCCAAGATGGTGGCTACTTTCTTCTTTGTCTGCTGTCCCTACCGACCACAGCTCCTGCTGCACTGTGATTGGCCTTTGTGTTCCACTTAAGGGCCAATCCCGCCGCCGGCACGTGGACGCCGGCCCAACTCCCCAAGGCCTGCCTTCTAAGGCCCTGTTTGTTTCCCTGGACCTCCATTCCATCTATTCTTCTACCACCTATGGACCTGCTTCTCCCCTTCCCATGGAGACTTCACCTCAAGCATGAGGCTGTGCCTGACTTGGAAGAGAAATGCTGCCTAATAGACCCTGGCATGCTCCACATGGATTCCCATGCACTTGAGACTCGCAAACTTTTAAATATGATTGTCCACATTCCGCGTTCTTCCTGGCTCTTTTCATCCAGCCTGGTGAGTGCGCGCCACATTATTTGCTTTGTTTGCAGTGTTTGTAGTGCTCAGCTTCATTGGAGCCATGTGCTTGAATCCACCTTCCAAGATGGTGGCTACTTTCTGCTTTGTCTGCTGTCCCTACCGACCACAGCTCCTGCTGCACTGTGATTGGCCTTTGTGTTCCACTTAAGGGCCAATCCCGCCGCCGGCAGGTGGACGCCGGCCCGCCTCCCCAAGGCCCGCCTTCTAAGGCTCTGTTTGTTTCCCTGGACCGCCATTCCATCTATTCTTCTACCACCTATGGATCTGCTTCTCCCCTTCCCATGGAGACTTCACCTCCAGCATGAGGCTGCGCCTGACTTGGAAGAGAAATGCTGCCTAATGGACCCTGGCATGCTCCACATAGAGTCCCATGCACTCGAGACGCACAAACCTTTTAAATATGATTGTGCACATTCCGCGCTCTTCCTGGCTCTTTTCATCCAGCCTGGTGAGTGCGCGCCACATTATTTGCTTTGTTTGCAGTGTTGGTAGTGCTCAGCTTCATTGGAGCCATGTGCTTGAATCCACCTTCCAAGATGGTGGCTACTTTCTTCTTTGTCTGCTGTCCCTATCGACCACAACTCCTGCTGCACTGTGATTGGCCTTTGTGTTCCACTTAAGGGCCAATCCCGCCGCCGGCAGGTGGACGCCGGCCCGCCTCCCCAAGGCCCGCCTTCTAAGGCCCTGTTTGTTTCCCTGGACCTCCATTCCATCTATTCTTCTACCACCTATGGACCTGCTTCTCCCCTTCCCATGGAGACTTCACCTCCAGCATGAGGCTGCGCCTGACTTGGAACAGAAATGCTGCCTAATATACCCTGGCATGCTCCACATGGAGTCCCATGCACTCGAGACTCACAAACCTTTTAAATATCATTGTGCACATTCCGCGCTCTTTCTGGCTCTTTTCATCCAGCCTGGTGAGTGCGCGCCACATTATTTGCTTTGTTTGCAGTGTTTGTAGTGCTCAGCTTCATTGGAGCCATGTGCTTGAATCCACCTTCCAAGATGGTGGCTACTTTCTGCTTTGTCTGCTGTCCCTACCGACCACAGCTCCTGCTGCACTGTGATTGGCCTTTGTGTTCCACTTAAGGGCCAATCCCGCCGCCGGCAGGTGCACGCCGGCCCGCCTCCCCAAGGCCCGCCTTCTAAGGCCCTGTTTGTTTCCCTGGACCTCCATTCCAACTATTCTTCTACCACCTTTGGACCTGCTTCTCCCCTTCCCATGGAGACTTCACCTCCAGTATGAAGCTGCGCCTGACTTGGAAGAGAAATGCTGCCTAATATACCCTGGCATGCTCCACATGGAGTCCCATACACTCGAGACTCACAAACCTTATAAATATGATTGTGCACATTCCGTGCTCTTCCTGGCTCTTTTCATCCAGCCTGGTGAGTGCGCGCCACATTATTTGCTTTGTTTGCAGTGTTGGTAGTGCTCAGCTTCATTGGAGCCATGTGCTTGAATCCACCTTCCAAGATGGTGGCTACTTTCTTCTTTGTCTGCTGTCCCTATCGACCACAACTCCTGCTGCACTGCGATTGGCCTTTGTGTTCCACTTAAGGGCCAATCCCGCCGCCGGCAGGTGGACGCCGGCCCGCCTCCCCTAGGCCCGCCTTCTAAGGCCCTGTTTGTTTCCCTGGACCTCCATTCCATCTATTCTTCTACCACCTATGGACCTGCTTCTCCCCTTCCCATGGAGACTTCACCTCCAGCATGAGGCTGCGCCTGACCTGGAAGAGAAATGCTGCCTAATGGACCCTGGCATGCTCCACATGGATTCCCATGCACTTGAGTCTCGCAAACTTTTTAATATGATTGTCCACATTCCGCGCTCTTCCTGGCTCTTTTCATCCAGCCTGGTGAGTGCGCGCCACATTATTTGCTTTGTTTGCAGTGTTTGTAGTGCTCAGCTTCATTGGAGCCATGTGCTTGAATCCACCTTCCAAGATGGTGGCTACTTTCTGCTTTGTCTGCTGTCCCTACCGACCACAGCTCCTGCTGCACTGTGATTGGCCTTTGTGTTCCACTTAAGGGCCAATCCCGCCGCCGGCAGGTGGACGCCGGCCCGCCTCCCCAAGGCCCGCCTTCTAAGGCTCTGTTTGTTTCCCTGGACCGCCATTCCATCTATTCTTCTACCACCTATGGATCTGCTTCTCCCCTTCCCATGGAGACTTCACCTCCAGCATGAGGCTGCGCCTGACTTGGAAGAGAAATGCTGCCTAATGGACCCTGGCATGCTCCACATAGAGTCCCATGCACTCGAGACGCACAAACCTTTTAAATATGATTGTGCACATTCCGCGCTCTTCCTGGCTCTTTTCATCCAGCCTGGTGAGTGCGCGCCACATTATTTGCTTTGTTTGCAGTGTTGGTAGTGCTCAGCTTCATTGGAGCCATGTGCTTGAATCCACCTTCCAAGATGGTGGCTACTTTCTTCTTTGTCTGCTGTCCCTATCGACCACAACTCCTGCTGCACTGTGATTGGCCTTTGTGTTCCACTTAAGGGCCAATCCCGCCGCCGGCAGGTGGACGCCGGCCCGCCTCCCCAAGGCCCGCCTTCTAAGGCCCTGTTTGTTTCCCTGGACCTCCATTCCATCTATTCTTCTACCACCTATGGACCTGCTTCTCCCCTTCCCATGGAGACTTCACCTCCAGCATGAGGCTGCGCCTGACTTGGAACAGAAATGCTGCCTAATATACCCTGGCATGCTCCACATGGAGTCCCATGCACTCGAGACTCACAAACCTTTTAAATATCATTGTGCACATTCCGCGCTCTTTCTGGCTCTTTTCATCCAGCCTGGTGAGTGCGCGCCACATTATTTGCTTTGTTTGCAGTGTTTGTAGTGCTCAGCTTCATTGGAGCCATGTGCTTGAATCCACCTTCCAAGATGGTGGCTACTTTCTGCTTTGTCTGCTGTCCCTACCGACCACAGCTCCTGCTGCACTGTGATTGGCCTTTGTGTTCCACTTAAGGGCCAATCCCGCCGCCGGCAGGTGGACGCCGGCCCGCCTCCCCAAGGCCCGCCTTCTAAGGCCCTGTTTGTTTCCCTGGACCTCCATTCCAACTATTCTTCTACCACCTTTGGACCTGCTTCTCCCCTTCCCATGGAGACTTCACCTCCAGTATGAAGCTGCGCCTGACTTGGAAGAGAAATGCTGCCTAATATACCCTGGCATGCTCCACATGGAGTCCCATACACTCGAGACTCACAAACCTTATAAATATGATTGTGCACATTCCGTGCTCTTCCTGGCTCTTTTCATCCAGCCTGGTGAGTGCGCGCCACATTATTTGCTTTGTTTGCAGTGTTGGTAGTGCTCAGCTTCATTGGAGCCATGTGCTTGAATCCACCTTCCAAGATGGTGGCTACTTTCTTCTTTGTCTGCTGTCCCTATCGACCACAACTCCTGCTGCACTGCGATTGGCCTTTGTGTTCCACTTAAGGGCCAATCCCGCCGCCGGCAGGTGGACGCCGGCCCGCCTCCCCTAGGCCCGCCTTCTAAGGCCCTGTTTGTTTCCCTGGACCTCCATTCCATCTATTCTTCTACCACCTATGGACCTGCTTCTCCCCTTCCCATGGAGACTTCACCTCCAGCATGAGGCTGCGCCTGACCTGGAAGAGAAATGCTGCCTAATGGACCCTGGCATGCTCCACATGGATTCCCATGCACTTGAGTCTCGCAAACTTTTAAATATGATTGTCCACATTCCGCGCTCTTCCTGGCTCTTTTCATCCAGCCTGGTGAGTGCGCGCCACATTATTTGCTTTGTTTGCAGTGTTTGTAGTGCTCAGCTTCATTGGAGCCATGTGCTTGAATCCACCTTCCAAGATGGTGGCTACTTTCTGCTTTGTCTGCTGTCCCTACCGACCACAGCTCCTGCTGCACTGTGTTTGGCCTTTGTGTTCCACTTAAGGGCCAATCCCGCCGCCGGAAGGTGGACGCCGGCCCGCCTCCCCAAGGCCCGCCTTCTAAGGCTCTGTTTGTTTCCCTGGACCTCCATTCCATCTATTCTTCTACCACCTATGGATCGGCTTCTCCCCTTCCCATGGAGACTTCACCTCCAGCATGAGGCTGCGCCTGACTTGGAAGAGAAATGCTGCCTAATGGACCCTGGCATGCTCCACATGGAGTCCCATGCACTCGAGACTCGCAAACTTTTTAAATATGATTGTGCACATTCCGCGCTCTTCCTGGCTCTTTTCATCCAGCCTGGTGAGTGCGCGCCACATTATTTGCTTTGTTTGCAGTGTTTGTAGTGCTCAGCTTCATTGGAGCCATGTGCTTGAATCCACCTTCCAAGATGGTGGCTACTTTCTTCTTTGTCTGCTGTCCCAACCGACCACAGCTCCTGCTGCACTGTGATTGGCCTTTGTGTTCCACTTAAAGGCCAATCCCGCCGCCGGCAGGTGGACGCCGGCCCGCCTCCCCAAGGCCCGCCTCCCCAAGGCCCTGTTTGTTTCCCTGGACCTCCATTCCATCTATTCTTCTACCACCTATGGACCTGCTTCTCCCCTTCCCATGGAGACTTCACCTCCAGCATGAGGCTGCGCCTGACTTGGAAGAGAAATGCTGCCTAATGGACCCTGGCATGCTCCACATGGAGTCCCATGCACTCGAGACTCGCAAACTTTTTAAATATGATTGTGCACATTCTGCGCTCTTCCTGGCTCTTTTCATCCAGCCTGGTGAGTGCGCGCCACATTATTTGCTTTTTTTGCAGTGTTGGTAGTGCTCAGCTTCATTGGAGCCATGTGCTTGAATCTACCTTCCAAGATGGTGGCTACTTTCTTCTTTGTCTGCTGTCCCTACCGACCACAGCTCCTGCTGCACTGTGATTGGCCTTTGTGTTCCACTTAAGGGCCAATCCCGCCGCCGGCAGGTGGACGCCGGCCCGCCTCCCCAAGGCCCGCCTTTTAAGGCCCTGTTTGTTTCCCTGGACCTCCATTCCATCTATTCTTCTACCACCTATGGACCTGCTTCTCCCCTTCCCATGGAGACTTCACCTCCAGCATGAGGCTGCGCCTGACTTGGAACAGAAATGCTGCCTAATATACCCTGGCATGCTCCACATGGAGTCCCATGCACTCGAGACTCACAAACCTTTTAAATATCATTGTGCACATTCCGCGCTCTTTCTGGCTCTTTTCATCCAGCCTGGTGAGTGCGCGCCACATTATTTGCTTTGTTTGCAGTGTTTGTAGTGCTCAGCTTCATTGGAGCCATGTGCTTGAATCCACCTTCCAAGATGGTGGCTACTTTCTGCTTTGTCTGCTATCCCTACCGACCACAGCTCCTGCTGCACTGTGATTGGCCTTTGTGTTCCACTTAAGGGCCAATCCCGCCGCCGGCAGGTGGACGCCGGCCCGCCTCCCCAAGGCCCGCCTTCTAAGGCCCTGTTTGTTTCCCTGGACCTCCATTCCAACTATTCTTCTACCACCTTTGGACCTGCTTCTCCCCTTCCCATGGAGACTTCACCTCCAGTATGAAGCTGCGCCTGACTTGGAAGAGAAATGCTGCCTAATATACCCTGGCATGCTCCACATGGAGTCCCATACACTCGAGACTCACAAACCTTATAAATATGATTGTGCACATTCCGTGCTCTTCCTGGCTCTTTTCATCCAGCCTGGTGAGTGCGCGCCACATTATTTGCTTTGTTTGCAGTGTTGGTAGTGCTCAGCTTCATTGGAGCCATGTGCTTGAATCCACCTTCCAAGATGGTGGCTACTTTCTTCTTTGTCTGCTGTCCCTATCGACCACAACTCCTGCTGCACTGCGATTGGCCTTTGTGTTCCACTTAAGGGCCAATCCCGCCGCCGGCAGGTGGACGCCGGCCCGCCTCCCCTAGGCCCGCCTTCTAAGGCCCTGTTTGTTTCCCTGGACCTCCATTCCATCTATTCTTCTACCACCTATGGACCTGCTTCTCCCCTTCCCATGGAGACTTCACCTCCAGCATGAGGCTGCGCCTGACCTGGAAGAGAAATGCTGCCTAATGGACCCTGGCATGCTCCACATGGATTCCCATGCACTTGAGTCTCGCAAACTTTTAAATATGATTGTCCACATTCCGCGCTCTTCCTGGCTCTTTTCATCCAGCCTGGTGAGTGCGCGCCACATTATTTGCTTTGTTTGCAGTGTTTGTAGTGCTCAGCTTCATTGGAGCCATGTGCTTGAATCCACCTTCCAAGATGGTGGCTACTTTCTGCTTTGTCTGCTGTCCCTACCGACCACAGCTCCTGCTGCACTGTGTTTGGCCTTTGTGTTCCACTTAAGGGCCAATCCCGCCGCCGGAAGGTGGACGCCGGCCCGCCTCCCCAAGGCCCGCCTTCTAAGGCTCTGTTTGTTTCCCTGGACCTCCATTCCATCTATTCTTCTACCACCTATGGATCGGCTTCTCCCCTTCCCATGGAGACTTCACCTCCAGCATGAGGCTGCGCCTGACTTGGAAGAGAAATACTGCCTAATGGACCCTGGCATGCTCCACATGGAGTCCCATGCCCTCGAGACTTGCAAAGTTTTAAAATATGAATGTGCACATTCCGCGCTCTTCCTGGCTCTTTTCATCCAGACTGGTGAGTGCGTGCCACATTATTTGCTTTGTTTGCAGTGTTTGTAGTGCTCAGCTTCATTGGAGCCATGTGCTTGAATCCACCTTCGAAGATGGTGGCTACTTTCTTCTTTGTCTGCTGTCCCTACCGACCACAGCTCCTGCTGCACTGTGATTGGCCTTTGTGTTCCACTTAAGGGCCAATCCCGCTGCCGGCAGGTGGACGCCGGCCCGCCTCCCCAAGGCCTGCCTTCTAAGGCCCTGTTTGTTTCCCTGGACCTCCATTCCATCTATTCTTCTACCACCTATGGACCTGCTTCTCCCCTTCCCATGGAGACTTCACCTCCAGCATGAGGCTGCGCCTGACTTGGAAGAGAAATGCTGCCTAATGGACCCTGGCATGCTCCACATAGAGTCCCATGCACTCGAGACTCACAAACCTTTTAAATATGATTGTGCACATTCCGCACTCTTCCTGGCTCTTTTCATCCAGCCTGATGAGTGCGCGCCACATTATTTGCTTTGTTTGCAGTGTTTGTAGTGCTCAGCTTCATTGGAGCCATGTGCTTGAATCCACCTTCCAAGATGGTGGCTACTTTCTTCTTTGTCTGCTGTCCCTACCGACCACAGCTCCTGCTGCACTGTGATTGGCCTTTGTGTTCCACTTAAAGGCCAATCCCGCCGCCGGCAGGTGGAGGCCGGACTAACCCCCCAAAGCCCGCCTTCTAAGGCCCTGTTTGTTTCCCTGGGCCTCCATTCCATCTATTCTTCTACCACCTATGGACCTGCTTCTCCCCTTCCCATGGAGACTTCACCTCCAGCATGAGGCTGCGCCGGACTGGGAAGAGAAATGCTGCCTAATGGACCCTGCCATGCTCCACATGGAGTCCCATGCACTCGAAACTCACAAACTTTTAAAATATGATTGTGCACATTCCGCGCTCTTCCTGGCTCTTTTCATCCAGCCTGGTGAGTGCGCGCCACATTATTTGCTTTGTTTGCAGTGTTTGTAGTGCTCAGCTTCATTGGAGCCATGTGCTTGAATCCACCTTCCAAGATGGTGGCTACTTTCTTCTTTGTCTGCTGTCCCTACCGACCACAGCTCCTGCTGCACTGTGATTGGCCTTTGTGTTCCACTTAAGGGCCAATCCCGCCACCGGCAGGTGGAAGCCGGCCCGCCTCCCCAAGGCCCGCCTTCTAAGGCCCTGTTTGTTTCCCTGGGCCCCCATTCCATCTATTCTTCTACCACCTATTGACCTGCTTCTCCCCTTCCCATGGAGACTTCACCTCCAGCATGAAGCTGCGCCTGACTTGGAAGAGAAATGCTGCCTAATGGACCCTGGCATGCTCCACATGGAGTCCCATGCACTCGAGACTTGCAAAGTTTTAAAATATGAATGTGCACATTCCGCGCTCTTCCTGGCTCTTTTCATCCAGCCTGGTGAGTGCGCGCCACATTATTTGCTTTGTTTGCAGTGTTTGTAGTGCTCAGCTTCATTGGAGCCATGTGCTTGAATCCACCTTCGAAGATGGTGGCTACTTTCTTCTTTGTCTGCTGTCCCTACCGACCACAGCTCCTGCTGCACTGTGATTGGCCTTTGTGTTCCACTTAAGGGCCAATCCCGCTGCCGGCAGGTGGACGCCGGCCCGCCTCTCCAAGGCCTGCCTTCTAAGGCCCTGTTTGTTTCCCTGGACCTCCATTCCATCTATTCTTCTACCACCTATGGACCTGCTTCTCCCCTTCCCATGGAGACTTCACCTCCAGCATGAGGCTGCGCCTGACTTGGAAGAGAAATGCTGCCTAATGGACCCTGGCATGCTCCACATAGAGTCCCATGCACTCGAGACTCACAAACCTTTTAAATATCATTGTGCACATTCCGCGCTCTTTCTGGCTCTTTTCATCCAGCCTGGTGAGTGCGCGCCACATTATTTGCTTTGTTTGCAGTGTTTGTAGTGCTCAGCTTCATTGGAGCCATGTGCTTGAATCCACCTTCCAAGGTGGTGGCTACTTTCATCTTTGTCTACTGTCCCTACCGACCACAGCTCCTGCTGCACTGTGATTGGCCTTTGTGTTCCACTTAAGGGCCAATCCCGCCGCCGGCACGTGGACGCCGGCCCAACTCCCCAAGGCCCGCCTTCTAAGGACCTGTTTGTTTCCCTGGACCTCCATTCCATCTATTCTTCTACCACCTATGGACCTGCTTCTCCCCTTCCCATGGAGACTTCACCTCCAGCATGAGGCTGCGCCTGACTTGGAAGAGAAATGCTGCCTAATGGACCCTGGCATGCTCCACATGGAGTCCCATGCACTCGAGACTCACAAACGTTTAAAATATGATTGTGCACATTCCGCGCTCTTCCTGGCTCTTTTCATCCAGCCTGGTGAGTGCGTGCCACATTATTTGCTTTGTTTGCAGTGTTTGTAGTGCTCAACTTCATTGGAGCCATGTGCTTGAATCCACCTTCCAAGATGGTGGTTACTTTCTTCTTTGTCTGCTGTCCCTACCGACCACAGCTCCTGCTGCACTGTGATTGGCCTTTGTGTTCCACTTAAAGGCCAATCCCGCCGCCCGCAGGTGGACGCCGGCCCAACTCCCCAAGGCCTGCCTTCTAAGGCCCTGTTTGTTTCCCTGGACCTCCATTCCATCTATTCTTCTACCACCTATGGACCTGCTTCTCCCCTTCCCATGGAGACTTCACCTCAAGCATGAGGCTGCGCCTGACTTGGAAGAGAAATGCTGCCTAATATACCCTGGCATGCTCCACATGGAGTCCCATGCACTCGAGGCTCACAAACCTTATAAATATGATTGTACACATTCTGCGTTCTTCCTGGCTCTTTTCATCCAGCCTGGTGAGTGCGCGCCACATTATTTGCTTTGTTTGCAGTGTTTGTAGTGCTCAGCTTCATTGGAGCCATGTGCTTGAATCCACCTTCCAAGATGGTGGCTACTTTCTTCTTTGTCTGCTGTCCCTACCGACCACAGCTCCTGCTGCACTGTGATTGGCCTTTGTGTTCCACTTAAGGTCCAATCCCGCCGCCGGCAGGTGGACCCCGGCCCGCCTCCCCAAGGCCCGCCTTCTAAGGCCCTGTTTGTTTCCCTGGACCTCCATTCCATCTATTCTTCTACCACCTATGGACCTGCTTCTCCCCTTCCCATGGAGACTTCACCTCCAGCATGAGGCTGCGCCTGACTTGGAAGAGAAATGCTGCCTAATATACCCTGGCATGCTCCACATGGGGTCCCATGCACTCGAGACTCACAAACCTTTTAAATATCATTGTGCACATTCCGCGCTCTTTCTGGCTCTTTTCATCCAGCCTGGTGAGTGCGCGCCACATTATTTGCTTTGTTTGCAGTGTTTGTAGTGCTCAGCTTCATTGGAGCCATGTGCTTGAATCCACCTTCCAAGGTGGTGGCTACTTTCATCTTTGTCTACTGTCCCTACCGACCACAGCTCCTGCTGCACTGTGATTGGCCTTTGTGTTCCACTTAAGGGCCAATCCCGCCGCCGGCACGTGGACGCCGGCCCAACTCCCCAAGGCCCGCCTTCTAAGGACCTGTTTGTTTCCCTGGACCTCCATTCCATCTATTCTTCTACCACCTATGGACCTGCTTCTCCCCTTCCCATGGAGACTTCACCTCCAGCATGAGGCTGCGCCTGACTTGGAAGAGAAATGCTGCCTAATGGACCCTGGCATGCTCCACATGGAGTCCCATGCACTCGAGACTCACAAACGTTTAAAATATGATTGTGCACATTCCGCGCTCTTCCTGGCTCTTTTCATCCAGCCTGGTGAGTGCGTGCCACATTATTTGCTTTGTTTGCAGTGTTTGTAGTGCTCAGCTTCATTGGAGCCATGTGCTTGAATCCACCTTCCAAGATGGTGGTTACTTTCTTCTTTGTCTGCTGTCCCTACCGACCACAGCTCCTGCTGCACTGTGATTGGCCTTTGTGTTCCACTTAAAGGCCAATCCCGCCGCCCGCAGGTGGACGCCGGCCCAACTCCCCAAGGCCTGCCTTCTAAGGCCCTGTTTGTTTCCCTGGACCTCCATTCCATCTATTCTTCTACCACCTATGGACCTGCTTCTCCCCTTCCCATGGAGACTTCACCTCAAGCATGAGGCTGCGCCTGACTTGGAAGAGAAATGCTGCCTAATATACCCTGGCATGCTCCACATGGAGTCCCATGCACTCGAGGCTCACAAACCTTATAAATATGATTGTGCACATTCTGCGTTCTTCCTGGCTCTTTTCATCCAGCCTGGTGAGTGCGCGCCACATTATTTGCTTTGTTTGCAGTGTTTGTAGTGCTCAGCTTCATTGGAGCCATGTGCTTGAATCCACCTTCCAAGATGGTGGCTACTTTCTTCTTTGTCTGCTGTCCCTACCGACCACAGCTCCTGCTGCACTGTGATTGGCCTTTGTGTTCCACTTAAGGGCCAATACCGCCACCGGCAGGTGGACGCCGGCCCGCCTCCCCAAGGCCCGCCTTCTAAGGCCCTGTTTGTTTCCCTGGGCCTCCATTCCATCTATTCTTCTACCACCTATTGACCTGCTTCTCCCCTTCCCAGGGAGACTTCACCTCCAGCATGAGGCTGCGCCTGACTTGGAAGAGAAATGCTGCCTAATGGACCCTGGCATGCTCCACATGGAGTCCCATGCACTCGAGACTTGCAAAGTTTTAAAATATGAATGTGCATATTCCGCGCTCTTCCTGGCTCTTTTCATCCAGACTGGTGAGTGCGTGCCACATTATTTGCTTTGTTTGCAGTGTTTGTAGTGCTCAGCTTCATTGGAGCCATGTGCTTGAATCCACCTTCGAAGATGGTGGCTACTTTCTTCTTTGTCTGCTGTCCCTACCGACCACAGCTCCTGCTGCACTGTGATTGGCCTTTGTGTTCCACTTAAGGGCCAATCCCGCTGCCGGCAGGTGGACGCCGGCCCGCCTCCCCAAGGCCTGCCTTCTAAGGCCCTGTTTGTTTCCCTGGACCTCCATTCCATCTATTCTTCTACCACCTATGGACCTGCTTCTCCCCTTCCCATGGAGACTTCACCTCCAGCATGAGGCTGCGCCTGACTTGGAAGAGAAATGCTGCCTAATGGACCCTGGCATGCTCCACATAGAGTCCCATGCACTCGAGACTCACAAACCTTTTAAATATGATTGTGCACATTCCGCACTCTTCCTGGCTCTTTTCATCCAGCCTGATGAGTGCGCGCCACATTATTTGCTTTGTTTGCAGTGTTTGTAGTGCTCAGCTTCATTGGAGCCATGTGCTTGAATCCACCTTCCAAGATGGTGGCTACTTTCTTCTTTGTCTGCTGTCCCTACCGACCACAGCTCCTGCTGCACTGTGATTGGCCTTTGTGTTCCACTTAAAGGCCAATCCCGCCGCCGGCAGGTGGAGGCCGGACTAACTCCCCAAAGCCCGCCTTCTAAGGCCCTGTTTGTTTCCCTGGGCCTCCATTCCATCTATTCTTCTACCACCTATGGACCTGCTTCTCCCCTTCCCATGGAGACTTCACCTCCAGCATGAGGCTGCGCCGGACTGGGAAGAGAAATGCTGCCTAATGGACCCTGCCATGCTCCACATGGAGTCCCATGCACTCGAAACTCACAAACTTTTAAAATATGATTGTGCACATTCCGCGCTCTTCCTGGCTCTTTTCATCCAGCCTGGTGAGTGCGCGCCACATTATTTGCTTTGTTTGCAGTGTTTGTAGTGCTCAGCTTCATTGGAGCCATGTGCTTGAATCCACCTTCCAAGATGGTGGCTACTTTCTTCTTTGTCTGCTGTCCCTACCGACCACAGCTCCTGCTGCACTGTGATTGGCCTTTGTGTTCCACTTAAGGGCCAATCCCGCCACCGGCAGGTGGAAGCCGGCCCGCCTCCCCAAGGCCCGCCTTCTAAGGCCCTGTTTGTTTCCCTGGGCCCCCATTCCATCTATTCTTCTACCACCTATTGACCTGCTTCTCCCCTTCCCATGGAGACTTCACCTCCAGCATGAAGCTGCGCCTGACTTGGAAGAGAAATGCTGCCTAATGGACCCTGGCATGCTCCACATGGAGTCCCATGCACTCGAGGCTCACAAACCTTATAAATATGATTGTGCACATTCTGCGTTCTTCCTGGCTCTTTTCATCCAGCCTGGTGAGTGCGCGCCACATTATTTGCTTTGTTTGCAGTGTTTGTAGTGCTCAGCTTCATTGGAGCCATGTGCTTGAATCCACCTTCCAAGATGGTGGCTACTTTCTTCTTTGTCTGCTGTCCCTACCGACCACAGCTCCTGCTGCACTGTGATTGGCCTTTGTGTTCCACTTAAGGGCCAATACCGCCACCGGCAGGTGGACGCCGGCCCGCCTCCCCAAGGCCCGCCTTCTAAGGCCCTGTTTGTTTCCCTGGGCCTCCATTCCATCTATTCTTCTACCACCTATTGACCTGCTTCTCCCCTTCCCAGGGAGACTTCACCTCCAGCATGAGGCTGCGCCTGACTTGGAAGAGAAATGCTGCCTAATGGACCCTGGCATGCTCCACATGGAGTCCCATGCACTCGAGACTTGCAAAGTTTTAAAATATGAATGTGCATATTCCGCGCTCTTCCTGGCTCTTTTCATCCAGACTGGTGAGTGCGTGCCACATTATTTGCTTTGTTTGCAGTGTTTGTAGTGCTCAGCTTCATTGGAGCCATGTGCTTGAATCCACCTTCGAAGATGGTGGCTACTTTCTTCTTTGTCTGCTGTCCCTACCGACCACAGCTCCTGCTGCACTGTGATTGGCCTTTGTGTTCCACTTAAGGGCCAATCCCGCTGCCGGCAGGTGGACGCCGGCCCGCCTCCCCAAGGCCTGCCTTCTAAGGCCCTGTTTGTTTCCCTGGACCTCCATTCCATCTATTCTTCTACCACCTATGGACCTGCTTCTCCCCTTCCCATGGAGACTTCACCTCCAGCATGAGGCTGCGCCTGACTTGGAAGAGAAATGCTGCCTAATGGACCCTGGCATGCTCCACATAGAGTCCCATGCACTCGAGACTCACAAACCTTTTAAATATGATTGTGCACATTCCGCACTCTTCCTGGCTCTTTTCATCCAGCCTGATGAGTGCGCGCCACATTATTTGCTTTGTTTGCAGTGTTTGTAGTGCTCAGCTTCATTGGAGCCATGTGCTTGAATCCACCTTCCAAGATGGTGGCTACTTTCTTCTTTGTCTGCTGTCCCTACCGACCACAGCTCCTGCTGCACTGTGATTGGCCTTTGTGTTCCACTTAAAGGCCAATCCCGCCGCCGGCAGGTGGAGGCCGGACTAACTCCCCAAAGCCCGCCTTCTAAGGCCCTGTTTGTTTCCCTGGGCCTCCATTCCATCTATTCTTCTACCACCTATGGACCTGCTTCTCCCCTTCCCATGGAGACTTCACCTCCAGCATGAGGCTGCGCCGGACTGGGAAGAGAAATGCTGCCTAATGGACCCTGCCATGCTCCACATGGAGTCCCATGCACTCGAAACTCACAAACTTTTAAAATATGATTGTGCACATTCCGCGCTCTTCCTGGCTCTTTTCATCCAGCCTGGTGAGTGCGCGCCACATTATTTGCTTTGTTTGCAGTGTTTGTAGTGCTCAGCTTCATTGGAGCCATGTGCTTGAATCCACCTTCCAAGATGGTGGCTACTTTCTTCTTTGTCTGCTGTCCCTACCGACCACAGCTCCTGCTGCACTGTGATTGGCCTTTGTGTTCCACTTAAGGGCCAATCCCGCCACCGGCAGGTGGAAGCCGGCCCGCCTCCCCAAGGCCCGCCTTCTAAGGCCCTGTTTGTTTCCCTGGGCCCCCATTCCATCTATTCTTCTACCACCTATTGACCTGCTTCTCCCCTTCCCATGGAGACTTCACCTCCAGCATGAAGCTGCGCCTGACTTGGAAGAGAAATGCTGCCTAATGGACCCTGGCATGCTCCACATGGAGTCCCATGCACTCGAGACTTGCAAAGTTTTAAAATATGAATGTGCACATTCCGCGCTCTTCCTGGCTCTTTTCATCCAGCCTGGTGAGTGCGCGCCACATTATTTGCTTTGTTTGCAGTGTTTGTAGTGCTCAGCTTCATTGGAGCCATGTGCTTGAATCCACCTTCGAAGATGGTGGCTACTTTCTTCTTTGTCTGCTGTCCCTACCGACCACAGCTCCTGCTGCACTGTGATTGGCCTTTGTGTTCCACTTAAGGGCCAATCCCGCTGCCGGCAGGTGGACGCCGGCCCGCCTCTCCAAGGCCTGCCTTCTAAGGCCCTGTTTGTTTCCCTGGACCTCCATTCCATCTATTCTTCTACCACCTATGGACCTGCTTCTCCCCTTCCCATGGAGACTTCACCTCCAGCATGAGGCTGCGCCTGACTTGGAAGAGAAATGCTGCCTAATGGACCCTGGCATGCTCCACATAGAGTCCCATGCACTCGAGACTCACAAACCTTTTAAATATGATTGTGCACATTCCGCACTCTTCCTGGCTCTTTTCATCCAGCCTGGTGAGTGCGCGCCACATTATTTGCTTTGTTTGCAGTGTTTGTAGTGCTCAGCTTCATTGGAGCCATGTGCTTGAATCCACCTTCGAAGATGGTGGCTACTTTCTTCTTTGTCTGCTGTCCCTACCGACCACAGCTCCTGCTGCACTGTGATTGGCCTTTGTGTTCCACTTAAGGTCCAATCCCGCCGCCGGCAGGTGGACCCCGGCCCGCCTCCCCAAGGCCCGCCTTCTAAGGCCCTGTTTGTTTCCCTGGACCTCCATTCCATCTATTCTTCTACCACCTATGGACCTGCTTCTCCCCTTCCCATGGAGACTTCACCTCCAGCATGAGGCTGCGCCTGACTTGGAAGAGAAATGCTGCCTAATATACCCTGGCATGCTCCACATGGGGTCCCATGCACTCGAGACTCACAAACCTTTTAAATATCATTGTGCACATTCCGCGCTCTTTCTGGCTCTTTTCATCCAGCCTGGTGAGTGCGCGCCACATTATTTGCTTTGTTTGCAGTGTTTGTAGTGCTCAGCTTCATTGGAGCCATGTGCTTGAATCCACCTTCCAAGGTGGTGGCTACTTTCATCTTTGTCTACTGTCCCTACCGACCACAGCTCCTGCTGCACTGTGATTGGCCTTTGTGTTCCACTTAAGGGCCAATCCCGCCGCCGGCACGTGGACGCCGGCCCAACTCCCCAAGGCCCGCCTTCTAAGGACCTGTTTGTTTCCCTGGACCTCCATTCCATCTATTCTTCTACCACCTATGGACCTGCTTCTCCCCTTCCCATGGAGACTTCACCTCCAGCATGAGGCTGCGCCTGACTTGGAAGAGAAATGCTGCCTAATGGACCCTGGCATGCTCCACATGGAGTCCCATGCACTCGAGACTCACAAACGTTTAAAATATGATTGTGCACATTCCGCGCTCTTCCTGGCTCTTTTCATCCAGCCTGGTGAGTGCGTGCCACATTATTTGCTTTGTTTGCAGTGTTTGTAGTGCTCAGCTTCATTGGAGCCATGTGCTTGAATCCACCTTCCAAGATGGTGGTTACTTTCTTCTTTGTCTGCTGTCCCTACCGACCACAGCTCCTGCTGCACTGTGATTGGCCTTTGTGTTCCACTTAAAGGCCAATCCCGCCGCCCGCAGGTGGACGCCGGCCCAACTCCCCAAGGCCTGCCTTCTAAGGCCCTGTTTGTTTCCCTGGACCTCCATTCCATCTATTCTTCTACCACCTATGGACCTGCTTCTCCCCTTCCCATGGAGACTTCACCTCAAGCATGAGGCTGCGCCTGACTTGGAAGAGAAATGCTGCCTAATATACCCTGGCATGCTCCACATGGAGTCCCATGCACTCGAGGCTCACAAACCTTATAAATATGATTGTGCACATTCTGCGTTCTTCCTGGCTCTTTTCATCCAGCCTGGTGAGTGCGCGCCACATTATTTGCTTTGTTTGCAGTGTTTGTAGTGCTCAGCTTCATTGGAGCCATGTGCTTGAATCCACCTTCCAAGATGGTGGCTACTTTCTTCTTTGTCTGCTGTCCCTACCGACCACAGCTCCTGCTGCACTGTGATTGGCCTTTGTGTTCCACTTAAGGGCCAATACCGCCACCGGCAGGTGGACGCCGGCCCGCCTCCCCAAGGCCCGCCTTCTAAGGCCCTGTTTGTTTCCCTGGGCCTCCATTCCATCTATTCTTCTACCAACTATTGACCTGCTTCTCCCCTTCCCAGGGAGACTTCACCTCCAGCATGAGGCTGCGCCTGACTTGGAAGAGAAATGCTGCCTAATGGACCCTGGCATGCTCCACATGGAGTCCCATGCACTCGAGACTTGCAAAGTTTTAAAATATGAATGTGCATATTCCGCGCTCTTCCTGGCTCTTTTCATCCAGACTGGTGAGTGCGTGCCACATTATTTGCTTTGTTTGCAGTGTTTGTAGTGCTCAGCTTCATTGGAGCCATGTGCTTGAATCCACCTTCGAAGATGGTGGCTACTTTCTTCTTTGTCTGCTGTCCCTACCGACCACAGCTCCTGCTGCACTGTGATTGGCCTTTGTGTTCCACTTAAGGGCCAATCCCGCTGCCGGCAGGTGGACGCCGGCCCGCCTCCCCAAGGCCTGCCTTCTAAGGCCCTGTTTGTTTCCCTGGACCTCCATTCCATCTATTCTTCTACCACCTATGGACCTGCTTCTCCCCTTCCCATGGAGACTTCACCTCCAGCATGAGGCTGCGCCTGACTTGGAAGAGAAATGCTGCCTAATGGACCCTGGCATGCTCCACATAGAGTCCCATGCACTCGAGACTCACAAACCTTTTAAATATGATTGTGCACATTCCGCACTCTTCCTGGCTCTTTTCATCCAGCCTGATGAGTGCGCGCCACATTATTTGCTTTGTTTGCAGTGTTTGTAGTGCTCAGCTTCATTGGAGCCATGTGCTTGAATCCACCTTCCAAGATGGTGGCTACTATCTTCTTTGTCTGCTGTCCCTACCGACCACAGCTCCTGCTGCACTGTGATTGGCCTTTGTGTTCCACTTAAGGTCCAATCCCGCCGCCGGCAGGTGGACCCCGGCCCGCCTCCCCAAGGCCCGCCTTCTAAGGCCCTGTTTGTTTCCCTGGACCTCCATTCCATCTATTCTTCTACCACCTATGGACCTGCTTCTCCCCTTCCCATGGAGACTTCACCTCCAGCATGAGGCTGCGCCTGACTTGGAAGAGAAATGCTGCCTAATATACCCTGGCATGCTCCACATGGAGTCCCATGCACTCGAGACTCACAAACCTTTTAAATATCATTGTGCACATTACGTGCTCTTTCTGGCTCTTTTCATCCAGCCTGGTGAGTGCGCACCACATTATTTGCTTTGTTTGCAGTGTTTGTAGTGCTCAGCTTCATTGGAGCCATGTGCTTGAATCCACCTTCCAAGATGGTGGCTACTTTCTTCTTTGTCTGCTGTCCCTACCGACCACAGCTCCTGCTGCACTGTGATTGGCCTTTGTGTTCCACTTAAGGGCCAATCCCGCCGCCGGCACGTGGACGCCGGCCCAACTCCCCAAGGCCCGCCTTCTAAGGACCTGTTTGTTTCCCTGGACCTCCATTCCATCTATTCTTCTACCACCTATGGACCTGCTTCCCCCCTTCCCATGGAGACTTCACCTCCAGCATGAGGCTGCGCCTGACTTGGAAGAGAAATGCTGCCTAATGGACCCTGGCATGCTCCACATGGAGTCCCATGCACTCGAGACTCACAAACGTTTAAAATATGATTGTGCATATTCCGCGCTCTTCCTGGCTCTTTTCATCCAGCCTGGTGAGTGCGTGCCACATTATTTGCTTTGTTTGCAGTGTTTGTAGTGCTCAGCTTCATTGGAGCCATGTGCTTGAATCCAGCTTCCAAGATGGTGGTTACTTTCTTCTTTGTCTGCTGTCCCTACCGACCACAGCTCCTGCTGCACTGTGATTGGCCTTTGTGTTCCACTTAAAGGCCAATCCCGCCGCCGGCAGGTGGACGCCGGCACAACTCCCCAAGGCCTGCCTTCTAAGGCCCTGTTTGTTTCCCTGGACCTCCATTCCATCTATTCTTCTACCACCTATGGACCTGCTTCTCCCCTTCCCATGGAGACTTCACCTCCAGCATGAGGCTGCGCCTGACTTGGAAGAGAAATGCTGCCTAATATACCCTGGCATGCTCCACATGGAGTCCCATGCACTCGAGACTCACAAACCTTTTAAATATCATTGTGCACATTCCGCGCTCTTTCTGGCTCTTTTCACCCAGCCTGGTGAGTGCGCGCCACATTATTTGCTTTGTTTGCAGTGTTTGTAGTGCTTAGCTTCATTGGAGCCATGTGCTTGAAACCACCTTCCAAGATGGTGGCTACTTTCTTCTTTGTCAGCTGTCCCTACCGACCACAGCTCCTGCTGCACTGTGATTGGCCTTTGTGTTCCACTTAAGGGCCAATCCCGCCGCCGGCACGTGGACGCCGGCCCAACTCCCCAAGGCCTGCCTTCTAAGGCCCTGTTTGTTTCCCTGGACCTCCATTCCATCTATTCTTCTACCACCTATGGACCTGCTTCTCCCCTTCCCATGGAGACTTCACCTCAAGCATGAGGCTGTGCCTGACTTGGAAGAGAAATGCTGCCTAATAGACCCTGGCATGCTCCACATGGATTCCCATGCACTTGAGACTCGCAAACTTTTAAATATGATTGTCCACATTCCGCGTTCTTCCTGGCTCTTTTCATCCAGCCTGGTGAGTGCGCGCCACATTATTTGCTTTGTTTGCAGTGTTTGTAGTGCTCAGCTTCATTGGAGCCATGTGCTTGAATCCACCTTCCAAGATGGTGGCTACTTTCTGCTTTGTCTGCTGTCCCTACCGACCACAGCTCCTGCTGCACTGTGATTGGCCTTTGTGTTCCACTTAAGGGCCAATCCCGCCGCCGGCAGGTGGACGCCGGCCCGCCTCCCCAAGGCCCGCCTTCTAAGGCTCTGTTTGTTTCCCTGGACCGCCATTCCATCTATTCTTCTACCACCTATGGATCTGCTTCTCCCCTTCCCATGGAGACTTCACCTCCAGCATGAGGCTGCGCCTGACTTGGAAGAGAAATGCTGCCTAATGGACCCTGGCATGCTCCACATAGAGTCCCATGCACTCGAGACTCACAAACCTTTTAAATATGATTGTGCACATTCCGCGCTCTTCCTGGCTCTTTTCATCCAGCCTGGTGAGTGCGCGCCACATTATTTGCTTTGTTTGCAGTGTTGGTAGTGCTCAGCTTCATTGGAGCCATGTGCTTGAATCCACCTTCCAAGATGGTGGCTACTTTCTTCTTTGTCTGCTGTCCCTATCAACCACAACTCCTGCTGCACTGTGATTGGCCTTTGTGTTCCACTTAAGGGCCAATCCCGCCGCCGGCAGGTGGACGCCGGCCCGCCTCCCCAAGGCCCGCCTTCTAAGGCCCTGTTTGTTTCCCTGGACCTCCATTCCATCTATTCTTCTACCACCTATGGACCTGCTTCTCCCCTTCCCATGGAGACTTCACCTCCAGCATGAGGCTGCGCCTGACTTGGAACAGAAATGCTGCCTAATATACCCTGGCATGCTCCACATGGAGTCCCATGCACTCGAGACTCACAAACCTTTTAAATATCATTGTGCACATTCCGCGCTCTTTCTGGCTCTTTTCATCCAGCCTGGTGAGTGCGCGCCACATTATTTGCTTTGTTTGCAGTGTTTGTAGTGCTCAGCTTCATTGGAGCCATGTGCTTGAATCCACCTTCCAAGATGGTGGCTACTTTCTGCTTTGTCTGCTGTCCCTACCGACCACAGCTCCTGCTGCACTGTGATTGGCCTTTGTGTTCCACTTAAGGGCCAATCCCGCCGCCGGCAGGTGGACGCCGGCCCGCCTCCCCAAGGCCCGCCTTCTAAGGCCCTGTTTGTTTCCCTGGACCTCCATTCCAACTATTCTTCTACCACCTTTGGACCTGCTTCTCCCCTTCCCATGGAGACTTCACCTCCAGTATGAAGCTGCGCCTGACTTGGAAGAGAAATGCTGCCTAATATACCCTGGCATGCTCCACATGGAGTCCCATACACTCGAGACTCACAAACCTTATAAATATGATTGTGCACATTCCGTGCTCTTCCTGGCTCTTTTCATCCAGCCTGGTGAGTGCGCGCCACATTATTTGCTTTGTTTGCAGTGTTGGTAGTGCTCAGCTTCATTGGAGCCATGTGCTTGAATCCACCTTCCAAGATGGTGGCTACTTTCTTCTTTGTCTGCTGTCCCTATCGACCACAACTCCTGCTGCACTGCGATTGGCCTTTGTGTTCCACTTAAGGGCCAATCCCGCCGCCGGCAGGTGGACGCCGGCCCGCCTCCCCTAGGCCCGCCTTCTAAGGCCCTGTTTGTTTCCCTGGACCTCCATTCCATCTATTCTTCTACCACCTATGGACCTGCTTCTCCCCTTCCCATGGAGACTTCACCTCCAGCATGAGGCTGCGCCTGACCTGGAAGAGAAATGCTGCCTAATGGACCCTGGCATGCTCCACATGGATTCCCATGCACTTGAGTCTCGCAAACTTTTAAATATGATTGTCCACATTCCGCGCTCTTCCTGGCTCTTTTCATCCAGCCTGGTGAGTGCGCGCCACATTATTTGCTTTGTTTGCAGTGTTTGTAGTGCTCAGCTTCATTGGAGCCATGTGCTTGAATCCACCTTCCAAGATGGTGGCTACTTTCTGCTTTGTCTGCTGTCCCTACCGACCACAGCTCCTGCTGCACTGTGTTTGGCCTTTGTGTTCCACTTAAGGGCCAATCCCGCCGCCGGAAGGTGGACGCCGGCCCGCCTCCCCAAGGCCCGCCTTCTAAGGCTCTGTTTGTTTCCCTGGACCTCCATTCCATCTATTCTTCTACCACCTATGGATCGGCTTCTCCCCTTCCCATGGAGACTTCACCTCCAGCATGAGGCTGCGCCTGACTTGGAAGAGAAATGCTGCCTAATGGACCCTGGCATGCTCCACATGGAGTCCCATGCACTCGAGACTCGCAAACTTTTTAAATATGATTGTGCACATTCCGCGCTCTTCCTGGCTCTTTTCATCCAGCCTGGTGAGTGCGCGCCACATTATTTGCTTTGTTTGCAGTGTTTGTAGTGCTCAGCTTCATTGGAGCCATGTGCTTGAATCCACCTTCCAAGATGGTGGCTACTTTCTTCTTTGTCTGCTGTCCCTACCGACCACAGCTCCTGCTGCACTGTGATTGGCCTTTGTGTTCCACTTAAAGGCCAATCCCGCCGCCGGCAGGTGGACGCCGGCCCGCCTCCCCAAGGCCCGCCTCCCCAAGGCCCTGTTTGTTTCCCTGGACCTCCATTCCATCTATTCTTCTACCACCTATGGACCTGCTTCTCCCCTTCCCATGGAGACTTCACCTCCAGCATGAGGCTGCGCCTGACTTGGAAGAGAAATGCTGCCTAATGGACCCTGGCATGCTCCACATGGAGTCCCATGCACTCGAGACTCGCAAACTTTTTAAATATGATTGTGCACATTCCGCGCTCTTCCTGGCTCTTTTCATCCAGCCTGGTGAGTGCGCGCCACATTATTTGCTTTTTTTGCAGTGTTGGTAGTGCTCAGCTTCATTGGAGCCATGTGCTTGAATCTACCTTCCAAGATGGTGGCTACTTTCTTCTTTGTCTGCTGTCCCTACCGACCACAGCTCCTGCTGCACTGTGATTGGCCTTTGTGTTCCACTTAAGGGCCAATCCCGCCGCCGGCAGGTGGACGCCGGCCCGCCTCCCCAAGGCCCGCCTTTTAAGGCCCTGTTTGTTTCCCTGGACCTCCATTCCATCTATTCTTCTACCACCTATGGACCTGCTTCTCCCCTTCCCATGGAGACTTCACCTCCAGCATGAGGCTGCGCCTGACTTGGAACAGAAATGCTGCCTAATATACCCTGGCATGCTCCACATGGAGTCCCATGCACTCGAGACTCACAAACCTTTTAAATATCATTGTGCACATTCCGCGCTCTTTCTGGCTCTTTTCATCCAGCCTGGTGAGTGCGCGCCACATTATTTGCTTTGTTTGCAGTGTTTGTAGTGCTCAGCTTCATTGGAGCCATGTGCTTGAATCCACCTTCCAAGATGGTGGCTACTTTCTGCTTTGTCTGCTGTCCCTACCGACCACAGCTCCTGCTGCACTGTGATTGGCCTTTGTGTTCCACTTAAGGGCCAATCCCGCCGCCGGCAGGTGGACGCCGGCCCGCCTCCCCAAGGCCCGCCTTCTAAGGCCCTGTTTGTTTCCCTGGACCTCCATTCCAACTATTCTTCTACCACCTTTGGACCTGCTTCTCCCCTTCCCATGGAGACTTCACCTCCAGTATGAAGCTGCGCCTGACTTGGAAGAGAAATGCTGCCTAATATACCCTGGCATGCTCCACATGGAGTCCCATACACTCGAGACTCACAAACCTTATAAATATGATTGTGCACATTCCGTGCTCTTCCTGGCTCTTTTCATCCAGCCTGGTGAGTGCGCGCCACATTATTTGCTTTGTTTGCAGTGTTGGTAGTGCTCAGCTTCATTGGAGCCATGTGCTTGAATCCACCTTCCAAGATGGTGGCTACTTTCTTCTTTGTCTGCTGTCCCTATCGACCACAACTCCTGCTGCACTGCGATTGGCCTTTGTGTTCCACTTAAGGGCCAATCCCGCCGCCGGCAGGTGGACGCCGGCCCGCCTCCCCTAGGCCCGCCTTCTAAGGCCCTGTTTGTTTCCCTGGACCTCCATTCCATCTATTCTTCTACCACCTATGGACCTGCTTCTCCCCTTCCCATGGAGACTTCACCTCCAGCATGAGGCTGCGCCTGACCTGGAAGAGAAATGCTGCCTAATGGACCCTGGCATGCTCCACATGGATTCCCATGCACTTGAGTCTCGCAAACTTTTAAATATGATTGTCCACATTCCGCGCTCTTCCTGGCTCTTTTCATCCAGCCTGGTGAGTGCGCGCCACATTATTTGCTTTGTTTGCAGTGTTTGTAGTGCTCAGCTTCATTGGAGCCATGTGCTTGAATCCACCTTCCAAGATGGTGGCTACTTTCTGCTTTGTCTGCTGTCCCTACCGACCACAGCTCCTGCTGCACTGTGTTTGGCCTTTGTGTTCCACTTAAGGGCCAATCCCGCCGCCGGAAGGTGGACGCCGGCCCGCCTCCCCAAGGCCCGCCTTCTAAGGCTCTGTTTGTTTCCCTGGACCTCCATTCCATCTATTCTTCTACCACCTATGGATCGGCTTCTCCCCTTCCCATGGAGACTTCACCTCCAGCATGAGGCTGCGCCTGACTTGGAAGAGAAATGCTGCCTAATGGACCCTGGCATGCTCCACATGGAGTCCCATGCACTCGAGACTTGCAAAGTTTTAAAATATGAATGTGCACATTCCGCGCTCTTCCTGGCTCTTTTCATCCAGACTGGTGAGTGCGTGCCACATTATTTGCTTTGTTTGCAGTGTTTGTAGTGCTCAGCTTCATTGGAGCCATGTGCTTGAATCCACCTTCGAAGATGGTGGCTACTTTCTTCTTTGTCTGCTGTCCCTACCGACCACAGCTCCTGCTGCACTGTGATTGGCCTTTGTGTTCCACTTAAGGGCCAATCCCGCTGCCGGCAGGTGGACGCCGGCCCGCCTCCCCAAGGCCTGCCTTCTAAGGCCCTGTTTGTTTCCCTGGACCTCCATTCCATCTATTCTTCTACCACCTATGGACCTGCTTCTCCCCTTCCCATGGAGACTTCACCTCCAGCATGAGGCTGCGCCTGACTTGGAAGAGAAATGCTGCCTAATGGACCCTGGCATGCTCCACATAGAGTCCCATGCACTCGAGACTCACAAACCTTTTAAATATGATTGTGCACATTCCGCACTCTTCCTGGCTCTTTTCATCCAGCCTGATGAGTGCGCGCCACATTATTTGCTTTGTTTGCAGTGTTTGTAGTGCTCAGCTTCATTGGAGCCATGTGCTTGAATCCACCTTCCAAGATGGTGGCTACTTTCTTCTTTGTCTGCTGTCCCTACCGACCACAGCTCCTGCTGCACTGTGATTGGCCTTTGTGTTCCACTTAAAGGCCAATCCCGCCGCCGGCAGGTGGAGGCCGGACTAACTCCCCAAAGCCCGCCTTCTAAGGCCCTGTTTGTTTCCCTGGGCCTCCATTCCATCTATTCTTCTACCACCTATGGACCTGCTTCTCCCCTTCCCATGGAGACTTCACCTCCAGCATGAGGCTGCGCCGGACTGGGAAGAGAAATGCTGCCTAATGGACCCTGCCATGCTCCACATGGAGTCCCATGCACTCGAAACTCACAAACTTTTAAAATATGATTGTGCACATTCCGCGCTCTTCCTGGCTCTTTTCATCCAGCCTGGTGAGTGCGCGCCACATTATTTGCTTTGTTTGCAGTGTTTGTAGTGCTCAGCTTCATTGGAGCCATGTGCTTGAATCCACCTTCCAAGATGGTGGCTACTTTCTTCTTTGTCTGCTGTCCCTACCGACCACAGCTCCTGCTGCACTGTGATTGGCCTTTGTGTTCCACTTAAGGGCCAATCCCGCCACCGGCAGGTGGAAGCCGGCCCGCCTCCCCAAGGCCCGCCTTCTAAGGCCCTGTTTGTTTCCCTGGGCCCCCATTCCATCTATTCTTCTACCACCTATTGACCTGCTTCTCCCCTTCCCATGGAGACTTCACCTCCAGCATGAAGCTGCGCCTGACTTGGAAGAGAAATGCTGCCTAATGGACCCTGGCATGCTCCACATGGAGTCCCATGCACTCGAGACTTGCAAAGTTTTAAAATATGAATGTGCACATTCCGCGCTCTTCCTGGCTCTTTTCATCCAGCCTGGTGAGTGCGCGCCACATTATTTGCTTTGTTTGCAGTGTTTGTAGTGCTCAGCTTCATTGGAGCCATGTGCTTGAATCCACCTTCGAAGATGGTGGCTACTTTCTTCTTTGTCTGCTGTCCCTACCGACCACAGCTCCTGCTGCACTGTGATTGGCCTTTGTGTTCCACTTAAGGGCCAATCCCGCTGCCGGCAGGTGGACGCCGGCCCGCCTCTCCAAGGCCTGCCTTCTAAGGCCCTGTTTGTTTCCCTGGACCTCCATTCCATCTATTCTTCTACCACCTATGGACCTGCTTCTCCCCTTCCCATGGAGACTTCACCTCCAGCATGAGGCTGCGCCTGACTTGGAAGAGAAATGCTGCCTAATGGACCCTGGCATGCTCCACATAGAGTCCCATGCACTCGAGACTCACAAACCTTTTAAATATGATTGTGCACATTCCGCACTCTTCCTGGCTCTTTTCATCCAGCCTGGTGAGTGCGCGCCACATTATTTGCTTTGTTTGCAGTGTTTGTAGTGCTCAGCTTCATTGGAGCCATGTGCTTGAATCCACCTTCCAAGATGGTGGCTACTATCTTCTTTGTCTGCTGTCCCTACCGACCACAGCTCCTGCTGCACTGTGATTGGCCTTTGTGTTCCACTTAAGGTCCAATCCCGCCGCCGGCAGGTGGACCCCGGCCCGCCTCCCCAAGGCCCGCCTTCTAAGGCCCTGTTTGTTTCCCTGGACCTCCATTCCATCTATTCTTCTACCACCTATGGACCTGCTTCTCCCCTTCCCATGGAGACTTCACCTCCAGCATGAGGCTGCGCCTGACTTGGAAGAGAAATGCTGCCTAATATACCCTGGCATGCTCCACATGGGGTCCCATGCACTCGAGACTCACAAACCTTTTAAATATCATTGTGCACATTCCGCGCTCTTTCTGGCTCTTTTCATCCAGCCTGGTGAGTGCGCGCCACATTATTTGCTTTGTTTGCAGTGTTTGTAGTGCTCAGCTTCATTGGAGCCATGTGCTTGAATCCACCTTCCAAGGTGGTGGCTACTTTCATCTTTGTCTACTGTCCCTACCGACCACAGCTCCTGCTGCACTGTGATTGGCCTTTGTGTTCCACTTAAGGGCCAATCCCGCCGCCGGCACGTGGACGCCGGCCCAACTCCCCAAGGCCCGCCTTCTAAGGACCTGTTTGTTTCCCTGGACCTCCATTCCATCTATTCTTCTACCACCTATGGACCTGCTTCTCCCCTTCCCATGGAGACTTCACCTCCAGCATGAGGCTGCGCCTGACTTGGAAGAGAAATGCTGCCTAATGGACCCTGGCATGCTCCACATGGAGTCCCATGCACTCGAGACTCACAAACGTTTAAAATATGATTGTGCACATTCCGCGCTCTTCCTGGCTCTTTTCATCCAGCCTGGTGAGTGCGTGCCACATTATTTGCTTTGTTTGCAGTGTTTGTAGTGCTCAGCTTCATTGGAGCCATGTGCTTGAATCCACCTTCCAAGATGGTGGTTACTTTCTTCTTTGTCTGCTGTCCCTACCGACCACAGCTCCTGCTGCACTGTGATTGGCCTTTGTGTTCCACTTAAAGGCCAATCCCGCCGCCCGCAGGTGGACGCCGGCCCAACTCCCCAAGGCCTGCCTTCTAAGGCCCTGTTTGTTTCCCTGGACCTCCATTCCATCTATTCTTCTACCACCTATGGACCTGCTTCTCCCCTTCCCATGGAGACTTCACCTCAAGCATGAGGCTGCGCCTGACTTGGAAGAGAAATGCTGCCTAATATACCCTGGCATGCTCCACATGGAGTCCCATGCACTCGAGGCTCACAAACCTTATAAATATGATTGTGCACATTCTGCGTTCTTCCTGGCTCTTTTCATCCAGCCTGGTGAGTGCGCGCCACATTATTTGCTTTGTTTGCAGTGTTTGTAGTGCTCAGCTTCATTGGAGCCATGTGCTTGAATCCACCTTCCAAGATGGTGGCTACTTTCTTCTTTGTCTGCTGTCCCTACCGACCACAGCTCCTGCTGCACTGTGATTGGCCTTTGTGTTCCACTTAAGGTCCAATCCCGCCGCCGGCAGGTGGACCCCGGCCCGCCTCCCCAAGGCCCGCCTTCTAAGGCCCTGTTTGTTTCCCTGGACCTCCATTCCATCTATTCTTCTACCACCTATGGACCTGCTTCTCCCCTTCCCATGGAGACTTCACCTCCAGCATGAGGCTGCGCCTGACTTGGAAGAGAAATGCTGCCTAATATACCCTGGCATGCTCCACATGGGGTCCCATGCACTCGAGACTCACAAACCTTTTAAATATCATTGTGCACATTCCGCGCTCTTTCTGGCTCTTTTCATCCAGCCTGGTGAGTGCGCGCCACATTATTTGCTTTGTTTGCAGTGTTTGTAGTGCTCAGCTTCATTGGAGCCATGTGCTTGAATCCACCTTCCAAGGTGGTGGCTACTTTCATCTTTGTCTACTGTCCCTACCGACCACAGCTCCTGCTGCACTGTGATTGGCCTTTGTGTTCCACTTAAGGGCCAATCCCGCCGCCGGCACGTGGACGCCGGCCCAACTCCCCAAGGCCCGCCTTCTAAGGACCTGTTTGTTTCCCTGGACCTCCATTCCATCTATTCTTCTACCACCTATGGACCTGCTTCTCCCCTTCCCATGGAGACTTCACCTCCAGCATGAGGCTGCGCCTGACTTGGAAGAGAAATGCTGCCTAATGGACCCTGGCATGCTCCACATGGAGTCCCATGCACTCGAGACTCACAAACGTTTAAAATATGATTGTGCACATTCCGCGCTCTTCCTGGCTCTTTTCATCCAGCCTGGTGAGTGCGTGCCACATTATTTGCTTTGTTTGCAGTGTTTGTAGTGCTCAGCTTCATTGGAGCCATGTGCTTGAATCCACCTTCCAAGATGGTGGTTACTTTCTTCTTTGTCTGCTGTCCCTACCGACCACAGCTCCTGCTGCACTGTGATTGGCCTTTGTGTTCCACTTAAAGGCCAATCCCGCCGCCCGCAGGTGGACGCCGGCCCAACTCCCCAAGGCCTGCCTTCTAAGGCCCTGTTTGTTTCCCTGGACCTCCATTCCATCTATTCTTCTACCACCTATGGACCTGCTTCTCCCCTTCCCATGGAGACTTCACCTCAAGCATGAGGCTGCGCCTGACTTGGAAGAGAAATGCTGCCTAATATACCCTGGCATGCTCCACATGGAGTCCCATGCACTCGAGGCTCACAAACCTTATAAATATGATTGTGCACATTCTGCGTTCTTCCTGGCTCTTTTCATCCAGCCTGGTGAGTGCGCGCCACATTATTTGCTTTGTTTGCAGTGTTTGTAGTGCTCAGCTTCATTGGAGCCATGTGCTTGAATCCACCTTCGAAGATGGTGGCTACTTTCTTCTTTGTCTGCTGTCCCTACCGACCACAGCTCCTGCTGCACTGTGATTGGCCTTTGTGTTCCACTTAAAGGCCAATCCCGCCGCCGGCAGGTGGACGCCGGCACAACTCCCCAAGGCCTGCCTTCTAAGGCCCTGTTTGTTTCCCTGGACCTCCATTCCATCTATTCTTCTACCACCTATGGACCTGCTTCTCCCCTTCCCATGGAGACTTCACCTCCAGCATGAGGCTGTGCCTGACTTGGAAGAGAAATGCTGCCTAATAGACCCTGGCATGCTCCACATGGATTCCCATGCACTTGAGACTCGCAAACTTTTAAATATGATTGTCCACATTCCGCGTTCTTCCTGGCTCTTTTCATCCAGCCTGGTGAGTGCGCGCCACATTATTTGCTTTGTTTGCAGTGTTTGTAGTGCTCAGCTTCATTGGAGCCATGTGCTTGAATCCACCTTCCAAGATGGTGGCTACTATCTTCTTTGTCTGCTGTCCCTACCGACCACAGCTCCTGCTGCACTGTGATTGGCCTTTGTGTTCCACTTAAGGTCCAATCCCGCCGCCGGCAGGTGGACCCCGGCCCGCCTCCCCAAGGCCCGCCTTCTAAGGCCCTGTTTGTTTCCCTGGACCTCCATTCCATCTATTCTTCTACCACCTATGGACCTGCTTCTCCCCTTCCCATGGAGACTTCACCTCCAGCATGAGGCTGCGCCTGACTTGGAAGAGAAATGCTGCCTAATATACCCTGGCATGCTCCACATGGAGTCCCATGGTCTCGAGACTCACAAACCTTTTAAATATCATTGTGCACATTACGTGCTCTTTCTGGCTCTTTTCATCCAGCCTGGTGAGTGCGCGCCACATTATTTGCTTTGTTTGCAGTGTTGGTAGTGCTCAGCTTCATTGGAGCCATGTGCTTGAATCCACCTTCCAAGATGGTGGCTACTTTCTTCTTTGTCTGCTGTCCCTATCGACCACAACTCCTGCTGCACTGTGATTGGCCTTTGTGTTCCACTTAAGGGCCAATCCCGCCGCCGGCAGGTGGACGCCGGCCCGCCTCCCCAAGGCCCGCCTTCTAAGGCCCTGTTTGTTTCCCTGGACCTCCATTCCATCTATTCTTCTACCACCTATGGACCTGCTTCTCCCCTTCCCATGGAGACTTCACCTCCAGCATGAGGCTGCGCCTGACTTGGAACAGAAATGCTGCCTAATGGACCCTGGCATGCTCCACATGGAGTCCCATGCACTCGAGACTCACAAACCTTTTAAATATCATTGTGCACATTCCGCGCTCTTTCTGGCTCTTTTCATCCAGCCTGGTGAGTGCGCGCCACATTATTTGCTTTGTTTGCAGTGTTTGTAGTGCTCAGCTTCATTGGAGCCATGTGCTTGAATCCACCTTCCAAGATGGTGGCTACTTTCTGCTTTGTCTGCTGTCCCTACCGACCACAGCTCCTGCTGCACTGTGATTGGCCTTTGTGTTCCACTTAAGGGCCAATCCCGCCGCCGGCAGGTGGACGCCGGCCCGCCTCCCCAAGGCCCGCCTTCTAAGGCCCTGTTTGTTTCCCTGGACCTCCATTCCAACTATTCTTCTACCACCTTTGGACCTGCTTCTCCCCTTCCCATGGAGACTTCACCTCCAGTATGAAGCTGCGCCTGACTTGGAAGAGAAATGCTGCCTAATATACCCTGGCATGCTCCACATGGAGTCCCATACACTCGAGACTCACAAACCTTATAAATATGATTGTGCACATTCCGTGCTCTTCCTGGCTCTTTTCATCCAGCCTGGTGAGTGCGCGCCACATTATTTGCTTTGTTTGCAGTGTTGGTAGTGCTCAGCTTCATTGGAGCCATGTGCTTGAATCCACCTTCCAAGATGGTGGCTACTTTCTTCTTTGTCTGCTGTCCCTATCGACCACAACTCCTGCTGCACTGCGATTGGCCTTTGTGTTCCACTTAAGGGCCAATCCCGCCGCCGGCAGGTGGACGCCGGCCCGCCTCCCCTAGGCCCGCCTTCTAAGGCCCTGTTTGTTTCCCTGGACCTCCATTCCATCTATTCTTCTACCACCTATGGACCTGCTTCTCCCCTTCCCATGGAGACTTCACCTCCAGCATGAGGCTGCGCCTGACCTGGAAGAGAAATGCTGCCTAATGGACCCTGGCATGCTCCACATGGATTCCCATGCACTTGAGTCTCGCAAACTTTTAAATATGATTGTCCACATTCCGCGCTCTTCCTGGCTCTTTTCATCCAGCCTGGTGAGTGCGCGCCACATTATTTGCTTTGTTTGCAGTGTTTGTAGTGCTCAGCTTCATTGGAGCCATGTGCTTGAATCCACCTTCCAAGATGGTGGCTACTTTCTGCTTTGTCTGCTGTCCCTACCGACCACAGCTCCTGCTGCACTGTGTTTGGCCTTTGTGTTCCACTTAAGGGCCAATCCCGCCGCCGGAAGGTGGATGCCGGCCCGCCTCCCCAAGGCCCGCCTTCTAAGGCTCTGTTTGTTTCCCTGGACCTCCATTCCATCTATTCTTCTACCACCTATGGATCGGCTTCTCCCCTTCCCATGGAGACTTCACCTCCAGCATGAGGCTGCGCCTGACTTGGAAGAGAAATGCTGCCTAATGGACCCTGGCATGCTCCACATGGAGTCCCATGCACTCGAGACTCGCAAACTTTTTAAATATGATTGTGCACATTCCGCGCTCTTCCTGGCTCTTTTCATCCAGCCTGGTGAGTGCGCGCCACATTATTTGCTTTGTTTGCAGTGTTTGTAGTGCTCAGCTTCATTGGAGCCATGTGCTTGAATCCACCTTCCAAGATGGTGGCTACTTTCTTCTTTGTCTGCTGTCCCTACCGACCACAGCTCCTGCTGCACTGTGATTGGCCTTTGTGTTCCACTTAAAGGCCAATCCCGCCGCCGGCAGGTGGACGCCGGCCCGCCTCCCCAAGGCCCGCCTCCCCAAGGCCCTGTTTGTTTCCCTGGACCTCCATTCCATCTATTCTTCTACCACCTATGGACCTGCTTCTCCCCTTCCCATGGAGACTTCACCTCCAGCATGAGGCTGCGCCTGACTTGGAAGAGAAATGCTGCCTAATGGACCCTGGCATGCTCCACATGGAGTCCCATGCACTCGAGACTCGCAAACTTTTTAAATATGATTGTGCACATTCCGCGCTCTTCCTGGCTCTTTTCATCCAGCCTGGTGAGTGTGCGCCACATTATTTGCTTTTTTTGCAGTGTTGGTAGTGCTCAGCTTCATTGGAGCCATGTGCTTGAATCTACCTTCCAAGATGGTGGCTACTTTCTTCTTTGTCTGCTGTCCCTACCGACCACAGCTCCTGCTGCACTGTGATTGGCCTTTGTGTTCCACTTAAGGGCCAATCCCGCCGCCGGCAGGTGGACGCCGGCCCGCCTCCCCAAGGCCCGCCTTCTAAGGCCCTGTTTGTTTCCCTGGACCTCCATTCCATCTATTCTTCTACCACCTATGGACCTGCTTCTCCCCTTCCCATGGAGACTTCACCTCCAGCATGAGGCTGCGCCTGACTTGGAACAGAAATGCTGCCTAATATACCCTGGCATGCTCCACATGGAGTCCCATGCACTCGAGACTCACAAACCTTTTAAATATCATTGTGCACATTCCGCGCTCTTTCTGGCTCTTTTCATCCAGCCTGGTGAGTGCGCGCCACATTATTTGCTTTGTTTGCAGTGTTTGTAGTGCTCAGCTTCATTGGAGCCATGTGCTTGAATCCACCTTCCAAGATGGTGGCTACTTTCTGCTTTGTCTGCTGTCCCTACCGACCACAGCTCCTGCTGCACTGTGATTGGCCTTTGTGTTCCACTTAAGGGCCAATCCCGCCGCCGGCAGGTGGACGCCGGCCCGCCTCCCCAAGGCCCGCCTTCTAAGGCCCTGTTTGTTTCCCTGGACCTCCATTCCAACTATTCTTCTACCACCTTTGGACCTGCTTCTCCCCTTCCCATGGAGACTTCACCTCCAGTATGAAGCTGCGCCTGACTTGGAAGAGAAATGCTGCCTAATATACCCTGGCATGCTCCACATGGAGTCCCATACACTCGAGACTCACAAACATTATAAATATGATTGTGCACATTCCGTGCTCTTCCTGGCTCTTTTCATCCAGCCTGGTGAGTGCGCGCCACATTATTTGCTTTGTTTGCAGTGTTGGTAGTGCTCAGCTTCATTGGAGCCATGTGCTTGAATCCACCTTCCAAGATGGTGGCTACTTTCTTCTTTGTCTGCTGTCCCTATCGACCACAACTCCTGCTGCACTGCGATTGGCCTTTGTGTTCCACTTAAGGGCCAATCCCGCCGCCGGCAGGTGGACGCCGGCCCGCCTCCCCTAGGCCCGCCTTCTAAGGCCCTGTTTGTTTCCCTGGACCTCCATTCCATCTATTCTTCTACCACCTATGGACCTGCTTCTCCCCTTCCCATGGAGACTTCACCTCCAGCATGAGGCTGCGCCTGACCTGGAAGAGAAATGCTGCCTAATGGACCCTGGCATGCTCCACATGGATTCCCATGCACTTGAGTCTCGCAAACTTTTAAATATGATTGTCCACATTCCGCGCTCTTCCTGGCTCTTTTCATCCAGCCTGGTGAGTGCGCGCCACATTATTTGCTTTGTTTGCAGTGTTTGTAGTGCTCAGCTTCATTGGAGCCATGTGCTTGAATCCACCTTCCAAGATGGTGGCTACTTTCTGCTTTGTCTGCTGTCCCTACCGACCACAGCTCCTGCTGCACTGTGTTTGGCCTTTGTGTTCCACTTAAGGGCCAATCCCGCCGCCGGAAGGTGGACGCCGGCCCGCCTCCCCAAGGCCCGCCTTCTAAGGCTCGGTTTGTTTCCCTGGACCTCCATTCCATCTATTCTTCTACCACCTATGGATCGGCTTCTCCCCTTCCCATGGAGACTTCACCTCCAGCATGAGGCTGCGCCTGACTTGGAAGAGAAATGCTGCCTAATGGACCCTGGCATGCTCCACATGGAGTCCCATGCACTCGAGACTCGCAAACTTTTTAAATATGATTGTGCACATTCCGCGCTCTTCCTGGCTCTTTTCATCCAGCCTGGTGAGTGCGCGCCACATTATTTGCTTTGTTTGCAGTGTTTGTAGTGCTCAGCTTCATTGGAGCCATGTGCTTGAATCCACCTTCCAAGATGGTGGCTACTTTCTTCTTTGTCTGCTGTCCCTACCGACCACAGCTCCTGCTGCACTGTGATTGGCCTTTGTGTTCCACTTAAAGGCCAATCCCGCCGCCGGCAGGTGGACGCCGGCCCGCCTCCCCAAGGCCCGCCTCCCCAAGGCCCTGTTTGTTTCCCTGGACCTCCATTCCATCTATTCTTCTACCACCTATGGACCTGCTTCTCCCCTTCCCATGGAGACTTCACCTCCAGCATGAGGCTGCGCCTGACTTGGAAGAGAAATGCTGCCTAATGGACCCTGGCATGCTCCACATGGAGTCCCATGCACTCGAGACTCGCAAACTTTTTAAATATGATTGTGCACATTCCGCGCTCTTCCTGGCTCTTTTCATCCAGCCTGGTGAGTGCGCGCCACATTATTTGCTTTTTTTGCAGTGTTGGTAGTGCTCAGCTTCATTGGAGCCATGTGCTTGAATCTACCTTCCAAGATGGTGGCTACTTTCTTCTTTGTCTGCTGTCCCTACCGACCACAGCTCCTGCTGCACTGTGATTGGCCTTTGTGTTCCACTTAAGGGCCAATCCCGCCGCCGGCAGGTGGACGCCGGCCCGCCTCCCCAAGGCCAGCCTTCTAAGGCCCTGTTTGTTTCCCTGGACCTCCATTCCATCTATTCTTCTACCACCTATGGACCTGCTTCTCCCCTTCACATGGAGACTTCACCTCCAGCATGAGGCTGCGCCTGACTTGGAAGAGAAATGCTGCCTAATGGACCCTGGCATGCTCCACATGGAATCCCATGCACTCGAGACTCACAAACCTTTTAAATATGATTGTGCACATTCCGCGCTCTTCCTGGCTCTTTTCATCCAGCCTGGTGAGTGCGCGCCACATTATTTGCTTTGTTTGCAGTGTTTGTAGTGCTCAGCTTCATTGGAGCCATGTGCTTGAATCCACCTTCCAAGATGGTGGCTACTTTCTTCTTTGTCTGCTGTCCCTACCGACCACAGCTCCTGCTGCACTGTGATTGGCCTTTGTGTTCCACTTAAGGGCCAATCCCGCCGCCGGCAGGTGGACGCGGGCCCTCCTCCCCAAGGCCCGCCTTCTAAGGACCTGTTTGTTTCCCTGGACCTCCATTCCATCTATTCTTCTACCACCTATGGACCTGCTTCTCCCCTTCCCATGAGACTTCACCTCCAGCATGAGGCTGCGCCTGACTTGGAAGAGAAATGCTGCCTAATATACCCTGGCATGCTCCACATGGAGTCCCATGCACTTGAGACTCACAAACCTTTTAAATATGATTGTGCACATTCCGCGCTCTTCCTGGCTCTTTTCATCCAGCCTGGGGAGTGCGCGCCACATTATTTGCTTTGTTTGCAGTGTTTGTAGTGCTCAGCTTCATTGGAGCCATGTGCTTGAATCCACCTTCCAAGATGGTGGCTACTTTCTTCTTTGTCTGCTGTCCCTACCGACCACAGCTCCTGCTGCACTGTGATTGGCCTTTGTGTTCCACTTAAAGGCCAATCCCGCCGCCGGCAGGTGGAGGCCGGACTAACTCCCCAAAGCCCGCCTTCTAAGGCCCTGTTTGTTTCCCTGGGCCTCCATTCCATCTATTCTTCTACCACCTATGGACCTGCTTCTCCCCTTCCCATGGAGACTTCACCTCCAGCATGAGGCTGCGCCGGACTGGGAAGAGAAATGCTGCCTAATGGACCCTGCCGTGCTCCACATGGAGTCCCATGCACTCGAAACTCACAAACTTTTAAAATATGATTGCGCACATTCCGCGCTCTTCCTGGCTCTTTTCATCCAGCCTGGTGAGTGCGCGCCACATTATTTGCTTTGTTTGCAGTGTTTGTAGTGCTCAGCTTCATTGGAGCCATGTGCTTGAATCCACCTTCCAAGATGGTGGCTACTTTCTTCTTTGTCTGCTGTCCCTACCGACCACAGCTCCTGCTGCACTGTGATTGGCCTTTGTGTTCCACTTAAGGGCCAATCCCGCCACCGGCAGGTGGAAGCCGGCCCGCCTCCCCAAGGCCCGCCTTCTAAGGCCCTGTTTGTTTCCCTGGGCCCCCATTCCATCTATTCTTCTACCACCTATTGACCTGCTTCTCCCCTTCCCATGGAGACTTCACCTCCAGCATGAAGCTGCGCCTGACTTGGAAGAGAAATGCTGCCTAATGGACCCTGGCATGCTCCACATGGAGTCCCATGCACTCGAGACTTGCAAAGTTTTAAAATATGAATGTGCACATTCCGCGCTCTTCCTGGCTCTTTTCATCCAGCCTGGTGAGTGCGCGCCACATTATTTGCTTTGTTTGCAGTGTTTGTAGTGCTCAGCTTCATTGGAGCCATGTGCTTGAATCCACCTTCGAAGATGGTGGCTACTTTCTTCTTTGTCTGCTGTCCCTACCGACCACAGCTCCTGCTGCACTGTGATTGGCCTTTGTGTTCCACTTAAGGGCCAATCCCGCTGCCGGCAGGTGGACGCCGGCCCGCCTCTCCAAGGCCTGCCTTCTAAGGCCCTGTTTGTTTCCCTGGACCTCCATTCCATCTATTCTTCTACCACCTATGGACCTGCTTCTCCCCTTCCCATGGAGACTTCACCTCCAGCATGAGGCTGCGCCTGACTTGGAAGAGAAATGCTGCCTAATGGACCCTGGCATGCTCCACATAGAGTCCCATGCACTCGAGACTCACAAACCTTTTAAATATGATTGTGCACATTCCGCACTCTTCCTGGCTCTTTTCATCCAGCCTGGTGAGTGCGCGCCACATTATTTGCTTTGTTTGCAGTTTTTTGTAGTGCTCAGCTTCATTGGAGCCATGTGCTTGAATCCACCTTCCAAGATGGTGGCTACTATCTTCTTTGTCTGCTGTCCCTACCGACCACAGCTCCTGCTGCACTGTGATTGGCCTTTGTGTTCCACTTAAGGTCCAATCCCGCCGCCGGCAGGTGGACCCCGGCCCGCCTCCCCAAGGCCCGCCTTCTAAGGCCCTGTTTGTTTCCCTGGACCTCCATTCCATCTATTCTTCTACCACCTATGGACCTGCTTCTCCCCTTCCCATGGAGACTTCACCTCCAGCATGAGGCTGCGCCTGACTTGGAAGAGAAATGCTGCCTAATATACCCTGGCATGCTCCACATGGGGTCCCATGCACTCGAGACTCACAAACCTTTTAAATATCATTGTGCACATTCCGCGCTCTTCCTGGCTCTTTTCATCCAGCCTGGTGAGTGCGTGCCACATTATTTGCTTTGTTTGCAGTGTTTGTAGTGCTCAGCTTCATTGGAGCCATGTGCTTGAATCCACCTTCCAAGATGGTGGTTACTTTCTTCTTTGTCTGCTGTCCCTACCGACCACAGCTCCTGCTGCACTGTGATTGGCCTTTGTGTTCCACTTAAAGGCCAATCCCGCCGCCCGCAGGTGGACGCCGGCCCAACTCCCCAAGGCCTGCCTTCTAAGGCCCTGTTTGTTTCCCTGGACCTCCATTCCATCTATTCTTCTACCACCTATGGACCTGCTTCTCCCCTTCCCATGGAGACTTCACCTCAAGCATGAGGCTGCGCCTGACTTGGAAGAGAAATGCTGCCTAATGGACCCTGGCATGCTCCACATAGAGTCCCATGCACTCGAGACTCACAAACGTTTAAAATATGATTGTGCACATTCCGCGCTCTTCCTGGCTCTTTTCATCCAGCCTGGTGAGTGTGCGACACATTATTTGCTTTGTTTGCAGTGTTTGTAGTGCTCAGCTTCATTAGAGCCATGTGCTTGAACCCACCTTCCAAGTGGGTGGCTACTTTCTTCTTTGTCTGCTGTCCCTACCGACCACAGCTCCTGCTGCACTGTGATTGGCCTTTGTGTTCCACTTAAGGGCCAACCCCGCCGCCGGTAGGTGGACGCCGGCCCGCCTCCCCAGGCCCGCCTTCTAAGGCTCTGTTTGTTTCCCTGGACCTCCATTCCATCTATTCTTCTACCACCTATGGATCTGCTTCTCCCCTTCCCATGGAGACTTCACCTCCAGCATGTGGCTGCGCCTGACTTGGAAGAGAAATGCTGCCTAATGGACCCTGGCATGCTCCACATAGAGTCCCATGCACTCGAGACTCACAAACCTTTTAAATATGATTGTGCACCTTCCGCGCTCTTCCTGGCTCTTTTCATCCAGCCTGGTGAGTGTGCGCCACATTATTTGCTTTGTTTGCAGTGTTGGTAGTGCTCAGCTTCATTGGAGCCATGTGCTTGAATCTACCTTCCAAGATGGTGGCTACTTTCTTCTTTGTCTGCTGTCCTTATCGACCACAACTCCTGCTGCACTGTGATTGGCCTTTGTGTTCCACTTAAGGGCCAATCCCGCCGTCGGCAGGTGGACGCCGGCCCGCCTCCCCAAGGCCCGCCTTCTAAGGCCCTATTTGTTTCCCTGGGCCCCCATTCCATCTATTCTTCTACCACCTATTGACCTGCTTCTCCCCTTCCCATGGAGACTTCACCTCCAGCATGAAGCTGCGCCTGACTTGGAAGAGAAATGCTGCCTAATGGACCCTGGCATGCTCCACATGGAGTCCCATGCACTCGAGACTTGCAAAGTTTTAAAATATGAATGTGCACATTCCGCGCTCTTCCTGGCTCTTTTCATCCAGCCTGGTGAGTGCGCGCCACATTATTTGCTTTGTTTGCAGTGTTTGTAGTGCTCAGCTTCATTGGAGCCATGTGCTTGAATCCACCTTCGAAGATGGTGGCTACTTTCTTCTTTGTCTGCTGTCCCTACCGACCACAGCTCCTGCTGCACTGTGATTGGCCTTTGTGTTCCACTTAAGGGCCAATCCCGCTGCCGGCAGGTGGACGCCGGCCCGCCTCTCCAAGGCCTGCCTTCTAAGGCCCTGTTTGTTTCCCTGGACCTCCATTCCATCTATTCTTCTACCACCTATGGACCTGCTTCTCCCCTTCCCATGGAGACTTCACCTCCAGCATGAGGCTGCGCCTGACTTGGAAGAGAAATGCTGCCTAATGGACCCTGGCATGCTCCACATAGAGTCCCATGCACTCGAGACTCACAAACCTTTTAAATATGATTGTGCACATTCCGCACTCTTCCTGGCTCTTTTCATCCAGCCTGGTGAGTGCGCGCCACATTATTTGCTTTGTTTGCAGTTTTTTGTAGTGCTCAGCTTCATTGGAGCCATGTGCTTGAATCCACCTTCCAAGATGGTGGCTACTATCTTCTTTGTCTGCTGTCCCTACCGACCACAGCTCCTGCTGCACTGTGATTGGCCTTTGTGTTCCACTTAAGGTCCAATCCCGCCGCCGGCAGGTGGACCCCGGCCCGCCTCCCCAAGGCCCGCCTTCTAAGGCCCTGTTTGTTTCCCTGGACCTCCATTCCATCTATTCTTCTACCACCTATGGACCTGCTTCTCCCCTTCCCATGGAGACTTCACCTCCAGCATGAGGCTGCGCCTGACTTGGAAGAGAAATGCTGCCTAATATACCCTGGCATGCTCCACATGGGGTCCCATGCACTCGAGACTCACAAACCTTTTAAATATCATTGTGCACATTCCGCGCTCTTCCTGGCTCTTTTCATCCAGCCTGGTGAGTGCGTGCCACATTATTTGCTTTGTTTGCAGTGTTTGTAGTGCTCAGCTTCATTGGAGCCATGTGCTTGAATCCACCTTCCAAGATGGTGGTTACTTTCTTCTTTGTCTGCTGTCCCTACCGACCACAGCTCCTGCTGCACTGTGATTGGCCTTTGTGTTCCACTTAAAGGCCAATCCCGCCGCCCGCAGGTGGACGCCGGCCCAACTCCCCAAGGCCTGCCTTCTAAGGCCCTGTTTGTTTCCCTGGACCTCCATTCCATCTATTCTTCTACCACCTATGGACCTGCTTCTCCCCTTCCCATGGAGACTTCACCTCAAGCATGAGGCTGCGCCTGACTTGGAAGAGAAATGCTGCCTAATGGACCCTGGCATGCTCCACATAGAGTCCCATGCACTCGAGACTCACAAACGTTTAAAATATGATTGTGCACATTCCGCGCTCTTCCTGGCTCTTTTCATCCAGCCTGGTGAGTGTGCGACACATTATTTGCTTTGTTTGCAGTGTTTGTAGTGCTCAGCTTCATTAGAGCCATGTGCTTGAACCCACCTTCCAAGTGGGTGGCTACTTTCTTCTTTGTCTGCTGTCCCTACCGACCACAGCTCCTGCTGCACTGTGATTGGCCTTTGTGTTCCACTTAAGGGCCAACCCCGCCGCCGGTAGGTGGACGCCGGCCCGCCTCCCCAGGCCCGCCTTCTAAGGCTCTGTTTGTTTCCCTGGACCTCCATTCCATCTATTCTTCTACCACCTATGGATCTGCTTCTCCCCTTCCCATGGAGACTTCACCTCCAGCATGTGGCTGCGCCTGACTTGGAAGAGAAATGCTGCCTAATGGACCCTGGCATGCTCCACATAGAGTCCCATGCACTCGAGACTCACAAACCTTTTAAATATGATTGTGCACATTCCGCGCTCTTCCTGGCTCTTTTCATCCAGCCTGGTGAGTGTGCGCCACATTATTTGCTTTGTTTGCAGTGTTGGTAGTGCTCAGCTTCATTGGAGCCATGTGCTTGAATCTACCTTCCAAGATGGTGGCTACTTTCTTCTTTGTCTGCTGTCCTTATCGACCACAACTCCTGCTGCACTGTGATTGGCCTTTGTGTTCCACTTAAGGGCCAATCCCGCCGTCGGCAGGTGGACGCCGGCCCGCCTCCCCAAGGCCCGCCTTCTAAGGCCCTATTTGTTTCCCTGGACCTCCATTCCATCTATTCTTCTACCACCTATGGACCTGCTTCTCCCCTTCCCATGGAGACTTCACCTCAAGCATGAGGCTGCGCCTGACTTGGAAGAGAAATGCTGCCTAATGGACCCTGGCATGCTCCACATAGAGTCCCATGCACTCGAGACTCACAAACTTTTAAAATATGATTGTGCACATTCCGCGCTCTTCCTGGCTCTTTTCATCCAGCCTGGTGAGTGTGCGACACATTATTTGTTTTGTTTGCAGTGTTTGTAGTGCTCAGCTTCATTAGAGCCATGTGCTTGAACCCACCTTCCAAGTGGGTGGCTACTTTCTTCTTTGTCTGCTGTCCCTACCGACCACAGCTCCTGCTGCACTGTGATTGGCCTTTGTGTTCCACTTAAGGGCCAACCCCGCCGCCGGTAGGTGGACGCCGGCCCGCCTCCCCAGGCCCGCCTTCTAAGGCTCTGTTTGTTTCCCTGGACCTCCATTCCATCTATTCTTCTACCACCTATGGATCTGCTTCTCCCCTTCCCATGGAGACTTCACCTCCAGCATGTGGCTGCGCCTGACTTGGAAGAGAAATGCTGCCTAATGGACCCTGGCATGCTCCACATAGAGTCCCATACACTCGAGACTCACAAACCTTTTAAATATGATTGTGCACATTCCGCGCTCTTCCTGGCTCTTTTCATCCAGCCTGGTGAGTGTGCGCCACATTATTTGCTTTGTTTGCAGTGTTGGTAGTGCTCAGCTTTATTGGAGCCATGTGCTTGAATCTACCTTCCAAGATGGTGGCTACTTTCTTCTTTGTCTGCTGTCCTTATCGACCACAACTCCTGCTGCACTGTGATTGGCCTTTGTGTTCCACTTAAGGGCCAATCCCGCCGTCGGCAGGTGGACGCCGGCCCGCCTCCCCAAGGCCCGCCTTCTAAGGCCCTGTTTGTTTCCCTGGATCTCCATTCCATCTATTCTTCTACCACCTATGGACCTGCTTCTCCCCTTCCCATGGAGACTTCACCTCCAGCATGAGGCTGCGCCTGACTTGGAAGAGAAATGCTGCCTAATGGACCCTGGCATCCTCCACATAGAGTCCCATGCACTCGAGACTCACAAACCTTTTAAATATGATTGTGCACATTCCGCGCTCTTCCTGGCTCTTTTCATCCAGCCTGGTGAGTGCGCGCCACATTATTTGCTTTTTTTGCAGTGTTGGTAGTGCTCAGCTTTATTGGAGCCATGTGCTTGAATCCACTTTCCAAGATGGTGGCTACTTTCTTCTTTGTCTGCTGTCCCTATCGACCACAACTCCTGCTGCACTGTGATTGGCCTTTGTGTTCCACTTAAGGGCCAATCCCGCCGCCGGCAGGTGGACGCCGGCCCGCCTCCCCAAGGCCTGCCTTCTAAGGCCCTGTTTGGTTCCCTGGACCTCCATTCCATCTATTCTTCTACCACCTATGGACCTGCTTCTCCCCTTCCCATGGAGACTTCACCTCCAGCATGAGGCTGAGCCTGACTTGGAAGAGAAATGCTGCCTAATGGACCCTGGCATGCTCCACATGGATTCCCATGCACTTGAGACTCGCAAACTTTTAAATATGAATGTCCACATTCCGCGCTCTTCCTGGCTCTTTTCATCCAGCCTGGTGAGTGCGCGCCACATTATTTGCTTTGTTTGCAGTGTTTGTAATGCTCAGCTTCATTGGAGCCATGTGCTTGAATCCACCTTCCAAGATGGTGGCTACTTTCTGCTTTGTCTGCTGTCCCTACCGACCACAGCTCCTGCTGCACTGTGATTGGCCTTTGTGTTCCACTTAAGGGCCAATCCCGCCGCCGGCAGGTGGACGCCGGCCCGCCTCCCCAAGGCCCGCCTTCTAAGGCTCTGTTTGTTTCCCTGGACCTCCATTCCATCTATTCTTCTACCACCTATGGATCTGCTTCTCCCCTTCCCATGGAGACTTCACCTCCAGCATGAGGCTGCGCCTGACTTGGAAGAGAAATGCTGCCTAATGGACCCTGGCATGCTCCACATGGAGTCCCATGCACTCGAGACTCGCAAACTTTTTAAATATGATTGTGCACATTCCGCGCTCTTCCTGGCTCTTTTCATCCAGCCTGGTGAGTGCGCGCCACATTATTTGCTTTGTTTGCAGTGTTGGTAGTGCTCAGCTTCATTGGAGCCATGTGCTTGAATCCACCTTCCAAGATGGTGGCTACTTTCTTCTTTGTCTGCTGTCCCTACCGACCACAGCTCCTGCTGCACTGTGATTGGCCTTTGTGTTCCACTTAAAGGCCAATCCCGCCGCCGGCAGGTGGACGCCGGCCCGCCTCCCCAAGGCCCGCCTCCCCAAGGCCCTGTTTGTTTCCCTGGACCTCCATTCCATCTATTCTTCTACCACCTATGGACCTGCTTCTCCCCTTCCCATGGAGACTTCACCTCCAGCATGAGGCTGCGCCTGACTTGGAAGAGAAATGCTGCCTAATGGACCCTGGCATGCTCCACATGGAGTCCCATGCACTCGAGACTCGCAAACTTTTTAAATATGATTGTGCACATTCCGCGCTCTTCCTGGCTCTTTTCATCCAGCCTGGTGAGTGCGCGCCACATTATTTGCTTTTTTTGCAGTGTTGGTAGTGCTCAGCTTCATTGGAGCCATGTGCTTGAATCTACCTTCCAAGATGGTGGCTACTTTCTTCTTTGTCTGCTGTCCCTACCGACCACAGCTCCTGCTGCACTGTGATTGGCCTTTGTGTTCCACTTAAGGGCCAATCCCGCCGCCGGCAGGTGGACGCCGGCCCGCCTCCCCAAGGCCAGCCTTCCAAGGCCCTGTTTGTTTCCCTGGACCTCCATTCCATCTATTCTTCTACCACCTATGGACCTGCTTCTCCCCTTCCCATGGAGACTTCACCTCCAGCATGAGGCTGCGCCTGACTTGGAAGAGAAATGTTGCCTAATGGACCCTGGCATGCTCCACATGGAATCCCATGCACTCGAGACTCACAAACCTTTTAAATATGATTGTGCACATTCCGCGCTCTTCCTGGCTCTTTTCATCCAGCCTGCTGAGTGCGCGCCACATTATTTGCTTTGTTTGCAGTGTTTGTAGTGCTCAGCTTCATTGGAGCCATGTGCTTGAATCCACCTTCCAAGATGGTGGCTACTTTCTTCTTTGTCTGCTGTCCCTACCGACCACAGCTCCTGCTGCACTGTGATTGGCCTTTGTGTTCCACTTAAGGGCCAATCCCGCCGCTGGCAGGTGGACGCGGGCCCTCCTTCCCAAGGATCGCCTTCTAAGGACCTGTTTGTTTCCCTGGACCTCCATTCCATCTATTCTTCTACCACCTATGGACCTGCTTCTCCCCTTCCCATGAGACTTCACCTCCAGCATGAGGCTGCGCCTGACTTGGAAGAGAAATGCTGCCTAATATACCCTGGCATGCTCCACATGGAGTCCCATGCACTCGAGACTCACAAACCTTTTAAATATGATTGTGCACATTCCGCGCTCTTCCTGGCTCTTTTCATCCAGCCTGGGGAGTGCGCGCCACATTATTTGCTTTGTTTGCAGTGTTTGTAGTGCTCAGCTTCATTGGAGCCATGTGCTTGAATCCACCTTCCAAGATGGTGGCTACTTTCTTCTTTGTCTGCTGTCCCTACCGACCACAGCTCCTGCTGCACTGTGATTGGCCTTTGTGTTCCACTTAAAGGCCAATCCCGCCGCCGGCAGGTGGAGGCTGGACTAACTCCCCAAAGCCCGCCTTCTAAGGCCCTGTTTGTTTCCCTGGGCCTCCATTCCATCTATTCTTCTACCACCTATGGACCTGCTTCTCCCCTTCCCATGGAGACTTCACCTCCAGCATGAGGCTGCGCCGGACTGGGAAGAGAAATGCTGCCTAATGGACCCTGCCATGCTCCACATGGAGTCCCATGCACTCGAAACTCACAAACTTTTAAAATATGATTGTGCACATTCCGCGCTCTTCCTGGCTCTTTTCATCCAGCCTGGTGAGTGCGCGCCACATTATTTGCTTTGTTTGCAGTGTTTGTAGTGCTCAGCTTCATTGGAGCCATGTGCTTGAATCCACCTTCCAAGATGGTGGCTACTTTCTTCTTTGTCTGCTGTCCCTACCGACCACAGCTCCTGCTGCACTGTGATTGGCCTTTGTGTTCCACTTAAGGGCCAATCCCGCCACCGGCAGGTGGAAGCCGGCCCGCCTCCCCAAGGCCCGCCTTCTAAGGCCCTGTTTGTTTCCCTGGGCCCCCATTCCATCTATTCTTCTACCACCTATGGACCTGCTTCTCCCCTTCCCATGGAGACTTCACCTCCAGCATGAGGCTGCGCCTGACTTGGAAGAGAAATGCTGCCTAATGGACCCTGGCATGCTCCACATAGAGTCCCATGCACTCGAGACTCACAAACCTTTTAAATATGATTGTGCACATTCCGCACTCTTCCTGGCTCTTTTCATCCAGCCTGGTGAGTGCGCACCACATTATTTGCTTTGTTTGCAGTGTTTGTAGTGCTCAGCTTCATTGGAGCCATGTGCTTGAATCCACCTTCCAAGATGGTGGCTACTATCTTCTTTGTCTGCTGTCCCTACCGACCACAGCTCCTGCTGCACTGTGATTGGCCTTTGTGTTCCACTTAAGGTCCAATCCTGCCGCCGGCAGGTGGAACCCGGCCCGCCTCCCCAAGGCCCGGCTTCTAAGGCCCTGTTTGTTTCCCTGGACCTCCATTCCATCTATTCTTCTACCACCTATGGACCTGCTTCTCCCCTTCCCATGGAGACTTCACCTCCAGCATGAGGCTGCGCCTGACTTGGAAGAGAAATGCTGCCTAATATACCCTGGCATGCTCCACATGGGGTCCCATGCACTCGAGACTCACAAACCTTTTAAATATCATTGTGCACATTCCGCGCTCTTTCTGGCTCTTTTCATCCAGCCTGGTGAGTGCGCGCCACATTATTTGCTTTGTTTGCAGTGTTTGTAGTGCTCAGCTTCATTGGAGCCATGTGCTTGAATCCACCTTCCAAGATGGTGGCTACTTTCATCTTTGTCTACTGTCCTTACCGACCACAGCTCCTGCTGCACTGTGATTGGCCTTTGTGTTCCACTTAAGGGCCAATCCCGCCGCCGGCACGTGGACGCCGGCCCAACTCCCCAAGGCCCGCCTTCTAAGGACCTGTTTGTTTCCCTGGACCTCCATTCCATCTATTCTTCTACCACCTATGGACCTGCTTCTCCACTTCCCATGGAGACTTCACCTCCAGCATGAGGCTGCGCCTGACTTGGAAGAGAAATGCTGCCTAATGGACCCTGGCATGCTCCACATGGAGTCCCATGCACTCAAGACTCACAAACGTTTAAAATATGATTGTGCACATTCCGCGCTCTTCCTGGCTCTTTTCATCCAGCCTGGTGAGTGCGTGCCACATTATTTGCTTTGTTTGCAGTGTTTGTAGTGCTCAGCTTCATTGGAGCCATGTGCTTGAATCCACCTTCCAAGATGGTGGTTACTTTCTTCTTTGTCTGCTGTCCCTACCGACCACAGCTCCTGCTGCACTGTGATTGGCCTTTGTGTTCCACTTAAAGGCCAATCCCGCCACCCGCAGGTGGACGCCGGCCCAACTCCCCAAGGCCTGCCTTCTAAGGCCCTGTTTGTTTCCCTGGACCGCCATTCCATCTATTCTTCTACCACCTATGGATCTGCTTCTCCCCTTCCCATGGAGACTTCACCTCAAGCATGAGGCTGCGCCTGACTTGGAAGAGAAATGCTGCCTAATGGACCCTGGCATGCTCCACATGGAGTCCCATGCACTCGAGACTCGCAAACATTTAAATATGATTGTGCACATTCCGCGCTCTTCCTGGCTCTTTTCATCCAGCCTGGTGAGTGCGCGCCACATTATTTGCTTTGTTTGCAGTGTTTGTAGTGCTCAGCTTCATTGGAGCCATGTGCTTGAATCCACCTTCCAAGATGGTGGCTACTTTCTTCTTTGTGTGCTGTCCCTACCGACCACAGCTCCTGCTGCACTGTGATTGGCCTTTTTGTTCCACTTAAAGGCCAATCCTGCCGCCGGCAGGTGGACGCCGGCCCAACTCCCCAAGGCCTGCCTTCTAAGGCCCTGTTTGTTTCCCTGGACCTCCATTCCATCTATTCTTCTACCACCTATGGACCTGCTTCTCCCCTTCCCATGGAGACTTCACCTCAAGCATGAGGCTGCGCCTGACTTGGAAGAGAAATGCTGCCTAATGGACCCTGGCATGCTCCACATAGAGTCCCATGCACTCGAGACTCACAAACTTTTAAAATATGATAGTGCACATTCCGCGCTCTTCCTGGCTCTTTTCATCCAGCCTGGTGAGTGTGCGACACATTATTTGCTTTGTTTGCAGTGTTTGTAGTGCTCAGCTTCATTGGAGCCATGTGCTTGAACCCACCTTCCAAGTGGGTGGCTACTTTCTTCTTTGTCTGCTGTCCCTACCGACCACAGCTCCTGCTGCACTGTGATTGGCCTTTGTGTTCCACTTAAGGGCCAACCCCGCCGCCGGTAGGTGGACGCCGGCCCGCCTCCCCAGGCCCGCCTTCTAAGGCTCTGTTTGTTTCCCTGGACCTCCATTCCATCTATTCTTCTACCACCTATGGATCTGCTTCTCCCCTTCCCATGGAGACTTCACCTCCAGCATGTGGCTGCGCCTGACTTGGAAGAGAAATGCTGCCTAATGGACCCTGGCTTGCTCCACATAGAGTCCCATGCACTCGAGACTCACAAACCTTTTAAATATGATTGTGCACATTCCGCGCTCTTCCTGGCTCTTTTCATCCAGCCTGGTGAGTGTGCGCCACATTATTTGCTTTGTTTGCAGTGTTGGTAGTGCTCAGCTTCATTGGAGCCATGTGCTTGAATCCACCTTCCAAGATGGTGGCTACTTTCTTCTTTGTCTGCTGTCCTTATCGACCACAACTCCTGCTGCACTGTGATTGGCCTTTGTGTTCCACTTAAGGGCCAATCCCGCTGCCGGCAGGTGGACGCCGGCCCGCCTCCCCAAGGCCCGACTTCTAAGGCCCTGCTTGTTTCCCTGGACCTCCATTCCATCTATTCTTCTACCACCTATGGACCTGCTTCTCCCCTTCCCATGGAGACTTCACCTCCAGCATGAGGCTGCGCCTGACTTGGAAGAGAAATGCTGCCTAATGGACCCTGGCATGCTCCACATGGAATCCCATGCACTCGAGACTCACAAACCTTTTAAATATGATTGTGCACATTCCGCGCTCTTCCTGGCTCTTTTCATCCAGCCTGCTGAGTGCGCGCCACATTATTTGCTTTGTTTGCAGTGTTTGTAGTGCTCAGCTTCATTGGAGCCATGTGCTTGAATCCACCTTCCAAGATGGTGGCTACTTTCTTCTTTGTCTGCTGTCCCTACCGACCACAGCTCCTGCTGCACTGTGATTGGCCTTTGTGTTCCACTTAAGGGCCAATCCCGCCGCCGGCAGGTGGACGCGGGCCCTCCTTCCCAAGGATCGCCTTCTAAGGACCTGTTTGTTTCCCTGGACCTCCATTCCATCTATTCTTCTACCACCTATGGACCTGCTTCTCCCCTTCCCATGAGACTTCACCTCCAGCATGAGGCTGCGCCTGACTTGGAAGAGAAATGCTGCCTAATATACCCTGGCATGCTCCACATGGAGTCCCATGCACTCGAGACTCACAAACCTTTTAAATATGATTGTGCACATTCCGCGCTCTTCCTGGCTCTTTTCATCCAGCCTGGGGAGTGCGCGCCACATTATTTGCTTTGTTTGCAGTGTTTGTAGTGCTCAGCTTCATTGGAGCCATGTGCTTGAATCCACCTTCCAAGATGGTGGCTACTTTCTTCTTTGTCTGCTGTCCCTACCGACCACAGCTCCTGCTGCACTGTGATTGGCCTTTGTGTTCCACTTAAAGGCCAATCCCGCCGCCGGCAGGTGGAGGCTGGACTAACTCCCCAAAGCCCGCCTTCTAAGGCCCTGTTTGTTTCCCTGGGCCTCCATTCCATCTATTCTTCTACCACCTATGGACCTGCTTCTCCCCTTCCCATGGAGACTTCACCTCCAGCATGAGGCTGCGCCGGACTGGGAAGAGAAATGCTGCCTAATGGACCCTGCCATGCTCCACATGGAGTCCCATGCACTCGAAACTCACAAACTTTTAAAATATGATTGTGCACATTCCGCGCTCTTCCTGGCTCTTTTCATCCAGCCTGGTGAGTGCGCGCCACATTATTTGCTTTGTTTGCAGTGTTTGTAGTGCTCAGCTTCATTGGAGCCATGTGCTTGAATCCACCTTCCAAGATGGTGGCTACTTTCTTCTTTGTCTGCTGTCCCTACCGACCACAGCTCCTGCTGCACTGTGATTGGCCTTTGTGTTCCACTTAAGGGCCAATCCCGCCACCGGCAGGTGGAAGCCGGCCCGCCTCCCCAAGGCCCGCCTTCTAAGGCCCTGTTTGTTTCCCTGGGCCCCCATTCCATCTATTCTTCTACCACCTATGGACCTGCTTCTCCCCTTCCCATGGAGACTTCACCTCCAGCATGAGGCTGCGCCTGACTTGGAAGAGAAATGCTGCCTAATGGACCCTGGCATGCTCCACATAGAGTCCCATGCACTCGAGACTCACAAACCTTTTAAATATGATTGTGCACATTCCGCACTCTTCCTGGCTCTTTTCATCCAGCCTGGTGAGTGCGCACCACATTATTTGCTTTGTTTGCAGTGTTTGTAGTGCTCAGGTTCATTGGAGCCATGTGCTTGAATCCACCTTCCAAGATGGTGGCTACTATCTTCTTTGTCTGCTGTCCCTACCGACCACAGCTCCTGCTGCACTGTGATTGGCCTTTGTGTTCCACTTAAGGTCCAATCCTGCCGCCGGCAGGTGGACCCCGGCCCGCCTCCCCAAGGCCCGGCTTCTAAGGCCCTGTTTGTTTCCCTGGACCTCCATTCCATCTATTCTTCTACCACCTATGGACCTGCTTCTCCCCTTCCCATGGAGACTTCACCTCCAGCATGAGGCTGCGCCTGACTTGGAAGAGAAATGCTGCCTAATATACCCTGGCATGCTCCACATGGGGTCCCATGCACTCGAGACTCACAAACCTTTTAAATATCATTGTGCACATTCCGCGCTCTTTCTGGCTCTTTTCATCCAGCCTGGTGAGTGCGCGCCACATTATTTGCTTTGTTTGCAGTGTTTGTAGTGCTCAGCTTCATTGGAGCCATGTGCTTGAATCCACCTTCCAAGATGGTGGCTACTTTCATCTTTGTCTACTGTCCTTACCGACCACAGCTCCTGCTGCACTGTGATTGGCCTTTGTGTTCCACTTAAGGGCCAATCCCGCCGCCGGCACGTGGACGCCGGCCCAACTCCCCAAGGCCCGCCTTCTAAGGACCTGTTTGTTTCCCTGGACCTCCATTCCATCTATTCTTCTACCACCTATGGACCTGCTTCTCCCCTTCCCATGGAGACTTCACCTCCAGCATGAGGCTGCGCCTGACTTGGAAGAGAAATGCTGCCTAATGGACCCTGGCATGCTCCACATGGAGTCCCATGCACTCGAGACTCACAAACGTTTAAAATATGATTGTGCACATTCCGCGCTCTTCCTGGCTCTTTTCATCCAGCCTGGTGAGTGCGTGCCACATTATTTGCTTTGTTTGCAGTGTTTGTAGTGCTCAGCTTCATTGGAGCCATGTGCTTGAATCCACCTTCCAAGATGGTGGTTACTTTCTTCTTTGTCTGCTGTCCCTACCGACCACAGCTCCTGCTGCACTGTGATTGGCCTTTGTGTTCCACTTAAAGGCCAATCCCGCCGCCCGCAGGTGGACGCCGGCCCAACTCCCCAAGGCCTGCCTTCTAAGGCCCTGTTTGTTTCCCTGGACCGCCATTCCATCTATTCTTCTACCACCTATGGATCTGCTTCTCCCCTTCCCATGGAGACTTCACCTCAAGCATGAGGCTGCGCCTGACTTGGAAGAGAAATGCTGCCTAATGGACCCTGGCATGCTCCACATGGAGTCCCATGCACTCGAGACTCGCAAACATTTAAATATGATTGTGCACATTCCGCGCTCTTCCTGGCTCTTTTCATCCAGCCTGGTGAGTGCGCGCCACATTATTTGCTTTGTTTGCAGTGTTTGTAGTGCTCAGCTTCATTGGAGCCATGTGCTTGAATCCACCTTCCAAGATGGTGGCTACTTTCTTCTTTGTGTGCTGTCCCTACCGACCACAGCTCCTGCTGCACTGTGATTGGCCTTTTTGTTCCACTTAAAGGCCAATCCTGCCGCCGGCAGGTGGACGCCGGCCCAACTCCCCAAGGCCTGCCTTCTAAGGCCCTGTTTGTTTCCCTGGACCTCCATTCCATCTATTCTTCTACCACCTATGGACCTGCTTCTCCCCTTCCCATGGAGACTTCACCTCAAGCATGAGGCTGCGCCTGACTTGGAAGAGAAATGCTGCCTAATGGACCCTGGCATGCTCCACATAGAGTCCCATGCACTCGAGACTCACAAACTTTTAAAATATGATAGTGCACATTCCGCGCTCTTCCTGGCTCTTTTCATCCAGCCTGGTGAGTGTGCGACACATTATTTGCTTTGTTTGCAGTGTTTGTAGTGCTCAGCTTCATTGGAGCCATGTGCTTGAACCCACCTTCCAAGTGGGTGGCTACTTTCTTCTTTGTCTGCTGTCCCTACCGACCACAGCTCCTGCTGCACTGTGATTGGCCTTTGTGTTCCACTTAAGGGCCAACCCCGCCGCCGGTAGGTGGACGCCGGCCCGCCTCCCCAGGCCCGCCTTCTAAGGCTCTGTTTGTTTCCCTGGACCTCCATTCCATCTATTCTTCTACCACCTATGGATCTGCTTCTCCCCTTCCCATGGAGACTTCACCTCCAGCATGTGGCTGCGCCTGACTTGGAAGAGAAATGCTGCCTAATGGACCCTGGCTTGCTCCACATAGAGTCCCATGCACTCGAGACTCACAAACCTTTTAAATATGATTGTGCACATTCCGCGCTCTTCCTGGCTCTTTTCATCCAGCCTGGTGAGTGTGCGCCACATTATTTGCTTTGTTTGCAGTGTTGGTAGTGCTCAGCTTCATTGGAGCCATGTGCTTGAATCCACCTTCCAAGATGGTGGCTACTTTCTTCTTTGTCTGCTGTCCTTATCGACCACAACTCCTGCTGCACTGTGATTGGCCTTTGTGTTCCACTTAAGGGCCAATCCCGCTGCCGGCAGGTGGACGCCGGCCCGCCTCCCCAAGGCCCGACTTCTAAGGCCCTGTTTGTTTCCCTGGACCTCCATTCCATCTATTCTTCTACCACCTATGGACCTGCTTCTCCCCTTCCCATGGAGACTTCACCTCCAGCATGAGGCTGCGCCTGACTTGGAAGAGAAATGCTGCCTAATGGACCCTGGCATGCTCCACATGGAGTCCCATGCACTCGAGACTCACAAACGTTTAAAATATGATTGTGCATATTCCGCGCTCTTCCTGGCTCTTTTCATCCAGCCTGGTGAGTGCGTGCCACATTATTTGCTTTGTTTGCAGTGTTTGTAGTGCTCAGCTTCATTGGAGCCATGTGCTTGAATCCACCTTCCAAGATGGTGGTTACTTTCTTCTTTGTCTGCTGTCCCTACCGACCACAGCTCCTGCTGCACTGTGATTGGCCTTTGTGTTCCACTTAAAGGCCAATCCCGCCGCCGGCAGGTGGACGCCGGCCCAACTCCCCAAGGCCTGCCTTCTAAGGCCCTGTTTGTTTCCCTGGACCTCCATTCCATCTATTCTTCTACCACCTATGGACCTGCTTCTCCCCTTCCCATGGAGACTTCACCTCCAGCATGAGGCTGCGCCTGACTTGGAAGAGAAATGCTGCCTAATATACCCTGGCATGCTCCACATGGAGTCCCATGCACTCGAGACTCACAAACCTTTTAAATATCATTGTGCACATTCCGCGCTCTTTCTGGCTCTTTTCATCCAGCCTGGTGAGTGCGCGCCACATTATTTGCTTTGTTTGCAGTGTTTGTAGTGCTCAGCTTCATTGGAGCCATGTGCTTGAATCCACCTTACAAGATGGTGGCTACTTTCTGCTTTGTCTGCTGTCCCTACCGACCACAGCTCCTGCTGCGCACTGTGATTGGCCTTTGTGTTCCACTTAAAGGCCAATCCCGCCGCCGGCAGGTGGACGCCGGCCCGCCTCCCCAAGGCCCGACTTCTAAGGCCCTGTTTGTTTCCCTGGACCCCCATTCCATCTATTCTTCTACCACCTATGGACCTGCTTCTCCCCTTCCCATGGAGACTTCACCTCCAGCATGAGGCTGTGTCTGACTTGGAAGAGAAATGCTGCCTAATGGACCCTGGCATGCTCCACATGGAGTCCCATGCACTCGAGACTCGCAAACTTTTTAAATATGATTGTTCACATTCCCCGCTCTTCCTGGCTCTTTTCATCCAGCCTGGTGAGTGTGCGCCACATTATTTGCTTTGTTTGCAGTGTTTGTAGTGCTCAGCTTCATTGGAGCCATGTGCTTGAATCCACCTTCCAAGATGGTGGCTACTTTCTTCTTTGTCTGCTGTCCCTACCGACCACAGCTCCTGCTGCACTGTGATTGGCCTTTGTGTTCCACTTAAAGGCCAATCCCGCCGCCGGCAGGTGGACGCCGGCCCAACTCCCCAAGGCCTGCCTTCTAAGGCCCTGTTTGTTTCCCTGGACCTCCATTCCATCTATTCTTCTACCACCTATGGACCTGCTTCTCCCCTTCCCATGGAGACTTCACCTCAAGCATGAGGCTGCGCCTGACTTAGAAGTGAAATGCTGCCTAATGGACCCTGGCATGCTCCACATAGAGTCCCATGCACTCGAGACTCACAAACTTTTTGAATATGATTGTGCACATTCCGTGCTCTTCCTGGCTCTTTTCATCCAGCCTGGTGAGTGCGCGCCACATTATTTGCTTTGTTTGCAGTGTTTGTAGTGCTCAGCTTCATTGGAGCCATGTGCTTGAATCCACCTTCCAAGATGGTGGCTACTTTGTTCTTTGTCTGCTGTCCCTACCGACCACATCTCCTGTTGCACTGTGATTGGCCTTTGTGTTCCACTTAAGGGCCAATCCCGCCGCCGGCAGGTGGACGCCGGCCCGCTCCTCAAGGCCCGCCTTCTAAGGCCCTGTTTGTTTCCCTGGACCTCCATTCCATCTATTCTTCTACCACCTATGGACCTGCTTCTCCCCTTCCCATGGAGACTTCACCTCCAGCATGAGGCTGCGCCTGACTTGGAAGAGAAATGCTGCCTAATATACCCTGGCATGCTCCACATGGAGTCCCATGCACTCGAGACTCACAAACCTTATAAATATGATTGTGCACATTCCGTGCTCTTCCTGGCTCTTTTCATCCAGCCTGGTGAGTGCGTGCCACATTATTTGCTTTGTTTGCAGTGTTTGTAGTGCTCAGCTTCATTGGAGCCATGTGCTTGAATCCACCTTCCAAGATGGTGGTTACTTTCTTCTTTGTCTGCTGTCCCTACCGACCACAGCCCCTGCTGCACTGTGATTGGCCTTTGTGTTCCACTTAAAGGCCAATCCCGCCGCCGGAAGGTGGACGCCGGCCCAACTCCCCAAAGCCTGCCTTCTAAGGCCCTGTTTGTTTCCCTGGACCTCCATTCCTATTCTTCTACCACCTATGGACCTGCTTCTCCCCTTCCCATGGAGACTTCACCTCAAGCATGAGGCTGTGCCTGACTTGGAAGAGAAATGCTGCCTAATGGACCCTGGCATGCTCCACATGGATTCCCATGCACTTGAGACTCGCAAACTTTTAAATATGATTGTCCACATTCCGCGCTCTTCCTGGCTCTTTTCATCCAGCCTGGTGAGTGCGCGCCACATTATTTGCTTTGTTTGCAGTGTTTGTAGTGCTCAACTTCATTGGAGCCATGTGCTTGAATCCACCTTCCAAGATGGTGGCTACTTTCTGCTTTGTCTGCTGTCCCTACCGACCACAGCTCCTGCTGCACTGTGATTGGCCTTTGTGTTCCACTTAAGCGCCAATCCCGCCGCCGGCAGGTGGACGCCGGCCCGCCTCCCCAAGGCCCGCCTTCTAAGGCTCTGTTTGTTTCCCTGGACCTCCATTCCATCTATTCTTCTACCACCTATGGATCTGCTTCTCCCCTTCCCATGGAGACTTCAACTCCAGCATGAGGCTGCGCCTGACTTGGAAGAGAAATGCTGCCTAATGGACCCTGGCATGCTCCACATGGAGTCCCATGCACTTGAGACTCGCAAACTTTTAAATATGATTGTGCACATTCTGCGCTCTTCCTGGCTCTTTTCATCCAGCCTGGTGACTGTGCGCCACATTATTTGCTTTGTTTGCAGTGTTTGTAGTGCTCAGCTTCATTGGAGCCATGTGCTTGAATCCACCTTCCAAGATGGTGGCTACTTTCTTCTTTGTCTGCTGTCCCTACCGACCACAGCTCCTGCTGCACTGTGATTGGCCTTTGTGTTCCACTTAAAGGCCAATCCCGCCGCTGGCAGGTGGACGCCGGCCCAACTCCCCAAGGCCTGCCTTCTAAGGCCCTGTATGTTTCCCTGGACCTCCATTCCATCTATTCTTCTACCACCTATGGACCTGCTTCTCCCCTTCCCATGGAGACTTCACCTCAAGCATGAGGCTGCGCCTGACTTGGAAGAGAAATGCTGCCTAATGGACCCAGGCATGCTCCACATAGAGTCCCATGCACTCGAGACTCACAAACATTTTAAATATGATTGTGCACATTCTGCGCTCTTCCTGGCTCTTTTCATCCAGCCTGGTGAGTGTGCGACACATTATTTGCTTTGTTTGCAGTGTTTGTAGTGCTCAGCTTCATTGGAGCCATGTACTTGAATCCACCTTCCAAGATGGTGGCTACTTTCTTCTTTGTCTGCTGTCCCTACCGACCACCGCTCCTGCTGCACTGTGATTGGCCTTTGTGTTCCACTTAAGGGCCAACCCCGCCGCCGGCAGGTTGACGCCGGCACGCCTCCCCAGGGCCCGCCTTCTAAGGCCCTGTTTGTTTCCCTGGACCTCCATTCCATCTATTCTTCTACCACCTATGGACCTGCTTCTCCCCTTCCCATGGAGACTTCACATCCAGCATGAGGCTGCGACTGACTTGGAAAAGAAATGCTGCCTAATGGACCCGGCATGCTCCACATGGAGTCCCATGCACTCGAGACTCACAAACCTTATAAATATGATTGTGCACATTCTGCGCTCTTCCTGGCTCTTTTCATCCAGCCTGGTGAGTGCGCGCCACATTATTTGCTTTGTTTGCAGTGTTTGTAGTGCTCAGCTTCATTGGAGCCATGTGCTTGAATCCACCTTCCAAGATGGTGGCTACTTTCTTCTTTGTCTGCTGTCCCTACCGACCACAGCTCCTGCTGCACTGTGATTGGCCTTTGTGTTCCACTTAAGGGCCAATCCCGCCGCCGGCAGGTGGACGCCGGCCCGCCTCCCCAAGGCCCGCCTTCTAAGGCCCTGTTTGTTTCCCTGGACCTCCATTCCATCTATTCTTCTACCACCTATGGACCTGCTTCTCCCCTTCCCATGGAGACTTCACCTCCAGCATGAAGCTGCGCCTGACTTGGAAGAGAAATGCTGCCTAATATACCCTGGCATGCTCCACATGGAGTCCCATGCACTCGAGACTCACAAACCTTATAAATATGATTGTGCACATTCTGTGCTCTTCCTGGCTCTTTTCATCCAGCCTAGTGAGTCGCGCCACATTATTTGCTTTGTTTGCAGTGTTTGTAGTGCTCAGCTTCATTGGAGCCATGTGCTTGAATCCACCTTCCAAGATGGTGGCTACTTTCTGCTTTGTCTGCTGTCCCTACCGACCACAGCTCCTGCTGCACTGTGATTGGCCTTTGTGTTCCACTTAAGGGCCAATCCCGCCGCCGGCAGGTGGACGCCGGCCCGCCTCCCCAGGCCTGCCTTCTAAGGCTCTGTTTGTTTCCCTGGACCTCCATTCCATCTATTCTTCTACCACCTATGGATCTGCTTCTCCCCTTCCCATGGAGACTTCACCTCCAGCATGAGGCTGCGCCTGACTTGGACGAGAAATGCTGCATAATGGACCCTGGCATGCTCCACATGGAGTCCCATGCACTCGAGACTCGAAAACTTTTAAAATATGATTGTGAACATTCCGCGCTCTTCCTGGCTCTTTTCATCCAGCCTCGGGAGTGCGCGCCACATTATTTGCTTTGTTTGCAGTGTTTGTAGTGCTCAGCTTCATTGGAGCCATGTGCTTGAATCCACCTTCCAAAATGGTGGCTACTTTCTTCTTTGTCTGCTGTCCCTACCGACCCTAGCTCCTGCTGCACTGTGATTGGCCTTTGTGTTCCACTTAAAGGCCAATCCCGCCGCCGGCAGGTGGACACCGGCCTAACTCCCCAAGGCCCGCCTTCTAAGCCCCTTTTTCTTTCCCTGGACCTCCATTCCATCTATTCTTCTACCACCTATGGACCTGCATCTCCCCTTCCCATGGAGACTTCACCTCCAGCATGAGGCTGCGCCTGACTTGGAAGAGAAATGCTTCCTAATGGACCCTGGCTTGCTCCACATAGAGTCCCATGCACTCGAGACTCACAAACCTTTTAAATATGATTGTGCACATTCCGCGCTCTTCCTGGCTCTTTTCATCCAGCCTGGTGAGTGCGCGCCACATTATTTGCTTTGTTTGCAGTGTTTGTAGTGCTCAGCTTCATTGGAGCCATGTGCTTGAATCCACCTTCCAAGATGGTGGCTACTTTCTTCTTTGTCTGCTGTCCCTACCGACCACAGCTCCTGTTGCACTGTGATTGGCCTTTGTGTTCCACTTAAGGGCCAATCCCGCCGCCGGCAGGTGGACGCCGGCCCGCCTCCCCAAGGCCCGCCTTCTAAGGCCCTGTTTGTTTCCCTGGACCTCCATTCCATCTATTCTTCTACCACCTATGGACCTGCTTCTCCCCTTCCCATGGAGACTTCACCTCCAGCATGAGGCTGCGCCTGACTTGGAAGAGAAATGCTGCCTAATATACCCTGGCATGCTCCACATGGAGTCCCATGCACTCGCGACTCACAAACCTTATAAATATGATTGTGCACATTCCGTGCTCTTCCTGGCTCTTTTCATCCAGCCTGGTGAGTGCGCGCCACATTATTTGCTTTGTTTGCAGTGTTTGTAGTGCTTAGCTTCATTGGAGCCATGTGCTTGAAACCACCTTCCAAGATGGTGGCTACTTTCTTCTTTGTCAGCTGTCCCTACCGACCACAGCTCCTGCTGCACTGTGATTGGCCTTTGTGTTCCACTTAAGGGCCAATCCCGCCGCCGGCACGTGGACGCCGGCCCAACTCCCCAAGGCCTGCCTTCTAAGGCCCTGTTTGTTTCCCTGGACCTCCATTCCATCTATTCTTCTACCACCTATGGACCTGCTTCTCCCCTTCCCATGGAGACTTCACCTCAAGCATGAGGCTGTGCCTGACTTGGAAGAGAAATGCTGCCTAATAGACCCTGGCATGCTCCACATGGATTCCCATGCACTTGAGACTCGCAAACTTTTAAATATGATTGTCCACATTCCGCGTTCTTCCTGGCTCTTTTCATCCAGCCTGGTGAGTGCGCGCCACATTATTTGCTTTGTTTGCAGTGTTTGTAGTGCTCAGCTTCATTGGAGCCATGTGCTTGAATCCACCTTCCAAGATGGTGGCTACTTTCTGCTTTGTCTGCTGTCCCTACCGACCACAGCTCCTGCTGCACTGTGATTGGCCTTTGTGTTCCACTTAAGGGCCAATCCCGCCGCCGGCAGGTGGACGCCGGCCCGCCTCCCCAAGGCCCGCCTTCTAAGGCTCTGTTTGTTTCCCTGGACCGCCATTCCATCTATTCTTCTACCACCTATGGATCTGCTTCTCCCCTTCCCATGGAGACTTCACCTCCAGCATGAGGCTGCGCCTGACTTGGAAGAGAAATGCTGCCTAATGGACCCTGGCATGCTCCACATAGAGTCCCATGCACTCGAGACTCACAAACCTTTTAAATATGATTGTGCACATTCCGCGCTCTTCCTGGCTCTTTTCATCCAGCCTGGTGAGTGCGCGCCACATTATTTGCTTTGTTTGCAGTGTTGGTAGTGCTCAGCTTCATTGGAGCCATGTGCTTGAATCCACCTTCCAAGATGGTGGCTACTTTCTTCTTTGTCTGCTGTCCCTATCAACCACAACTCCTGCTGCACTGTGATTGGCCTTTGTGTTCCACTTAAGGGCCAATCCCGCCGCCGGCAGGTGGACGCCGGCCCGCCTCCCCAAGGCCCGCCTTCTAAGGCCCTGTTTGTTTCCCTGGACCTCCATTCCATCTATTCTTCTACCACCTATGGACCTGCTTCTCCCCTTCCCATGGAGACTTCACCTCCAGCATGAGGCTGCGCCTGACTTGGAACAGAAATGCTGCCTAATATACCCTGGCATGCTCCACATGGAGTCCCATGCACTCGAGACTCACAAACCTTTTAAATATCATTGTGCACATTCCGCGCTCTTTCTGGCTCTTTTCATCCAGCCTGGTGAGTGCGCGCCACATTATTTGCTTTGTTTGCAGTGTTTGTAGTGCTCAGCTTCATTGGAGCCATGTGCTTGAATCCACCTTCCAAGATGGTGGCTACTTTCTGCTTTGTCTGCTGTCCCTACCGACCACAGCTCCTGCTGCACTGTGATTGGCCTTTGTGTTCCACTTAAGGGCCAATCCCGCCGCCGGCAGGTGGACGCCGGCCCGCCTCCCCAAGGCCCGCCTTCTAAGGCCCTGTTTGTTTCCCTGGACCTCCATTCCAACTATTCTTCTACCACCTTTGGACCTGCTTCTCCCCTTCCCATGGAGACTTCACCTCCAGTATGAAGCTGCGCCTGACTTGGAAGAGAAATGCTGCCTAATATACCCTGGCATGCTCCACATGGAGTCCCATACACTCGAGACTCACAAACCTTATAAATATGATTGTGCACATTCCGTGCTCTTCCTGGCTCTTTTCATCCAGCCTGGTGAGTGCGCGCCACATTATTTGCTTTGTTTGCAGTGTTGGTAGTGCTCAGCTTCATTGGAGCCATGTGCTTGAATCCACCTTCCAAGATGGTGGCTACTTTCTTCTTTGTCTGCTGTCCCTATCGACCACAACTCCTGCTGCACTGCGATTGGCCTTTGTGTTCCACTTAAGGGCCAATCCCGCCGCCGGCAGGTGGACGCCGGCCCGCCTCCCCTAGGCCCGCCTTCTAAGGCCCTGTTTGTTTCCCTGGACCTCCATTCCATCTATTCTTCTACCACCTATGGACCTGCTTCTCCCCTTCCCATGGAGACTTCACCTCCAGCATGAGGCTGCGCCTGACCTGGAAGAGAAATGCTGCCTAATGGACCCTGGCATGCTCCACATGGATTCCCATGCACTTGAGTCTCGCAAACTTTTAAATATGATTGTCCACATTCCGCGCTCTTCCTGGCTCTTTTCATCCAGCCTGGTGAGTGCGCGCCACATTATTTGCTTTGTTTGCAGTGTTTGTAGTGCTCAGCTTCATTGGAGCCATGTGCTTGAATCCACCTTCCAAGATGGTGGCTACTTTCTGCTTTGTCTGCTGTCCCTACCGACCACAGCTCCTGCTGCACTGTGTTTGGCCTTTGTGTTCCACTTAAGGGCCAATCCCGCCGCCGGAAGGTGGACGCCGGCCCGCCTCCCCAAGGCCCGCCTTCTAAGGCTCTGTTTGTTTCCCTGGACCTCCATTCCATCTATTCTTCTACCACCTATGGATCGGCTTCTCCCCTTCCCATGGAGACTTCACCTCCAGCATGAGGCTGCGCCTGACTTGGAAGAGAAATGCTGCCTAATGGACCCTGGCATGCTCCACATGGAGTCCCATGCACTCGAGACTCGCAAACTTTTTAAATATGATTGTGCACATTCCGCGCTCTTCCTGGCTCTTTTCATCCAGCCTGGTGAGTGCGCGCCACATTATTTGCTTTGTTTGCAGTGTTTGTAGTGCTCAGCTTCATTGGAGCCATGTGCTTGAATCCACCTTCCAAGATGGTGGCTACTTTCTTCTTTGTCTGCTGTCCCTACCGACCACAGCTCCTGCTGCACTGTGATTGGCCTTTGTGTTCCACTTAAAGGCCAATCCCGCCGCCGGCAGGTGGACGCCGGCCCGCCTCCCCAAGGCCCGCCTCCCCAAGGCCCTGTTTGTTTCCCTGGACCTCCATTCCATCTATTCTTCTACCACCTATGGACCTGCTTCTCCCCTTCCCATGGAGACTTCACCTCCAGCATGAGGCTGCGCCTGACTTGGAAGAGAAATGCTGCCTAATGGACCCTGGCATGCTCCACATGGAGTCCCATGCACTCGAGACTCGCAAACTTTTTAAATATGATTGTGCACATTCCGCGCTCTTCCTGGCTCTTTTCATCCAGCCTGGTGAGTGCGCGCCACATTATTTGCTTTTTTTGCAGTGTTGGTAGTGCTCAGCTTCATTGGAGCCATGTGCTTGAATCTACCTTCCAAGATGGTGGCTACTTTCTTCTTTGTCTGCTGTCCCTACCGACCACAGCTCCTGCTGCACTGTGATTGGCCTTTGTGTTCCACTTAAGGGCCAATCCCGCCGCCGGCAGGTGGACGCCGGCCCGCCTCCCCAAGGCCCGCCTTTTAAGGCCCTGTTTGTTTCCCTGGACCTCCATTCCATCTATTCTTCTACCACCTATGGACCTGCTTCTCCCCTTCCCATGGAGACTTCACCTCCAGCATGAGGCTGCGCCTGACTTGGAACAGAAATGCTGCCTAATATACCCTGGCATGCTCCACATGGAGTCCCATGCACTCGAGACTCACAAACCTTTTAAATATCATTGTGCACATTCCGCGCTCTTTCTGGCTCTTTTCATCCAGCCTGGTGAGTGCGCGCCACATTATTTGCTTTGTTTGCAGTGTTTGTAGTGCTCAGCTTCATTGGAGCCATGTGCTTGAATCCACCTTCCAAGATGGTGGCTACTTTCTGCTTTGTCTGCTGTCCCTACCGACCACAGCTCCTGCTGCACTGTGATTGGCCTTTGTGTTCCACTTAAGGGCCAATCCCGCCGCCGGCAGGTGGACGCCGGCCCGCCTCCCCAAGGCCCGCCTTCTAAGGCCCTGTTTGTTTCCCTGGACCTCCATTCCAACTATTCTTCTACCACCTTTGGACCTGCTTCTCCCCTTCCCATGGAGACTTCACCTCCAGTATGAAGCTGCGCCTGACTTGGAAGAGAAATGCTGCCTAATATACCCTGGCATGCTCCACATGGAGTCCCATACACTCGAGACTCACAAACCTTATAAATATGATTGTGCACATTCCGTGCTCTTCCTGGCTCTTTTCATCCAGCCTGGTGAGTGCGCGCCACATTATTTGCTTTGTTTGCAGTGTTGGTAGTGCTCAGCTTCATTGGAGCCATGTGCTTGAATCCACCTTCCAAGATGGTGGCTACTTTCTTCTTTGTCTGCTGTCCCTATCGACCACAACTCCTGCTGCACTGCGATTGGCCTTTGTGTTCCACTTAAGGGCCAATCCCGCCGCCGGCAGGTGGACGCCGGCCCGCCTCCCCTAGGCCCGCCTTCTAAGGCCCTGTTTGTTTCCCTGGACCTCCATTCCATCTATTCTTCTACCACCTATGGACCTGCTTCTCCCCTTCCCATGGAGACTTCACCTCCAGCATGAGGCTGCGCCTGACCTGGAAGAGAAATGCTGCCTAATGGACCCTGGCATGCTCCACATGGATTCCCATGCACTTGAGTCTCGCAAACTTTTAAATATGATTGTCCACATTCCGCGCTCTTCCTGGCTCTTTTCATCCAGCCTGGTGAGTGCGCGCCACATTATTTGCTTTGTTTGCAGTGTTTGTAGTGCTCAGCTTCATTGGAGCCATGTGCTTGAATCCTCCTTCCAAGATGGTGGCTACTTTCTGCTTTGTCTGCTGTCCCTACCGACCACAGCTCCTGCTGCACTGTGTTTGGCCTTTGTGTTCCACTTAAGGGCCAATCCCGCCGCCGGAAGGTGGACGCCGGCCCGCCTCCCCAAGGCCCGCCTTCTAAGGCTCTGTTTGTTTCCCTGGACCTCCATTCCATCTATTCTTCTACCACCTATGGATCGGCTTCTCCCCTTCCCATGGAGACTTCACCTCCAGCATGAGGCTGCGCCTGACTTGGAAGAGAAATGCTGCCTAATGGACCCTGGCATGCTCCACATGGAGTCCCATGCACTCGAGACTTGCAAAGTTTTAAAATATGAATGTGCACATTCCGCGCTCTTCCTGGCTCTTTTCATCCAGACTGGTGAGTGCGTGCCACATTATTTGCTTTGTTTGCAGTGTTTGTAGTGCTCAGCTTCATTGGAGCCATGTGCTTGAATCCACCTTCGAAGATGGTGGCTACTTTCTTCTTTGTCTGCTGTCCCTACCGACCACAGCTCCTGCTGCACTGTGATTGGCCTTTGTGTTCCACTTAAGGGCCAATCCCGCTGCCGGCAGGTGGACGCCGGCCCGCCTCCCCAAGGCCTGCCTTCTAAGGCCCTGTTTGTTTCCCTGGACCTCCATTCCATCTATTCTTCTACCACCTATGGACCTGCTTCTCCCCTTCCCATGGAGACTTCACCTCCAGCATGAGGCTGCGCCTGACTTGGAAGAGAAATGCTGCCTAATGGACCCTGGCATGCTCCACATAGAGTCCCATGCACTCGAGACTCACAAACCTTTTAAATATGATTGTGCACATTCCGCACTCTTCCTGGCTCTTTTCATCCAGCCTGATGAGTGCGCGCCACATTATTTGCTTTGTTTGCAGTGTTTGTAGTGCTCAGCTTCATTGGAGCCATGTGCTTGAATCCACCTTCCAAGATGGTGGCTACTTTCTTCTTTGTCTGCTGTCCCTACCGACCACAGCTCCTGCTGCACTGTGATTGGCCTTTGTGTTCCACTTAAAGGCCAATCCCGCCGCCGGCAGGTGGAGGCCGGACTAACTCCCCAAAGCCCGCCTTCTAAGGCCCTGTTTGTTTCCCTGGGCCTCCATTCCATCTATTCTTCTACCACCTATGGACCTGCTTCTCCCCTTCCCATGGAGACTTCACCTCCAGCATGAGGCTGCGCCGGACTGGGAAGAGAAATGCTGCCTAATGGACCCTGCCATGCTCCACATGGAGTCCCATGCACTCGAAACTCACAAACTTTTAAAATATGATTGTGCACATTCCGCGCTCTTCCTGGCTCTTTTCATCCAGCCTGGTGAGTGCGCGCCACATTATTTGCTTTGTTTGCAGTGTTTGTAGTGCTCAGCTTCATTGGAGCCATGTGCTTGAATCCACCTTCCAAGATGGTGGCTACTTTCTTCTTTGTCTGCTGTCCCTACCGACCACAGCTCCTGCTGCACTGTGATTGGCCTTTGTGTTCCACTTAAGGGCCAATCCCGCCACCGGCAGGTGGAAGCCGGCCCGCCTCCCCAAGGCCCGCCTTCCAAGGCCCTGTTTGTTTCCCTGGGCCCCCATTCCATCTATTCTTCTACCACCTATTGACCTGCTTCTCCCCTTCCCATGGAGACTTCACCTCCAGCATGAAGCTGCGCCTGACTTGGAAGAGAAATGCTGCCTAATGGACCCTGGCATGCTCCACATGGAGTCCCATGCACTCGAGACTTGCAAAGTTTTAAAATATGAATGTGCACATTCCGCGCTCTTCCTGGCTCTTTTCATCCAGCCTGGTGAGTGCGCGCCACATTATTTGCTTTGTTTGCAGTGTTTGTAGTGCTCAGCTTCATTGGAGCCATGTGCTTGAATCCACCTTCGAAGATGGTGGCTACTTTCTTCTTTGTCTGCTGTCCCTACCGACCACAGCTCCTGCTGCACTGTGATTGGCCTTTGTGTTCCACTTAAGGGCCAATCCCGCTGCCGGCAGGTGGACGCCGGCCCGCCTCTCCAAGGCCTGCCTTCTAAGGCCCTGTTTGTTTCCCTGGACCTCCATTCCATCTATTCTTCTACCACCTATGGACCTGCTTCTCCCCTTCCCATGGAGACTTCACCTCCAGCATGAGGCTGCGCCTGACTTGGAAGAGAAATGCTGCCTAATGGACCCTGGCATGCTCCACATAGAGTCCCATGCACTCGAGACTCACAAACCTTTTAAATATGATTGTGCACATTCCGCACTCTTCCTGGCTCTTTTCATCCAGCCTGGTGAGTGCGCGCCACATTATTTGCTTTGTTTGCAGTGTTTGTAGTGCTCAGCTTCATTGGAGCCATGTGCTTGAATCCACCTTCCAAGATGGTGGCTACTATCTTCTTTGTCTGCTGTCCCTACCGACCACAGCTCCTGCTGCACTGTGATTGGCCTTTGTGTTCCACTTAAGGTCCAATCCCGCCGCCGGCAGGTGGACCCCGGCCCGCCTCCCCAAGGCCCGCCTTCTAAGGCCCTGTTTGTTTCCCTGGACCTCCATTCCATCTATTCTTCTACCACCTATGGACCTGCTTCTCCCCTTCCCATGGAGACTTCACCTCCAGCATGAGGCTGCGCCTGACTTGGAAGAGAAATGCTGCCTAATATACCCTGGCATGCTCCACATGGGGTCCCATGCACTCGAGACTCACAAACCTTTTAAATATCATTGTGCACATTCCGCGCTCTTTCTGGCTCTTTTCATCCAGCCTGGTGAGTGCGCGCCACATTATTTGCTTTGTTTGCAGTGTTTGTAGTGCTCAGCTTCATTGGAGCCATGTGCTTGAATCCACCTTCCAAGGTGGTGGCTACTTTCATCTTTGTCTACTGTCCCTACCGACCACAGCTCCTGCTGCACTGTGATTGGCCTTTGTGTTCCACTTAAGGGCCAATCCCGCCGCCGGCACGTGGACGCCGGCCCAACTCCCCAAGGCCCGCCTTCTAAGGACCTGTTTGTTTCCCTGGACCTCCATTCCATCTATTCTTCTACCACCTATGGACCTGCTTCTCCCCTTCCCATGGAGACTTCACCTCCAGCATGAGGCTGCGCCTGACTTGGAAGAGAAATGCTGCCTAATGGACCCTGGCATGCTCCACATGGAGTCCCATGCACTCGAGACTCACAAACGTTTAAAATATGATTGTGCACATTCCGCGCTCTTCCTGGCTCTTTTCATCCAGCCTGGTGAGTGCGTGCCACATTATTTGCTTTGTTTGCAGTGTTTGTAGTGCTCAGCTTCATTGGAGCCATGTGCTTGAATCCACCTTCCAAGATGGTGGTTACTTTCTTCTTTGTCTGCTGTCCCTACCGACCACAGCTCCTGCTGCACTGTGATTGGCCTTTGTGTTCCACTTAAAGGCCAATCCCGCCGCCCGCAGGTGGACGCCGGCCCAACTCCCCAAGGCCTGCCTTCTAAGGCCCTGTTTGTTTCCCTGGACCTCCATTCCATCTATTCTTCTACCACCTATGGACCTGCTTCTCCCCTTCCCATGGAGACTTCACCTCAAGCATGAGGCTGCGCCTGACTTGGAAGAGAAATGCTGCCTAATATACCCTGGCATGCTCCACATGGAGTCCCATGCACTCGAGGCTCACAAACCTTATAAATATGATTGTGCACATTCTGCGTTCTTCCTGGCTCTTTTCATCCAGCCTGGTGAGTGCGCGCCACATTATTTGCTTTGTTTGCAGTGTTTGTAGTGCTCAGCTTCATTGGAGCCATGTGCTTGAATCCACCTTCCAAGATGGTGGCTACTTTCTTCTTTGTCTGCTGTCCCTACCGACCACAGCTCCTGCTGCACTGTGATTGGCCTTTGTGTTCCACTTAAGGTCCAATCCCGCCGCCGGCAGGTGGACCCCGGCCCGCCTCCCCAAGGCCCGCCTTCTAAGGCCCTGTTTGTTTCCCTGGACCTCCATTCCATCTATTCTTCTACCACCTATGGACCTGCTTCTCCCCTTCCCATGGAGACTTCACCTCCAGCATGAGGCTGCGCCTGACTTGGAAGAGAAATGCTGCCTAATATACCCTGGCATGCTCCACATGGGGTCCCATGCACTCGAGACTCACAAACCTTTTAAATATCATTGTGCACATTCCGCGCTCTTTCTGGCTCTTTTCATCCAGCCTGGTGAGTGCGCGCCACATTATTTGCTTTGTTTGCAGTGTTTGTAGTGCTCAGCTTCATTGGAGCCATGTGCTTGAATCCACCTTCCAAGGTGGTGGCTACTTTCATCTTTGTCTACTGTCCCTACCGACCACAGCTCCTGCTGCACTGTGATTGGCCTTTGTGTTCCACTTAAGGGCCAATCCCGCCGCCGGCACGTGGACGCCGGCCCAACTCCCCAAGGCCCGCCTTCTAAGGACCTGTTTGTTTCCCTGGACCTCCATTCCATCTATTCTTCTACCACCTATGGACCTGCTTCTCCCCTTCCCATGGAGACTTCACCTCCAGCATGAGGCTGCGCCTGACTTGGAAGAGAAATGCTGCCTAATGGACCCTGGCATGCTCCACATGGAGTCCCATGCACTCGAGACTCACAAACGTTTAAAATATGATTGTGCACATTCCGCGCTCTTCCTGGCTCTTTTCATCCAGCCTGGTGAGTGCGTGCCACATTATTTGCTTTGTTTGCAGTGTTTGTAGTGCTCAGCTTCATTGGAGCCATGTGCTTGAATCCACCTTCCAAGATGGTGGTTACTTTCTTCTTTGTCTGCTGTCCCTACCGACCACAGCTCCTGCTGCACTGTGATTGGCCTTTGTGTTCCACTTAAAGGCCAATCCCGCCGCCCGCAGGTGGACGCCGGCCCAACTCCCCAAGGCCTGCCTTCTAAGGCCCTGTTTGTTTCCCTGGACCTCCATTCCATCTATTCTTCTACCACCTATGGACCTGCTTCTCCCCTTCCCATGGAGACTTCACCTCAAGCATGAGGCTGCGCCTGACTTGGAAGAGAAATGCTGCCTAATATACCCTGGCATGCTCCACATGGAGTCCCATGCACTCGAGGCTCACAAACCTTATAAATATGATTGTGCACATTCTGCGTTCTTCCTGGCTCTTTTCATCCAGCCTGGTGAGTGCGCGCCACATTATTTGCTTTGTTTGCAGTGTTTGTAGTGCTCAGCTTCATTGGAGCCATGTGCTTGAATCCACCTTCGAAGATGGTGGCTACTTTCTTCTTTGTCTGCTGTCCCTACCGACCACAGCTCCTGCTGCACTGTGATTGGCCTTTGTGTTCCACTTAAAGGCCAATCCCGCCGCCGGCAGGTGGACGCCGGCACAACTCCCCAAGGCCTGCCTTCTAAGGCCCTGTTTGTTTCCCTGGACCTCCATTCCATCTATTCTTCTACCACCTATGGACCTGCTTCTCCCCTTCCCATGGAGACTTCACCTCCAGCATGAGGCTGTGCCTGACTTGGAAGAGAAATGCTGCCTAATAGACCCTGGCATGCTCCACATGGATTCCCATGCACTTGAGACTCGCAAACTTTTAAATATGATTGTCCACATTCCGCGTTCTTCCTGGCTCTTTTCATCCAGCCTGGTGAGTGCGCGCCACATTATTTGCTTTGTTTGCAGTGTTTGTAGTGCTCAGCTTCATTGGAGCCATGTGCTTGAATCCACCTTCCAAGATGGTGGCTACTATCTTCTTTGTCTGCTGTCCCTACCGACCACAGCTCCTGCTGCACTGTGATTGGCCTTTGTGTTCCACTTAAGGTCCAATCCCGCCGCCGGCAGGTGGACCCCGGCCCGCCTCCCCAAGGCCCGCCTTCTAAGGCCCTGTTTGTTTCCCTGGACCTCCATTCCATCTATTCTTCTACCACCTATGGACCTGCTTCTCCCCTTCCCATGGAGACTTCACCTCCAGCATGAGGCTGCGCCTGACTTGGAAGAGAAATGCTGCCTAATATACCCTGGCATGCTCCACATGGAGTCCCATGGTCTCGAGACTCACAAACCTTTTAAATATCATTGTGCACATTACGTGCTCTTTCTGGCTCTTTTCATCCAGCCTGGTGAGTGCGCGCCACATTATTTGCTTTGTTTGCAGTGTTGGTAGTGCTCAGCTTCATTGGAGCCATGTGCTTGAATCCACCTTCCAAGATGGTGGCTACTTTCTTCTTTGTCTGCTGTCCCTATCGACCACAACTCCTGCTGCACTGTGATTGGCCTTTGTGTTCCACTTAAGGGCCAATCCCGCCGCCGGCAGGTGGACGCCGGCCCGCCTCCCCAAGGCCCGCCTTCTAAGGCCCTGTTTGTTTCCCTGGACCTCCATTCCATCTATTCTTCTACCACCTATGGACCTGCTTCTCCCCTTCCCATGGAGACTTCACCTCCAGCATGAGGCTGCGCCTGACTTGGAACAGAAATGCTGCCTAATGGACCCTGGCATGCTCCACATGGAGTCCCATGCACTCGAGACTCACAAACCTTTTAAATATCATTGTGCACATTCCGCGCTCTTTCTGGCTCTTTTCATCCAGCCTGGTGAGTGCGCGCCACATTATTTGCTTTGTTTGCAGTGTTTGTAGTGCTCAGCTTCATTGGAGCCATGTGCTTGAATCCACCTTCCAAGATGGTGGCTACTTTCTGCTTTGTCTGCTGTCCCTACCGACCACAGCTCCTGCTGCACTGTGATTGGCCTTTGTGTTCCACTTAAGGGCCAATCCCGCCGCCGGCAGGTGGACGCCGGCCCGCCTCCCCAAGGCCCGCCTTCTAAGGCCCTGTTTGTTTCCCTGAACCTCCATTCCAACTATTCTTCTACCACCTTTGGACCTGCTTCTCCCCTTCCCATGGAGACTTCACCTCCAGTATGAAGCTGCGCCTGACTTGGAAGAGAAATGCTGCCTAATATACCCTGGCATGCTCCACATGGAGTCCCATACACTCGAGACTCACAAACCTTATAAATATGATTGTGCACATTCCGTGCTCTTCCTGGCTCTTTTCATCCAGCCTGGTGAGTGCGCGCCACATTATTTGCTTTGTTTGCAGTGTTGGTAGTGCTCAGCTTCATTGGAGCCATGTGCTTGAATCCACCTTCCAAGATGGTGGCTACTTTCTTCTTTGTCTGCTGTCCCTATCGACCACAACTCCTGCTGCACTGCGATTGGCCTTTGTGTTCCACTTAAGGGCCAATCCCGCCGCCGGCAGGTGGACGCCGGCCCGCCTCCCCTAGGCCCGCCTTCTAAGGCCCTGTTTGTTTCCCTGGACCTCCATTCCATCTATTCTTCTACCACCTATGGACCTGCTTCTCCCCTTCCCATGGAGACTTCACCTCCAGCATGAGGCTGCGCCTGACCTGGAAGAGAAATGCTGCCTAATGGACCCTGGCATGCTCCACATGGATTCCCATGCACTTGAGTCTCGCAAACTTTTAAATATGATTGTCCACATTCCGCGCTCTTCCTGGCTCTTTTCATCCAGCCTGGTGAGTGCGCGCCACATTATTTGCTTTGTTTGCAGTGTTTGTAGTGCTCAGCTTCATTGGAGCCATGTGCTTGAATCCACCTTCCAAGATGGTGGCTACTTTCTGCTTTGTCTGCTGTCCCTACCGACCACAGCTCCTGCTGCACTGTGTTTGGCCTTTGTGTTCCACTTAAGGGCCAATCCCGCCGCCGGAAGGTGGATGCCGGCCCGCCTCCCCAAGGCCCGCCTTCTAAGGCTCTGTTTGTTTCCCTGGACCTCCATTCCATCTATTCTTCTACCACCTATGGATCGGCTTCTCCCCTTCCCATGGAGACTTCACCTCCAGCATGAGGCTGCGCCTGACTTGGAAGAGAAATGCTGCCTAATGGACCCTGGCATGCTCCACATGGAGTCCCATGCACTCGAGACTCGCAAACTTTTTAAATATGATTGTGCACATTCCGCGCTCTTCCTGGCTCTTTTCATCCAGCCTGGTGAGTGCGCGCCACATTATTTGCTTTGTTTGCAGTGTTTGTAGTGCTCAGCTTCATTGGAGCCATGTGCTTGAATCCACCTTCCAAGATGGTGGCTACTTTCTTCTTTGTCTGCTGTCCCTACCGACCACAGCTCCTGCTGCACTGTGATTGGCCTTTGTGTTCCACTTAAAGGCCAATCCCGCCGCCGGCAGGTGGACGCCGGCCCGCCTCCCCAAGGCCCGCCTCCCCAAGGCCCTGTTTGTTTCCCTGGACCTCCATTCCATCTATTCTTCTACCACCTATGGACCTGCTTCTCCCCTTCCCATGGAGACTTCACCTCCAGCATGAGGCTGCGCCTGACTTGGAAGAGAAATGCTGCCTAATGGACCCTGGCATGCTCCACATGGAGTCCCATGCACTCGAGACTCGCAAACTTTTTAAATATGATTGTGCACATTCCGCGCTCTTCCTGGCTCTTTTCATCCAGCCTGGTGAGTGTGCGCCACATTATTTGCTTTTTTTGCAGTGTTGGTAGTGCTCAGCTTCATTGGAGCCATGTGCTTGAATCTACCTTCCAAGATGGTGGCTACTTTCTTCTTTGTCTGCTGTCCCTACCGACCACAGCTCCTGCTGCACTGTGATTGGCCTTTGTGTTCCACTTAAGGGCCAATCCCGCCGCCGGCAGGTGGACGCCGGCCCGCCTCCCCAAGGCCCGCCTTCTAAGGCCCTGTTTGTTTCCCTGGACCTCCATTCCATCTATTCTTCTACCACCTATGGACCTGCTTCTCCCCTTCCCATGGAGACTTCACCTCCAGCATGAGGCTGCGCCTGACTTGGAACAGAAATGCTGCCTAATATACCCTGGCATGCTCCACATGGAGTCCCATGCACTCGAGACTCACAAACCTTTTAAATATCATTGTGCACATTCCGCGCTCTTTCTGGCTCTTTTCATCCAGCCTGGTGAGTGCGCGCCACATTATTTGCTTTGTTTGCAGTGTTTGTAGTGCTCAGCTTCATTGGAGCCATGTGCTTGAATCCACCTTCCAAGATGGTGGCTACTTTCTGCTTTGTCTGCTGTCCCTACCGACCACAGCTCCTGCTGCACTGTGATTGGCCTTTGTGTTCCACTTAAGGGCCAATCCCGCCGCCGGCAGGTGGACGCCGGCCCGCCTCCCCAAGGCCCGCCTTCTAAGGCCCTGTTTGTTTCCCTGGACCTCCATTCCAACTATTCTTCTACCACCTTTGGACCTGCTTCTCCCCTTCCCATGGAGACTTCACCTCCAGTATGAAGCTGCGCCTGACTTGGAAGAGAAATGCTGCCTAATATACCCTGGCATGCTCCACATGGAGTCCCATACACTCGAGACTCACAAACATTATAAATATGATTGTGCACATTCCGTGCTCTTCCTGGCTCTTTTCATCCAGCCTGGTGAGTGCGCGCCACATTATTTGCTTTGTTTGCAGTGTTGGTAGTGCTCAGCTTCATTGGAGCCATGTGCTTGAATCCACCTTCCAAGATGGTGGCTACTTTCTTCTTTGTCTGCTGTCCCTATCGACCACAACTCCTGCTGCACTGCGATTGGCCTTTGTGTTCCACTTAAGGGCCAATCCCGCCGCCGGCAGGTGGACGCCGGCCCGCCTCCCCTAGGCCCGCCTTCTAAGGCCCTGTTTGTTTCCCTGGACCTCCATTCCATCTATTCTTCTACCACCTATGGACCTGCTTCTCCCCTTCCCATGGAGACTTCACCTCCAGCATGAGGCTGCGCCTGACCTGGAAGAGAAATGCTGCCTAATGGACCCTGGCATGCTCCACATGGATTCCCATGCACTTGAGTCTCGCAAACTTTTAAATATGATTGTCCACATTCCGCGCTCTTCCTGGCTCTTTTCATCCAGCCTGGTGAGTGCGCGCCACATTATTTGCTTTGTTTGCAGTGTTTGTAGTGCTCAGCTTCATTGGAGCCATGTGCTTGAATCCACCTTCCAAGATGGTGGCTACTTTCTGCTTTGTCTGCTGTCCCTACCGACCACAGCTCCTGCTGCACTGTGTTTGGCCTTTGTGTTCCACTTAAGGGCCAATCCCGCCGCCGGAAGGTGGACGCCGGCCCGCCTCCCCAAGGCCCGCCTTCTAAGGCTCGGTTTGTTTCCCTGGACCTCCATTCCATCTATTCTTCTACCACCTATGGATCGGCTTCTCCCCTTCCCATGGAGACTTCACCTCCAGCATGAGGCTGCGCCTGACTTGGAAGAGAAATGCTGCCTAATGGACCCTGGCATGCTCCACATGGAGTCCCATGCACTCGAGACTCGCAAACTTTTTAAATATGATTGTGCACATTCCGCGCTCTTCCTGGCTCTTTTCATCCAGCCTGGTGAGTGCGCGCCACATTATTTGCTTTGTTTGCAGTGTTTGTAGTGCTCAGCTTCATTGGAGCCATGTGCTTGAATCCACCTTCCAAGATGGTGGCTACTTTCTTCTTTGTCTGCTGTCCCTACCGACCACAGCTCCTGCTGCACTGTGATTGGCCTTTGTGTTCCACTTAAAGGCCAATCCCGCCGCCGGCAGGTGGACGCCGGCCCGCCTCCCCAAGGCCCGCCTCCCCAAGGCCCTGTTTGTTTCCCTGGACCTCCATTCCATCTATTCTTCTACCACCTATGGACCTGCTTCTCCCCTTCCCATGGAGACTTCACCTCCAGCATGAGGCTGCGCCTGACTTGGAAGAGAAATGCTGCCTAATGGACCCTGGCATGCTCCACATGGAGTCCCATGCACTCGAGACTCGCAAACTTTTTAAATATGATTGTGCACATTCCGCGCTCTTCCTGGCTCTTTTCATCCAGCCTGGTGAGTGCGCGCCACATTATTTGCTTTTTTTGCAGTGTTGGTAGTGCTCAGCTTCATTGGAGCCATGTGCTTGAATCTACCTTCCAAGATGGTGGCTACTTTCTTCTTTGTCTGCTGTCCCTACCGACCACAGCTCCTGCTGCACTGTGATTGGCCTTTGTGTTCCACTTAAGGGCCAATCCCGCCGCCGGCAGGTGGACGCCGGCCCGCCTCCCCAAGGCCAGCCTTCTAAGGCCCTGTTTGTTTCCCTGGACCTCCATTCCATCTATTCTTCTACCACCTATGGACCTGCTTCTCCCCTTCACATGGAGACTTCACCTCCAGCATGAGGCTGCGCCTGACTTGGAAGAGAAATGCTGCCTAATGGACCCTGGCATGCTCCACATGGAATCCCATGCACTCGAGACTCACAAACCTTTTAAATATGATTGTGCACATTCCGCGCTCTTCCTGGCTCTTTTCATCCAGCCTGGTGAGTGCGCGCCACATTATTTGCTTTGTTTGCAGTGTTTGTAGTGCTCAGCTTCATTGGAGCCATGTGCTTGAATCCACCTTCCAAGATGGTGGCTACTTTCTTCTTTGTCTGCTGTCCCTACCGACCACAGCTCCTGCTGCACTGTGATTGGCCTTTGTGTTCCACTTAAGGGCCAATCCCGCCGCCGGCAGGTGGACGCGGGCCCTCCTCCCCAAGGCCCGCCTTCTAAGGACCTGTTTGTTTCCCTGGACCTCCATTCCATCTATTCTTCTACCACCTATGGACCTGCTTCTCCCCTTCCCATGAGACTTCACCTCCAGCATGAGGCTGCGCCTGACTTGGAAGAGAAATGCTGCCTAATATACCCTGGCATGCTCCACATGGAGTCCCATGCACTTGAGACTCACAAACCTTTTAAATATGATTGTGCACATTCCGCGCTCTTCCTGGCTCTTTTCATCCAGCCTGGGGAGTGCGCGCCACATTATTTGCTTTGTTTGCAGTGTTTGTAGTGCTCAGCTTCATTGGAGCCATGTGCTTGAATCCACCTTCCAAGATGGTGGCTACTTTCTTCTTTGTCTGCTGTCCCTACCGACCACAGCTCCTGCTGCACTGTGATTGGCCTTTGTGTTCCACTTAAAGGCCAATCCCGCCGCCGGCAGGTGGAGGCCGGACTAACTCCCCAAAGCCCGCCTTCTAAGGCCCTGTTTGTTTCCCTGGGCCTCCATTCCATCTATTCTTCTACCACCTATGGACCTGCTTCTCCCCTTCCCATGGAGACTTCACCTCCAGCATGAGGCTGCGCCGGACTGGGAAGAGAAATGCTGCCTAATGGACCCTGCCGTGCTCCACATGGAGTCCCATGCACTCGAAACTCACAAACTTTTAAAATATGATTGCGCACATTCCGCGCTCTTCCTGGCTCTTTTCATCCAGCCTGGTGAGTGCGCGCCACATTATTTGCTTTGTTTGCAGTGTTTGTAGTGCTCAGCTTCATTGGAGCCATGTGCTTGAATCCACCTTCCAAGATGGTGGCTACTTTCTTCTTTGTCTGCTGTCCCTACCGACCACAGCTCCTGCTGCACTGTGATTGGCCTTTGTGTTCCACTTAAGGGCCAATCCCGCCACCGGCAGGTGGAAGCCGGCCCGCCTCCCCAAGGCCCGCCTTCTAAGGCCCTGTTTGTTTCCCTGGGCCCCCATTCCATCTATTCTTCTACCACCTATTGACCTGCTTCTCCCCTTCCCATGGAGACTTCACCTCCAGCATGAAGCTGCGCCTGACTTGGAAGAGAAATGCTGCCTAATGGACCCTGGCATGCTCCACATGGAGTCCCATGCACTCGAGACTTGCAAAGTTTTAAAATATGAATGTGCACATTCCGCGCTCTTCCTGGCTCTTTTCATCCAGCCTGGTGAGTGCGCGCCACATTATTTGCTTTGTTTGCAGTGTTTGTAGTGCTCAGCTTCATTGGAGCCATGTGCTTGAATCCACCTTCGAAGATGGTGGCTACTTTCTTCTTTGTCTGCTGTCCCTACCGACCACAGCTCCTGCTGCACTGTGATTGGCCTTTGTGTTCCACTTAAGGGCCAATCCCGCTGCCGGCAGGTGGACGCCGGCCCGCCTCTCCAAGGCCTGCCTTCTAAGGCCCTGTTTGTTTCCCTGGACCTCCATTCCATCTATTCTTCTACCACCTATGGACCTGCTTCTCCCCTTCCCATGGAGACTTCACCTCCAGCATGAGGCTGCGCCTGACTTGGAAGAGAAATGCTGCCTAATGGACCCTGGCATGCTCCACATAGAGTCCCATGCACTCGAGACTCACAAACCTTTTAAATATGATTGTGCACATTCCGCACTCTTCCTGGCTCTTTTCATCCAGCCTGGTGAGTGCGCGCCACATTATTTGCTTTGTTTGCAGTTTTTTGTAGTGCTCAGCTTCATTGGAGCCATGTGCTTGAATCCACCTTCCAAGATGGTGGCTACTATCTTCTTTGTCTGCTGTCCCTACCGACCACAGCTCCTGCTGCACTGTGATTGGCCTTTGTGTTCCACTTAAGGTCCAATCCCGCCGCCGGCAGGTGGACCCCGGCCCGCCTCCCCAAGGCCCGCCTTCTAAGGCCCTGTTTGTTTCCCTGGACCTCCATTCCATCTATTCTTCTACCACCTATGGACCTGCTTCTCCCCTTCCCATGGAGACTTCACCTCCAGCATGAGGCTGCGCCTGACTTGGAAGAGAAATGCTGCCTAATATACCCTGGCATGCTCCACATGGGGTCCCATGCACTCGAGACTCACAAACCTTTTAAATATCATTGTGCACATTCCGCGCTCTTCCTGGCTCTTTTCATCCAGCCTGGTGAGTGCGTGCCACATTATTTGCTTTGTTTGCAGTGTTTGTAGTGCTCAGCTTCATTGGAGCCATGTGCTTGAATCCACCTTCCAAGATGGTGGTTACTTTCTTCTTTGTCTGCTGTCCCTACCGACCACAGCTCCTGCTGCACTGTGATTGGCCTTTGTGTTCCACTTAAAGGCCAATCCCGCCGCCCGCAGGTGGACGCCGGCCCAACTCCCCAAGGCCTGCCTTCTAAGGCCCTGTTTGTTTCCCTGGACCTCCATTCCATCTATTCTTCTACCACCTATGGACCTGCTTCTCCCCTTCCCATGGAGACTTCACCTCAAGCATGAGGCTGCGCCTGACTTGGAAGAGAAATGCTGCCTAATGGACCCTGGCATGCTCCACATAGAGTCCCATGCACTCGAGACTCACAAACGTTTAAAATATGATTGTGCACATTCCGCGCTCTTCCTGGCTCTTTTCATCCAGCCTGGTGAGTGTGCGACACATTATTTGCTTTGTTTGCAGTGTTTGTAGTGCTCAGCTTCATTAGAGCCATGTGCTTGAACCCACCTTCCAAGTGGGTGGCTACTTTCTTCTTTGTCTGCTGTCCCTACCGACCACAGCTCCTGCTGCACTGTGATTGGCCTTTGTGTTCCACTTAAGGGCCAACCCCGCCGCCGGTAGGTGGACGCCGGCCCGCCTCCCCAGGCCCGCCTTCTAAGGCTCTGTTTGTTTCCCTGGACCTCCATTCCATCTATTCTTCTACCACCTATGGATCTGCTTCTCCCCTTCCCATGGAGACTTCACCTCCAGCATGTGGCTGCGCCTGACTTGGAAGAGAAATGCTGCCTAATGGACCCTGGCATGCTCCACATAGAGTCCCATGCACTCGAGACTCACAAACCTTTTAAATATGATTGTGCACATTCCGCGCTCTTCCTGGCTCTTTTCATCCAGCCTGGTGAGTGTGCGCCACATTATTTGCTTTGTTTGCAGTGTTGGTAGTGCTCAGCTTCATTGGAGCCATGTGCTTGAATCTACCTTCCAAGATGGTGGCTACTTTCTTCTTTGTCTGCTGTCCTTATCGACCACAACTCCTGCTGCACTGTGATTGGCCTTTGTGTTCCACTTAAGGGCCAATCCCGCCGTCGGCAGGTGGACGCCGGCCCGCCTCCCCAAGGCCCGCCTTCTAAGGCCCTATTTGTTTCCCTGGACCTCCATTCCATCTATTCTTCTACCACCTATGGACCTGCTTCTCCCCTTCCCATGGAGACTTCACCTCAAGCATGAGGCTGCGCCTGACTTGGAAGAGAAATGCTGCCTAATGGACCCTGGCATGCTCCACATAGAGTCCCATGCACTCGAGACTCACAAACTTTTAAAATATGATTGTGCACATTCCGCGCTCTTCCTGGCTCTTTTCATCCAGCCTGGTGAGTGTGCGACACATTATTTGTTTTGTTTGCAGTGTTTGTAGTGCTCAGCTTCATTAGAGCCATGTGCTTGAACCCACCTTCCAAGTGGGTGGCTACTTTCTTCTTTGTCTGCTGTCCCTACCGACCACAGCTCCTGCTGCACTGTGATTGGCCTTTGTGTTCCACTTAAGGGCCAACCCCGCCGCCGGTAGGTGGACGCCGGCCCGCCTCCCCAGGCCCGCCTTCTAAGGCTCTGTTTGTTTCCCTGGACCTCCATTCCATCTATTCTTCTACCACCTATGGATCTGCTTCTCCCCTTCCCATGGAGACTTCACCTCCAGCATGTGGCTGCGCCTGACTTGGAAGAGAAATGCTGCCTAATGGACCCTGGCATGCTCCACATAGAGTCCCATACACTCGAGACTCACAAACCTTTTAAATATGATTGTGCACATTCCGCGCTCTTCCTGGCTCTTTTCATCCAGCCTGGTGAGTGTGCGCCACATTATTTGCTTTGTTTGCAGTGTTGGTAGTGCTCAGCTTTATTGGAGCCATGTGCTTGAATCTACCTTCCAAGATGGTGGCTACTTTCTTCTTTGTCTGCTGTCCTTATCGACCACAACTCCTGCTGCACTGTGATTGGCCTTTGTGTTCCACTTAAGGGCCAATCCCGCCGTCGGCAGGTGGACGCCGGCCCGCCTCCCCAAGGCCCGCCTTCTAAGGCCCTGTTTGTTTCCCTGGATCTCCATTCCATCTATTCTTCTACCACCTATGGACCTGCTTCTCCCCTTCCCATGGAGACTTCACCTCCAGCATGAGGCTGCGCCTGACTTGGAAGAGAAATGCTGCCTAATGGACCCTGGCATCCTCCACATAGAGTCCCATGCACTCGAGACTCACAAACCTTTTAAATATGATTGTGCACATTCCGCGCTCTTCCTGGCTCTTTTCATCCAGCCTGGTGAGTGCGCGCCACATTATTTGCTTTTTTTGCAGTGTTGGTAGTGCTCAGCTTTATTGGAGCCATGTGCTTGAATCCACTTTCCAAGATGGTGGCTACTTTCTTCTTTGTCTGCTGTCCCTATCGACCACAACTCCTGCTGCACTGTGATTGGCCTTTGTGTTCCACTTAAGGGCCAATCCCGCCGCCGGCAGGTGGACGCCGGCCCGCCTCCCCAAGGCCTGCCTTCTAAGGCCCTGTTTGGTTCCCTGGACCTCCATTCCATCTATTCTTCTACCACCTATGGACCTGCTTCTCCCCTTCCCATGGAGACTTCACCTCCAGCATGAGGCTGAGCCTGACTTGGAAGAGAAATGCTGCCTAATGGACCCTGGCATGCTCCACATGGATTCCCATGCACTTGAGACTCGCAAACTTTTAAATATGAATGTCCACATTCCGCGCTCTTCCTGGCTCTTTTCATCCAGCCTGGTGAGTGCGCGCCACATTATTTGCTTTGTTTGCAGTGTTTGTAATGCTCAGCTTCATTGGAGCCATGTGCTTGAATCCACCTTCCAAGATGGTGGCTACTTTCTGCTTTGTCTGCTGTCCCTACCGACCACAGCTCCTGCTGCACTGTGATTGGCCTTTGTGTTCCACTTAAGGGCCAATCCCGCCGCCGGCAGGTGGACGCCGGCCCGCCTCCCCAAGGCCCGCCTTCTAAGGCTCTGTTTGTTTCCCTGGACCTCCATTCCATCTATTCTTCTACCACCTATGGATCTGCTTCTCCCCTTCCCATGGAGACTTCACCTCCAGCATGAGGCTGCGCCTGACTTGGAAGAGAAATGCTGCCTAATGGACCCTGGCATGCTCCACATGGAGTCCCATGCACTCGAGACTCGCAAACTTTTTAAATATGATTGTGCACATTCCGCGCTCTTCCTGGCTCTTTTCATCCAGCCTGGTGAGTGCGCGCCACATTATTTGCTTTGTTTGCAGTGTTGGTAGTGCTCAGCTTCATTGGAGCCATGTGCTTGAATCCACCTTCCAAGATGGTGGCTACTTTCTTCTTTGTCTGCTGTCCCTACCGACCACAGCTCCTGCTGCACTGTGATTGGCCTTTGTGTTCCACTTAAAGGCCAATCCCGCCGCCGGCAGGTGGACGCCGGCCCGCCTCCCCAAGGCCCGCCTCCCCAAGGCCCTGTTTGTTTCCCTGGACCTCCATTCCATCTATTCTTCTACCACCTATGGACCTGCTTCTCCCCTTCCCATGGAGACTTCACCTCCAGCATGAGGCTGCGCCTGACTTGGAAGAGAAATGCTGCCTAATGGACCCTGGCATGCTCCACATGGAGTCCCATGCACTCGAGACTCGCAAACTTTTTAAATATGATTGTGCACATTCCGCGCTCTTCCTGGCTCTTTTCATCCAGCCTGGTGAGTGCGCGCCACATTATTTGCTTTTTTTGCAGTGTTGGTAGTGCTCAGCTTCATTGGAGCCATGTGCTTGAATCTACCTTCCAAGATGGTGGCTACTTTCTTCTTTGTCTGCTGTCCCTACCGACCACAGCTCCTGCTGCACTGTGATTGGCCTTTGTGTTCCACTTAAGGGCCAATCCCGCCGCCGGCAGGTGGACGCCGGCCCGCCTCCCCAAGGCCAGCCTTCCAAGGCCCTGTTTGTTTCCCTGGACCTCCATTCCATCTATTCTTCTACCACCTATGGACCTGCTTCTCCCCTTCCCATGGAGACTTCACCTCCAGCATGAGGCTGCGCCTGACTTGGAAGAGAAATGTTGCCTAATGGACCCTGGCATGCTCCACATGGAATCCCATGCACTCGAGACTCACAAACCTTTTAAATATGATTGTGCACATTCCGCGCTCTTCCTGGCTCTTTTCATCCAGCCTGCTGAGTGCGCGCCACATTATTTGCTTTGTTTGCAGTGTTTGTAGTGCTCAGCTTCATTGGAGCCATGTGCTTGAATCCACCTTCCAAGATGGTGGCTACTTTCTTCTTTGTCTGCTGTCCCTACCGACCACAGCTCCTGCTGCACTGTGATTGGCCTTTGTGTTCCACTTAAGGGCCAATCCCGCCGCTGGCAGGTGGACGCGGGCCCTCCTTCCCAAGGATCGCCTTCTAAGGACTTGTTTGTTTCCCTGGACCTCCATTCCATCTATTCTTCTACCACCTATGGACCTGCTTCTCCCCTTCCCATGAGACTTCACCTCCAGCATGAGGCTGCGCCTGACTTGGAAGAGAAATGCTGCCTAATATACCCTGGCATGCTCCACATGGAGTCCCATGCACTCGAGACTCACAAACCTTTTAAATATGATTGTGCACATTCCGCGCTCTTCCTGGCTCTTTTCATCCAGCCTGGGGAGTGCGCGCCACATTATTTGCTTTGTTTGCAGTGTTTGTAGTGCTCAGCTTCATTGGAGCCATGTGCTTGAATCCACCTTCCAAGATGGTGGCTACTTTCTTCTTTGTCTGCTGTCCCTACCGACCACAGCTCCTGCTGCACTGTGATTGGCCTTTGTGTTCCACTTAAAGGCCAATCCCGCCGCCGGCAGGTGGAGGCTGGACTAACTCCCCAAAGCCCGCCTTCTAAGGCCCTGTTTGTTTCCCTGGGCCTCCATTCCATCTATTCTTCTACCACCTATGGACCTGCTTCTCCCCTTCCCATGGAGACTTCACCTCCAGCATGAGGCTGCGCCGGACTGGGAAGAGAAATGCTGCCTAATGGACCCTGCCATGCTCCACATGGAGTCCCATGCACTCGAAACTCACAAACTTTTAAAATATGATTGTGCACATTCCGCGCTCTTCCTGGCTCTTTTCATCCAGCCTGGTGAGTGCGCGCCACATTATTTGCTTTGTTTGCAGTGTTTGTAGTGCTCAGCTTCATTGGAGCCATGTGCTTGAATCCACCTTCCAAGATGGTGGCTACTTTCTTCTTTGTCTGCTGTCCCTACCGACCACAGCTCCTGCTGCACTGTGATTGGCCTTTGTGTTCCACTTAAGGGCCAATCCCGCCACCGGCAGGTGGAAGCCGGCCCGCCTCCCCAAGGCCCGCCTTCTAAGGCCCTGTTTGTTTCCCTGGGCCCCCATTCCATCTATTCTTCTACCACCTATGGACCTGCTTCTCCCCTTCCCATGGAGACTTCACCTCCAGCATGAGGCTGCGCCTGACTTGGAAGAGAAATGCTGCCTAATGGACCCTGGCATGCTCCACATAGAGTCCCATGCACTCGAGACTCACAAACCTTTTAAATATGATTGTGCACATTCCGCACTCTTCCTGGCTCTTTTCATCCAGCCTGGTGAGTGCGCACCACATTATTTGCTTTGTTTGCAGTGTTTGTAGTGCTCAGCTTCATTGGAGCCATGTGCTTGAATCCACCTTCCAAGATGGTGGCTACTATCTTCTTTGTCTGCTGTCCCTACCGACCACAGCTCCTGCTGCACTGTGATTGGCCTTTGTGTTCCACTTAAGGTCCAATCCTGCCGCCGGCAGGTGGAACCCGGCCCGCCTCCCCAAGGCCCGGCTTCTAAGGCCCTGTTTGTTTCCCTGGACCTCCATTCCATCTATTCTTCTACCACCTATGGACCTGCTTCTCCCCTTCCCATGGAGACTTCACCTCCAGCATGAGGCTGCGCCTGACTTGGAAGAGAAATGCTGCCTAATATACCCTGGCATGCTCCACATGGGGTCCCATGCACTCGAGACTCACAAACCTTTTAAATATCATTGTGCACATTCCGCGCTCTTTCTGGCTCTTTTCATCCAGCCTGGTGAGTGCGCGCCACATTATTTGCTTTGTTTGCAGTGTTTGTAGTGCTCAGCTTCATTGGAGCCATGTGCTTGAATCCACCTTCCAAGATGGTGGCTACTTTCATCTTTGTCTACTGTCCTTACCGACCACAGCTCCTGCTGCACTGTGATTGGCCTTTGTGTTCCACTTAAGGGCCAATCCCGCCGCCGGCACGTGGACGCCGGCCCAACTCCCCAAGGCCCGCCTTCTAAGGACCTGTTTGTTTCCCTGGACCTCCATTCCATCTATTCTTCTACCACCTATGGACCTGCTTCTCCACTTCCCATGGAGACTTCACCTCCAGCATGAGGCTGCGCCTGACTTGGAAGAGAAATGCTGCCTAATGGACCCTGGCATGCTCCACATGGAGTCCCATGCACTCGAGACTCACAAACGTTTAAAATATGATTGTGCACATTCCGCGCTCTTCCTGGCTCTTTTCATCCAGCCTGGTGAGTGCGTGCCACATTATTTGCTTTGTTTGCAGTGTTTGTAGTGCTCAGCTTCATTGGAGCCATGTGCTTGAATCCACCTTCCAAGATGGTGGTTACTTTCTTCTTTGTCTGCTGTCCCTACCGACCACAGCTCCTGCTGCACTGTGATTGGCCTTTGTGTTCCACTTAAAGGCCAATCCCGCCACCCGCAGGTGGACGCCGGCCCAACTCCCCAAGGCCTGCCTTCTAAGGCCCTGTTTGTTTCCCTGGACCGCCATTCCATCTATTCTTCTACCACCTATGGATCTGCTTCTCCCCTTCCCATGGAGACTTCACCTCAAGCATGAGGCTGCGCCTGACTTGGAAGAGAAATGCTGCCTAATGGACCCTGGCATGCTCCACATGGAGTCCCATGCACTCGAGACTCGCAAACATTTAAATATGATTGTGCACATTCCGCGCTCTTCCTGGCTCTTTTCATCCAGCCTGGTGAGTGCGCGCCACATTATTTGCTTTGTTTGCAGTGTTTGTAGTGCTCAGCTTCATTGGAGCCATGTGCTTGAATCCACCTTCCAAGATGGTGGCTACTTTCTTCTTTGTGTGCTGTCCCTACCGACCACAGCTCCTGCTGCACTGTGATTGGCCTTTTTGTTCCACTTAAAGGCCAATCCTGCCGCCGGCAGGTGGACGCCGGCCCAACTCCCCAAGGCCTGCCTTCTAAGGCCCTGTTTGTTTCCCTGGACCTCCATTCCATCTATTCTTCTACCACCTATGGACCTGCTTCTCCCCTTCCCATGGAGACTTCACCTCAAGCATGAGGCTGCGCCTGACTTGGAAGAGAAATGCTGCCTAATGGACCCTGGCATGCTCCACATAGAGTCCCATGCACTCGAGACTCACAAACTTTTAAAATATGATAGTGCACATTCCGCGCTCTTCCTGGCTCTTTTCATCCAGCCTGGTGAGTGTGCGACACATTATTTGCTTTGTTTGCAGTGTTTGTAGTGCTCAGCTTCATTGGAGCCATGTGCTTGAACCCACCTTCCAAGTGGGTGGCTACTTTCTTCTTTGTCTGCTGTCCCTACCGACCACAGCTCCTGCTGCACTGTGATTGGCCTTTGTGTTCCACTTAAGGGCCAACCCCGCCGCCGGTAGGTGGACGCCGGCCCGCCTCCCCAGGCCCGCCTTCTAAGGCTCTGTTTGTTTCCCTGGACCTCCATTCCATCTATTCTTCTACCACCTATGGATCTGCTTCTCCCCTTCCCATGGAGACTTCACCTCCAGCATGTGGCTGCGCCTGACTTGGAAGAGAAATGCTGCCTAATGGACCCTGGCTTGCTCCACATAGAGTCCCATGCACTCGAGACTCACAAACCTTTTAAATATGATTGTGCACATTCCGCGCTCTTCCTGGCTCTTTTCATCCAGCCTGGTGAGTGTGCGCCACATTATTTGCTTTGTTTGCAGTGTTGGTAGTGCTCAGCTTCATTGGAGCCATGTGCTTGAATCCACCTTCCAAGATGGTGGCTACTTTCTTCTTTGTCTGCTGTCCTTATCGACCACAACTCCTGCTGCACTGTGATTGGCCTTTGTGTTCCACTTAAGGGCCAATCCCGCTGCCGGCAGGTGGACGCCGGCCCGCCTCCCCAAGGCCCGACTTCTAAGGCCCTGTTTGTTTCCCTGGACCTCCATTCCATCTATTCTTCTACCACCTATGGACCTGCTTCTCCCCTTCCCATGGAGACTTCACCTCCAGCATGAGGCTGCGCCTGACTTGGAAGAGAAATGCTGCCTAATGGACCCTGGCATGCTCCACATGGAATCCCATGCACTCGAGACTCACAAACCTTTTAAATATGATTGTGCACATTCCGCGCTCTTCCTGGCTCTTTTCATCCAGCCTGCTGAGTGCGCGCCACATTATTTGCTTTGTTTGCAGTGTTTGTAGTGCTCAGCTTCATTGGAGCCATGTGCTTGAATCCACCTTCCAAGATGGTGGCTACTTTCTTCTTTGTCTGCTGTCCCTACCGACCACAGCTCCTGCTGCACTGTGATTGGCCTTTGTGTTCCACTTAAGGGCCAATCCCGCCGCCGGCAGGTGGACGCGGGCCCTCCTTCCCAAGGATCGCCTTCTAAGGACCTGTTTGTTTCCCTGGACCTCCATTCCATCTATTCTTCTACCACCTATGGACCTGCTTCTCCCCTTCCCATGAGACTTCACCTCCAGCATGAGGCTGCGCCTGACTTGGAAGAGAAATGCTGCCTAATATACCCTGGCATGCTCCACATGGAGTCCCATGCACTCGAGACTCACAAACCTTTTAAATATGATTGTGCACATTCCGCGCTCTTCCTGGCTCTTTTCATCCAGCCTGGGGAGTGCGCGCCACATTATTTGCTTTGTTTGCAGTGTTTGTAGTGCTCAGCTTCATTGGAGCCATGTGCTTGAATCCACCTTCCAAGATGGTGGCTACTTTCTTCTTTGTCTGCTGTCCCTACCGACCACAGCTCCTGCTGCACTGTGATTGGCCTTTGTGTTCCACTTAAAGGCCAATCCCGCCGCCGGCAGGTGGAGGCTGGACTAACTCCCCAAAGCCCGCCTTCTAAGGCCCTGTTTGTTTCCCTGGGCCTCCATTCCATCTATTCTTCTACCACCTATGGACCTGCTTCTCCCCTTCCCATGGAGACTTCACCTCCAGCATGAGGCTGCGCCGGACTGGGAAGAGAAATGCTGCCTAATGGACCCTGCCATGCTCCACATGGAGTCCCATGCACTCAAAACTCACAAACTTTTAAAATATGATTGTGCACATTCCGCGCTCTTCCTGGCTCTTTTCATCCAGCCTGGTGAGTGCGCGCCACATTATTTGCTTTGTTTGCAGTGTTTGTAGTGCTCAGCTTCATTGGAGCCATGTGCTTGAATCCACCTTCCAAGATGGTGGCTACTTTCTTCTTTGTCTGCTGTCCCTACCGACCACAGCTCCTGCTGCACTGTGATTGGCCTTTGTGTTCCACTTAAGGGCCAATCCCGCCACCGGCAGGTGGAAGCCGGCCCGCCTCCCCAAGGCCCGCCTTCTAAGGCCCTGTTTGTTTCCCTGGGCCCCCATTCCATCTATTCTTCTACCACCTATGGACCTGCTTCTCCCCTTCCCATGGAGACTTCACCTCCAGCATGAGGCTGCGCCTGACTTGGAAGAGAAATGCTGCCTAATGGACCCTGGCATGCTCCACATAGAGTCCCATGCACTCGAGACTCACAAACCTTTTAAATATGATTGTGCACATTCCGCACTCTTCCTGGCTCTTTTCATCCAGCCTGGTGAGTGCGCACCACATTATTTGCTTTGTTTGCAGTGTTTGTAGTGCTCAGGTTCATTGGAGCCATGTGCTTGAATCCACCTTCCAAGATGGTGGCTACTATCTTCTTTGTCTGCTGTCCCTACCGACCACAGCTCCTGCTGCACTGTGATTGGCCTTTGTGTTCCACTTAAGGTCCAATCCTGCCGCCGGCAGGTGGACCCCGGCCCGCCTCCCCAAGGCCCGGCTTCTAAGGCCCTGTTTGTTTCCCTGGACCTCCATTCCATCTATTCTTCTACCACCTATGGACCTGCTTCTCCCCTTCCCATGGAGACTTCACCTCCAGCATGAGGCTGCGCCTGACTTGGAAGAGAAATGCTGCCTAATATACCCTGGCATGCTCCACATGGGGTCCCATGCACTCGAGACTCACAAACCTTTTAAATATCATTGTGCACATTCCGCGCTCTTTCTGGCTCTTTTCATCCAGCCTGGTGAGTGCGCGCCACATTATTTGCTTTGTTTGCAGTGTTTGTAGTGCTCAGCTTCATTGGAGCCATGTGCTTGAATCCACCTTCCAAGATGGTGGCTACTTTCATCTTTGTCTACTGTCCTTACCGACCACAGCTCCTGCTGCACTGTGATTGGCCTTTGTGTTCCACTTAAGGGCCAATCCCGCCGCCGGCACGTGGACGCCGGCCCAACTCCCCAAGGCCCGCCTTCTAAGGACCTGTTTGTTTCCCTGGACCTCCATTCCATCTATTCTTCTACCACCTATGGACCTGCTTCTCCCCTTCCCATGGAGACTTCACCTCCAGCATGAGGCTGCGCCTGACTTGGAAGAGAAATGCTGCCTAATGGACCCTGGCATGCTCCACATGGAGTCCCATGCACTCGAGACTCACAAACGTTTAAAATATGATTGTGCACATTCTGCGCTCTTCCTGGCTCTTTTCATCCAGCCTGGTGAGTGCGTGCCACATTATTTGCTTTGTTTGCAGTGTTTGTAGTGCTCAGCTTCATTGGAGCCATGTGCTTGAATCCACCTTCCAAGATGGTGGTTACTTTCTTCTTTGTCTGCTGTCCCTACCGACCACAGCTCCTGCTGCACTGTGATTGGCCTTTGTGTTCCACTTAAAGGCCAATCCCGCCGCCCGCAGGTGGACGCCGGCCCAACTCCCCAAGGCCTGCCTTCTAAGGCCCTGTTTGTTTCCCTGGACCGCCATTCCATCTATTCTTCTACCACCTATGGATCTGCTTCTCCCCTTCCCATGGAGACTTCACCTCAAGCATGAGGCTGCGCCTGACTTGGAAGAGAAATGCTGCCTAATGGACCCTGGCATGCTCCACATGGAGTCCCATGCACTCGAGACTCGCAAACATTTAAATATGATTGTGCACATTCCGCGCTCTTCCTGGCTCTTTTCATCCAGCCTGGTGAGTGCGCGCCACATTATTTGCTTTGTTTGCAGTGTTTGTAGTGCTCAGCTTCATTGGAGCCATGTGCTTGAATCCACCTTCCAAGATGGTGGCTACTTTCTTCTTTGTGTGCTGTCCCTACCGACCACAGCTCCTGCTGCACTGTGATTGGCCTTTTTGTTCCACTTAAAGGCCAATCCTGCCGCCGGCAGGTGGACGCCGGCCCAACTCCCCAAGGCCTGCCTTCTAAGGCCCTGTTTGTTTCCCTGGACCTCCATTCCATCTATTCTTCTACCACCTATGGACCTGCTTCTCCCCTTCCCATGGAGACTTCACCTCAAGCATGAGGCTGCGCCTGACTTGGAAGAGAAATGCTGCCTAATGGACCCTGGCATGCTCCACATAGAGTCCCATGCACTCGAGACTCACAAACTTTTAAAATATGATAGTGCACATTCCGCGCTCTTCCTGGCTCTTTTCATCCAGCCTGGTGAGTGTGCGACACATTATTTGCTTTGTTTGCAGTGTTTGTAGTGCTCAGCTTCATTGGAGCCATGTGCTTGAACCCACCTTCCAAGTGGGTGGCTACTTTCTTCTTTGTCTGCTGTCCCTACCGACCACAGCTCCTGCTGCACTGTGATTGGCCTTTGTGTTCCACTTAAGGGCCAACCCCGCCGCCGGTAGGTGGACGCCGGCCCGCCTCCCCAGGCCCGCCTTCTAAGGCTCTGTTTGTTTCCCTGGACCTCCATTCCATCTATTCTTCTACCACCTATGGATCTGCTTCTCCCCTTCCCATGGAGACTTCACCTCCAGCATGTGGCTGCGCCTGACTTGGAAGAGAAATGCTGCCTAATGGACCCTGGCTTGCTCCACATAGAGTCCCATGCACTCGAGACTCACAAACCTTTTAAATATGATTGTGCACATTCCGCGCTCTTCCTGGCTCTTTTCATCCAGCCTGGTGAGTGTGCGCCACATTATTTGCTTTGTTTGCAGTGTTGGTAGTGCTCAGCTTCATTGGAGCCATGTGCTTGAATCCACCTTCCAAGATGGTGGCTACTTTCTTCTTTGTCTGCTGTCCTTATCGACCACAACTCCTGCTGCACTGTGATTGGCCTTTGTGTTCCACTTAAGGGCCAATCCCGCTGCCGGCAGGTGGACGCCGGCCCGCCTCCCCAAGGCCCGACTTCTAAGGCCCTGTTTGTTTCCCTGGACCTCCATTCCATCTATTCTTCTACCACCTATGGACCTGCTTCTCCCCTTCCCATGGAGACTTCACCTCCAGCATGAGGCTGCGCCTGACTTGGAAGAGAAATGCTGCCTAATGGACCCTGGCATGCTCCACATGGAGTCCCATGCACTCGAGACTCACAAACGTTTAAAATATGATTGTGCATATTCCGCGCTCTTCCTGGCTCTTTTCATCCAGCCTGGTGAGTGCGTGCCACATTATTTGCTTTGTTTGCAGTGTTTGTAGTGCTCAGCTTCATTGGAGCCATGTGCTTGAATCCACCTTCCAAGATGGTGGTTACTTTCTTCTTTGTCTGCTGTCCCTACCGACCACAGCTCCTGCTGCACTGTGATTGGCCTTTGTGTTCCACTTAAAGGCCAATCCCGCCGCCGGCAGGTGGACGCCGGCCCAACTCCCCAAGGCCTGCCTTCTAAGGCCCTGTTTGTTTCCCTGGACCTCCATTCCATCTATTCTTCTACCACCTATGGACCTGCTTCTCCCCTTCCCATGGAGACTTCACCTCCAGCATGAGGCTGCGCCTGACTTGGAAGAGAAATGCTGCCTAATATACCCTGGCATGCTCCACATGGAGTCCCATGCACTCGAGACTCACAAACCTTTTAAATATCATTGTGCACATTCCGCGCTCTTTCTGGCTCTTTTCATCCAGCCTGGTGAGTGCGCGCCACATTATTTGCTTTGTTTGCAGTGTTTGTAGTGCTCAGCTTCATTGGAGCCATGTGCTTGAATCCACCTTACAAGATGGTGGCTACTTTCTGCTTTGTCTGCTGTCCCTACCGACCACAGCTCCTGCTGCGCACTGTGATTGGCCTTTGTGTTCCACTTAAAGGCCAATCCCGCCGCCGGCAGGTGGACGCCGGCCCGCCTCCCCAAGGCCCGACTTCTAAGGCCCTGTTTGTTTCCCTGGACCCCCATTCCATCTATTCTTCTACCACCTATGGACCTGCTTCTCCCCTTCCCATGGAGACTTCACCTCCAGCATGAGGCTGTGTCTGACTTGGAAGAGAAATGCTGCCTAATGGACCCTGGCATGCTCCACATGGAGTCCCATGCACTCGAGACTCGCAAACTTTTTAAATATGATTGTTCACATTCCCCGCTCTTCCTGGCTCTTTTCATCCAGCCTGGTGAGTGTGCGCCACATTATTTGCTTTGTTTGCAGTGTTTGTAGTGCTCAGCTTCATTGGAGCCATGTGCTTGAATCCACCTTCCAAGATGGTGGCTACTTTCTTCTTTGTCTGCTGTCCCTACCGACCACAGCTCCTGCTGCACTGTGATTGGCCTTTGTGTTCCACTTAAAGGCCAATCCCGCCGCCGGCAGGTGGACGCCGGCCCAACTCCCCAAGGCCTGCCTTCTAAGGCCCTGTTTGTTTCCCTGGACCTCCATTCCATCTATTCTTCTACCACCTATGGACCTGCTTCTCCCCTTCCCATGGAGACTTCACCTCAAGCATGAGGCTGCGCCTGACTTAGAAGTGAAATGCTGCCTAATGGACCCTGGCATGCTCCACATAGAGTCCCATGCACTCGAGACTCACAAACTTTTTGAATATGATTGTGCACATTCCGTGCTCTTCCTGGCTCTTTTCATCCAGCCTGGTGAGTGCGCGCCACATTATTTGCTTTGTTTGCAGTGTTTGTAGTGCTCAGCTTCATTGGAGCCATGTGCTTGAATCCACCTTCCAAGATGGTGGCTACTTTGTTCTTTGTCTGCTGTCCCTACCGACCACATCTCCTGTTGCACTGTGATTGGCCTTTGTGTTCCACTTAAGGGCCAATCCCGCCGCCGGCAGGTGGACGCCGGCCCGCTCCTCAAGGCCCGCCTTCTAAGGCCCTGTTTGTTTCCCTGGACCTCCATTCCATCTATTCTTCTACCACCTATGGACCTGCTTCTCCCCTTCCCATGGAGACTTCACCTCCAGCATGAGGCTGCGCCTGACTTGGAAGAGAAATGCTGCCTAATATACCCTGGCATGCTCCACATGGAGTCCCATGCACTCGAGACTCACAAACCTTATAAATATGATTGTGCACATTCCGTGCTCTTCCTGGCTCTTTTCATCCAGCCTGGTGAGTGCGTGCCACATTATTTGCTTTGTTTGCAGTGTTTGTAGTGCTCAGCTTCATTGGAGCCATGTGCTTGAATCCACCTTCCAAGATGGTGGTTACTTTCTTCTTTGTCTGCTGTCCCTACCGACCACAGCCCCTGCTGCACTGTGATTGGCCTTTGTGTTCCACTTAAAGGCCAATCCCGCCGCCGGAAGGTGGACGCCGGCCCAACTCCCCAAAGCCTGCCTTCTAAGGCCCTGTTTGTTTCCCTGGACCTCCATTCCTATTCTTCTACCACCTATGGACCTGCTTCTCCCCTTCCCATGGAGACTTCACCTCAAGCATGAGGCTGTGCCTGACTTGGAAGAGAAATGCTGCCTAATGGACCCTGGCATGCTCCACATGGATTCCCATGCACTTGAGACTCGCAAACTTTTAAATATGATTGTCCACATTCCGCGCTCTTCCTGGCTCTTTTCATCCAGCCTGGTGAGTGCGCGCCACATTATTTGCTTTGTTTGCAGTGTTTGTAGTGCTCAACTTCATTGGAGCCATGTGCTTGAATCCACCTTCCAAGATGGTGGCTACTTTCTGCTTTGTCTGCTGTCCCTACCGACCACAGCTCCTGCTGCACTGTGATTGGCCTTTGTGTTCCACTTAAGCGCCAATCCCGCCGCCGGCAGGTGGACGCCGGCCCGCCTCCCCAAGGCCCGCCTTCTAAGGCTCTGTTTGTTTCCCTGGACCTCCATTCCATCTATTCTTCTACCACCTATGGATCTGCTTCTCCCCTTCCCATGGAGACTTCAACTCCAGCATGAGGCTGCGCCTGACTTGGAAGAGAAATGCTGCCTAATGGACCCTGGCATGCTCCACATGGAGTCCCATGCACTTGAGACTCGCAAACTTTTAAATATGATTGTGCACATTCTGCGCTCTTCCTGGCTCTTTTCATCCAGCCTGGTGACTGTGCGCCACATTATTTGCTTTGTTTGCAGTGTTTGTAGTGCTCAGCTTCATTGGAGCCATGTGCTTGAATCCACCTTCCAAGATGGTGGCTACTTTCTTCTTTGTCTGCTGTCCCTACCGACCACAGCTCCTGCTGCACTGTGATTGGCCTTTGTGTTCCACTTAAAGGCCAATCCCGCCGCTGGCAGGTGGACGCCGGCCCAACTCCCCAAGGCCTGCCTTCTAAGGCCCTGTATGTTTCCCTGGACCTCCATTCCATCTATTCTTCTACCACCTATGGACCTGCTTCTCCCCTTCCCATGGAGACTTCACCTCAAGCATGAGGCTGCGCCTGACTTGGAAGAGAAATGCTGCCTAATGGACCCAGGCATGCTCCACATAGAGTCCCATGCACTCGAGACTCACAAACATTTTAAATATGATTGTGCACATTCTGCGCTCTTCCTGGCTCTTTTCATCCAGCCTGGTGAGTGTGCGACACATTATTTGCTTTGTTTGCAGTGTTTGTAGTGCTCAGCTTCATTGGAGCCATGTACTTGAATCCACCTTCCAAGATGGTGGCTACTTTCTTCTTTGTCTGCTGTCCCTACCGACCACCGCTCCTGCTGCACTGTGATTGGCCTTTGTGTTCCACTTAAGGGCCAACCCCGCCGCCGGCAGGTTGACGCCGGCCCGCCTCCCCAGGGCCCGCCTTCTAAGGCCCTGTTTGTTTCCCTGGACCTCCATTCCATCTATTCTTCTACCACCTATGGACCTGCTTCTCCCCTTCCCATGGAGACTTCACATCCAGCATGAGGCTGCGACTGACTTGGAAAAGAAATGCTGCCTAATGGACCCGGCATGCTCCACATGGAGTCCCATGCACTCGAGACTCACAAACCTTATAAATATGATTGTGCACATTCTGCGCTCTTCCTGGCTCTTTTCATCCAGCCTGGTGAGTGCGCGCCACATTATTTGCTTTGTTTGCAGTGTTTGTAGTGCTCAGCTTCATTGGAGCCATGTGCTTGAATCCACCTTCCAAGATGGTGGCTACTTTCTTCTTTGTCTGCTGTCCCTACCGACCACAGCTCCTGCTGCACTGTGATTGGCCTTTGTGTTCCACTTAAGGGCCAATCCCGCCGCCGGCAGGTGGACGCCGGCCCGCCTCCCCAAGGCCCGCCTTCTAAGGCCCTGTTTGTTTCCCTGGACCTCCATTCCATCTATTCTTCTACCACCTATGGACCTGCTTCTCCCCTTCCCATGGAGACTTCACCTCCAGCATGAAGCTGCGCCTGACTTGGAAGAGAAATGCTGCCTAATATACCCTGGCATGCTCCACATGGAGTCCCATGCACTCGAGACTCACAAACCTTATAAATATGATTGTGCACATTCTGTGCTCTTCCTGGCTCTTTTCATCCAGCCTAGTGAGTCGCGCCACATTATTTGCTTTGTTTGCAGTGTTTGTAGTGCTCAGCTTCATTGGAGCCATGTGCTTGAATCCACCTTCCAAGATGGTGGCTACTTTCTGCTTTGTCTGCTGTCCCTACCGACCACAGCTCCTGCTGCACTGTGATTGGCCTTTGTGTTCCACTTAAGGGCCAATCCCGCCGCCGGCAGGTGGACGCCGGCCCGCCTCCCCAGGCCTGCCTTCTAAGGCTCTGTTTGTTTCCCTGGACCTCCATTCCATCTATTCTTCTACCACCTATGGATCTGCTTCTCCCCTTCCCATGGAGACTTCACCTCCAGCATGAGGCTGCGCCTGACTTGGACGAGAAATGCTGCATAATGGACCCTGGCATGCTCCACATGGAGTCCCATGCACTCGAGACTCGAAAACTTTTAAAATATGATTGTGAACATTCCGCGCTCTTCCTGGCTCTTTTCATCCAGCCTCGGGAGTGCGCGCCACATTATTTGCTTTGTTTGCAGTGTTTGTAGTGCTCAGCTTCATTGGAGCCATGTGCTTGAATCCACCTTCCAAAATGGTGGCTACTTTCTTCTTTGTCTGCTGTCCCTACCGACCCTAGCTCCTGCTGCACTGTGATTGGCCTTTGTGTTCCACTTAAAGGCCAATCCCGCCGCCGGCAGGTGGACGCCGGCCTAACTCCCCAAGGCCCGCCTTCTAAGCCCCTTTTTCTTTCCCTGGACCTCCATTCCATCTATTCTTCTACCACCTATGGACCTGCATCTCCCCTTCCCATGGAGACTTCACCTCCAGCATGAGGCTGCGCCTGACTTGGAAGAGAAATGCTTCCTAATGGACCCTGGCTTGCTCCACATAGAGTCCCATGCACTCGAGACTCACAAACCTTTTAAATATGATTGTGCACATTCCGCGCTCTTCCTGGCTCTTTTCATCCAGCCTGGTGAGTGCGCGCCACATTATTTGCTTTGTTTGCAGTGTTTGTAGTGCTCAGCTTCATTGGAGCCATGTGCTTGAATCCACCTTCCAAGATGGTGGCTACTTTCTTCTTTGTCTGCTGTCCCTACCGACCACAGCTCCTGTTGCACTGTGATTGGCCTTTGTGTTCCACTTAAGGGCCAATCCCGCCGCCGGCAGGTGGACGCCGGCCCGCCTCCCCAAGGCCCGCCTTCTAAGGCCCTGTTTGTTTCCCTGGACCTCCATTCCATCTATTCTTCTACCACCTATGGACCTGCTTCTCCCCTTCCCATGGAGACTTCACCTCCAGCATGAGGCTGCGCCTGACTTGGAAGAGAAATGCTGCCTAATATACCCTGGCATGCTCCACATGGAGTCCCATGCACTCGCGACTCACAAACCTTATAAATATGATTGTGCACATTCCGTGCTCTTCCTGGCTCTTTTCATCCAGCCTGGTGAGTGCGCGCCACATTATTTGCTTTGTTTGCAGTGTTTGTAGTGCTCAGCTTCATTGGAGCCATGTGTTTGAATCCACCTTCCAAGATGGTGGCTACTTTCTGTTTTGTCTGCTGTCCCTACCGACCACAGCTCCTGCTGCACTGTGATTGGCCTTTGTGTTCCACTTAAGGGCCAATCCCGCCGCAAACAGGTGGACGCCGGCCCGCCTCCGCAAAGCCCGCCTTCTAAGGCTCTGTTTCTTTCCCTGGACCTCCATTCCATCTATTCTTCTACCACCTATGGATCTGCTTCTCCCCTTCCCATGGAGACTTCACCTCCAGCATGAGGCTGCGCCTGACTTGGAAGAGAAATGCTGCCTAATGGACCCTGGCATGCTCCACATGGAGTCCCATGCACTCGAGACTCACAAACCTTATAAATATGACTGTGCACATTCCGTGCTCTTCCTGGCTCTTTTCATCCAGCCTAGTGAGTCGCGCCACATTATTTGCTTTGTTTGCAGTGTTTGTAGTGCTCAGCTTCATTGGAGCCATGTGCTTGAATCCACCTTCCAAGATGGTGGCTACTTTCTGCTTTGTCTGCTGTCCCTACCGACCACAGATCCTGCTGCACTGTGATTGGCCTTTGTGTTCCACTTAAGGGCCAATCCCGCCGCCGGCAGGTGGACGCCGGCCCGCCTCCCCAGGCCTGCCTTCTAAGGCTCTGTTTGTTTCCCTGGACCTCCATTCCATCTATTCTTCTACCACCTATGGATCTGCTTCTCCCCTTCCCATGGAGACTTCACCTCCAGCATGAGGCTGCGCCTGACTTGGACGAGAAATGCTGCATAATGGACCCTGGCATGCTCCACATGGAGTCCCATGCACTCGAGACTCGAAAACTTTTAAAATATGATTGTGAACATTCCGCGCTCTTCCTGGCTCTTTTCATCCAGCCTGGGGAGTGCGCGCCACATTATTTGCTTTGTTTGCAGTGTTTGTAGTGCTCAGCTTCATTGGAGCCATGTGCTTGAATCCACCTTCCAAGATGGTGGCTACTTTCTTCTTTGTCTGCTGTCCCTACCGACCACAACTCCTGCTGCACTGTGATTGGCCTTTGTGTTCCACTTAAGGGCCAATCCCGCCGCCGGCAGGTAGACGCCGGCCCGCCTCCCCAAGGCCCGCCTTCTAAGGCCCGGTTTGTTTCCCTGGACCCCCATTCCATCTAATCTTCTACCACCTATGGACCTACTTCTCCCCTTCCCATGGAGACTTCACCTCCAGCATGAGGCTGCGTCTGACTTGGAAGAGAAATGCTGCCTAATGGACCCTGGCATGCTCCACATGGAGTCCCATGCACTCGAGACTCGCAAACTTTTTAAATATGATTGTTCACATTCCGCGCTCCTCCTGGCTCTTTTCATCCAGCCTGGTGAGGGTGCGCCACATTATTTGCTTTGTTTGCAGTGTTTGTAGTGCTCAGCTTCATTGGAGCCATGTGCTTGAATCCACCTTCCAAGATGGTGGCTACTTTCTTCTTTGTCTGCTGTCCCTACCGACCACAGCTCCTGCTGCACTGTGATTGGCCTTTGTGTTCCACTTAAAGGCCAATCCCGCCGCCGGCAGGTGGACGCCGGCCCAACTCCCCAAGGCCTGCCTTCTAAGGCCCTGTTTGTTTCCCTGGACCTCCATTCCATCTATTCTTCTACCACCTATGGACCTGCTTCTCCCCTTCCCATGGAGACTTCACCTCAAGCATGAGGCTGCGCCTGACTTGGAAGTGAAATGCTGCCTAATGGACCCTGGCATGCTCCACATAGAGTCCCATGCACTCGAGACTCACAAACTTTTTGAATATGATTGTGCACATTCCGCGCTCTTCCTGGCTCTTTTCATCCAGCCTGGTGAGTGCGCGCCACATTATTTGCTTTGTTTGCAGTGTTTGTAGTGCTCAGCTTCATTGGAGCCATGTGCTTGAATCCACCTTCCAAGATGGTGGCTACTTTCTTCTTTGTCTGCTGTCCCTACCGACCACAGCTCCTGTTGCACTGTGATTGGCCTTTGTGTTCCACTTAAGGGCCAATCCCGCCGCCCGCAGGTGGACGCCGGCCCGCCTCCCCAAGGCCCGCCTTCTAAGGCCCTGTTTGTTTCCCTGGACCTCCATTCCATCTATTCTTCTACCACCTATGGACCTGCTTCTCCCCTTCCCATGGAGACTTCACCTCCAGCATGAGGCTGCGCCTGACTTGGAAGAGAAATGCTGCCTAATATACCCTGGCATGCTCCACATGGAGTCCCATGCACTCGCGACTCACAAACCTTATAAATATGATTGTGCACATTCCGTGCTCTTCCTGGCTCTTTTCATCCAGCCTGGTGAGTGCGCGCCACATTATTTGCTTTGTTTGCAGTGTTTGTAGTGCTCAGCTTCATTGGAGCCATGTGTTTGAATCCACCTTCCAAGATGGTGGCTACTTTCTGTTTTGTCTGCTGTCCCTACCGACCACAGCTCCTGCTGCACTGTGATTGGCCTTTGTGTTCCACTTAAGGGCCAATCCCGCCGCAAACAGGTGGACGCCGGCCCGCCTCCGCAAAGCCCGCCTTCTAAGGCTCTGTTTCTTTCCCTGGACCTCCATTCCATCTATTCTTCTACCACCTATGGATCTGCTTCTCCCCTTCCCATGGAGACTTCACCTCCAGCATGAGGCTGCGCCTGACTTGGAAGAGAAATGCTGCCTAATGGACCCTGGCATGCTCCACATGGAGTCCCATGCACTCGAGACTCACAAACCTTATAAATATGACTGTGCACATTCCGTGCTCTTCCTGGCTCTTTTCATCCAGCCTAGTGAGTCGCGCCACATTATTTGCTTTGTTTGCAGTGTTTGTAGTGCTCAGCTTCATTGGAGCCATGTGCTTGAATCCACCTTCCAAGATGGTGGCTACTTTCTGCTTTGTCTGCTGTCCCTACCGACCACAGCTCCTGCTGCACTGTGATTGGCCTTTGTGTTCCACTTAAGGGCCAATCCCGCCGCCGGCAGGTGGACGCCGGCCCGCCTCCCCAGGCCTGCCTTCTAAGGCTCTGTTTGTTTCCCTGGACCTCCATTCCATCTATTCTTCTACCACCTATGGATCTGCTTCTCCCCTTCCCATGGAGACTTCACCTCCAGCATGAGGCTGCGCCTGACTTGGACGAGAAATGCTGCATAATGGACCCTGGCATGCTCCACATGGAGTCCCATGCACTCGAGACTCGAAAACTTTTAAAATATGATTGTGAACATTCCGCGCTCTTCCTGGCTCTTTTCATCCAGCCTTGGGAGTGCGCGCCACATTATTTGCTTTGTTTGCAGTGTTTGTAGTGCTCAGCTTCATTGGAGCCATGTGCTTGAATCCACCTTCCAAAATGGTGGCTACTTTCTTCTTTGTCTGCTGTCCCTACCGACCACAGCTCCTGCTGCACTGTGATTGGCCTTTGTGTTCCACTTAAAGGCCAATCCCGCCCCCGGCAGGTGGACGCCGGCCTAACTCCCCAAGGCCCGCCTTCTAAGCCCCTTTTTCTTTCCCTGGACCTCCATTCCATCTATTCTTCTACCACCTATGGACCTGCATCTCCCCTTCCCATGGAGACTTCACCTCCAGCATGAGGCTGCGCCTGACTTGGAAGAGAAATGCTGCCTAATGGACCCTGGCATGCTCCACATAGAGTCCCATGCACTCGAGACTCACAAACCTTTTAAATATGATTGTGCACATTCTGCGCTCTTCCTGGCTCTTTTCATCCAGCCTGGTGAGTGTGCGCCACATTATTTGCTTTGTTTGCAGTGTTGGTAGTGCTCAGCTTCATTGGAGCCATGTGCTTGAATTCACCTTCCAAGATGGTGGCTACTTTCTTCTTTGTCTGCTGTCCCTACCGACCACAGCTCCTGCTGCATTGTGATTGGCCTTTGTGTTCCACTTAAGGGCCAATCCCGCCGCCGGCAGGTGGACGCCGGCCCAACTCCCCAAGGCCTGCCTTCTAAGGCCCTGTTTGTTTCCCTGGACCTCCATTCCATCTATTCTTCTACCACCTATGGACCTGCTTCTCCCCTTCCCATGGAGACTTCACCTCAAGCATGAGGCTGCGCCTGACTTGGAAGTGAAATGCTGCCTAATGGACCCTGGCATGCTCCACATAGAGTCCCATGCACTCGAGACTCACAAACTTTTTGAATATGATTGTGCACATTCCGCGCTCTTCCTGGCTCTTTTCATCCAGCCTGGTGAGTGCGCGCCACATTATTTTCTTTGTTTGCAGTGTTTGTAGTGCTCAGCTTCATTGGAGCCATGTGCTTGAATCCACCTTCCAAGATGGTGGCTACTTTCTTCTTTGTCTGCTGTCCCTACCGACCACAGCTCCTGTTGCACTGTGATTGGCCTTTGTGTTCCACTTAAGGGCCAATCCCGCCGCCGGCAGGTGGACGCCAGCCCGCCTCCCCAAGGCCCGCCTTCTAAGGCCCTGTTTGTTTCCCTGGACCTCCATTCCATCTATTCTTCTACCACCTATGGACCGCTTCTCCCCTTCCCATGGAGACTTCACCTCCAGCATGAGGCTGCGCCTGACTTGGAAGAGAAATGCTGCCTAATATACCCTGGCATGCTCCACATGGAGTCCCATGCACTCGAGACTCACAAACCTTATAAATATGATTGTGCACATTCCGTGCTCTTCCTGGCTCTTTTCATCCAGCCTGGTGAGTGCGCGCCACATTATTTGCTTTGTTTGCAGTGTTTGTAGTGCTCAGCTTCATTGGAGCCATGTGTTTGAATCCACCTTCCAAGATGGTGGCTACTTTCTGTTTCGTCTGCTGTCCCTACCGACCACAGCTCCTGCTGCACTGTGATTGGCCTTTGTGTTCCACTTAAGGGCCAATCCCGCCGCAAACAGGTGGACGCCGGCCCGCCTCCGCAAAGCCTGCCTTCTAAGGCTCTGTTTGTTTCCCTGGACCTCCATTCCATCTATTCTTCTACCACCTATGGATCTGCTTCTCCCCTTCCCATGGAGACTTCACCTCCAGCATGAGGCTGCGCCTGACTTGGAAGAGAAATGCTGCCTAATGGACCCTGGCATGCTCCACATGGAGTCCCATGCACTCGAGACTCGAAAACTTTTTAAATATGATTGTGAACATTCCGCGCTCTTCCTGGCTCTTTTCATCCAGCCTGGTGAGTGCACGCCACATTATTTGCTTTGTTTGCAGTGTTTGTAGTGCTCAGCTTCATTGGAGCCATGTGCTTGAATCCACCTTCCAAGATGGTGGCTACTTTCTTCTTTGTCTGCTGTCCCTACCGACCACAGCTCCTGCTACACTGTCATTGGCCTTTGTGTTCCACTTAAGGGCCAATCCGGCCACCGGCAGGTGGACGCCGGCCCGCCTCCCCAAGGCCCGCCTTCTAAGGCCCTGTTTGTTTCCCTGGACCTCCATTCAATCTATTCTTCTACCACCTATGGACCTGCTTCTCCCCTTCCCATGGAGGCTTCACCTCCAGCATGAGGCTGCGTCTGACTTGAAAAAGAAATGCTGCCTAATCGACCCTGGCATGCTCCACATGGAGTCCCATGCACTCGAGACTCGCAAACTTTTTAAATATGATTGTGCACATTCCGCACTCTTCCCGGCTCTTTTCATCCAGCCTGGTGAGTGCGCGCCACATTATTTGCTTTGTTTGCAGTGTTTGTAGTGCTCAGCTTCATTGGAGTCATGTGCTTGAATCCACCTTCCAAGATGGTGGCTACTTTCTTCTTTGTCTGCTGTCCCTACCGACCACAGCTCCTGCTGCACTGTGATTGGCCTTTGTGTTCCACTTAAGGGCCAATCCCGCCGCCGGCAGGTGGACGCCTGCCCGCCTCCCCAAGGCCCGCCTTCTAAGGCCCTGTTTGTTTCCCTGGACCTCCATTCCATCTATTCTTCTACCACCTATGGACCTGCTTCTCCCCTTCCCATGGAGACTTCACCTCCAGCATGAGGCTGCGCCTGACTTGGAAGAGAAATGCTGCCTAATATACCCTGGCATGCTTCACATGGAGTCCCATGCACTCGAGACTCACAAACCTTTTAAATATCATTGTGCACATTCCGCGCTCTTCCTGGCTCTTTTCATCCAGCCTGGTGAGTGCGCGCCACATTATTTGCTTTGTTTGCAGTGTTTGTAGTGCTCAGCTTCATTGGAGCCATGTGCTTGAATCCACCTTCCAAGATGGTGGCTACATTTCTTCTTTGTCTGCTGTCCCTACCGACCACAGCTCCTGCTGCACTGTGATTGGCCTTTGTGTTCCACTTAAGGGCCAATCCCGCCGCCAGCAGGTGGACGCCGGCCCAACTCCCCAAGGCCCGCCTTCTAAGGACCTGTTTGTTTCCCTTGACCTCCATTCCATCTATTCTTCTACCACCTATGGACCTGCTTCTCCCCTTCCCATGGAGACTTCACCTCCAGCATGAGGCTGCGCCTGACTTGGAAGAGAAATGCTGCCTAATATACCCTGGCATGCTCCACATGGAGTCCCATGCACTCGAGACTCACAAACCTTATAAATATGATTGTGCACATTCCGCGCTCTTCCTGGCTCTTTTCATCCAGCCTGGTGAGTGCGCGCCACATTATTTGCTTTGTTTGCAGTGTTTGTAGTGCTCAGCTTCATTGGAGCCATGTGCTTGAATCCACCTTCCAAGATGGTGGCTACTTTCTTCTTTGTCTGCTGTCCCTACCGACCACAGCTCCTGCTGCACTGTGATTGGCCTTTGTGTTCCACTTAAGGGCCAATCCCGCCGCCGGCAGGTGGACGCTGGCCCGCCTCCCCAAGGCCCGCCTTCTAAGGCCCTGTTTGTTTCCTTGGACCTCCATTCCATCTATTCTTCTACCACCTATGGACCTGCTTCTCCCCTTCCCATGGAAACTTCGCCTCCAGCATGAGGCTGCGCCTGACTTGGAAGAGAAATGCTGCCTAATATACCCTGGCATGCTCCACATGGAGTCCCATGCACTCGAGGCTCACAAACCTTATAAATATGATTGTGCACATTCTGCGTTCTTCCTGGCTCTTTTCATCCAGCCAGGTGAGTGCGCGCCACATTATTTGCTTTGTTTGCAGTGTTTGTAGTGCTCAGCTTCATTGGAGCCATGTGCTTGAATCCACCTTCCAAGATGGTGGCTACTTTCTTCTTTGTCTGCTGTCCCTACCGACCACAGCTCCTGCTGCACTGTGATTGGCCTTTGTGTTCCACTTAAGGGCCAATCCCGCCGCTGGCGGGTGGACGCCGGCCCAACTCCCCAAGGCCCACCTTCTAAGGCCCTGTTTGTTTCCCTGGACCTCCATTCCATCTATTCTTCTACCACCTATGGACCTGCTTCTCCCCTTCCCATGGAGACTTCACCTCGAGCATGAGGCTGCGCCGGACTGCGAAGAGAAATGCTGCCTAATGGACCCTGCCATGCTCCACATGGAGTCCCATGCACTCGAAACTCACAAACTTTTAAAATATGATTGTGCACATTCCGCGCTCTTCCTGGCTCTTTTCATCCAGCCTGGTGAGTGCGCGCCACATTATTTACTTTGTTTGCAGTGTTTGTAGTGCTCAGCTTCATTGGAGCCATGTGCTTGAATCCACCTTCCAAGATGGTGGCTACTTTCTTCTTTGTCTGCTGTCCCTACCGACCACAGCTCCTGCTGCACTGTGATTGGCCTTTGTGTTCCACTTAAGGGCCAATACCGCCACCGGCAGGTGGACGCCGGCCCGCCTCCCCAAGGCCCGCCTTCTAAGGCCCTGTTTGTTTCCCTGGGCCTCCATTCCATCTATTCTTCTACCACCTATTGACCTGCTTCTCCCCTTCCCATGGAGACTTCACCTCCAGCATGAGGCTGCGCCTGACTTGGAAGAGAAATGCTGCCTAATGGACCCTGGCATGCTCCACATGGAGTCCCATGCACTCGAGACTTGCAAAGTTTTAAAATATGAATGTGCACATTCCGCGCTCTTCCTGGCTCTTTTCATCCAGACTGGTGAGTGCGTGCCACATTATTTGCTTTGTTTGCAGTGTTTGTAGTGCTCAGCTTCATTGGAGCCATGTGCTTGAATCCACCTTCGAAGATGGTGGCTACTTTCTTCTTTGTCTGCTGTCCCTACCGACCACAGCTCCTGCTGCACTGTGATTGGCCTTTGTGTTCCACTTAAGGGCCAATCCCGCTGCCGGCAGGTGGACGCCGGCCCGCCTCCCCAAGGCCTGCCTTCTAAGGCCCTGTTTGTTTCCCTGGGCCTCCATTCCATCTATTCTTCTACCACCTATGGACCTGCTTCTCCCCTTCCCATGGAGACTTCACCTCCAGCATGAGGCTGCGCCTGACTTGGAAGAGAAATGCTGCCTAATGGACCCTGGCATGCTCCACATAGAGTCCCATGCACTCGAGACTCACAAACCTTTTAAATATGATTGTGCACATTCCGCACTCTTCCTGGCTCTTTTCATCCAGCCTGGTGAGTGCGCGCCACATTATTTGCTTTGTTTGCAGTGTTTGTAGTGCTCAGCTTCATTGGAGCCATGTGCTTGAATCCACCTTCCAAGATGGTGGCTACTATCTTCTTTGTCTGCTGTCCCTACCGACCACAGCTCCTGCTGCACTGTGATTGGCCTTTGTGTTCCACTTAAGGTCCAATCCCGCCGCCGGCAGGTGGACCCCGGCCCGCCTCCCCAAGGCCCGCCTTCTAAGGCCCTGTTTGTTTCCCTGGACCCCCATTCCATCTATTCTTCTACCACCTATGGACCTGCTTCTCCCCTTCCCATGGAGACTTCACCTCCAGCATGAGGCTGCGCCTGACTTGGAAGAGAAATGCTGCCTAATATACCCTGGCATGCTCCACATGGAGTCCCATGCACTCGAGACTCACAAACCTTTTAAATATCATTGTGCACATTCCGCGCTCTTTCTGGCTCTTTTCATCCAGCCTGGTGAGTGCGCACCACATTATTTGCTTTGTTTGCAGTGTTTGTAGTGCTCAGCTTCATTGGAGCCATGTGCTTGAATCCACCTTCCAAGATGGTGGCTACTTTCTTCTTTGTCTGCTGTCCCTACCGACCACAGCTCCTGCTGCACTGTGATTGGCCTTTGTGTTCCACTTAAGGGCCAATCCCGCCGCCGGCACGTGGACGCCGGCCCAACTCCCCAAGGCCCGCCTTCTAAGGACCTGTTTGTTTCCCTGGACCTCCATTCCATCTATTCTTCTACCACCTATGGACCTGCTTCTCCCCTTCCCATGGAGACTTCACCTCCAGCATGAGGCTGCGCCTGACTTGGAAGAGAAATGCTGCCTAATGGACCCTGGCATGCTCCACATAGAGTCCCATGCACTCGAGACTCACAAACGTTTAAAATATGATTGTGCATATTCCGCGCTCTTCCTGGCTCTTTTCATCCAGCCTGGTGAGTGCGTGCCACATTATTTGCTTTGTTTGCAGTGTTTGTAGTGCTCAGCTTCATTGGAGCCATGTGCTTGAATCCAGCTTCCAATATGGTGGTTACTTTCTTCTTTGTCTGCTGTCCCTACCGACCACAGCTCCTGCTGCACTGTGATTGGCCTTTGTGTTCCACTTAAAGGCCAATCCCGCCGCCGGCAGGTGGACGCCGGCACAACTCCCCAAGGCCTGCCTTCTAAGGCCCTGTTTGTTTCCCTGGACCTCCATTCCATCTATTCTTCTACCACCTATGGACCTGCTTCTCCCCTTCCCATGGAGACTTCACCTCCAGCATAAGGCTGCGCCTGACTTGGAAGCGAAATGCTGCCTAATATACCCTGGCATGCTCCACATGGAGTCCCATGCACTCTAGACTCACAAACCTTTTAAATATCATTGTGCACATTCCGCGCTCTTTCTGGCTCTTTTCATCCAGCCTGGTGAGTGCGCGCCACATTATTTGCTTTGTTTGCAGTGTTTGTAGTGCTCAGCTTCATTGGAGCCATGTGCTTGAAACCACCTTCCAAGATGGTGGCTACTTTCTTCTTTGTCTGCTGTCCCTACCGACCACAGCTCCTGCTGCACTGTGATTGGCCTTTGTGTTCCACTTAAGGGCCAATCCCGCCGCCGGCACGTGGACGCCGGCCCAACTCCCCAAGGCCTGCCTTCTAAGGCCCTGTTTGTTTCCCTGGACCTCCATTCCATCTATTCTTCTACCACCTATGGACCTGCTTCTCCCCTTCCCATGGAGACTTCACCTCAAGCATGAGGCTGTGCCTGACTTGGAAGAGAAATGCTGCCTAATAGACCCTGGCATGCTCCACATGGATTCCCATGCACTTGAGACTCGCAAACTTTTAAATATGATTGTCCACATTCCGCGTTCTTCCTGGCTCTTTTCATCCAGCCTGGTGAGTGCGCGCCACATTATTTGCTTTGTTTGCAGTGTTTGTAGTGCTCAGCTTCATTGGAGCCATGTGCTTGAATCCACCTTCCAAGATGGTGGCTACTTTCTGCTTTGTCTGCTGTCCCTACCGACCACAGCTCCTGCTGCACTGTGATTGGCCTTTGTGTTCCACTTAAGGGCCAATCCCGCCGCCGGCAGGTGGACGCCGGCCCGCCTCCCCAAGGCCCGCCTTCTAAGGCTCTGTTTGTTTCCCTGGACCGCCATTCCATCTATTCTTCTACCACCTATGGATCTGCTTCTCCCCTTCCCATGGAGACTTCACCTCCAGCATGAGGCTGCGCCTGACTTGGAAGAGAAATGCTGCCTAATGGACCCTGGCATGCTCCACATAGAGTCCCATGCACTCGAGACTCACAAACCTTTTAAATATGATTGTGCACATTCCGCGCTCTTCCTGGCTCTTTTCATCCAGCCTGGTGAGTGCGCGCCACATTATTTGCTTTGTTTGCAGTGTTGGTAGTGCTCAGCTTCATTGGAGCCATGTGCTTGAATCCACCTTCCAAGATGGTGGCTACTTTCTTCTTTGTCTGCTGTCCCTATCGACCACAACTCCTGCTGCACTGTGATTGGCCTTTGTGTTCCACTTAAGGGCCAATCCCGCCGCCGGCAGGTGGACGCCGGCCCGCCTCCCCAAGGCCCGCCTTCTAAGGCCCTGTTTGTTTCCCTGGACCTCCATTCCATCTATTCTTCTACCACCTATGGACCTGCTTCTCCCCTTCCCATGGAGACTTCACCTCCAGCATGAGGCTGTGCCTGACTTGGAACAGAAATGCTGCCTAATGGACCCTGGCATGCTCCACATGGATTCCAATGCACTTGAGACTCGCAAACTTTTAAATATGATTGTCCACATTCCGCGCTCTTCCTGGCTCTTTTCATCCAGCCTGGTGAGTGCGCGCCACATTATTTGCTTTGTTTGCAGTGTTTGTAGTGCTCAGCTTCATTGGAGCCATGTGCTTGAATCCACCTTCCAAGATGGTGGCTACTTTCTGCTTTGTCTGCTGTCCCTACCGACCACAGCTCCTGCTGCACTGTGATTGGCCTTTGTGTTCCACTTAAGGGCCAATCCCGCCGCCGGCAGGTGGACGCCGGCCCGCCTCCCCAAGGCCCGCCTTCTAAGGCCCTGTTTGTTTCCCTGGACCTCCATTCCATCTATTCTTCTACCACCTATGGATCGGCTTCTCCCCTTCCCATGGAGACTTCACCTCCAGCATGAGGTTGCACCTGACTTGGAAGAGAAAGGCTGCCTAATGGACCCTGGCATGCTCCACATGGAGTCCCATGCACGCAAGACTCGCAAACTTTTTAAATATGATTGTGTACATTCCGCGCTCTTCCTGGCTCTTTTCATCCAGCCTGGTGAGTGCGCGCCACATTATTTGCTTTGTTTGCAGTGTTTGTAGTGCTCAGCTTCATTGGAGCCATGTGCTTGAATCCACCTTCCAAGATGGTGGCTACTTTCTTCTTTGTCTGCTTTCCCTACCGACCACAGCTCCTGCTGCACTGTGATTGGCCTTTGTGTTCCACTTAAAGGCCAATCCCGCCGCCGGCAGGTGGACGCCGGCCCAACTCCCCAAGGCCCGCCTTCTAAGGCCCTGTTTGTTTCCCTGGACATCCATTCCATCTATTCTTCTACCACCTATGGACCTGCATCTCCCCTTCCCATGGAGACTTCACCTCCAGCATGAGGCTGCGCCTGACTTGGAAGAGAAATGCTGCCTAATGGACCCTGGCATCCTCCACATAGAGTCCCATGCACTCGAGACTCACAAACCTTTTAAATATGATTGTGCACATTCCGCGCTCTTCCTGGCTCTTTTCATCCAGCCTGGTGAGTGCGCGCCACATTATTTGCTTTTTTTGCAGTGTTGGTAGTGCTCAGCTTCATTGGAGCCATGTGCTTGAATCCACTTTCCAAGATGGTGGCTACTTTCTTCTTTGTCTGCTGTCCCTATCGACCACAACTCCTGCTGCACTGTGATTGGCCTTTGTGTTCCACTTAAGGGCCAATCCCGCCGCCGGCAGGTGGACGCCGGCCCGCCTCCCCAAGGCCTGCCTTCTAAGGCCCTGTTTGGTTCCCTGGACCTCCATTCCATCTATTCTTCTACCACCTATGGACCTGCTTCTCCCCTTCCCATGGAGACTTCACCTCCAGCATGAGGCTGAGCCTGACTTGGAAGAGAAATGCTGCCTAATGGACCCTGGCATGCTCCACATGGATTCCCATGCACTTGAGACACGCAAACTTTTAAATATGATTGTCCACATTCCGCGCTCTTCCTGGCTCTTTTCATCCAGCCTGGTGAGTGCGCGCCACATTATTTGCTTTGTTTGCAGTGTTTGTAATGCTCAGCTTCATTGGAGCCATGTGCTTGAATCCACCTTCCAAGATGGTGGCTACTTTCTGCTTTGTCTGCTGTCCCTACCGACCACAGCTCCTGCTGCACTGTGATTGGCCTTTGTGTTCCACTTAAGGGCCAATCCCGCCGCCGGCAGGTGGACGCCGGCCCGCCTCCCCAAGGCCCGCCTTCTAAGGCTCTGTTTGTTTCCCTGGACCTCCATTCCATCTATTCTTCTACCACCTATGGATCTGCTTCTCCCCTTCCCATGGAGACTTAACCTCCAGCATGAGGCTGCGCCTGACTTGGAAGAGAAATGCTGCCTAATGGACCCTGGCATGCTCCACATGGAGTCCCATGCACTCGAGACTCGCAAACTTTTTGAATATGATTGTGCACATTCCGCGCTCTTCCTGGCTCTTTTCATCCAGCCTGGTGAGTGCGCGCCACATTATTTGCTTTGTTTGCAGTGTTTGTAGTGCTCAGCTTCATTGGAGCCATGTGCTTGAATCCACCTTCCAAGATGGTGGCTACTTTCTTCTTTGTCTGCTGTCCCTACCAACCACAGCTCCTGCTGCACTGTGATTGGCCTTTGTGTTCCACTTAAAGGCCAATCCCGCCGCCGGCAGGTGGACGCCGGCCCGCCTCCCCAAGGCCCGCCTCCCCAAGGCCCTGTTTGTTTCCCTGGACCTCCATTCCATCTATTCTTCTACCACCTATGGACCTGCTTCTCCCCTTCCCATGGAGACTTCACCTCCAGCATTAGGCTGCGCCTGACTTGGAAGAGAAATGCTGGCTAATGGACCCTGGCATGCTCCACATGGAGTCCCATGCACTCGAGACTCGCAAACTTTTTAAATATGATTGTGCACATTCCGCGCTCTTCCTGGCTCTTTTCATCCAGCCTGGTGAGTGCGCGCCACATTATTTGCTTTTTTTGCAGTGTTGGTAGTGCTCAGCTTCATTGGAGCCATGTGCTTGAATCTACCTTCCAAGATGGTGGCTACTTTCTTCTTTGTCTGCTGTCCCTACCGACCACAGCTCCTGCTGCACTGTGATTGGCCTTTGTGTTCCACTTAAGTGCCAATCCCGCCGCCGGCAGGTGGACGCCGGCCCGCCTCCCCAAGGCCAGCCTTCTAAGGCCCTGTTTGTTTCCCTGGACCTCCATTCCATCTATTCTTCTACCACCTATGGACCTGCTTCTCCCCTTCCCATGGAGACTTCACCTCCAGCATGAGGCTGCGCCTGACTTGGAAGGGAAATGCTGCCTAATGGACCCTGGCATGCTCCACATGGAATCCCATGCACTCGAGACTCATAAACCTTTTAAATATGATTGTGCACATTCTGCGCTCTTCCTGGCTCTTTTCATCCAGCCTGGTGAGTGCGCGCCACATTATTTGCTTTGTTTGCAGTGTTTGTAGTGCTCAGCTTCATTGGAGCCATGTGCTTGAATCCCCCTTCCAAGATGGTGGCTACTTTCTTCTTTGTCTGCTGTCCCTACCGACCACAGCTCCTGCTGCACTGTGATTGGCCTTTGTGTTCCACTTAAAGGCCAATCCCGCCGCCGGCAGGTGGAGGCCGGACTAACTCCCCAAAGCCCGCCTTCTAAGGCCCTGTTTGTTTCCCTGGGCCTCCATTCCATCTATTCTTCTACCACCTATGGACCTGCTTCTCCCCTTCCCATGGAGACTTCACCTCCAGCATGAGGCTGCGCCGGACTGGGAAGAGAAATGCTGCCTAATGGACCCTGCCATGCTCCACATGGAGTCCCATGCACTCGAAACTCACAAACTTTTAAAATATGATTGTGCACATTCCGCGCTCTTCCTGGCTCTTTTCATCCAGCCTGGTGAGTGCGCGCCACATTATTTGCTTTGTTTGCAGTGTTTGTAGTGCTCAGCTTCATTGGAGCCATGTGCTTGAATCCACCTTCCAAGATGGTGGCTACTTTCTTCTTTGTCTGCTGTCCCTACCGACCACAGCTCCTGCTGCACTGTGATTGGCCTTTGTGTTCCACTTAAGGGCCAATCCCGCCACCGGCAGGTGGAAGCCGGCCCGCCTCCCCAAGGCCCGCCTTCTAAGGCCCTGTTTGTTTCCCTGGGCCCCCATTCCATCTATTCTTCTACCACCTATTGACCTGCTTCTCCCCTTCCCATGGAGACTTCACCTCCAGAATGAAGCTGCGCCTGACTTGGAAGAGAAATGCTGCCTAATGGACCCTGGCATGCTCCACATGGAGTCCCATGCACTCGAGACTTGCAAAGTTTTAAAATATGAATGTGCACATTCCGCGCTCTTCCTGGCTCTTTTCATCCAGCCTGGTGAGTGCGCGCCACATTATTTGCTTTGTTTGCAGTGTTTGTAGTGCTCAGCTTCATTGGAGCCATGTGCTTGAATCCACCTTCGAAGATGGTGGCTACTTTCTTCTTTGTCTGCTGTCCCTACCGACCACAGCTCCTGCTGCACTGTGATTGGCCTTTGTGTTCCACTTAAGGTCCAATTCCGCCGCCGGCAGGTGGACCCCCGGCCCGCCTCCCCAAGGCCCGCCTTCTAAGGCCCTGTTTGTTTCCCTGGACCTCCATTCCATCTATTCTTCTACCACCTATGGACCTGCTTCTCCCCTTCCCATGGAGACTTCACCTCCAGCATGAGGCTGCGCCTGACTTGGAAGAGAAATGCTGCCTAATATACCCTGGCATGCTCCACATGGGGTCCCATGCACTCGAGACTCACAAACCTTTTAAATATCATTGTGCACATTCCGCGCTCTTTCTGGCTCTTTTCATCCAGCCTGGTGAGTGCGCGCCACATTATTTGCTTTGTTTGCAGTGTTTGTAGTGCTCAGCTTCATTGGAGCCATGTGCTTGAATCCACCTTCCAAGATGGTGGCTACTTTCATCTTTGTCTACTGTCCCTACCGACCACAGCTCCTGCTGCACTGTGATTGGCCTTTGTGTTCCACTTAAGGGCCAATCCCGCCGCCGGCACGTGGACGCCGGCCCAACTCCCCAAGGCCCGCCTTCTAAGGACCTGTTTGTTTCCCTGGACCTCCATTCCATCTATTCTTCTACCACCTATGGACCTGCTTCTCCCCTTCCCATGGAGACTTCACCTCCAGCATGAGGCTGCGCCTGACTTGGAAGAGAAATGCTGCCTAATGGACCCTGGCATGCTCCACATGGAGTCCCATGCACTCGAGACTCACAAACGTTTAAAATATGATTGTGCACATTCCGCGCTCTTCCTGGCTCTTTTCATCCAGCCTGGTGAGTGCGTGCCACATTATTTGCTTTGTTTGCAGTGTTTGTAGTGCTCAGCTTCATTGGAGCCATGTGCTTGAATCCACCTTCCAAGATGGTGGTTACTTTCTTCTTTGTCTGCTGTCCCTACCGACCACAGCTCCTGCTGCACTGTGATTGGCCTTTGTGTTCCACTTAAAGGCCAATCCCGCCGCCCGCAGGTGGACGCCGGCCCAACTCCCCAAGGCCTGCCTTCTAAGGCCCTGTTTGTTTCCCTGGACCTCCATTCCATCTATTCTTCTACCACCTATGGACCTGCTTCTCCCCTTCCCATGGAGACTTCACCTCAAGCATGAGGCTGTGCCTGACTTGGAAGAGAAATGCTGCCTAATGGACCCTGGCATGCTCCACATGGATTCCCATGCACTTGAGACTCGCAAACTTTTAAATATGATTGTCCACATTCCGCGCTCTTCCTGGCTCTTTTCATCCAGCCTGGTGAGTGTGCGCCACATTATTTGCTTTGTTTGCAGTGTTTGTAGTGCTCAGCTTCATTGGAGCCATGTGCTTGAATCCACCTTCCAAGATGGTGGTTACTTTCTTCTTTGTCTGCTGTCCCTACCGACCACAGCTCCTGCTGCACTGTGATTGGCCTTTGTGTTCCACTTAAAGGCCAATCCCGCCGCCCGCAGGTGGACGCCGGCCCAACTCCCCAAGGCCTGCCTTCTAAGGCCCTGTTTGTTTCCCTGGACCTCCATTCCATCTATTCTTCTACCACCTATGGACCTGCTTCTCCCCTTCCCATGGAGACTTCACCTCAAGCATGAGGCTGCGCCTGACTTGGAAAAGAAATGCTGCCTAATGGACCCTGGCATGCTCCACATGGAGTCCCATGCACTCGAGACTCGCAAACATTTAAATATGATTGTGCACATTCCGCGCTCTTCCTGGCTCTTTTCATCCAGCCTGGTGAGTGCGCGCCACATTATTTGCTTTGTTTGCAGTGTTTGTAGTGCTCAGCTTCATTGGAGCCATGTGCTTGAATCCACCTTCCAAGATGGTGGCTACTTTCTTCTTTGTGTGCTGTCCCTACCGACCACAGCTCCTGCTGCACTGTGATTGGCCTTTTTGTTCCACTTAAAGGCCAATCCTGCCGCCGGCAGGTGGACGCCGGCCCAACTCCCCAAGGCCTGCCTTCTAAGGCCCTGTTTGTTTCCCTAGACCTCCATTCCATCTATTCTTCTACCACCTATGGACCTGCTTCTCCCCTTCCCATGGAGACTTCACCTCAAGCATGAGGCTGCGCCTGACTTGGAAGAGAAATGCTGCCTAATGGACCCTGGCATGCTCCACATGGAGTCCCATGCACTCGAGACTCACAAACCTTTTAAAATATGATTGTGCACATTCCGCGCTCTTCCTGGCTCTTTCCATCCAGCCTGGTGAGTGTGCGACACATTATTTGCTTTGTTTGCAGTGTTTGTAGTGCTCAGCTTCATTGGAGCCATGTGCTTGAACCCACCTTCCAAGTGGGTGGCTACTTTCTTCTTTGTCTGCTGTCCCTACTGACCACAGCTCCTGCTGCACTGTGATTGGCCTTTGTGTTCCACTTAAGGGCCAACCCCGCCGCCGGTAGGTGGACGCCGGCCCGCCTCCCCAGGCCCGCCTTCTAAGGCTCTGTTTGTTTCCCTGGACCTCCATTCCATCTATTCTTCTACCACCTATGGATCTGCTTCTCCCCTTCCCATGGAGACTTCACCTCCAGCATGTGGCTGCGCCTGACTTGGAAGAGAAATGCTGCCTAATGGACCCTGGCATGCTTCACATGGAGTCCCATGCACTCGAGACTCACAAACCTTATAAATATGATTGTGCACATTCCGCGCTCTTCCTGGCTCTTTTCATCCAGCCTGGTGAGTGTGCGCCACATTATTTGCTTTGTTTGCAGTGTTGGTAGTGCTCAGCTTCATTGGAGCCATGTGCTTGAATCTACCTTCCAAGATGGTGGCTACTTTCTTCTTTGTCTGCTGTCCTTATCGACCACAACTCCTGCTGCACTGTGATTGGCCTTTGTGTTCCACTTAAGGGCCAATCCCGCCGCCGGCAGGTGGACGCCGGCCCGCCTCCCCAAGGCCCGCCTTCTAAGGCCCTGTTTGTTTCCCTGGACCTCCATTCCATCTATTCTTCTACCACCTATGGACCTGCTTCTCCCCTTCCCATGGAGACTTCACCTCCAGCATGAGGCTGAGCCTGACTTGGAAGAGAAATGCTGCCTAATGGACCCTGGCATGCTCCACATGGATTCCCATGCACTTGAGACTCGCAAACTTTTAAATATGATTGTCCACATTCCGCGCTCTTCCTGGCTCTTTTCATCCAGCCTGGTGAGTGCGCGCCACATTATTTGCTTTGTTTGCAGTGTTTGTAGTGCTCAGCTTCATTGGAGCCATGTGCTTGAATCCACCTTCCAAGATGGTAGCTACTTTCTGCTTTGTCTGCTGTCCCTACCGACCACAGCTCCTGCTGCATTGTGATTGGCCTTTGTGTTCCACTTAAGGGCCAATCCCGCCGCCGGCAGGTGGACGCCGGCCCGCCTCCCCAAGGCCCGCCTTCTAAGGCTCTGTTTGTTTCCCTGGACCTCCATTCCATCTATTCTTCTACCACCTATGGATCTGCTTCTCCCCTTCCCATGGAGACTTCACATCCAGCATGAGGCTGCGCCTGACTTGGAAGAGAAATGCTGCCTAATGGACCCTGGCATGCTCCACATGGAGTCCCATGCACTCGAGACTCGCAAACTTTTTAAATATGATTGTGCACATTCCGCGCTCTTCCTGGCTCTTTTCATCCAGCCTGGTGAGTGCGCGCCACATTATTTGCTTTGTTTGCAGTGTTTGTAGTGCTCAGCTTCATTGGAGCCATGTGCTTGAATCCACCTTCCAAGATGGTGGCTACTTTCTTCTTTGTCTGCTGTCCCTACCGACCACAGCTCCTGCTGCACTGTGATTGGCCTTTGTGTTCCACTTAAGGGCCAATCCCGCCGCCGGCAGGTGGACGCCGGCCCGCCTCCCCAAGGCCCTGTTTGTTTCGCTGGACCTCCATTCCATCTATTCTTCTACCACCTATGGACCTGCTTCTCCCCTTCCCATGGAGACTTCACATCCAGCATGAGGCTGCGCCTGACTTGGAAGAGAAATGCTGCCTAATGGACCCTGGCATGCTCCACATTGAGTCCCATGCACTCGAGACTCACAAACTTTTTAAATATGATTGTGCACATTCCGCGCTCTTCCTGGCCCTTTTCATCCAACCTGGTGAGTGTGCGCCACATTATTTGCTTTGTTTGCAGTGTTTGTAGTGCTCAGCTTCATTGGAGCCATGTGCTTGAATCTACCTTCCAAGATGGTGGCTACTTTCTTCTTTGTCTGCTGTCCCGACCGACCACAGCTCCTGCTGCACTGTGATTGGCCTTTCTGTTCCACTTAAGGGCCAATCCCGCCGCCGGCAGGTGGACGCCGGCCCGCCTCCCCAAGGCCAGCCTTCTAAGGCCCTGATTGTTTCCCTGGACCTCCATTCCATCTATTCTTCTACCACCTATGGACCTGCTTCTCCCCTTCCCATGGAGACTTCACCTCCAGCATGAGGCTGCGCCTGACTTGGAAGAGAAATGCTGCCTAATGGACCCTGGCATGCTCCACATGGAATCCCATGCACTCGAGACTCACAAACCTTTTAAATATGATTGTGCACATTCCGCGCTCTTCCTGGCTCGTTTCATCCAGCCTGGTGAGTGCGAGCCACATTATTTGCTTTGTTTGCAGTGTTTGTAGTGCTCAGCTTCATTGGAGCCATGTGCTTGAATCCACCTTCCAAGATCGTGGCTACTTTCTTCTTTGTCTGCTGTCCCTACCGACCACAGCTCCTGCTGCACTGTGATTGGCCTTTGTGTTCCACTTAAGGGCCAATCCCGCCGCCGGCAGGTGGACGCGGGCCCTCCTCCCCAAGGCCCGCCTTCTAAGGACCTGTTTGTTTCCCTGGACCTCCATTCCATCTATTCTTCTACCACCTATGGACCTGCTTCTCCCCTTCCCATGAGACTTCACCTCCAGCATGAGGCTGCACCTGACTTGGAAGAGAAATGCTGCCTAATATACCCTGGCATGCTCCACATGGAGTCCCATGCACTCGAGACTCACAAACCTTTTAAATATGATTGTGCACATTCCACACTCTTCCTGGCTCTTTTCATCCAGCCTGGGGAGTGCGCGCCACATTATTTGCTTTGTTTACAGTGTTTGTAGTGCTCAGCTTCATTGGAGCCATGTGCTTGAATCCACCTTCCAAGATGGTGGCTACTTTCTTCTTTGTCTGCTGTCCCTACCGACCACAGCTCCTGCTGCACTGTGATTGGCCTTTGTGTTCCACTTAAGGGCCAATCCCGCCGCCGGCAGGTGGACGCCGGCCTAATTCCCCAAAGCCCGCCTTCTAAGGCCCTGTTTGTTTCCCTGGGCCTCCATTCCATCTATTCTTCTACCACCTATGGACCTGCTTCTCCCCTTCCCATGGAGACTTCACCTCCAGCATGAGGCTGCGCCTGACTTGGAAGAGAAATGCTGCCTAATGGACCCTGGCATGCTCCACATGGATTCCCATGCACTTGAGACTCGCAAACTTTTAAATATGATTGTCCACATTCCGCGCTCTTCCTGGCTCTTTTCATCCAGCCTGGTGAGTGCGCGCCACATTATTTGCTTTGTTTGCAGTGTTTGTAGTGCTCAGCTTCATTGGAGCCATGTGCTTGAATCCACCTTCCAAGATGGTGGCTACTTTCTGCTTTGTCTGCTGTCCCTACCAACCATAGCTCCTGCTGCACTGTGACTGGCCTTTGTGTTCCACTTAAGGGCCAATCCCGCCGCCGGCAGGTGGACGCCGGCCCGCCTCCCCAAGGCCCGCCTTCTAAGGCTCTGTTTGTTTCCCTGGACCTCCATTCCATCTATTCTTCTACCACCTATGGATCTGCTTCTCCCCTTCCCATGGAGACTTCACCTCCAGCATGATGCTGCGCCTAACTTGGAAGAGAAATGCTGCCTAATGGACCCTGGCATGCTCCACATGGAGTCCCATTCACTCGAGACTCGCAAACCATTTAAATATGATTGTGCACATTCCGCGCTCTTCCTGGCTCTTTTCAACCAGCCTGCTGAGTGCGTGCCACATTATTTGCTTTGTTTGCAGTGTTTGTAGTGCTCAGCTTCATTGGAGCCATGTGCTTGAATCCACCTTCCAAGATGGTGGCTACTTTCTTCTTTGTCTGCTGTCCCTACCGACCACAGCTCCTGCTGCACTGTGATTGGCCTTTGTGTTCCACTTAAGGGCCAATCCCGCCGCCGGCAGGTGGACGCCGGCCCAACTCCCCAAGGCCCGCCTTCTAAGGATTGGTGTTAGGAAAGATTTCGTAATTGTAGGGAATTTTCCTTCCATGTGGCAACCCCTAAACTTTTTGCTATTGTTTTTAACCTTGTTCTTGACTTTGCCAGAGAAGTACAGCCTTCTGCCGCACTTCTCTGGGCTTTCGCTCCTTTTCTTATGGGGAAACTGACATGCCCTTAAAACAGTCAGTACTGGGGAACGCTGTTTCCCGTAGTTTCTTTTATCATGTTGCGGCTTTAGTGCAACATGACACAAGAGGGCACTGTAAGCTAAGTTACAGCTCTCTTGGGTCTCTAGCCTTCTACAGGCCCTAGATACTCTGTTAGGATGGTATTTGATCGGTGCAAGTCATTCAGGGACTCGAATGGTGGCAGCGATAGTTTTGTTTATTTTGAGCTCCTTTTGGCGTTCTGAGCACGTTTTTGCACTGAACCCAAAATGGTGGCCTGGCTCCCAAAATGGCCAGGCCGCGAGGCTCCTTTGTCTTGTCCACTGACCGTCTTGCTCCCTTCACCTTCCCCAGGTCGGGCGACCCGGGGCCTTCCTTATTTGGGCATGTACTTTCCCGCGAAACGTGGTTGCTTTCGCGGGCTTCTACATGTCGTTTGTGTGCCTCCAGGGTGTGGGCTGGGATGTCTGGTCCCATACACATCCTGGGTGCCAGAGAGTCTAGGGTGGTGTGAATGCCTGGGACCACCGTGGTCCGTGATTGGTCCACGTATGGTATGTGTGTTGATGAGCGGATCTCCCATTGGCTCCCCTCCGTTTTGGCGCGAAGGGAACCATGGATAAGAGGGAGCTGGAAACACCACTACCAGGTCGATCTCCTGAGTTCTCACGAACAAAGGAATACAAGAGCCAAGTATCCTGCAACCCAGAGGCTGGACCGAGGAATCGCTGGTGACCCGCTGAAGGAATCCTCCTTTGCACTGCTGTCGTCCTGTGAAACCCTTTCCGCCTTGGATCGAACCAGAAGGCCTGTACTGGTGCTTCGACCTTTGGAATAGCAGGAACAGCTATTCCCGGCGACTTCATCATCTCCTGCCAAGTAAGCCTTCGGAAGTGTCTCTGGGCCATCCAGTTGACTGACCAGCTTACAAGGGAGTCCTGCTCTGCAACTGCCGCCAGGTTGTGTTGTATTTCGAGTCCTTGTCACTCTCCCACGCTTCGTACGCTTGGCGTCCCCAGGTCTGAAGGGAGGAGTGTACATTTGGCTTGAATACACACGGCCGCTCCGTTGTCCTGTGCGGCAACAAAACTGTGCTGGTTTCGTCGATTGGGACGTCTTTTTGCTCTACACGACTACGAGGCGTTCCCTGCTCTTCTGAACCTCCCAGCTGCTGAAACTAACGTGGAGAAGCCTGGGCCTGCTTGCTTCGGGGACCGGTGAGTAGCTTAGCTAGGATCTGGTCGCCCTCCTGCAGTATCCCATTGCTTTTCCCTGCTGTGTAAAAACAGCACCCTTTTGGCCGTACTCGCGCTCTGCTTCTGCTCGCTGTGGAGGCTGCGCTTGAGTTTCGGAACCTGTTCTCCTTCTGCTGTGCACTAACCCGAACTGCCTGACTTCCTCCGAAGAGCTTCCCCTTTTGCCCGTTGGCACCGGCGTGGCAGGTACTTTGAGCACTAGGCTCCACTCTTCGCAGGGCTCGGACTTCCATCTAGTTAGGTGCCTCTAAAGGCGAACTGAGTCTAAAGCGTTATCGCACTGCCTGTGTTCCTTCCCTGGCAGGTGGACTACATATTTCGTGCTTTAAACGCTTGCGACTGTGTATTTGTATATATATTGTGTTGATTTGGTATGTGTTGGCTTAATACTGTGTTATTGTGATTTTCTCGCTACGGTCGTTGTTTTAAAGGCCTTAAAATAAATGTGTATCTATTTTTGATATAACAACTGTTTGGAGTAGTTTGTAAGCGCTCTTGCTTTGTGTGCTCATTGCGGGCTTTCAGTCACCCTCACCCCTCTTGAGACCTAGTCTTGACCGCCGCGATCGCTACCTTGATTGGTCTGGCTTGTCCAGAGGTTACCCTGTTCCAAGTAATTAGGTTGGCCTTCTGAACTTCTGCGCCACCAGGACAGAGTTCAGAAATCCGTCTTAACAAATTGGTGTACAGCGGTGGGATACGACTTAAGGTATCCAGTGTTGCGCTCGAACTAAGGCATTTCAGGTTATTCCAAACAGTACACGTAGTGAATTGTTGTAATATAACTTTTAAAAGGCCATAGTCCTATCAAACAGTATGGAAACAAATACGTTGTTAACTTTAAATGCTTCCAAATCAGAAACGCTTAAAAAGATGTGTGCGGAGAGAGGTGTTTCCTCTCAAGGCACAAAATTGGAAATGATCCAGAGAATCGTGGCGTGGCAAGAAGCGCAGCTTGACGCTATTACTTCCGAGGACAGTGCAGAAGGTGGTGGGGCTGCTCTCACTGGTAGAACCGACGGTTCTGCCGCTGCACTGATCCATCGCGACCACGAGGACAGGGAGGATGTGATGTCTAATGTTTCCTCTGCCAGTGTTGATGGGGAGGCTATGCTTGAATTCAAGAAGCAAGAGCTGCGGTTTAGGCAGCAGGAGCTTGAATTCAGCATAGCCAAACTAAAAATCGAACAGGCAGAAAAACAGAAAGACAGGGATCACCAGTTGGAACTGGCCAAGCTTCAGGTTGCAAATGGATCCAAGGGTCCTGGACATGGGTCTGGGGCTTCCTCTCATCCACGGTTTCCGAAAGATCTGCTCAGTGTGTATGAAGAAAGGAATGACATTATGGACTGGCTGAATGCGTTTGAGTATGCATGCGGGGTTCAAGAAGTTGACAATGCTGATAAGATTGCGTGGTTGCTCAGTAGACTGGCCCATTCTGGCTGCAGTGCCATTATGGAAATGTCGAAGGCTGAGCGGGCTGATTTCGCAATGTTAAAGCAAACTCTCATTTTAAAGTTTGGGAAGACTCCGGCCCAATATTTAAAGCGTTTTCGAGAGTATAAGAAAAAGGAAGGTGGTACTTGGGTATCTTATGTCGCTGAATCTTTGAAAAACTTAACTGGCTGGGTCGAAGGTTATAAGGTTTCTACCTTCGAAGGCATGATCAATCTGGTCATGCTGGAACACATTTTTGCTTCTTCTTCCCCGGAGCTTAAGCAGCATTTGGCCGATTCGAAGGAGATAGATCCTAAGAAGCTGGCCATTGCAGCAGACTTATGGGTGTCACATCGGGTGTCCCATAAGGACAAAACTCATCCTGGTAAGCAGGAGGAAGGGAAAAAGTCCAAAGATATGGAGGGTGGGGAATCTGCTAAATCTTCTTCCCATAAGGGCCACAAAAAGAAAAACAAGGGTAAGACACAAGAGAACTCACAGGGTAGTGGAGGTCCGCCTCCAAAACAGAACTCTGGTTACAATAAGCCTCCCTACGTAAACAGACCCACTGGGGCTTGTTTTTCTTGTGGAGCAACTGACCATGTGAAGGGGGATCCCTGTTGTAAGGTTAGACCTTTGGGGGTCCACTCCGCTAATCTGGCCTTCTCCTCCTACGAGGAAGAAGAGATTACAGGAGCATCCTTCTCCTCAGACTCATTTCCCAGCGGAATAGAGGCTGAGGTAGTTTTAGTGTCCCTGGGTTCCTGGGAGCCTAAAGTCGCAGAGGCTTATGCTAGGATTCCGGATAATACCAAGCACTACTTTAAAGACAGTGTGCTGATCAATGGAGTGGATACTCCAGCTCTTAGGGATAGTGGGTGCAGTCGAACTGTAGTGGATTCTACCTTGGTAGACTCAGAGGAAGTTGCCAGAGCTACTCTGATGCCCACTAAGTTGGCTGACGGCCCCCTCCGTATGTTTCCCGTGATCCCTGTAAATCTTACTTTAAATGGTACAGCAGTCAGGATTCCAGTGAGCATTCAGAGAAACGTCCCGGGAAAGGTCTTGTTGGGCAATGATCTCAGAGCTTTAGGGCTCGTAGGAGACACTGCCGAAAGACCCTAAACACGGTCTCAAGCACGGGCAGCATTGGCCAAGCCCAATACGCCGCCCCAGCCGAAGGGGAAACCCAAGGCGAAAGGAGTCTACAAGTCAAGACGAGGGAAAGAGAATATTCCCCCGAGCTCGCCTACCACTGCGGTGGAGGAAGTTGGTCAATCGCCCGGGCCTGACGAGGAGGTGGCGATGCCTGAAGTATTCGACCCCAACGATCATCCTGAACTAAAAGACTTGTTAGTTGAAGGAGGTCCTGATAGGGACGAATTCAGTAAAGGCCAACGTGAGTGCCCATCTCTGGAAGGCCTAAGGAGACAGGCCTGCTCCCAGCTTGAGGGTGAGCCTCCTGGGAAGCATAGGATTTATTGGGAAGGTGGACTCCTGTATAGTGAGCCCACAGAGTCTACAGAAGGAGACCATAGGAGGTTGGTGGTTCCCCTTGCTGTTAGGCCCTTCCTCCTGCAGTTGGCGCATGAAGTTCCCCTTGCTGGTCACCTTGGTATGAAGAGGACCAAGCAAAGGTTATCCATGCACTTCTACTGGCCCAAGATGGGGGTGCAAGTAGAAAGTCACTGCAGGAGTTGTGCCTCCTGCCAGTTGTCTGGTAAGGTTGGCGCGACAATCCAAGCTCCGTTGGTACCGCTCCCAGTTGTGGGGGTACCATTTGAAAGGGTAGGGATCGACATCGTTGGTCCCCTTGACCCGCAAACATCCTCGGGCAATAGGTTTATCCTGGTGCTGGTCGACCATGCAACCAGGTATCCTGAGGCCATCCCATTGAAAACTGTAACTGCCAAGTCAGTAGCAAAAGCTTTACTCGGCATATTTACTAGGGTTGGCTTCCCTAAAGAAGTTGTGTCAGATCGTGGCAGCAACTTTATGTCGAAGTATATGCAGGCTATGTGGAAAGAATGTGGGGTCACCTACAAGTTCTCTTCTGCATACCACCCCCAGACCAATGGTCTGGTGGAACGTTTCAACAGAACGTTAAAGAGCATGATTGGGGCTCTGGAGGAGCCCCAGAGAAGAAAATGGGATCTTCTTTTACCATGCCTACTGTTTGCCTACCGAGAGGTACCACAGGAGGGTGTTGGCTTCAGCCCCTTCGAACTTCTGTTCGGTCATCCCGTACGGGGACCCTTAGCCATCGTCAAAGAGGGATGGGAGATGCCCACTACCCCTGTTACTACCAATGTAGTTGACTATGTGCTAGGGCTCAGAAAACGGATGGTACTTCTGATGGGCTTGGCTAGTGATAAATTGAAGGCAGGGCAGGCGCTGGTGAAACATTGGTACGACCAGAAAGCTTCCCTCATCAACTTTACACCTGGTCAGCAAGTCCTGATCATGAATCCAATAAGGCCTCGAGCTTTACAGGACAAATGGTCAGGCCCTTACACAGTGGTGGAGCCCCTGGGTGAGGTGAACTATTTAGTGGACCTTGGAAGGCCTGGACAGGCTCCAAAAGTGTTCCACGTGAATAGGCTGAAGGCTTTCGTCCCAAGAGTCGAAATCGCAGCACTGCTACTGGCTTCAGATGTTGAGGAAGAGGAGTCAGAACCTCTCCCCGACCTGTTCCAAAGCGGTCCTTCAGATAGCTCCGTTGAGGGTGTCCGAGTGGCCCCTCACCTGACTTCTGATCAGCAGGCTGAGGTGAAAAGTTTGCTTAGGCAGTTTTCCCCCCTGTTTTCACAGTCCCCTGGTTTGACACCTTGGTGCAAACATAACATTGACACAGGAGACAGTGTACCTACCAAAAGTAGGGGATACAGGATGTCGGATAAAGTACGGTCTTATATTAAGACCGAGGTCAACAAGATGTTAGACCTTGGGGTGATTGAACCCTCTAGTAGTCCTTGGTCCAGTCCTGTGGTTTTGGTTCCAAAAGCAGGCACTTCTGAATTGAGGTTCTGCGTGGATTACAGGGCTCTGAATGCTGTCACCAAGACAGACGCACACCCTTTGCCTCGAACAGATGAGCTGGTGGATACTTTGGGTGCCTCCAAGTACCTCAGCACGTTTGACCTCACTGCTGGCTATTGGCAAATAGCTTTAGCAGAACATGCCAAGGAGAAGACAGCATTTTCTACTCCAGACGGCCTTTACCAATTCCGGGTAATGCCGTTCGGGTTGAAGAATGCACCTGCCACTTTCCAGAGGCTTGTGAATCATGTGTTGAATGGGTTGGACGAATTCTGTCTTGCATATCTGGACGATATAGCAGTTTTCAGTGCCACCTGGGAAGACCATGTGAAACACCTCAGGATTGTGCTCCAGGCTCTTCAGAAAGCCCACTTGACCATAAAGGCTAGTAAATGCCAGATTGGACAAGGCTCAGTGGTTTACCTTGGACATGAAGTAGGTGGAGGGAGGATACAGCCTCTACCCAGTAAAGTACAAGCAGTACAAGACTGGCCTACCCCCACTACGCAAACCCAAGTGAGAGCCTTCTTAGGACTCACGGGGTATTATCGCAATTTTGTGGCAGACTATGGCACCATAGCTGCTCCTCTGACTGCCCTCACAACTCCGAAGAAACCCAAGAAGGTAACTTGGACCGACAAGTGTGAGAAGGCCTTCAATGGCTTAAAAGACTCCTTGTGCCAGGCGCCTGTGCTCAGGGCCCCTGATTATCAAAGACCTTTTATCGTGCAGACGGATGCCTCTGACACTGGGATAGGAGCTGTACTATCACAAGTAGATGAGAAGGGTAAGGAACACCCTATCGGTTTTATTAGTCGCCAGCTTAAGGACAGAGAGCTCAGATGGTCCACGGTAGAGAAAGAATGTTTCTCTGTTGTGTGGGCCCTAAGGAAGCTGAGGCCCTACCTCTATGGGACCCACTTCACTGTGCAGACTGACCATAAGCCGTTAAAGTGGCTAATGAACATAAAGGGGGAGAATCCAAAGTTGCTTAGGTGGTCCATGAGTCTACAACGTTTGACTTCACTATTGAGCATAGGCCAGGTGTCCAACATAGCAATGCTGATGGGTTGTCCAGAATGTTTTACCGACCTGAACAAGAGACTCATCCAGGGGTGGATTAGTTCCCCCTGTCCATAGTCTGGGAGGGGCGAGTGTTAGGAAAGATTTCGTAATTGTAGGGAATTTTCCTTCCATGTGGCAACCCCTAAACTTTTTGCTATTGTTTTTAACCTTGTTCTTGACTTTGCCAGAGAAGTACAGCCTTCTGCCGCACTTCTCTGGGCTTTCGCTCCTTTTCTTATGGGGAAACTGACATGCCCTTAAGACAGTCAGTACTGGGGAACGCTGTTTCCCGTAGTTTCTTTTATCATGTTGCGGCTTTAGTGCAACATGACACAAGAGGGCACTGTAAGCTAAGTTACAGCTCTCTTGGGTCTCTAGCCTTCTACAGGCCCTAGATACTCTGTTAGGATGGTATTTGATCGGTGCAAGTCATTCAGGGACTCGAATGGTGGCAGCGATCGTTTTGTTTATTTTGAGCTCCTTTTGGCGTTCTGAGCACGTTTTTGCACTGAACCCAAAATGGTGGCCTGGCTCCCAAAATGGCCAGGCCGCGAGGCTCCTTTGTCTTGTCCACTGACCGTCTTGCTCCCTTCACCTTCCCCAGGTCGGGCGACCCGGGGCCTTCCTTATTTGGGCATGTACTTTCCTGCGAAACGTGGTTGCTTTCGCGGGCTTCTACATGTCGTTTGTGTGCCTCCAGGGTGTGGGCTGGGATGTCTGGTCCCATACACATCCTGGGTGCCAGAGAGTCTAGGGTGGTGTGAATGCCTGGGACCACCGTGGTCCGTGATTGGTCCACGTATGGTATGTGTGTTGATGAGCGGATCTCCCATTGGCTCCCCTCCGTTTTGGCGCGAAGGGAACCATGGATAAGAGGGAGCTGGAAACACCACTACCAGGTCGATCTCCTGAGTTCTCACGAACAAAGGAATACAGGAGCCAAGTATCCTGCAACCCAGAGGCTGGACCGAGGAATCGCTGGTGACCCGCTGAAGGAATCCTCCTTTGCACTGCTGTCGTCCTGTGAAACCCTTTCCGCCTTGGATCGAACCAGAAGGCCTGTACTGGTGCTTCGACCTTTGGAATAGCAGGAACAGCTATTCCCGGCGACTTCATCATCTCCTGCCAAGTAAGCCTTCGGAAGTGTCTCTGGGCCATCCAGTTGACTGACCAGCTTACAAGGGAGTCCTGCTCTGCAACTGCCGCCAGGTTGTGTTGTATTTCGAGTCCTTGTCACTCTCCCACGCTTCGTACGCTTGGCGTCCCCAGGTCTGAAGGGAGGAGTGTACATTTGGCTTGAATACACACGGCCGCTCCGTTGTCCTGTGCGGCAACAAAACTGTGCTGGTTTCGTCGATTGGGACGTCTTTTTGCTCTACACGACTACGAGGCGTTCCCTGCTCTTCTGAACCTGCCAGCTGCTGAAACTAACGTGGAGAAGCCTGGGCCTGCTTGCTTCGGGGACCGGTGAGTAGCTTAGCTAGGATCTGGTCGCCCTCCTGCAGTATCCCATTGCTTTTCCCTGCTGTGTAAAAACAGCACCCTTTTGGCCGTACTCGCGCTCTGCTTCTGCTCGCTGTGGAGGCTGCGCTTGAGTTTCGGAACCTGTTCTCCTTCTGCTGTGCACTAACCCGAACTGCCTGACTTCCTCCGAAGAGCTTCCCCTTTTGCCCGTTGGCACCGGCGTGGCAGGTACTTTGAGCACTAGGCTCCACTCTTCGCAGGGCTCGGACTTCCATCTAGTTAGGTGCCTCTAAAGGCGAACTGAGTCTAAAGCGTTATCGCACTGCCTGTGTTCCTTCCCTGGCAGGTGGACTACATATTTCGTGCTTTAAACGCTTGCGACTGTGTATTTGTATATATATTGTGTTGATTTGGTATGTGTTGGCTTAATACTGTGTTATTGTGATTTTCTCGCTACGGTCGTTGTTTTAAAGGCCTTAAAATAAATGTGTATCTATTTTTGATATAACAACTGTTTGGAGTAGTTTGTAAGCGCTCTTGCTTTGTGTGCTCATTGCGGGCTTTCAGTCACCCTCACCCCTCTTGAGACCTAGTCTTGACCGCCGCGATCGCTACCTTGATTGGTCTGGCTTGTCCAGAGGTTACCCTGTTCCAAGTAATTAGGTTGGCCTTCTGAACTTCTGCGCCACCAGGACAGAGTTCAGAAATCCGTCTTAACAATTGGCCTTTGTGTTCCACTTAAGGGCCAATCCCGCCGCCGGCAGGTGGACGCGGGCCCGCCTCCCCAAGGCCCGCCTTCTAAGGACCTGTTTGTTTCCCGGGACCTCCATTCCATCTATTCTTCTACCACCTGTGGACCTGCTTCTCCCCTTCCCATGGAGACTTCACCTCCAGCATGAGGCTGCGCCTGACTTGGAAGAGAAATGCTGCCTAATATACCCTGGCATGCTCCACATGGAGTCCTATGCACTCGAGACTCACAAACCTTTTAAATATGATTGTGCACATTCCACGCTCTTCCTGGCTCTTTTCATCCAGCCTGGGGAGTGCGCACCACATTTTTTGCTTTGTTTGCAGTGTTTGTAGTGCTCAGCTTCATTGGAGCCATGTGCTTGAATCCACCTTCCAAGATGGTGGCTACTTTCTTCTTTGTCTGCTGTCCCTACCGACCACAGCTCCTGCTGCACTGTGATTGGCCTTTGTGTTCCACTTAAGGGCCAATCCCGCCGCCGGCAGGTGGACGCCGGCCCGCCTCCCCAAGGCCCTGTTTGTTTCGCTGGACCTCCATTCCATCTATTCTTCTACCACCTATGGACCTGCTTCTCCCCTTCCCATGGAGACTTCACATCCAGCATGAGGCTGCGCCTGACTTGGAAGAGAAATGCTGCCTAATGGACCCTGGCATGCTCCACATTGAGTCCCATGCACTCGAGACTCACAAACTTTTTAAATATGATTGTGCACATTCCGCGCTCTTCCTGGCCCTTTTCATCCAACCTGGTGAGTGTGCGCCACATTATTTGCTTTGTTTGCAGTGTTTGTAGTGCTCAGCTTCATTGGAGCCATGTGCTTGAATCTACCTTCCAAGATGGTGGCTACTTTCTTCTTTGTCTGCTGTCCCGACCGACCACAGCTCCTGCTGCACTGTGATTGGCCTTTCTGTTCCACTTAAGGGCCAATCCCGCCGCCGGCAGGTGGACGCCGGCCCGCCTCCCCAAGGCCAGCCTTCTAAGGCCCTGATTGTTTCCCTGGACCTCCATTCCATCTATTCTTCTACCACCTATGGACCTGCTTCTCCCCTTCCCATGGAGACTTCACCTCCAGCATGAGGCTGCGCCTGACTTGGAAGAGAAATGCTGCCTAATGGACCCTGGCATGCTCCACATGGAATCCCATGCACTCGAGACTCACAAACCTTTTAAATATGATTGTGCACATTCCGCGCTCTTCCTGGCTCGTTTCATCCAGCCTGGTGAGTGCGAGCCACATTATTTGCTTTGTTTGCAGTGTTTGTAGTGCTCAGCTTCATTGGAGCCATGTGCTTGAATCCACCTTCCAAGATCGTGGCTACTTTCTTCTTTGTCTGCTGTCCCTACCGACCACAGCTCCTGCTGCACTGTGATTGGCCTTTGTGTTCCACTTAAGGGCCAATCCCGCCGCCGGCAGGTGGACGCGGGCCCTCCTCCCCAAGGCCCGCCTTCTAAGGACCTGTTTGTTTCCCTGGACCTCCATTCCATCTATTCTTCTACCACCTATGGACCTGCTTCTCCCCTTCCCATGAGACTTCACCTCCAGCATGAGGCTGCACCTGACTTGGAAGAGAAATGCTGCCTAATATACCCTGGCATGCTCCACATGGAGTCCCATGCACTCGAGACTCACAAACCTTTTAAATATGATTGTGCACATTCCACGCTCTTCCTGGCTCTTTTCATCCAGCCTGGGGAGTGCGCGCCACATTATTTGCTTTGTTTACAGTGTTTGTAGTGCTCAGCTTCATTGGAGCCATGTGCTTGAATCCACCTTCCAAGATGGTGGCTACTTTCTTCTTTGTCTGCTGTCCCTACCGACCACAGCTCCTGCTGCACTGTGATTGGCCTTTGTGTTCCACTTAAGGGCCAATCCCGCCGCCGGCAGGTGGACGCCGGCCTAATTCCCCAAAGCCCGCCTTCTAAGGCCCTGTTTGTTTCCCTGGGCCTCCATTCCATCTATTCTTCTACCACCTATGGACCTGCTTCTCCCCTTCCCATGGAGACTTCACCTCCAGCATGAGGCTGCGCCTGACTTGGAAGAGAAATGCTGCCTAATGGACCCTGGCATGCTCCACATGGATTCCCATGCACTTGAGACTCGCAAACTTTTAAATATGATTGTGCACATTCCGCGCTCTTCCTGGCTCTTTTCAACCAGCCTGCTGAGTGCGTGCCACATTATTTGCTTTGTTTGCAGTGTTTGTAGTGCTCAGCTTCATTGGAGCCATGTGCTTGAATCCACCTTCCAAGATGGTGGCTACTTTCTGCTTTGTCTGCTGTCCCTACCAACCATAGCTCCTGCTGCACTGTGACTGGCCTTTGTGTTCCACTTAAGGGCCAATCCCGCCGCCGGCAGGTGGACGCCGGCCCGCCTCCCCAAGGCCCGCCTTCTAAGGCTCTGTTTGTTTCCCTGGACCTCCATTCCATCTATTCTTCTACCACCTATGGATCTGCTTCTCCCCTTCCCATGGAGACTTCACCTCCAGCATGAGGCTGCGCCTAACTTGGAAGAGAAATGCTGCCTAATGGACCCTGGCATGCTCCACATGGAGTCCCATTCACTCGAGACTCGCAAACCATTTAAATATGATTGTGCACATTCCGCGCTCTTCCTGGCTCTTTTCAACCAGCCTGCTGAGTGCGTGCCACATTATTTGCTTTGTTTGCAGTGTTTGTAGTGCTCAGCTTCATTGGAGCCGTGTGCTTGAATCCACCTTCCAAGATGGTGGCTACTTTCTTCTTTGTCTGCTGTCCCTACCGACCACAGCTCCTGCTGCACTGTGATTGGCCTTTGTGTTCCACTTAAGGGCCAATCCCGCCGCCGGCAGGTGGACGCGGGCCCGCCTCACCAAGGCCCGCCTTCTAAGGACCTGTTTGTTTCCCGGGACCTCCATTCCATCTATTCTTCTACCACCTATGGACCTGCTTCTCCCCTTCCCATGGAGACTTCACCTCCAGCATGAGGCTGCGCCTGACTTGGAAGAGAAATGCTGCCTAATATACCCTGGCATGCTCCACATGGAGTCCCATGCACTCGAGACTCACAAACCTTTTAAATATGATTGTGCACATTCCACGCTCTTCCTGGCTCTTTTCATCCAGCCTGGGGAGTGCGCACCACATTTTTTGCTTTGTTTGCAGTGTTTGTAGTGCTCAGCTTCATTGGAGCCATGTGCTTGAATCCACCTTCCAAGATGGTGGCTACTTTCTTCTTTGTCTGCTGTCCCTACCGACCACAGCTCCTGCTGCACTGTGATTGGCCTTTGTGTTCCACTTAAGGGCCAATCCCGCCGCCGGCAGGTGGACGCCGGCCCAACTCCCCAAAGCCCGCCTTCTAAGGCCCTGTTTGTTTCCCTGGGCCTCCATTCCATCTATTCTTCTACCACCTATGGACCTGCTTCTCCCCTTCCCATGGAGACTTCACCTCCAGCATGAGGCTGCGCCTGACTTGGAAGAGAAATGCTGCCTAATGGACCGTGGCATGCTCCACATGGAGTCCCATGCACTCGAGACTCAAAAACTTTCAAAATATGATTGTGCACATTCCGCGCTCTTCCTGGCTCTTTTCATCCAGCCTGGTGAGTGCGCACCACATTATTTGCTTTGTTTGCAGTGTTTGTAGTGCTCAGCTTCATTGGAGCCATGTGCTTGAATCCACCTTCCAAGATGGTGGTTACTTTCTTCTTTGTCTGCTGTCCCTACCGACCACAGCTCCTGCTGCACTGTGATTGGCCTTTGTGTTCCACTTAAAGGCCAATCCCGCCGCCGGCAGGTGGACGCCGGCCCAACTCCCCAAGGCCTGCCTTCTAAGGCCCTGTTTGTTTCCCTGGACCTCCATTCCATCTATTCTTCTACCACCTATGGACCTGCTTCTCCCCTTCCCATGGAGACTTCACCTCAAGCATGAGGCTGTGCCTGACTTGGAAGAGAAATGCTGCCTAATGGACCCTGGCATGCTCCACATGGAGTCCCATGCACTCGAGACTCGCAAACTTTTTAAATATGATTGTGCACATTCCGCGCTCTTCCTGGCTCTTTTCATCCAGCCTGGTGAGTGCGCGCCACATTATTTGCTTTGTTTGCAGTGTTTGTAGTGCTCAGCTTCATTGGAGCCATGTGCTTGAATCCACCTTCCAAGATGGTGGTTACTTTCTTCTTTGTCTGCTGTCCCTACCGACCACAGCTCCTGCTGCACTGTGATTGGCCTTTGTGTTCCACTTAAAGGCCAATCCCGCCGCCGGCAGGTGGACGCCGGGCCAACTCCCCAAGGCCTGCCTTCTAAGGCCCTGTTTGTTTCCCTGGACCTCCATTCCATCTATTCTTCTACCACCTATGGACCTGCTTCTCCCCTTCCCATGGAGACTTCACCTCAAGCATGAGGCTGCGCCTGACTTGGAAGAGAAATGCTGCCTAATGGACCCTGGCATGCTCCACATAGAGTCCCATGCACTCGAGACTCACAAACTTTTTAAATATGATTGTGCACATTCCGCGCTCTTCCTGGCTCTTTTCATCCAGCCTGGTGAGTGTGTGACACATTATTTGCTTTGTTTGCAGTGTTTGTAGTGCTCAGCTTCATTGGAGCCGTGTGCTTGAATCCACCTTCCAAGATGGTGGCTACTTTCTTCTTTGTCTGCTGTCCCTACCGACCACAGCTCCTGCTGCACTGTGATTGGCCTTTGTGTTCCACTTAAGGGCCAATCCCGCCGCCGGCAGGTGGACTCCGGCCTAACTCCCCAAAGCCCGCCTTCTAAGGCCCTGTTTGCTTCCCTGGGCCTCCATTCCATCTATTCCTCTACCACCTATGGACCTGCTTCTCCCCTTCCCATGGAGACTTCACCTCCAGCATGAGGGCTGCGCCTGACTTGGAAGAGAAATGCTGCCTAATGGACCCTGGCATGCTCCACATGGATTCCCATGCACTTGAGACTCGCAAACTTTTAAATATGATTGTCCACATTCCGCGCTCTTCCTGGCTCTTTTCATCCAGCCTGGTGAGTGCGCGCCACATTATTTGCTTTGTTTGCAGTGTTTGTAGTGCTCAGCTTCATTGGAGCCATGTGCTTGAATCCACCTTCCAAGATGGTGGCTACTTTCTGCTTTGTCTGCTGTCCCTACCAACCACAGCTCCTGCTGCACTGTGACTGGCCTTTGTGTTCCACTTAAGGGCCAATCCCGCCGCCGGCAGGTGGACGCCGGCCCGCCTCCCCAAGGCCCGCCTTCTAAGGCTCTGTTTGTTTCCCTGGACCTCCATTCCATCTATTCTTCTACCACCTATGGATCTGCTTCTCCCCTTCCCATGGAGACTTCACCTCCAGCATGAGGCTGCGCCTAACTTGGAAGAGAAATGCTGCCTAATGGACCCTGGCATGCTCCACATGGAGTCCCATTCACTCGAGACTCGCAAACCATTTAAATATGATTGTGCACATTCCGCGCTCTTCCTGGCTCTTTTCAACCAGCCTGCTGAGTGCGTGCCACATTATTTGCTTTGTTTGCAGTGTTTGTAGTGCTCAGCTTCATTGGAGCCATGTGCTTGAATCCACCTTCCAAGATGGTGGCTACTTTCTTCTTTGTCTGCTGTCCCTACCGACCCCGACCACAGCTCCTGCTGCACTGTGATTGGCCTTTGTGTTCCACTTAAGGGCCAATCCCGCCGCCGGCAGGTGGACGCGGGACCGCCTCCCCAAGGCCCGCCTTCTAAGGACCTGTTTGTTTCCCTGGACCTCCATTCCATCTATTCTTCTACCACCTATGGACCTGCTTCTCCCCTTCCCATGGAGACTTCACCTCCAGCATGAGGCTGCGCCTGACTTGGAAGAGAAATGCTGCCTAATATACCCTGGCATGCTCCACATGGAGTCCCATGCACTCGAGACTCACAAACCTTTTAAATATGATTGTGCACATTCCACGCTCTTCCTGGCTCTTTTCATCCAGCCTGGTAAGTGCGCGCCACATTATTTGCTTTGTTTGCAATGTTTGTAGTGCTCAGCTTCATTGGAGCCATGTGCTTGAATCCACCTTCCAAGATGGTGGCTACTTTCTTCTTTGTCTGCTGTCCCTACCGACCACAGCTCCTGCTGCACTGTGATTGGCCTTTGTGTTCCACTTAAGGGCCAATCCCGCCGCCGGCAGGTGGACGCCGGCCCAACTCCCCAAAGCCCGCCTTCTAAGGCCCTGTTTGTTTCCCTGGGCCTCCATTCCATCTATTCTTCTACCACCTATGGACCTGCTTCTCCCCTTCCCATGGAGACTTCACCTCCAGCATGAGGCTGCGCCTGACTTGGAAGAGAAATGCTGCCTAATGGACCCTGGCATGCTCCACATGGAGTCCCATGCACTCGAGACTCAAAAACTTTCAAAATATGATTGTGCACATTCCGCGCTCTTCCTGGCTCTTTTCATCCAGCCTGGTGAGTGCGCACCACATTATTTGCTTTGTTTGCAGTGTTTGTAGTGCTCAGCTTCATTGGAGCCATGTGCTTGAATCCACCTTCCAAGATGGTGGCTACTTTCTTCTTTGTCTGCTGTCCCTACCGACCACAGCTCCTGCTGCACTGTGATTGGCCTTTGTGTTCCACTTAAAGGCCAATCCCGCCGCCGGCAGGTGGACGCCGGGCCAACTCCCCAAGGCCTGCCGTCTAAGGCCCTGTTTGTTTCCCTGGACCTCCATTCCATCTATTCTTCTACCACCTATGGACCTGCTTCTCCCCTTCCCACGGAGACTTCACCTCAAGCATGAGGCTGCGCCTGACTTGGAAGAGAAATGCTGCCTAATGGACCCTGGCATGCTCCACATAGAGTCCCATGCACTCGAGACTCACAAACTTTTTAAATATGATTGTGCACATTCCGCGCTCTTCCTGGCTCTTTTCATCCAGCCTGGTGAGTGTGTGACACATTATTTGCTTTGTTTGCAGTGTTTGTAGTGCTCAGCTTCATTGGAGCCGTGTGCTTGAATCCACCTTACAAGATGGTGGCTACTTTCTTCTTTGTCTGCTGTCCCTACCGACCACAGCTCCTGCTGCACTGTGATTGGCCTTTGTGTTCCACTTAAGGGCCAATCCCGCCGCCGGCAGGTGGACGCCGTCCCGCCTCCCCAAGGCCCGCCTTCTAAGGCCCTGTTTGTTTCCCTGGACCTCCATTCCATCTATTCTTCTACCACCTATGGACCTGCTTCTCCCCTTCCCATGGAGACTTCACCTCCAGCATGAGGCTGCGCCTGACTTGGAAGAGAAATGCTGCCTAATGGACCCTGGCATGCTCCACATGGAGTCCCATGCACTCGAGACTCGAAAACTTTTTAAATATGATTGTGAACATTCCGCGCTCTTCCTGGCTCTTTTCATCCAGCCTGGTGAGTGCGCGCCACATTATTTGCTTTGTTTGCAGTGTTTGTAGTGCTCAGCTTCATTGGAGCCATGTGCTTGAATCCACCTTCCAAAATGGTGGCTACTTTCTTCTTTGTCTGCTGTCCCTACCGACCACAGCTCCTGCTGCACTGTGATTGGCCTTTGTGTTCCACTTAAAGGCCAATCCCGCCGCCGGCAGGTGGACACCGGCCCAACTCCCCAAGGCCCGCCTTCTAAGGCCCTGTTTGTTTCCCTGGACCTCCATTCCATCTATTCTTCTACCACCTATGGACCTGCTTCTCCCCTTCCCATGGAGACTTCACCTCCAGCATGAGGCTGCGCCTGACTTGGAAGGGAAATGTTGCCTAATGGACCCTGGCATGCTCCACATAGAGTCCCATGCACTCGAGACTCACAAACCTTTTAAATATGATTGTGCACATTCCGCGCTCTTCCTGGCTCTTTTCATCCAGCCTGGTGAGTGCGCGCCACATTATTTGCTTTGTTTGCAGTGTTGGTAGTGCTCAGCTTCATTGGAGCCATGTGCTTGAATCCACCTTCCAAGATGGTGGCTACTTTCTTCTTTGTCTGCTGTCCCTACCGGCCACAACTCCTGCTGCACTGTGATTGGCCTTTGTGTTCGAATTTAAGGGCCAATCCCGCCGCCGGCAGGTGGACGCCTGCCCGCCTCCCCAAGGCCCGCCTTCTAAGGCCCTGTTTGTTTCCCTGGACCTCCATTCCATCTATTCTTCTACCACCTATGGACCTGCTTCTCCCCTTCCCATGGAGACTTCACCTCCAGCATGAGGCTGCGCCTGACTTGGAAGAGAAATGCTGCCTAATGGACCCTGGCATGCTCCACATGGATTCCCATGCACTTGAGACTCGCAAACTTTTAAATATGATTGTCCACATTCCGCGTTCTTCCTGGCTCTTTTCATCCAGCCTGGTGAGTGCGCGCCACATTATTTGCTTTGTTTGCAGTGTTTGTAGTGCTCAGCTTCATTGGAGCCATGTGCTTGAATCCACCTTCCAAGATGGTGGCTACTTTCTACTTTGTCTGCTGTCCCTACCGACCACAGCTCCTGCTGCACTGTGATTGGCCTTTGTGTTCCACTTAAGTGCCAATCCCGCCGCCGGCAGGTGGACGCCGGCCCGCCTCCCCAAGGCCCGCCTTCTAAGGCTCTGTTTGTTTCCCTGGACCTCCATTCCATCTATTCTTCTACCACCTATGGATCTGCTTCTCCCCTTCCCATGGAGACTTCACCTCCAGCATGAGGCTGCGCCTGACTTGGAAGAGAAATGCTGCCTAATGGACCCTGGCATGCTCCACATGGGGTCCCATGCACTCGAGACTCGCAAACTTTTTAAATATGATTGTGCACATTCCGCGCTCTTCCTGGCTCTTTTCATCCAGCCTGGTGAGTGCGCGCCACATTATTTGCTTTGTTTGCAGTGTTTGTAGTGCTCAGCTTCATTGGAGCCATGTGCTTGAATCCACCTTCCAAGATGGTGGCTACTTTCTTCTTTGTCTGCTGTCCCTACCGACCACAGCTCCTGTTGCACTGTGATTGGCCTTTGTGTTCCACTTAAGGGCCAATCCTGCCGCCAACAGGTGGACGCCGGCCCGCTTCCGCAAAGCCCGCCTTCTAAGGCCCTGTTTGTTTCCCTGGACCTCCATTCCATCTATTCTTCTACCACCTATGGATCTGCTTCTCCCCTTCCCATGGAGACTTCACCTCCAGCATGAGGCTACGCCTGACTTGGAAGAGAAATGCTACCTAATGGACCCTGGCATGCTCCACATGGAGTCCCATGCACTCGAGACTCGAAAACTTTTTAAATATGATTGTGAACATTCTGCGCTCTTCCTGGCTCTTTTCATCCAGCCTGGTGAGTGCGCGCCACATTATTTGCTTTGTTTGCAGTGTTTGTAGTGCTCAGCTTCATTGGAGCCATGTGCTTGAATCCACCTTCCAATATGGTGGCTACTTTCTTCTTTGTCTGCTGTCCCTACCGACCACAGCTCCTGCTGCACTGTGATTGGCCTTTGTGTTCCACTTAAGGGCCAATCCCTCCGCCGGCAGGTGGACGCCGGCCCGCCTCCCCAAGGCCCGCCTTCTAAGGCCCTGTTTGTTTCCCTGGACCTCCATTCCATCTATTCTTCTACCACCTATGGACCTGCTTCTCCCCTTCCCCTGGAGACTTCACCTCCAGCATGAGGCTGCGCCTGACTTGGAAGAGAAATGCTGCCTAATATAACCTGGCATGCTCCACATGGAGTCCCATGCACTCGAGACTCACAAACCTTTTAAATATGATTGTGAACATTCCGCGCTCTTCCTGGCTCTTTTCATCCAGCCTGGTAAGTGCGCGCCACATTATTTGCTTTGTTTGCAATGTTTGTAGTGCTCAGCTTCATTGGAGCCATGTGCTTAAATCCACCTTCCAAGATGGTGGCTACTTTCTTCTTTGTCTGCTGTCCCTACCGACCACAGCTCCTGCTGCACTGTGATTGGCCTTTGTGTTCCACTTAAGGGCCAATCCCGCCGCCGGCAGGTGGACGCCGGCCCAACTCCCCAAGGCCCGCCTTCTAAGGACCTGTTGTTTCCCTTGACCTCCATTCCATCTATTCTTCTACCACCTATGGACCTGCTTCTCCCCTTCCCATGGAGACTTCACCTCCAGCATGAGGCTGCGCCTGACTTGGAAGAGAATTGCTGCCTAATATACCCTGGCATGCTCCACATGGAGTCCCATGCACTCGAGACTCACAAACCTTATAAATATGATTGTGCACATTCCGCGCTCTTCCTGGCTCTTTTCATCCAGCCTGGTGAGTGCGCGCCACATTATTTGCTTTGTTTGCAGTGCTTGTAGTGCTCAGCTTCATTGGAGCCATGTGCTTGAATCCACCTTCCAAGATGGTGGTTACTTTCTTCTTTGTCTGCTGTCCCTACCAACCACAGCTCCTGCTGCACTGCGATTGGCCTTTGTGTTCCACTTAAGGGCCAATCCCGCCGCCGGCAGGTGGACGCCGGCCCGCCTCCCCAAGGCCCGCCTTCTAAGGCCCTGTTTGTTTCCCTGGACCTCCATTCCATCTATTCTTCTACCACCTATGGACCTGCTTCTCCCCTTCCCATGGAAACTTCACCTCCAGCATGAGGCTGCGCCTGACTTGGAAGAGAAATGCTGCCTAATATACCCTGGCATGCTCCACATGGAGTCCCATGCACTCGAGACTCACAAACCTTATAAATATGATTGTGCACATTCTGCGCTCTTCCTGGCTCTTTTCATCCAGCCTGGTGAGTGCGCGCCACATTATTTGCTTTGTTTGCAGTGTTTGTAGTGCTCAGCTTCATTGGAGCCATGTGCTTGAATCCACCTTCCAAGATGGTGGCTACTTTCTTCTTTGTCTGCTGTCCCTACCGACCACAGCTCCTGCTGCACTGTGATTGGCCTTTGTGTTCCACTTAAGGGCCAATCCCGCCGCCGGCAGGTAGACGCCGGCCCAACTCCCCAAGGCCCACCTTCTAAGGCCCTGTTTGTTTCCCTGGACCTCCATTCCATCTATTCTTCTACCACCTATGGACCTGCTTCTCCCCTTCCCATGGAGACTTCACCTCCAGCATGAGGCTGCGCCTGACTTGGAAGAGAAATGCTGCCTAATGGACCCTGGCATGCTCCACATTGAGTCCCATGCACTCGAGACTCACAAACTTTTTAAATATGATTGTGCACATTCCGCGCTCTTCCTGGCTCTTTTCATCCAACCTGGTGAGTGTGCGCCACATTATTTGCTTTGTTTGCAGTGTTTGTAGTGCTCAGCTTCATTGGAGCCATGTGCTTGAATCTACCTTCCAAGATGGTGGCTACTTTCTTCTTTGTCTGCTGTCCCTACCGACCACAGCTCCTGCTGCACTGTGATTGGCCTTTGTGTTCCACTTAAGGGCCAATCCCGCCGCCAGCAGGTGGACGCCGGCCCGCCTCCCCAAGGCCAGCCTTCTAAGGCCCTGTTTGTTTCCCTGGACCTCCATTCCATCTATTCTTCTACCACCTATGGACCTGCTTCTCCCCTTCCCATGGAGACTTCACCTCCAGCATGAGGCTGCACCTGACTTGGAAGAGAAATGCTGCCTAATGGACCCTGGCATGCTCCACATGGATTCCAATGCACTTGAGACTCGCAAACTTTTAAATATGATTGTCCACATTCCGCGTTCTTCCTGGCTCTTTTCATCCAGCCTGGTGAGTGCGCGCCACATTATTTGCTTTGTTTGCAGTGTTTGTAGTGCTCAGCTTCATTGGAGCCATGTGCTTGAATCCACCTTCCAAGATGGTGGCTACTTTCTTCTTTGTCTGCTGTCCCTACCGACCACAGCTCCTGCTGCACTGTGATTGGCCTTTGTGTTCCACTTAAGGGCCAATCCCGCCGCCGGCAGGTGGACGCGGGCCCGCCTCCCCAAGGCCCGCCTTCTAAGGACCTGTTTGTTTCCCTGGACCTCCATTCCATCTATTCTTCTACCACCTATGGACCTGCTTCTCCCCTTCCCATGGAGACTTCACCTCCAGCATGAGGCTGCGCCTGACTTGGAAGAGAAATGCTGCCTAATATACCCTGGCATGCTCCACATGGAGTCCCATGCACTCGAGACTCACAAACCTTTTAAATATGATTGTGCACATTCCGCGCTCTTCCTGGCTCTTTTCATCCAGCCTGGGGAGTGCGCGCCACATTATTTGCTTTGTTTGCAGTGTTTGTAGTGCTCAGCTTCATTGGAGCCATGTTCTTGAATCCACCTTCCAAGATGGTGGCTACTTTCTTTTTTGTCTGCTGTCCCTACCGACCACAGCTCCTGCTGCACTATGATTGGCCTTTGTGTTCCACTTAAGGGCCAATCCTGCCGCCGGCAGGTGGACGCCGGCCCAACTCCCCAAGGCCCACCTTCTAAGGCCCTGTTTGTTTCCCTGGACCTCCATTCCATCTAATCTTCTACCACCTATGGACCTGCTTCTCCCCTTCCCATGGAGACTTCACCTCGAGCATGAGGCTGCGCCGGACTGGGAAGAGAAATGCTGCCTAATGGACCCTGCCATGCTCCACATGGAGTCCCATGCACTCGAGACTTGCAAAGTTTTTAAATATGAATGTGCACATTCCGCGCTCTTCCTGGCTCTTTTCATCCAGCCTGGTAAGTGCGCGCCACATTATTTGCTTTGTTTGCAGTGTTTGTAGTGCTCAGCTTCATTGGAGCCATGTGCTTGAATCCACCTTCCAAGATGGTGGCTACTTTCTTCTTTGTCTGCTGTCCCTACCGACCACAGCTCCTGCTGCACTGTGATTGGCCTTTGTGTTCCACTTAAGGGGCCAATCCCGCCGCCGGCAGGTGGACGCCGGCCCAACTCCCCAAGGCCTGCCTTCTAAGGACCTGTTTGTTTCCCTTGACCTCCATTCCATCTATTCTTCTACCACCTATGGACATGCTTCTCCCCTTCCCATGGAGACTTCACCTCCAGCATGAGGCTGCGCCTGACTTGGAAGAGAAATGCTGCCTAATATACCCTGGCATGCTCCACATGGAGTCCCATGCACTCGAGACTCACAAACCTTATAAATATGATTGTGCACATTACGCGCTCTTCCTGGCTCTTTTCATCCAGCCTGGTGAGTGCGCGCCACATTATTTGCTTTGTTTGCAGTGTTTGTAGTGCTCAGCTTCATTGGAGCCATGTGCTTGAATCCACCTTCCAAGATGGTGGCTACTTTCTTCTTTGTCTGCTGTCCCTACCGACCACAGCTCCTGCTGCACTGTGATTGGCCTTTGTGTTCCACTTAAGGGCCAATCCCGCCGCCGGCAGGTGGACACCGGCCCGCCTCCCCAAGGCCTGCCTTCTCAGGCCCTGTTTGTTTCCCTGGACCTCCATTCCATCTATTCTTCTACCACCTATGGACCTGCTTCTCCCCTTCCACTGGAGACTTCACCTCCAGCATGAGGCTGCGCCTGACTTGGAAGAGAAATGCTGCCTAATGGACCCTGGCATGCTCCACATGGGGTCCCATGCACTCGAGACTCGCAAACTTTTTAAATATGATTGTGCACATTCCGCGCTCTTCCTGGCTCTTTTCATCCAGCCTGGTGAGTGCGCGCCACATTATTTGCTTTGTTTGCAGTGTTTGTAGTGCTCAGCTTCATTGGAGCCATGTGCTTGAATCCACCTTCCAAGATGGTGGCTACTTTCTTCTTTGTCTGCTGTCCCTACCGACCACAGCTCCTGTTGCACTGTGATTGGCCTTTGTGTTCCACTTAAGGGCCAATCCCGCCGCCAACAGGTGGACGCCGGCCCGCCTCCGCAAAGCCCGCCTTCTAAGGCCCTGTTTGTTTCCCTGGACCTCCATTCCATCTATTCTTATACCACCTATGGATCTGCTTCTCCCCTTCCCATGGAGACTTCACCTCCAGCATGAGGCTGCGCCTGACTTGGAAGAGAAATGCTGCCTAATGGACCCTGGCATGCTCCACATGGAGTCCCATGCACTCGAGACTCGAAAACTTTTTAAATATGATTGTGAACATTCTGCGCTCTTCCTGGCTCTTTTCATCCAGCCTGGTGAGTGCGCGCCACATTATTTGCTTTGTTTGCAGTGTTTGTAGTGCTCAGCTTCATTGGAGCCATGTGCTTGAATCCACCTTCCAATATGGTGGCTACTTTCTTCTTTGTCTGCTGTCCCTACCGACCACAGCTCCTGCTGCACTGTGATTGGCCTTTGTGTTCCACGTAAGGGCCAATCCCTCCGCCGGCAGGTGGACGCCGGCCCGCCTCCCCAAGGCCCGCCTTCTAAGGCCCTGTTTGTTTCCCTGGACCTCCATTCCATCTATTCTTCTACCACCTATGGACCTGCTTCTCCCCTTCCCCTGGAGACTTCACCTCCAGCATGAGGCTGCGCCTGACTTGGAAGAGAAATGCTGCCTAATATAACCTGGCATGCTCCACATGGAGTCCCATGCACTCGAGACTCACAAACCTTATAAATATGATTGTGAACATTCTGCGCTCTTCCTGGCTCTTTTCATCCAGCCTGGTGAGTGCGCGCCACATTATTTGCTTTGTTTGCAGTGTTTGTAGTGCTCAGCTTCATTGGAGCCATGTGCTTGAATCCACCTTCCAAGATGGTGGCTACTTTCTTCTTTGTCTGCTGTCCCTACCGACCACAGCTCCTGCTGCACTGTGATTGGCCTTTGTGTTCCACTTAAGGGCCAATCCCGCCGCCGGCAGGTAGACGCCGGCCCAACTCCCCAAGGCCCACCTTCTAAGGCCCTGTTTGTTTCCCTGGACCTCCATTCCATCTATTCTTCTACCACCTATGGACCTGCTTCTCCCCTTCCCATGGAGACTTCACCTCCAGCATGAGGCTGCGCCTGACTTGGAAGAGAAATGCTGCCTAATGGACCCTGGCATGCTCCACATTGAGTCCCATGCACTCGAGACTCACAAACTTTTTAAATATGATTGTGCACATTCCGCGCTCTTCCTGGCTCTTTTCATCCAACCTTGTGAGTGTGCGCCACATTATTTGCTTTGTTTGCAGTGTTTGTAGTGCTCAGCTTCATTGGAGCCATGTGCTTGAATCTACCTTCCAAGATGGTGGCTACTTTCTTCTTTGTCTGCTGTCCCTACCGACCACAGCTCCTGCTGCACTGTGATTGGCCTTTGTGTTCCACTTAAGGGCCAATCCCGCCGCCGGCAGGTGGACGCCGGCCCGCCTCCCCAAGGCCAGCCTTCTAAGGCCCTGTTTGTTTCCCTGGACCTCCATTCCATCTATTCTTCTACCACCTATGGACCTGCTTCTCCCCTTCCCATGGAGACTTCACCTCCAGCATGAGGCTGCACCTGACTTGGAAGAGAAATGCTGCCTAATGGACCCTGGCATGCTCCACATGGATTCCAATGCACTTGAGACTCGCAAACTTTTAAATATGATTGTCCACATTCCGCGCTCTTCCTGGCTCTTTTCATCCAGCCTGGTGAGTGCGCGCCACATTATTTGCTTTGTTTGCAGTGTTTGTAGTGCTCAGCTTCATTGGAGCCATGTGCTTGAATCCACCTTCCAAGATGGTGGCTACTTTCTTCTTTGTCTGCTGTCCCTACCGACCACAGCTCCTGCTGCACTGTGATTGGCCTTTGTGTTCCACTTAAGGGCCAATCCCGCCGCCGGCAGGTAGACGCCGGCCCAACTCCCCAAGGCCCACCTTCTAAGGCCCTGTTTGTTTCCCTGGACCTCCATTCCATCTATTCTTCTACCACCTATGGACCTGCTTCTCCCCTTCCCATGGAGACTTCACCTCCAGCATGAGGCTGCGCCTGACTTGGAAGAGAAATGCTGCCTAATGGACCCTGGCATGCTCCACATTGAGTCCCATGCACTCGAGACTCACAAACTTTTTAAATATGATTGTGCACATTCCGCGCTCTTCCTGGCTCTTTTCATCCAACCTGGTGAGTGTGCGCCACATTATTTGCTTTGTTTGCAGTGTTTGTAGTGCTCAGCTTCATTGGAGCCATGTGCTTGAATCTACCTTCCAAGATGGTGGCTACTTTCTTCTTTGTCTGCTGTCCCTACCGACCACAGCTCCTGCTGCACTGTGATTGGCCTTTGTGTTCCACTTAAGGGCCAATCCCGCCGCCGGCAGGTGGACGCCGGCCCGCCTCCCCAAGGCCAGCCTTCTAAGGCCCTGTTTGTTTCCCTGGACCTCCATTCCATCTATTCTTCTACCACCTATGGACCTGCTTCTCCCCTTCCCATGGAGACTTCACCTCCAGCATGAGGCTGCACCTGACTTGGAAGAGAAATGCTGCCTAATGGACCCTGGCATGCTCCACATGGATTCCAATGCACTTGAGACTCGCAAACTTTTAAATATGATTGTCCACATTCCGCGCTCTTCCTGGCTCTTTTCATCCAGCCTGGTGAGTGCGCGCCACATTATTTGCTTTGTTTGCAGTGTTTGTAGTGCTCAGCTTCATTGGAGCCATGTGCTTGAATCCACCTTCCAAGATGGTGGCTACTTTCTTCTTTGTCTGCTGTCCCTACCGACCACAGCTCCTGCTGCACTGTGATTGGCCTTTGTGTTCCACTTAAGGGCCAATCCCGCCGCCGGCAGGTGGACGCGGGCCCGCCTCCCCAAGGCCTGCCTTCTAAGGACCTGTTTGTTTCCCTGGACCTCCATTCCATCTATTCTTCTACCACCTATGGACCTGCTTCTCCCCTTCCCATGGAGACTTCACCTCCAGCATGAGGCTGCGCCTGACTTGGAAGAGAAATGCTGCCTAATATACCCTGGCATGCTCCACATGGAGTCCCATGCACTCGAGACTCACAAACCTTTTAAATATGATTGTGCACATTCCGCGCTCTTCCTGGCTCTTTTCATCCAGCCTGGGGAGTGCGCGCCACATTATTTGCTTTGTTTGCAGTGTTTGTAGTGCTCAGCTTCATTGGAGCCATGTGCTTGAATCCACCTTCCAAGATGGTGGCTACTTTCTTTTTTGTCTGCTGTCCCTACCGACCACAGCTCCTGCTGCACTATGATTGGCCTTTGTGTTCCACTTAAGGGCCAATCCCGTCGCCGGCAGGTGGACGCCGGCCCAACTCCCCAAGGCCCACCTTCTAAGGCCCTGTTTGTTTCCCTGGACCTCCATTCCATCTAATCTTCTACCACCTATGGACCTGCTTCTCCCCTTCCCATGGAGACTTCACCTCGAGCATGAGGCTGCGCCGGACTGGGAAGAGAAATGCTGCCTAATGGACCCTGCCATGCTCCACATGGAGTCCCATGCACTCGAGACTTGCAAAGTTTTTAAATATGAATGTGCACATTCCGCGCTCTTCCTGGCTCTTTTCATCCAGCCTGGTAAGTGCGCGCCACATTATTTGCTTTGTTTACAGTGTTTGTAGTGCTCAGCTTCATTGGAGCCATGTGCTTTAATCCACCTTCCAAGATGGTGGCTACTTTCTTCTTTGTCTGCTGTCCCTACCGACCACAGCTCCTGCTGCACTGTGATTGGCCTTTGTGTTCCACTTAAGGGCCAATCCCGCCGCCGGCAGGTGGACGCCGGCCCAACTCCCCAAGGCCCGCCTTCTAAGGACCTGTTTGTTTCCCTTGACCTCCATTCCATCTATTCTTCTACCACCTATGGACATGCTTCTCCCCTTCCCATGGAGACTTCACCTCCAGCATGAGGCTGCGCCTGACTTGGAAGAGAAATGCTGCCTAATATACCCTGGCATGCTCCACATGGAGTCCAATGCACTCGAGACTCACAAACCTTATAAATATGATTGTGCACATTACTCGCTCTTCCTGGCTCTTTTCATCCAGCCTGGTGAGTGCGCGCCACATTATTTGCTTTGTTTGCAGTGTTTGTAGTGCTCAGCTTCATTGGAGCCATGTGCTTGAATCCACCTTCCAAGATGGTGGCTACTTTCTTCTTTGTCTGCTGTCCCTACCGACCACAGCTCCTGCTGCACTGTGATTGGCCTTTGTGTTCCACTTAAGGGCCAATCCCGCCGCCGGCAGGTGGACGCCGGCCCGCCTCCCCAAGGCCCGCCTTCTAAGGCCCTGTTTGTTTCCCTGGACCTCCATTCCATCTATTCTTCTACCACCTATGGACCTGCTTCTCCCCTTCCCATGGAAACTTCACCTCCAGCATGAGGCTGCGCCTGACTTGGAAGAGAAATGCTGCCTAATATACCCTGGCATGCTCCACATGGAGTCCCATGCACTCGAGACTCACAAACCTTATAAATATGATTGTGCACATTCTGCGCTCTTCCTGGCTCTTTTCATCCAGCCTGGTGAGTGCGCGTCACATTATTTGCTTTGTTTGCAGTGTTTTGTAGTGCTCAGCTTCATTGGAGCCATGTGCTTGAATCCACCTTCCAAGATGGTGGCTACTTTCTTTTTTGTCTGCTGTCCCTACCGACCACAGCTCCTGCTGCACTATGATTGGCCTTTGTGTTCCACTTAAGGGCCAATCCCGCCGCCGGCAGGTGGACGCCGGCCCAACTCCCCAAGGCCCACCTTCTAAGGCCCTGTTTGTTTCCCTGGACCTCCATTCCATCTATTCTTCTACCACCTTTGGACCTGCTTCTCCCCTTCCCATGGAGACTTCACCTCGAGCATGAGGCTGCGCCGGACTGGGAAGAGAAATGCTGCCTAATGGACCCTGCCATGCTCCACATGGAGTCCCATGCACTCGAAACTCACAAACTTTTAAAATATGATTGTGCACATTCCGCGCTCTTCCTGGCTCTTTTCATCCAGCCTGGTGAGTGTGCGCCACATTATTTGCTTTGTTTGCAGTGTTTGTAGTGCTCAGCTTCATTGGAGCCATGTGCTTGAATCCACCTTCCAAGATGGTGGCTACTTTCTTCTTTGTCTGCTGTCCCTACCGACCACAGCTCCTGCTGCACTGTGATTGGCCTTTGTGTTCCACTTAAGGGCCAATCCCACCACCGGCAGGTGGACGCCGGCCCGCCTCCCCAAGGCCCGCCTTCTAAGGCCCTGTTTGTTTCCCTGGACCTCCATTCCATCTATTCTTCTACCACCTATTGACCTGCTTCTCCCCTTCCCATGGAGACTTCACCTCAAGCATGAGGCTGCGCCTGACTTGGAAGAGAAATGCTGCCTAATGGACCCTGGCATGCTCCACATAGAGTCCCATGCACTCGAGACTCACAAACTTTTTAAATATGATTGTGCACATTCCGCGCTCTTCCTGGCTCTTTTCATCCAGCCTGGTGAGTGTGTGACACATTATTTGCTTTGTTTGCAGTGTTTGTAGTGCTCAGCTTCATTGGAGCCGTGTGCTTGAATCCACCTTCCAAGATGGTGGCTACTTTCTTCTTTGTCTGCTGTCCCTACCGACCACAGCTCCTGCTGCACTGTGATTGGCCTTTGTGTTCCACTTAAGGGCCAACCCCGCCGCCAGCAGGTTGACGCCGGCCCGCCTCCCCAAGGCCCACCTTCTAAGGCCCTGTTTGTTTCCCTGGACCTCCATTCCATCTATTCTTCTACCACCTATGGACCTGCTTCCCCCCCTTCCCATGGAGACTTCACATCCAGCATGAGGCTGCGACTGACTTGGAAAAGAAATGCTGCCTAATGGACCCTGGCATGCTCCACATGGAGTCCCATGCACTCGAGACTCACAAACCTTATAAATATGATTGTGCACATTCCGCGCTCTTCCTGGCTCTTTTCATCCAGCCTGGTGAGTGCGCGCCACATTATTTGCTTTTTTTGCAGTGTTTGTAGTGCTCAGCTTCATTGGAGCCATGTGCTTGAATCCACCTTCCAAGATGGTGGCTACTTTCTTCTTTGTCTGCTGTCCCTACCGACCACAGCTCCTGCTGCACTGTGATTGGCCTTTGTGTTCCACTTAAGGGCCAATCCCGCCGCCGGCAGGTGGACGCCGTCCCACCTCCCCAAGGCCCGCCTTCTAAGGCCCTGTTTGTTTCCCTGGACCTCCATTCCATCTATTCTTCTACCACCTATGGACCTGCTTCTCCCCTTCCCATGGAGACTTCACCTCCAGCATGAGGCTGCGCCTGACTTGGAAGAGAAATGCTGCCTAATGGACCCTGGCATGCTTCACATGGAGTCCTTTGCACTCGAGACTCACAAACCTTATAAATATGATTGTGCACATTCCGCGCTCTTCCTGGCTCTTTTCATCCAGCCTGGTGAGTGCGCGCCACATTATTTGCTTTGTTTGCAGTGCTTGTAGTGCTCAGCTTCATTGGAGCCATGTGCTTGAATCCACCTTCCAAGATGGTGGCTACTTTCTTCTTTGTCTGCTGTCCCTACCGACCACAGCTCCTGCTGCACTGTGATTGGCCTTTGTGTTCCACTTAAGGGCCAATCCCGCCGCCGGCAGGTGGACGCCGGCCCGCCTCCCCAAGGCCCGCCTTCTAAGGCCCTGTTTGTTTCCCTGGACCTCCATTCCATCTATTCTTCTACCACCTATGGACCTGCTTCTCCCCTTCCCATGGAAACTTCACCTCCAGGATGAGGCTGCGCCTGACTTGGAAGAGAAATGCTGCCTAATATACCCTGGCATGCTCCACATGGAGTCCCATGCACTCGAGACTCACAAACCTTATAAATATGATTGTGCACATTCTGCGCTCTTCCTGGCTCTTTTCATCCAGCCTGGTGAGTGCGCGCCACATAATTTGCTTTGTTTGCAGTGTTTGTAGTGCTCAGCTTCATTGGAGCCATGTGCTTGAATCCACCTTCCAAGATGGTGGCTACTTTCTTCTTTGTCTGCTGTCCCTACCGACCACAGCTCCTGCTGCACTGTGATTGGCCTTTGTGTTCCACTTAAGGGCCAATCCCGCCGCCGGCAGGTAGACGCCGGCCCAACTCCCCAAGGTCCACCTTCTAAGGCCCTGTTTGTTTCCCTGGACCTCCATTCCATCTATTCTTCTACCACCTATGGACCTGCTTCTCCCCTTCCCATGGAGACTTCACCTCCAGCATGAGGCTGCGCCTGACTTGGAAGAGAAATGCTGCCTAATGGACCCTGACATTCTCCACATGGAGTCCCATGCACTCGAGACTCACAAACTTTTTAAATATGATTGTGCACATTCCGCGCTCTTCCTGGCTCTTTTCATCCAACCTGGTGAGTGTGCGCCACATTATTTGCTTTGTTTGCAGTGTTTGTAGTGCTCAGCTTCATTGGAGCCATGTGCTTGAATCCACCTTCCAAGATGGTGGCTACTTTCTTTTTTGTCTGCTGTCCCTACCGACCACAGCTCCTGCTGCACTATGATTGGCCTTTGTGTTCCACTTAAGGGCCAATCCCGCCGCCGGCAGGTGGACGCCGGCCCAACTCCCCAAGGCCCACCTTCTAAGGCCCTGTTTGTTTCCCTGGACCTCCATTCCATCTAATCTTCTACCACCTATGGACCTGCTTCTCCCCTTCCCATGGAGACTTCACCTCGAGCATGAGGCTGCGCCGGACTGGGAAGAGAAATGCTGCCTAATGGACCCTGCCATGCTCCACATGGAGTCCCATGCACTCGAGACTTGCAAAGTTTTTAAATATGAATGTGCACATTCCGCGCTCTTCCTGGCTCTTTTCATCCAGCCTGGTAAGTGCGCGCCACATTATTTGCTTTGTTTGCAGTGTTTGTAGTGCTCAGCTTCATTGGAGCCATGTGCTTGAATCCACCTTCCAAGATGGTAGCTACTTTCTGCTTTGTCTGCTGTCCCTACCGACCACAGCTCCTGCTGCATTGTGATTGGCCTTTGTGTTCCACTTAAGGGCCAATCCCGCCGCCGGCAGGTGGACGCCGGCCCGCCTCCCCAAGGCCCGCCTTCTAAGGCTCTGTTTGTTTCCCTGGACCTCCATTCCATCTATTCTTCTACCACCTATGGATCTGCTTCTCCCCTTCCCATGGAGACTTCACATCCAGCATGAGGCTGCGCCTGACTTGGAAGAGAAATGCTGCCTAATGGACCCTGGCATGCTCCACATGGAGTCCCATGCACTCGAGACTCGCAAACTTTTTAAATATGATTGTGCACATTCCGCGCTCTTCCTGGCTCTTTTCATCCAGCCTGGTGAGTGCGCGCCACATTATTTGCTTTGTTTGCAGTGTTTGTAGTGCTCAGCTTCATTGGAGCCATGTGCTTGAATCCACCTTCCAAGATGGTGGCTACTTTCTTCTTTGTCTGCTGTCCCTACCGACCACAGCTCCTGCTGCACTGTGATTGGCCTTTGTGTTCCACTTAAGGGCCAATCCCGCCGCCGGCAGGTGGACGCGGGCCCTCCTCCCCAAGGCCCGCCTTCTAAGGACCTGTTTGTTTCCCTGGACCTCCATTCCATCTATTCTTCTACCACCTATGGACCTGCTTCTCCCCTTCCCATGAGACTTCACCTCCAGCATGAGGCTGCACCTGACTTGGAAGAGAAATGCTGCCTAATATACCCTGGCATGCTCCACATGGAGTCCCATGCACTCGAGACTCACAAACCTTTTAAATATGATTGTGCACATTCCACACTCTTCCTGGCTCTTTTCATCCAGCCTGGGGAGTGCGCGCCACATTATTTGCTTTGTTTACAGTGTTTGTAGTGCTCAGCTTCATTGGAGCCATGTGCTTGAATCCACCTTCCAAGATGGTGGCTACTTTCTTCTTTGTCTGCTGTCCCTACCGACCACAGCTCCTGCTGCACTGTGATTGGCCTTTGTGTTCCACTTAAGGGCCAATCCCGCCGCCGGCAGGTGGACGCCGGCCTAATTCCCCAAAGCCCGCCTTCTAAGGCCCTGTTTGTTTCCCTGGGCCTCCATTCCATCTATTCTTCTACCACCTATGGACCTGCTTCTCCCCTTCCCATGGAGACTTCACCTCCAGCATGAGGCTGCGCCTGACTTGGAAGAGAAATGCTGCCTAATGGACCCTGGCATGCTCCACATGGATTCCCATGCACTTGAGACTCGCAAACTTTTAAATATGATTGTCCACATTCCGCGCTCTTCCTGGCTCTTTTCATCCAGCCTGGTGAGTGCGCGCCACATTATTTGCTTTGTTTGCAGTGTTTGTAGTGCTCAGCTTCATTGGAGCCATGTGCTTGAATCCACCTTCCAAGATGGTGGCTACTTTCTGCTTTGTCTGCTGTCCCTACCAACCATAGCTCCTGCTGCACTGTGACTGGCCTTTGTGTTCCACTTAAGGGCCAATCCCGCCGCCGGCAGGTGGACGCCGGCCCGCCTCCCCAAGGCCCGCCTCCTAAGGCTCTGTTTGTTTCCCTGGACCTCCATTCCATCTATTCTTCTACCACCTATGGATCTGCTTCTCCCCTTCCCATGGAGACTTCACCTCCAGCATGAGGCTGCGCCTAACTTGGAAGAGAAATGCTGCCTAATGGACCCTGGCATGCTCCACATGGAGTCCCATTCACTCGAGACTCGCAAACCATTTAAATATGATTGTGCACATTCCGCGCTCTTCCTGGCTCTTTTCAACCAGCCTGCTGAGTGCGTGCCACATTATTTGCTTTGTTTGCAGTGTTTGTAGTGCTCAGCTTCATTGGAGCCATGTGCTTGAATCCACCTTCCAAGATGGTGGCTACTTTCTTCTTTGTCTGCTGTCCCTACCGACCACAGCTCCTGCTGCACTGTGATTGGTGTTAGGAAAGATTTCGTAATTGTAGGGAATTTTCCTTCCATGTGGCAACCCCTAAACTTTTTGCTATTGTTTTTAACCTTGTTCTTGACTTTGCCAGAGAAGTACAGCCTTCTGCCGCACTTCTCTGGGCTTTCGCTCCTTTTCTTATGGGGAAACTGACATGCCCTTAAAACAGTCAGTACTGGGGAACGCTGTTTCCCGTAGTTTCTTTTATCATGTTGCGGCTTTAGTGCAACATGACACAAGAGGGCACTGTAAGCTAAGTTACAGCTCTCTTGGGTCTCTAGCCTTCTACAGGCCCTAGATACTCTGTTAGGATGGTATTTGATCGGTGCAAGTCATTCAGGGACTCGAATGGTGGCAGCGATAGTTTTGTTTATTTTGAGCTCCTTTTGGCGTTCTGAGCACGTTTTTGCACTGAACCCAAAATGGTGGCCTGGCTCCCAAAATGGCCAGGCCGCGAGGCTCCTTTGTCTTGTCCACTGACCGTCTTGCTCCCTTCACCTTCCCCAGGTCGGGCGACCCGGGGCCTTCCTTATTTGGGCATGTACTTTCCCGCGAAACGTGGTTGCTTTCGCGGGCTTCTACATGTCGTTTGTGTGCCTCCAGGGTGTGGGCTGGGATGTCTGGTCCCATACACATCCTGGGTGCCAGAGAGTCTAGGGTGATGTGAATGCCTGGGACCACCGTGGTCCGTGATTGGTCCACGTATGGTATGTGTGTTGATGAGCGGATCTCCCATTGGCTCCCCTCCGTTTTGGCGCGAAGGGAACCATGGATAAGAGGGAGCTGGAAACACCACTACCAGGTCGATCTCCTGAGTTCTCACGAACAAAGGAATACAAGAGCCAAGTATCCTGCAACCCAGAGGCTGGACCGAGGAATCGCTGGTGACCCGCTGAAGGAATCCTCCTTTGCACTGCTGTCGTCCTGTGAAACCCTTTCCGCCTTGGATCGAACCAGAAGGCCTGTACTGGTGCTTCGACCTTTGGAATAGCAGGAACAGCTATTCCCGGCGACTTCATCATCTCCTGCCAAGTAAGCCTTCGGAAGTGTCTCTGGGCCATCCAGTTGACTGACCAGCTTACAAGGGAGTCCTGCTCTGCAACTGCCGCCAGGTTGTGTTGTATTTCGAGTCCTTGTCACTCTCCCACGCTTCGTACGCTTGGCGTCCCCAGGTCTGAAGGGAGGAGTGTACATTTGGCTTGAATACACACGGCCGCTCCGTTGTCCTGTGCGGCAACAAAACTGTGCTGGTTTCGTCGATTGGGACGTCTTTTTGCTCTACACGACTACGAGGCGTTCCCTGCTCTTCTGAACCTCCCAGCTGCTGAAACTAACGTGGAGAAGCCTGGGCCTGCTTGCTTCGGGGACCGGTGAGTAGCTTAGCTAGGATCTGGTCGCCCTCCTGCAGTATCCCATTGCTTTTCCCTGCTGTGTAAAAACAGCACCCTTTTGGCCGTACTCGCGCTCTGCTTCTGCTCGCTGTGGAGGCTGCGCTTGAGTTTCGGAACCTGTTCTCCTTCTGCTGTGCACTAACCCGAACTGCCTGACTTCCTCCGAAGAGCTTCCCCTTTTGCCCGTTGGCACCGGCGTGGCAGGTACTTTGAGCACTAGGCTCCACTCTTCGCAGGGCTCGGACTTCCATCTAGTTAGGTGCCTCTAAAGGCGAACTGAGTCTAAAGCGTTATCGCACTGCCTGTGTTCCTTCCCTGGCAGGTGGACTACATATTTCGTGCTTTAAACGCTTGCGACTGTGTATTTGTATATATATTGTGTTGATTTGGTATGTGTTGGCTTAATACTGTGTTATTGTGATTTTCTCGCTACGGTCGTTGTTTTAAAGGCCTTAAAATAAATGTGTATCTATTTTTGATATAACAACTGTTTGGAGTAGTTTGTAAGCGCTCTTGCTTTGTGTGCTCATTGCGGGCTTTCAGTCACCCTCACCCCTCTTGAGACCTAGTCTTGACCGCCGCGATCGCTACCTTGATTGGTCTGGCTTGTCCAGAGGTTACCCTGTTCCAAGTAATTAGGTTGGCCTTCTGAACTTCTGCGCCACCAGGACAGAGTTCAGAAATCCGTCTTAACAAATTGGTGTACAGCGGTGGGATACGACTTAAGGTATCCAGTGTTGCGCTCGAACTAAGGCATTTCAGGTTATTCCAAACAGTACACGTAGTGAATTGTTGTAATATAACTTTTAAAAGGCCATAGTCCTATCAAACAGTATGGAAACAAATACGTTGTTAACTTTAAATGCTTCCAAATCAGAAACGCTTAAAAAGATGTGTGCGGAGAGAGGTGTTTCCTCTCAAGGCACAAAATTGGAAATGATCCAGAGAATCGTGGCGTGGCAAGAAGCGCAGCTTGACGCTATTACTTCCGAGGACAGTGCAGAAGGTGGTGGGGCTGCTCTCACTGGTAGAACCGACGGTTCTGCCGCTGCACTGATCCATCGCGACCACGAGGACAGGGAGGATGTGATGTCTAATGTTTCCTCTGCCAGTGTTGATGGGGAGGCTATGCTTGAATTCAAGAAGCAAGAGCTGCGGTTTAGGCAGCAGGAGCTTGAATTCAGCATAGCCAAACTAAAAATCGAACAGGCAGAAAAACAGAAAGACAGGGATCACCAGTTGGAACTGGCCAAGCTTCAGGTTGCAAATGGATCCAAGGGTCCTGGACATGGGTCTGGGGCTTCCTCTCATCCACGGTTTCCGAAAGATCTGCTCAGTGTGTATGAAGAAAGGAATGACATTATGGACTGGCTGAATGCGTTTGAGTATGCATGCGGGGTTCAAGAAGTTGACAATGCTGATAAGATTGCGTGGTTGCTCAGTAGACTGGCCCATTCTGGCTGCAGTGCCATTATGGAAATGTCGAAGGCTGAGCGGGCTGATTTCGCAATGTTAAAGCAAACTCTCATTTTAAAGTTTGGGAAGACTCCGGCCCAATATTTAAAGCGTTTTCGAGAGTATAAGAAAAAGGAAGGTGGTACTTGGGTATCTTATGTCGCTGAATCTTTGAAAAACTTAACTGGCTGGGTCGAAGGTTATAAGGTTTCTACCTTCGAAGGCATGATCAATCTGGTCATGCTGGAACACATTTTTGCTTCTTCTTCCCCGGAGCTTAAGCAGCATTTGGCCGATTCGAAGGAGATAGATCCTAAGAAGCTGGCCATTGCAGCAGACTTATGGGTGTCACATCGGGTGTCCCATAAGGACAAAACTCATCCTGGTAAGCAGGAGGAAGGGAAAAAGTCCAAAGATATGGAGGGTGGGGAATCTGCTAAATCTTCTTCCCATAAGGGCCACAAAAAGAAAAACAAGGGTAAGACACAAGAGAACTCACAGGGTAGTGGAGGTCCGCCTCCAAAACAGAACTCTGGTTACAATAAGCCTCCCTACGTAAACAGACCCACTGGGGCTTGTTTTTCTTGTGGAGCAACTGACCATGTGAAGGGGGATCCCTGTTGTAAGGTTAGACCTTTGGGGGTCCACTCCGCTAATCTGGCCTTCTCCTCCTACGAGGAAGAAGAGATTACAGGAGCATCCTTCTCCTCAGACTCATTTCCCAGCGGAATAGAGGCTGAGGTAGTTTTAGTGTCCCTGGGTTCCTGGGAGCCTAAAGTCGCAGAGGCTTATGCTAGGATTCCGGATAATACCAAGCACTACTTTAAAGACAGTGTGCTGATCAATGGAGTGGATACTCCAGCTCTTAGGGATAGTGGGTGCAGTCGAACTGTAGTGGATTCTACCTTGGTAGACTCAGAGGAAGTTGCCAGAGCTACTCTGATGCCCACTAAGTTGGCTGACGGCCCCCTCCGTATGTTTCCCGTGATCCCTGTAAATCTTACTTTAAATGGTACAGCAGTCAGGATTCCAGTGAGCATTCAGAGAAACGTCCCGGGAAAGGTCTTGTTGGGCAATGATCTCAGAGCTTTAGGGCTCGTAGGAGACACTGCCGAAAGACCCTAAACACGGTCTCAAGCACGGGCAGCATTGGCCAAGCCCAATACGCCGCCCCAGCCGAAGGGGAAACCCAAGGCGAAAGGAGTCTACAAGTCAAGACGAGGGAAAGAGAATATTCCCCCGAGCTCGCCTACCACTGCGGTGGAGGAAGTTGGTCAATCGCCCGGGCCTGACGAGGAGGTGGCGATGCCTGAAGTATTCGACCCCAACGATCATCCTGAACTAAAAGACTTGTTAGTTGAAGGAGGTCCTGATAGGGACGAATTCAGTAAAGGCCAACGTGAGTGCCCATCTCTGGAAGGCCTAAGGAGACAGGCCTGCTCCCAGCTTGAGGGTGAGCCTCCTGGGAAGCATAGGATTTATTGGGAAGGTGGACTCCTGTATAGTGAGCCCACAGAGTCTACAGAAGGAGACCATAGGAGGTTGGTGGTTCCCCTTGCTGTTAGGCCCTTCCTCCTGCAGTTGGCGCATGAAGTTCCCCTTGCTGGTCACCTTGGTATGAAGAGGACCAAGCAAAGGTTATCCATGCACTTCTACTGGCCCAAGATGGGGGTGCAAGTAGAAAGTCACTGCAGGAGTTGTGCCTCCTGCCAGTTGTCTGGTAAGGTTGGCGCGACAATCCAAGCTCCGTTGGTACCGCTCCCAGTTGTGGGGGTACCATTTGAAAGGGTAGGGATCGACATCGTTGGTCCCCTTGACCCGCAAACATCCTCGGGCAATAGGTTTATCCTGGTGCTGGTCGACCATGCAACCAGGTATCCTGAGGCCATCCCATTGAAAACTGTAACTGCCAAGTCAGTAGCAAAAGCTTTACTCGGCATATTTACTAGGGTTGGCTTCCCTAAAGAAGTTGTGTCAGATCGTGGCAGCAACTTTATGTCGAAGTATATGCAGGCTATGTGGAAAGAATGTGGGGTCACCTACAAGTTCTCTTCTGCATACCACCCCCAGACCAATGGTCTGGTGGAACGTTTCAACAGAACGTTAAAGAGCATGATTGGGGCTCTGGAGGAGCCCCAGAGAAGAAAATGGGATCTTCTTTTACCATGCCTACTGTTTGCCTACCGAGAGGTACCACAGGAGGGTGTTGGCTTCAGCCCCTTCGAACTTCTGTTCGGTCATCCCGTACGGGGACCCTTAGCCATCGTCAAAGAGGGATGGGAGATGCCCACTACCCCTGTTACTACCAATGTAGTTGACTATGTGCTAGGGCTCAGAAAACGGATGGTACTTCTGATGGGCTTGGCTAGTGATAAATTGAAGGCAGGGCAGGCGCTGGTGAAACATTGGTACGACCAGAAAGCTTCCCTCATCAACTTTACACCTGGTCAGCAAGTCCTGATCATGAATCCAATAAGGCCTCGAGCTTTACAGGACAAATGGTCAGGCCCTTACACAGTGGTGGAGCCCCTGGGTGAGGTGAACTATTTAGTGGACCTTGGAAGGCCTGGACAGGCTCCAAAAGTGTTCCACGTGAATAGGCTGAAGGCTTTCGTCCCAAGAGTCGAAATCGCAGCACTGCTACTGGCTTCAGATGTTGAGGAAGAGGAGTCAGAACCTCTCCCCGACCTGTTCCAAAGCGGTCCTTCAGATAGCTCCGTTGAGGGTGTCCGAGTGGCCCCTCACCTGACTTCTGATCAGCAGGCTGAGGTGAAAAGTTTGCTTAGGCAGTTTTCCCCCCTGTTTTCACAGTCCCCTGGTTTGACACCTTGGTGCAAACATAACATTGACACAGGAGACAGTGTACCTACCAAAAGTAGGGGATACAGGATGTCGGATAAAGTACGGTCTTATATTAAGACCGAGGTCAACAAGATGTTAGACCTTGGGGTGATTGAACCCTCTAGTAGTCCTTGGTCCAGTCCTGTGGTTTTGGTTCCAAAAGCAGGCACTTCTGAATTGAGGTTCTGCGTGGATTACAGGGCTCTGAATGCTGTCACCAAGACAGACGCACACCCTTTGCCTCGAACAGATGAGCTGGTGGATACTTTGGGTGCCTCCAAGTACCTCAGCACGTTTGACCTCACTGCTGGCTATTGGCAAATAGCTTTAGCAGAACATGCCAAGGAGAAGACAGCATTTTCTACTCCAGACGGCCTTTACCAATTCCGGGTAATGCCGTTCGGGTTGAAGAATGCACCTGCCACTTTCCAGAGGCTTGTGAATCATGTGTTGAATGGGTTGGACGAATTCTGTCTTGCATATCTGGACGATATAGCAGTTTTCAGTGCCACCTGGGAAGACCATGTGAAACACCTCAGGATTGTGCTCCAGGCTCTTCAGAAAGCCCACTTGACCATAAAGGCTAGTAAATGCCAGATTGGACAAGGCTCAGTGGTTTACCTTGGACATGAAGTAGGTGGAGGGAGGATACAGCCTCTACCCAGTAAAGTACAAGCAGTACAAGACTGGCCTACCCCCACTACGCAAACCCAAGTGAGAGCCTTCTTAGGACTCACGGGGTATTATCGCAATTTTGTGGCAGACTATGGCACCATAGCTGCTCCTCTGACTGCCCTCACAACTCCGAAGAAACCCAAGAAGGTAACTTGGACCGACGAGTGTGAGAAGGCCTTCAATGGCTTAAAAGACTCCTTGTGCCAGGCGCCTGTGCTCAGGGCCCCTGATTATCAAAGACCTTTTATCGTGCAGACGGATGCCTCTGACACTGGGATAGGAGCTGTACTATCACAAGTAGATGAGAAGGGTAAGGAACACCCTATCGGTTTTATTAGTCGCCAGCTTAAGGACAGAGAGCTCAGATGGTCCACGGTAGAGAAAGAATGTTTCTCTGTTGTGTGGGCCCTAAGGAAGCTGAGGCCCTACCTCTATGGGACCCACTTCACTGTGCAGACTGACCATAAGCCGTTAAAGTGGCTAATGAACATAAAGGGGGAGAATCCAAAGTTGCTTAGGTGGTCCATGAGTCTACAACGTTTGACTTCACTATTGAGCATAGGCCAGGTGTCCAACATAGCAATGCTGATGGGTTGTCCAGAATGTTTTACCGACCTGAACAAGAGACTCATCCAGGGGTGGATTAGTTCCCCCTGTCCATAGTCTGGGAGGGGCGAGTGTTAGGAAAGATTTCGTAATTGTAGGGAATTTTCCTTCCATGTGGCAACCCCTAAACTTTTTGCTATTGTTTTTAACCTTGTTCTTGACTTTGCCAGAGAAGTACAGCCTTCTGCCGCACTTCTCTGGGCTTTCGCTCCTTTTCTTATGGGGAAACTGACATGCCCTTAAGACAGTCAGTACTGGGGAACGCTGTTTCCCGTAGTTTCTTTTATCATGTTGCGGCTTTAGTGCAACATGACACAAGAGGGCACTGTAAGCTAAGTTACAGCTCTCTTGGGTCTCTAGCCTTCTACAGGCCCTAGATACTCTGTTAGGATGGTATTTGATCGGTGCAAGTCATTCAGGGACTTGAATGGTGGCAGCGATCGTTTTGTTTATTTTGAGCTCCTTTTGGCGTTCTGAGCACGTTTTTGCACTGAACCCAAAATGGTGGCCTGGCTCCCAAAATGGCCAGGCCGCGAGGCTCCTTTGTCTTGTCCACTGACCGTCTTGCTCCCTTCACCTTCCCCAGGTCGGGCGACCCGGGGCCTTCCTTATTTGGGCATGTACTTTCCTGCGAAACGTGGTTGCTTTCGCGGGCTTCTACATGTCGTTTGTGTGCCTCCAGGGTGTGGGCTGGGATGTCTGGTCCCATACACATCCTGGGTGCCAGAGAGTCTAGGGTGGTGTGAATGCCTGGGACCACCGTGGTCCGTGATTGGTCCACGTATGGTATGTGTGTTGATGAGCGGATCTCCCATTGGCTCCCCTCCGTTTTGGCGCGAAGGGAACCATGGATAAGAGGGAGCTGGAAACACCACTACCAGGTCGATCTCCTGAGTTCTCACGAACAAAGGAATACAGGAGCCAAGTATCCTGCAACCCAGAGGCTGGACCGAGGAATCGCTGGTGACCCGCTGAAGGAATCCTCCTTTGCACTGCTGTCGTCCTGTGAAACCCTTTCCGCCTTGGATCGAACCAGAAGGCCTGTACTGGTGCTTCGACCTTTGGAATAGCAGGAACAGCTATTCCCGGCGACTTCATCATCTCCTGCCAAGTAAGCCTTCGGAAGTGTCTCTGGGCCATCCAGTTGACTGACCAGCTTACAAGGGAGTCCTGCTCTGCAACTGCCGCCAGGTTGTGTTGTATTTCGAGTCCTTGTCACTCTCCCACGCTTCGTACGCTTGGCGTCCCCAGGTCTGAAGGGAGGAGTGTACATTTGGCTTGAATACACACGGCCGCTCCGTTGTCCTGTGCGGCAACAAAACTGTGCTGGTTTCGTCGATTGGGACGTCTTTTTGCTCTACACGACTACGAGGCGTTCCCTGCTCTTCTGAACCTGCCAGCTGCTGAAACTAACGTGGAGAAGCCTGGGCCTGCTTGCTTCGGGGACCGGTGAGTAGCTTAGCTAGGATCTGGTCGCCCTCCTGCAGTATCCCATTGCTTTTCCCTGCTGTGTAAAAACAGCACCCTTTTGGCCGTACTCGCGCTCTGCTTCTGCTCGCTGTGGAGGCTGCGCTTGAGTTTCGGAACCTGTTCTCCTTCTGCTGTGCACTAACCCGAACTGCCTGACTTCCTCCGAAGAGCTTCCCCTTTTGCCCGTTGGCACCGGCGTGGCAGGTACTTTGAGCACTAGGCTCCACTCTTCGCAGGGCTCGGACTTCCATCTAGTTAGGTGCCTCTAAAGGCGAACTGAGTCTAAAGCGTTATCGCACTGCCTGTGTTCCTTCCCTGGCAGGTGGACTACATATTTCGTGCTTTAAACGCTTGCGACTGTGTATTTGTATATATATTGTGTTGATTTGGTATGTGTTGGCTTAATACTGTGTTATTGTGATTTTCTCGCTACGGTCGTTGTTTTAAAGGCCTTAAAATAAATGTGTATCTATTTTTGATATAACAACTGTTTGGAGTAGTTTGTAAGCGCTCTTGCTTTGTGTGCTCATTGCGGGCTTTCAGTCACCCTCACCCCTCTTGAGACCTAGTCTTGACCGCCGCGATCGCTACCTTGATTGGTCTGGCTTGTCCAGAGGTTACCCTGTTCCAAGTAATTAGGTTGGCCTTCTGAACTTCTGCGCCACCAGGACAGAGTTCAGAAATCCGTCTTAACAATTGGCCTTTGTGTTCCACTTAAGGGCCAATCCCGCCGCCGGCAGGTGGACGCGGGCCCGCCTCCCCAAGGCCCGCCTTCTAAGGACCTGTTTGTTTCCCGGGACCTCCATTCCATCTATTCTTCTACCACCTGTGGACCTGCTTCTCCCCTTCCCATGGAGACTTCACCTCCAGCATGAGGCTGCGCCTGACTTGGAAGAGAAATGCTGCCTAATATACCCTGGCATGCTCCACATGGAGTCCCATGCACTCGAGACTCACAAACCTTTTAAATATGATTGTGCACATTCCACGCTCTTCCTGGCTCTTTTCATCCAGCCTGGGGAGTGCGCACCACATTTTTTGCTTTGTTTGCAGTGTTTGTAGTGCTCAGCTTCATTGGAGCCATGTGCTTGAATCCACCTTCCAAGATGGTGGCTACTTTCTTCTTTGTCTGCTGTCCCTACCGACCACAGCTCCTGCTGCACTGTGATTGGCCTTTGTGTTCCACTTAAGGGCCAATCCCGCCGCCGGCAGGTGGACGCCGGCCCGCCTCCCCAAGGCCCTGTTTGTTTCGCTGGACCTCCATTCCATCTATTCTTCTACCACCTATGGACCTGCTTCTCCCCTTCCCATGGAGACTTCACATCCAGCATGAGGCTGCGCCTGACTTGGAAGAGAAATGCTGCCTAATGGACCCTGGCATGCTCCACATTGAGTCCCATGCACTCGAGACTCACAAACTTTTTAAATATGATTGTGCACATTCCGCGCTCTTCCTGGCCCTTTTCATCCAACCTGGTGAGTGTGCGCCACATTATTTGCTTTGTTTGCAGTGTTTGTAGTGCTCAGCTTCATTGGAGCCATGTGCTTGAATCTACCTTCCAAGATGGTGGCTACTTTCTTCTTTGTCTGCTGTCCCGACCGACCACAGCTCCTGCTGCACTGTGATTGGCCTTTCTGTTCCACTTAAGGGCCAATCCCGCCACCGGCAGGTGGACGCCGGCCCGCCTCCCCAAGGCCAGCCTTCTAAGGCCCTGATTGTTTCCCTGGACCTCCATTCCATCTATTCTTCTACCACCTATGGACCTGCTTCTCCCCTTCCCATGGAGACTTCACCTCCAGCATGAGGCTGCGCCTGACTTGGAAGAGAAATGCTGCCTAATGGACCCTGGCATGCTCCACATGGAATCCCATGCACTCGAGACTCACAAACCTTTTAAATATGATTGTGCACATTCCGCGCTCTTCCTGGCTCGTTTCATCCAGCCTGGTGAGTGCGAGCCACATTATTTGCTTTGTTTGCAGTGTTTGTAGTGCTCAGCTTCATTGGAGCCATGTGCTTGAATCCACCTTCCAAGATCGTGGCTACTTTCTTCTTTGTCTGCTGTCCCTACCGACCACAGCTCCTGCTGCACTGTGATTGGCCTTTGTGTTCCACTTAAGGGCCAATCCCGCCGCCGGCAGGTGGACGCGGGCCCTCCTCCCCAAGGCCCGCCTTCTAAGGACCTGTTTGTTTCCCTGGACCTCCATTCCATCTATTCTTCTACCACCTATGGACCTGCTTCTCCCCTTCCCATGAGACTTCACCTCCAGCATGAGGCTGCACCTGACTTGGAAGAGAAATGCTGCCTAATATACCCTGGCATGCTCCACATGGAGTCCCATGCACTCGAGACTCACAAACCTTTTAAATATGATTGTGCACATTCCACGCTCTTCCTGGCTCTTTTCATCCAGCCTGGGGAGTGCGCGCCACATTATTTGCTTTGTTTACAGTGTTTGTAGTGCTCAGCTTCATTGGAGCCATGTGCTTGAATCCACCTTCCAAGATGGTGGCTACTTTCTTCTTTGTCTGCTGTCCCTACCGACCACAGCTCCTGCTGCACTGTGATTGGCCTTTGTGTTCCACTTAAGGGCCAATCCCGCCGCCGGCAGGTGGACGCCGGCCTAATTCCCCAAAGCCCGCCTTCTAAGGCCCTGTTTGTTTCCCTGGGCCTCCATTCCATCTATTCTTCTACCACCTATGGACCTGCTTCTCCCCTTCCCATGGAGACTTCACCTCCAGCATGAGGCTGCGCCTGACTTGGAAGAGAAATGCTGCCTAATGGACCCTGGCATGCTCCACATGGATTCCCATGCACTTGAGACTCGCAAACTTTTAAATATGATTGTGCACATTCCGCGCTCTTCCTGGCTCTTTTCAACCAGCCTGCTGAGTGCGTGCCACATTATTTGCTTTGTTTGCAGTGTTTGTAGTGCTCAGCTTCATTGGAGCCATGTGCTTGAATCCACCTTCCAAGATGGTGGCTACTTTCTGCTTTGTCTGCTGTCCCTACCAACCATAGCTCCTGCTGCACTGTGACTGGCCTTTGTGTTCCACTTAAGGGCCAATCCCGCCGCCGGCAGGTGGACGCCGGCCCGCCTCCCCAAGGCCCGCCTTCTAAGGCTCTGTTTGTTTCCCTGGACCTCCATTCCATCTATTCTTCTACCACCTATGGATCTGCTTCTCCCCTTCCCATGGAGACTTCACCTCCAGCATGAGGCTGCGCCTAACTTGGAAGAGAAATGCTGCCTAATGGACCCTGGCATGCTCCACATGGAGTCCCATTCACTCGAGACTCGCAAACCATTTAAATATGATTGTGCACATTCCGCGCTCTTCCTGGCTCTTTTCAACCAGCCTGCTGAGTGCGTGCCACATTATTTGCTTTGTTTGCAGTGTTTGTAGTGCTCAGCTTCATTGGAGCCGTGTGCTTGAATCCACCTTCCAAGATGGTGGCTACTTTCTTCTTTGTCTGCTGTCCCTACCGACCACAGCTCCTGCTGCACTGTGATTGGCCTTTGTGTTCCACTTAAGGGCCAATCCCGCCGCCGGCAGGTGGACGCGGGCCCGCCTCCCCAAGGCCCGCCTTCTAAGGACCTGTTTGTTTCCCGGGACCTCCATTCCATCTATTCTTCTACCACCTATGGACCTGCTTCTCCCCTTCCCATGGAGACTTCACCTCCAGCATGAGGCTGCGCCTGACTTGGAAGAGAAATGCTGCCTAATATACCCTGGCATGCTCCACATGGAGTCCCATGCACTCGAGACTCACAAACCTTTTAAATATGATTGTGCACATTCCACGCTCTTCCTGGCTCTTTTCATCCAGCCTGGGGAGTGCGCACCACATTTTTTGCTTTGTTTGCAGTGTTTGTAGTGCTCAGCTTCATTGGAGCCATGTGCTTGAATCCACCTTCCAAGATGGTGGCTACTTTCTTCTTTGTCTGCTGTCCCTACCGACCACAGCTCCTGCTGCACTGTGATTGGCCTTTGTGTTCCACTTAAGGGCCAATCCCGCCGCCGGCAGGTGGACGCCGGCCCAACTCCCCAAAGCCCGCCTTCTAAGGCCCTGTTTGTTTCCCTGGGCCTCCATTCCATCTATTCTTCTACCACCTATGGACCTGCTTCTCCCCTTCCCATGGAGACTTCACCTCCAGCATGAGGCTGCGCCTGACTTGGAAGAGAAATGCTGCCTAATGGACCGTGGCATGCTCCACATGGAGTCCCATGCACTCGAGACTCAAAAACTTTCAAAATATGATTGTGCACATTCCGCGCTCTTCCTGGCTCTTTTCATCCAGCCTGGTGAGTGCGCACCACATTATTTGCTTTGTTTGCAGTGTTTGTAGTGCTCAGCTTCATTGGAGCCATGTGCTTGAATCCACCTTCCAAGATGGTGGTTACTTTCTTCTTTGTCTGCTGTCCCTACCGACCACAGCTCCTGCTGCACTGTGATTGGCCTTTGTGTTCCACTTAAAGGCCAATCCCGCCGCCGGCAGGTGGACGCCGGCCCAACTCCCCAAGGCCTGCCTTCTAAGGCCCTGTTTGTTTCCCTGGACCTCCATTCCATCTATTCTTCTACCACCTATGGACCTGCTTCTCCCCTTCCCATGGAGACTTCACCTCAAGCATGAGGCTGTGCCTGACTTGGAAGAGAAATGCTGCCTAATGGACCCTGGCATGCTCCACATGGAGTCCCATGCACTCGAGACTCGCAAACTTTTTAAATATGATTGTGCACATTCCGCGCTCTTCCTGGCTCTTTTCATCCAGCCTGGTGAGTGCGCGCCACATTATTTGCTTTGTTTGCAGTGTTTGTAGTGCTCAGCTTCATTGGAGCCATGTGCTTGAATCCACCTTCCAAGATGGTGGTTACTTTCTTCTTTGTCTGCTGTCCCTACCGACCACAGCTCCTGCTGCACTGTGATTGGCCTTTGTGTTCCACTTAAAGGCCAATCCCGCCGCCGGCAGGTGGACGCCGGGCCAACTCCCCAAGGCCTGCCTTCTAAGGCCCTGTTTGTTTCCCTGGACCTCCATTCCATCTATTCTTCTACCACCTATGGACCTGCTTCTCCCCTTCCCATGGAGACTTCACCTCAAGCATGAGGCTGCGCCTGACTTGGAAGAGAAATGCTGCCTAATGGACCCTGGCATGCTCCACATAGAGTCCCATGCACTCGAGACTCACAAACTTTTTAAATATGATTGTGCACATTCCGCGCTCTTCCTGGCTCTTTTCATCCAGCCTGGTGAGTGTGTGACACATTATTTGCTTTGTTTGCAGTGTTTGTAGTGCTCAGCTTCATTGGAGCCGTGTGCTTGAATCCACCTTCCAAGATGGTGGCTACTTTCTTCTTTGTCTGCTGTCCCTACCGACCACAGCTCCTGCTGCACTGTGATTGGCCTTTGTGTTCCACTTAAGGGCCAATCCCGCCGCCGGCAGGTGGACTCCGGCCTAACTCCCCAAAGCCCGCCTTCTAAGGCCCTGTTTGCTTCCCTGGGCCTCCATTCCATCTATTCCTCTACCACCTATGGACCTGCTTCTCCCCTTCCCATGGAGACTTCACCTCCAGCATGAGGGCTGCGCCTGACTTGGAAGAGAAATGCTGCCTAATGGACCCTGGCATGCTCCACATGGATTCCCATGCACTTGAGACTCGCAAACTTTTAAATATGATTGTCCACATTCCGCGCTCTTCCTGGCTCTTTTCATCCAGCCTGGTGAGTGCGCGCCACATTATTTGCTTTGTTTGCAGTGTTTGTAGTGCTCAGCTTCATTGGAGCCATGTGCTTGAATCCACCTTCCAAGATGGTGGCTACTTTCTGCTTTGTCTGCTGTCCCTACCAACCACAGCTCCTGCTGCACTGTGACTGGCCTTTGTGTTCCACTTAAGGGCCAATCCCGCCGCCGGCAGGTGGACGCCGGCCCGCCTCCCCAAGGCCCGCCTTCTAAGGCTCTGTTTGTTTCCCTGGACCTCCATTCCATCTATTCTTCTACCACCTATGGATCTGCTTCTCCCCTTCCCATGGAGACTTCACCTCCAGCATGAGGCTGCGCCTAACTTGGAAGAGAAATGCTGCCTAATGGACCCTGGCATGCTCCACATGGAGTCCCATTCACTCGAGACTCGCAAACCATTTAAATATGATTGTGCACATTCCGCGCTCTTCCTGGCTCTTTTCAACCAGCCTGCTGAGTGCGTGCCACATTATTTGCTTTGTTTGCAGTGTTTGTAGTGCTCAGCTTCATTGGAGCCATGTGCTTGAATCCACCTTCCAAGATGGTGGCTACTTTCTTCTTTGTCTGCTGTCCCTACCGACCCCGACCACAGCTCCTGCTGCACTGTGATTGGCCTTTGTGTTCCACTTAAGGGCCAATCCCGCCGCCGGCAGGTGGACGCGGGACCGCCTCCCCAAGGCCCGCCTTCTAAGGACCTGTTTGTTTCCCTGGACCTCCATTCCATCTATTCTTCTACCACCTATGGACCTGCTTCTCCCCTTCCCATGGAGACTTCACCTCCAGCATGAGGCTGCGCCTGACTTGGAAGAGAAATGCTGCCTAATATACCCTGGCATGCTCCACATGGAGTCCCATGCACTCGAGACTCACAAACCTTTTAAATATGATTGTGCACATTCCACGCTCTTCCTGGCTCTTTTCATCCAGCCTGGGGAGTGCGCGCCACATTTTTTGCTTTGTTTGCAGTGTTTGTAGTGCTCAGCTTCATTGGAGCCATGTGCTTGAATCCACCTTCCAAGATGGTGGCTACTTTCTTCTTTGTCTGCTGTCCCTACCGACCACAGCTCCTGCTGCACTGTGATTGGCCTTTGTGTTCCACTTAAGGGCCAATCCCGCCGCCGGCAGGTGGACGCCGGCCCAACTCCCCAAAGCCCGCCTTCTAAGGCCCTGTTTGTTTCCCTGGGCCTCCATTCCATCTATTCTTCTACCACCTATGGACCTGCTTCTCCCCTTCCCATGGAGACTTCACCTCCAGCATGAGGCTGCGCCTGACTTGGAAGAGAAATGCTGCCTAATGGACCCTGGCATGCTCCACATGGAGTCCCATGCACTCGAGACTCAAAAACTTTCAAAATATGATTGTGCACATTCCGCGCTCTTCCTGGCTCTTTTCATCCAGCCTGGTGAGTGCGCACCACATTATTTGCTTTGTTTGCAGTGTTTGTAGTGCTCAGCTTCATTGGAGCCATGTGCTTGAATCCACCTTCCAAGATGGTGGCTACTTTCTTCTTTGTCTGCTGTCCCTACCGACCACAGCTCCTGCTGCACTGTGATTGGCCTTTGTGTTCCACTTAAAGGCCAATCCCGCCGCCGGCAGGTGGACGCCGGGCCAACTCCCCAAGGCCTGCCGTCTAAGGCCCTGTTTGTTTCCCTGGACCTCCATTCCATCTATTCTTCTACCACCTATGGACCTGCTTCTCCCCTTCCCACGGAGACTTCACCTCAAGCATGAGGCTGCGCCTAACTTGGAAGAGAAATGCTGCCTAATGGACCCTGGCATGCTCCACATAGAGTCCCATGCACTCGAGACTCACAAACTTTTTAAATATGATTGTGCACATTCCGCGCTCTTCCTGGCTCTTTTCATCCAGCCTGGTGAGTGTGTGACACATTATTTGCTTTGTTTGCAGTGTTTGTAGTGCTCAGCTTCATTGGAGCCGTGTGCTTGAATCCACCTTACAAGATGGTGGCTACTTTCTTCTTTGTCTGCTGTCCCTACCGACCACAGCTCCTGCTGCACTGTGATTGGCCTTTGTGTTCCACTTAAGGGCCAATCCCGCCGCCGGCAGGTGGACGCCGTCCCGCCTCCCCAAGGCCCGCCTTCTAAGGCCCTGTTTGTTTCCCTGGACCTCCATTCCATCTATTCTTCTACCACCTATGGACCTGCTTCTCCCCTTCCCATGGAGACTTCACCTCCAGCATGAGGCTGCGCCTGACTTGGAAGAGAAATGCTGCCTAATGGACCCTGGCATGCTCCACATGGAGTCCCATGCACTCGAGACTCGAAAACTTTTTAAATATGATTGTGAACATTCCGCGCTCTTCCTGGCTCTTTTCATCCAGCCTGGTGAGTGCGCGCCACATTATTTGCTTTGTTTGCAGTGTTTGTAGTGCTCAGCTTCATTGGAGCCATGTGCTTGAATCCACCTTCCAAAATGGTGGCTACTTTCTTCTTTGTCTGCTGTCCCTACCGACCACAGCTCCTGCTGCACTGTGATTGGCCTTTGTGTTCCACTTAAAGGCCAATCCCGCCGCCGGCAGGTGGACACCGGCCCAACTCCCCAAGGCCCGCCTTCTAAGGCCCTGTTTGTTTCCCTGGACCTCCATTCCATCTATTCTTCTACCACCTATGGACCTGCTTCTCCCCTTCCCATGGAGACTTCACCTCCAGCATGAGGCTGCGCCTGACTTGGAAGGGAAATGTTGCCTAATGGACCCTGGCATGCTCCACATAGAGTCCCATGCACTCGAGACTCACAAACCTTTTAAATATGATTGTGCACATTCCGCGCTCTTCCTGGCTCTTTTCATCCAGCCTGGTGAGTGCGCGCCACATTATTTGCTTTGTTTGCAGTGTTGGTAGTGCTCAGCTTCATTGGAGCCATGTGCTTGAATCCACCTTCCAAGATGGTGGCTACTTTCTTCTTTGTCTGCTGTCCCTACCGGCCACAACTCCTGCTGCACTGTGATTGGCCTTTGTGTTCGAATTTAAGGGCCAATCCCGCCGCCGGCAGGTGGACGCCTGCCCGCCTCCCCAAGGCCCGCCTTCTAAGGCCCTGTTTGTTTCCCTGGACCTCCATTCCATCTATTCTTCTACCACCTATGAACCTGCTTCTCCCCTTCCCATGGAGACTTCACCTCCAGCATGAGGCTGCGCCTGACTTGGAAGAGAAATGCTGCCTAATGGACCCTGGCATGCTCCACATGGATTCCCATGCACTTGAGACTCGCAAACTTTTAAATATGATTGTCCACATTCCGCGTTCTTCCTGGCTCTTTTCATCCAGCCTGGTGAGTGCGCGCCACATTATTTGCTTTGTTTGCAGTGTTTGTAGTGCTCAGCTTCATTGGAGCCATGTGCTTGAATCCACCTTCCAAGATGGTGGCTACTTTCTACTTTGTCTGCTGTCCCTACCGACCACAGCTCCTGCTGCACTGTGATTGGCCTTTGTGTTCCACTTAAGTGCCAATCCCGCCGCCGGCAGGTGGACGCCGGCCCGCCTCCCCAAGGCCCGCCTTCTAAGGCTCTGTTTGTTTCCCTGGACCTCCATTCCATCTATTCTTCTACCACCTATGGATCTGCTTCTCCCCTTCCCATGGAGACTTCACCTCCAGCATGAGGCTGCGCCTGACTTGGAAGAGAAATGCTGCCTAATGGACCCTGGCATGCTCCACATGGGGTCCCATGCACTCGAGACTCGCAAACTTTTTAAATATGATTGTGCACATTCCGCGCTCTTCCTGGCTCTTTTCATCCAGCCTGGTGAGTGCGCGCCACATTATTTGCTTTGTTTGCAGTGTTTGTAGTGCTCAGCTTCATTGGAGCCATGTGCTTGAATCCACCTTCCAAGATGGTGGCTACTTTCTTCTTTGTCTGCTGTCCCTACCGACCACAGCTCCTGTTGCACTGTGATTGGCCTTTGTGTTCCACTTAAGGGCCAATCCTGCCGCCAACAGGTGGACGCCGGCCCGCTTCCGCAAAGCCCGCCTTCTAAGGCCCTGTTTGTTTCCCTGGACCTCCATTCCATCTATTCTTCTACCACCTATGGATCTGCTTCTCCCCTTCCCATGGAGACTTCACCTCCAGCATGAGGCTACGCCTGACTTGGAAGAGAAATGCTGCCTAATGGACCCTGGCATGCTCCACATGGAGTCCCATGCACTCGAGACTCGAAAACTTTTTAAATATGATTGTGAACATTCTGCGCTCTTCCTGGCTCTTTTCATCCAGCCTGGTGAGTGCGCGCCACATTATTTGCTTTGTTTGCAGTGTTTGTAGTGCTCAGCTTCATTGGAGCCATGTGCTTGAATCCACCTTCCAATATGGTGGCTACTTTCTTCTTTGTCTGCTGTCCCTACCGACCACAGCTCCTGCTGCACTGTGATTGGCCTTTGTGTTCCACTTAAGGGCCAATCCCTCCGCCGGCAGGTGGACGCCGGCCCGCCTCCCCAAGGCCCGCCTTCTAAGGCCCTGTTTGTTTCCCTGGACCTCCATTCCATCTATTCTTCTACCACCTATGGACCTGCTTCTCCCCTTCCCCTGGAGACTTCACCTCCAGCATGAGGCTGCGCCTGACTTGGAAGAGAAATGCTGCCTAATATAACCTGGCATGCTCCACATGGAGTCCCATGCACTCGAGACTCACAAACCTTTTAAATATGATTGTGAACATTCCGCGCTCTTCCTGGCTCTTTTCATCCAGCCTGGTAAGTGCGCGCCACATTATTTGCTTTGTTTGCAATGTTTGTAGTGCTCAGCTTCATTGGAGCCATGTGCTTAAATCCACCTTCCAAGATGGTGGCTACTTTCTTCTTTGTCTGCTGTCCCTACCGACCACAGCTCCTGCTGCACTGTGATTGGCCTTTGTGTTCCACTTAAGGGCCAATCCCGCCGCCGGCAGGTGGACGCCGGCCCAACTCCCCAAGGCCCGCCTTCTAAGGACCTGTTGTTTCCCTTGACCTCCATTCCATCTATTCTTCTACCACCTATGGACCTGCTTCTCCCCTTCCCATGGAGACTTCACCTCCAGCATGAGGCTGCGCCTGACTTGGAAGAGAATTGCTGCCTAATATACCCTGGCATGCTCCACATGGAGTCCCATGCACTCGAGACTCACAAACCTTATAAATATGATTGTGCACATTCCGCGCTCTTCCTGGCTCTTTTCATCCAGCCTGGTGAGTGCGCGCCACATTATTTGCTTTGTTTGCAGTGCTTGTAGTGCTCAGCTTCATTGGAGCCATGTGCTTGAATCCACCTTCCAAGATGGTGGTTACTTTCTTCTTTGTCTGCTGTCCCTACCAACCACAGCTCCTGCTGCACTGCGATTGGCCTTTGTGTTCCACTTAAGGGCCAATCCCGCCGCCGGCAGGTGGACGCCGGCCCGCCTCCCCAAGGCCCGCCTTCTAAGGCCCTGTTTGTTTCCCTGGACCTCCATTCCATCTATTCTTCTACCACCTATGGACCTGCTTCTCCCCTTCCCATGGAAACTTCACCTCCAGCATGAGGCTGCGCCTGACTTGGAAGAGAAATGCTGCCTAATATACCCTGGCATGCTCCACATGGAGTCCCATGCACTCGAGACTCACAAACCTTATAAATATGATTGTGCACATTCTGCGCTCTTCCTGGCTCTTTTCATCCAGCCTGGTGAGTGCGCGCCACATTATTTGCTTTGTTTGCAGTGTTTGTAGTGCTCAGCTTCATTGGAGCCATGTGCTTGAATCCACCTTCCAAGATGGTGGCTACTTTCTTCTTTGTCTGCTGTCCCTACCGACCACAGCTCCTGCTGCACTGTGATTGGCCTTTGTGTTCCACTTAAGGGCCAATCCCGCCGCCGGCAGGTAGACGCCGGCCCAACTCCCCAAGGCCCACCTTCTAAGGCCCTGTTTGTTTCCCTGGACCTCCATTCCATCTATTCTTCTACCACCTATGGACCTGCTTCTCCCCTTCCCATGGAGACTTCACCTCCAGCATGAGGCTGCGCCTGACTTGGAAGAGAAATGCTGCCTAATGGACCCTGGCATGCTCCACATTGAGTCCCATGCACTCGAGACTCACAAACTTTTTAAATATGATTGTGCACATTCCGCGCTCTTCCTGGCTCTTTTCATCCAACCTGGTGAGTGTGCGCCACATTATTTGCTTTGTTTGCAGTGTTTGTAGTGCTCAGCTTCATTGGAGCCATGTGCTTGAATCTACCTTCCAAGATGGTGGCTACTTTCTTCTTTGTCTGCTGTCCCTACCGACCACAGCTCCTGCTGCACTGTGATTGGCCTTTGTGTTCCACTTAAGGGCCAATCCCGCCGCCAGCAGGTGGACGCCGGCCCGCCTCCCCAAGGCCAGCCTTCTAAGGCCCTGTTTGTTTCCCTGGACCTCCATTCCATCTATTCTTCTACCACCTATGGACCTGCTTCTCCCCTTCCCATGGAGACTTCACCTCCAGCATGAGGCTGCACCTGACTTGGAAGAGAAATGCTGCCTAATGGACCCTGGCATGCTCCACATGGATTCCAATGCACTTGAGACTCGCAAACTTTTAAATATGATTGTCCACATTCCGCGTTCTTCCTGGCTCTTTTCATCCAGCCTGGTGAGTGCGCGCCACATTATTTGCTTTGTTTGCAGTGTTTGTAGTGCTCAGCTTCATTGGAGCCATGTGCTTGAATCCACCTTCCAAGATGGTGGCTACTTTCTTCTTTGTCTGCTGTCCCTACCGACCACAGCTCCTGCTGCACTGTGATTGGCCTTTGTGTTCCACTTAAGGGCCAATCCCGCCGCCGGCAGGTGGACGCGGGCCCGCCTCCCCAAGGCCCGCCTTCTAAGGACCTGTTTGTTTCCCTGGACCTCCATTCCATCTATTCTTCTACCACCTATGGACCTGCTTCTCCCCTTCCCATGGAGACTTCACCTCCAGCATGAGGCTGCGCCTGACTTGGAAGAGAAATGCTGCCTAATATACCCTGGCATGCTCCACATGGAGTCCCATGCACTCGAGACTCACAAACCTTTTAAATATGATTGTGCACATTCCGCGCTCTTCCTGGCTCTTTTCATCCAGCCTGGTAAGTGCGCGCCACATTATTTGCTTTGTTTGCAGTGTTTGTAGTGCTCAGCTTCATTGGAGCCATGTGCTTGAATCCACCTTCCAAGATGGTGGCTACTTTCTTCTTTGTCTGCTGTCCCTACCGACCACAGCTCCTGCTGCACTGTGATTGGCCTTTGTGTTCCACTTAAGGGGCCAATCCCGCCGCCGGCAGGTGGACGCCGGCCCAACTCCCCAAGGCCTGCCTTCTAAGGACCTGTTTGTTTCCCTTGACCTCCATTCCATCTATTCTTCTACCACCTATGGACATGCTTCTCCCCTTCCCATGGAGACTTCACCTCCAGCATGAGGCTGCGCCTGACTTGGAAGAGAAATGCTGCCTAATATACCCTGGCATGCTCCACATGGAGTCCCATGCACTCGAGACTCACAAACCTTATAAATATGATTGTGCACATTACGCGCTCTTCCTGGCTCTTTTCATCCAGCCTGGTGAGTGCGCGCCACATTATTTGCTTTGTTTGCAGTGTTTGTAGTGCTCAGCTTCATTGGAGCCATGTGCTTGAATCCACCTTCCAAGATGGTGGCTACTTTCTTCTTTGTCTGCTGTCCCTACCGACCACAGCTCCTGCTGCACTGTGATTGGCCTTTGTGTTCCACTTAAGGGCCAATCCCGCCGCCGGCAGGTGGACACCGGCCCGCCTCCCCAAGGCCTGCCTTCTCAGGCCCTGTTTGTTTCCCTGGACCTCCATTCCATCTATTCTTCTACCACCTATGGACCTGCTTCTCCCCTTCCACTGGAGACTTCACCTCCAGCATGAGGCTGCGCCTGACTTGGAAGAGAAATGCTGCCTAATGGACCCTGGCATGCTCCACATGGGGTCCCATGCACTCGAGACTCGCAAACTTTTTAAATATGATTGTGCACATTCCGCGCTCTTCCTGGCTCTTTTCATCCAGCCTGGTGAGTGCGCGCCACATTATTTGCTTTGTTTGCAGTGTTTGTAGTGCTCAGCTTCATTGGAGCCATGTGCTTGAATCCACCTTCCAAGATGGTGGCTACTTTCTTCTTTGTCTGCTGTCCCTACCGACCACAGCTCCTGTTGCACTGTGATTGGCCTTTGTGTTCCACTTAAGGGCCAATCCCGCCGCCAACAGGTGGACGCCGGCCCGCCTCCGCAAAGCCCGCCTTCTAAGGCCCTGTTTGTTTCCCTGGACCTCCATTCCATCTATTCTTATACCACCTATGGATCTGCTTCTCCCCTTCCCATGGAGACTTCACCTCCAGCATGAGGCTGCGCCTGACTTGGAAGAGAAATGCTGCCTAATGGACCCTGGCATGCTCCACATGGAGTCCCATGCACTCGAGACTCGAAAACTTTTTAAATATGATTGTGAACATTCTGCGCTCTTCCTGGCTCTTTTCATCCAGCCTGGTGAGTGCGCGCCACATTATTTGCTTTGTTTGCAGTGTTTGTAGTGCTCAGCTTCATTGGAGCCATGTGCTTGAATCCACCTTCCAATATGGTGGCTACTTTCTTCTTTGTCTGCTGTCCCTACCGACCACAGCTCCTGCTGCACTGTGATTGGCCTTTGTGTTCCACGTAAGGGCCAATCCCTCCGCCGGCAGGTGGACGCCGGCCCGCCTCCCCAAGGCCCGCCTTCTAAGGCCCTGTTTGTTTCCCTGGACCTCCATTCCATCTATTCTTCTACCACCTATGGACCTGCTTCTCCCCTTCCCCTGGAGACTTCACCTCCAGCATGAGGCTGCGCCTGACTTGGAAGAGAAATGCTGCCTAATATAACCTGGCATGCTCCACATGGAGTCCCATGCACTCGAGACTCACAAACCTTATAAATATGATTGTGAACATTCTGCGCTCTTCCTGGCTCTTTTCATCCAGCCTGGTGAGTGCGCGCCACATTATTTGCTTTGTTTGCAGTGTTTGTAGTGCTCAGCTTCATTGGAGCCATGTGCTTGAATCCACCTTCCAAGATGGTGGCTACTTTCTTCTTTGTCTGCTGTCCCTACCGACCACAGCTCCTGCTGCACTGTGATTGGCCTTTGTGTTCCACTTAAGGGCCAATCCCGCCGCCGGCAGGTAGACGCCGGCCCAACTCCCCAAGGCCCACCTTCTAAGGCCCTGTTTGTTTCCCTGGACCTCCATTCCATCTATTCTTCTACCACCTATGGACCTGCTTCTCCCCTTCCCATGGAGACTTCACCTCCAGCATGAGGCTGCGCCTGACTTGGAAGAGAAATGCTGCCTAATGGACCCTGGCATGCTCCACATTGAGTCCCATGCACTCGAGACTCACAAACTTTTTAAATATGATTGTGCACATTCCGCGCTCTTCCTGGCTCTTTTCATCCAACCTGGTGAGTGTGCGCCACATTATTTGCTTTGTTTGCAGTGTTTGTAGTGCTCAGCTTCATTGGAGCCATGTGCTTGAATCTACCTTCCAAGATGGTGGCTACTTTCTTCTTTGTCTGCTGTCCCTACCGACCACAGCTCCTGCTGCACTGTGATTGGCCTTTGTGTTCCACTTAAGGGCCAATCCCGCCGCCGGCAGGTGGACGCCGGCCCGCCTCCCCAAGGCCAGCCTTCTAAGGCCCTGTTTGTTTCCCTGGACCTCCATTCCATCTATTCTTCTACCACCTATGGACCTGCTTCTCCCCTTCCCATGGAGACTTCACCTCCAGCATGAGGCTGCACCTGACTTGGAAGAGAAATGCTGCCTAATGGACCCTGGCATGCTCCACATGGATTCCAATGCACTTGAGACTCGCAAACTTTTAAATATGATTGTCCACATTCCGCGCTCTTCCTGGCTCTTTTCATCCAGCCTGGTGAGTGCGCGCCACATTATTTGCTTTGTTTGCAGTGTTTGTAGTGCTCAGCTTCATTGGAGCCATGTGCTTGAATCCACCTTCCAAGATGGTGGCTACTTTCTTCTTTGTCTGCTGTCCCTACCGACCACAGCTCCTGCTGCACTGTGATTGGCCTTTGTGTTCCACTTAAGGGCCAATCCCGCCGCCGGCAGGTAGACGCCGGCCCAACTCCCCAAGGCCCACCTTCTAAGGCCCTGTTTGTTTCCCTGGACCTCCATTCCATCTATTCTTCTACCACCTATGGACCTGCTTCTCCCCTTCCCATGGAGACTTCACCTCCAGCATGAGGCTGCGCCTGACTTGGAAGAGAAATGCTGCCTAATGGACCCTGGCATGCTCCACATTGAGTCCCATGCACTCGAGACTCACAAACTTTTTAAATATGATTGTGCACATTCCGCGCTCTTCCTGGCTCTTTTCATCCAACCTGGTGAGTGTGCGCCACATTATTTGCTTTGTTTGCAGTGTTTGTAGTGCTCAGCTTCATTGGAGCCATGTGCTTGAATCTACCTTCCAAGATGGTGGCTACTTTCTTCTTTGTCTGCTGTCCCTACCGACCACAGCTCCTGCTGCACTGTGATTGGCCTTTGTGTTCCACTTAAGGGCCAATCCCGCCGCCGGCAGGTGGACGCCGGCCCGCCTCCCCAAGGCCAGCCTTCTAAGGCCCTGTTTGTTTCCCTGGACCTCCATTCCATCTATTCTTCTACCACCTATGGACCTGCTTCTCCCCTTCCCATGGAGACTTCACCTCCAGCATGAGGCTGCACCTGACTTGGAAGAGAAATGCTGCCTAATGGACCCTGGCATGCTCCACATGGATTCCAATGCACTTGAGACTCGCAAACTTTTAAATATGATTGTCCACATTCCGCGCTCTTCCTGGCTCTTTTCATCCAGCCTGGTGAGTGCGCGCCACATTATTTGCTTTGTTTGCAGTGTTTGTAGTGCTCAGCTTCATTGGAGCCATGTGCTTGAATCCACCTTCCAAGATGGTGGCTACTTTCTTCTTTGTCTGATGTCCCTACCGACCACAGCTCCTGCTGCACTGTGATTGGCCTTTGTGTTCCACTTAAGGGCCAATCCCGCCGCCGGCAGGTGGACGCGGGCCCGCCTCCCCAAGGCCTGCCTTCTAAGGACCTGTTTGTTTCCCTGGACCTCCATTCCATCTATTCTTCTACCACCTATGGACCTGCTTCTCCCCTTCCCATGGAGACTTCACCTCCAGCATGAGGCTGCGCCTGACTTGGAAGAGAAATGCTGCCTAATATACCCTGGCATGCTCCACATGGAGTCCCATGCACTCGAGACTCACAAACCTTTTAAATATGATTGTGCACATTCCGCGCTCTTCCTGGCTCTTTTCATCCAGCCTGGGGAGTGCGCGCCACATTATTTGCTTTGTTTGCAGTGTTTGTAGTGCTCAGCTTCATTGGAGCCATGTGCTTGAATCCACCTTCCAAGATGGTGGCTACTTTCTTTTTTGTCTGCTGTCCCTACCGACCACAGCTCCTGCTGCACTATGATTGGCCTTTGTGTTCCACTTAAGGGCCAATCCCGTCGCCGGCAGGTGGACGCCGGCCCAACTCCCCAAGGCCCACCTTCTAAGGCCCTGTTTGTTTCCCTGGACCTCCATTCCATCTAATCTTCTACCACCTATGGACCTGCTTCTCCCCTTCCCATGGAGACTTCACCTCGAGCATGAGGCTGCGCCGGACTGGGAAGAGAAATGCTGCCTAATGGACCCTGCCATGCTCCACATGGAGTCCCATGCACTCGAGACTTGCAAAGTTTTTAAATATGAATGTGCACATTCCGCGCTCTTCCTGGCTCTTTTCATCCAGCCTGGTAAGTGCGCGCCACATTATTTGCTTTGTTTACAGTGTTTGTAGTGCTCAGCTTCATTGGAGCCATGTGCTTTAATCCACCTTCCAAGATGGTGGCTACTTTCTTCTTTGTCTGCTGTCCCTACCGACCACAGCTCCTGCTGCACTGTGATTGGCCTTTGTGTTCCACTTAAGGGCCAATCCCGCCGCCGGCAGGTGGACGCCGGCCCAACTCCCCAAGGCCCGCCTTCTAAGGACCTGTTTGTTTCCCTTGACCTCCATTCCATCTATTCTTCTACCACCTATGGACATGCTTCTCCCCTTCCCATGGAGACTTCACCTCCAGCATGAGGCTGCGCCTGACTTGGAAGAGAAATGCTGCCTAATATACCCTGGCATGCTCCACATGGAGTCCAATGCACTCGAGACTCACAAACCTTATAAATATGATTGTGCACATTACTCGCTCTTCCTGGCTCTTTTCATCCAGCCTGGTGAGTGCGCGCCACATTATTTGCTTTGTTTGCAGTGTTTGTAGTGCTCAGCTTCATTGGAGCCATGTGCTTGAATCCACCTTCCAAGATGGTGGCTACTTTCTTCTTTGTCTGCTGTCCCTACCGACCACAGCTCCTGCTGCACTGTGATTGGCCTTTGTGTTCCACTTAAGGGCCAATCCCGCCGCCGGCAGGTGGACGCCGGCCCGCCTCCCCAAGGCCCGCCTTCTAAGGCCCTGTTTGTTTCCCTGGACCTCCATTCCATCTATTCTTCTACCACCTATGGACCTGCTTCTCCCCTTCCCATGGAAACTTCACCTCCAGCATGAGGCTGCGCCTGACTTGGAAGAGAAATGCTGCCTAATATACCCTGGCATGCTCCACATGGAGTCCCATGCACTCGAGACTCACAAACCTTATAAATATGATTGTGCACATTCTGCGCTCTTCCTGGCTCTTTTCATCCAGCCTGGTGAGTGCGCGTCACATTATTTGCTTTGTTTGCAGTGTTTTGTAGTGCTCAGCTTCATTGGAGCCATGTGCTTGAATCCACCTTCCAAGATGGTGGCTACTTTCTTTTTTGTCTGCTGTCCCTACCGACCACAGCTCCTGCTGCACTATGATTGGCCTTTGTGTTCCACTTAAGGGCCAATCCCGCCGCCGGCAGGTGGACGCCGGCCCAACTCCCCAAGGCCCACCTTCTAAGGCCCTGTTTGTTTCCCTGGACCTCCATTCCATCTATTCTTCTACCACCTTTGGACCTGCTTCTCCCCTTCCCATGGAGACTTCACCTCGAGCATGAGGCTGCGCCGGACTGGGAAGAGAAATGCTGCCTAATGGACCCTGCCATGCTCCACATGGAGTCCCATGCACTCGAAACTCACAAACTTTTAAAATATGATTGTGCACATTCCGCGCTCTTCCTGGCTCTTTTCATCCAGCCTGGTGAGTGTGCGCCACATTATTTGCTTTGTTTGCAGTGTTTGTAGTGCTCAGCTTCATTGGAGCCATGTGCTTGAATCCACCTTCCAAGATGGTGGCTACTTTCTTCTTTGTCTGCTGTCCCTACCGACCACAGCTCCTGCTGCACTGTGATTGGCCTTTGTGTTCCACTTAAGGGCCAATCCCACCACCGGCAGGTGGACGCCGGCCCGCCTCCCCAAGGCCCGCCTTCTAAGGCCCTGTTTGTTTCCCTGGACCTCCATTCCATCTATTCTTCTACCACCTATTGACCTGCTTCTCCCCTTCCCATGGAGACTTCACCTCCAGCATGAGGCTGCGCCTGATTTGGAAGAGAAATGCTGCCTAATGGACCCTGGCATGCTCCACATGTAGTCCCATGCACTCGAGACTTGCAAAGTTTTTAAATATGAATGTGCACATTCCGCGCTCTTCCTGGCTCTTTTCATCCAGCCTGGGGAGTGCGCGCCACATTTTTTGCTTTGTTTGCAGTGTTTGTAGTGCTCAGCTTCATTGGAGCCATGTGCTTGAATCCACCTTCCAAGATGGTGGCTACTTTCTTCTTTGTCTGCTGTCCCTACCGACCACAGCTCCTGCTGCACTGTGATTGGCCTTTGTGTTCCACTTAAGGGCCAATCACGCCACCGGCAGGTGGACGCCGGCCCAACTCCCCAAAGCCCGCCTTCTAAGGCCCTGTTTGTTTCCCTGGGCCTCCATTCCATCTATTCTTCTACCACCTATGGACCTGCTTCTCCCCTTCCCATGGAGACTTCACCTCCAGCATGAGGCTGCGCCTGACTTGGAAGAGAAATGCTGCCTAATGGACCCTGGCATGCTCCACATGGAGTCCCATGCACTCGAGACTCAAAAACTTTCAAAATATGATTGTGCACATTCCGCGCTCTTCCTGGCTCTTTTCATCCAGCCTGGTGAGTGCGCACCACATTATTTGCTTTGTTTGCAGTGTTTGTAGTGCTCAGCTTCATTGGAGCCATGTGCTTGAATCCACCTTCCAAGATGGTGGCTACTTTCTTCTTTGTCTGCTGTCCCTACCGACCACAGCTCCTGCTGCACTGTGATTGGCCTTTGTGTTCCACTTAAAGGCCAATCCCGCCGCCGGCAGGTGGACGCCGGGCCAACTCCCCAAGGCCTGCCTTCTAAGGCCCTGTTTGTTTCCCTGGACCTCCATTCCATCTATTCTTCTACCACCTATGGACCTGCTTCTCCCCTTCCCATGGAGACTTCACCTCAAGCATGAGGCTGCGCCTGACTTGGAAGAGAAATGCTGCCTAATGGACCCTGGCATGCTCCACATAGAGTCCCATGCACTCGAGACTCACAAACTTTTTAAATATGATTGTGCACATTCCGCGCTCTTCCTGGCTCTTTTCATCCAGCCTGGTGAGTGTGTGACACATTATTTGCTTTGTTTGCAGTGTTTGTAGTGCTCAGCTTCATTGGAGCCGTGTGCTTGAATCCACCTTCCAAGATGGTGGCTACTTTCTTCTTTGTCTGCTGTCCCTACCGACCACAGCTCCTGCTGCACTGTGATTGGCCTTTGTGTTCCACTTAAGGGCCAACCCCGCCGCCAGCAGGTTGACGCCGGCCCGCCTCCCCAAGGCCCACCTTCTAAGGCCCTGTTTGTTTCCCTGGACCTCCATTCCATCTATTCTTCTACCACCTATGGACCTGCTTCCCCCCCTTCCCATGGAGACTTCACATCCAGCATGAGGCTGCGACTGACTTGGAAAAGAAATGCTGCCTAATGGACCCTGGCATGCTCCACATGGAGTCCCATGCACTCGAGACTCACAAACCTTATAAATATGATTGTGCACATTCCGCGCTCTTCCTGGCTCTTTTCATCCAGCCTGGTGAGTGCGCGCCACATTATTTGCTTTTTTTGCAGTGTTTGTAGTGCTCAGCTTCATTGGAGCCATGTGCTTGAATCCACCTTCCAAGATGGTGGCTACTTTCTTCTTTGTCTGCTGTCCCTACCGACCACAGCTCCTGCTGCACTGTGATTGGCCTTTGTGTTCCACTTAAGGGCCAATCCCGCCGCCGGCAGGTGGACGCCGTCCCACCTCCCCAAGGCCCGCCTTCTAAGGCCCTGTTTGTTTCCCTGGACCTCCATTCCATCTATTCTTCTACCACCTATGGACCTGCTTCTCCCCTTCCCATGGAGACTTCACCTCCAGCATGAGGCTGCGCCTGACTTGGAAGAGAAATGCTGCCTAATGGACCCTGGCATGCTTCACATGGAGTCCTTTGCACTCGAGACTCACAAACCTTATAAATATGATTGTGCACATTCCGCGCTCTTCCTGGCTCTTTTCATCCAGCCTGGTGAGTGCGCGCCACATTATTTGCTTTGTTTGCAGTGCTTGTAGTGCTCAGCTTCATTGGAGCCATGTGCTTGAATCCACCTTCCAAGATGGTGGCTACTTTCTTCTTTGTCTGCTGTCCCTACCGACCACAGCTCCTGCTGCACTGTGATTGGCCTTTGTGTTCCACTTAAGGGCCAATCCCGCCGCCGGCAGGTGGACGCCGGCCCGCCTCCCCAAGGCCCGCCTTCTAAGGCCCTGTTTGTTTCCCTGGACCTCCATTCCATCTATTCTTCTACCACCTATGGACCTGCTTCTCCCCTTCCCATGGAAACTTCACCTCCAGCATGAGGCTGCGCCTGACTTGGAAGAGAAATGCTGCCTAATATACCCTGGCATGCTCCACATGGAGTCCCATGCACTCGAGACTCACAAACCTTATAAATATGATTGTGCACATTCTGCGCTCTTCCTGGCTCTTTTCATCCAGCCTGGTGAGTGCGCGCCACATAATTTGCTTTGTTTGCAGTGTTTGTAGTGCTCAGCTTCATTGGAGCCATGTGCTTGAATCCACCTTCCAAGATGGTGGCTACTTTCTTCTTTGTCTGCTGTCCCTACCGACCACAGCTCCTGCTGCACTGTGATTGGCCTTTGTGTTCCACTTAAGGGCCAATCCCGCCGCCGGCAGGTAGACGCCGGCCCAACTCCCCAAGGTCCACCTTCTAAGGCCCTGTTTGTTTCCCTGGACCTCCATTCCATCTATTCTTCTACCACCTATGGACCTGCTTCTCCCCTTCCCATGGAGACTTCACCTCCAGCATGAGGCTGCGCCTGACTTGGAAGAGAAATGCTGCCTAATGGACCCTGACATGCTCCACATGGAGTCCCATGCACTCGAGACTCACAAACTTTTTAAATATGATTGTGCACATTCCGCGCTCTTCCTGGCTCTTTTCATCCAACCTGGTGAGTGTGCGCCACATTATTTGCTTTGTTTGCAGTGTTTGTAGTGCTCAGCTTCATTGGAGCCATGTGCTTGAATCCACCTTCCAAGATGGTGGCTACTTTCTTTTTTGTCTGCTGTCCCTACCGACCACAGCTCCTGCTGCACTATGATTGGCCTTTGTGTTCCACTTAAGGGCCAATCCCGCCGCCGGCAGGTGGACGCCGGCCCAACTCCCCAAGGCCCACCTTCTAAGGCCCTGTTTGTTTCCCTGGACCTCCATTCCATCTAATCTTCTACCACCTATGGACCTGCTTCTCCCCTTCCCATGGAGACTTCACCTCGAGCATGAGGCTGCGCCGGACTGGGAAGAGAAATGCTGCCTAATGGACCCTGCCATGCTCCACATGGAGTCCCATGCACTCGAGACTTGCAAAGTTTTTAAATATGAATGTGCACATTCCGCGCTCTTCCTGGCTCTTTTCATCCAGCCTGGTAAGTGCGCGCCACATTATTTGCTTTGTTTGCAGTGTTTGTAGTGCTCAGCTTCATTGGAGCCATGTGCTTGAATCCACCTTCCAAGATGGTGGCTACTTTCTTCTTTGTCTGCTGTCCCTACCGACCACAGCTCCTGCTGCACTGTGATTGGCCTTTGTGTTCCACTTAAGGGCCAATCCCGCCGCCGGCAGGTGGACGCCGGCCCAACTCCCCAAGGCCCGCCTTCTAAGGACCTGTTTGTTTCCCTTGACCTCCATTCCATCTATTCTTCTACCACCTATGGACCTGCTTCTCCCCTTCCCATGGAGACTTCACCTCCAGCATGAGGCTGCGCCTGACTTGGAAGAGAAATGCTGCCTAATGGACCCTGGCATGCTCCACATGGAGTCCCATGCACTCGAACTCACAAACTTTTAAAATATGATTGTGCACATCCCGCGCTCTTCCTGGCTCTTTTCATCCAGCCTGGTGAGTGCGCGCCACATTATTTGGTTTGTTTGCAGTGCTTGTAGTGCTCAGCTTCATTGGAGCCATGTGCTTGAATCCACATTCCAAGATGGTGGCTACTTTCTTTTTTGACTGCTGTCCCTACCGACCACAGCTCCTGCTGCACTGTGATTGGCCTTTGTGTTCCACTTAAGGGCCAATCCCGCCGCCGGCAGGTGGACGCCGGCCCAACTCCCCAAAGCCCGCCTTCTAAGGCCCTGTTTGTTTCCCTGGGCCTCCATTCCATCTATTCTTCTAACACCTATGGACCTGCTTCTCCCCTTCCCATGGAGACTTCACCTCCAGCATGAGGCTGCGCCTGACTTGGAAGAGAAATGCTGCCTAATGGACCCTGGCATGCTCCACATGGAGTCCCATGCACTCGAGACTCAAAAACTTTCAAAATATGATTGTGCACATTCCGCGCTCTTCCTGGCTCTTTTCATCCAGCCTGGTGAGTGCGCACCACATTATTTGCTTTGTTTGCAGTGTTTGTAGTGCTCAGCTTCATTGGAGCCATGTGCTTGAATCCACCTTCCAAGATGGTGGCTACTTTCTTCTTTGTCTGCTGTCCCTACCGACCACAGCTCCTGCTGCACTGTGATTGGCCTTTGTGTTCCACTTAAAGGCCAATCCCGCCGCCGGCAGGTGGACGCCGGGCCAACTCCCCAAGGCCTGCCTTCTAAGGCCCTGTTTGTTTCCCTGGACCTCCATTCCATCTATTCTTCTACCACCTATGGACCTGCTTCTCCCCTTCCCATGGAGACTTCACCTCAAGCATGAGGCTGCGCCTGACTTGGAAGAGAAATGCTGCCTAATGGACCCTGGCATGCTCCACATAGAGTCCCATGCACTCGAGACTCACAAACTTTTTAAATATGATTGTGCACATTCCGCGCTCTTCCTGGCTCTTTTCATCCAGCCTGGTGAGTGTGTGACACATTATTTGCTTTGTTTGCAGTGTTTGTAGTGCTCAGCTTCATTGGAGCCGTGTGCTTGAATCCACCTTCCAAGATGGTGGCTACTTTCTTCTTTGTCTGCTGTCCCTACCGACCACAGCTCCTGCTGCACTGTGATTGGCCTTTGTGTTCCACTTAAGGGCCAACCCCGCCGCCAGCAGGTTGACGCCGGCCCGCCTCCCCAAGGCCCACCTTCTAAGGCCCTGTTTCTTTCCCTGGACCTCCATTCCATCTATTCTTCTACCACCTATGGACCTGCTTCCCCCCCTTCCCATGGAGACTTCACATCCAGCATGAGGCTGCGACTGACTTGGAAAAGAAATGCTGCCTAATGGACCCTGGCATGCTCCACATGGAGTCCCATGCACTCGAGACTCACAAACCTTATAAATATGATTGTGCACATTCCGCGCTCTTCCTGGCTCTTTTCATCCAGCCTGGTGAGTGCGCGCCACATTATTTGCTTTTTTTGCAGTGTTTGTAGTGCTCAGCTTCATTGGAGCCATGTGCTTGAATCCACCTTCCAAGATGGTGGCTACTTTCTTCTTTGTCTGCTGTCCCTACCGACCACAGCTCCTGCTGCACTGTGATTGGCCTTTGTGTTCCACTTAAGGGCCAATCCCGCCGCCGGCAGGTGGACGCCGTCCCGCCTCCCCAAGGCCCGCCTTCTAAGGCCCTGTTTGTTTCCCTGGACCTCCATTCCATCTATTCTTCTACCACCTATGGACCTGCTTCTCCCCTTCCCATGAAGACTTCACCTCCAGCATGAGGCTGCGCCTGACTTGGAAGAGAAATGCTGCCTAATGGACCCTGGCATGCTCCACATGGAGTCCTTTGCACTCGAGACTCACAAACCTTATAAATATGATTGTGCACATTCCGCGCTCTTCCTGGCTCTTTTCATCCAGCCTGGTGAGTGCGCGCCACATTATTTGCTTTGTTTGCAGTGCTTGTAGTGCTCAGCTTCATTGGAGCCATGTGCTTGAATCCACCTTCCAAGATGGTGGCTACTTTCTTCTTTGTCTGCTGTCCCTACCGACCACAGCTCCTGCTGCACTGTGATTGGCCTTTGTGTTCCACTTAAGGGCCAATCCCGCCGCCGGCAGGTGGACGCCGGCCCGCCTCCCCAAGGCCCGCCTTCTAAGGCCCTGTTTGTTTCCCTGGACCTCCATTCCATCTATTCTTCTACCACCTATGGACCTGCTTCTCCCCTTCCCATGGAAACTTCACCTCCAGCATGAGGCTGCGCCTGACTTGGAAGAGAAATGCTGCCTAATATACCCTGGCATGCTCCACATGGAGTCCCATGCACTCGAGACTCACAAACCTTATAAATATGATTGTGCACATTCTGCGCTCTTCCTGGCTCTTTTCATCCAGCCTGGTGAGTGCGCGCCACATAATTTGCTTTGTTTGCAGTGTTTGTAGTGCTCAGCTTCATTGGAGCCATGTGCTTGAATCCACCTTCCAAGATGGTGGCTACTTTCTTCTTTGTCTGCTGTCCCTACCGACCACAGCTCCTGCTGCACTGTGATTGGCCTTTGTGTTCCACTTAAGGGCCAATCCCGCCGCCGGCAGGTAGACGCCGGCCCAACTCCCCAAGGCCCACCTTCTAAGGCCCTGTTTGTTTCCCTGGACCTCCATTCCATCTATTCTTCTACCACCTATGGACCTGCTTCTCCCCTTCCCATGGAGACTTCACCTCCAGCATGAGGCTGCGCCTGACTTGGAAGAGAAATGCTGCCTAATGGACCCTGACATGCTCCACATGGAGTCCCATGCACTCGAGACTCACAAACTTTTTAAATATGATTGTGCACATTCCGCGCTCTTCCTGGCTCTTTTCATCCAACCTGGTGAGTGTGCGCCACATTATTTGCTTTGTTTGCAGTGTTTGTAGTGCTCAGCTTCATTGGAGCCATGTGCTTGAATCCACCTTCCAAGATGGTGGCTACTTTCTTTTTTGTCTGCTGTCCCTACCGACCACAGCTCCTGCTGCACTATGATTGGCCTTTGTGTTCCACTTAAGGGCCAATGCCGCCGCCGGCAGGTGGACGCCGGCCCAACTCCCCAAGGCCCACCTTCTAAGGCCCTGTTTGTTTCCCTGGACCTCCATTCCATCTAAACTTCTACCACCTATGGACCTGCTTCTCCCCTTCCCATGGAGACTTCACCTCGAGCATGAGGCTGCGCCGGACTGGGAAGAGAAATGCTGCCTAATGGACCCTGCCATGCTCCACATGGAGTCCCATGCACTCGAGACTTGCAAAGTTTTTAAATATGAATGTGCACATTCCGCGCTCTTCCTGGCTCTTTTCATCCAGCCTGGTAAGTGCGCGCCACATTATTTGCTTTGTTTGCAGTGTTTGTAGTGCTCAGCTTCATTGGAGCCATGTGCTTGAATCCACCTTCCAAGATGGTGGCTACTTTCTTCTTTGTCTGCTGTCCCTACCGACCACAGCTCCTGCTGCACTGTGATTGGCCTTTGTGTTCCACTTAAGGGCCAATCCCGCCGCCGGCAGGTGGACGCCGGCCCAACTCCCCAAGGCCCGCCTTCTAAGGACCTGTTTGTTTCCCTTGACCTCCATTCCATCTATTCTTCTACCACCTATGGACCTGCTTCTCCCCTTCCCATGGAGACTTCACCTCCAGCATGAGGCTGCGCCTGACTTGGAAGAGAAATGCTGCCTAATGGACCCTGGCATGCTCCACATGGAGTCCCATGCACTCGAACTCACAAACTTTTAAAATATGATTGTGCACATCCCGCGCTCTTCCGAGCTCTTTTCATCCAGCCTGGTGAGTGCGCGCCACATTATTTGGTTTGTTTGCAGTGCTTGTAGTGCTCAGCTTCATTGGAGCCATGTGCTTGAATCCACATTCCAAGATGGTGGCTACTTTCTTTTTTGACTGCTGTCCCTACCGACCACAGCTCCTGCTGCACTGTGATTGGCCTTTGTGTTCCACTTAAGGGCCAATCCCGCCGCCGGCAGGTGGACGCCGGCCCAACTCCCCAAAGCCCGCCTTCTAAGGCCCTGTTTGTTTCCCTGGGCCTCCATTGCATCTATTCTTCTACCACCTATGGACCTGCTTCTCCCCTTCCCATGGAGACTTCACCTCCAGCATGAGGCTGCGCCTGACTTGGAAGAGAAATGCTGCCTAATGGACCCTGGCATGCTCCACATGGAGTCCCATGCACTCGAGACTCAAAAACTTTCAAAATATGATTGTGCACATTCCGCGCTCTTCCTGGCTCTTTTCATCCAGCCTGGTGAGTGCGCACCACATTATTTGCTTTGTTTGCAGTGTTTGTAGTGCTCAGCTTCATTGGAGCCATGTGCTTGAATCCACCTTCCAAGATGGTGGCTACTTTCTTCTTTGTCTGCTGTCCCTACCGACCACAGCTCCTGCTGCACTGTGATTGGCCTTTGTGTTCCACTTAAAGGCCAATCCCGCCGCCGGCAGGTGGACGCCGGGCCAACTCCCCAAGGCCTGCCTTCTAAGGCCCTGTTTGTTTCCCTGGACCTCCATTCCATCTATTCTTCTACCACCTATGGACCTGCTTCTCCCCTTCCCATGGAGACTTCACCTCAAGCATGATGCTGCGCCTGACTTGGAAGAGAAATGCTGCCTAATGGACCCTGGCATGCTCCACATAGAGTCCCATGCACTCGAGACTCACAAACTTTTTAAATATGATTGTGCACATTCCGCGCTCTTCCTGGCTCTTTTCATCCAGCCTGGTGAGTGTGTGACACATTATTTGCTTTGTTTGCAGTGTTTGTAGTGCTCAGCTTCATTGGAGCCGTGTGCTTGAATCCACCTTCCAAGATGGTGGCTACTTTCTTCTTTGTCTGCTGTCCCTACCGACCACAGCTCCTGCTGCACTGTGATTGGCCTTTGTGTTCCACTTAAGGGCCAACCCCGCCGCCAGCAGGTTGACGCCGGCCCGCCCCCCCAAGGCCCACCTTCTAAGGCCCTGTTTGTTTCCCTGGACCTCCATTCCATCTATTCTTCTACCACCTATGGACCTGCTTCCCCCCCTTCCCATGGAGACTTCACATCCAGCATGAGGCTGCGACTGACTTGGAAAAGAAATGCTGCCTAATGGACCCTGGCATGCTCCACATGGAGTCCCATACACTCGAGACTCACAAACCTTATAAATATGATTGTGCAAATTCCGCGCTCTTCCTGGCTCTTTTCATCCAGCCTGGTGAGTGCGCGAGACATTATTTGCTTTTTTTGCAGTGTTTGTAGTGCTCAGCTTCATTGGAGCCATGTGCTTGAATCCACCTTCCAAGATGGTGGCTACTTTCTTCTTTGTCTGCTGTCCCTACCGACCACAGCTCCTGCTGCACTGTGATTGGCCTTTGTGTTCCACTTAAGGGCCAATCCCGCCGCCGGCAGGTGGACGCCGTCCCGCCTCCCCAAGGCCCGCCTTCTAAGGCCCTGTTTGTTTCCCTGGACCTCCATTCCATCTATTCTTCTACCACCTATGGACCTGCTTCTCCCCTTCCCATGGAGACTTCACCTCCAGCATGAGGCTGCGCCTGACTTGGAAGAGAAATGCTGCCTAATGGACCCTGGCATGCTCCACATGGAGTCCCATGCACTCGAGACTCACAAACCTTATAAATATGATTGTGCACATTCCGCGCTCTTCCTGGCTCTTTTCATCCAGCCTGGTGAGTGCGCGCCACATTATTTGCTTTGTTTGCAGTGCTTGTAGTGCTCAGCTTCATTGGAGCCATGTGCTTGAATCCACCTTCCAAGATGGTGGCTACTTTCTTCTTTGTCTGCTGTCCCTACCGACCACAGCTCCTGCTGCACTGTGATTGGCCTTTGTGTTCCACTTAAGGGCCAATCCCGCCGCCGGCAGGTGGACGCCGGCCCGCCTCCCCAAGGCCCGCCTTCTAAGGCCCTGTTTGTTTCCCTGGACCTCCATTCATCTATTCTTCTACCACCTATGGACCTGCTTCTCCCCTTCCCATGGAAACTTCACCTCCAGCATGAGGCTGCGCCTGACTTGGAAGAGAAATGCTGCCTAATATACCCTGGCATGCTCCACATGGAGTCCCATGCACTCGAGACTCACAAACCTTATAAATATGATTGTGCACATTCTGCGCTCTTACTGGCTCTTTTCATCCAGCCTGGTGAGTGCGCGCCACATAATTTGCTTTGTTTGCAGTGTTTGTAGTGCTCAGCTTCATTGGAGCCATGTGCTTGAATCCACCTTCCAAGATGGTGGCTACTTTCTTCTTTGTCTGCTGTCCCTACCGACCACAGCTCCTGCTGCACTGTGATTGGCCTTTGTGTTCCACTTAAGGGCCAATCCCGCCGCCGGCAGGTAGACGCCGGCCCAACTCCCCAAGGCCCACCTTCTAAGGCCCTGTTTGTTTCCCTGGACCTCCATTCCATCTATTCTTCTACCACCTATGGACCTGCTTCTCCCCTTCCCATGGAGGCTTCACATCCAGCATGAGGCTGCGACTGACTTGGAAAAGAAATGCTGCCTAATGGACCCTGGCATGCTCCACATGGAGTCCCATGCACTCGAGACTCGCAAACTTTTTAAATATGATTGTGTACATTCCGCGCTCTTCCCGGCTCTTTTCATCCAGCCTGGTGAGTGCGCGCCACATTATTTGCTTTGTTTGCAGTGTTTGTAGTGCTCAGCTTCATTGGAGCCATGTGCTTGAATCCACCTTCCAAGATGGTGGCTACTATCTTCTTTGTCTGCTGTCCCTACCGACCACAGCTCCTGCTGCACTGTGATTGGCCTTTGTGTTCCACTTAAGGGCCAATCCCGCCCCCGGCAGGTGGACCCCGGCCCGCCTCCCCAAGGCCCGCCTTCTAACGACCTGTTTGTTTCCCTGGACCTCCATTCCATCTATTCTTCTACCACCTATGGACCTGCTTCTCCCCTTCCCATGGAGACTTCACCTCCAGCATGAGGCTGCGCCTGACTTGGAAGAGAAATGCTGCCTAATGGACCCTGGCATGCTCCACATGGAGTCCCATGCACTCGAGACTCACAAACTTTTAAAATATGATTGTGCACATTCCGCGCTCTTCCTGGCTCTTTTCATCCAGCCTGGTGAGTGCGCGCCACATTATTTGCTTTGTTTGCAGTGTTTGTAGTGCTCAGCTTCATTGGAGCCATGTGCTTGAATCCACCTTCCAAGATGGTGGCTACTTTCTTCTTTGTCTGCTGTCCCTACCGACCACAGCTCCTGCTGCACTGTGATTGGCCTTTGTGTTCCACTTAAAGGCCAATCCCTCCGCCGGCAGGTGGACGCCGGCCCAACTCCCCAAGGCCTGCCTTCTAAGGCCCTGTTTGTTTCCCTGGACCTCCATTCCATCTATTCTTCTACCACCTATGGACCTGCTTCTCCCCTTCCCATGGAGACTTCACGTCAAGCATGAGGCTGCGCCTGACTTGGAAGAGAAATGCTGCCTAATGGACCCTGGCATGCTCCACATAGAGTCCCATGCACTCGGAACTCACAAACTTTTTAAATATGATTGTGCACATTCCGCGCTCTTCCTGGCATTTTTCATCCAGCCTGGTGAGTGTGCGCCACATTATTTCCTTTGTTTGCAGTGTTTGTAGTGCTCAGCTTCATTGGAGCCATGTGCTTGAATCCACCTTCCAAGATGGTGGCTACTTTCTTCTTTGTCTGCTGTCCCTACCGACCACAGCTCCTGCTGCACTGTGATTTGCCTTTGTGTTCCACTTAAGGGCCAACCCTGCCGCCGGCAGGTTGACGCCGGCCCGCCTCCCCAAGGCCCGCCTTCTAAGGCCCTGTTTGTTTCCCTGGACCACCATTCCATCTATTCTTCTACCACCTATGGACCTGCTTCTCCCCTTCCCATGGAGACTTCACATCCAGCATGAGGCTGCGACTGACTTGGAAAAGAAATGCTGCCTAATGGACCCTGGCATGCTCCACATGCAGTCCCATGCACTCGAGACTCACAAACCTTATAAATATGATTGTGCACATTCCGCGCTCTTCCTGGCTCTTTTCATCCAGCCTGGTGAGTGTGCGCCACATTATTTGCTTTGTTTGCAGTGTTTGTAGTGCTCAGCTTCATTGGAGCCATGTGCTTCAATCTACCTTCCAAGATGGTGGCTACTTTCTTCTTTGTCTGCTGTCCCTACCGACCACAGCTCCTGCTGCACTGTGATTGGCCTTTGTGTTCCACTTAAGGGCCAATCCAGCCGCCGGCAGGTGGACGCCGGCCCGCCTCCCCAAGGCCAGCCTTCTAAGGCCCTGTTTGTTTCCCTTGTCCTCCATTCCATCTATTCTTCTACCACCTATGGACCTGCTTCTCCCCTTCCCATGGAGACTTCACCTCCAGCATGAGGCTGCATCTGACTTGGAAGAGAAATGCTGCCTAATGGAACCTGGCATGCTCCACATGGAATCCCATGCACTCGAGACTCACAAACCTTTTAAATATGATCGTGCACATTCCGCGCTCTTCCTGGCTCTTTTCATCCAGCCTGGTGAGTGCGCGCCACATTATTTGCTTTGTTTGCAGTGTTTGTAGTGCTCAGCTTCATTGGAGCCATGTGCTTGAATCCACCTTCCAAGATGGTGGCTACTTTCTTCTTTGTCTGCTGTCCCTACCGACCACAGCTCCTGCTGCACTGTGATTGGCCTTTGTGTTCCACTTAAGGGCCAATCCCACCGCCGGCAGGTGGACGCGGGCCCGCCTCCCCAAGGCCCGCCTTCTAAGGCCCTGTTTGTTTCCCTGGACCTCCATTCCATCTATTCTTCTACCACCTATGGACCTGCTTCTCCCCTTCCCATGGAGACTTCACCTCCAGCATGAGGCTGCGCCTGACTTGGAAGAGTAATGCTGCCTAATATACCATGGCATGCTCCACATGGAGTCCCATGCACTCGAGACTCAAAAACCTTTTAAATATGATTGTGCACATTCCGCGCTCTTCCTGGCTCTTTTCATCCAGCCTGGGGAGTGCGCGCCACATTATTTGCTTTGTTTGCAGTGTTTGTAGTGCTCAGCTTCATTGGAGCCATGTGCTTGAATCCACCTTCCAAGATGGTGGCTACTTTCTTCTTTGTCTGCTGTCCCTACCGACCACAGCTCCTGCTGCACTGTGATTGGCCTTTGTGTTCCACTTAAGGGCCAATCCCGCCGCCGGCAGGTGGACGCCGGCCCAACTCCCCAAAGCCCGCCTTCTAAGGCCCTGTTTGTTTCCCTGGGCCTCCATTGCATCTATTCTTCTACCACCTATGGACCTGCTTCTCCCCTTCCCATGGAGACTTCACCTCCAGCATGAGGCTGCGCCTGACTTGGAAGAGAAATGCTGCCTAATGGACCCTGGCATGCTCCACATGGAGTCCCATGCACTCGAGACTCAAAAACGTACAAAATATGATTGTGCACATTCCGCGCTCTTCCTGGCTCTTTTCATCCAGCCTGGGGAGGGCGCGCCACATTATTTGCTTTGTTTGCAGTGTTTGTAGTGCTCAGCTTCATTGGAGCCATGTGCTTGAATCCACCTTCCAAGATGGTGGTTACCTTCTTCTTTGTCTGCTGTCCCTACCGACCACAGCTCCTGCTGCACTGTGATTGGCCTTTGTGTTCCACTTAAAGGCCAATCCTGCCGCCGGCAGATGGACGCCGGCCCAACTCCCCAAAGCCCGCCTTCTAAGGCCTTGTTTGTTTCCCTGGGCCTCCATTCCATCTATTCTTCTACCACCTATGGACCTGCTTCTCCCCTTCCCATGGAGACTTCACCTCCAGCATGAGGCTGCGCCTGACTTGGAAGAGAAATGCTGCCTAATGGACCCTGGCATGCTCCACATGGAGTCCCATGCACTCGAGACTTGCAAACTTTTTAAATATGATTGTGTACATTCCGCGCTCTTCCCGGCTCTCTTCATCCAGGCTGGTGAGTGCGCGCCACATTATTTGCTTTGTTTGCAGTGTTTGTAGCGCTCAGCTTCTTTGGAGCCATGTGCTTGAATCCACCTTCCAAGATGGTGGCTACTATCTTCTTTGTTTGCTGTCCCTACCGACCACAGCTCCTGCTGCACTGTGATTGGCCTTTGTGTTCCACTTAAGGGCCAATCCCGCCGCCGGCAGGTGGACCCCGGCCCGCCTCCCCAAGGTCCGCCTTCTAAGGCCCCGTTTGTTTCCCTGGACCTCCATTCCATCTATTCTTCTACCACCTATGGACCTGCTTCTCCCCTTCCCATGGAGACTTCACCTCCAGCATGAGGCTGCACCTGACTTGGAAGAGAAATGCTGCCTAATATACCCTGGCATGCTCCACATGGAGTCCCATGCACTCGAGACTCACAAACCTTTTAAATATCATTGTGCACATTCTGCGCTCTTCCTGGCTCTTTTCATCCAGCCTGGTGAGTGCGCGCCACATTATTTGCTTTGTTTGCAGTGTTTGTAGTGTTCAGCTTCATTGGAGCCATGTGCTTGAATCCACCTTCCAAGATGGTGGCTACTTTCTTCTTTGTCTGCTGTCCCTACCGACCACAGCTCCTGCTGCACTGTGATTGGCCTTTGTGTTCCACTTAAGGGCCAATCCCGCTACCGCCGGCACTTTGGACGCCGGCCCGCCTCCCCAAGGCCCGCCTTCTAAGGCTCTGTTTGTTTCCCTGGACCTCCATTCCATCTATTCTTCTACCACCTATGGATCTGCTTCTCCCCTTCCCATGGAGACTTCACCTCCAGCATGAGGCTGCGCCTGACTTGGAAGAGAAGTGCTGCCTAATGGACCCTGGCATGCTCCACTTGGAGTCCCATGCACTCGAGACTCGCAAACTTTTTAAATATGATTGTGCACATTCCGCGCTCTTCCTGGCTCTTTTCATCCAGCCTGGTGAGTGCGCGCCACATTATTTGCTTTGTTTGCAGTGTTTGTAGTGCTCAGCTTCATTGGAGCCATGTGCTTGAATCCACCTTCCAAGATGGTGGCTACTTTCGTCTTTGTCTGCTGTCCCTACCGACCACAGCTCCTGCTGCACTGTGATTGGCCTTTGTGTTCCACTTAAGGGCCAATCCCGCCGCCAACAGGTGGACGCGGGCCCGCCTCCCCAAGGCCCGCCTTCTAAGGACCTGTTTGTTTCCCTGGACCTCCATTCCATCTATTCTTCTACCACCTATGGACCTGCTTCTCCCCTTCCCATGGAGACTTCACCTCCAGCATGAGGCTGCGCCTGACTTGGAAGAGAAATGCTGCCTAATATACCCTGGCATGCTCCACATGGAGTCCCATGCACTCGAGACTCACAAACCTTTTAAATATGATTGTGCACATTCCGCGCTCTTCCTGGCTCTTTTCATCCAGCCTGGGGAGGGCGCGCCACATTATTTGCTTTGTTTGCAGTGTTTGTAGTGCTCAGCTTCATTGGAGCCATGTGCTTGAATCCACCTTCCAAGATGGTGGTTACCTTCTTCTTTGTCTGCTGTCCCTACCGACCACAGCTCCTGCTGCACTGTGATTGGCCTTTGTGTTCCACTTAAAGGCCAATCCCGCCGCCGGCAGGTGGACGCCGGCCCAACTCCCCAAAGCCCGCCTTCTAAGGCCTTGTTTGTTTCCCTGGGCCTCCATTCCATCTATTCTTCTACCACCTATGGACCTGCTTCTCCCCTTCCCATGGAGACTTCACCTCCAGCATGAGGCTGCGCCTGACTTGGAAGAGAAATGCTGCCTAATGGACCCTGGCATGCTCCACATGGAGTCCCATGCACTCGAGACTCAAAAACTTTCAAAATATGTTTGTGCACATTCTGCGCTCTTCCTGGCTCTTTTCATCCAGCCTGGTGAGTGCGCGCCACATTATTTGCTTTGTTTGCCGTGTTTGTAGTGCTCAGCTTCACTGGAGCCATGTGTTTGAATCCCCCTTCCAAGATGGTGGTTACTTTCTTCTTTGTCTGCTGTCCATACCGACCACAGCTCCTGCTGCACTGTGATTGGCCTTTGTGTTCCACTTAAGGGCCAATCCCGCCGCCGGCAGGTGGACGCCGGCCCGCCTCCCCAAGGCCCGCCTTCTAAGGCCCTGTTTGTTTCCCTGGACCTCCATTCCATCTATTCTTCTACCACCTATGGACCTGCTTCTCCCCTTCCCATGGAGACTTCACATCCAGCATGAGGCTGCGACTGACTTGGAAAAGAAATGCTGCCTAATGGACCCTGGCATGCTCCACATGGAGTCCCATGCACTCGAGACTCACAAACCTTTTAAATATCATTGTGCACATTCTGCGCTCTTCCTGGCTCTTTTCATCCAGCCTGGTGAGTGCGCGCCACATTATTTGCTTTGTTTGCAGTGTTTGTAGTGTTCAGCTTCATTGGAGCCATGTGCTTGAATCCACCTTCCAAGATGGTGGCTACTTTCTTCTTTGTCTGCTGTCCCTACCGACCACAGCTCCTGCTGCACTGTGATTGGCCTTTGTGTTCCACTTAAGGGCCAATCCTGCCGCCAGCAGGTGGATGCCGGCCCAACTCCCCAAAGCCCGCCTTCTAAGGCCCTGTTTGTTTCCCTGGGCCTCCATTCCATCTATTCTTCTACCACCTATGGACCTGCTTCTCCCCTTCCCATGGAGACTTCACCTCCAGCATGAGGCTGCGCCTGACTTGGAAGAGAAATGCTGCCTAATGGACCCTGGCATGCTCCACATGGAGTCCCATGCACTCGAGACTCACAAACTTTTAAAATATGATTGTGTACATTCCGCGCTCTTCCCGGCTCTTTTCATCCAGCCTGGTGAGTGCGCGCCACATTATTTGCTTTGTTTGCAGTGTTTGTAGTGCTCAGCTTCATTGGAGCCATGTGCTTGAATCCACCTTCCAAGATGGTGGCTACTATCTTCTTTGTCTGCTGTGCCTACCGACCACAGCTCCTGCTGCACTGTGATTGGCCTTTGTGTTCCACTTAAGGGCCAATCCCGCCGCCGGCAGGTGGACCCCGGCCCGCCTCCCCAAGGCCCGCCTTCTAAGGACCTGTTTGTTTCCCTGGACCTCCATTCCATCTATTCTTCTACCACCTATGGACCTGCTTCTCCCCTTCCCATGGAGACTTCACCTCCAGCATGAGGCTGCGCCTGACTTGGAAGAGAAATGCTGCCTAATGGACCCTGGCATGCTCCACATGGAGTCCCATGCACTCGAGACTCACAAACTTTTAAAATATGATTGTGCACATTCCGCGCTCTTCCTGGCTCTTTTCATCCAGCCTGGTGAGTGCGCGCCACATTATTTGCTTTGTTTGCAGTGTTTGTAGTGCTCAGCTTAATTGGAGCCATGTGCTTGAATCCACCTTCCAAGATGGTGGCTACTTTCTTCTTTGTCTGCTGTCCCTACCGACCACAGCTCCTGCTGCACTGTGATTGGCCTTTGTGTTCCACTTAAAGGCCAATCCCTCCGCCGGCAGGTGGACGCCGGCCCAACTCCCCAAGGCCTGCCTTCTAAGGCCCTGTTTGTTTCCCTGGACCTCCATTCCATCTATTCTTCTACCACCTATGGACCTGCTTCTCCCCTTCCCATGGAGACTTCACGTCAAGCATGAGGCTGCGCCTGACTTGGAAGAGAAATGCTGCCTAATGGACCCTGGCATGCTCCACATAGAGTCCCATGCACTCGAGACTCACAAACTTTTTAAATATGATTGTGCACATTCCGCGCTCTTCCTGGCATTTTTCATCCAGCCTGGTGAGTGTGCGCCACATTATTTCCTTTGTTTGCAGTGTTTGTAGTGCTCAGCTTCATTGGAGCCATGTGCTTGAATCTACCTTCCAAGATGGTGGCTACTTTCTTCTTTGTCTGCTGTCCCTACCGACCACAGCTCCTGCTGCACTGTGATTTGCCTTTGTGTTCCACTTAAGGGCCAACCCTGCGCCCGGCAGGTTGACGCCGGCCCGCCTCCCCAAGGCCCGCCTTCTAAGGCCCTGTTTGTTTCCCTGGACCACCATTCCATCTATTCTTCTACCACCTATGTACCTGCTTCTCCCCTTCCCATGGAGACTTCACATCCAGCATGAGGCTGCGACTGACTTGGAAAAGAAATGCTGCCTAATGGACCCTGGCATGCTCCACATGCAGTCCCATGCACTCGAGACTCACAAACCTTATAAATATGATTGTGCACATTCCGCGCTCTTCCTGGCTCTTTTCATCCAGCCTGGTGAGTGTGCGCCACATTATTTGCTTTGTTTGCAGTGTTTGTAGTGCTCAGCTTCATTGGAGCCATGTGCTTCAATCTACCTTCCAAGATGGTGGCTACTTTCTTCTTTGTCTGCTGTCCCTACCGACCACAGCTCCTGCTGCACTGTGATTGGCCTTTGTGTTCCACTTAAGGGCCAATCCAGCCGCCCGCAGGTGGACGCCGGCCCGCCTCCCCAAGGCCAGCCTTCTAAGGCCCTGTTTGTTTCCCTGGACCTCCATTCCATCTATTCTTCTACCACCTATGGACCTGCTTCTCCCCTTCCCATGGAGACTTCACCTCCAGCATGAGGCTGCATCTGACTTGGAAGAGAAATGCTGCCTAATGGACCCTGGCATGCTCCACATGGAATCCCATGCACTCGAGACTCACAAACCTTTTAAATATGATTGTGCACATTCCGCGCTCTTCCTGGCTCTTTTCATCCAGCCTGGTGAGTGCGCGCCACATTATTTGCTTTGTTTGCAGTGTTTGTAGTGCTCAGCTTCATTGGAGCCATGTGCTTGAATCCACCTTCCAAGATGGTGGCTACTTTCTTCTTTGTCTGCTGTCCCTACCGACCACAGCTCCTGCTGCACTGTGATTGGCCTTTGTGTTCCACTTAAGGGCCAATCCCGCCGCCGGCAGGTGGACGCGGGCCCGCCTCCCCAAGGCCCGCCTTCTAAGGCCCTGTTTGTTTCCCTGGACCTCCATTCCATCTATTCTTCTACCACCTATGGACCTGCTTCCCCCCTTCCCATGGAGACTTCACCTCCAGCATGAGGCTGCGCCTGACTTGGAAGAGTAATGCTGCCTAATATACCATGGCATGCTCCACATGGAGTCCCATGCACTCGAGACTCACAAACCTTTTAAATATGATTGTGCACATTCCGCGCTCTTCCTGGCTCTTTTCATCCAGCCTGGGGAGTGCGCGCCACATTATTTGCTTTGTTTGCAGTGTTTGTAGTGCTCAGCTTCATTGGAGCCATGTGCTTGAATCCACCTTCCAAGATGGTGGCTACTTTCTTCTTTGTCTGCTGTCCCTACCGACCACAGCTCCTGCTGCACTGTGATTGGCCTTTGTGTTCCACTTAAGGGCCAATCCCGCCGCCGGCAGGTGGACGCCGGCCCAACTCCCCAAAGCCCGCCTTCTAAGGCCCTGTTTGTTTCCCTGGGCCTCCATTCCATCTATTCTTCTACCACCTATGGACCTGCTTCTCCCCTTCCCATGGAGACTTCACCTCCAGCATGAGGCTGCGCCTGACTTGGAAGAGAAATGCTGCCTAATGGACCCTGGCATGCTCCACATGGAGTCCAATGCACTCGAGACTCAAAAACGTACAAAATATGATTGTGCACATTCCGCGCTCTTCCTGGCTCTTTTCATCCAGCCTGGGGAGGGCGCGCCACATTATTTGCTTTGTTTGCAGTGTTTGTAGTGCTCAGCTTCATTGGAGCCATGTGCTTGAATCCACCTTCCAAGATGGTGGTTACCTTCTTCTTTGTCTGCTGTCCCTACCGACCACAGCTCCTGCTGCACTGTGATTGGCCTTTGTGTTCCACTTAAAGGCAAATCCCGCCGCCGGCAGGTGGACGCCGGCCCAACTCCCCAAAGCCCGCCTTCTAAGGCCTTGTTTGTTTCCCTGGGCCTCCATTCCATCTATTCTTCTACCACCTATGGACCTGCTTCTCCCCTTCCCATGGAGACTTCACCTCCAGCATGAGGCTGCGCCTGACTTGGAAGAGAAATGCTGCCTAATGGACCCTGGCATGCTCCACATGGAGTCCCATGCACTCGAGACTCAAAAACTTTCAAAATATGTTTGTGCACATTCTGCGCTCTTCCTGGCTCTTTTCATCCAGCCTGGTGAGTGCGCGCCACATTATTTGCTTTGTTTGCCGTGTTTGTAGTGCTCAGCTTCACTGGAGCCATGTGCTTGAATCCCCCTTCCAAGATGGTGGTTACTTTCTTCTTTGTCTGCTGTCCATACCGACCACAGCTCCTGCTGCACTGTGATTGGCCTTTGTGTTCCACTTAAGGGCCAATCCCGCCGCCGGCAGGTGGACGCCGGCCCGCCTCCCCAAGGCCCGCCTTCTAAGGCCCTGTTTGTTTCCCTGGACCTCCATTCCATCTATTCTTCTACCACCTATGGACCTGCTTCTCCCCTTCCCATGGAGACTTCACATCCAGCATGAGGCTGCGACTGACTTGGAAAAGAAATGCTGCCTAATGGACCCTGGCATGCTCCACATGGAGTCCCATGCACTCGAGACTTGCAAACTTTTTAAATATGATTGTGTACATTCCGCGCTCTTCCCGGCTCTCTTCATCCAGGCTGGTGAGTGCGCGCCACATTATTTGCTTTGTTTGCAGTGTTTGTAGCGCTCAGCTTCTTTGGAGCCATGTGCTTGAATCCACCTTCCAAGATGGTGGCTACTATCTTCTTTGTTTGCTGTCCCTACCGACCACAGCTCCTGCTGCACTGTGATTGGCCTTTGTGTTCCACTTAAGGGCCAATCCCGCCGCCGGCAGGTGGACCCCGGCCCGCCTCCCCAAGGTCCGCCTTCTAAGGCCCCGTTTGTTTCCCTGGACCTCCATTCCATCTATTCTTCTACCACCTATGGACCTGCTTCTCCCCTTCCCATGGAGACTTCACCTCCAGCATGAGGCTGCACCTGACTTGGAAGAGAAATGCTGCCTAATATACCCTGGCATGCTCCACATGGAGTCCCATGCACTCGAGACTCACAAACCTTTTAAATATCATTGTGCACATTCTGCGCTCTTCCTGGCTCTTTTCATCCAGCCTGGTGAGTGCGCGCCACATTATTTGCTTTGTTTGCAGTGTTTGTAGTGCTCAGCTTCATTGGAGCCATGTGCTTGAATCCACCTTCCAAGATGGTGGCTACTTTCTTCTTTGTCTGCTGTCCCTACCGACCACAGCTCCTGCTGCACTGTGATTGGCCTTTGTGTTCCACTTAAGGGCCAATCCCGCTACCGCCGGCACTTTGGACGCCGGCCCAACTCCCCAAGGCCCGCCTTCTAAGGACCTGTTTGTTTCCCTGGACCTCCATTCCATCTATTCTTCTACCACCTATGGACCTGCTTCTCCCCTTCCCATGGAGACTTCACCTCCAGCATGAGGCTGCGCCTGACTTGGAAGAGAAATGCTGCCTAATGGACCCTGGCATGCTCCACATGGAGTCCCATGCACTCGAGACTCACAAACTTTTAAAATATGATTGTGCACATTCCGCGCTCTTCCTGGCTCTTTTCATCCAGCCTGGTGAGTGCGCGCCACATTATTTGCTTTGTTTGCAGTGTTTGTAGTGTTCAGCTTCATTGGAGCCATGTGCTTGAATCCACCTTCCAAGATGGTGGCTACTTTCGTCTTTGTCTGCTGTCCCTACCGACCACAGCTCCTGCTGCACTGTGATTGGCCTTTGTGTTCCACTTAAGGGCCAATCCCGCCGCCAACAGGTGGACGCGGGCCCGCCTCCCCAAGGCCCGCCTTCTAAGGCCCTGTTTGTTTCCCTGGACCTCCATTCCATCTATTCTTCTACCACCTATGGACCTGCTTCTCCCCTTCCCACAGAGACTTCACCTCCAGCATGAGGCTGCGTCTGACTTGGAAGAGAAATGCTGCCTAATGGACCCTGGCATGCTCCACATGGAGTCCCATGCACTCGAGACTCGAAAACTTTTTAAATATGATTGTGAACATTCCGCGCTCTTCCTGGCTCTTTTCATCCAGACTGGTGAGTGCGCGCCACATTATTTGCTTTGTTTGCAGTGTTTGTAGTGCTCAGCTTCATTGGAGCCATGTGCTTGAATCCACCTTCCAAGATGGTGGCTACTTTCTTCTTTGCCTGCTGTCCCTACCGACCACAGCTCCTGCTACACTGTGATTGGCCTTTGTGTTCCACTTAAGGGCCAATCCCGCCACCGGCAGGTGGACGCCGGCCCGCCTCCCCAAGGCCCGCCTTCTAAGGCCCTGTTTGTTTCCCTGGACCTCCATTCAATCTATTCTTCTACCACCTATGGACCTGCTTCTCCCCTTCCCATGGAGACTTCACCTCCAGCATGAGGCTGCGTCTGACTTGGAAGAGAAATGCTGCCTAATGGACCCTGGCATGCTCCACATGGAGTCCCATGCACTCGAGACTCACAAACTTTTAAAATATGTTTGTGCACATTCCGCGCTCTTCCTGGCTCTTTTCATCCAGCCTGGTGAGTGCGCGCCACATTATTTGCTTTGTTTGCAGTGTTTGTAGTGCTCAGCTTCATTGGAGCCATGTGCTTGAATCCACCTTCCAAGATGGTGGCTACTTTCTTCTTTGTCTGCTGTCCCTATCGACCACAGCTCCTGCTGCACTGTGATTGGCCTTTGTGTTCCACTTAAGGGCCAATCCCGCCGGCAGGTGGACGCCGGCCCGCCTCCCCAAGGCCTGCCTTCTAAGGCCCTGTTTGTTTCCCTGGACCTCCATTCCATCTATTCTTCTACCACCTATGGACCTGTTTCTCCCTTTCCCATGGAGACTTCACCTCCAGCATGAGGCTGCGCCTGACTTGGAAGAGAAATGCTGCCTAATGGACCCTGGCATGCTCCACATGGAGTCCCATGCACTCGAGACTCACAAACATTTTAAATATGATTGTCCACATTCCGCGCTCTTCCTGGCTCTTTTCATCCAGCCTGGTGAGTGCCCGCCACATTATTTGCTTTGTTTGCAGTGTTTGTAGTGCTCAGCTTCATTGGAGCCATGTGCTTGAATCTACCTTCCAAGATGGTGGCTACTTTCTTCTTTGTCTGCTGTCCCTACCGACCACAGCTCCTGCTGCACTGTGATTGGCCTTTGTGTTCCACTTAAGGGCCAATCCTGCCGCCGGCAGGTGGACGCCGGCCCGCCTCCCCAAGGCCAGCCTTCTAAGGCCCTGTTTGTTTCCCTGGACCTCCATTCCATCTATTCTTCTACCACCTATGGACCTGCTTCTCCCCTTCCCATGGAGACTTCACCTCCAGCATGAGGCTGCGCCTGACTGGAAGAGAAATGCTGCCTAATGGACCCTGGCATGCTCCACATGGAGTCCCATGCACTCGAGACTCGCAAACTTTTAAATATGATTGTCCACATTCCGCGCTCTTCCTGGCTCTTTTCATCCAGCCTGGTGAGTGCCCGCCACATTATTTGCTTTGTTTGCAGTGTTTGTAGTGCTCAGCTTCATTGGAGCCATGTGCTTGAATCCACCTTCCAAGATGGTGGCTACTTTCTTCTTTGTCTGCTTACCCTACCGACCACAGCTCATGCTGCACTGTGATTGGCCTTTGTGTTCCACGTAAGGGCCAATCCCGCCACCGGCAGGTGGACGCCGGCCCGCCTTCTAAGAACCTGTTTGTTTCCCTGGACCTCCATTCCATCTATTCTTCTACCACCTATGGATCTGCTTCTCCCCTTCCCATGGAGACTTCACCTCCAGCATGAGGCTGCGCCTGACTTGGAAGAGAAATGCTGCCTAATGGACCCTGGCATGCTCCACATGGAGTCCCATGCACTCGAGACTCACAAACCTTTTAAATATGATTGTGCACATTCCGCGCTCTTCGTGGCTCTTTTCAGCCAGCCTGGTGAGTGCGCGCCACATTTGCTTTGTTTGCAGTGCTCAGCTTCATTGGAGCCATGTGCTTGAATCCACCTTCCAAGATGGTGGCTACTTTCTTCTTTGTCTGCTGACCCTACCGACCACAGCTCTTGCTGCACTGTGATTGGCCTTTGTGTTCCACTTAAGGGCCAACCCCGCTGCCGGCAGGTGGACGCCGGCCCGCCTCCCCAAGGCCCGCCTTCTAAGGCCCTGTTTGTTTCCCTGGACCTCCATTCCATCTATTCTTCTACCACCTATGGACCTGCATCTCCCCTTCCCATGGAGACTTCACCTCCAGCATGAGGCTGCGCCTGACTTGGAAGAGAAATGCTGCCTAATGGACCCTGGCATGCTCCACATGGAGTCCCATGCACTCGAGACTCACAAACCTTTTAAATATGATTGTGCACATTCCACGCTCTTCCTGGCTCTTTTCATCCAGCCTGGTGAGTGCGCGCCACATTATTTGCTTTGTTTGCAGTGTTTGTAGTGCTCAGCTTCATTGGAGCTATGTGCTTGAATCCACCTTCCAAGATGGTGGCTACTTTCTGCTTTGTCTGCTGTCCCTACCGACCACAGCTGCTGCTGCACTGTGATTGGCCTTTGTGTTCCACTTAAGAGCCAATCCCGCCGCTGGCAGGTGGACACCGGCCCGCCTCCCCAAGGCCCGCCTTCTAAGGCCCTGTTTGTTTCCCTGTTCGTTTTACCAGCGAGTCCCCCCCTTTTCATTTTTCCTGCTCCATATTTCCTCCCCTTGTCCCCCCTCTTTGCTCCTTCGTTTCTCCCTGTTGCTCCCGTCCCCCCACCCACCTCCCTGCTCCGTTGTTTCCCCTTTGTGTCTCCGATGGTTTCCTGTCCCCCGACTCCCCTCCATGCTCCGTTGTTTCCCCGTTGTCACTGATATTCCCCTGCACCACCCCCCTCCATGCTCCGTTTTGCTACCCTGTCCCACCACCCCCCATGCTCCGTGTTGCTCCCCTCATCCCCCCTCCCCACCTGAATTGTCCCCTTGCCTCCTCTCCTCCTCTCTCCCTTCCCTTCTCCTACCCCTCCATATCCCATGCCCCTCCCAAGTGATTTGTCTTTACGACCCTCTTGCCCTCTCTCCTCCGTTTCTCCTTTGGTGTGGTCTCTCTCCCACTCTGCTACCTCATATCCTTGCTTAGACATGCTTGATGGCTGCATGTCTTGTCCCCCCCCCTCTATCACCCCTCTCCCCTCTTCCCCCCTCTTTCTGTCCCTCATGCCATTGGCACTTACTCCTATCATGTGTCCCTTGACCTTTGATAGCAGCCTGTCTGTCCATCCGCCCCTTCCTCTTGTTTTTCACTTGCACTACATCAATTGTCATCATGCATTAATGTTACTGCTTGTTTGTTCTCATGTTCTTTCCCTCCCCCTCCCCTCCATAAATGTTTCAGCACTTGCACTATCAGAAATGTCGCCAGGCCTAGTACGATAGTTATTTTCACATCCTGAATTGTTTCAAGGACTTTTAAGAATGTAATTTGTTTCTCCCATGTTCCCTCCCTCCTTGAAGCGCTTTGAAACACATTGTGTATAGACGCTATACAAGTAAACATTCAATCAAAAAGCCCGCCGCGGACCCCGTGCAGCCTATACCCTCCTCCAAGGTGGATGTCATCGTATTACCCTTGGAGAAAACCTCATCCATGTTGCCCGTTGACGGCCTGGACGGCCGGGGCACCCACCGACAGTTTTCAATCGGTCCCCCCCGGCCACAGTTATGTCCTCCCGTTGGAGGCCAAAGTTGGAAGTTCGGATCTCCCGTTGGAGACTATTACTAAAAACCATCAGCCACAGGAGCTCCAAATTCGCTGACATCTCACAGCTATGGCTAACCTAGCTCCCTCCCAATCCTCCCCCCCACGGCAAACGACCTCGGAAGGCCAGCCCCCGCACCTAAAACTGAAACTCACCACTCTAAATGTCAGGGGCTTGAATTCCCCCCCCCCCCGAAGAGGAAATCTATCTTACACAGGCTGCAAACCGACGGAACCTCAATCGCTTTCCTACAGGAAACACACCTAATTCCAGCAGACTTCTCCCACCTGCGAAGCAGGCTCTTCCCCACGCAATTCTTAGCATCCAATGGTACAAAAAAGGGAGGTACCACCATTCTCTTCGCTGCAGGCTTGAACCCCCAGATCCTCGATGTATTGCGATGCCAAGAGGGTCGCTTTGTGGCAGTCAAATGCACCATTATGGGCCAACTCTACACCCTCATCTCAGTTTACGCCCCGAATGAGCTCCAAGAAGGGTTCTACCAAGACCTGGAGGAGATCCTCCTCCCTTTCACTGAGGGACAACTCGTCATCGGGGGTGATTTCAACGGAGCCCCGGACCCACTCAAATACAGATCTCACTCCCCAACCTCCAAGGATCAGAAGCTGGCTGTGGCCTTGCTCCACTTGTTTCGCATGCTTACCGTCGTTGATACCTGGAGGGTACTGTACCCAGAGGCGAAAGACTTCACCTTTTACTCATACGTAAACCACACTTTCTCCAAAATCGACCTGGTGCTGGCCTCTCCAGGTCCCGGCCTTCACGGACGACGTCACGATTGGCCCCGGATCCTCTCGGACCAAGCCCCAGTCTCGCTCTCCCTCCGAGCTCATGACCCGGACCCCCCTCCTCGCCGCCAATGGAGCCTGTATGACCCTATCCTGAAGGACATAACTGTGAGAGATGCGATCGCCAGGACAATTAAAAACTTCTTTGCTGAAAATCGCAACGAGGACGCTTACCCAGCTAATACCTGGGACGCCATGAAAGCTGTGCTTTGAGGGGAACTGATCGGCCAAGGTGCCGCATTTCACAAACAGAAGGCAGCGATTCGAGATGCCCTGGAGGCCGAAGTCTGTGCAGCCAAAGCTATCCACAAGCGGAAGGGCTGGTCCCCGAAATCTTACAAAGCCTTACAGATGGCGAGGCAGAGACTTGAGGCTCACTACGCCGACACCACTGCAAGCCAATGGTATTATGTCTACAATAACAAAGCCAACAAGCTGCTGGTCAGTAAGCTGGCTAAGGAGAAGACCCGGAGATCCATCCTAGGGCTTCGCGACCCACAGGGGACGGTCCACTATGCGGACCAAGAGAAAATACGGCTAGCAGTCGCCAACCAATCTGAAATTAGGACGGCGGTCCCGAGGGACCTAGACGAGCAGCGCGCATACATCCAAAAGGCGGCCCTCCCGCACCTGACCCCGGAGGTTAGGCAAGAGCTTGAAACGCCCATCACAAACGAGGAGTGGAAGAAGCTATAAAAAGCCTGAATCTTAGGGCCTCTGACCCGGACGGATTCACCACCCGCTTCTATAAACTCTTCCGCCCCAACTGATGGCGCCCTTGACCCCCCTCTTCAATTAATTTGCGGCTACTGGAACGGTCACTCCAACCATGCAGGAATCCATCACTGTCCTCATCCTTAAGCCTGGAAAGGACCCCCAGGAGAACAGCTTGTACAGATCCATCTGTCTGCTAAACTTGGATGCCAATATTTATTCCAGGATCCAAGATCCTGGCTAACCGCCTCGCACCTGTCCTGCCGAACATCATAGACCCAGACCAAACAGGCTTTGTTAGCCACCGCTCGATGAAAGACAACATCAACAGGGCACTGGACCTCACAGAGGTGGCCACACAGAAGTCTCACCAGCTGGCCTTACTCGCCCTGGATGCGACCAAAGCCTTCGACAAGGTGGACTGGCCATACCTGACCCTTACCCTCGAAGCCTTCAGCTTTGGCCCAACCTTCAGGAAAATGATCCTAGTGAACTATCAAGCCCATAAAACCCAGCTCAGAATTAACGGCCGCCTGTCGGACCCTATCCCTCTTACTTGCGGAACGAGACAGGGATGCCCACTGTCCCCCCTGCTTTTTGCCCTGACAATGGAGCTGTTTGCCCAACGAGTTTGGGCCAACCCGCAGATCAGCGGCCCGAGGGTAGGCGCCATACAACACAAGATTGCCCTCTACGCGGACAATGTTTTGCTAACCACCACAAACATCAAAACCTCCCTGAGTTCTGGAGCTTCGAAGAGGTAGCGGGATTTGCCATCAACTTCTCAAAATCAATACCCCTCGAAGCGGGCCTGGGCCCAGACGAGAGGGATGCCCTGGAGAAGCAAAGCCCGTTCCAATGGAGCACACAAGCAATCCCATACCTGGGGGTCCAGATCCCTGCGCAGCCAACAAATGTTTACCAAGCTAACTTTCCCCCACTCTTTGAGGAATTGGAAAGAGACCTCATTCGCTGGCAATCGCAGGAAATCTCCCTGTTGGGCCGCATAACGACATTCAAAATGAACCTTCCCCCCCAACTTTCTGTACGCCTGCGCCTCCCTTCCGGTCTCAATCCCTCTTCCCCCTATACAGAAGCTCCAAAGGAAAATGATCGACTTTATATGGAAAGGCAAGAAAGCGAGGATTCCTCGGAAAACGATGGTGATCAGCGCAAGATTGGGAGGGCTGGGGGTTCCAGATCTTCGCAAATACCACATAGCAGCACAGCCGGCCCACCTCCAAGTGTGGGGACTGGCCTCAGGTCACCCAAAGTGGGTGGAGATCGAACACTCCCGCCTTCCCCTTCCTCTTCATTTCCTCCCGTTTCTCCCCAACGCCTTACGCCGAAACTGGCCAGATGTGCTGATGGCCACAAAACAATCGATAAAGGCATGAGAGTGGGCCTGCAGATATAGAGGTGTCCCAGGTGACTTGAGTGCGCTCTTCCCAATTTTTCACAACCCAGCCTTCTCCCCAGGAGCTCATCCAGCGAACTTCAGGAACTGGGTCGCAGGAGGCCTTCAAACGCTGGGACAACTCTTTGCAGGGGACTCCCCCCTCACCTTCGAACAATGCAAAACCACCTTCCAGCTAGCAGACACAGACAGATTTGCCTATGCCCAACTAAGACACTGGTGCTCCAATCCCCAGACTCGAAAGGCTGCAATCCGACCCCTTACCCACCCCTAGAGCTCACAGCGACAGACCTGCCTGCCCGGGCAAAGTTCTTGGCCCTCTACATACTACTACAAGAAGACCCCCTCCACTCCAAACCCTCTTACATGTCCCAATGGGAGGTGGATCTGGGTCATGCCATAGAGGACCATGCTTGGGTGGACATCTGGACTAGGACGCGCACGGCATCCCGCTGCATTACCAACCGGGAATGCGCCCATAAACTGCTCTTGCAATGGTATTACCCCCTTTTGCGCCTTCATCATTTCCAACAAGCCCTGGACCCTCACTGCTGGCGTCTTTGCGGCCACTCGGGATCCTACTTCCACATGTGGTGGACCTGCCCTAAGTTAAGGGAGTTTTGGACCCAATGTCTCGCGCTACTATAAAAGACATTACCCAAGTGATAATCCCGCTGACACCCGAGCAGGTCCTCCTGGGGATCCCGCAACCCAGACGCTTACCCGAGAACAGGGAGGGGAGCCACGCTGATAACTCAATTCTTTTTGGCTGCCAAAATCACAGTAGCCCGCACCTGGAAAACTGTGGAAGGCCCCCTAATGCCCCTATGGTGGATTAAACTCTGGGACATACTAATAGCCGAAAAGGTCACGGCAGCCAAGGCAGTCCGACTCCACTGATTCACCGACACTTGGGCCCCGGTCCTAGACTATGACCAGAATTATCCGGAGCTAACCTTTAAGCCACGCTTGATCGCGAGAGCTCTCCACTATATGGGGGTCACCTCGCCGCCTTGCCAAACTGAATGAGGCCCAGGAACAATGACATCTGGAGGCGCAGGGGGTGGCGGGAGGGGTGGATTTCAAGTTTTGCATGTTCTCTGTAGCATATGCAATGTTACCATGTATGCTCCTGTGCGCTATTTAATAAATAAACCAATAAAAAATAAAAAAAGAAAGGCGCATGTGTACACCAACTGCAATGGGACAGTTTTCGAGATCGATATACCGAAGCTGCTAAGAGACATACTAAATACAAGACCCGGGCACTGAAAGACACTCAAGAAAAGCTCCAGGAGCAAGTTAAATCCGTGTAAACCGAGTATTCCAACCTGCAGATACCGGCCTACAAAGCCGGGTACAAACAATTATATTGTGTAATCCAAGGGGAGCCCCCATTAAAGGAAAGTCCCAAAGATATTTTGCAGACTTGTATACCTTTCATTTTAAATGTTACACCCAATCAACTACCGGCTAGCCCAGACTCTGCCCAACCTATCATGAGACCACCCCAATAAAGCCTATGGTTGGCCCGTTCACCTGAAATATGGGATCAGATCCTCAAACATTTGTCGCCTTCCTCAGCCACGCTTAAAGGGTTTCTGAATTTGACAGCCAATACCAGTACTGGTACATTCCCACTTAAAGAACTCCAAGGAGGAGGCAATACTTTAGTTACTGTATATGCTCCCTGGAGCACCACTGATTTGTTTAATATTGTTCAGAGATTTCCAAAGATACGAGAAGATCCTGTTAAGTTCCAGGAGTGTCAGTTCATAATAGATTGCCATTACCCCACGCGTGTAGATTTGAATCAATTATTGCAAGCAGTGTTGCCCAAAGATACATTTACCTTGCTCGAAGTGCGCGCCTATTGTCCAGCTGAAGAACCTTTCACCTGTAAGGATTTGAAAACGTTTACTGATAAATTGGTACAAACTATCACAGAAATATGTCCTCGAAAGACTGATTTATTTTAGACCAATGCATACAAGCAAGCCAAGGGAGGAAATCCTGTGGAATATCTCAAGCGTTTGAAACAATGCTTCGAACAATACTCAGGTTGTTGATGCAGCCCTTATAGCACCTCAAGCCATGGTGGCTCAGTTTGTTATGGGTTTACAACCTAAGGTATCTGAAGGAATTAAGGCAGTACTAATAAGATGGGAAACAAAGAGTTTGGTAGACGTTTTATTAACTGCGCATCATTTTGTTGAAAGACAAAGAAACTCAGTGTCTGGAGGGGGTGCTGTTGAGCAGCCTGCAAGATGGCTGCCTAGCTGTGGGGCTCCGTGTGGTACGTCAACATCAATCCTACAACAACGGCAGATGCTTTATATCCTGTCATTTATAGCTGGCGAGACTGGGCCCCGCTCGCTGGGGGGGCTGCGGCACGGTCCTGCCTTGTGAGAGGATCCGGCCAGGCTGGCACCTGCGACGCCTTCGCTGCTGCTGTGGACGGCCGTGCAGGGGGAATAGGTAGCTGCTTCCCTCCGATGGCAGTGCTGGACTGCGTTGGAGACATCTGATGCCCTACGACGTGGCTGCTGGGTCCCCATTGCGGTGCTAGGCCCTGTATATCGTACCGGAGAGGGAAGGACCGTACTGGTGTAGCATGCCCTGTGCCTCCCGGGAGCTGCCCGCACCGCCTGTAGCTGTGCCTAGCTGAGTGACCATCTCGTGGGACCCAGTTGCGTGCGGTGGGCGGCCTGTGGAGAGCCGCCAGCCCCCAGAACAAGCCCGATGCACCCCAGCCTGGCCCTGGATGTTGAGGCTAGCCCGGAACAGCGTACTGGCTCAGAGCGAGTGTGCCGGCGGGGAGGCGCAGTGAACCTCTGGTGGCTTATTGCTGGATCAATCTGAAGGTGGGTGCTGTGAGGCCGCTCCAGTTACCGGAGTAATATAAGGGCCTGGCTGAGGGCCCTCTGCCAGTGGGAGCCCAGTGACCTCTCCTGTTGCCATGCCGCTTACCACCCAGACCTAGTTCCCTACCTGCTGGGGTTTAGGCCCCTTACCGAATTCTTCCCCCCTCACCTCTGACACATACTCCCATTGGGCTGCTGCAGGGAGTCATGCGCGGAACCGCTTCCCAGCTTGAGGCCTGTCACTGCGATGCACACTGTGCCCCATATGCACTGTGATGAGGGTAGCCCGGGCACTGATATGTGGGGAATACTATTGGTAGACCACGCAGTTTATTGATGGATTGCTGGGTTTGGAGCCACAGGGGTATCAGAGCACATATCTGGACCGCTGCAGTGGCATAGAACACTTAACTCAGAGCATCTACCCATTTGGCTTCTGCAGGACTGGCATTTACGCTCTCATTGCCCGTTTCCATCATAAATCCGAGCATATGATGGGGTAACCTTGCACCTGCATCACATCTGAGGCTAATGCTTTAGGAGGTTTGATTGGACAACTAGCAATACTGTCACTTATTTGACCCTTGGCCCCTTACTGGTGGATGGTCATCGCACCAGCTTCCACCTGGCGCCTACTGCCGCACTGTGGCTCTGGCCCCTGGCGACACCTGCTGGGTTCCTCCGCACCTTGGGCAAGTGGTGGCCTTGTGAGCTGGGAAAGAGCCGGGATCGGGGGCCGCACGTTGAACCACGCTGGTGCGGCCAACTATACTCGGAGATGTCGGATAGATCCCGGGGTGCCAACAAGGTCGGAGCAATGGACAAGTTCACTAAAGCGGCACTCAGGCCTGATCCGGGCCATTCTTCAACCAGCCAGGAAGATGATGCTGCACCCCCAGATAGGCCGGCTCCTGATCTCTCTGCAATGATGGAATCCATGGCTAAGAACTTCACCTTCTTCCACGAAAAACTGGATGATATAAACGCTAACGTTGCGTCCCTCAGCTTGACCAGGCAGGAACCAAGATCACAGAAGCGGAGTCCAGGATTGGGACCAATGAGGATGGTATACATACTCTTCAGGAATCGGTTGCCTCACTTACTCGTGACATGAAGCTTGTCAAAGCGAAATGTGACGACTTGGAATCCAGATTGTGCAGGAACAACATCCAAATTATTGGGGTTCCGGAAAACGCTCTCAAGGGTTGTATGGAACTGGCAACTGAGACTCTGCTTAAAGAACTATTGGACAACCCTGAGCTATCTTCCTTCTTTACTATCGAGCAGGCTCAACGTGCTCTGGCTCCACGACCTAGACCCGGATATTTTCCTAGGCCTATTATCGCAAAACTTTTAAGTCATAGAGACAGGGATCAAGTACTTTGCCTGGCCCGGGAAAAAGGAGAGCTACGTCTCGGCTCTCAAACAATCAGGATCTTCCCCGACTTCTCCATAGGTGTGCAACAGGAGAGGCGCCAGTTCATCGGCGTCAAGAAAATGCTGAGAGAGCGGAACATTCCGTACGGTATATTGTTCCAGGCAGCCTCAAGTTCACCTTTAAGGGGAAATTATACTTCTTTATGGTCCCCGACGAGGCGGTGAAGTTCATAGCGGCACACATACCGCTGAATGGCCCTGCAGATGAATTTATGGAAAATGACTGACCAACAATGGACTGTCTCCAAGGTGTCTGGTTATTGGGAATCACTCTCCTTCAGTGCTTGAGTTGATTGTAGCAACAATGATTATCGGCTCCCCACTGTATATGATGATGATGTGTTGTGTCCTATTGCACCCTCAACTGACAGATTGCGGAGAGGGTCCTTTCTATTCTTTACTAATGGTTACAATTAGTCACCTGCTGAGGTTACCTCCTTACTGCTCTGTTGTGTTGGGATGAAATATGTTTTAATGCTGCCATAATTCTCGGTTAAATTGTTCTCTGAAGATCGGTCTCAACTAGTGGTGGTATGAACCACCTGATGAGTGTACTGCCAGTGGTGCTCTGTAACTCCTACTAAGTCGGTCACATGGCAGCAGCATGCCCCACTGCGGCTCCAATGGTTAAATTGGAGGGTTTGGTACGCACAGGCCCCTGTTGGGCATGCAGTAAGGTTGGACCAAGTTGGGTTAGGCTCGCTGTAGCTGGTGCAAAAAGGGTGGGTGGGAGGGCTGGGACACTGCAAGTTGGGATTGGGTGGCGAGGGTAGTGGGAGGTCTGGTTGGGGGGAGTTATGCAAAAAACGGCACGGGCGGAACGGCATGGCACATCACAGAGGGACATCACAGTGACGACATTCATACTGGCAAACTTACACTGAACCACACTTACTGGGATGTGCCCTAAAGGAATGGGATGGCTATAAACATAATGTCATGGAATGTCCGTGTGTTGGGTAACTTCACCAAGGCTCATAAGATCACGGCTTATGCCCAAAGGCATGGGGTGAAGATTCTCATGTTACAAGAAACGCACGCCCAGAGCCGCCTGGCAAAAGGGATTGCATCTTCCTGGGGGCCGAATTGATTCTACACCTCTTATTCAGGGACCTGGCCTAGCAGTTCGGGCTGTGCTGCCACCATTGGTGGCAATACCAGACTGATTTGCATATGGCTGGACCCCTTTTGCAATGGCACAGATGGGCTAAAAAACGGTGGTGTGGAAGGTTGCCGAGAGCAACGCCAGCGGTACAGATTCATTCAATACCTTCCACCCATCACTTTTGTGGTCACAGTTTGTCTCACTATGTGAGAGAGGGTACGCCCAGACGTGGGTCCCTTGCTCGCTGCGCCATAGGGAACCAATCTGCACCTCACTGAGGAGGCCCAACAAGGCCGAAACATGTCTGGGGTTGCTTGTGTTTTCGTGCAGAGGGGACCTGGCCTAGCAGTTTGGGCTGTGCTGCTACCATTGGTGGCAGTACCAGACTGATTTGCATATGGCTGGACCCCTTTTGCAATGGCGCAGACAGGCTAAAAAACAGTGGTGTGGAAGGTTGCCCAGAGCAACGCCAGTGGTACAGATTCATTCAATACCTTCCACCCATCACCTTTGTGGTCACGGAGGAGATTGTTAAGGCCATCACAGACGACCTGAGGGGCAAGGGCCCCTGGGCCGGACAGACTTGCTCCTGAATTCTATCTGGAACATGTAGCGATACTTGCCCCCAAATTGTTAGTGTTCTGGAATGAATCAATCCGAAACTCTATTTTTCCCCCTGCCCTGCACAAAGCTGTCATAACTGTATTACTTAGGCCCAACAAACCTAGCAATGAATGTGGCTCATACAGGCCCCTATCACTCATGAATATTGACACGAAGATATTTGCAAAGGTAATCGCGAATAGTTTCCTCCTGATCATGAATTATCTGGTCCACGAGGACCAGGGTGGCTTTTTACCAGGAAGATCTACCTCCCACAATATCCGGCGGCTTTTTAATGTTATGGCTAGAATGGACCAGAGCTCAGACGCTGTTGCGGTCATATTAGACGCCCTAAAGTGTTTGATATGGTCTCATGGCAGTACATGTGGTTGGTCCTGGAGACGATGGGGATTGGCCCCAATATGATTGGATATATTAAATTGTTATATACGGCTCCTGTAGCTAGGGTCCGGGTTAACTCCCTAACATCCACAGAATTTACACTCTTCAAGGGCACCCGGCAGGGTTGCCCGTTCTCCCCGATTCTTTTCGGGTTAGTTATCGTGCCAATGGCGGACTACATCAGAGCACAGGACCAAAACATGTGGAAGTGGTCAGCGCCCTCCAATTACCCGACCTCACGTTAAATTGGAAACCCTTGCGGCGGCCGGGTTTAACATTATGACCCTAGTGTTCTGTAGGGATTGTGTGTCTGATTCACCAACAGAACCCATAGCGACCACACTGCGAGCGTGGAGCAGACTTTTGAGCTCTTCGTCAGAAACTAGCCCCTACTACAAATGGCTCCCAATCTGGGGATTCATCGGGCTCGAACCCACGCATGATAAACTCTTAGCTCAGTATTGGGGGGCTCTAGGGTACCAAGCCCTGACCGATTTCTTCCCTGATGGGAAATGTATTACTCTGCAGACATGGAAACATAGCCATTCCAGGTCTGCACTGGAGACGCTGCAGTATTATAGGCTCTGTGCTGCCTTCTGCACCAAATGGCCCTCCTTTCCAAAAGAACCTCCCGATACTCCGGAGGTCGCTTATATAGCCAATTCGAGTGGTGCCCATGGGGTGGTCTCTTCCCTATATAAAATGTTGCTGGCAAAGGCCCCAGACCAGTCCCCTAGAGCTCGGAATGGGTGGGCAGACGAGCTGGGTTTCGAGATCTCAGATGGAATATGGAAGAAGATGTGCTCACACACAATAGGGTATCCCTCAATTTCCACTTCAGATGCATGCAGTTTAAATTGTTGAACAGACTGTACTACACTCCCCATAGAATTGCTCAATTTGCCCAAAATAATGTACAAACTTGTGCCCGTTGTCAAATGGAGGGCGCTGACCACTTGCACATGTTTTGGTCCTGTCCAATACTGGGCGACTTCTGGAATGAGATCCTAGGCTCTCACGGACATTCTAGGTACTGTGGTTGAACCCAGTCCACTAAGGATTCTATTTGGCATATGGAGCACTGATGAAACGAGAAAGATGGCTAAGTTCTTAAATATTAGCTGCATGGTGACCAAGAGGTGTGTACTTCAAAGCTGGAAGAGCCAATCTCCCCCAACCTTTCAAAAGTGGATTAACGCACTCACCTGGTCTCAGACTCGTGAAGAGGAATATATCAACATGCTCCCGATGCACTCTGCCCCAAAAACATATGGTCCGCCTTCAATAGCTATCTAGCTAATCAAGCCGAAAGAGCGCCTGGGACGCGATCACCCTAAAACTGACACAAGTAGCCTTTAATGTTAGAATGGGATATGGCTAGCCATTTTTTTTAATGTGAAATGTAATGCCCTGATTCATGTGTAATTTGACGTGCCAGTAAGATAATTGTGTCTTATGCCCTGTTGTATGCGTTTGCTGTAAACCTCTGCCAATAAACAAAACTTTAAAACAAAAAAGACAAAAAAGAAAGACAAACAAACTACTGAAGCCGAACTTATGGTGCTGCAGAAACAGAGTTTACAACCTCCCCAGGGAAGGGGAGGGTGTTTGCCCTTTGCTGAGAGGGTGAGGATGGTGTGATGAATGAGTCATCACTGATTATCCAGTGATGATCTCCTCCCACATGACCAGGGGAGGGCAGCCACTACCTGATCCTGGCCCTGGAGGAGGTATTATGAGGGAGTATCATGTGGGAGGGGACTATCAGGAGGAAGTGATGACTCCAAGGGAAGAGACACAGTATTCTCCCCTCCCTTTCCTCCCTGAAACTATAAACTCTGAAGCCGCGATGGCATATTGTCAATCTGAACAGTATACCATTCCCACTTCATATGTACATAATGCTCACCTAACATCTCCTGTTAATGTTGGTTTTGATGTGTACACACACCTAGCGCAAAATAGCTATAAAAGGTCAAAAACTCCTCTGGACTCCAACTCCCATAAAGCCTTCAGTACTGGGAGGAGGAAGAGAAAGAAGTTAATGTGGAGCAGAAGAAAGACCAACGTGCAGGCTAGTTGTAGTGCTCATCAGCTGTGCAGGATATTTAAAAATGGTGGGCCTTTTCATGGCAGCACTGAAGGAGGAAAAGAGATGCAGAGCGGGCAAAGCAGGAAGCAGAACTTAAGGCAGACACACGCTAGCGAACTCGGTGGAGGAACGCAGGTACTTTCTAATGGGATGGCCACAGACGGAGAGAAGCAGAGCGGGTGCTGCAGAAGAACTGTGGACAAGCCAGCAGCAGTGGAGAGGCTGTTGAGGACACGGTCACAGTGAAAGGCAGACTGGCGGAGGATTGAGAAGCCGTCAGGAGAACTGTGTGAGGGTCTACAAAGCGGGGAACGCTTCCACGAGACACGGACATCACTCCCACAATATGCCATGGGTCGGACACGCCAAAAAACACTTGTGTATTGGAGTATTGGGAGCCCCAGGAGTACTGACAGGTACACAAACAGTTGGGAATTCCCTTTAAATATTAAACAAACAACATAGAAAGACTTGATTTACACAAGTCTCCACAGATGAGACGTCGATATGGAGAAAGCTGGAGTAAATGTTCAGGGCAAATAAACGTTAATGAAGCAATTGAAAGGCAAGAACTGTATAAATCTCCATATATGAAAAGCCAATATAGGGAAGATTGGAACAAGTATTGCCACAAGCCAATGAATGCGACCAAAGAAGATAACGAGCAAAACTTGAACAAGTCTTCATATAAGGTTTTCCAATATGGGGGAAGTTGGAACGAGTGTTACCTGGAGCCAATAGATTATAGACATTGAAGGAATACAACTGTGTTATACTTAAAGAGATAGATAACTGGAAGATTGTTAGAAGATCTGGTGAAAGTGGTGCATCAGGCAGTGAGCCTTTGGGGGAAAGATATGAGGCAGGAGAGTATGCCAGGGGATCTACTAAGCTCAGAAGGTGTTACTTGGCATTGGAGTACACCAGGTAATTTATCTAGAGTTTGTGAACAGAAAAGACATTGTGGAAAGGGTTCCTGGCAGGAGAGTACACCAGTTCACCTTCATTAATACATGTTTGAGGTATTTTTGGATACAAGGACAGTTTGCCTACTTTTGACGACAAGACACACAGATCTTTAGTTTTGGTTTCATAGGTAGGGAAACTCTCTTTAGGATAGAGACAAAAGGGCCTTATATTTTAATAAAATGGCTAATGTTGAAAGCATTACAACTTTGTGTCGGTCTATCATTTCTGACCCCTTGCAATGGGAAAGATGGAGATGAGCACCTCAATCATGTGAGCCAGGGAAAACTGCTGAGAGGTATTACATAAGCATGTACAGTGAACAGTGCAATTACTGTAAAGAGTTTCGTCACTGGAAAGCCGTGTGTCCACATCAGTCTCAGTAGGACGGTTGAGGCAGAGAGCCAACCACACCACATGGAATGACAAGTTGCCTGCCTCCAACGCCACCACTTCAGAATGATGGTTAGGATTGCCAAGGGGTTCTCTGAAATTGTTGCACCACTTATATTGATTGATCCTTCTGCCCCGTATGTTGATTGTGTTATTGATGGTCAAAAGATTTCATGTTTGGTTGACACTGGAGCATCACGCTCCGCAATAAAAGCTTCTTAGTTTTCAAGAACGATGCATTCGGAAGAAGTAGTTAATGTTGTAGGTACAGGAGGTACCTGCAATACCTCCTCCTGTGCCCAACAGAACACCTATCTCTCACAGGCTCGTGAAACCCAAACTGAATTGTGCAAAAGCAGGAGGAACAAGTTTCTTAATCATTTCAGCCAAGCATGGAACTTCCTCCCACCTGCCCTCAAAGCTGAAGGTTCCTTCTGGGCCTTCTGCAAAGCTCTGAAAACGTGGTTGTTCAACTAATCTGCCACGTAAACTAAACTGTAACCTGCTTGATTCTGCATGAACGATGTACGCCGATTGTTGCTCTGTAACCTTATGCTTATCGCCTTTGGGACCCATTTGGGACCCATGTAACTGGTTCCATAGCACCTGGATGCCTGAGGGCTTGTGCATGCTTTACAAGTGAAATACATACATAAAAGATAGATGGTCAAAAGATTTAATGTTTGGTTGACACTGGTGCAGCACGCTCCGCACTAAAAGCTTCTTAGTTTTCAAGAACGATGCATTCTGATGAAGTAGTTAATGCTGTAGGTACAGGAGGTACCTGCAATACCGCATCCTGTGCCTACTCTGCAGATGGTCACGATAGGTCACATTTCTGACCAACATGCATTCTTGCTGAGTCCCTGTTCTCCAGTGAGTTTGTTTGGATTAGATTTATTGTCAAAGCTAAATTGCTCTATTTACTGATCCCCTGATGCTGTATACCTCAATATTCCTACTCACAGAGAGCACAAGGTCCTGGCAGTATTACAGAAAATTACCCATTCAAACCCTGGAGACCGGACCGAAACTCAGTGCTGGCGCCTGAAACTGTTGGACCGAGTCGTAGTTAAATTATGGTCAATGATGAGCCAGTCAAAATTACTAAAAATCCTGCCAAGATCCTGCCACGTGTACCTCAGTATGCTATTTTCTGACATGTTGAAGAAGGTATTTGCCCTGTAATAGAATCACTTATCAAACAAGTTATTATTGTACCAACCCACAGTCCCTGCAATACTCAGATTTTTCCTAATAAGAAGCCAGGTAAAGAGGTTTATCATTTTATTCAGAATTTGTGCGCAGATAATGAAGACGTGCTACTGGCATTTCTGATTCTACCTAACCCAGTTACCATTTTGTCATGTATTCCCTACTCAGCCAAGTACTTGACTGTTCTAGATCTGTGTTCAGCACTTTTTCTCCATACCCATACATCCTATCAGCCACAACCTGTACGCAATTACCCATACATCCAAAATCTGTTCACTAGACTTTGAATGGGATATGTAGAAAGCCCTGCCCTGTTCTCCCATATTTTGAAGAAAGATCTTGATTCAGTTCAGTTTCCAGGAGGGTCAATGCTGTCGCAGTACGTAGATGATCTGCTCCTATCCTCCCCCTCCTTGGAACCTTTGAAGAAGACTAATTCTGTTAAAAGCGCTTGCTGAAACAGGTAACAAGGCATCTATAGAAAAATTACAGTTGTGTTTTCCACGTGTGCGAGACCTTGGGCCATGGGATTTCTGCAGGGGAAAGACATTTGTCCCAGGATAAGATTGCAATGATCTAGAAAGTCCATAAGCCCCAGACCAGAAAGCCGATTAGAGGGTTCCTCGAGATGGTACGTTTCTGTAGACAGGGGATCCTGGGATAAATATCCATATTTAAGCCCCTTCAGAACCTCCCTCATGATTCGACCCCCGACCCCCGTCATGGCCTCAGGAAGCAGAAGATGCCTTTGCCACCATTAAGCAAGCATTTGCAATGGCTTTAGGTCTGCCGCATTACAGTAAAGCCCTTTGTACTGTACTGCAATGAGCGCAATGGGTTCATGCAAGGTGTGTTGGCTCAGTTACTTACACAGTGATATGCACCGGCCTGTATCTTACCACAACGTAGCTTTAGATCCAGTAGCCACAGGACTCCCAGCTTGTCTGCAAGCTGTTCCTGCTGCTGCCCTTTTGACAAAAACGACTGACTCCCTTGGTGGCACGGACATGCTGCAACAATTGTGCTTCCCCATGCTGTGTTGTCATTATTGCTTGTGTCAAATTCCCGTCTCATCTGATATGAAAAGTTGCTAACTCTTGCAGAAGGCCAAACTGGAAAACTGCTGCAGCGATACTGCATTAATCAGCAAAGAGTTTGCACTATGAAACCCCAGGACACAAACCCTTATTTATGTGCACTGATATCGATGCTCCCCTATGAATTCAGCCACTTCAGCACAGTCACCATTTCATGTTTTTCTGCCTACCACTTGGGTCGGAGATCTGCTGAACGTTTCCTCTAATTTGACCATAATCTCAACTTTTTCAGTACCTTTGTGTTTTAAACTCCCTTTGGTGCTGCCTGAAAGAGCGGATTCTTCCCCAGTTAAGGCTTCAAACATGTACCAGAGGTGTGAAAAAGTAAGGACTCCAAACACCAGGCCTGAATTACTTTTATCAGTATTGGTGTCCCAGAAGAGGAGCCATAAATAAGACGAGAGTGATTCAAAGAAACATCTTTATCCGCCTTCTGTTGGATCCCTGTGAACCATGGTACTGGAAAAGGGTTGTTTGGATAATCTGGAGTATAGAGAGATGCTGGGCATTGTGATTCCTGTTAGGGCACGGGTTGACTACTTTCCAGAGAGCCCCAAAAACTGTCAATTGCTGCCTTTTTATGCATGGTACCTCCTCAGTCCATGGCACCAAAAGTGTTTTTGACATATGTTGGTGGCAACAGTGCAGCATATTTGTCCAACTGCTCCAAGACCTGGTAAGTGTAACTAGCCAACATGGAGGAACTAATGACCAAGATCAAGGACAGGTGACAATGGTTCCATGTGTTTTTAACAAATAAGTAAATAACAAATGCATTTATGATGACACAAAAATAAGAAAAACAATAATTTTGTTCTCTTTTGGAGGGTGGGGCAAACCACTGTTTCCCCTTCCTAAAAACCCAGTCCAACCACCTCCCCAACAGATTTAACCCTTTACCCCAACCCCAATCATATTTTCTTTAAGAAATTCTACATTTTTCGTAATTTATGTTTTGTTATAAATTCATTTGTTATTTTTATTCTTCGTTATTAACACTGTATACAGTGACAATACTCAACTCTTTGCTGGGAACGTTTTTCACTCCCCCACAGAAGATTGTCAACATCAAAGAGGCCTGGACAATAACCACTATTCAGGCAGTTGGTGTCCCGAAGATACTAGGCTTCTTCTATTCATGTGGTGTCCTTTGTGAAGCTCCAGATGCAGGAAGACCATCAGCTAAGATTCTCAACACAAGCTATTGGAGCCAACATAGCAGCATTGCAGGATCTTTGGTAGATAAATATTTTCTTCTATACATCCCTTTTCATAGTCCTCCTTCCGTGACCTGCCTCTCACCACCTACCACCCCTCGCCCCACATCCCCTTCAATTTTTCTGACAACCAACGCTTTGGCCTATGGTTGGGTGGCCCATTCTAGATCTCCAGAGGTGTCCAACCTTTAATCGGTGCTGGACAAAAAAACACACATTACTATGTTGGAACATTTCTTCCTGTTATTAAGAGGAAAGTGGTTTAGGGTTACAGAGGTAACACACCACTGCTTTGTTTTATGTGAACAAGCATGAGACAGCCATTTCCTGGCACTGTGGCTGTGGCTCGACAGCTTTGGCTTGGGCAATAGCAAACCTTATCTTCCCAATGGTGGTGCATGTTCATTGTGTTGTTAACAGAGGTAGAAAGACAGTGGTCTTTATCACTCCACTCACTCATGATTGGGAGCTCCACCAATAGATAATGCAAAACATCTTTCTGTAGCTGGTGTGTCCTCCATAGACGCGTTTGCTGGGGGAAAAAAACAAGACAGGCAGTCTTAAGCATTCTCAGTAGGAAAACTGCGGTATTCCTATTGGGACACCTTTTTACTGGATTGTTCAGGCAAGATCCTCTTCTTCTTTCCTCGGACGTTCATTCATAAGGTTCTTCAGAGGTTCGTTCAGGCACACCACAAATTTTGCTTTGATAATGGTCCCTCTGAACTGTCCATGCAAATTATGTTACTCCAATCTACTACTGTTTTAGCCTTCCTAAATTAAATTGGAGGAAAGCCCTTTTTTCTCAAGATCAAGAAATGGATCCTTCGCCCATTCCTGCCATTGCTCGGCTTGAGAGACTGGTACCCAAGAAGCCAGCTTAAGCTCACAAGGGGATCTTGAGTAGAATCATCCAACTATCAGAATCCAGGAAAGATTTAACTAGGGAACCAGATAAAGGTAATTTAATGTGTTTTAGTCATTGAGATGCAGAGAACATCATCAATCCTCGGACTGTACCTATAGACAAAGTTAACGGAGCAAACTGGACAGCAATTTGAATCTCAGTAGATGAACAGCAAAATCCTGCAAGAAAACTGACTACATCACATCATAACTCTGACTCCCAACTAACTTGTTCCACCACCCCAATTTCAGCTCCCTTCATACCACTCAAGATGCTCAACTTCTCTTCGAAAAGGCCTATGCAGTCTTCCGGCATTGAATTCCTGACTACCACAAACAAAAGTACGTATGGTATTGTTTCAAGAGTACGTTGTCTATTTCCATGGGGCCCAGGTGTCACGTAATGGTTGATTTCTGATTCATGACAACAACAGTGATGCCTTATGTTTACTCCTGTTTAGGTGAGGTCCTCCACCCCCTCAAGTGCTTCCTGTCCCCAATGTGGGTCTGATTGTCTTTACTAGTTAAAACCAGATCAGTACACAAAATGGCAGGCCAGTCACCTTCACCCAGTTACCTCAAGCTTGTCAAAGTCCTGAGCTCAGCAATTTTATGGGCACGTATGCCCAGTTCCTACCATCACTTAGAAGCATTACCTTACGCAAATGAGAAGGGAAAACCCTCAACATAGTCTGCGATGATTTAAAGAAAAATGAAACACATTTGGGCAGTAACGCCTGGGCATGGCAAAGGCATCAGAAGGGGGAAGAATAGTTTTCAAGCAGAGAGGCTTCACATCCTCCCCACTAGTTTTCCTCACCCTCCCCTCACCTACAAATATCCCACAATGACATCACTCTACTTCATTATACCTTCAAGGGTGGGGCTCTGCATGTTTACAGGACCCCTCCCCCTTTTGTGCTTTTTCACAACTCATCACTGCAAACTAATCATTATCATTTTACTTTTGCACTTCTTTCCCCTAGAAACGTTCTATTTTTGTTAGAAAGGACCATCAATGTTCAGCATTTATTCCTCTATATTCAACTGGGGTACGAACTATTAGGTGCACTGTTTCAGTTTCTCATAAGCAAGTCAAACTCGTTTTGCAAAGCAGGAGCTTCCTAATGCGCCTCCATGAGAGCAAATGAAGCAAGCATCTCTGTGGTTGAGACAAAAGGAGCAGACCTGGCATGCACTGTGTTCACAACAGATTCATTTCTGTTACAGATTCTGCGACAGCAGGAAACAATGCCAGCCACAAGAAGGCAACACTTTTATACACAGTGGTGGTGATAGAAGTTCGATCAGATACTTCTTACTAACTGTACATACTATACTTCCAGGCGTGCACAGAGAGGCCATACGATTTGCTATCTCAAACTATCTCTTCTGCTCATTAAACACTACCTCCAATCCCTGCACACTGTTCAGAATATCAGTTATGTTCCTAATCTCTAAGCCCTTTAAATTCTCAAAACTTCTAAATACCAATTTGGACTATTCTTTGAAAGGTTTGATGTGCATCTTCACCTGCTTCATTTGTACTGTTGGTCAAAACACATTAAACTGTCTAGCCTCTGTAGCCACTTCAAAATGTACATCTGTTTCAGGCCCTGAAATTAATTCTATACATTTATCCTTAGCTCTAAACAATTGCCTACCAGTTAGATTCAACCTAGAGGTTTACCCTTTCCCAGCTGATTTAATTCCCCACTACCAACACCTACCCTGTCCCTAATTTCTGAAGACAATGCAACTGGAGTGACTGCAGAGGGCATAGTTACCAAGGTGAACCAATTTCATACCACAAATCAAGGGTTATCTCTGGGACAGAGATAACAAACCTGCCTGACTTGCCAGGCAATCTCACTTCCCACACTTCTCTGTGCATTATCCAGTCCCAATTGCACCTTTCCAAGGGGCCTGGCACTATCTTGCTGGAGGGTGGCCAAGTGCCTTTGACTAGCCCCTTGACTGTGAAGGGGCAGTCTTACAGCACACAGAACCACCCACTGTACAGCCAGAAGTCTCTCCAGGGCCACAGGTACTCCCAGAGTGGTTTCCCGGGATTCACGGTCAGCTGTTCTGTTGGACGTCTTCTCTGATGCTGAATAGTACGATGTTCAAGTAGTATTGCACCTCTTCAAAGGCTGTGTCACATTGCAGCTCTCTTCCTGCAGTCATCACACTTGTTACTAGCTGTTAGAAGGCGTCTCTGGTTCATTTGTAGAGTGTCCCGATAAAATGCAATTCACCAATATTGGCGTTTGTATGTAATGAGAGTTCTGCCCCAGAGAAGCCCAGTGGCTTCTTCCAGCAACCTTCTAAATTGTGCCCCTTATAAATACCCCAAGCTGCATGTGCAGTATTTGCTCCATTCCAGATTTGATCTGCTACTTTCCTTTTCTGTCGTCTTCTTTGTGAATTTCCACTCTGCTACTGCACACAGATCGCAGCTACCTCAGAGGAATTAGGATACTGTGTGGTAACCTGAAGGCAGACAGAGGTACTCTAAACAGTCACCCAGATGGCATTCAAAACAAGATACATGTATCCTGGTTTATTTATATCAGTAACAGTGCTGTACCAGAGGGACTGATCATGTACCTGCATACTCTTCATAAACTCCATAAACGTATCTGCAGGAGAAACTACATGTTGAATCATGGTACATGTACTCTAAGTACCTAGTAAACAGGCACAAAGCATTGGATGAATTACGATGAATTAGAACATAGCTTTGACATTTGAGTATTATTCCTAATATCTAAGATGGTCAACAGGTAACAACAGAACTGCAGTGAGCCTTTCAATCACTTTCCCAACAACTTACTCTAGCTTCTACACTGGATGTTCCTGTTACAATAACTCTGCACATTCCCACAGGCAGTGTTACTGCATCAGCAGTCCTGCTATCATTTCCCCTTGTGTCTTCCTCCTCTCCACCACTGTGGTATCTGGCACTTCAGTGTACCAGTATACAGTTTTCAAAATCACTTTATTCATATTCCTAGTATGAAGAACAGAATAACAGTAATGGATTCAATTGGATTCATGGGATGGCTCTTGATAATTTCAAATACTTCAAGCATGTGTGTTGATCACTTGTTCAGTTTTAGTAACAGTTTCAGGAGAAGGGTTTACTGCTGGGGTCCGAGTCTATGCATTTAAGGCCTGGAGTTCATCCTCAAGACTCATTCAATTTGGAAGAGTTTCAAAAAGATGAGGAACAACTGCAGGATACATGCCTTGTTTTGGTAGGAATCCTATCAAAAAGTCATTCCCACATCGCCAATCTCACTAATAGGCACAATTACCACCTGGCCAAAAGATTATATAACCCTTTCGGTAACCGGGCCAGCTCTCGACCTCAGAGGTAGTAACTATAAATATAATTTCTATTTCTTCACAGGTTATAAGGTAGAAGCATTAGACATATAAGAGAACATGGGGACAGAACACACGTGTGCAATACTTCAGTCTGCCAGGGCTACCACCCATTTGCAGTTACTTGCACCCATGTCGGGTGCCCCTCGAGTTTGACTGCTGAGTTTGATGTCTAGAGGACTTGGAATGGGCCCTTTCACCTTGGCTCCATAGGTGATTTTTGCTGGTGGACCTTTATTAAGACTCAATCTCCAGGGACAAATGGTTCTCTAGACAAAGCAGCTTTAACCTAGTCGAGGGTGAGACTGACAGAAGATATTAAGGATTTCACATACCTTAATAGTCCATCATCCATAAAAAGCAAATACTTAGATACAGCTTTCACTGGAGGAGACCAAAGCAATCTCATAGAGATTAAGTCCTGTTATCCTATCTGGGGTACTCCTCATGCTGAAAAACAAGAAGGGTAATGCCTTAGCCCATTTCAGTGCAGCCAACTTATTCTCTACTGCTCCTGTGGATTGAGCATGTTGAGGATAATGCAAATTAATCTGAATTCTTAGAGTAGACAGAAGTCCCTTAATGATCGTATTCACAAAATGGGTGATTTTGGGTACTACCGACTTGGGACAAAATCTTTCACTACAATTTTAACATCTGACACTGCATCAGCCTTCCTGCACAAGTAAGCCTCTACCCACATGGAAAACACATCCAAAATAACAAGGAAATATTGGCAAGTAATAAAGCGTGGAAGCTGTAGGAAGTCAATTTGGAGATGCACAAATGCGCCATAAATCAGTGGGTGGTGCCCCTTGGGTGGAGGGTACAGTGTTTCCCACATTATTCTGGAGACAGATGATAGATACATCACTGACAGTATTCTTGTGTTATATTGTTAAATCCAAAAGCAAACCATGCATGATTCAGGGACATAAACATTCCATCCCACCTCACAAGTGCCTGTACATGATACCGCCTGACTAGGTGAAATACTAAAATCTTGGGAGCCACCACTGGACCTTGGTCATCTCTCAAAAGAGCATCGTTGTGTGATCGAAACCCTTCCGTATCCAAATATCTTTTTCACTAGAGGGGCATTTTCTTGTATTGAAGCCTGATAGTCTAAAGTTTTAAAGTGAGGTAAAGGTCACAACTGGCTCTAACTGGAACGACACATGTGTCCTTTGTGACAATGTAGCTGACAATCATCTAGAGACTGGTGAGCAGCACACTAAACGATGGCTACCTTTTCAGGCAAGATAATAGCATCTAGGATGTCATTTTCATAGGGTCTATTCTTGGTATGGGTTCCAGTCAAGGCTAAAGGTTATCGCTGTTTCCAGAGTTGACCAAAGTCATTGGGTACCCCAAAGGTGTACCGCAAACTGGTATGAATGCTGACTGACTGCTGTGAGGCTAGGAGAAAAGCTCTTGTAAGTGCTATCAATTCTGCCACCTGGGCCGAGGTACCCTGGGGCAACCTTCCACTCATCTGGAACATCTAGTCAGGGTAATATTTGAACAATTCAAAAGAAGAATCTCATTTTTGCTTGCTCTGGAGACAGACGAGTTGCTTTTTGGTTTTCAGTAACAGTGAGAAAACAGCATTGGGGGATCGCTGCCTCTAACAGAGATCCTAATACAATGTTCTCACTCTGCTTCACCACCAAAGCTACTGCGGAAACCGATTTCAGCCAACAGAGCATCCCAGCAGCCACTTGGACAAACTCTTTACTGTAGTAAGCTACAGGTTTATGAAGAACACCATGTTTGTAGGTAAGGACTGTTAGAGCGTACCCAAGTGGAATCATCCAAAAAGTCAGAAAATAAAAGACACTCATTATGAGAAAACAATCAACAAATCATACAATCTCATTTCAGCTTGGAGCAACAATAGAAGAGAAGGAAAGGGAAGAGTCGGGCAGCAGCTCAATGCAGAAGGCATCTTGTGCAGAGCAGCCAAGGAGTCCACGGAAAGCTGCTCTCTCCAAAACGGTCTGGAGCCAGCTGTGCTCAACAGAGGGCAGAGAAACACCAGTCAAGCCAGAAGCAATCAGCAGCATCTGTAGCCCACGACACTGAGGAATCAGACACGACAAACCGATAAGGGAAACCCAGGAAGAGGTTAAACTGTAGTTCTGCGACAGCAGAAGAGGCAGTCTCCTCTGGGGAACACCACTGTGACAAAGAAGGTATGTGGCTGTTCCTGGCAGCAGGAAGGCCGACGAAGAAACCTGGTAAAACCCCATGGTGGGGTGAGAGACCAGAGAACCCTAGGCAGGGTGAAAACCAAGGACCCAAAGCTAGGGTAACACAGACCCGAGATCGGGTGAAGAAACCCCACGGCGGGGTGAGAGATAAAGAGGACCGGAACATAGGCAGGATGAAAGCCAGACAACTCCAAGAAGGGGTGGAGAGACACTAATCCACAAAAGGTGCAAGTGTGTCGGAAAGAACCAAAATCCCCAAAAGGGGGGAAAGAAGAAGTACAACAAGGTGGGGGGAGGGGAAGACATAATCTCAATGTTGATTTAGAGAAATCATACTCCAAAGCTGGAGGTATCCCAGTTCATTTACCACAGTGACACTTATTTATATTCATATTTTTGAAGTGACACAAAAGAGGTCAGACACAAGTGGATAATGTGAGGGGTCAGTAATGTGAGACTCACACCTGTGTTTTCTCAAGGTTTGACATTTTATTTTAAACAGATTTAGAAAATAAACCCTAACTAAGCCCACTCTACCACAGGATTCCCTGCCTAGTCTAGGATCTAAGGGAAAACCTCCTAGCGTACACACAACTAACCTGCACACTAAACAAACATTCAATCAACATAGAAACAACATAAATAAATGTTTACCAAACAAACAATGTCCTGGACGACTTATACTTGTCCTGGGCAAATCTTGCACCCCCAAGGATGCCCCAAAGTCAATTTCTTCCAAGAAAATAAAAGTCTTATAAAGTTCAAAAGAAACAAATGCTCACACAATTAAAAATCCACTGGTAACAGTTCCTTCTTTGCCTGGTGAAAAGATTCCCTTTCCAAGTTCCACAAAGAAAACAACAGCACCAATGGTATTCCCGGATAACCTCCTCCCAGGAAAGAATGGGTAAAGCTGAAGACAAAAGTACCACTTCTGCTTAACAACTCTTCTTCTTGCAACTCCTGCAGCGTCTTTAAATACAGTTGTCAGGATGCTTCTGCTTAGGGTTTGCTCCTTCTCTAGAAACGTCCTTCTGCCAATGATACTGTGCGAGCAGGCTCCCTTGCTCTACAGGTGACTTCTGCTTCAACTACATTCAACTGATACAGTCCTGACAAAGGTATCAACAACCACAGTTATACTGCTGCTTATAATTTTAGGCAACTTCCACAAGACTCTTCAACCTCTACAGGTGGGCAAGACCACCTTCTCGCCTTCTCTCTTGTATGGCAAGAGAGGGCAGCCTCTTTGCCTTTCCTTTTGTCTTGCAGCTAACAGGAAATACGTCTTTAGCTTCCAACTGTTTCTTCTCGACTTAAAGCAGTTTCAGCTCTACAGATTGTATTGTTTCTTTTAACAAGGGGGGGCTGTTGCTTGGTTGACCAAGATGGCCGCTGCCAGAGAGGCTCTGACGACAGCTTAAAATCCTTTAAAAATTTCTCTTTCCACCCAACCCAGATACCTCCTGGGGGCCAGCAGAAGGGCTTCATGAAATAACAGAACATACTTGGATGCAGTGATGGCTTGATCCTTGCCCCTGGTGAGATGGGTAAGAAGTGCTTAGTAAAGTACCCTCTGCCGGGCCGCGAGAGTGGAGGAGGAGCTGCCCGCATCCAAAGGGGCAGAAGCAGAGGGGAAAGCCAACGCCGTCCCCCCTGGGATATTGACAGCGAAGGAGGCAGCACACAACCAATCCTATATCTCTGGAGAGAAGGGTAGCCCCGAACGCAATGAAAATCATGCCATTGACTGCAGCGGAGACCGCTCCTCGTCCTATGCCGAAGCCTGCCCACTCAAGACCGAGATACAGATGGCCGGGAGGAGAAGCGGAGAATGGGAGGCCGTACGTCGGGCACCCGGAAAAATAAGGTGAGGTGACCCCCCCCTCGCAGCCCCATTGTATCACCATAAAACAGAAGTGGCAGCAAGGGGCAGTGCAAACCGCCCTTGCAACCGGGGGTGTGGGGGTCCTCTGGGGAGTGCAGCAGATTGACTCCTGAACCAGCCACGACCTCCCGGCACCTGCAAAGCTGTGCAAGGGGGCTGGGGAGGAGACCAACCCCGCCCTACATGGGGCTGCCAGCAACATATATCCCATGGAGCCCACATAAAGATATAGCAGATTACCGGCAAGACTCTGCGCCAAGGGAATATCATCCGCTTCGACCCTCAGTATTGGATAATACGGCCACTTCTGAAACAGGGCGGGGGTGCTCAACAGCCCCAGGCCTCCATCCCTATAGTCTGTGCTACCTAGGACCTGCAATGAACAGGGAGGCACCACTCCCCTCAGCCCCCCCCCCGCAACAACACGCCAAGGACACAGAAGTGGAGGGACTGGTGACACAGGAGGGGCAGAACAGCAAGAATTGCAATTCCTAGCCCACATACCACCTTGGGTCAGGGAGTAATTAATACAACATGTGCATAGTACTGAGAGGCGGATACCAGAAATCCATAATCAATCAAGCCAGAGAAGTGGGGCAAGGAGACCCGTTTAGAAACCCTGAACCTCAGAGAAGAAGCATGGGCTGGTCTGTCATAACCCCTAACCCCCCCAGGCCTCGAGAGACCCCTCGACTATCCCCAGCGAACTGAGATGAAGGCACAGAGACACTGCCAAATGCCCGGATAGAAAGGAAGGAAGGGCTGGGAACAGCAACACTAATCCAGGCTGGAAGAAGAGGAAGGCAGCAACAGAAGCCAAAAACAGGGAAACGACTGCACGGCACCAACACTAAAGGGCACATTAATGTCAACAGAAGTGCCGCTTGGCCCCACTACCACAATCCCCTCAGGCAATCCAATAGCCCTGGTACTACACATGGGACATCTCCATCCCTCTGTATCAGCTAAACAATGGTGAGAACCCGGAATACACATTGCCGACCTTGAAGCAGGAGTGTAAATCTGGGTAGGGGTCTTGACGCGCTCAAGCGATTAAAGTGTCAACCTGACACGAAACCACCAGCTGGAAACTAGGTGTGCCGGACTGACCATAGGATTGGATTGGATTTCCATACCACAAGCCCAGGGCACAGACCCACGTGAAACCTGAAGTACGGACTAGGTAATAGATTGGTCAATCCAAAAAAACAAGCGAAAATGGACCAGTTCGCCCGGGCCAATCAAGCGCAGTCAACCACGCCTCCCCCCCAACAGTCTCGATCAGCAACATAAGTGGACATGACAGCCCTGAACCAGATCCTGCTAGCACTGAAGAGCAGCACTGACAACTTGGGGGCAAAGATTGATGCACTCACATGCAAAGTCGACAGATCCGCAATACAAATTGACAGAAATTATGCGGGCGCATGACAGAGGCAGAACAGAGAATTGGCGAAGGGGAAGACAAGGTGGCTACTCTACAGCGCAAGGTAGCAGACCTACAACAATCGGTTAAAAAAGTGATAGCAAAAAACAAAGACCTAGAAGGTCACCACAGGCGCAACAACATTCACATACTGGGAGTTCTGTAGTCAACCTAGATAGAAAACGGAGAAATTTGTGGGGCAACTTCTCATCGACATTCTAGAGGTCCGCCTCTTTCAAATATGTCCATGGTGGAACGGGCTCACCGATCACTAGCGGCAAGGCCCCACCCTGGTGCCCCACAGGGCCCCATCATCACTAGAATCTTCTGCTATAGGGATAGAGACACTCTACTTCGACTTGCACAGGATAAAAGAGAACTGAAATGGGGACTATCCACGATCAAACTCTTCCCAGTCTTCAGCCTGTAGGTCCATAAACAACAAAAGACCTTTCAAGCCGTCAAAAACATTCTGCGTAAAAAGGACGCAAGATATTCAATGATGTACCCGGCAAAACTCTGAATACAGCACAATGGCTCGACTATGTTCTTCACCTCCCCAGAAGCTGCTGAGCGTTATGTTACGAACATACTTGACCAGGGGGATTCACCAAGATGTGTACCATGACATCACTGAAATATCCTTTACAATAAGTGCAACAATGTATAATCTCCTTGATCCCGACTGCCAGGCCACCGGGGCACTGACTGGGGGCGAAATTTACTAAATAATGGCCGCCATCACAGGGAGTGTACGGGCCGCACTCAGTGCCCCATTTCCCGCACATACTGCAGAAATGTTCAAATATGTTGTTGAGGGGACGTTATGGGAGGAGGGAGGGTAGGGAGCCGGTCGGTTGTTGTTTCTAGTGTGAAAGGGGTCGGGGAGGCAAGGGGGTTGAGACAAAGGGAAGTTTACACAAGTTTGGGGAAACAGAATCCAAGGGGAGTTACTCACTGACACAGGCACAAAGGAAACATCATGTAAACATTCCAACAGATAACATAGCAAATCACACAGCCCTAAATACACATACAAGGTACGCCCACCATAAGCACGAAACTGAATAGTCAGTTGGCTATAATGTCCTGAAACGTACGAGGTCTCACCAACCGGAAGAAAACCTGTTTGATTACAAATTACTGTAAGAACCACAACGTAAATATCATTTCTCTACAAGAAACACACCTAGCCCGAGAGGTACCCATTCCCCGCCTGCCAGGCTGGGGCATACATAGATACGGCTCCTCCTAGCAATTTATATACACAATTCCTTGGAGTTTAGACGACATAACCAGGTAGGGGACGAAGAGGGGAGATGCATTGTACTGGCTGGGGAAATCCAGGGGTTGAAACTTTTGCTCATAAATGTTTACGCCCCGAATAATGACTCAACCAAGTTCTTCTATAGATGTGCCAGCCATATTCACAAGTTTCCGGGGTAAGATGTTATTTGGGTTGGAGACTTTAATATGGCCCTTACGCTGGCACAGGATAGATCCTCAACGACACATAAAACCCTGGCTCACGCCGCACAGACGTGGCCAACTATAGCAGCAAACCACAACCTACATGACATCTGGCGGGATATGCACCCACAACAGTGAATATACATTCCACTCAAGTGTCCATGGCAGCTTGTCTAGAATAGACTATATCATGACCACTTCCACTATGGCCAGAGGTGCGACTGAGGTGGATAATCCCCTGCACTCTGTCCGACCACTCTCCAGTCCTTTTACGCCTGGACGGTCCAACAGCCCCCATAGTCAATTACGCTGGAGGTTCAGAGCCTCATCCCTGGAAGACAGGGCATTCCGAGTGGAAATCTGCCAAGACATACATACGTACTTTATAACCGACAAAACTGGGGCCGGACCTCAGCATAGTCTGGGAGGCCTTTAAAGTATACGTGAGGGGATGTTGTATGTCTAAGGAAGGGGGAGTTCTGAAAGCTCTACGGGGTTCCAATGCGTAAACTGGAAGGAACAATTAAAGAATTGGAAAATTGGCAGGGAACTCGAGATTCCGAAACCGTAAGAGATGCCCTAAGAGAGCATAGAGAAGAACTACTTCACCTGGCAATCAGGGAGGAAAGGTTCACGGGGGACCCGATAGCGGCTACAAGATATGGTGAAGGAGACCGCCTCAGTAGAACGTTAGCATGGGCTAGAAGACAAAAACGACAACTAACCCCTATTATGGAAGTTGAAGACCAAATCGGCCAGCTCATTAAAGATCTAGCTGAGATTAATACAGTCTTCTGGGAGTACTATGAGCTGCTATACTCATCCCACACAATCGTGGTACACAGCACGATGATGCAATACCTTGATGAGGTGGCCCTGGGGTGGCTGGATCCGGAGATCGGGGGCGAATTAAACAATCTGATAACGGACGAGGAGATACGTAGGACGGTCCTCTCCCTCCCAAATGGTAAAGCCATGGGGAATGATGGCATAACAGCAGAATTCTCTAAAACCTACATAGACCTCCTGCTCCCTATCCTACGTGACATGTATGAGAACGCATTAACGACCGAAATACTCCCGAAATCCACGAAAATGGAATTAGTGACTGTACTATTTAAACCTGACAAAGACACACAAAAATGTACATAATACCGCCCCTTGTCTCTAATTAATATCGACAATAAAATCCTCGCAAAAATATTGGCGGATAGACTACTCCTACATATGCCGGCCCTGGTACTTTGGATCAGGTGGGCTTTATTCCCGGCCGTTCAACACAGCACAATCTGAAAAGACTATTTGAAATCATGCAAAACGTGAATATGGAAATCCCTATAGCAATAGCTGCGTTGAATGCCGAAAAGGCCTTCGACTGTTGAGTGGCCCTTCCTCTTCGAGGTGCTCCACCATTCGGGGCTTGGTCTAACATTTATTCGGTGTATTAGACTCCTGTATGCAGCTCCCAGGGCAGCGGTGTACACGAATGGGATAGCATCTAATTATATTTATCCGACGATAGACACGCGCCAGTGTTGTCCCTTCTCACCAATACCGATGATGGAACCGCTTGCTTGCCACATCAGATATTTACATGCGCACTGAGGCGTGAGGATACAAGCACACCTTAATGTCATTTCGTTACATGCGGATGACATACTATGTCAAATATCCTGGCCGGATCCTTCCCCCACTAACACAAGAGACAGCTAAATTCGGGGCTCTCTCAGGACTGAGAATGAATTGGAATAAATCTGAGGCGTTACCACTGACCCCAGTGGTGCTACAGACAGATATTGGTCTGGACTTCCGTTGATGCCCCCTGGGTATTCGATACTTGGGAATCCTGGTAACCACTGCAGTGGAAGACCTCTATACAGTTAACTACACAAAAACGCTGGACACGCTCCCCATATCACAGGCAGCACGTATTTCACTTGCAAAAATGGTCATACTGCCCAAATTGCTTTACATATTTAACAACGTCCCCATCTGGCCCCCTCAACATTTTTGGTCACAGACCAAAAGCTTAATAATACGACTAGCCTGGGTGGGCAACCATGCTAGGATTTCCTATGATACACTAACCCTCTCATTCGAACAGGACGGACTGGAGTACCCAAACATATACCTATACTATATATCCGCTCAGATACAATACATACCGGGCTAGGACCCCTCCGCATCTGACTTCCTGCACTCCCCTCTTGGCAAGAGAGGTGGTAGCCCCAGACAACATAGTCAAATGCTGTGGGGATCCAAGGTGAGAGCACCACGGATGGAGGTTCAGCCCACAGCAGTGACGTGCAAAGTCTGAGAACAGATTGTACAACTAACCGGTGTAGCAACAACATACTCGCCTGACCTACCGTTATACAATGTGCACAGGATTCCACTCACACACAAGAGATCTTTCCAAATCCACTTTCTAAGGATGGGGATCCGAGCGCTAGGAGACCCAGTACAGGATGGAAAGTTTTTATCCTGGGAAACGCTAAGAACAAAAGGAGAATTGACAGCAGTAACCCTCCTTATGTACTATAGGATTAGGGAAGTACTTAGATCAAAATGGCCCGAATTCCTGAAAGCTCCCACTACACATCCCATTCTGCAATATGCGCCCAAACCACTATCATCTAAGACGTTGGTGTCCACTATATACAAACTGGCTAGAGGTAAAAAGGTAGTGCAGGAACAGAGGTACAGGACCAACTGGCAAGACGCCCTGAGGGAGGCAATAGGCGATAAGCACTGGGGGCTCATCTGCATTGAAATAAACAACCTATCCATGAATAATCGATTCAGGTTAATCCAGTACAAATTTCTACATCAAAGTTATCTCTCCCCAGCCAAACTACATAGAATATACCCTGAAAGATCACCCCTCTGCGTGAGATATAATGCAGACGCTGCCAACTTCTACCATGTAATGTGGGAATGCCCACGAATAAGTCCCCTTTGGAGTGGGATCGAGGAAGCTATGTCCAAGATGTTAGTGAACAAGTGGGATTATGCACCAAAAATGTGGCTCCTGGCATTGATCGCTGATGGCCCCAGAGGGGAGAAAAAGGTGCTAGGGATGGCCTTAGTGACAACAAGATAACTCATTGCTTGGACATGGGGGAAACATACAGCCCCAGGGTTTGCTAGATGGATTGAGTTTATGAATGCATGTGAACAAAGGGAAAACAGGTACGCACAATCACTCCCGGACAGTAGCCGACCTGTGGACTACTGGCCTCCCCTTTCAGCAGTACTACTCAAATTGGAAGCAAACAATTTGGGAGGAAGAGGAGTGCTCTCCGTGAACAAGTACCAGAACAAGTGAGGGATGCATCCTCAGTAAGGACAAGGTCATGGGGGATATACGAATGGGAATAATGTAAGCGAGAGACCATAGAGCCCAAGAATATTACGTTAGGCAGTTACTATAAGCGGCGAATGTGAAAAATGGCAGACAATCTTTCAGACCTTGCGGATTATGATTTAACAGACATTGGATTGTGAATGTTGGAATGCATATAATAATCAACCTGTGCCAATATGTCCAGAGAGTGGGTGTGGGATTGGGAGGGGAGAAGCAGCAGAGGCATTGATGTTTCTGTCTACTGTTTAATTGTTATTAAAAAAAACAAAGAAAGTTAAAAGTAGTGATGTTTGGTTCTTAAATTAGCTGGTTTCACTTTAAAACGGTTTGGTCAACTGGCTTGGTTAATACTTGTTCTTAATTCACCTTCAGCCACTTCTACAACAACGTTCGGTATATCTTAAGTAGCACGTTTCTTAATGAAAACTAAATTAGGTGTACGCGATTTGGTTCTGATGTTGAAATTCCACTTCCAAAGTATAAGCGTTACCACCTTTCAGTCAGCAATCAGGAAACACTGTTTCATGCACAACCTCTTCTGAAGTTAAATACACTTGTAATATTGCGGTAAAGTCAAGTTTGGCTTCATTGGGTTTACCAGCAACATTCTCTTGATTAAAAAGAGACACGCGACTGCTCAGAAACAAGTTACATCTAACAATGGGGAAAAGAGATGCTTTCTCTACAAGCAGGTACTTCAACTTCATTAATATATGCGTCTAATACAATTCCTTTACTTCTCACTTTCTCAAACAACTTTTACTTGCTTTTATGTGCACGTGGGTATAAAATAAGATGGTTACAGTTACCGGCAAGGTAGTCTTGATGACTTGGAGTACGGAGGTTCCTTTTACTGACCTCACAATCACAGTGACTGTGGTCTGCCTCTACTTCCCAGCTTGGCGTCTTCTACTGCTACAGGCACTCTTGGGACCCACACCCCTCTGTTGTCCAGGTGTCTCCGATCCAACATCATCAAAGGAGAGTCTTCTACTCTCAAGCTTCCTTCGGCTTACTTCTGCTCATGGTCCTTGAGTGGATGCACAACTTCAGCTCTGCATTCACAGCAATTAGGCATTTTTTCAGAACTTCCTAACTCGTCAGTTATTGGCTCCAAAGACATTGATCGTGTACAATTTCACGATCTGGTATGTACTACTATTAGAACGATTCGTATAGGTTCCATTTTGGCTGCAGAAGTAATCAGTGTAGAAGAACACATTATTTACCCCGGATAACGTTCTTTTGATTGGATGTTCCCTCCACATATTCCTCATCTTATGATAATATCCTTCCAGCTTTAGCTGCTTCAGAAACATTTTTCAACAGAAGGCACTGTGTGTCTTCTCATCAAATCGATGTCCCACTGAGGGCCTCTGTTCGACTGTCGACGTCATCATCAGTATAAGTAACGCACGCAGTGCCCGTTGGCTTCAGTTCCATTACCCCCCCTCCCGTAGAGAAATTACCAGTCGTACCATAGACCGTAGGCTCTAAGAAAGCATAAAGTGTAAAGCCACGTTAATTCTATGGTGGGGTCTGCTGGGAGGGGTGATGAAGAATGCATGGGAGGAACATCCAATCGAAATAATGTTACCAGGGGTAAGTAACCTGTTCTTTGAATGGAGTGTGTCCTCCCACGTATTCCTCATCTTATTTCCAAAGCAGTAATAATTTGGTGTTGGGAGTATGAATTATATTTTGTCTTAACTGTCATGGACTGAATGAAGGACTGCTTTTCCAAATTGTCCTTCTTGACTGGAAGATGAATCCAGGCAATAATGTTTCACAAACGTGTGAACAGACAACCAAGTTGCCGCTGCATAAATGCCTTTGAGTGGAACACCTCTCTGAAGAGCAGCAGAGGTTGCCATGCCCCTTGTGAAATGTGCTCTCAAGCCTTCTGGTGGGTCTTTGCCTGCTAACCTATAACATATTCCTCAATAGCCAGAATGATCCATCTGTTTTGTCACAACTAAACCCAATTTAGGGCCTGCAAAGCCAATTCATAATTGGTCATTTTGAGTAATTTTAGCCATTCTTGATATGTAAAAGCTGAGAGCCCTTTTTGGCTCCAGCCTATGTAATCCTTCCTCCTCCTATCCAGGCTGAGGAGGTGGGTAGAAAGTTTGCAAAATGATCTCTTGCATCAAGTGGAACCGGGAGACTACCTTAGGTAGAAAAGAAGGTTTTACCCTCAGAACAACCTTGTCTTTATAGATAACAGTAAGTGGAGATTTACAAGAAAGTACACCTGCAACTCGCTTACCCTGTGGGCTGAAGTTATTGCTACTTGTAAAAGAGTTTTTAAAGTTAACAGTCTTAATGGGCATGAATGTATTGTCTCAGAAGGGATGCATGTTAGAAATGTTAACACCAGTTTAAGATCCCATGTAGGGACTTGGAAAGGAACTGGTGGGAATACGTTAGCAAGACCCTTTAGTAGTTGTCATGAGCACTGCTCCCGGAAAGCCAAGTCAAGCCCAGCATCCCCGGAAGCAGGCTCACGACCCTCGTCTCCGGCTCCAGCAAACCCCTATTGGGGCCCTTTGGACCATGTCCTGGCGCCTCTGGCGCCAGGCTCATAAGGAACCTCAGTCCCGGCGCCAGGGGCGCCGGGCTCATAATTCTTGCAAAGGTGCTTGGGTGGACCTACCTGTAGCAGACCATGCTGCATACTCACCTTTGCAAATGCTGACAGGATGAAGTCCCCAGCCTTCTGCTGGGAGGAACTATTCCCTGAACTGGGACTACTTTCTTACCTGGGTGGGGCTGGTGCCACTCCTTAGCTCTGGAACACAGGAACTCTTTTACCTGGGCGAGGCTGAGGAAGAAGACACCCAATCACTCCAACACTATTTAAACCACACCCGATTGGGAAAACGTGCTTCGCGTTATTCTGCATCTGCAGCAGGACGCTCACTGAGTCAGCTCCAGCATTCCAGTGACATCTCCAGCTTCAGCTCAGCAACCTGTGGAAGAAAGATACGAGAACTATATTTACCATCCAGGAATCCAGACACCGGCAGAACCTGCAAGCAAAAGAAACATAAGGTTAGCAAGTTGCAACACGTTCGCAGCCGCGCTCGCTTACCTGATCCATCTGTGCTTTCACAGATTCTTCGCGGCCTTCTCTTCAGCAGCCTAACGGCACCTGTAAAGACAAAGAACATTGTTAAGAAGGAATCGGGTGAAGGCGGCCGCATTTACTTTTCTTACCTGCTTTTGTGCGCGTATTACGATCTCTTCAACCGCAGCAGCCCGGCACCTGAAAACAAGAAAAGACATTATTTAAGTGCCATTAAAGACTGCAAGAAAGCCCAACTCTTACGTGTTTCCCCACGTGCATCCACGACTGGGAAAACGCCCGCAAGGTCCCGACACCTGCAAATAAGAAAAGAACATTGTTAGAGGTGCTATAATAAGGTCACAGCTCCTCCTAGCAATTTATATACACAATTCCTTGGAGTTTAGACGACATAACCAGGTAGGGGACGAAGAGGGGAGATGCATTGTACTGGCTGGGGAAATCCAGGGGTTGAAACTTTTGCTCATAAATGTTTACGCCCCGAATAATGACTCAACCAAGTTCTTCTATAGATTTGCCAGCCATATTCACAAGTTTCCGGGGTAAGATGTTATTTGGGTTGGAGACTTTAATATGGCCCTTACGCTGGCACAGGATAGATCCTCAACGACACATAAAACCCTGGCTCACGCCGCACAGACGTGGCCAACTATAGCAGCAAACCACAACCTACATGACATCTGGCGGGATATGCACCCACAACAGTGAATATACATTCCACTCAAGTGTCCATGGCAGCTTGTCTAGAATAGACTATATCATGACCACTTCCACTATGGCCAGAGGTGCGACTGAGGTGGATAATCCCCTGCACTCTGTCCGACCACTCTCCAGTCCTTTTACGCCTGGACGGTCCAACAGCCCCCATAGTCAATTACGCTGGAGGTTCAGAGCCTCATCCCTGGAAGACAGGGCATTCCGAGTGGAAATCTGCCAAGACATACATACGTACTTTATAACCGACAAAACTGGGGCCGGACCTCAGCATAGTCTGGGAGGCCTTTAAAGTATACGTGAGGGGATGTTGTATGTCTAAGGAAGGGGGAGTTCTGAAAGCTCTACGGGGTTCCAATGCGTAAACTGGAAGGAACAATTAAAGAATTGGAAAATTGGCAGGGAACTCGAGATTCCGAAACCGTAAGAGATGCCCTAAGAGAGCATAGAGAAGAACTACTTCACCTGGCAATCAGGGAGGAAAGGTTCACGGGGGACCCGATAGCGGCTACAAGATATGGTGAAGGAGACCGCCCCAGTAGAACGTTAGCATGGGCTAGAAGACAAAAACGACAACTAACCCCTATTATGGAAGTTGAAGACCAAATCGGCCAGCTCATTAAAGATCTAGCTGAGATTAATACAGTCTTCTGGGAGTACTATGAGCTGCTATACTCATCCCACACAATCGTGGTACACAGCACGATGATGCAATACCTTGATGAGGTGGCCCTGGGGTGGCTGGATCCGGAGATCGGGGGCGAATTAAACAATCTGATAACGGACGAGGAGATACGTAGGACGGTCCTCTCCCTCCCAAATGGTAAAGCCATGGGGAATGATGGCATAACAGCAGAATTCTCTAAAACCTACATAGACCTCCTGCTCCCTATCCTACGTGACATGTATGAGAACGCATTAACGACCGAAATACTCCCGAAATCCACGAAAATGGAATTAGTGACTGTACTATTTAAACCTGACAAAGACACACAAAAATGTACATAATACCGCCCCTTGTCTCTAATTAATATCGACAATAAAATCCTCGCAAAAATATTGGCGGATAGACTACTCCTACATATGCCGGCCCTGGTACTTTGGATCAGGTGGGCTTTATTCCCGGCCGTTCAACACAGCACAATCTGAAAAGACTATTTGAAATCATGCAAAACGTGAATATGGAAATCCCTATAGCAATAGCTGCGTTGAATGCCGAAAAGGCCTTCGACTGTTGAGTGGCCCTTCCTCTTCGAGGTGCTCCACCATTCGGGGCTTGGTCTAACATTTATTCGGTGTATTAGACTCCTGTATGCAGCTCCCAGGGCAGCGGTGTACACGAATGGGATAGCATCTAATTATATTTATCCGACGATAGACACGCGCCAGTGTTGTCCCTTCTCACCAATACCGATGATGGAACCGCTTGCTTGCCACATCAGATATTTACATGCGCACTGAGGCGTGAGGATACAAGCACACCTTAATGTCATTTCGTTACATGCGGATGACATACTATGTCAAATATCCTGGCCGGATCCTTCCCCCACTAACACAAGAGACAGCTAAATTCGGGGCTCTCTCAGGACTGAGAATGAATTGGAATAAATCTGAGGCGTTACCACTGACCCCAGTGGTGCTACAGACAGATATTGGTCTGGACTTCCGTTGATGCCCCCTGGGTATTCGATACTTGGGAATCCTGGTAACCACTGCAGTGGAAGACCTCTATACAGTTAACTACACAAAAACGCTGGACACGCTCCCCATATCACAGGCAGCACGTATTTCACTTGCAAAAATGGTCATACTGCCCAAATTGCTTTACATATTTAACAACGTCCCCATCTGGCCCCCTCAACATTTTTGGTCACAGACCAAAAGCTTAATAATACGACTAGCCTGGGTGGGCAACCATGCTAGGATTTCCTATGATACACTAACCCTCTCATTCGAACAGGACGGACTGGAGTACCCAAACATATACCTATACTATATATCCGCTCAGATACAATACATACCGGGCTAGGACCCCTCCGCATCTGACTTCCTGCACTCCCCTCTTGGCAAGAGAGGTGGTAGCCCCAGACAACATAGTCAAATGCTGTGGGGATCCAAGGTGAGAGCACCACGGATGGAGGTTCAGCCCACAGCAGTGACGTGCAAAGTCTGAGAACAGATTGTACAACTAACCGGTGTAGCAACAACATACTCGCCTGACCTACCGTTATACAATGTGCACAGGATTCCACTCACACACAAGAGATCTTTCCAAATCCACTTTCTAAGGATGGGGATCCGAGCGCTAGGAGACCCAGTACAGGATGGAAAGTTTTTATCCTGGGAAACGCTAAGAACAAAAGGAGAATTGACAGCAGTAACCCTCCTTATGTACTATAGGATTAGGGAAGTACTTAGATCAAAATGGCCCGAATTCCTGAAAGCTCCCACTACACATCCCATTCTGCAATATGCGCCCAAACCACTATCATCTAAGACGTTGGTGTCCACTATATACAAACTGGCTAGAGGTAAAAAGGTAGTGCAGGAACAGAGGTACAGGACCAACTGGCAAGACGCCCTGAGGGAGGCAATAGGCGATAAGCACTGGGGGCTCATCTGCATTGAAATAAACAACCTATCCATGAATAATCGATTCAGGTTAATCCAGTACAAATTTCTACATCAAAGTTATCTCTCCCCAGCCAAACTACATAGAATATACCCTGAAAGATCACCCCTCTGCGTGAGATATAATGCAGACGCTGCCAACTTCTACCATGTAATGTGGGAATGCCCACGAATAAGTCCCCTTTGGAGTGGGATCGAGGAAGCTATGTCCAAGATGTTAGTGAACAAGTGGGATTATGCACCAAAAATGTGGCTCCTGGCATTGATCGCTGATGGCCCCAGAGGGGAGAAAAAGGTGCTAGGGATGGCCTTAGTGACAACAAGATAACTCATTGCTTGGACATGGGGGAAACATACAGCCCCAGGGTTTGCTAGATGGATTGAGTTTATGAATGCATGTGAACAAAGGGAAAACAGGTACGCACAATCACTCCCGGACAGTAGCCGACCTGTGGACTACTGGCCTCCCCTTTCAGCAGTACTACTCAAATTGGAAGCAAACAATTTGGGAGGAAGAGGAGTGCTCTCCGTGAACAAGTACCAGAACAAGTGAGGGATGCATCCTCAGTAAGGACAAGGTCATGGGGGATATACGAATGGGAATAATGTAAGCGAGAGACCATAGAGCCCAAGAATATTACGTTAGGCAGTTACTATAAGCGGCGAATGTGAAAAATGGCAGACAATCTTTCAGACCTTGCGGATTATGATTTAACAGACATTGGATTGTGAATGTTGGAATGCATATAATAATCAACCTGTGCCAATATGTCCAGAGAGTGGGTGTGGGATTGGGAGGGGAGAAGCAGCAGAGGCATTGATGTTTCTGTCTACTGTTTAATTGTTATTAAAAAAAACAAAGAAAGTTAAAAGTAGTGATGTTTGGTTCTTAAATTAGCTGGTTTCACTTTAAAACGGTTTGGTCAACTGGCTTGGTTAATACTTGTTCTTAATTCACCTTCAGCCACTTCTACAACAACGTTCGGTATATCTTAAGTAGCACGTTTCTTAATGAAAACTAAATTAGGTGTACGCGATTTGGTTCTGATGTTGAAATTCCACTTCCAAAGTATAAGCGTTACCACCTTTCAGTCAGCAATCAGGAAACACTGTTTCATGCACAACCTCTTCTGAAGTTAAATACACTTGTAATATTGCGGTAAAGTCAAGTTTGGCTTCATTGGGTTTACCAGCAACATTCTCTTGATTAAAAAGAGACACGCGACTGCTCAGAAACAAGTTACATCTAACAATGGGGAAAAGAGATGCTTTCTCTACAAGCAGGTACTTCAACTTCATTAATATATGCGTCTAATACAATTCCTTTACTTCTCACTTTCTCAAACAACTTTTACTTGCTTTTATGTGCACGTGGGTATAAAATAAGATGGTTACAGTTACCGGCAAGGTAGTCTTGATGACTTGGAGTACGGAGGTTCCTTTTACTGACCTCACAATCACAGTGACTGTGGTCTGCCTCTACTTCCCAGCTTGGCGTCTTCTACTGCTACAGGCACTCTTGGGACCCACACCCCTCTGTTGTCCAGGTGTCTCCGATCCAACATCATCAAAGGAGAGTCTTCTACTCTCAAGCTTCCTTCGGCTTACTTCTGCTCATGGTCCTTGAGTGGATGCACAACTTCAGCTCTGCATTCACAGCAATTAGGCATTTTTTCAGAACTTCCTAACTCGTCAGTTATTGGCTCCAAAGACATTGATCGTGTACAATTTCACGATCTGGTATGTACTACTATTAGAACGATTCGTATAGGTTCCATTTTGGCTGCAGAAGTAATCAGTGTAGAAGAACACATTATTTACCCCGGATAACGTTCTTTTGATTGGATGTTCCCTCCACATATTCCTCATCTTATGATAATATCCTTCCAGCTTTAGCTGCTTCAGAAACATTTTTCAACAGAAGGCACTGTGTGTCTTCTCATCAAATCGATGTCCCACTGAGGGCCTCTGTTCGACTGTCGACGTCATCATCAGTATAAGTAACGCACGCAGTGCCCGTTGGCTTCAGTTCCATTACCCCCCCTCCCGTAGAGAAATTACCAGTCGTACCATAGACCGTAGGCTCTAAGAAAGCATAAAGTGTAAAGCCACGTTAATTCTATGGTGGGGTCTGCTGGGAGGGGTGATGAAGAATGCATGGGAGGAACATCCAATCGAAATAATGTTACCAGGGGTAAGTAACCTGTTCTTTGAATGGAGTGTGTCCTCCCACGTATTCCTCATCTTATTTCCAAAGCAGTAATAATTTGGTGTTGGGAGTATGAATTATATTTTGTCTTAACTGTCATGGACTGAATGAAGGACTGCTTTTCCAAATTGTCCTTCTTGACTGGAAGATGAATCCAGGCAATAATGTTTCACAAACGTGTGAACAGACAACCAAGTTGCCGCTGCATAAATGCCTTTGAGTGGAACACCTCTCTGAAGAGCAGCAGAGGTTGCCATGCCCCTTGTGAAATGTGCTCTCAAGCCTTCTGGTGGGTCTTTGCCTGCTAACCTATAACATATTCCTCAATAGCCAGAATGATCCATCTGTTTTGTCACAACTAAACCCAATTTAGGGCCTGCAAAGCCAATTCATAATTGGTCATTTTGAGTAATTTTAGCCATTCTTGATATGTAAAAGCTGAGAGCCCTTTTTGGCTCCAGCCTATGTAATCCTTCCTCCTCCTATCCAGGCTGAGGAGGTGGGTAGAAAGTTTGCAAAATGATCTCTTGCATCAAGTGGAACCGGGAGACTACCTTAGGTAGAAAAGAAGGTTTTACCCTCAGAACAACCTTGTCTTTATAGATAACAGTAAGTGGAGATTTACAAGAAAGTACACCTGCAACTCGCTTACCCTGTGGGCTGAAGTTATTGCTACTTGTAAAAGAGTTTTTAAAGTTAACAGTCTTAATGGGCATGAATGTATTGTCTCAGAAGGGATGCATGTTAGAAATGTTAACACCAGTTTAAGATCCCATGTAGGGACTTGGAAAGGAACTGGTGGGAATACGTTAGCAAGACCCTTTAGTAGTTGTCATGAGCACTGCTCCCGGAAAGCCAAGTCAAGCCCAGCATCCCCGGAAGCAGGCTCACGACCCTCGTCTCCGGCTCCAGCAAACCCCTATTGGGGCCCTTTGGACCATGTCCTGGCGCCTCTGGCGCCAGGCTCATAAGGAACCTCAGTCCCGGCGCCAGGGGCGCCGGGCTCATAATTCTTGCAAAGGTGCTTGGGTGGACCTACCTGTAGCAGACCATGCTGCATACTCACCTTTGCAAATGCTGACAGGATGAAGTCCCCAGCCTTCTGCTGGGAGGAACTATTCCCTGAACTGGGACTACTTTCTTACCTGGGTGGGGCTGGTGCCACTCCTTAGCTCTGGAACACAGGAACTCTTTTACCTGGGCGAGGCTGAGGAAGAAGACACCCAATCACTCCAACACTATTTAAACCACACCCGATTGGGAAAACGTGCTTCGCGTTATTCTGCATCTGCAGCAGGACGCTCACTGAGTCAGCTCCAGCATTCCAGTGACATCTCCAGCTTCAGCTCAGCAACCTGTGGAAGAAAGATACGAGAACTATATTTACCATCCAGGAATCCAGACACCGGCAGAACCTGCAAGCAAAAGAAACATAAGGTTAGCAAGTTGCAACACGTTCGCAGCCGCGCTCGCTTACCTGATCCATCTGTGCTTTCACAGATTCTTCGCGGCCTTCTCTTCAGCAGCCTAACGGCACCTGTAAAGACAAAGAACATTGTTAAGAAGGAATCGGGTGAAGGCGGCCGCATTTACTTTTCTTACCTGCTTTTGTGCGCGTATTACGATCTCTTCAACCGCAGCAGCCCGGCACCTGAAAACAAGAAAAGACATTATTTAAGTGCCATTAAAGACTGCAAGAAAGCCCAACTCTTACGTGTTTCCCCACGTGCATCCACGACTGGGAAAACGCCCGCAAGGTCCCGACACCTGCAAATAAGAAAAGAACATTGTTAGAGGTGCTATAATAAGGTCACAGATCATTATACTCACGTACTTCGCACGTGCAACGGCAACGGACGAACAACGCCCGCAACATCTCAAGACCTGAAAACAGAAACAAGGGGCATTATTGAGGTGTCATTGAAATTCCCATACCTGCGTACAACCACACGTGCCGCGCTCTCAGTGACCACGCCCTCAGCATCCAGGCACCTGAAAAAGACAATGCAAAGACTTCAGTAAAGGTGCCCATCTCTTCAAGACTATAAACTCTTTATACCTACTGGCATCCGCTCGTGCAGTAACGGCGGCATCACCTTTTGGCATCTCAGCACCTGTGCCACTTCTAAGGCCACAAAAGACTTTGAGGACCTCCAGTGACGTAACTGGAACCCAAGCACCCCTGCATAAGTCGCAGGATGGAGAGCCCAGCATTTATACGCCTAAGGTGAGAGCTCACCAGGACATTGGACTTTCGGAGAGTTGGCGATTAGTGAGGAGGAAGTCCAGCCAAACGGTCATTAACCCTTTTTTCTTCCGCCTGCAGAAACCTTACCCTGCAAGCCAGACGGTCAATAAGAGGAAGCCCAGTCCAGAGAGTCACCCGAGCTCTACGCTTCTCAATTGAAGAGACTATAACAGTTCAGCCGGGACCAGCGCCTCCGTGGGAATCAGGTGAGCGTTACAGAACGCGAAGCCCTCCAATAACCTCCTACCCAGGCGCTATGGAAACTTCCGACACTGATCAACTGGTCCAGTTACTAGGGGAATTAAGAGCAGAAGAACATGCTGCCCGCCAGGAAACGAATACCCTGAGGAGGGAATTGATTATGTCCAAAGAACGAACTGATGACCTCGCCAGACATTTATTACAAACACAAGCGGGGCAAACCCCTCTACCTAATTCAGGAGGGACCTATACCCCGGCGGCTTCAGCCAATCCTGTTCAAATCAATCTGCCCGGAAATGTGCCTTTGGCTCCGCCCGAAAGCTTCTCTGGTGTCCCTAAGAGGTTTGCGGTGTTCATAAATCAGTGCCGATTGCACTTTCTTTGTAGACCAGCTGCTTTTCCGACTGATCAGACTAAAGTAGCCTTTGTGCTTTCGTATCTTAGCGGCAGCACCGCTGATTGGTCGATCCCTCTGGTTACACAGGATGACCCTATTCTTCGCAATTTCCAGGCCTTCCAGGCCAATATGGAAAGACTTTTCGCAAGACATTCCCAGGGGCAGGCCCTGGACAACGAACTCCTTTCCCTACGGCAGGGCAATCAGGATCTTCTGGCTTATATTGCGTCATTTAACAGACTAATCGTTGAAACCAGATGGCCCGAGGACAAGAGGATCACGCTTTTCCACAGGGGTTTGCGTGGCGAACTCAAAGACGTCCTAGCCCAGGTCGTGAATCCCCCTCAAGATTGTTCAGAGTACATTGATTTAGTGGTCCAATTGGATCACAGACTACAAAACAGAAAGGCAGACCGCTCCAGGTTCGAAACTCGAGTATTCTCTAAGCCACTAACTCACACCAAAGGAGTTGAAGCCGTAGAACCTATGCAAATAGGGGTCATAAAGGGTCCCCTAACCCAGAAAGAACGCGACAGGAGACGACAATTGCAGCTATGTCTCTATTGTGGAAATTCAGGACATTTCCTCCGAGATTGCCCGGTGAAACCTCCGAAGAAGACAGTGGGAGCTTCTGATAAGAATTCCGAAAAGCCCGAGCCGGGAAACGACCTCGCCCGACAAGTGTAGAGGTCCGCTTGCGGAGCGCAAAAACCAGTTCTTTGACCTCGCACTTCATAATGTCAATGGTCCTCATAAATCCAGAACGACCGGATCGTTTGTATGCCATTAAAGCATACATTGATAGCGGAGCGATTGGAAATTATGTAGACCGCAAGATGGCTTCCAGGATGAACCTACCCCTTTGTCCTAAGGTAATTAAAGACGTCATTACCACAGTGGATGGTACGGAAATAGCCTCCGGACCGGTAACCCATACCACCACAGAAGTGACGTTATTAGGTCAAGATGGACATCGGGAGGTAATCGTGTTCGATGTGATCAAGGCCCCTCAGTTCCAAATAATTCTGGGGATCCCTTGGTTGGAGAAACACAATCCTCAAATTGATTGGCGAGCAAAGACGATACAGATCCCAGAGTGTGCACCTACTTGTTATCCTCGACCCAGTATTGGCCTAGCGGTAGCAACATCCGAAGGACCACAATTGCCTCCAGAGTATCAAGAATTCCAAGATGTCTTTCAGAAGGAACAGGCTAATACCCTGCCTCCCCACAGATCTTACGACTGTCAAATAGACCTGATACCCGGAGCCACTCCCCCTTGTAGTAGAATTTACGCCCTTACCGAGCCTGAAAATCTTCATTTGGGACAGTATCTGGACCAGTACCTGGCCAATGGATTTATCCGCCCATAAAAGTCTCCTGCATCCTCGGCTCTGTTCTTCGTACCTAAAAAAGAAGGTGACCTTAGAACCTGTATTGATTATCGTGCCCTGAACCAGATAACGGTAAAGAACAGATACCCCCTACCTCTGATTCCGGAACTCCTTGACCAAGTTAAGAACGCCTGCATTTATACAAAGCTAGATCTCCGGGGAGCCTACCACTTGGTACGGATTAAAGAAGGCGACAAATGGAAGACGGCATTTCGCACCAAGTATGGACTATTTGAATACCAAGTGATGCCCTTCGGACTATGCAATGCACCAGCCGCTTTTCAGTATTTTATGAATGATGTCCTCAGAGAACTCATAGATGTTTGCGTAGTCGTCTATATAGATCACATCCTTGTGTACTCATCTTCAGAAGCAGATCATCGGAAACATGTTAGAGCCGTCCTTGAAAAACTGTGCCAACATAAGCTTTTTGCTAAGCTCGAAAAATGTGTTTTTCACGTCACAGAGGTCGAATTTCTAGGCTTTATTCTGACACCCAAAGGAGTCCACATGGACTCGAGAAAGGTGGACGCTATCATCAAGTGGCCACCACCTACTTCCGTTAAAGGTGTCCAAAGCATGTTAGGTTTCGCCAACGTTTACCGCAGGTTTACTCCAGAGTTTTCACGAGTGGTGCAGCCCATCACCGCCCTCTTAAGAAAAAACAAACGTTTCGAGTGGTCAACAGAAGCAGAACAGGCCTTTCAAGAGCTAAAAGCCAAGTTCACCTCAGCACCCATACTGAAACACCCACGCCCAGACCTCCCTTACATCGTTGAGACCGACGCCTCCAGCTTAGCAATGGGGGCGGTTCTATCACAGAGAGATCCGGAAACTAACCAATTGCACCCCGTGGCATTCTGGTCTCGCAAGTTCTCGGCGCCTGAAATTAACTACACCATCACAGATAAAGAGCTTTTAGCAATTAAGTCCGCTTTCAAGGCCTGGCGGCACTATCTCCTTGGAGCCAAACACACTGTCACGGTAATCACCGATCATCGAAACCTACAATACCTGAAAACCGCCAAAGCTCAGTCCTATAGACAGCTTCGCTGGGCACTTTTCTTTGCCGAATTTGACTTTGTAATTACTTATCGCCCCGGCAACAAAAATGGCAAAGCGGATGCCCTTTCCCGGATTGGAATGGGAGATAATATTGTCAATCCTGAACCTGTGCCAATAATTCCAGAACAGAGAATCCTGGGCCTGATTTCTTCACAAAACATCGAAGATATCGAAGCAAAAGTTAAACAACTTGTGATCCCTTCAGACTTACAAAACTGGCAACTGAAGGGAAAGGACTTCATCATAAAAAAAGACCTGCCTTATTTTCAGGGACGACTATTCCTACCACATGCCTATTTACAAAAACAGGTATTCTCTTGCTACCATGATTCCTTGATGAAGGGCCACCCAGGCATTGCCAAAACCTCGGAAAAATTCAAGAGACACTTCTGGTGGCCGTCATGGAGAAAAGACAAAGGAGTTTGTGATGTCCTGTGGTGTGTGTGCCCAAAACAAAGGTCAGAAGGAAAGACCAGCGGGTCTCCTGCATCCGCTAGACATCCCGCCACATTCCTGACATACCCTCTCCATGGACTTCATCACAGATTTACCCTCCTGTTCCGGATACAACACTATTCTAGTAATTGTAGATTTGTTTTCTAAAATGGCCCACTTCGTTCCACTAAAGGGCTTACCTTCAGCTTCAGTTCTAGCACTGGAATTCCTTGAAAATATTGTAGGATTGCACAGCTTCCCTTCGGTTTTGATCTCAGATAGGGGGAGCCAGTTTATCTCTCACTTTTGGCGAAGTTGCTGTTGTTTAGCTCAAATCGATGTGAGACTTTCAACCAGCCATCATCCCCAGACCGACAGACAAACTGAGAGGACAAACCAAACTCTGGAACAATATTTACGTTGTATGCTACAGCAGTCAGAAAGTAATTGGAAAGATATCCTTTGGATAGCCGAATATGCTTACAACAACTCGATCCATTCAGGAACCAGAAAAAGTCCCTTTTGCATTTTATATGGGATTCATCCTCGAACCTCCAATCTCGCCCCGCCCCAAGATCTTGGAACGCCTGCCGTGGATCAACTTCACAATGCTATCACTCAAGCTTTCAAAGAAGCGACAATCTACCTACAACATGCTAAAGAACGGTACAAAAGGGGAGCAGACCAACACCGAAGAGACACCCCTCAATACCAGGTTGGAGATCAAGTTTGGTTATCCACCAAACATTTATCACTTAAAGGACCTCACACCTTCAACCCAAAATATCTGGGACCATATCCAATTACAGCCATAATAAACCCAGTGGCTGTCAAATTGGGTTTGCCATCCCACATGAAAATACATCCGGTGTTTCACGTATCTCTACTAAAACCTATGCAACCTGGAACCAGACTGAATAAACCTCCAGAGCCTATTCAAGTAAATGGAGAACCTGAATTTGAGGTTAAAAACATCCTGGACTCCAAGATCATCAAGTCAAAATTATACTATCTGATCGACTGGAAGGGTTACGGACCTCAAGAATGATCATGGGAACCCTCTGACCATGTCCATGCTCCTCGTCTAGTCAGAAAATTCCACCGAACTTTTCCCAATAGGCCAAAACCTCCGGGGAAGACAAGTTTGGGAGGGGCCTTGAGGGGGGATGCTGTCATGAGCACTACTCCCGAGTCAAGCCCAGCATCCCCGGAAGCAGGCTCACGACCCTCGTCTCCGGCTCCATCAAACCCCTATTGGGGCCCTTTGGACCATGTCCTGGCGCCAGGCTCATAAGGAACCTCAGTCCCGGCGCCAGGGGCGCCAGGCTCATAATTCTTGCAAAGGTGCTTGGGTGGACCTACCTGTAGCAGACCATGCTGCATACTCACCTTTGCAAATGCTGGCAGGATGAAGTCCCCAGCCTTCTGCTGGGAGGAACTATTCCCTGAACTGGGACTACTTTCTTACCTGGGTGGGGCTGGTGCCACTCCTTAGCTCTGGAACACAGGAACTCTTTTACCTGGGCGAGGCTGAGGAAGAAGACACCCAATAACTCCAACACTATTTAAACCACACCCGATTGGGAAAACGTGCTTCGCGTTATTCTGCATCTGCAGCAGGACGCTCACCGAGTCAGCTCCAGCATTCCAGTGACATCTCCAGCTGCAGCTCAGCAACCTGTGGAAGAAAGACACGAGAACTATATTTACCATCCAGGAATCCAGACACCGGCAGAACCTGCAAGCAAAAGAAACATAAGGTTAGCAAGTTGCAACACGTTCGCAGCCGCGCTCGCTTACCTGATCCATCTGTGCTTTCACGGATTCTTCGCGGCCTTCTCTTCAGCAGCCTAACGGCACCTGTAAAGACAAAGAACATTGTTAAGAAGGAATCGGGTGAAGGCGGCCGCATTTACTTTTCTTACCTGCTTTTGTGTGCGTATTACGATCTCTTCAACCGCAGCAGCCCGGCACCTGAAAACAAGAAAAGACATTATTTAAGTGCCATTAAAGACTGTAAGAAAGCCTAACACTTACGTGTTTCCCCACGTGCATCCGCGACTGGGAAAACGCCTGCAAGGTCCCGACACCTGCAAATAAGAAAATAACATTGTTAGAGGTGCTATAATAAGGTCACAAATCATTATACTCACGTACTTCGCACGTGCAACGGCAACGGACGAACAACGCCCGCAACATCTCAAGACCTGAAAACAGAAACAAGGGACATTATTGAGGTGTCATTGAAATTCCCATACCTACGTACAACCGCACGTGCCGCGCTCTCAGTGACCACGCCCTCAGCATCCAGGCACCTGAAAAAGACAATGCAAAGACTTCAGTAAAGGTGCCCATCTCTTCAAGACTATAAACTCTTTATACCTACTGGCATCCGCTCGTGCAGTAATGGCGGCATCACCTTTTGGCATCTCAGCGCCTGTGCCACTTCTAAGGCCACAAAAGACTTTGAGGACCTCCAGTGACGTAACTGGAGCCCACGCACCCCTGCATAAGTCGCAGGATGGAGAGCCCAGCATTTATACGCCTAAGGTGAGAGCTCACCAGGACATTGGACTTTCGGAGAGTTGGCGATTAGTGAGGAGGAAGTCCAGCCAAACGGTCATTAACCCTTTTTTCTTCCGCCTGCAGAAACCTTACCCTGCAAGCCAGACGGTCAATAAGAGGAAGCCCAGTCCAGAGAGTCACCCGAGCTCTACGCTTCTCAATTGAAGAGACTATAACAGTTCAGCCGGGACCAGCGCCTCCGTGGGAATGAGGTGAGCGTTACAGTAGTTGAACAATCGCAAAGATTTAAAAATATGAATCCTCCTCTGAAGAGCGCTTGTATATTGACAGCGCAGTCAGGTAACATTTAATTGTTCCAATCTGGGGCCCCAAATTTGCCAGATGTAATAAAATAGAAAGTACCATAGGTATATCACAAAGAAAAGGGTCCACATTCTTATCCCTGCATCAACTGCTGAACTTGATCCAACGGCAGCGGTACAAAGATGGCGTTGCTGGCATTCTGGCTGAAAGCAAGATCTCCATTACGTCATCTGGGAGGTCCCAATCCTAGTATCAGAAACCATGCGTGAAGGTTGAGATTCTTGACATCTGGAAGGAGAACCTGACCCTCCTCTTGTGAGAAAAGGTCCTCTCTTTGTGGAAGACATATTGGAGGGCAGATGGACATGTCGAGAAGGTCCGGGTACCACTTCCTCCTGGCCCAATCCGGGGCAATTAGGATCATGGATTTCCTGAACTTTCTCAACTTCATGATCATGTGAGGAATGACGGGGACTGGAGGAAACGCATACAGGAGTAGAAAATCCAGTCCACTAAGATTGTGTCCCCTAGAGCTCCTCTTTGAGGATATTCCGTGGAGCAAAAGAGTTTGCACTTCCAGTTGACACTGATCGCGAACAGATCCATTTGAGGGGTTCCCCAAAGGGTGAAGATCTCTTGAAGGACTTCCTGAGCTAGTTCCCACTCGTGGGAGACTGTGCTCTGCATGCTCAAAGCATCCGTCACCGTGTTCTCCGGCTAGGTGAACTGCTGATAGAGAGATTCCTTCTTGAATTGCCCAGAACCAGAGCTGCATTGCTTCTCTGCACAGTGGCAGGGACCCTACTTCTCCTCTCTTGTTGAGGTAGTGCATGGCCACTGTGATGTCCATCATTATCAGGACATTCTTTCCCCGTACAGAGGGCAGAAAGGCCTTCAGCGCTAGTCTGATTGCCTTCAGCTACAAAAGGTTGATGTGAAGTTTGGACTCAATGGTGTGGGCTACCCACCCTGTGAGTGAGGTGTTCATCACTGTTATCTCCGGCCATGGCTGCCAAAAAGATTCTCCCTTCAGAATGTTGTCCTTGCAAGCCCACCACAAAAGGTCCTGTACGACTCTGCTCGGAACTTGAAGGTGGTCTGACATTCTGCTTGAGAATTGGGACCATTGAGTCCTGAGAGCCCATTGGAGGGATCTCATTCTCAGGCGAGCCTCTGGCACCAGGAAAATGCAGGATGCCATGAGAACGAGCAACCTCAAAAAAATCGAAGGCTGGAAGACACTGGGCCCTCTGGAATTTGGTGACCATCTGCAGAATGTGTTTAGCCCTCAGCTCGGTTGGCAAAGCCTTCCCTGAGGAAGCATCCAGGACTGCTCCAATAAATTGGAGCCTTTGAGATGGTATTATGTGGGACTTCTTGTAATTGAGGGAGAAGTCCAGTCTTTGGAGAGAGTGGCAGGTTATGCCGAGATGTTCCCAGGCTTGTTCGGGAGAACGTTCATTGAACAGCCAATCGTCCAGGTAGGAGTAGACGTGAATCACCCCCTCTCCCGAGACTCGCTGCCATCACTGCCATTAACTTGGTGAAAACCTTCGGGCGGAGGTCAGCCCGAACGATAGAGCTTGAAACTGATAATGAGAGCCGCCAACCTCAGGTACTTTCTGTGCTTGCACATGAAAGTAAGCATCCTGAAGGTCCAATGACACCATCCGGTCTTGGAGTGGGAGAGCCTGAAGGATCTGAGAAAGGGTAACCACCTTGAACTTGTCCTTCCTGAGGAACTTGTTCAAGTTTCTTAAGCCAAGATGGGTCCCAATCCTCTGTCCTTTTTTGAAATTAGAAAATACGGGGAGTACCAACCCTTGTTCCTCTCCACCACAGGTACTGGTTATATAGCACCTTTCTCTAGCAAGGTCAAAATTTTGTGCACAAGGAGCGGATCCGGAATTCTGAAAGAGTTGCTCCACAGTGCATGATTCTGAAGCCTTTTTTTTAAAAAAGGAAGGCAGTAACCATGGGCTACGGTTTCCAATACCCAAGCATCTGAAGTAACGCCCCATCATTCTTTTAGGGCGACTTTTTGAAAGGGACTCCCCCCCTAACCTTTGAACGCTGCAAGATGACTTTTCAGTTAGCGGAAACGGATAGGTACTCCTACGCTCAGCTCAGACATTGGTGCTCTCACCCACAGACCCGAGCGGCGGCCACAAGACCCCTTACCTCACTGGAACTGACGGTGAGCGACCTACCGGCCCGGGGGAAAATATCGACCCTGTATAGGTTGCTACAGGAGGACCCCCTCCGGTCCAGGCCTTCCTACATGTCCCAATGGGAAACGGACCTCGGACACGCCATTGAGGACCGTACATGGGTGGACATTTGGACAAGAATGAGGACATCTTTGCGCTGTATAACCAACAGGGAGTGTGCCCATAAACTACTCCTGCACTGGTATTACCCCCCTCTACGCCTTCATCACTTCCAACCAGCACTAAACCCTCTCTGTTGGCGACTTTGCTGCCTCCCAGGATCCTACTTTCACATGTGGTGGACCTGCCCCCTGGTGCAGGAGTTTTGGTCTCTCTGTCTAGCCACCATTAGAGACGTCACCCAGGCGATCATTCCGCTCACGCCCGAACAGGTCCTTTTAGGGATTCCACTGTCAGGCTCATACCCACGGTTGGGGAGAAGAGCGGCCCCGATATCCCAGTTCCTATTAGCGGCTAAGATCACGGTGGCCCGCACCTGGAAGTCCGCGGACGGACCCTTGATGGCCCTTTGCTGGGTCAAACTTTGGGATATTTTAATAGCAGAGAAAGTCACGGCAGCCATGGCGGGACTGCTTCATCGTTTTCGGGATATCTGGGAGCCAGTGCTAGACTATGACCGGAATTATCCGGCCCTGACCCGCAAACCGCCCCTGATCGCACTGACCCTTCACGCTATGGAGGACCCACCAGCGCCGCCGAGTCAATGTGACTAAGGCCGAGAACTATGCTTGCCGGGGAACGTACGGGGTGGGAGTTGGGGACTCTGGGTTACATGACCTGAGATACTACATGTAATGTTCTTGTATAATCTCTCCTGAGTGTCGATTGATAAATAAACAAATAAAAAAAAAAAATGTGACAGGGAATAACTGGAACCTGAAAGGCATTCGCTTGGAAAACGCCAAGGAGTATACCTATTTGGGATTCCCCATGACTACAAAACCTACAGAAGCTTACCACGGCGAGAAAATAATTGCCAAAACGTGGAAAAAATGGTTAGCAGTAAGACACTATGTTGTACACCATGGTGGATATAACATTGAGGGCTTACTGGAGATCTCCCGTACATATATTACACCTGGCATATTATCTGCTCTTGCCGCCTTATCATACCAACTGACAACATGGCTCTACGGTCTAGAGGGAAAAATCTTATGCACAGTTATAAACTTACCTAAATAAGTGCCGGTCGAGATATTAAGACTTGAATACTGGCTAACTTTGCTGGCGACAAGTTGGTCCATCCAAAGAACTTTGCTATACCTCAAACTCCTGGATACAAACCAAAACTCTAACGCCCTATTGCAACTTCTGGGAAAAAATACAGATTTAGAAAATCTAAATACTTTCATCAAAGAACTTAAGTCCCCGGCTACGATACACCTCGAGGAGCTTGATCTGGATGAGGACATCATAAATACTTATCCCATTTATGAAAAGAGTATTACAATTAAATCAGTTCAATGGGATCAAATAAACATTGGAAGACTGCAGGGGTTTAGAAGCCACAATGAATACTCCCATCAGAGTTTCCGATCTCCTAAGCCACTTTCCTACTTAACTAAATACTGCTCACTGGAACTTTATAACTATAATACGTCTCGGCATAAACCTCCTTCCTATTATGGAGCATATTGGCTCCTGTAGGAGTATACCTCTGAAAAAGTGCAGCTGCTGTCGCTGCCACAATCAAGTGGAGACCGCTAGACATTTACTGACCAACTGTGCGCTTCTTAAACCACGCTGTAAAACATGGTATGGTAGGTTCGTTGGCAACATCAAGGATGTCGCCCAAGACCAATTTTGGGCCACATTGTTCGGCGCTGAATCGATTGTCATCACTGCAGCTACTTATGACATACGGACTGAAAATGTTTTAAAAATCAATGAATTCTAAAATTTTAAAAGACTTGAAACTTTTAAATATGAAATGTATTATGATCACTTTCTTTTATCTTATGCATTCTTTCTTTTATGTTCTTTCTTCTTTATGTGCTTGAAGTTTATGTATAAACTAATACACAATGAAAAAATTAAATAAGAATGACCAAAAACACTGTGATGAAAGACAACTGGTATATGGGTGGCTGTCAATTAGGGAAAGTTAATGAGCTTGTTTATTTAGGCTTCTACAAAGAAAGCCTGACAAGCTTCTTCAACCGTCGTGCTGACTTATTAACTAGTCAGATGAAATTAAACACACATTTTGTAAATTTTCCCTAATTCCATTATTGAAATATTACATGACCTCCGCCATTCGCAAATTAACTGATGGCTCAGAGGTCTATCCAGTCTGGGTTTTGCCTATTTGACAGAAAATAGAAAGTAAAATATGGCAAAACGTATTGGGAATTCCGAATGCTGTTCCTACGACAGCAATTTTATTTGAACTTGGAATTTGTGGCATTGGGTCTATGGTTAGGGGGAAGTGGCTGGCCTTTTTTCAAAAACTGCTTATTCCGAGTGCTGATCTCTATATGTGAATTTGAATAAAATCTTATTAACTGAAAAGGTAAAATCAGTTATGAACTCATATGTGAAAGCATTTTAAGTGAAATTGGTTATACAGTAGAAAACCTGAAGAGTGAACCGGGAAAAGTAAAAAAATAACTTGAAAAGATTTGACTGGAGCACCTTAACCAACGACTTTCACGGCCAGCCTGGCATTAGTCACCTGCGCCATGAGCATATGGTTGTTGGCACTTTAGCTGCCCATTGGAGGTTATTTTCCGGCCCGAAGGCTAGAAAAGTCTTTGCTACATTCAGATGGAACATTTATGGGGCTTGTGACAAAGATGCGTTTTAAAATGGATGGCGTGGACTGTACTTCTTGCCATTTTTGTGGTGACATAATTTGATTGAAACATTGGAACACTTGATTGCTCATTGTAATAACTTGGGCACTAAGTGTCAGATGTTCTTTTCAAGACATTTAAACAAAATGAAATCCTTGAACTCTGACTACATTTGAAAATTATATTTGTGCGGCACAAATAGGTAATTGTGCATTGCAATTGTTGGCTTATTAATTGGAACTGAATGTCATTGAAAAATGAAATATTGTACAAGATAGATTGGAATTTAATTTTATGTGTATAATTTTTACTTGGTTTTTATAATTTTTCATTTCATTGTGTATGATTATTATTGTTAAGGTTGAATTTCTGTTTAGCCAATAAACAATTGAAATAAAAAGAAAAATTGGGTGCACCTGGAGAGTCTGCCTGTTTCTTCCAGCCTCTTGCAATGCTGCCACAAGCCAAACAGGGTTAGTGAGCACAGGACCAACTCAGAGCCTGCAGGTGAAATCTGCTCTTCCTCTGCTCCAGCATCCCTTCTGTGATCACACTTCCTAGTGAACTGCCAGCCTCGTGCTCTGCTTCTTCTGCTGATTTTCCAGCTCCAGCTACTTTCTACTGCTCCTTCCTGCTGCAGCCTTTTATGCCACTCAGGTGGGTTAATTGGCTTCAGGTGCAGGCCCTTGGAGTGAATTGCCTGACCATGCCAAAAGCCATTGGGGCTGCCTGGCCGTCTTTGGCTCCTGCAAGCCTCCTCAGCCCTCTTCTTTGTCACAGTCCCCGAGCGATTCTGGGACATGCAGTCAGCCTTAAAAAGCTTTTGTTTTCTTACTTCTTTAATAATGTCTTTTGCTTTTCAAAGTTCAATTTTAACCATTGGCTACTTTTTGTTCAACCTCGACACACCGGCTGTGATGAACCGCTTGGCTTTCTCTTTCCTTGGAGTCAAGGTTGGTACCACTGAGGCAATTCTCTCTCCCCGGCTTAGTATTGAGCGGAGGAGGGTCTTTTGTACTGTTGACATCTGCTGCAACATACACTGGCTATTGTTCGCAGACTTACATTTCCACCTGCGAAGGTCTCATGGGCCTTAGCCGAAAAAGGCAAGGTTGATCGTCTCCTTATCGTCCTCTCGGTCTGCGCTGTCTTTTTCCTACTCTTGAAATGCTGTGCTGAGTTAGCCCTCATCAGGGGCATTGCTAGGGGGGGGTAAGGGGGCTATAGCCCCTGATCTTTTGGTTGTAGCACCGGATAGAATCTCAGGAGCTACAGCCAAAAGACTAGCTAGCCCCCAGTCCCAACATCAGTTTAGCCCCGGGTCTTTTCCAGACCTAGCAACTCCCCTGGCCCTCATGTTGTGCAGTCTGCCTTGCTAATATGGTGCTGTCGTGCACCACCTTTTATCCCTTTGGGAAAGAAAAAGGGCCATCAGCTGTGTGTGATTCTGGTCAATTGCCTGACTTTGCCTGACCCTTGTGTTGGGACATGTTAGATAAACAGCTGTGGTGTTAATCCATTGTCTTCCGTGTTGTGCGAAAGTGTTCCTCTCGGAAAGGGGGGCGGGCAGTGTTTTGGAATATCCTACGTGGTAGGATTGGGAAAAGGGGTTTAAAGAAGGGGGATACCACGTCTCACTCGTCAGTGTCCCACTCCCTCTCCCCAAGGACGCCCTCCCTCCAAGTAATCCTCCCGCACTTGTCCACCCCCAGGAACTGGATCCAAAAGCGATGGCCGTGTCCTGGCCACCTGGATGACATATCCCCGGGGACTAGACAGGGAGACACCTTCAGGTTTCTCACACTGTGCATTCTGCATCTGTCGCTGAACCTGTCCCCGTAATCTACATCTGCAAAGTCATCTGTTTGCTCGCAAAGGTTTCTTTCTTCTGCTCATGGCACGCAACATACTAATTCACAACCGCCACCAGTTCCGCTAAATGTTTGGTCTGCCACCCAATGTAAACGTTTTTAAATTGCATCTGGGTCTAAGGTAACATCCCGCTGACAAAAGAATTGGCCATGGCTTCCTGCGATAACTCATCTGGCTTGGCAATACCTGAACTCTGTAGACATATCCCTTTCAAACTATCTAAATAGTCTGCCAGGGATTCCTCTTTATTTTGCTTGAAATTCCTTACCTTAGCCCAATCAGTGTTCCATGTACAAATGTCTTGGATTGTAGTAACTCCGGACCAACTCATCACCCAGATCCTGAGCTGGCCAATTGGTGCGCTCCACAAGTCTGTCTCACTTTGGGCGCCATGATTACCCTCATGTCCGCCCAAGAAGTATTATAACATTGGATGCCTGGCAGTAGCTCCTCCACAAAATCCTGCATTTCATCTCTAACGTTTGGGAATTTCTTCACAGGGTTTTTGCAAATCACAGGACATGTACGGCAACGAGGTTCAGTTGCGTTTGCCCTTCCTTTTTATTATCTGCCGGCACTTGTCTAAGAAGTTCTTAGATGACTAAAGTGTCTTCCATAAACTGTTCCTCCCCTCGTAATCTATGGTGTATAGGTGGGAGGTGCACTGATCAGCAAATGTCTCCCTGATCACTGGGATTGGGTTTTTCAAGTGCAGAGGGCTCAACTAGCCGAGGTGCTTGCATCTGGTCATCTTCCAGCGCCTGTGTACCACGCTGGGGTTGTCTCTGTCCTACACTTATGGATGCCAATCTGCAAAGGAAAAAATTTAACAATGTCTTCTGCAGATACACTGTTCTTCCTGTTCGGTGTCGGCTTTCTCCTCTATTATCTGGGGGCGCAGGTGCTTGCTTTTGTCTTCCCCTTCATACTTTATTTGTCCTGGCAGTCTGTCATTGAACTCCTACAATCCTTTAATTTTACAGTTATGGCGGCATGCAGTCGCTTCCTCTAACCAAGTTGTGAATGCTCCCCACTGCTTTGGAGAAATGTTTGTTTTTGTTCTATTAAGGTTTGTCAGATTGCTCACAATTTGTCCAAGTTAAAGGTCCCTTCAATCAGAAGCCGAGTATGTTTATATTCTGTAGTGTGCGGGCGGGTGACCACTTTGTGGGTTCGTCTGTCGTTTGACTATTCCTTGCCCATTTCTGTCCCAGATTTTTATCATTCTCCCAGTTAGCAGTTGCCCCGTTACCCAGTCGTACCTGTTCCATTCACTCTTAGAGTCTACTCCTTTGCAGTCTTGAGAACGGAGGGGACTGATCACCAGAAAAATCGTGAAGTGATCCTGACAGTGTTATGGGGAACTCAACCTGCAAGCATTCAACGATGCCAATGTAATTGGACCATGGTATTCCAATACCCTTTTTTTATCCGTTCCCTACTCTAAACCAGGAAAGAAATGATAATATAGAGAGTTTCCTACGGATCCCTTCACTTTCCAGAACCTGAATGCAATCATGCCAACAATATCAGGCATACATTCGGAACCAGCTTAACTAATTAAACGCAACTTTTTGGCAAGATCTGTTCCATGGCAGAAATAATTAATGCCTAAAACCACTGCAATAAATCAGGCAAACACAATAGGCAAAATAGTATACCCAACCCGGAACATCCACCCCATTTATTTTGGCGTAGCCTGTAAATAATTCCCCCACTCTTTTCCTGTCCATTCCCGGATTTGTAAGAACTCTCAGCTTTGTAAGAACCCTCTGCCTCACGATAACACTACAAGAATTTAACAAGGCCTCCTTACCTTACTCTCGGTGCGACTGATGGTCTTCGGGAGGAATCCGCTCATAGGCCGATGCCCTAACTCGTTGCGCGATAGGTCCGATTCACAAGCACATCTATTAACAGAGCACACGGGACAACAATTTAACTCTCAGAAGATGAACAGGACAGGGTTTATGAACAACACATTCTTACAAGAAAACCAACTACGTCCCATGCTAACCACGCCCCCAACTAACCTGTCCCACCCCCAGTTCGTCCTCCCTCATATCTCTGAAGATACTATACCCCATATCTTCGTAGATGCCTACATAGGCCTTGCAGCACAGAATTCCAGCCTCCCACAAACAAAAGTACTTACTGCATTGTTGTAAGAGTGTCATCTATTTCCATGGCTCCAAGGTAAGGCATGGTGGTGGACTCCTGGGTCATTATGACAAATGGGACGCCTTGTGTTTCGTCCTCAGGGACGATGTTGGGCTCATTGTCTTCACTAGTTAAAACGAGTTCAGTCCACAACATGGCAGTCAGTGGCCTTCACTCAGTTACCTCGAATTCGTCAAAATCCTGAGCTCAGCATTTCATGGGGCACACATGCTCAGTTCCTACCATCACTTACAAGCATTGCGTTACGCCAATGTGAAGGGAAAAACCATGAGAGGCAGCTGTGATTTAAAGAAAAATAAACAAACACAAGTGACAGCAGTGCATGGCTGTGGCAAAGGCATCACAAGGGAGAAGCACAGTTTTCATGCAGAAAGGCCTTTACACCATCCCTATTGGTTTCATCATCTTGCCTGTACCCACGCATATCTCGCAATGAGGTCACTCTACTTCATTATAATGTCTAGGGTGGGGGTCCGCAGGTTCACAACAATACCATATCTTTAATTCCACATTTCGGCAGCCCTGGCATGAAAATGTACTCGAACACGGGTGTGGGTGTATTCTCTTTGCATGCCAAACATTACTTGTACAGTCTGCTACCATTTTACCAACCTGTTAGTAACCCTCAATCTCAGTGTGCTGAAGCGAGAGCGTTTTGCATTCTTCATCATGTAAGGAGCATAGAAAGTTTTTTCTGACAAAGTGGTTCTTAAAACAATTCTGTCCTTCATTCACAAAGTCTTCCCTGTCTTTCATTTGAACCTGTTAGGTCCCTGCTTCGCTCTGGAGCGGACCCGGGCCGATGATCCTGCGCGCGCCGGAATGATACGCAGGAGCCAGGCGTCTCACACAACGTGCTTTATTGAATACCTCGGCGGAACTGCCGAGCCTGCCCTTGTCCCTCCCCCGTACGTCACGTCCGGGACGTCATGTCCTGTGGGACCCAACAGGGGTCCGCCCACACAACGATGTGGGCAACCTGACATCTCCCCCCTTTTTAACACGTTAGTTGAGGGGCTCCCCTCTTACCCCATCTCCTCGATGAGTCGCATCGGCTTCATACGACTCCTCTGCGGTCGTGTTGCCTTGCTCGGGGTCGGTTTATCCCTGGCGGGTGGGGAGCGGGGCGCTTCGCCTTCTGACTCTTCTCCATCTCCCTGATACGCTTCTTCGCGTGGTCTGTCCTCATCGCTATCTCTGTCCCAGGTCCATTGGCCTGTTGGAGCCAGTCTGACTCGTTTGAAATGCGAGCTGTTCCTAGTTATCGTTGAGTGGTCATCTCTTTGTGCAGTGACCATAGAACCCTTCTTGTGTGTCACGACCAGCGGTGTGGGTGCGAAGGTGGCTTCCTCTTTCCTGTTCTTGGGTTGTCTTAGCCATACTTCGTCTCCTGGTTGCATTATGTTCTCCCGAGCCCTCCTTTTCCTGTCTGTGATCTCTTTTTTTTTTCGCTTTGCTCGCGGTGTCATTTGCTTGCGCTTCTTGTTCCAGCCGTGTTGGATCTTGTGGTCTCGGGTCCTCAGGTAGTCGCGTGGTGATTGGTCTTCGGAACATCAGGGCTGCCGGGCATACACCCGTCGTGCTGTGGGGGGTGTGCCTGTATTCTCGTAGAAGTTGATTAAGGGCCTGTTCGAATGGCTTGTTTTGTACATGGGCTATTTGTAGGGTCCTCTTTATGTTGGCCATGAATCTCTCGACCATGCCGTTGGCCTGTGGCCATCGGGGGGTTATGCGTCGATGTTGAAACCCCATGTATTTTGAAAATTGCTGAAATTCTTGACTGATGAATGTTGGACCGTTGTCGGACTTTATGATCTTGGGGATACCATAGGCAGAGAGCATCCTGTCGATAACTGGAATGACGCATGCTGTGGCGCTGCTCTCTACTATTTGGGCGTCCGGGTATCTTGAATGTTCGTCCATGAGCACGACCATGTGTGTCCCGTTATTCAGTGGTCCGAATAAGTCTATTGCCAGCTCTTCCCACACTTTGTTTGGCAGCAGTGTGGATTGTAGAGGGTTCGGGTGCGGCAGGGGTGCCACTTGCGCGCAGACGTGGCAGTTGCCCACTATATTTTCCACCAGGCGATCCAGTTGAGGGAACCAGACTTTCTGGCATAGGAGGCGCTTTGTGGCGACTACGCCCCTGTGCCCTTCATGGGCTATGTGTATTATCCTCTCCCGGAGCGTTCTCGGGACGATGACCTTGCATCCTTTTAGTATGACGTTATCCTCCACCACGGTCAACTCGTCGCGGACTTGATCCAGCCACTTGATGTCTTCCTTCGTGGTATCCGATTCACCTCTGGCCTGCTGTTTCATGAGGGCCGTCTTGTCCACCTGCAGGCAGTGCCGGGCAATTCGCAGCGCTGGGTCTGCTTCTGATTGGATGGACAGCTCCAGCCACCCAACCGGAAGTGGTTGTAGGTGATGGATGATGTAATTTATGTACGCGTCCGCTATGGATGGTTGAGACGCCGTCGTGGGCATGGGATGCCGGGAGAGATAGTCCGCTGGGTTTTCCTCCTTTCCTGGCCGGTGTTGTATGATGAATCTGTAGTCCTGTAGGCGGAGGCCCCATCTGGCAATTCTTGGTGGCATCCTGGCCTTCGGGCTGCCGTATATGGTGAGTAGTGCCTGGTGGTCCGTGATGATGGTGAACTCTTTGCCAAACAGGAATAGATGAAAGTATTCGCAAGCCCAGACAACCGCAAGGCTCTCCTTTTCCGCCTGAGAGTATGCCTGTTCTGTGATCGTCAGGCTCCTGCTGGCGTATGCTACCACGTGCTTGGTCCGTGGCTCCTTGGGGTCTTTTTGTGTCAATATGGCGCCTAGTCCCACCGGGCTGGCGTCCACTATCAGCTCAGTGTCACGGCCGGCATCAAAGTACGCCATGTCCTCTGCCTGTGTGATGGCCTTTCGTATCGCTTCGAACGCTGCTTGGCACTCCTTCGACCACGTGAACGGCGTGTCCTTCCTGGTGAGTAGTCGTAGGGGATTGCTGACTGTGGCATAGTCTTTCAGGTACCTGGAGCAGTAGCTGGCCAGTCCCAGAAACGATCTGAGGTCGGTAGTGTTTACAGGGGGCGTGGCTGAGTTGAGGGCTTCCACTTTCTCTGGGTCGGGTCTCATGCCTTTATCTGAGAAGATGTGCCCGAAAAACCTCAGCGATCCTTTGGAGAACTCGCACTTGGCTTTGTTTAGGGTGAGCCCTGCGTCGTCTAGCGCTTGACATACTCATGTTCTTCCTGTGACTTGCCGTATACTAGGACGTCGTCCGAATAATTCAGACAGTTGGGAACATGCCTGATCACTTTGTGAATCTCCTCCTGAAAGATCTCGGCGGCCGAGGATATGCCAAAACTGAGCCTTTTGTATTGAAACAGGCCGAGATGAGTGACGAACGTGGTGATGTAACGGGATTCCGGTGATATTTCAATTTGGTGGTAGCCTTTTGTGAGGTCTAATTTGGAGAAGATCCTCGCACCGTGGAGGAGGTGAATCATGTCCGTGATTCTGGGCGCTTGATATCGCTCCCTTTCGATGGCTGTGTTGGCTCTGCACATGTCGACGCATAGCCGTATGGATCCTTCCGGTGACTTCTTCGGGACGGGGACGACGGGTGATACCCATGGCGTCGGGCCTGATATGGGTTCTATAACATTCATTTTGATGAGCTTGTCCAAGTCCTCTTCTACTTGTCTCTGGATATTGAACGGGATGCCTCGGTAGTGTTGAGCCACCGGTTTGACCTGAGGGTTGATGTGGAGGTGCACTTTCCGGTTGCGTAGTTTGCCTAGGCCGGTGAAGAGTCTAGGGAATGATTGTTCAATTGAGTCCGGTTTGGTGAAGTACTTGTGGGCCATCAACTGGTATAAGATGTGTACCAGTCCCATGTCCACTGCTGTCCGAAAGCTCAGTATGCACCCGCTGTTGGCTTCTGTGTCTAGGATGTACAGTGGGATCTTCGCCGAGTGTCCTTTGTGTGTGCATATGGCTGTGATCATGCCTTTGCATGGCAGGGGTGTCCTGGATCCATAGGGGTATATGTCAACTGTGGCTTTTCGGATCTTTGGCGGGGTGGTTAAGGACTGATATGCGCTTTCACTGATGATATTGACCGTCGCTCCGGTGTCCACGAGAAACTTCAGTGGTGTGTCATTTACTTGGAGTGTCAAGATGGGGCTGTGTTGGGTGGCCGCCGTGTTGTCCTGTAGGGCCCACACATACCCGTTCCTTCTCTGGTCCTCCTCTGACGAGAGGGTGTCTGTACTGGTGGGGGATCGGGTCTCCACATACCTTACGAAACGCCACCTGTGTGATCTTCTAGTGTCCTCAGATGACCGTTTGTCTTCGCGTGTGTATCGATTTCTGCGGTCTCCTTCTTTCCTGGCACGCCGCCTTTCGCTGTCCGCTGCTGGCCTGGGCGGGCTCTGTGGTGTGGGCCTGCGCCTTTCTTGGTAGCGGTGTTTGGGCGTTGAGTGGATCGGGGCGTTCTTACACGTGGCCCTGTAATGGTCCATTCCCCCGCACGCGGCACACTTTTGTCCTATGGCCGGGCATGTACCAGTGTGTGGATATTCATAGCCACATTTGAAGCATGTGGCATCGGGGTGTTTGTTGGTCTGGCTTGGGTGAGTATATTGTTTATTGATTGCTTCAGCGTTGTCACTGGGTTGGTGTATGGACACTTTGCCGAGGCTGTCCAGTTGCGAGTCCCCTGCTGCTTCCATGCGGGCCAGCGCCAGAATTTCTTCTAGTGATCGTTGTTTCTGTAACAGTTGTTTGCGGAAAGGCTGAGAGAGGCATCCAGCTATTACTTGGGACCTGAGCGCCTCTTCATTGGAGTACCTGTGGAATTCACAGTGTTTCAGTTTGATGCGTAGTCGCATCACAAAACGGTCTATGGATTCCCCTTTATCCTGTCTTGTTGTGTGGAACATGTGGCGCTCATAATCCACGTTTGTATGTGGTGCGAAGTATTCGGACAGCTTGGCATGTAGCTCCCCATATGTGACAGTGTCTATGTTCAGCAACTCCCCTGCAATGTCTATTACCGCTGGTCCCAATGCCATGAACAGTGTATTTTTCAGCCTCGTGTCGTCCGTCAATCCTATGGCCCCTGTGTAAAACTTGAAGCCTCGTAACCATATGTTCCATCTGGGCCCCAGGTTGGAGGTGTCTCTGATTTCAAACGGGTTGGGCATGTGCATGACTTGGGCTGCTCCTTCCTGGTGTGCATGCTGGTTGTTGTCCTGCGCTGTGTCAGCGCTTCCAGATGCCTGTCCTGCTCCTCCTGAGGAGGACGCTGGGGTGGTCGCTGTGTCCGACATGGCTGCGCAGCAGTAAGAGATTCGTGCGGCGATATGCTGTAGCGTCTAGGCTGTGCTGGGACGGTGACTTTTCTGCTCCGTGAAGTGTTCTGTTTCCTCCCACGTTATGGCTTCCTCGTGGTGTGGCCTTTGTCCTTCTCTACTCCCCCGTCCCCTGCTATATGCCAGATGCGGCGACACGTTTTCTCGTGCGCACCCACGTGTGGGGAGGTGGGGCCGCTCGTGGCGAGTGCCTTCGCGGTTCCGGAGCGCCCGTGTCCCGTGGGCGCCTTTGTGCGGCTTGCGGGCGGTGTCACACGGGAGCCGGGGCCGCTCTCACACGGCGCACTCGTGATCGGGAGGCGGGGCCGCTCGTGGTGAGTGCCCCAGCGGTATCGGAGCGCCCGTGTCCCGGCTTGTGGGCTGTGTCACACGGGAGCCGGGGCCGCGCTCATGCGGCGCACCCGTGATGTATGAGTTTTTTGCAGGCCGAATACCAGGCCTCTGTCATGCGGGAGGCGGGGCCGTGCAGAGTCGGCAGCCGTGCCCGAGGTGCGCCGACGCGCTGAACTGCTCGGCCGCAGACCTCGGCACGGTGCCTGTGGGGTCTGCGCCCGCTCGTCGCCAGTGTTAGGTTCCCGCTTTGCTCTGGAGCGGACCCGGGCCGATGATCCTGCGCGCACCGGAATGATACGCAGGAGCCAGGCGTCTCACACAACGTGCTTTATTGAATACCTCGGCGGAACTGCCGAGCCTGCCCTCGTCCCTCCCCCTTCCCCTGACGTCACGTCCGGGACATCATGTCCTGTGGGACCCAACAGGGGTCCGCCCACACAACGATGTGGGCAACCTGACAGAACCAGGAAATGCATCCATCTGCCTTCCACCCTCTCCATCGTGATTCTTCAGCTGAGCAAGTTCTGCAGAATTTGGATATGGGCAGAGCATTCAAGTATTCCCATGCCCCATACGCTTTCCTGCATAGCTATGGGAGTCTCCCATGCAGGGAAGGGACTGAAGCATTTTTTGCACTGCAAATATCCTCTCTCTTTAAGAACTTTTGAGCATGCAAGGGCATGCCCAGCCCCTGCTGACTCTGCTCATCAGAATCACTTGTCAACAATTACCGTTCGATGGGACTGGGCATCTAAAGCACTTAACCGCTTTAAAGCAGCTTTTATTCTTTCACTTGCCGATTGGTTTTGCAAATGAAGGCATGCATTCACCCTCCACTGGTATTCTAGCTCAGCCATCTGGGGTATGTTGGTGACAACTAGGTTTTCTGCCTGTACAGCTTGTCATAGGATTGCTCCTGTCGCAATCACCCATTTGCTTCGTTTAATGTGCCTCAGATGGAGTACAAGTTAGACTTGTGTGCTTCCCTTGGCTCTCCAGGATTGCAGCATAGGTTCCAGCAGCGGCAAGATCTCTTTGGTGGTTCCCCACCGTATGTCATTCCAGACTTCACATTAAGCTTTATTTTCACACATGCACCCCGCTGTGGTGTCTACTTCCTGGGTGCTGTCACGGTCGGGAGGGGTCCTCCAGATGCCCCAATACCCAACAGGGGGTGGTCTGAAGGCTGCTAAGGCTTTGACTGGTGCATACACTGAAGGCTCACCAGGGCCCAAGACCTGGTCTTTAGGATACTGGCTGGGTACCTTCCGAGTCATAGTCCAAAGTTCAGCCAGCCACTATTAACAAGGTGCTCCCCCAAAGGCTTCTAAGGCATATAAGAGGTTGGGCCCCATGCCGAGGAAGAAGCGCACAGGTGTCCTTAAGACCATCATGTCCCCAAGAAGTCAGGTTGTGATAGTCCTCACAAAATGGCTGACAACTGCCTCAGAAAATGGCAGGCAAGTCCTGAGCCGCACTAAAGATGCCATGCTCAGAGCAGGCGTTTCCCTGACGGGTTCTATCCAGGGGCGAGTTTGCCACAAGCATAGAAGGAATGGAAACGTTTGGACTGGGGCAAGTACAATTTTCAGGCCCAAGCTGCAGCCCAGACAAAAAATGACAAGCTCCACCGTGATGAAAGGATAAATTCAATAAATAGTAGAGTAAAGATTTACAGTGTTTCTATAGTTATTTCACTGAAATTCTGATGTAAGCCAAATCAAAATTCTGAAAGCCATCAAGTAATTATATCATAAAATGTATAGATTTATTCAATTACAAATAAAAATCTGGTTGTAGATTTGGAGATACAAATTTGTTGTGAAAAACACATATTCAAAAAGATATATATAAGTAGGTACTCAAAGAAAAAAACCTATTTGGAAACAGTTAGACAAAATCACACTAAGCAAATAAACAAAATCAAAGTAATAAACATATTTAGAAGTGATTTTTAGCAAAATAAGAGATGGTGTGAGAAACAGTTAATGAGAACAAAAAAAGAATCAGAAAGAGTATATTTCTTCTCTTTCTAAACGTCAAAATTCTTATTTTGGCTTGTCCTTCGTCATTCTCTATTCATCATTCTTTTGGCAGGTCTGCCTACGTGCTTGTGTCCAATTGGACATCAACCACACGTTTCGGCAACAGTGCTGCCTGCCGGACAGTGATTTCAAAAGATGCCTTCCTCAGGGCGAGTTGACCCTATGGTGAAGCAGACACAAGAAAAAGAAAATAAATTGTACTTGTGGCTTACTGAATGAGTTTGGCTAATCATCATTTTTTTTTTACTTTTCTTTATTGGCATGAGGCAGGAGCAGGTATACAATACAGAACATTAGCAAATGGTGTTACATATTCATGACTGGCAGTGCATAGAGGGGTTTTCTGGAGAGGATGGACTGATAGCTCGCTTGACTTTTCACATTGCAGGACATAGCACAATCTATATGTCTGGCAGGGGGAGGAAAGCAGTTCAATATCTCTACGGTTCAAGTAGCTACAAAAATCTGTCCACACATTTTGGGACGAGAGGTCGTGGAGAGGGAGTTGATGTAGTCCTGCTTGCACATTTGAGTCCAGGTGAGGCCTTCAGCCAGATCTCGAATAAGGGGGGGGGCGGCGCTTCCAGCACTGCAGTATGCATTTTTTGGCCACCATAGTTGCGACGTTCAAGAACTTGGACACCTTCCTCGCCCCGGCCCCGTCCCATAGCCCAAATAGAACAGCCAGTGGATCAGGGACGATCTGGATAATAAATCTCTCAGAGAGGGCTTCCATGACGGCTTTCCAGAACGGACCCAGAACATCACAAGACCAAAACATGTGAGTGTGATCAGCCTCCATAGATTTACATCTCGGTCAGGTATGGGCCTGGCTGTGTGCAAATCTCCCCACCCTATGAGGCGTGTAGTAAAGCCGGTTCAGGAGCTTATATTGCATACATCTGAATCTGAAGTTGAGGGAAACCTTGCGTGTGTGCAAGCACATTTTACCCCACATGGTATCTGTGATAGCTAAGCCCAGTTCATCACTCCATGCGGCCCGCAGTGTCTGAGGTGCATTATCCGACTTTACCAGCAACATTTTGTACAGGGAGGACATTATACCCCTACCACCGGCTGAGTTGGTTATGAAGTGGATTTCAGGTGAGTCAGGGGGTTCGTCGGGATAGGAGGGCCACATGGCGCGAACTGCCGCCCTCAATCTGAAATATTGCAGTAGCTCCAGTGCCGAACCAGAGTGCCCAGGTCGCCATGTCTGCAGGGTGATGAATTTCCCTTCGGGGCATAGGTCGGACAGCGCCCGATAGCCAAGATCGTGCCAGTGTCGCATGAGGAGTTTGTCATGAGTGTGGCTGAGGTCCGGGAACTGCCAGATGGGCAGCCACCTCTAGTATGGATGATGTTCTGGGTGGGACTGCAATAGTCATCTCCATGCCATGGTCGTGGTGGCCACGGGATCCGCCGGGGCATCGGTGTGGTATGTGCAATGAAGGATTAAGGACATCATGTTTACCTCTTCACTTGCTAGCTTCTCAAGTTTCACGTGGGGGGGTGGATCAGGGTGTGTGTACCAGTGTGTGGCGTGTTGAGCTTGTGCAGCAATCCAGTATCGGGCGAGGTCAGGGGCTGTGAAGCCCCTTTCTCGTATGGAAGAGTCATATGTTGCCACTTCTTGCGAACTGCACCGGAGTGCCATAGAAATTGGGCACATGCGGAATGTAGGTTCCTGAAGTACTGTTTCCCAGGCCAGATCGGGACATTCACGAAGATATAGAGAATCTTAGGGACTATTATCATTTTGATTAGGGACAGCTTGCCTGATCGAGAAAGCAGGAGGTTGCACCATCTCGACATCCAGGACTCCGCAAACTGCGCCATAGCAGTGCAATTGTCAACCAATAGCAAAGATCTAGTGAGGGATACCTGGACCCCGAGATATCTGATCCCGCCTGGTGACCAGCGGAGAGGTAATTTGCATGCTGGCTGGGGGGTTACCGCATTGAGGGAATATTTCAGATTTAGTGTAGTTTATGGTGAAGCCCGAGAATGTGCCGATTTTGGTTATGTCACGAATGATCGGGTCTAGATGGACAGACGGGTCTCTGACGTAGAGGAGTGCATCGTCGGCGTACAGTGAGATTATCTCCGGTGTGTCCGCAGTCGTCTCCCTTGCGGGTGTGTTTATCTCTGACACTATCAGCCATGGGCTAGATAGCTAGCGCGAATAATATAGGGGAGAACGGGCAACCCTGACGAGTGCCCCTGTGAAGTGTGAAGGGTGACGACACATGGGAGTCGATCAGGACTCTGGCCACAGGATTTGTATACAGTAGTTTAATATATGACATCATGCACAGGCCAATTCCCACTCTGTGCAGTACAGCCCACATATATTGCCAGGACACCGTGTTGATTGCCTTCTGGGCATCAAGAGTAACCGCAACGTCCCTGGCACTGGGATCGATTCTGGACATAACGTTAAACAGCGGATGTTGAGGGCCGTTGAGCAACCGGGGACAAAGCCGCTCTGATCTGGGTGGACTAAGTGCGTCATTATGGGGAAGAATCTGCCTGCTAATACCGTGGCAAAGATTTTTGTGTCTGTGTTTATGAGTGATAGGGGTCTATAGGATCCACAGTCATCAAGCGGCTTACCCGGCTTGGGGAGCACAGTTATGAGGGCTTCGCGCATGAATTGGGGCAGGGTGGCCAGACGAAGCGATTCAGTCCAGACCTCAAGGAGTCTGGTGCCAGGATGGCGACATGTTCCTGATAGATTTCTCAGGTGAGCCTGTCTGGCCTAGGAGCCTTGCCCTTTGCCCTTCGGGAGACCCGAGATAGCCTCAGTGATCGCGTCAAGGGTGATCGGGGTATCTAACTGCTCTCTGGTGGCACAGGAAATGAGGGTCATGGGGATTTGATCCAGTAGGTTTATGTCATGGATGCTGTGCTCCCGCTGTGAAGCATACGGAGCTGCATAGAATTCGGTGAAGGTCTCGAGGATGAGTTGGTCTGACCAGTGCTGGGCGCCACTTGCATCCCTGATACAGTATGCGGGTTCTACCCCCCTCCATGCAGACCAGTCTAGATAGAGTTCTCCCCGGTATGTCTCCCTCACCGTACTTCCACGCAGCCAGGTATTGTACCTCCCTGAGGGCGTGGGATTCAAAGGCTTCCAGTTCCAATCTTATCTGTGCTAGTATAGCTGGGGAAGGTGCGGTGGTGTACTCCCTCTCAAGTTCTTTAAGCTTGGTTTCAGAGTGTTGTAGGCTTTTTTTAATGTCTTTAAGAACCCCGGCTTCCCTGGAGATGCACATACCTCTAATGAAGACCTTGAACGCCTCCCACCGGATCCCTTCAGATGTGTCATGTCGTTTATTGCAGTCAAAAAAGGTAATGTTGGCTAGGATTTCAGCTTTAAAGACTATATCCCGCAGTGCCTCTGACTTGAAGCGCCAAGCAGATCTGGTAGGCAGGTCGGGCCCCAGTTTGATCCGTAGCGTTATAGGGGAATAGTCTGAGAGTGTGCGCTGTAGTATCTGTGTGTCTATGGCCCTGCCCACCATCCCACTCGATATGAGGAAAAGGTCTATTCTCGACAAGCTATCATGTACTGATGAGTAAAAAGTATAGTCTCTTGTTTGTGGGTGGAGAGCTCTCCACACATCCCTGAGGCCCAGTGAGACCACGTGTGTGTGTGTAAGCGGTTGGCTGCCCATGATATGGATCTGCGGGCCGTGCAGGATCTGACCAGATCATTGTCCAGGATCAGGTTCATGTCCCCCCCCATATGATTGGGACTCCAATCTATCTCAGGAGTAGGGTGGTCACCTCATCGAAGAATTCAGGGGCATTGATATTCGGGGCATATGTGTTCACGAGGATGCATTCCACGTTGGCTATTAGACAGTGAAGGATTACATATCTGCCCTCTGAATCTATGTGGCTAGTGCGCAGTGAGAATTCAACCGATTTGTGGACCAGGGTGAGCACTCCCCTAGACTGAGTGGAATATCTTGTGTAGTACCTATTAGAGCGCCAGGCCGGAGCCAGGCATGCTGCGAGGCGACCTAGGGCATGTGTTTCTTGAAGGAGGAGTATTTTAATTCTGTATCTCTGGACATATGTGGTTAGCCTGCGGGCTTTAATAAAATTACTTAACCCCCGGACGCATTATGGAACATCCCTACAGTGATATTCGTCACCCTTTAGTACCGTGCGCTCCGCTGCAGCATAGTTGTACCACATTGTAACCATAGCTCCCACTCTCATGCCGTTTTCATGAAACCATCCACAAACTTTACCACCCCCCACCCTCACTGCCCACCCCCAACCAGCAGTGTAGTATTCCCCACCCAGATCGCAGGTGCCGGAGTGCCGTGCTCAACTTGGCAACACCAGCCCACGTGCCCAACAGAGGCACAACTGAGAACAAACCGCCATAACAGGCATTGCAATTGCAGCGGGGGTCGCCACTGCCGTGTTCGCAATTTAGCTGCTAATACGGTGCAAAAAGCACCCCTATCCCCTCAGCTGCAATTTGTACACAGGATTACCAGAGAAGCATTATGGTGGATGGTAGCAGACAAGAGATAAGGATGCCATGGATGCAGCATGTCTGTTTGTTGAGAGCCTGTAGGAGGGATCAGAGGGCCGAGGGGCACAATCCATGCGTGTGGCGGTGACAGTGAGGAACGGGGTATAGCCCGCCAGGGGCAGTAGTGATCAGAAACTATTGTCTGTTCGGCACAGGTGATGTGCTGTACTGTCGGGTTAGAGGAAGGAGGATCTCATGTTGGTGGCCATGGATATGCCCAAGAGGTCCCCCTCCTAACAAGAAGTATGGGCCGCCTCAGTCATTGTCCATTGGGTCGTCTGCAGGATCCCTCAGTGGGATCTGTGATTCGATGAATTTTACTGCTTCGTCAGGAACCGTGAAGAAGTAGTTTGTTGTGGTGGGTAATTTGAAGCGTGCCGGGACGAGCATTGTGTATTCGATTTTCCTTTCTCTGAGCATTTTCTTCACTTCATTGAATTGTCTGAGCTCCGCCTGGACCCCACAGAGAAGTCCGGGAAAATTCTGATGGTTTGCGAATCCAGTCTCAGTTCACCTTTCTCACGTGCAAGGCGTAGTATGTGATCTCTGTAGCTAAGGATCTTGGGAGCCAACGCACGATGTGCCCGCTCAACTGTGAAGAGTGGGGAAAGCTGAGGGTTGTCGAGGAGATCTTTGAGGAGGGTCTCCACCGCCAGTTCCATCCGACCCTTAAGTGCGGACTCCGGAACTACCATAATGCGGATATTATTCCTACGTGATCTTGACTCCAGGTCATCACACTTAGCCTTGACAGTCTTCATGTCGCGTACCAGCTCTGTAACCGTGCTCTGCAGGGCGAGCACGCCATCCTCATTTGCCCCTATTCTGGTTTCCGCCTCAGTTATCCTAGTGCCATGCTGGTCCAGCTTAGTTCTAAGTGAGGCCACGTTTGCGTTTATGTCATCTAGCTTCTCATGAAAGGAGGCGAAGTGCTTTGCCATGGACTCCATCATCGCTGTGAGATCAGGCTGTGGGGGGTCTGACTGTGATTCTATGTCGTCGTGGTTAGAGGAGGAGGCCCCCTGCTCAGCCCTGGGTGTTGACTTAGTAAACTTGTCCATAGCCCCAACCTTGTTAGCTCCACGAGATCTATTCGACATCCTGTAGGTGGGCGATGTTATATGCAGATGCGAGCAGGTGCCACCTATGCAGCCGGGGGAGCAGGCCCTCCAGGCCCCAGGATCACCGCCCAGACGGCACGGAGGAGTGACGCCCACTACCCGGATGGGCGCCCAGCTCTTTAGTTGATATACCAACCAGAGGGGCTGTTAAGTAAGGGTCTTCTATGCACCGTCGGTAGGAGCACCCCGCCGTCACACCCGGGGCACCAGCCGGAGAGCAGGGCTGTAAGAGCGGACAGGATGCGATGTGGTGATAGGAGCGGGTGCAGGCTGAAGTGACAGAGTACTGGTGCTCCGGGTAGTAGATATCGTGCAATGGGGCCCAAGAGGGCTCCACCCGGGTCAGCCACAGAGCTGGGTTCGAGAAGCAGCACTCAGATACCCTAGATGGATGAGGGGCAGCAGGAAATCCGCTAGAAACCAGGTACAGCAAGGAAAGGACACAGGGGCAGGATGCCCTCAGAGGGAAGGCAGGGTTGACTCTAGGCCGGGGGGGGGGGCGGTGGGGGTCCAGTAGGGCACAGCAATGTGGGCCCCCTCAGCCACGCCCCGCAGACCAAGTATGGGGGGTCTCCGCTGCAGGGAACCAGGATAATAAGCCAAGAGTAGAGCCCACCGCAGGCCACCCTGGGAGGTTGTTACCACAGCATGGGTGTCCAGTGATGAGCTCCCGCAGGTTAGGTCAGCACTAGCCCACAAGCAAGGGTGATCCACCACCTCCAGTCAGTGGTTATTCCATGCGCGGCGGGCAGTTATGAATAACGGACAGACAAGGGGCGTAGCAGTTATGACCTCCAGCACTTTTTGAGTGTCATTAGTATGTTGCATGTGCAACTCGTGTGCTGCCCTCCGAGAAGCACAGGTCGCGTTGCTGAGTTGAGTGATGATCCGGACACTGCCGGCGGGCCACTTAGTAAGGAGCAGCAGTGCGGGCCCCAGGGGGCTCATCTCGGGGGGATACTGTGTCAGCTGGGGGGAGAGGCAGGGTTTCGTCCAGGCAGGCGAGAGGAGGCAAGCAGCGCAGAATAGGCGGCCCTCCCAGATCCTCACCTGCAGTCACGCTGGCCGGGGTCAGGATGGCGCGCAGGGAGGAGCTGCCCGCAGAGCCACAGGCTGCAGGGACGTGTCGCAGGAGGCGGCCTCCAGAATTCCCTGCAGCACAGGGCCAAGCAGAGCAGTGGGCCGCCCACGGTACGCCGCCCCCCGGTGTCGGCGTCAGGCCGCGTGGAGCAGGTAGGCAGCGGATGACAGGCACTTCAAGCGGGGGGGCGCCGCGCATCGGATGGTACCAGCACGGGTCGCAGGCTAAGCCGGAGATGGCAGGCAGACCCCACCCCCGCCTCAGCGCTGGCGGGCCCGGGCCCTGCAGCCCCCAGCGTGCTCAAGAATAGAGGTAGGCAGACTCCACGGGACAGCACCGCCCCAGTCAGGGCACAATCCGAGAGGGCACAGAGAGCCGCAGTTAGCCATACTTCGGGCGGCAGGCGAGGTGCACAGCCAGTCAGCTGCACTCCAGAGGGCGCACGGCGTCCACACGCAGCTCAGTATAGGATAGGCCCCAGCAAGGCCCGCTCAAGTCAGCCAGCAGATCGTCGTAGTATGGCTGTCGGGGTCCGATTTTTCTCAAAAATTGATGTAGGTGTAGCTAGGGACAGCCGCTACACAGGGTGAAGGTTTCCACTGCAGTATGGTATTTAGAGCCGTTGATGTAATCAGATTAACGTTGTCTGGGCACGGAGCTCGAAGGCTAGGCAGGCATTTTCCAGGCTGCTCAACAGCGCCCTGGCTAATCATCTTTTAAATAGATTTATTGTTATTAGACTGCTTAATAATTTGTGGTCCATAGCAGCCATCTTACCCAAACAATGGGGCACGATCTGTTGGGAGCAGACCAGGTGAGACCAAGGAGGTACATGTGTTGCAATTCGGAAAGTTAAGCTGCTGACAACTCGTAGTCTAGGCGGATGCTTCTTATTCAGTTGCGGTAAATCAAATTGCTGAATGTTATAAAGAAGGGCTAGATCATGTGAATAGACAAGTAATGAAGATGTCTGCTTCTGGCTTTCACGTTTTATAAAAGAAAACTCGAAATACTGGTTATCTGGCTTCATAAGGAGGAAGGAATAAGAAGCCTATCTGCGGGCTAGGGAGCTGCTGGTCTGATTGTTCAGCTGCAGCTTGGATTTTCAGTGGGCTGCTGGACTTAAGATCGTGCATCTGCACATTGAAATATATACGTGCGGGCGTTTCGGCATATAACTGCGGAAAAAAGTGTGTATCTAGAACTTGAAGCGCACTAACCGCTTACCTGTATATGCGCGGCGTCTGTGTGTCTCTTCAGTTCGCGGCAACCCGGACGCACAGTGCCGCGACCCAAACTTCCAGAACTAAACTCAAAACCAACCTCTCCCCCATCTTCACATTCTCAAGCATATATGGTAGGCATTCTTCACATTACTTTCCTTTTATGAGTCATACCTTTCAAATACGTTTGTACTTTCTTAGAGACCCGGTCCCAGGGAATCCCAGCCACATACCAAAAGTAGCAAAATGATTTCATCAGCATAATGTAATTTGATGAAATGGAAAACCTGGGATTGTGTTCCAATTTGCAATTTGACAGCAGGCTGTATATCCTCCCATCGCATTCTTAGGCTTTAGACCAATGTAAAGAGATGGAGAAGCAAGAGAATTCTTTTATAGAGCTGAGCCAGGTAGTCTGGCTTCACTCTAAGAGTCAAACATGTGCTGACACAGCAAAGACCCATTACTGGCTTCCTGCTACCCCACAGCACAAAGTTCTACCTGGCACTCGGTCTACCCATCCACTACCCCACACAACATAAGAACCTCACTTGGCATATATCCCTGCAAGTATGCATTACATAAATGCTTAATATTTAATTATGGAGTAACACCATTTGCAATTTCCCGCACAGACAGTTAAGGAAAACAAGGCACAGGGCCTCATTACGACCCAGGCGGTAAGTTACCGCCTGGGCCGTGACTTTACCACCATGGCGTAAACTAAACTACGTTTACGCCATGGTGGTTGGCGGACTTACCGCCCCATTCCGAGTTTGGCGGGGCGGTAAGTCCCCAATCCCCATTTACCCTTCCCCATTCACATTTTTGCCCCATAGGGCATAATGGGAGTGGGGAAGGCGTTAATTACGCCACCGTAAATTACGGTGGCGTAATTAACTCCATGGTCCCTTAGCGCCATGGATTTTAACACCTGCTAAAAGCAGGTGTTAAATCCGCCATGGCGCTAAGGGACCTCGTACTCAGGGGGTAAGGGTCGGCGCTGTTTACGCCGCCGTAAACCCCTTACCGCCTGAGTCGTAATGAGGCCCACAGTGATGAAAAAAGTGATTTGCTCAGGATCACAATGTGTAAATTGTGGAAAGCAGGGATTTAAGCGCTGTCTTCTGGGTTCCACAGTTTGCAATCTATATAGCAGGGGAGACCTCATATGCTCCTATTTCATCTTCAATACGAGACCCACCAAAATGCTTACTGAAAGTTGTTATGCAAAGGTTAAAACTAGAGCTCTGCTTTATAAATCTGGTTTTCAAAGCGCCACGTTACATGATAAAGCAACCTGACAAAATATAAAAGAAATCGTAATTGAAACATTTTCATAAAGCAAGTATGCATCACTTCATTGAATAAAAGAAAGGGCTGATGCAGTCTGCTAAATGGTGCTGTGGCATGCAGGTTAGGCACAGACCTCAGCATGTAACTCAATCTGCTGATCCACCTTTTCAGATTTGTACCTCTGCCTCATTTACCCAATTTTCATTACCCGCCTCCCACGGGTGTCCTCCTTTTGCACCACATCCTTGATGCCCCATCCATTTCCTTACATTAATGAAGAGAGGACGTAGCTTTTATGGTGCTCCCAAGATGGATTTTCTTGGAAAGTCAGCTGCATATTCCAGTTCCTCGATGCAGAAGGAAATGCGAGGGAAGTCCGTCTGGGATCTAGTGATGGAAAAGGAGTAAGAGTGAGCAATCATATTTATTTGTGTTTTTAAGGAAGGTAAAGTGTGTCTATGTGTGTTAATTTTCAGTTTGTGTGAATATGGTGACGTAAGAGTGTATGTGTTACTGGGTAAAGTATATTTCGATAGATTGATCTGTGTTCATGTGACTATGTAGCTATTTATGTGAATATGTTGTTGATTTGTATGTGTATCTTTTCTTGGTCATATAAGAGTTCTGGATAAGACAAAAATAAGAAAAACGCAGGGAGTCCTTCAAAGTTGGGTGTTAATGGTAAAATCAGCAATATTAAGCAAATATCGCCGATTTTACAGTCTAACCAATTCAGGGTTTGATGAAATACTGCTGGTAGTATTCAATGGGAATAGAGAGGCAGCATTTTAGATGGACAAGAAAACTCTGGAGTCCTGCTCCAAGAGGTAATCCAGACAGTAGCCTTTGGCAATGTGTCCAGCAACGACCATGTAGCCACTTGACAGATGTCCAAAGAAGGGATGCCCCTAGCCCCATCCTGCAGGGCTACAGGTGGAAGCCTTGCCTCTAGTCGAATGAGCCCTGAGGCAATCAGGCACATCCTTCCCAGCCATGTCTTAACATTCAGGGGTTGATCCATCTGGACAGTTATTTGCTCACTGTCCCCTCCTCCCCACCACCGCCTGCAATGGTCGCAGAGTAACCTACAAAGAACAAGTCATGTTTCCTGATATTTCTTGTCCGAGAGACACAGTAGCTGAGGGACTACCCAGGTTCTAGCTAATGGAATCTCTCTTCAGTATTATAGGTTTGAGGTGGAGAGAAAGACAGGAAGATTGATCTTCTAAGAGATGAAACTAACACAACCTTGTGCAGTAATAACAGCCTCACCTTCAAAGCCCATTTTATCACTTGGAGAACACCAAGTATGGAGAGGTTTAACAGACAGCCTAGCGCACACTCACCAGTCTTGCAGAGTTGACTACTCACCATTATGGTGATTGTAGTGACAGTCTTACAAAACAGGAATGCAGAGCATCTAACGGAGCTCCAGGCACACTGATGTGTACCTGTGCTTATGTCGGGCACCAGGAGATACTCACCGTAATATCTTGCAAGTGAGCATCCCAGCCCTTCAAAGAAGCATTTGTGACCACTGTCAGCTGGAGTCCCGGTTTCCAAAGCAATGCCACCCGTCAGTATGAGCTCTCTCACAAAGTCCACCACAGAAGATCTCGAGAAGCAGCATGAAATACCTGCAACAGGTCTGACATGTTGCCCTGGAACTGACACCACTCACTCTGAAGTAGTCACTGGAACAAACTCTTGCCCATTCGTGAGGTGATGATGCCTAGAAAACGCACAAAGGGAGAATCCGGAACCAGCCTCTGGGATTGAAAGATATAGACCATCCAAAGGATCTGCACGACTCATTCCTTGTGTAGGAAAGCCCTACCAGGTTTCCAAGGCCCCTTTGATGAACCAGATGGATTAGGCCAGCTAAACATGGGACTGTCTAAAGTTCAGGGAGAAGCAACAACTCTGTGACAGGCTACATGTGGGGTACAAATGTGAAGATACCAGGTCCAGGTTACAGGCTCAAAATTAGCCAAAAGTCCAGGTATCAAGAAAACTTTAATTTTCTCATTCCTGAGATGAGCCGCCAATACCGCCAGAGGTTTGGTGAAGATTGGGTGCCAATGAAGTACCAAATGGCAGAACGTGGAACTAGTAGCCAGACTTTCCAATCACAAACCACAGGTACTTCCTGTGCTTGGGATGGATTGGCACATGCAAGTGGGTGTCCTGGAGATCCAGGGACAGCAGCCAGATATGCAGTTTGAGGGCCTGAAAGATCTGGGTCAAGGTGACAATCTTGAACTTGTAGGTGCTTAGGTACCAGTTCAAGAGCCTAAATCCAAGATGGGATGCGGGTCCCAGTCTTTCTTGCTTTCAATGTGGAATAAACTCTATGGCTCCCTTCAAATTAAGCTAACTTACTGCCTCCAACAACGGAGCATGTGAAGGGCTGGAAGTAGGGTAGTAAGAAGGGAGTTGAAACAAAGTGAGCCAGTACCCCTTAGAGACATGTAAGGCAGAGCATGCGGCGTGGTGCTGGGCCACTCCTCGACTAACAGGGACAAGCGTCCCACCACCCCCACAGGAGTTTAAAGGCCAACATCCAAATATCAGAAGCATGGCACAGGAGACCAATGTGGGGACTGCAGATGCAGCAGAAATACCTCTTTTGGGTACTCTGCTTCTACCTAGGGTGTGGGGCACCACACTGTGGCTGATTGTCAAAGAGTTCCTGACACATGCTATGTTGGGCAAAATAAGTAAAGTGTCGAAAAGCACAACCACTCAGAGCAAAGGTAGAATGTTGAACAGCAAGGCATAAGGACGTAGATGTGGCCCTTGAGGCCTGGAACTTCTGAATGATTTTCTGACTGGACATCAGGGGAAAATACTATGGTCCTCATGCAGGAGTATCTTCACAGGTTTGAGACAGTGACCAAAGCACATGCCAAACATTCAGCTGTGTCAATGCCCGATAGTAAGATCTGGCACAATGCAGCTTAACTGTCAGCCAGAGTGTTGAAGCCCTCCAAACTACTCTGTCAGCAAGTACTCTGCCACTCCGGAGATCACTCAACAGACCACGTCAAAGCAGGGCTGAACCCATTGCATCCAGCTTTTTCCTCTCACCTGTCCAGTGGCACAGAGTGAAAAAGGGTCTTTAAACAACTGTTGCGGCCTGCACTCCAAGCTCTCAGGTGATGAATGGGTGGTAAGGAAACCAGAGCAGTAAAAATAGAAGAAAAAAAAGCTGGATTGTGCTAGAGAGCGTATTGAACATGTACAACGCCATATGACTTACATTACTTGCTGAAATCATATTACTGATGCTTGTATCTGCTTAGATTCACATGCTTTGCATAGGCCGACTTCTAGTGGTAGGCGCAGAGTATTGCACATGTCGACTGGGGGTGTTTGTAATATTACCCCTAGTGTGACATCTACTGTACCCATGATGTGATATATGATAAGTCATTTATAACGCGCATGTACAAAAGTGTTTCTAGGTGCAACAAGAAAAGGCAGGGAAGACTGAGGGAGGACAAGCCAAACAGTCTTTCGTATGGATTGTGTCCTCCTATGTATTCCTTATCTTTGATATTTCCTAATATCCAGCTTGCTGCTTTGGAAGTTTTTTTCAGTAGAGGGTGATGTGCGTTGAAGTCTGGTGGAGTCGATATCCCTCAGAGGCCTCCGTTTCGACATCAACGTCACCACAGGTATAAGTAGTGCATGCAGCACCTGTTGTTCAGTTCCGTTTTTGTGCGCTTCACAGCTTCGGTAACGTAACGCTTTGTTCCGTGAGATACTTTGATTTTCTGTGAGTTTCGGAGAGAATTTCATCGAGTTTTCGGGAGGACAAGACAAACGATCTTACTAGGCTTTGTGTCATTCAGATTGTGCAAGTACGAGAACAAGAAGTGCAAGGGGAAAGGGGGGGAAGGAGAGTGCGAAGGAGAGACGAGGGGAAAGAGGGCAGCATTGCTCTGAGTAAGTGTAAGCTCACCTGATTCCCACGGAGGCGCGGGTCTTGGCAGGAAGGTGTCTGTGACTCGAAAAGTGATGTGCAGGACTCGATTGGCTTCTGGGGTCGAACCTCTTCGCACTGTGTGTCGAACTCGAAGAGTGAGGTTTCTGCAGGTGAAAGAATATGGGGGTTAATTGCCTGGGTTGTTGAATGTCCCTCTCTCTCTCTTCCCAGCTTTTCTGTAGAGCCCCCCCCCCCCCAGGTCAACGTGCTCACCTTAGATAGGTGAATGCTGGGCTCTCCATCTGCGTCTGGTGCAGGGTGCCGTTGCCAGTTCCTTCACTGGTGAAACATTTGCCTCTTGAATTCAGAGGATGGTTACCGTCGTTATCTGCACGAGCGGTGAGTTTCTGGACACCTTTTGTCTTTATAGTCTTTAAATGCGTGGCACGTTAATATTGAAGACTCTGTATAATGCTTTTCCCTTATGTATTGCAGGACTCTTGGGATGGAAGATGGAGTGAAGCGCCTGGAAATTCGTAAGTAGGGCAAGCGCTCTAACTGTCTCTTTCCTTGCAGCTTAGTTCGTGTTAAAGAGACGCCGGAGTATTCGCAGGTGTTTTATTGCGACGAGCGTGAGGGGCGTGAGTAAATACCTGCTTAATGTCTTTTGTTGGTTTGCAGTGCCGGAATCAGCGGAATGCTAGTAAGTTTTGACTATACTTTGTCTTCTCAGGCGGCGATGCAGAATGAAGAAATCCGGAATTCACGGCGTGCCGGTAAGTAGAACAATGCTTTTGTCTTTGCAGGCGAAGGTGCAGCGTGAAGACACGGCCGCTGCTGATGGATCAGGTGAGAAAGCACCGTGTGTAGAGTTTGTCTTGCTAACCTGTTGTTTCTTGTCTTTTGCAGGTGCTGATGTTGACTGGATACAGGAATGGTAAGTATAATTCTTGCAGGTTCAGGATCGAAAGAGGAAAGGCTGGAACAGACTCGGTGAGCTTTCTGCTGCAGATGCAGAATAACACGAAGCACGTTTCATCTATTGGGTGTGTTTAAATAGCCTTGGAGTGATGAGGCGTCTTCTTCCACGGCCCCGCCTAGGTAAGAAAAGAGTTCCAGTTTCCAGAAGAGTTCCAGTGCTGTATCCAGGGAGTGGAGCTGCCCCACCCAGGTAAGAAAGTAGTTCCTGTTCACAGAGGGCTTCTAAGTGGCTGGTAAGTAAGCAGCATGGTCTGCTGCAGGTAAGTCCACCCAAGCACTTTCACACCAATTATGAGCCCGGCGCTTCCAGTGCCGGGACCGATGGTTTTGATGAGCCTGGTGCCACCGGCGCCAGGACAGGGTCCAAAAGGTCCCAGTAGGGACCGGCTGGTGCCTAGGATTAGGGGCCTGCTCCCAAGGACGTTGGGCTGGTCCTGGCTCCTTGGGAACAGTGATCATGACAGCACCCCCCCTCAAGGCCCCTCCTAAGCGTGTCTTCTCCGGGGGTTTTGGCTTGTTGGGGTGATTCAGATGGAATTTCTTGACCAGACGAGGTGCGTGGACATATTCGGAGGGTTCCCAAGACCTCTCCTGGGGGCCGTATCCTTTCCAATCAACCAGATAATATAACTTAGATTTGGAGATTTTGGAGTCTAGGATGTTCTTCACTTCGAATTCAAGTTCTCCATCTAGTAAAACCGGTTCTGGAAGTTCAGTCAATCGGGTTTCTGGTTGTACTGGTTTTAATAAGGAGACATGGAATACTGGATGTATTTTCATATGCGTAGGTAATTCCAATTTGACAGCCACCGGATTAATTATGGCAGATATGAGATAGGGTCCAAGGTATCTCGGGATGAAGGTGCGGGGTCCTTTTAGAGGCAGGTGCTTAGTGGATAACCAGACCTGATCTCCTACAGCGTAGTGAGGGGCCTCTTTACGGTGTCGATCTGCTCCTTTTTTTAATTGAGCTTTAGCTCTTTGCAGATGGGCAGTGGCTTCCTTAAAAGCACGGGTGATTTCTGACTGCAAGTGATCCACAGCAGGTGCTTCAAATTCTTGGGGAGGATCCAGGTTGGAGGTTCTAGGATGGTGTCTGTATAATAGGAAAAAAGGAGTCTTCCCGGTTCCAGAATGAGTCGAATTGTTGTAAGCGTATTCAGCGATCCAAAGAATATCCTTCCAGGGGTTTTCAGTTTGTTGGAGCATGCAACGTAGATATTGTTCTAGTGTCTGATTTGTCCTTTCGGTTTGTCCGTCAGTTTGGGGATGGTGACTGGTCGAAAGTCTTACATCAATTTGGGCTGGACGACAGCAACTGCGCCAGAAGTGGGAGATGAATTGACTTCCCCTATCGGAGACTAAAACCGAGGGAAAACCGTGTAAGCGAACAATGTTTTCCAAGAATTCTCGAGCCAATACTGAGGCTGAAGGTAGACCCTTCAGGGGAATGAAGTGAGCCATCTTGGAGAATAGATCCACGACTACTTAAATGGTAGTATACCCCGAGCATGGAGGTAAGTCCGTGATAAAATCCATGGACAAGGTATGCCATGGACAGGGAGGGATGTCTAGTGGCTGTAATAGGCCGGCTGGTTTCTGCTTCTGACTTTTATTCTGGGCACACACACCGCAGGAGATTACAAAGTCTCCAATATCCTTTTTCCATGATGGCCACCAGAAATGTCTTTTAATCTTTTCCATGGTTTTGGTAATGCCAGGGTGACCCTCCATTAGAGAGTCGTGATAACAGGAAATTACTTGTTTTTGTATTTTCTCACAGGGCAAGTGCAATCGTCCTCGGAAATATGGTAGGTCTTGATCCACTGAGAATTCTTTTCCCTTTAATTGCCAGTCCTGCAAATCGGCCGGAGTTAGGAGTGATTTAACCGTGGTCTTGATGTCTTCAAAAGATTGAGTGCTGACCAAACCCAAAATCCTTTGTTCTGGGATTATGGGTATTGGTTCTGGATTGGTCAAATGTTCATCTACTCCCATCCGGGAGAGGGCATCTGCTTTTCCGTTCTTACTGCCTGGTCGATAAGTAATTATAAAGTCAAATTCAGCCAGAAACAGAGCCCAGCGAAGCTGTCTGGAAGACTGAGCTTTGGCTGTCTTTAGATATTGTAAATTGCGGTGATCAGTCATTACAGTGACTGTGTCTGGCTCCTAAAAGATAATGCCGCCATGCTTTAAAGGCCGATCTGATAGCTAAAAGTTCCTTGTCTGTAATTGAATAGTTGATCTCGGGAGCCGAAAACTTGCGGGACCAAAAGGCTACAGGGTGTAACTGGTGTGTGACCGGATCTCTTTGTGATAAAACTGCTCCCATAGCACGACTAGAAGCATCCGTTTCCATGATGTAGGGGAGTTCTGAGCGAGGATGTTTTAGAACAGGTGCAGAAATGAATTTAGCTTTTAAGTCCTGAAAAGCTTGTTATGCTTCAGAAGACCACTCAAAACGTTTGTTCTTTTTTAACAGAGCGGTGATGGGCTGGACTATCCGAGAAAATTCAGGAATAAATCTGTGGTAAAAGTTAGCGAAGCCTAACATGCTTTGAACTCCTTTTACAGAGGTTGGTGATGGCCACTTGATGATTGCATCGACTTTCTTTGAATCCATATGGACTCCGTTAGGTGACAATATGAATCCCAGGAACTCGACTTCAGTTACGTTGAAAACGCATTTTTCAAGCTTAGCAAAAAGATTATGTTGACGCAATCTCTCTGGTGTTCCTCTTCGGATGATGAATAGACAAGGATGTCATCAATGTAGACAACAACACACACGTCTATGAGTTCTCTCAGGACATCGTTCATAAAATATTGGAAAGCGGCAGGAGCGTTACAAAGTCCAAAGGGCATCACTTGATATTCGAGTAGCCCGTACTTGGTGCGGAAGGCCATTTTCCATTCATCGCCCTCTTTTATCCGTACCAAGTGGTAGGCTCCTCTGAGATCCAATTTTGTATATATACATGCGTCTTTGACTTGGTCCAGGAGTTCAGGGATCAAAGGTAACGGGTATCTGTTTTTAACGGTGATTTGATTCAGGGCGCGATAATCTATGCAAGTCCTAAGGTCTCCTTCCTTTTTCGGAACAAAGAACAAAGCCGATGAAGCTGGAGATTTTGAAGGACGAATAAACCCGTTAGCTAGGTAATGGTCCAAATATTGTCTCAGGTGAAGATTCTCTGGCTCGGTGAGGGCATAAATCCTGCTGCAAGGAGGCGTTGTTCCGGGTATCAAATCTATTTGACAATCGTAAGACCTATGAGGAGGCAGGGTGTTAGCTTGATCCTTCCGGAAGACGTCTTGGAATTCCTGGTATTCGGGAGGTAATTTGGGAACCTCCTCCGAAGAGATTGCCGCCAGTGAAACATCAGGCCTAGGATAACAAGTGGTAAAACATTCTGGAAACTGAACCGTCTTTGCTCGCCAATCGATCTGAGGATTGTGCTTTTCTAACCAAGGGATTCCCAGAATGATCTGGAACTGAGGAGCCTTGATCACATCAAACACGATTCTCTCCCGGTGTCCATCTTGACTCACTAGCATCACTTCTTGGGTGGCATGCGTTACTGGTCCGGAGGCTATCTCCGTGCCATCCACAGTAGTAATGACGTCTTTTACAGCCTTAGGGACAAGGGGTAGATTCATCCTTGATACCATTTCACGGTCCACATAATTTCCGATTGCTCCACTGTCGATGTAAGCTTCAATTGCATGCAAACGATCCGGACGTTCAGGACTAATGAGGACCATGGGTACCACGAAATGCGAGGTCACGGGACAGATCTTAACGCTCGGCAAGAGGACCTCTACTCTTGTCGGGCTAGGTCGTTTCCCTGCTCAGAATTTGTGGTACAGGTATCCGCGGCTCCTACAGCCTTCTTAGCTGGTTTCACTGGACAGTCCCGAAGAAAGTGTCCTGAGTTTCCGCAATAGAGGCATAATTGCAGCTGCCTTCTTCTTTCCCGCTCTTTCTGGGTTAAAGGTCCTTTCATGCCCCCTATTTGCATGGGTTCCACCGTGTCAGCTCCCCTAGTAGAGGTTTGTGGTTTAGAAAACACTCGGGTATCAAATTTGGAACGATCTGCCTTCCTGTTCTGCAGTCTGTGGTCCAATTGGACAACTAAGTTAATATAGTCTGAGCATTCTTGTGGAGGATTCACAACTTGAGCTAACACATCCTTGAGCTCTTCACGCAGGCCTCTGTAGAAAAGCGTTATTCTCTTATCCTCGGGCCATTGAGTTTCCACTATAGGTCTGTTGAATGAGGCTATATAAGTCAAGAGGTCTTGATTACCTTGTCGTAATGAAAGAAGTTCATTGTCCAAGGCCTGCCCTTGTGCATGTCTTGCGAACAGTTTCTCCATGCTGGACTGGAAGGCCTGGAAATCATGTAAAACCGGATCATACTGGGTGATTAAAGGGATCGACCAATCTGCGGCGCTGCCACTGAGATAAGAAAGCACGAAAGCCACCTTGGTCTGGTCTGTTGGGAAAGCAGCTGGTCGACATAAGAAGTGTAAGCGGCACTGGTTGATGAACACCGCAAATTTCTTTAGATCACCAGAAAAGCGTTCGGGCGGAGCCAAGGGCACATTGCCGGGCAGATTGATTTGCACTGGATTTAAAGATGATGCAGAAGGATAACTTCCTCCTGGAACGGGCAAAGGTGTCTGCCTGCCTGCGTTTGTAGCAACTGCCTAGCGAGGTCCTCAGTTCGCTCTTTGGAAATTATCAGTTCTCTTCTTAGAGAGTTCTTTTCCTGACGAGCTGCATGTACTTCTGCTCTTAATTCTCCGAGCAACTGGGCTAGTTGATCAGTGTCTGAGGTTTCCATTGCGCCTGGGTAGGAGTATTGTGGTGGGCTTCGCGTTCTGCAACGCTCACCTGATTCCCACGGAGGTGCGGGTCTTGGCAGGAAGGTGTCTGTGACTCGAAAAGTGATGTGCAGGACTCGATTGGCTTCTGGGGTCGAACCTCTTCGCACTGTGTGTCGAACTCGAAGAGTGAGGTTTCTGCAGGTGAAAGAATATGGGGGTTAATTGCCTGGGTTGTTGAATGTCCCTCTCTCTCTCTCTCTCTTCCCAGCTTTTCTGTAGAGCCCCCCCCCCCAGGTCAACGTGCTCACCTTAGATAGGTGAATGCTGGGCTCTCCATCTGCGTCTGGTGCAGGGTGCCGTTGCCAGTTCCTTCACTGGTGAAACATTGGCCTCTTGAATTCAGAGGATGGTTACCGTCGTTATCTGCACGAGCGGCGAGTTTCTGGACACCTTTTGTCTTTATAGACTTTAAATGCGTGGCACGTTAATATTGAAGACTCTGTATAATGCTTTTCCCTTATGTATTGCAGGACTCTTGGGATGGAAGATGGAGTGAAGCGCCTGGAAATTCGTAAGTATGGCAAGCGCTCTAACTGTCTCTTTCCTTGCAGCTTAGTTCGTGTTAAAGAGACGCCGGAGTATTCGCAGGCGTTTTATTGCGACGAGCGTTAGGGGCGTGAGTAAATACCTGCTTAATGTCCTTTTCTTTTGTCTTTCAGATGTTGGTTTGCAGCGCCGGAATCAGCGGAATGCTAGTAAGTTTTAACTATACTTTGTCTTCTCAGGCGGCGATGCAGAATGAAGAAATCCGGAATTCACGGCGTGTCGGTAAGTATAACAATGCTTTTGTCTTTGCAGGCGAAGGTGCAGCGTGAAGACACGGCCGCTGCTGATGGATCAGGTGAGAAAGCACTGTGTGTAGAGTTTGTCTTGCTAACCTGTTGTTTCTTGTCTTTTGCAGGTGCTGATGTTGACTGGATACAGGAATGGTAAGTAGAATTCTTGCAGGTTCAGGATCGAAAGAGGAAAGGCTGGAACAGACTCGGTGAGCGTTCTGCTGCAGATGCAGAATAACGCGAAGCACGTTTCATCTATCGGGTGTGGTTTAAATAGCCTTGGAGTGATGAGGCGTCTTCTTCCACGGCCCCGCCTAGGTAAGAAAAGAGTTCCAGTTTCCAGAAGAGTTCCAGTGCTGTATTCAGGGAGTGGAGCTGCCCCACCCAGGTAAGAAAGTAGTTCCTGTTCACAGAGGGCTTCTAAGTGGCTGGTAAGTAAGCAGCATGGTCTGCTGCAGGTAAGTCCACCCAAGCACTTTCACACCAATTATGAGCCCGGCGCTTCCAGTGCCGGGACCGATGGTTTTGATGAGCCTGGTGCCACCGGCGCCAGGACAGGGTCCAAAAGGTCCCAGTAGGGACCGGCTGGTGCCTAGGATTAGGGTTAGGGGCCTGCTCCCAAGGACGTTGGGCTGGTCCTGGCTCCTTGGGAACAGTGATCATGACAGTAAGTGAAGGGAGGCAGGGACTGTTGATGCTACAGTTACAGCCCCTAAGTGCGTTGGTAGGCCCAGAGGCAGTGAAGGGGTGACTGATCAGGAAAGAGCTGGGTACATATGGAGACAGAGTAGCCAATAAACCAGTCAGTACAGCAGCCAGGTAGATCAGGCGACAGCAGGGGAGGGAGAGAAAGCAAGGAGAGGAGAAGTGGAAAGTTTTGAGCTGCTTCTGGAACTTCAGGTGACCTGGATCATGTTTTAGAGGGGCAGGGAGGCCATTCCAGAGGGAGGCACCTGCAGAGGAGAGCCATCTACCCCCAACACTCTGCCTGGAGTAGCGTCTGACCCCTTAAGAGAGTTGGAGGTAGCTGAGCAAAGGGCTCGAGAAGGAGGGTATTTTGGAAGAGTGCTGGATGTAGTGCGGCCCACAGCCCCAGAAAGCCTTGTTGACAATGCAAAGGGTCTTGAACTTGATCCTTGTGGCCAGCGGAGAGGTTTCAGTGCTGGAGAGATATGGTCCCTGGGCTTGAGTCCAATGATAAATCTTGCAGTCCTGTTCTGGATTAGTTGCATAGGGCAGAGAGTAGAGGAAGGCAGATTGAGAAAAAGGCTGTTGCAGTAGTCCAGCCTAGACAGAACCAGGACTCTGGAGACGGTGAGCTTCTGGGGGAAGGTGATAAAAAGAAGAGTACCTTTGAGGAGGTGCATCTGGCAGTGGGACTTCTTGGCGAGATGTGAGCAGAGAAAGACAGAGTTGAGTTGAAGATTACACCAAGGTTTTTAGCCTCACAGGAAGGTGAAGGAGGAGGGCCCAAGGAGGGTGGCCAGAGTGAGAGAGGGAAAGCGGGAGCAGGGGTCCCAATGAGAAGGATCTCCGTCTTACTGGTAGTAAGGCAGAGATTGTTGGAGGCGCACCAATCCTGAATCACGGTTAGACAGTCAGGAATGAGCAGGAGAGGAGGCTGAAGGGACAGTGAAGGAAAGTTGAGTGTCATCCACATAACACAAAGTTAGAGGAGAAGGTAGGGGTCAGGTGGGCCAAAGGGGCCAAGTAGAGGTTGAAAAACCAGGGTTACAGGATAGAGCCGTGGGGAACGCCACAGGTGGAGAGAAAGAAACCAAGTAGGACCTGGGAGGGGCGGTCCAAGAGGAAGGTTGTCCGCCACTCCAGGGCCTGATCCATGATCCCCAGGTTCTCACTGAGTCGATTGATCAGGATGGCGTGGTTGACCATGTCAAAAGCAGAGCAAAGATCAAGGAGCATGAGGACAGAAGGAATGCTGGAATCAAGGTTTGAGAGCAGATCTTCATGGGTGTTCAGGAGAGAGGTTTCCGTGCCTCTGGCAGCTCTGCAGCCAGACTGATGGTCATGGAGACAACCAACAGATTCAGTGTGTAGAGTAAGCTGGGAGATGGCCAGCTTTTCCAGGAGTTTTCCCAGGAAAGGGGTGATGGAGATCAATCAATAGTTTGCCACAGGTAGAATCAACAGACAGCTCCTTGAGAAGCGAGTGTTTGAAGAGAGAGGGGAAAGTTACAGTGGCGAAAGATTGATTACAGAAATCGACCAAGGCTGGAGCGAGGGTGTCAATATGGTCCTTGATGGTTCTGGAGGAGCAGGGGAGCACCTGTTTGGACAACACTTTCATAGATCAGACTTGTCTAGAAATCTAGTCTGGTGTTGTCAGAGAGAAAGGGGAGGAGAGGGCGAGTTGGCCAAAGAGGGGCCGAGAGAGGAAGAGGAAAGGATGTCCTGAGTTTTAGTGGTGAAGTGAGAGGCCAGAGCCATACAGAGGGCCTGGGAGGGAACAGGAGAGGTAGAGACGGCAGCAGGATTGGCAAGTTCCTTGTAGATTTCAAAGAGTTCGGCTGTATTGTTAGAGGCCACAGAAGACACAGGCTTGAATGTAGGTTTTCTTCTTGGACATGAAAGAGTCTGTACTGCCTTTGTAGGAGGCGAGTTTGTCAATGGATGCGCTGAAGCCCTCCACTTCCTCTCAGCCACCCTGCACTTGCGTTTCAGGATGGCGAGGTCAGAGTTATACTTGGAGGTAGGCTTCAGCCGGATTCTCATAACAGGGGCACGGATGTGCAGTGTGTTGGAGATAGAAAGATGCAGTTTAGATAGGGCTGTGTCAGAGTTTGAGTGAGCCGCAGGAGCAGAGAAAGTAGAGGCAAAGGCATCCCCTGACAGTACTGGGGTGGGCTTTGCCTGAGGGATAGAGTTTCAGCTGAGAGGAGAGTAGAAAGTGGTCAGTCCAAGAGAGAGGAGTGGCGAGAGGGTTAGAGAGGGGACGTCTGAGGAGATGAGAACATCCAAAGTATGTCCGGCAGAGTGAGTCAGACCAGAGGGCAGAATGGAGAGAGAGCGTGTTTCAGAGTTTGCAGAAAAGCCCAGAGGCGGGATTAGAAGCATCCAGGTGGATGTTGAGGTCTCCAAGGAGGAGAAGTTGAGAGGTAGAGGCAAGGATAGAAGAGGAGAGGTCACCCCACTCAGAGGAAGAGGGCAATCTGGCCAGGTGGCCTGTAGATAGTGGCCAGGGTCAAAGAGAGGTCAGGAGAGATGGAGAGCCTGAAGACCAGGCATTCAAATGAGGAGTAGGCCTGTGTAGAAATGACAGAAACAAGGAGCCACCCAGGAAAGATCAGAGCTACTCCGCCTCCGGGTCAGTTGGTTCTGGGCTCGGAGAGACTCTTGTAGCCATCAGGGAGGAGAGTGTCAAAACCTGTGAGTAGGTTGCCACATTTGAAGGACTTCCAGGGTGGGGTACAGGCTTGAGGTGCACCCAAAGGAAGTGGAAGAGGGGCCAGAGAGTGGGCAGAGGTGAAAGCAGGGGGTGGCAAAGGAGCAAGAGAGGTGCTAGTAGGAGAAAGAAGGAAGTTGATTAAGATGCGCGAGACGCCTCTCAAACAGGAGGAGATTGGGCTGAGGACCCTGGACTAAGACGGTGCCATTCAGACAGACATTAATGATGACCTTGGAGGAGTGGAAGGCGGCCAAGAGGGGCTTCCCACTGAGTGCCACCATTAATGGGACAGGAAGAGATGGGAGAGAGAACCAAGACCATATGGAGAGTCCGTAGGTCTGGTGAAGGAACTACAAAGAGGATGTCATGAGAGTCTGGCTGGAGGAAGCACTTTTTATTTCAGAAACAGAAAGCACCATAGAGGGTGCGAGGAGATGAGGAGGAGGGGATAAGAGGAAAGGAGAGACGCACAGCCCCACGCTGCAACGCAGGAAGCATAACAAAGGGGGCAGGGGATGAAGGGAGGGGTCACATTAGAGGTCACCACAGGGAGCAGACAGGTGGCACACAACAGTAACCACAGTTGACAGGGACCTAAGGGATGGAGAGAGCCAATGGGAGACATTCACAGATCAACAGTACAAGGTAGAAAGGGACCTAGAATTGGGAGAGAAGCCTAGTGGAGGGCAGAATCACAAAGTAACAGTAACACGGTAAAAGGAGACCAATAAGTGGGAGGAAAGCCTAGTGGGGCACAGAATCACAGATCAACAGTAATGACAGTAGAACGGGCTGGAGATGCACATAAATACAAAGTACGGCTAACCGCTACGAGAGGGGCGTGCAGCCTAAGGTTGTGCAGCGAAAGAGTCAATGAAGTTAACAGCATTAAGGGAAGTACGCGCAAAGGCCAGGTAGTTTAGTAGGGAGAAGAAAAGGCTGCTACCCCTTCCTTCTCTGTCGGTCGCTGATGGTCGACGACTGCGTCGTGTATTCACAATCTGCACCGCACCCCGTCGTCAGCAAAAACATGCAGCGCTCTAAACTGCGCCCATGGCCTTCCACAGAGGGTTCAGTAGGCCTGTTTTAAAGGCCTGATGGCGTCAACGTCATGATCCCTCAGATTGTTTTGTTTCTGACATGAGGGAGTATGAAGTGCATGTATGGAGAATAGGTAAATTGTGATGAGATGTGAAACATCTATGATTTGCGCTAGAACCTTCAACTCCTAGAGGACAGGAAGGGTGGGAACATGTGAATCTAAGCAGATACATGCATCAGAAATACGATTACGGTAAGTAATGCCTTCTGAGGCTTGTGAATTTGCTTAGAATCACATGCTTTGCATAGATTAGTGAGCAGTACTTGGAGAAGGTGGTGGGTTAGTTGAAGGTACAGTGGCAAAGAAATGGTTTAATACCTATTCATCCACCTGTGTGTCACCTTTAGAATGTGCATCTAAACAGTAATGTTGTGTGAAGGTATGAACAGAACTCCAAGATGAAGCTTGGAAAATGGTGTCCAAGGGCACAATTGCTATGTAAGCGAGAGTTGCCCCTGTGCCCCGAGTTCAGAGTGTTCTGGGCTTGAAGAGTACCATTCTCTTCGCAAGAGAAAAACAAAGTTGGATGCATCTGACAATCTATTTTGAGATAGCCAGTTTAGAGATAGGATCACCCTCTCTCCCTGCGGCTATAGATGCAAAAGAAGTCTGTTTTTCTGAGTGGTTTAGTCTTTTGAAGGTAATACACTACAGCCCGACATCTAGGGTATGGGCTTTTCTCTGCTGCATTCTTTGGGTTTTGGAAGAAAGCAGGAAGTTCCTAGGATTGGTTTACGTGGAACCTGGAGATGAATTTCAGAGAAGAATCAAGGATGTGTGCATAGTACCACCTTGCCATTGTGAATAATGGCACAAGGATCTTGCACTGAAAGTGCTTGTAATTCAGTAACACGCCTTATTGATGCGATAGCGACAAGGAAAGCAGTTTTACATGTTACATGTTTAAGACTGGCTTGTGCGTTGGCTCAAAGGGGGCCCCCATGAGCATTGTAAGCACAATATTCAAGCCCCAGCTGGAAGTTGGATTTTAATCTGGTGGGTATAACTTTTTAACACCCTCCATGAATGCTTTCACCGCAGGCAGTTCTCACCATGAAACTACTTTGTGATGTCGTGTCGGCCGAGAGCAGTTTGGTACACTTGTAAGGAGTGGAAGACTAAGCCAGAGTCTAAAACATATAGTAGTGTACTATATGTGAAGGTGAACAGCAAATTGGATTGATGGTACATGCTTTACACCATAAGACAAAATGTTTCCATTTGTTAAAATAACAGTGACTTATATTATGCTTGCATGCTTCCTTTACACTGTCCATACACTTTTGGTTTACGTTTAGATGACCGAAATCTATGACCTCAGGAGCCAAGCTGCTAAGTTCAGCGTCTGACGGCATGGGTGGAGTGTTGTTCCTTGTTTCTGTAACATGTTATATGGGCAATGTAGTTTCATTGGAGGACAAAGACATCTTCAGTTGGTGTGAAAACCATGTTTGTCACGCCCAAATAGAAGCCATCAGGATCAAGGTTAATTGTTCCAGTGTAGCTTATGTACTATCCTGTTGAGAAGTGTTGCTGGGGGAAAATAGAACGAAAATTCCCATGACCAGTTCATTAACAGAGCGTTCCCATTAGGTTTTATCTCGGTGAAACCTGGATGTGTAGTCATGGCATTGTGTGTTTTCTTGTGTTGCAAAGAGGTCCAAGTCGGGAACCCCCCCGTTTGTGAAGACGTTGTGTAGGACGTCTGCATTCAACAGTTATTCGTGTTCTGATGATAGTTCTGCACTTCTGCTTTGTACGTCTGCTAGAGAATTGTGTTCCTCTGGAACATTGTGCAAGGAGAAACGCGTGTTTTAGTGCCCAGAGTCAAATGTTCTAGGCTAGTTTGGACAGCTCTGGAGAGTGTGTTGCTCCCTGCTTTTTTATGTAGAAGATGGCTGTGGTGTTGTTTGTTAGTATGAGCACAGTCTTCTCAATTAACACTTGTTTGAATTCTTGTAGAGCTTTGAAGACTGCTAGCAGTTCAAGAAGGTTAATATGTTTCTCAGTTAATGCTTGTGTCTACACCTTGCGTTCGGTGTGATGGAGAAAAAACAGCACCCCACCCTAATATCGATGCATCTGTAGTGAGAGTGGCCTCAATTGCTGGGTTGTTTAACGGCTTGCCCTTTAAAAGGTTTTCCTTTGTCCACTCCTGCAGAGATAGAAGAGAATGCAAAACCACCACTAATCGTCGCACTGACCGCTTTATTGCGACCATTGTTTCGTTAGCAACCACTGCATTAGATGCATGCACAACCGGGTGTGCAGCACAAGGTAAATGCAGGAAGCCATAATTCCCAGAAGTCGCATAGCCTTTCGCACAGTTACCTGATGACTATTAAGGGATTTGAAGCAGCATGTTTTGTACCCTCACATTGGAGGGGAAGACCAGGCTGTCTTCTGTTCAAATTAGTGCCTGACTGGGCTCTACACTGACTTTTTCTCGTTGATTGAGAAGCCTAATTGAAACAGCAGATTGACTGTTGAGTATTTTGCAGATACAACTGAGATGTGTCTCCTGTTATTACCTAGTCGTCTAGATAAGGGTACACTGGAATGGACTGCCTCCGTAGGTGTGCAGCCACCACTGCAAGGACTTTTGTAAACACTTGTGTTGCTTAGGCTATGCCGAACGGTAGCACTTTTAATTGGTAGTGCTCATCTCCCACTTTGAATCTTGGGTATTTTCTGTGCGCTGGCAATCTTGAAATTTGAAAGTATTAATCTTTCATGTCTAATGTTGCCATGTAATCCCCCTGTTTTAACAGAGCAATTACTTCCTTCAGCATTGCAATCCTGAATTTTTGTGGTTTGAAAAACGTGTTTGCAGGGTGCAGGTCTGAGACTGGGCCCTCCGTTAGCTCTTTCATGGAACAAGGAAGTACACTGAATAAATACCTTGGTTATCTTCCACAGCTGGAACCAGATCTATCGCTCCCTTCTGTAGTAGTGTTAAAACTTCTTCTAAAATCAAGTGATGTTCTGACGACATTCTTCTTGATCGAGGAGGATGGTGGCAAGGTGTTTCTAGGAATTCTATTGAATAACCCTTGGCCACGGTCATTAGTACCCAATGATCTGAGGGATCAGACTGGGGAAGCATGGGAGGGTACCTGGCCTGGAGCGTCATTTGCTGGAGGGGGCAGTAGTGACTGCAACTCTTCCGCAACCTTTACCTCTCCTAAACCCTCTTTGTTGACTGCTTTTAAAAGCGGAGGATTGGTTTTGGGTTAGAGCTTCCCCGGTAAGATGGCTCAGTGGGTTTAACACTTGTTGCTGTGATCTGTGTTTGTTCCGCAGGCTGCCGGTTCAAATCCTGGCAAGGCCAATTCAGCCTTCCATCCTTCCAAGGTCAATAAACGAGTACCAATTTCAATTGGGTAATACTAGTAATGTATGTAAATATGTCCTATGTAAAGTGCTTTAGATTAAAGCGCTATATAAAAACCGAATTATTATTTGGGGATTGTACCAGGTCGACGAGGAGGATCCAAAGCCAGACTAAGGCCCTGGAGAAACCCTGGCTCTGAAATGAACGCAGAGTATTGAAGGTGCCTTGATGGATAAAGGGTATATTAGAAGTTTTCCCTAGCGTTTTTAGGTTTCATGCTCCTTCATAGGGGTTACTTACTGGTCGTCTGCTGCCTTGCCAAAGAGGACAATCTTCAATAGGCATGTTTATTAAAGTTGCCCAAGTCTCAGGTTTGAACCCTGAATCCTGATGCCATGAACAGCGTTTGAGCAGGGTGCACCAAGCTATCACTATACCAGAAGTGTCTGCTAAATCTAGTGTTTTTAAAAATATTCTCGGATACTGGTTTCCCTTCAGTAGAGATCTTGAGTGGGTGGGACCTAACTGGTTAGGGGACAGAATGCAGTCGTTTGTGCATTTCCTCCCAATGAGTATTGTAGCTTGCAAGTAAAGCTGTATTGTTTGCTATACGAGTTAAATACAACCCAGTGGTGGTCACAATCTTGCCTAGGGTATGAACGCTTTTGCACTCTTTATTGGGTGGTGCTTCAGGACTAGTCCGTGGCACACCTGCCCTCTTCCTAGGTTTGGAGACAACTAGTGAATCAGGCTTTACATGACATTTAAAGTAAGAGGTCTGAGGGTGATGGCTTAAATGTGTCCATTCTGCGGTTGACTTCAAGAGTAAGTGAAGGTGTAGAGATGGAGCAATTCTCTTCTTTATATACTACAAGAGGAATAGCCTGACTAATCGCTTTTCTCTCATTTAAAATATTATCTACAAAATCACTGTCTTCCACTGTTCCCGATTTTGATTATTAAAATGATTAGCTGCCCCTTTTAACAAGATGTTCAATAAAAGCTGATCATCAATGGGGGAAACATGACCACCCACTGGTGAAACATCAGGAAGATCTATAATGGTGACAGTCATCGTGACCATAGTTATGGGAGCAAATGGATCATCATACCACACGCCTTGATCTCTCTCCTCCTGATCCTGATAAGAGCCATGAGAGGCTCGAGTGTCAAGATGAGGTTGCTCAGTATGTCCACAATAGTATTTATTTATCAACATTTATAAAGCGCGCAGCAGCCCTGAGGCATCGTGGCGCTGTTGCACACAAATCGTTACTGGTTACAGAGAACAAAAACGTAGTTACAAGACAGTGAGGCATGATATACAAACATTGTTACATTGAAGTAAAGATACATGCAGAATAATGAGGGGGGGTGGAGGAGAAAGGAGTGTGGTTTTGTTGCCTTTGCAGAATGCTGTGAGAGGGGTCTCAGCTCTGAGTACGTTAGGTAAGGCGTTCCAAAGTTTGGGTGCTAAATATGGAAAGCCGATATGCCGGGTATGTCTGGGAGAAGGCTGGCGCCTTGGGGATTTAGCTAAAGGCTGTCCCATTTCAAGTCTATGTTTTTTGCCTAATTGGGTACTTTTCCCATGAATGTTACATAAGAGGAGACCTTGTCCATAGTGTCCTAGAAACGTTCTCTATAGCAGGTTCCGGTCTTGAGTGTTTCAGGTAGAGGGAAGACAATAGCTTCAGGGTCTTCCCTAGGCCTTTTCTTTTGGAGAGACTGAGATAAAGGGGACATAGCTCCAGTATATTCTGGCACCTTTTGTGGGACAGTAGGTGTGTGCGAGTTGCGTTTGTAAGGCATTTTTCCTTTCTAGAAGGAGTTTTGTGTGATTGCAACGTTTTTCAGCATTTGTGAAACATCTGTCGAGGAACTGTGATGCACATCCACTAGCCCTGGGTTAGTGTGTTCGCCTTGCGCTAGACACGGGTGCGGAAACACAGTGGATTTATGGCGCTTATGGTCGGTAAGCTGCATGGTGCCTTACGCCGGCGTGCTGCCTTCTTTCGAAGCATCCGTGGAAGAACAGTTTGGAGTTGTGTGATTATGAAGTGTGTGCGTCAGTGTCTTGTTGCCAGGAGTCTTCCACATAGCAGCGCGCTGCGACAGCCTTTCGGGGCTGGGGACTGATAGAGAGAGCTGGTAGGTTCCCTCAAAATGTCTTCGGCTTCCAAAATGGAGCAGTTGCTGCCTTGGCCTTCCACATCTGACTCAGACGGCAGTAGAGGTTTCGGACCGTGCCATCATGGCATGTGCCACCCACCGTTTGGTGAGTCATTCTTTAAGAGTTTTGGGCCTAAACAACTTGCATGACGCACAGCACTCCTCTGAGTGGTCTCGGAGAAGGCAGTAGTTGCACATTTCATGGGTGTCTTTCCACAGGTACTTTCTGTTGCAAGATGGACAGAATTTAAAAGGGGTCCCCCCAATTGTTAAATCTGGGTGAAAAGGCAGCAAGACGAGAGCAGTGTATAGGGAAAGTATGCATTCTCTAAAAAAGATAATCAGTCCCCCCCATTCTCCCTACTTCAAAGCCAAAGCCTGATGTATGCTGAAGTCTGTCGCCGAATCAGAGGACTAGTCAAATTCAGCAGTTGGAAGGTCTTCAGGATTTTTGTCGAAATGTGCGTGGAACTGCGACCGTCGAAAGAGGTTAAAGTTATAAAGAAGCAGCGCTACAGACTCTGCGTAACACGTCCGACCACGATAATGAAAAAAAAAACATCTGAGGGACCTTGAAGTGTGAGGGATTATGGGTATAAGTAGACGACACACTAGGGGTAATATTACAAACACGCCCAGTCAACGTCCCTTTTCGAACATCTAAATCGTGCAATATTCCGTGCCTACCACTAGATGTCAGCCTATGCAAAGCATGTGATTATTAGCAGATCCAGAAGACTCGGAAATGCTGACCCCAATGTCACATCCAGCGTCTTTGTATGAAAATTCAACAGCATAGTGGCTTAAAAATCTTCCTAAATATCTAAGGAATCTGTGAGAGGATGGAATCCATTAGAAACACGCTTTATGGTGGACCTTAATAAAATAGATAAGAATGCCTGAAAGGCATGTCTTTATTTTCGCCTGCATTTGGCACAGTATTTTTTTTCCCACTTACATTTTATTGAACATTTTCACACAAAAGATGCCTGTCAATAAATCACAGGTGATGTCCACAAAGGACAGCAAATAACCCCACCCCCTACATCCTCACCCATCCCCCGCTCATTTACAAGTGAACCCATATGGGTAATGGAGACTTAGTATCAAATCAACCATGGACCAAACAAGCTGCAAGAGCTGACACATTGGGCGCGACCCAGAAAAAAAAAGAAAAAAAAAAGAGGAAGCATTTCTTGAAAGGAATACACAGAGCATAGACCACTCTATACCAGCAGATCTCAGCCTCTCATTGATTCACAATCCTCATGAAGCAAAACTACTGTCCAGTCTAGAAGAAAAGACTTCATAGTGTCATGAGTCAAAGCTGTGAGTTTCTCGTAAGTAAATATCGCCCAGAGTTTGGCCAGCCAGTCTGACTTAAGAGGGCACCTAGGCGCATTTCCACTTCTGGGCCAGAGCCATCCTCCCTGCCCGTAACAGCCTGTACCACCCTCAGCAAGGAAGTCGAGTCCTCCTCCGGAGTCGGGATGCCAAAGAGAAATTCAAGGGGGCGCATAGATAGGGAAGCGCCAGTGATCTCTGTAAACCAGCTCTGCAGGTTTGACCGATATATCTGTATTACAGGGCACTCCCACCAAAGATGGAACCATCTTCCGCGTTGGCCACATTGCTTCGAACAAAGTGGGGACACCCCTGGTACATTTTCGTAAGCCTCTCTGGCGTGAGGTGCCAAGCGTGAAGTATCTTAAAGTTGTGCTCCATAGCTGCAGTGTATAGGGAGCCTGAGAAAAGGGATTTAAAGATAGTAACCCAAGTAGATTCTTCCACATCCTTCCCCACCCTTGCCTCCCACTGCTTCTTAAAACTCTCCGTACCCTCCACGTTTGTTGTAATTAAGGACTTATTAAACTTAGACAGGGACCCTTTCCTCGATGTGGACTTCACAATGATTCTTTCAAGTGGAGTAAGGGGACAGACCAGGCCTTCGACCCATTGGGTATTGGTCCGCCCCTTCACTCAGAGACTCAAAGATAGACATCGGAGTATCCCCCATGGCCTTTCGCCAAGCTGTCATAATCAATGAATGCATCCTGACGAAAGAGAGTTGAACAGCACGCTCTAGGCCAGCATCCGACCACGCCTGCGTTCCTCGAAAACCCCTTTTGCCTAAATCAAGAGGGGGGACCCCACATAGAAGATAAGGGGGAGGGCCAAGAAGAGAAGAGTTTTCCCCGTCATCCCTCCATAGCGCCCACAAAACAGACAAGGTGGAGCTGCAACCGGGGAGGGAGGAAAAGAGATTGAGAAGCCGAGGTAGAATATTCATCTTGATTGACACCATACGCCCAAACCAAGAGAGAGTCAAGGGAGCCCACAGAAGCAAGTCAGCCTTTATCTTGTCAAGGATGGGGGGATAGTTCTCTTCAAAGAGGAAGGTCAAGTCTCTTGGGAGAGGAGAACCCCCAAGTAGCACGTAGCCTTGCGCCCAATCCTAATACCTCCGAACGACTCCCTCCCCTCAACCTCAGCATCGGGTCTACCCATTGGCATCAAACAGGATTTCGCTAAGTTTATTTTCAGCCCGGAAAAGGCACCAAAAGAATGGATCAGATCTAGCAGGTTTGGGAGAGAGCTTTGAAGGTTAGTAATATACGCCAGGATGTCGTCCGTGAAAATTGAAAGCTTAAAGTTGAGACCCCCACACCAGACACCCGTAATCCCTTGATGATGTCTTATAGCTATTGCCAGGGGCTCCATTGCAAGGGCGTAGAGAAGGGGTGAAATCCGGCAGCCCTGCCGGGTCCCCCTGGAGAGTGAGAACAAAGCTGAAACCGTCCCATTCACAGCTACTCTGGCCGTTGGGCCATTACACAGGGCTGCTATCCACCTACAAAATCTAACCCCTAACCCCATCTTCTACAGGACCTTGCTCATGTAAGCCCAATCAACACAGTTGAAGGCCTCTTCCGAGTAACAACATTTGTGATAGCTACTTCAAGCATCAGATCTAACGATTTCCTAATGTTATCCCACCCCTGCCTCCCAGGGATTAAACCCACCTGATCGCCATGCACCAACAAAGGGAAATGAGGGGCCAGCCTATTAGCCAGCAGCTTGGCAAAAACCTTCACGTCTGTGTTGAGTAGGGAGACAGGGCGATAGGACTGAGTCTTTCGCTGCCTTTGGGATAACTACAATATGGGCATATAGCATAGATTGCGGGAGACAACCACTGTCCAAGATTGCATTGAAGAGTTTAGACAAGAATGGGGCAAGGGGCGGAGCGAAAGGATTTATAAAAGAGGACCAAGAATCCGTCGTCACCCGAGGTCGTGCCTGCCTTCATAGAGCTGATAGTATCAATCACTTCTGGGGCGTAATGGGTCTATCCAGGGGAACTGATTTCTCGGGGGGGAGGGGGTGGGGGAGAGGCAAGGGATTGGCACAGAGTCAAGGAAGCCATCTATGTCTGCTCCATCCCTGCTGTATTCTGTCCTGTACAGGCGCTCATAACAAACGGAATTGCTCCGCTATCCCAGGGTCATCCTTGCATCTCACCCCGCCCGGAAAGACTAGCGAATCCACCCTCCTACTATGTCCAAGTTCTTGTAGCCTCCACGCTAGAATTTCATCAGCTTTCTCCCCCTTCTCCATGTACCTTTGCTTAAGAAACAATAGTTTCCTCTCAGTTCTCTCGACTAAAAGAGCAGGGGGTTTTCGCCTTTAGTTGCTGGAGCTCAGCCCACTTGCCCGGAAATATCTGGGACTTTAGTTTGCCCCCTAGTTGGATCGCCTCGATCTTATCCCTAAGAAGCCCCTGCTCTCTACCCCTCTCCTGCTTCCTCGCTGTTCCCAACCCTATTAGGACACCCCTGATTGTACCCTTAAGAGCCTCCCAGACACCCGCCATCCCCACTTGCCCATCATCGTTGATTGCAAAATACTCCTTAATGGTGGCAAGAAGGGACTGGACAGCTCCTTATCCTTCAAAAGGAGATCATTACAAGTCCACATCCCGGGGCCAGGGGCTCTCAGGGGGATCCCTAATTGGACCTCAACTAGGTCGTGGTCAGACCAAAGATCGCATCCACACTCACTTCTGAGATCAGTTCATGGAGCGATCCATCCACTAAGATGTAGTCAATTCTAGAAAATGATGTATGGGCTCCAGAGAAAAAGGAAAATAAAGGTTTGTGGCCCTCCCGTGGCGCATTGGAATCCCTAAGCCCTAATTCGTCGTTAATGCTCTGGGAGGCGGCTGCCAATCGCCTTTGTGAGTCCATAAAGGGCCGATCGGCTTTTCTGTCGCTATCAGGGTCAAGGACCATATTAAAATCCCCTCCCACAAGCGCACTCTCAGTAAAGGTCATGATTTTAGATTTCACCTCCAACCAGAAGCGATCCTGGGCTTCGTTAGGGGCAAAGATAGAGACCAGGGTCACCTTGGAACCCCTAATTTCTCCCTTGAGCATTATGTAACGACCCTCCTGATCCCTGCATTGGGCTTTCGGGGCAAAGTGTGCATTCGGGGAGACCACTATCACCACCCCTCTTTTCTTAGATTGGTACGAAGCATGAAAGACCCTTAGTATCGACTTTGCTTTAAGGGTCGGTTCACTGCCCCTTACCCAGTGGGTTTCTTGAAGAAACAGTAAGTCGAGCTTCAACCTATTGAATTCCTATATTACTAAAGACCTCTTATAGGGAGAATTGAGACCACGCACATTCAGAGAGCCCAGGGTTAGCAAGTGTCTTAATTCAGCCATCGGGGAATCAATCGTTGTGTAAGCTCTGATCCACTAGGAGTGGAAACTCCTCCAAAGCACCTCCCCTGACTGATTCTCCTCCGGCCCCCCATTAAACATATCAAGCCCCAGCAAACAGACTCCAAATAGTTGATGCAAACATTTATAACCTCTATCCAAAAGCAAGAACCCCTTTATCCCCCCTCCCTCCCCTTTCCCGAGCGCCTGGGTTACCTGCAACATTGAACCTGCCGCACGACCAGGCCACCAAAGACTGCCTCCACCAGGACGGCTAACAACAAAAGAATCCTGGCATTCTAAGACCCCCCCCAACAAGTAGAACAAAGTCAACTGCTTCCTTCAACTCTGCCCCCCTCCCTTCCAGGAAGCACACTTGAATGTATAAGCAACACCCCCATAATGGAGACCTTTAAACAGCAGCGCCCCCCCCCCCCACTCTCCCCCCCCCCAAGTAGTCCAGGGGAAACATCCTGGTCTGAGCTCAGCTTCCAAACCCTCCAGAGCAATACACACACCGGACCAGGTTAAGTGGCAGACTGCTCAGGGGAGGACAGTGCTACTCATCTGAATTTTCTGTGGCCATGGACGCGGCGCCTTTCTGCAAAATTATTTGTATTATGGGGCTCCACCACCTCCTTTCTCCAGCTCTCTCCACCGTCCCCGGGGGGGATCTCCCAGAAGCTCCTGAGTCACTCTCTGTATGTCGTCCTCTGTAACCAGGGAGTATTTTTGTACCACTCGACCTCAAACAAGAGTAAAAATGTATGACCCCATCTATATCCAACACTTTTGGACTGGAGCCACTTCGCTAAAGGACTGCATAGCCGCCGGCGCGCCAGAGTTGGGGCAGAAAGATCCTGGTAGATTGTGACCTTAGATCCTTCCCAGTCAATGGGGCCCTTCCTCCGCGCGAGCTCCAGAATCTTAGCTTTTTCGGAGTAGTAGTGAAATTTCACAAAGATCGATCGGGGGCCTCCGGCAGAAGCACCTGCTCTGTGGGTTCTATCAATTGTTGGCTCATTGGTGTTCCCCTCATCAAACAGTTTACTTACAAGCGCATTCACTATTCTTGTGATATCTGCTTGCGTTTCCCCCTCTTGATCAGGAACGCCCAGAAATCTCAGATTACAGCGCCGCTCTCTGTTTTCCAAGTCATCAAGTTTGAGGGTAACTTTCTCCTCTCTCCTCTCCAGATCTGATAGACGCATATCGAATTGGGTCTCGGGGATGTCGACCGAGTTTTGATTGGCTTCCAGGGCTTGAAATCGGTCATCCACAGAGTCCACTTTTTTGTCTAATGAGTACAGCCTTTTGCTAATGTCCGCCCTGAATCCACGAATCTCCTCCAACAGGGCCGCCATATCTCTGCTCATGGATTGGGCATCCATAGCTTCGGGCTGGTCAGTGGCAGGCATGATACACCCTTCCCTCGCCTCCACCGGGGCGCACCGAAATCTCTGCAGGGACTCTGCCTATATCTCTCGAAGGGGTAAGCTTTGAGAGTCTCCCCTGCCCCGGATGGACTGAGCAGTCACCAAAGGGGGGAGGCATATAAGACGCCCCACGGGGCCTGTGGAGAGGTTCAGGGATGACCGGGCAAAGTATGTACTGGAAAACAGGTCACCTCGGCGTAGCCTGGGCCAGAAGATGCCAACAAGCCCAGGGTACTCAGGACTTCTGCACTAGTAGCAGCGTTGTGTTTCCCTTACTCTCCCTTTCCTCTTGATTTCAACTCACGGCAAAGACCCTGAGTAGGAGCCCCGAGGGGAGCTACCAGGCGGACAGCTCAGATGAGCAATTAGACCATTAGATTCAGCAAAAGTTAGTTGTGGTAGTGGGGGAGGGCTCTCAGTCACCCTCCGAAAGAGCAATGCACAGTTCACTCAGGCTCCCTCATCTGCCCAAGAAGGAGGAAAGTCTGCAGGCACAGGGCTCTCCTCTAAGTGATGATATACGGGGCAATTGCTGCGTGTCGTCAGGAGGATCCCCAGCTACCCCTGTTCAGAGCTGCTGTACCCAGATATCTGACCCAAGAAAGTCCAGGATCTTAGCGGGGGGGCCCAGGTATCCCTCTTGAAGCTCTCCGCTGTGCTTGGTGAACACTGGATTAACAAGTTTGCGCCCAAGAATGATTCCCAATAAGATGGGGGGCGTTGCGCTTAGGGGACCGCTAAGCACTTTTCTGTTGCTTGCACTCTGCGGTCTTCTCGTGCAGAAAAGTCTGCGCCAGGCACAGTACGCCGCTAAAGACTGTCTGTAGGTCTGCGGGGAAGCCCAGACTTGAATTAAGAGAACCACTGGAGCCAGACGCTCTTTCCACTGAATGCAAGCAGCAGGTAGGTCCACTGGTGGTGCGGGGCGAGCAGTTGCAGGCAACCCAGCCAGGAGCTCACCTTAAACCGAGGGGGCAGAGAGCTCGCACACACCTTCCGTTATCACCGATGGAGCCCTCTCCCAGTCCACATCACACCAGCTTGCTGCTTACCACGGAGGGAAGGGGGGGCGCTCGCTCCTCCAGGCGAGCCAACTCCTGCTACGCCCAGAGCTTCCCGCCGCCAACCGCCATGATGCAGTCCGCAGGGCCAAAGCGGGGGCGGCGACGATCAAGACGACACACACTGGGGTTGTCGGGTCCGCGCTGACCCGTCCCAGCCTCTTCCAAGGTGCCGGCGATTGCAGACAGACCCTCGGCTCGGCACAGCTGATGGTCACGCCGCCTATCGGAGCACCACCAAGCCCGCCTCTTAGCTACGGGTGCCACTCCTTAGGTCACAATCACGCTCCAGGGGCTCCAAAGAGGCTCTGGGGGCAGAGGGGGAACCTGGCCGACTTTCCACCAAGGTGGGTCCCCCCACTCCCGCTGGCCCCTCCGACGTGTGTCCGTCTGTCGGCGCGGCTGCTTGCTCGACACACAATATTTAAGAAAACGCGCTCATAAAACCTTCCCATAGGCATGGCTACTTCGCGTTTATCAATGAACATTACAAGGTTTTCCTGAAGTCATCTATTGACACCTTATAAAGACTAATTGCCAAGACTTGCATGATGGAAACCCAGTAGCCAGTCATATAAATCGGTCCCCATAATTATGTTCACAGAAAAAGAGCCAAAGATATATTGCTTGCCTTTTCCATAGGTTGCACATTACACTGTGATAAACAATGGTTATGAAAATCAGTGTACTAAAGGGCGGAGGGGTGCCGTCCACTCTCTCAAAATTGATTTTAAGTGCTAGCAAATAAAAACAAGAAAATGACATTTGCATTTGTACAGAACAATGTGCATTATTAGAGGGGAAGGTTACACTCATTTATGACATTAGATGGCAGTGCAGGACGATATTAACTTGGGATAGAGAATGTCTTTTTCAGCAATATATTTTCAACGTTACTTCTCTGGAACAGTGACTTAGGATACTTTTTATGACATAACTGGAAACCCTGCACATACACAGACTCACAACGGAAATGTAGTTTAACAGTCTTGCTTCACCATTAGGAAGACAAGTGTGGCAAGAATGAACTGTTCACACAAACAAAAAAAGCCCTCAATGAAGGATGGTCCATACAAAATAAATATTGAAAATATATACTCTTTATACAAAATGTTGAGCATTCAAGTAATATGCAGTTAATAACTAAACATTTGGCATGAGTATTAAAAACAGTAAAGATGTGTCTATTAAACACACAGTATTTACGGCAGAAGACAAGTTTTTGAAGGTAAGTATACTTTTAGATACTGTGGTCAGTTTTAAGTGTCAGAAAATGTCTTCTGGTGGCCAAAACGGGAAGAAGCCCATAGACTGCACTGTGTACTAGGCAAAAAGTAAACTTTAGCAGACTCCCTCGGGAGCACCAGAAGAGACAACCTTCATGTTGCTGAAGAAGGAAGATCTACTTGAAGGAAACCCTGCTCCAGGATCGACAACCAAATGCCTTTTTGGAGAAAGAATAAAGCAGAGGCAACAGAAGAAAGTGGCAAATATGTTGCAGTAGCAGTACCTGGGGAGATGGTCCTCTCCGGCCAAGTACAGAAGGCAGGAATCAGTAATAGATTTACAGGAATACTGCCCCAAAAAGTCGACCTGGCTGCTAAGGGATGCACTGATGGGACCGATGGGACTTGTGCGCAGAGGTTGGCCTCAGAGTTAGGTTTACGATGGTCATAGTTGACGTTTTCATGAAGGCAGACTGCACCAAGCAGCTCTGTCATTTGATGGCTGGGCCAAAGGAAAACTAGGTAGCAGGATAACCCTCCCTCTCACTAACACCCCCCCCAACGGCGCACCAGGAATAAAACCCAAAACTGACCGTTCAACACAGGTCAGTCTGCTTCCCACGGGAGTTTGGAACTGAAGGCAGAACAATGGACAGTCAAAGGAAGTCTTCATTTCCCTGAAGAGTAGCAGCACTTTACACAGATGTAAAATCAGTCTCCAGGCAACAATAGGGGCTCTAGCAACTGCATCGTAATGTCTTCCCTGCCAAGGAGCTTCAGCGTAGCAAAGAAGTGGTTGTAGTGGAGGGTGCTCAGACTGTCCCTGCCTGCTCAAGGCGAGACATAGCCAGAACCCAGTTTCGTCCGATCATTGAAAGACAGATTCACTTCAGGTACATCATCTGTACAAAGCACTGCGCCTCCATGCGGCAGTCCTCAGCATCACTATGGTCTCTCCTCCTTTAGGATCAAGTCCAGCGGTCAAATGAAAAGATAACTTGTCAGTCTCTAGAATTATACACTCACAGGGATGGGATTGAGCCCAGTCTTCCAATCCCTATCCATGCACCATTCAAAATGTTGATGGCCATCAAATCTGGTTGTGGTCAGCCAAATTCGGCTTTAATCAGCACAGAGTATGGATTAAGGTGTCTGAGGGACCGGCATCCAGCCCAAACAGGATTCCATTCACGCAGAGCCACCTTTGTGGGTTCTGTGCAGAGCCAGTGATGTTAAATAGTAATTCCAGTTTGGTAATTCGCTCACAATTACTAAACTAGTGGCTCAGGTTTCAGGGATTACAAAAATGCTTGTCAGCCATTTTAGGTAATAAATGGCTACCTCAATGGATTTGACCTCACTATGGTGAAACCAATTATTTATTTATTGTGCACTTGTAAAGTGTTTATACATCAAGTAAATTGGGTTTCAAAGCTCCCACAGGGCTGTAGGGAGGGAACATGTGGACGAAAGGCAAACATAACAATGAAGAGAAGGTGAGGGCCAGTTGAAGATAGCGTGGTCCCTGGCCCCAGACAGCCTTATGGATGATGCAGAGGCATTTGAATTTGATACTTGCAGCAACCGGGAGCCAGTGTAGAGATTTTAGGGCTGGGCAGATGCAGTCCCTGGGCTTGAGGCCAAGGATAAGTCTTGCAGCCCTATTCTGGATAACCTGGAGGGGACATAGAGAGCAAGAGGGTAGGTTAAGGAAGAAGCTGTTGCAGTAGTCCAACCTAGAGAGTACCTGAGCTCTAGAGACATTGAGCTTCTGGGGGAAAGTGAGGAAATGAAGGATTCCTTTGAGGAGGTGGAGTTGAAAGTGGGCCTTCTTGGCAAGGCCCTGTATGTGAGGAAGGAAGGAAAGAAAGAGGAGTCGAAGATGATTCCAAGGTTTCTGGCTTTGGATGAAGGAGAAGGGGGAGAGCCCATAGAAGGAGGCCAGAGTGAAGGGAAGAAAGGGGGAGCAGTAGTCCCAATGGGAAAGATCTCAGTCTTGCTGGCAGAGGTCATTGGAGGTACACCAGGACTGGATGGAAGAAAGGCAGTTGGGAATGGTGGAGGAAGTAAGAAGACGATCAGAGGGAAACTTGAAGAGTTGTGCATCATCTGCAGAACACTGAAAGTAACGGGAGAAAGTGGAAATTAGGTGTCCAAGTGGAGCATGGTCGATGTTAAAGAGCCAGGCAGAGAGACTGGAGCCTTGAGGAACGCCACAGGCGGTGAAAGCTGTGGGAGAAGAAGGAGCCCAGGATAACCTGGGAGGGATGGTCAGTGAGGAAGGAGGTCAGCCAGTCCAGTGCCTGCTCCAAGATACCTAGGGTATCGCACAGCTGTTTTATGAGGATGGAGTGGTTGACCGTATCAAAATCAGAGGAGAGTAGTATGAGAACAGCTGGAGAGTTAGAATCAAGTGATGCAAGCAGTTCTTCATGGGTGTTCAGAAGAGCAGTTTCCGTGCCTCTGGATGCTCGGAAGCCAGATTGATGGCCGTGTAAGCAACCAACAAGTTCAGTATGCTGGGCTAGTTGGGCTAGACCAGCTTCTCCAAGAGTTTCCCAAGGAAGGGGGTGATCGAGATGGGGTGGTAGTTAGCGGGACATGAGTGGGTCAGCGGAGCTTTTTTTCAAAAGGGGGCGCACAAGAGAGTGCTTGAGTGAAGAGGGGAAAGATCCAGTAGCAAGAGTTATTGCAGAAGTCAGCAAGTGCAGGGGCAATGGAGCCGATATTGTCCTTAACAGTTCTTGAAGAACTGGGGGAGACCTGTTAGCTGAGACCTTCATAGAGCAGATAGGTCTAGTGACCTTGTCAGTTGCGATAGGAAAGAAGGAGGAGTGAATGGCAGAGGGAGGATGGGAGGCCATAGGTGGCAGGGGGATGGGAAGAGCGCAGAGGGAGAAGGAAGAGAGAATGCTCAAGATGTCCTGAGTTTTTGCAGTGAAGTGAGTGGCTAATGTATTGCAGGGGGTCTGAGAGGGAAGAGGCGAGGTGGTGATTGCTGAATGGTTGGATAGTTCCTTGCAGATTTTAAAGAGTTCTGTCGTGTTGTTGGAAGCACCAGAGATGCGCACCTGGATGTGGGCCCTTTTCTTGGAACGGATGGAAAGAACAAGTTACTCTCTTACCTGGTAACTTTCTTTCGATGGGATGGTCCGATGACGTATTCCAAATCTATGACAGTAATCACCACAGCTGTGCTGCTTTGGAAAATCTTCGGCGTCTGCGTCCTGTGTCGATATGCCGCCCTCGAGGACCTCCTCCGACGGCCACTGGATGTTATAAGTAGGACGCACAACGCCCGTAGCCTCAGTTGTAGTTTTTTCCTAGAACGTGTGCCACCAGTCTTCTGCCAGTCTGACACACAAAGCCGTGCGGGAACGTAAGCTGCAATCGCATAAGAAATTCTGTAGCGGGGAAGGTAGGGAGGGAGCGATATAGAAAACGTCGTCGGACCATCCCATCGAAAGAACGTTACCAGGTAAGAGAGTAACTTGTTCTTCGAGGGGATTGGGTCCTCCAAGGTATTCCATATCTATGACAGACTCCTAAAGCAGTACCAATGCAAGGTGGTGGGAAAAGAATTTAGAAAACAGAAATTTAGCATGCCCAATCAAATTGCGGAGTAAAGGACCGCCTTGCCAAAGGCCAGATCCTGCCCCCGGATGGAATCGAGGGAATAGTGACGTACAAAAGTATGTACCGAAGCCCAGGTGGCTGCATCACAGATGTTTCGAATAGGAACACCCCTCTGCAGGGCAGTAGAGGCAGCCATACCCCTGGAAGAATGGGCCCATAAACCGACCGGTGGGTCCTTACCCGCCAAGCGGTAACACTCAGAGATAGCCAAAATAATCCAGCGAGACAAAGTCTGTTTCGTCCGAGCCTGTCCCAAACGCTTTCCAGCGTAACCAATGAAGAGCTGATCGTCCACTCTGACCCAGGACATGCGTGAAATATAAAAGCTTAACGCTCTCCTAGGATCAAGCCTATGGAGCCTCTCCTCTTCCTTACCAGGCTGTGGAGGAGGATAAAATGCCGGAAGAACAACCTTCTGGACTAAATGAAATTCTGATACCACCTTCGGAAGAAAAGAAGGACGAACTCTAAGGACAACCATGTCCTTATGAAACACAGTGAAGGGTGGCTTAACTGAAAGTGCCTGTAACTCACTCACTCTGCGAGCAGAAGTGACCGCAACCAAAAATACAGTTTTAAGAGTTAACAGTCTCAAAGGGCATGTATGCAAATGCTCAAACGGAGCACCCATAGGAAACTTGAGAACAAGGTTCAAATCCCAACCGGGCACCTGGAAAGGCGACGGAGGGAACACATTAGTGAGCCCTTTCAGAAACTGAGAAATTAAAGGAATTTTAAAATAGGAACATTCTTCTGACGAACGCTTGAATATGGACAGCATCGCCAGGTAACCTTTAATGGTACCCACTTGAAGGCCCCTGTGGGCCAAAGAAAGCAAAAAAGACAGAACCATGGGAATTTCACATGCATAAGGATCCACATTCTTAACCCTGCACCAGTCGCAGAACTTTCTCCAATGGCAACAGTACAGAGACTTTGTTGCGGGCCTTCTGGCCGAAAGCAACACCTCCATCACGTCTTCAGGAAGGTCCCAATCCTTATCCCTCAACCTTTCAGAAAAGGTTGAGGGACCTGACCTCTGGATGGAGAACCTGACCCCCTCCCGTGAGAGCAGATCGTCTCGGTAGGGAAGATGACGTGGAGGACAGATGGACAAGTCGAGACGGTCCGGGTACCACGTCCTCCGCGCCCACGCCGGAGCAATGAGGATCATCCGGGAACCGAACCTCCGTAACCTCTGCAGTACTTGCGGGATGATGGGGACTGGAGGAAACGCGTACAGAGGTGGAATGACCACTCCACCACGAACGCTATTCCTAAGGCTCCGTTTGGAGGAAATTCAAGCGAGCAGAACCTCTTGCACTTCCGGTTGACACTGTAGGTGAAGAGATCCACTTGAGGGGTCCCCCAAAGGGTGAAGATCTCCAGGAGAATCTCCTGAGCCAACTCCCACTCGTGAGAGATCGCGCTCTGCCTGCTCAGAGCGTCCGCCGTCTCGTTTTCGTCTCCTGCCAGATGAACTGCCGAGATCAAAACTTCCTGCTGGATTGCCCAGAACCAGAGCTGCCTCCCTGCACAGAGGAAGTGCCCCTGCCCCCCCCACTTTTTGTTGAGATAGTGCATGGCCACTGTGTTGTCGGTCAGGATCAGGACATTCTTTCCTCGCACAGTCGGCAGAAAAGCCTTCAGGGCTAGCCTGACGGCCCTCAGCTCCAACGGATTGATATGGAGTCTGGACTCCGACGGAGACCAACGACCACTGACTGTCAACTCGTTGGCATGAGCTCCCCATCCCGTGAGGGATGCGTCCGTCACGATCGTCACCTCCGGCCAGGGCAGCCAAAATGGAGCCCCCCCTCATCAGATTGCCTTTGTCTGCCCACCACAGAAGGTCCTGGGCGACCGAACACGGCACCTGAACAGGGTCTGACATCCTGCCGGAGGACTGAGACCACTGGAGCTTGAGTGCCCATTGCAAAGATCTCATCCGCAACCTGGCCTCTGGCACCAGAAGAATGCAGGATGGCATGAGGCCGAGCAGTCTCAAGAACTCGAACGCTGGGAGAGTCTGGGCAAGTTGAAACCTGTGCACCATCTGCTGAATGTGATGAGCCCTCATCTGGGGAGGAAAACACTACCCCAGGGACTTGTCAAGCTCTGCTCCGATGTACTGAAGCCTCTGAGTTGGTGTCAAATGGGACCTCTTTAAGTTGAGGGAGAAGCCCAGCTTGTGGAGGGAGTGGCAGGTGACTGACAGATGATCCAAGACTTGCTTGGGAGAGCGCGCCCTGATCAACCAGTCATCCAGGTAGGGGTAGACGTGAATCCCCCCTTTCCTGAGGTGCGCTGCGACCACTACCATGAGCTTGGTGAAGACCCTCGGGGCGGAGGTCAATCCGAATGGCAGGACCCGAAACTGAAAGTGTGAGTAGCCAGCCGCGAACCTCAGGTACTTCTTGTGCTTTGGATAGATCGGCACATGAAAATAAGCGTCCTTGAGGTCGAGAGACACCAACCAGTCCTGAAGCTGAAGGGCCTGGAGAACTTGAGAGAGAGTAACCATCTTGAACTTGCCATTCCTGAGGAGTTTGTTCAAACCGTGCAAGTCCATGATGGGTCTCAATCCCCCGTCTTTCTTGGAAATCAAAAAATAAGGGGAATACCATCCCTTGTTCCTCTCCGCTACAGGCAGCAGTTCTATGGCGCCTTTCTCCAGCAGGGATTGAATTTCCTGCGCAAGGAGCGGATCCGGACTCTTCAAAGAGAGGATTCTTCCCAGGTGGATTGTCTTGAGGCATATTCCGGAAAAGAAGACAGTATCCGTGGGTTATGATCTCCAGAACCCACACATCTGAAGTAATGGCGCGCCACTCTACAAGATGCTGCGCCAGCCTTCCCCCAACCGGCGAACCATGGGACATGGCCTCATGACTGAGCTGAAGCAGCTGCGGCGTTGCCTGAGGGCAAAGAGGCAACAGCCCGAGCGGCCTTGGCACCTCGAGTACCTTGTTTTCCACCTCTGGCACTCCTACGGTGGCCCCTTTAACTGGCAGCTCCTCTCACTTTACCAAAGGATGAGTAATAACGAAAGGAACCTCCCGTCCATTGCTGTCCCCTAGGACGAAAAAAGGCAGAGGTTGTCGCACTGCAGCTCCCAACGACTTTGCTGCAGCTTTTGAGGTCTGCAACCTCTCAAGGCTCTCGTCAGCCTTGCTGCCAAAAAGATGTTCCCCGTCAAAGGGCATGTTGAGGAGCCGGGCCTGCACATCAGGAGCAAACCCCGACTTCCGCAACCACGCAAACCTGCGTATCACGGTGCTCGCCACCAAGGACCGGCTGACGCAATCTGCCATGTCCAAACCCGACTGAACGGCCTCACACATGGCATCCTTGCCATCCTGAACCATGGCAAGGAAACCACCCCGTTCATCCCCTTCGGGAATATGTTCAGCCGCCAAGGAAACACAGTTCCACAGAGTGTGCGTGAAACGAGACAAGGCACAAATTGAGTTGGGTGCCTGAAGCGCCATACCCCCTGCAGAAAACACTTTCTTCGCCCAGCCGTCAAAACGCTTGTCGTCCCTATCAGGAGAGATGGTAGGGTACGACCCCTGCTTTGCCGTAGCCGCCTGCACCACCAAACTCTCCGGAGTAGGGTGCTTGGACAAGTAGCAGGGGTCCCTACTGGCTGGGCAGTATTCTCGCGGCAAAGACTTGCTCACTGCCGGGAGACTCTCCGGAGCAGTCCAAGCCGCCTCCACCCTCCTCTGTAGAGCCATATGAAACGGCAGTACCGTGTCATTTGGTGGACCAATGTCGAGGATATCCGTAAGGTCATCCTGAACAAACTCCCCTGGTGGAGTAGACCATCCTAAGTACTCAGTGACCCGTGACATAAGGCGCCGGTACGAAGAATCGGCATGAGTGCCAGGCTCAGGCCTACAAAACTCCACCTCCGAAGAGGTGTCCAGCCCACTAGCATCATGCAGGGACTGCCTCAGGTCTTCAAACTGTCTGTGGCCCGAGAGAATCTCGTCAGGCACCGTGTCAGGCACCATGCCATCATCAGAGCCCTCATCCACCTCTGAAATGAACTCCAAATGGCGGTAAGAAGGCACAGAACTTGAACCAAAGCCATGCTTGACCTTGGCCAGAGCCTTTCTAGGGGGATCCACCGAGCCACGGGGTACCCCTGTCGACACAGCCCCGAAAAGCATTGAGTGAATATGCGTCGACGACAGACGCGTCGCCGACACCATCGACACAGGAAGGTGGAGCCCCGAGCATGTCCCTCGACATCCTGGGCGCCGACGACTTCCTCGGAGGCGGAGCCTCGAGAGTCCGTCGACAACCTCGGCCCCACAGGTGTCGATGTCTTCCTTGAAGACTTCACAGTTTCACGCGGTCTCGAGCGTGTCGAGGACCGGGACCTGGACCGGGCATGCCGAGAACGATTCCCCTTGTCCGAGCGGGACCTTTCCCGCGAATCGTGACGACCACCCGAGCCCGAAGGCGTGCGAGCGGCGTCTCTCAGCTGATCACGACCAACCCCACTCGGAGGCGCGGACGGACCACTGCACTGCTATTTGAGAATCGCCAACATTTTCTTCCCGAAGGAAGCCCATTCCTCCGGTGTCGCATGCTTGGTGGGGTAAGCGACCCGCCGACGGGCAGAGTCCTCGGATGAGGACGGGGAAGGCGACCGATAACGGAGCTTCCGGGAGTGCTTCGAAGAGGCAGAGGAGTGGCGAGACCGACTTCGGGACCGAGACCCACTGGACTTCCGACGACGACACGGAGAATCGCCCCTCGAGTCGACCGTCGAAAGCCCAGAGGACCTCGACTTCCAGGGCTTGGACACTTTATCCACCGATAACTTCTTCTTACGCTCCCGCAAGGCTTTCGACATGAGCGACTGGCAGTCGACACAGTCATCCGTGTCATGGGCCTCCCCGAGGCACCAGAGGCAGGCGTTATGCGAGTCCGTGACCGACATCTTGGACCCACAGTCCCCCCACTTCTTAAAGCCCGGACGCGGTGTGGAAGACAAGGTAGACATCTTCACGAAGAAATATTTCACAAACAGTTTCGAAGAACCGAGAAAGCAACAGAAACTCCAAAGAGTCGAGGCGCGCCGAGATTCCCGAAGCGAACACGTTCGTGGAAAAAACAGAACTGAGGCTACGGGCGTCGTGCGTCCTACTTATAACATCCAGTGACGTCAGCCGTTGGAGGAGGTCCTCGAGGGCGGCGTATCGACGTCATCGACGCAGACGCCAAAGATTTTCCGAAGCAGCACAGCTGTGGTGATTACTGTCATAGATATGGAATACGTTGGAGGACCCAATCCCATCGAAGTCAGTATTGTCTCTGGAGAAGGCGACAGGCCAGTTTGTCAGAGGGTGCACCGGAGGTCTGGCACTTCCGTTCCACAGTTCTGCACTTGTGTTTCAGGGCTGCAAGTTCAGAGTCATACCATGTGTGATATGAAAGTTTATTTATATAGCGCCTATACACAATGTGTTTCAAAGCGCTTCAAGGCAAGGGAGGGAACAAAGGAAAATACAATGACATTCTTACAGGCCATGAACAGTAAGGATGTGAAATTAATTTTCGTACTCGGCCTGACGACATTTGAATAGCTAATACATAGATAAGGAAGGGAGGTGGAGAAAATACTCAACTACCTACTAGCCACACCAGGGAAAGAGGTGGGAATATATGCAGAAACATGAACGTAGGGAAGAAAGGGACCCCGTCACTGTTCTTACTATTCCAAAACTTAAAGCTAACCGAAAAAAGGAAACATGGACCTCCCAGGGCACTTACAACAAAGACTTCTGCTAAGGTAAAGGCTTCCAGAGAGCCACCCAAGCGGATTAGCTAGAACTTGGGCACAGGATGCAACGCCTTGACCATGAAAGAAACAATCTTACAACCACTGGCAATCCCCAGTAAACAGAGGAATAATCTCCTCTGTAAATGGGGTGCTTCTGAAACAAGCTTACAGCATGACCATCTACAAAGTCACACTGGAATAATGTAGCATGATTCCTCTAGAAAGTGCGAGCAAAGAGAAATGCCCAGCTTTCTGTCACAAACTTGCATGCTCCCAATGTGGAAGGAGAAATGAATGTAGCAACTAGCCTTCCCTTCTTACACAGAGACTTTCTATCTGAAGAACCACATAAGAGAAGAAGGATCCCAAATGAGGAAGACACTAAAGCAGAGACTTCCAGAAGCAGGCTGGGAGACTCCAGACCAGCCCATATAACTACTGGGATTCAACAGGGTACAGGCTTTCTTGTAACCTCAGTCCAACCCCCTTGCAACCATATAACCCTCAGCCTGAGTCCCAATACCAAAAAAACACACCGGTGTACTCAATACCAGGGAGCTCCATCTCAGGAAAGGAGAGACCTTGCTACATTATGCAGACAGCTCAGTCTGCAGGTGTGGAAGCCAGGAGTCTGAGGTAGAGTGGCAAGTGAGGCATACTGAGAGGAGAGCCGGAGTAGAGTGCTGGCGGTTGGAGGGAGAGCCTGGAGATTAATGGAGCAGGAGGGTGGTGTCATCAGGAGGAGAGTTGTTGGACAGTGACAGAGGTTGCATGGAGCAGGAGAAGGGTGGGGAGCTGTTACGAATGGAGGAGGCTGGGAAAGAGTTTCCAGCTGGGGGAGAGAGGTTTGCAGAAGCAAATTAGGAGATAAGAGGGAAGGAGCCAGGGACAGTTTGAAAGAGATGTAGTCAGGAGGAAGAACATCACATGGAGATGGGGTATTGCAGTCATGTGGGGAAGTGGGGTGAGGAGTTTGAGGGTATGTTAACCTTCTCCAAAGCAATGAGGATTGGAAGGCTGAAAACCCATACAAGCTGTGGCTTGGCGAAAAGAGCGGGAGGGGAAGAGAACAGGTATCCCTAGACGGAACGGCTAAGCAGGTTCTGGCTGGTTAAGCTCGCCCAGGGCATAAATAGAACTGGAGGGACGAAGTACTAAAAGTATTAAAACTCACCGATGGTCAGGCAGTATACTCTGTGTGGGGCGGCAAGGAAGGGTGCCAGGAACAAGAATGTCCATGTAGAGAGCTGACTGTCAGATATGAACCTCCCAGATTCCTCATCGGGGCTTCAAACACTAGGGACCAAATTAAAAAAAGGTGCCGAGTTCAGGATGCACAGGCTGAGAACAACTACGCGATCAACAAGGGTTCTGGAACCCTGAGAAGCCTACAACCTAACGACAAAGACATGGGTCTGCTTTCGGATGTCCACCCAAGATCAGGGCAAGGACACTCCCAGGAACATTGTCAGAGTATATGACATTTTGCTTTTCTGTAAACAAATACTCTAAACTGAAATATAATATTTTTTGGTTGCCGATCTAAGCTACCAAATTCTTCCCCATCCATTCTCAAGAGGTCCCAAGCTACATCAAGCCACTGAGCTATTTCCGTTAGGCCAACCTACACTTAATTATGTTGCCTACACAGCCCTTCCCCCACACTACTGTGTTCACTGTACCCTAAACAAACTAGACTGTTCGACCCATTACACCTAGTCTTAGTCTGATTCGGTGGTCCTTGTGACAGTACATTATGCTTTCTATGAAGTGTTTTCCTTGCTGCATTCCGAAATTGATGAATAGTTTATGACTCAAGTTGTTAAAAATAACCTAATCTTACCTGCATGCCAGGCCTGTAAGCTTTTTAGTTTTGATAATTCATGTGCTCTCTTTAAAAAAAATCTAGCCCACATAATACCAGTTCTCAAAATAATACCCAGTCACTTTTTAATGCAGTATAATCTATATTAAAAGGTTTTCCACTCAAAGGCTGCCCACAAATAAATCCAACAGAATTTTTAGTAGTGCAAAACAAATGTATAAAAAGACAGATTGATAGCGTGAACATTTCTTCTATATTCTTTAGCGCATTAAGTCATCTGAAATACAAAATATAAAGTATGCTTCAGGCGGACATATAATTTCCTTTAAAGTATTTCCCTCTGTATGGCTAGGCTTCTTGCCATGTCCCTTTGATGATGTAAGTGATGGTTCATATTAATCTTAGAGCAAGTTTTCTCACAGACTAATCCCTTTTAACTGTGTACATTTAACAATCAAAGAAATGTTAATTAATGCAGTTAATGGGTGATTGAAAAATGTAAAGCTTGGTCAACACCACAAATGTGAGATAACTGTTTAGACTTGGATACACATGTGGTCTGCAACAGACCTGTTCTATGGTCAAGCAAAATCATGTTAACTGGGCATCCCAATGCATGTGGGTCTTGATTGCAGTGACAAACATGGCAGCTACGAGGTTTTTTTGTCTGCTCTACTGTAATCCTGTAACTTTGTAGAGGTATTTGAATACTATACAAACATAAACCTCATCAATGGCTGATTGCTACTCCTTTAGGACTATTGCTTGTGAATTGGTATCTATTTTTGGGGGAATTACCAGTCACTGACCACCTTTGTATGGTAAAAGCCTGGATGATCCCATAGACATCCCTGGAGATAATGGTTGCGTCTGCTCGTCTTTCCTTCGTCCATGTATATGCCGACTTTCCTCTTTGTGGGTTAACATCCTTAGCAGGCTCCATCCCTGTGGTTAGAAGGTCCATGGCAGCTTAGCTCTACAGATCTAACCTTGGCGGCCTGCCTCATTACAGTCGTGATCAACGGAAAACAGGTTTTGTCTGTATTTACCTGTCAATTCAAGGCAATGTCCAGGTTACGCTATCTTTCACTTTCAATCTCTCTTTCCATGTAATTTCCTTCAAGGTTCCTTTCAGCCTGGCAATTTCGTTCTAGCTTGAGGAGAAAAATGGCATGCATTTGTGGATACGATCAGCTAGATAAAAACTATCCTTTAAAAAAAAAAAAACATTTTCTGATCAATACATTTTTATAACCAACAATACTACATGGAGGCAAACAAGCCAGTTGTGAATTTCGAGGCATTACTACAATGAATATGAAGAAACTGTTAACCCTTTATTTCTCCTGAGGCAATAGACAGGAACCAGAAAGAAAATGGAACCTGTCAATGTCTTTGTTGGATTTAACAAACACATTATGGAATAAGGAGTTATCCATACCCCCCCCTTCCCAGAACTGCAGACATTTCCCTTGCAACAGGTCCAGCTCAGTATGCAACACAGGTATGGACAAACTCCTTCAATAGAGCTTGAAAGTAGAAACCGCAGTCAGTAAAGGTTCAAAGCAAATGCCAGATCAGATCATGTACTGTAGCACTTTAGGATGTTTGTGCACATCTTCACAGAGGGTCTCAACTCCATATTAAACAGCAAAGTGAGCGCTCACTTTTCAAGAAATGCAGGTCTTCTGCTTGCTGATGAATTATCACCCTAGCAATTTGGTCACCTGCCAGAGCATACTAGGGGCACACAATAGATTAGAGGAACATCACTTTGAGCAGGCAGAATCTTTTTTAGTCTTCTTTTGGTCACAATGCAAGTGGACATGTGGCCGGAGCAGATTAATCTGGTGCCCAATTTCAGCTTTAATGCTGCCCCAACTGGTTGGTCATCAAAGGTGACAAATATGGAGTACAAGGACAGGAAAGGCAGAGTCAAAAGGAGGCAATTCACAGCTCTAATTCCTCTCTTGTACAAACACAGTCTCTTGTGGACAGAGTCCTGCCTCTTGTAATGTGATGTCATAGTCCAGGTGTGAAAGCTTTCGTCGAGGGAAGTTGGTTAACAGTTCAAACCGCTCATTGGGGTAACCTTTCAACTGGATGTGCTTCACCAGGACCTAAAAAAAAAAAAAAAAAGAAGGGAAGTGAGAATAAAGATTGGTTACTTCCATTCAACACAAAATCTTAAAAAAAAAATATTTACTTCCAACTACCAGTCTATGGAGTGTGATCTTTCATGGATACATATGCTTTGACTATTCCACCAAGCAGCATCTCTTCAGTACACAAATAACATAGCAGTTTTAAAGGCAATCCTATCAAGCATTGGAACAACAGATTATGCACACCATTCTGTCAACCAAGAAGTTAGATGAGGACTTTGGGTGATCTTCAAATTCTTTATTAAAGGCATGTACCCCATAATATACATGTAGCCTTCACTCCTTTGCCTTCACTCCAGTCTCCCAAGATTTAGTCTACGACACAATTTCCAAACTTAAAGCATCAAATTGCAACAGAGACTCAGTCCCAGCACAAATAGTTAAATCTTGCGCCCACATTCTCACACCTATCATTACCAATTTCGTGAACGCCTCCTCCAAAGCCAATCTGGTCTCCCAGCTAGTATTAAAGAAGCTTGGGTCACCCCACTACAAAAAAAACACACTCTAGACCTGACTGCACCTACTAAATACCGCCCAAAACGACAGTTCCCTTCTTACTTAGAATCATTGATAAAAAAGCTTATAACCAAGTCCAATCTCACTTAGAAAATTACCAACCTCTCGGTTCAAGACAATCCGGATTCAGGCCAAACCATAGCCCAGAAACAGCTCTATTGGATTTCAAAACGAGATGGATACCATTAGAGATTCAGGCAAACTATGTATCCTCCTTTTATTAGACCTCTCTGCAGCGTTCAACCTCGTGTACCATGATAAACTCTGCAATACTCTAGCCAAAGACTAACTTTTCCATGGATGCTACCATGTGGATTAAATCCTTTCTAGCTGACCGAACCTCTAAGTCTCTATAGGCAAGGAAGCTGCTGACTCCCTCCCCGTGCCCATAGGAGTGCCCCAAGGCTCTTGCCACTCTCCTACACTGTACAATGCATACACAAAGCTCCTCTTCGTAGCGTTGAACGATATGGGTGTCATCTACACCAACTTTGCGGATGACACCCAGATACTTATCCCACCCTCAGGAAACTACACCCAAGATATCTTACTCATCAACAGAATTCATACGATCATACAAAATTGGATGGCCCTAAATAGTCTTTGTCTCAACAATGAGAAGATCGAAATTCTCATAGTGGGATCGCAGCCTAAAATCAGCGCTCTTCAGTAGCCTTTCATCAACCACATCCTACACAGCGAAACTAATTGCATTAAGTAGACAATTTCTCACCCCTGCAAACTGCGTCACCCTGGCCAGAACCCTAATATTGTCAGGACTTGACTATTGCAATGTATTACTATTAGGCACCTCTAAATCCAATCTAAATAAATTACAACTCATACAAAATAAAGCCCTCAGAGCAGCCCTCGGCATAAGGAAATCAGACCATATCTCTAAGATTAGAAGACAGCATCACTGGCTACCAATTGCAGACAGGATCATCTTCAAAACACTGAATTTCCTGCAAATGCCAACAGGGCTCAGCTCCCAAATACCTTAAAGTTCTGCAACAAAAAAAACTTCTTAAGAACACTTAGATCCTACAACCAGCAATAACTTGAGATTCCTCGCTACAAGAATACCAACGCGGGTGGCAGTAGCTTCAAATACTTAGCCCCCAAACATTGGAATTCCCTTCCCAATAGCATCAAAGAAGAGGATTCCTTTTCAGGTTTCAAAAAAATCACTCAAAACATGGCTTTTCAAATAATATGGAGGGCAATAACCCTGAGTGACTGTAAATATAACTAACTTTTCTCTCATGTATAAATTTGTAACTAGGTTTGCCATATTGTTTGAATGAATGACTAGAACGAAGCAGTTCAATCCCACTGTGTGACTATGTGAATATTCTGTATGTAATCTTGAACAATGCTTTTGCAACCTCGCCGTGATACCCGAGGGTCTGGGCGTGTAACAAATGTAATAAATAAATAAAATAGCCATAGCAGTGCAGAAGATGGGTCACATGTGGATCTATGAAAAATGCTAAATTTGGTGAAATGTAGTTTACACATAAGCACCTTTCCATCATTTTCTTTCATCAATGGGCATGTTTTGAATAGATTATAAATCAGTAATCGCATGAAAATTATGCAACATTGAGGCTAATTGAGATGGCTTCATTAGAACTGCTCGTCACACTTGCAGCTCCCAGGAAATAATGATTTGTAGGTGTGCCATCTTCTGGGTTGTTACTCTACAAACCTCATGCAGAGGACATTTTGCAAGCAAACCCAGGCAATGGCATGCCCCATTAAGGATAGAAGATATTGGAAAGTTCTATGAGATATTGACGAATATTAAAGTCCACACATAAAAAAAGACTGATTTTTTTTACTCAATTTATCATGTATCTGCAACATATTCCAGTAAAGGTGTGAGATTATAATGAACATGAAAGCTAATTTGAGACTTCTGGTTGGAGATTTTTATTATTTAAAAAAATGGTATACATGGTTAACCAATGCAACCTCAAACACAGTCTAAAAACGTGTAAAAAAAGCAGTAGTAACCAAATTACAAACCGTAATATCTGATAATTCATGACTTATGCGCCATAAAATGTACATCGAACAGTCTATTCCAATCACAATCTTATTTTATGTAATAACCTACTTCTCCCAGATGACTTACAAGTGCAAATACTCTAATTATGCTATCATTCGAAAAATCAAGCATGAAGTTCGATTTTCGCTAGGGAATTTTCTAATTGTTTCAAAAAGTTAGAGAGATCAGATTAAACTGGTTTTAGGTTGGATATTCAACTTGTGCAGGACACACCCCTGGTCTCACTGAAAATTAGATCTTTTTTGATTGGATAGTCTTTACTTTCCCCTAAAGAGCCTTTCTTTAGTTACATTGTACTGAAGCACTAACCACTATCTGAATATGTATCCTGACAACTTTAGTTTAGTTCAGACCATACTAGTTTGTTATATGTTGGCCCCATATGTACATGAACCCTAATAAACACTTAGCTATGCATATCCGTTGGTGAGGCCGTTTTGTGTGTCGATCAATGACAACCATCCAGGTACACACCAGAACTAAGTATTTGAATAAAAAGCTCAGGTGGTCACTGTTAGGGAGAAATCTCATAAATGGTTAATTTCCCTTACCTACTGAGTCCCCCCCCAGCAGCTTGGCTGGATTTCTAGGATTTATTATTTTTCACCTGGTAACAGTGTGAGCCTTTTTCCCCACTCTTACATGTGTTTTGCGGTGTGTGTTTTTCACTTTTTGTGTGATCTTGGGCACTGCAGCCTCACTCCATTGTACACCACGTTTTGTGTGTGTTACACAGCACCTTCAGTGCAGTGACATAGGGTTGTCTTTGAGACTTCCCACTGACTCCATTTTTTCTGGGGCTGACTACTGTCCCCCAGAAACAGGTAAAGTTGCCATTAACTTTATATAGTCACTTTAAACCACAGACCTAGTACACCCCATCTTACATGGAGTATTGGAAAGGGTTAACTTTTATCCCTTTTTGTCTGTGCCTCTTGGAGCCTTGTTTCGCTCCCTTAACATTAAGCCTTGGCTGGTGGCAGTATTAACTACCCTAACCTTTCTACCGCGATTATATTATATAAACCTGGTATTGTTACAGGCTATTATAGTAGCCTCGAACATAACCCCGCTTGACCAAATACATTTTATTTTGGTTCCGCCTGGCTTTATTCACCATTTCTTTTTGTTAAAGTCTTTCTCGTGCGAGCCAAACCGGGGATGATTCCTTTGTTCGCTGTCTTTTCGCAGGATTCTGCACAGAAGCCCTCCTTAAGGCACCTGATAGTCTAGGTAGGCAAGATGTGAGGGAGGGATCTTCAGACCCCTGCCATGGGTTCCCCTGGTAACCCACATCGCACTCTCGTCTGATTGGCTAAGGGGACTGGCCTTGCCAGGCCAGCCACCCTGCTGTGTGATTGACAGCCAGGCTGTATGAATGGGGGAAAACTGCAAAAAAGCAGGTCTCTGGGACTGGAAGAGCAGTCTCACCACTGGAACGAAAGAACCAATGAGGAACTGGAAGAAGAGGACCCCTACCACTACTGAACCGCCCGGTGAAGGCCTGCTGCAGGTCTGAATCTCCGAACCAGACGACAGAGAAGATCCTCCAGGAAACTTTTTCCTTGAGCTGGTGAGACCAACCAGTTCGCCCAAACTACAAGCCAGGACCCCTCCTCTGGTTGAATTCGCTGTACAGAGCTACAGTGGGCCGGATTAACCAGGAAGGTCGGACCCTGCTTGGGTTTTAAGGAGCACACCTTGTTGTTTTGCTCTGCTGCTGGTTTCTTCCATGGGTGGCGCAGGACCCTCCAGTCTTCCTACTTTGTGTCAGTCTGACAGTCGCTTCAGGAACCGTGAGCCTGTAGGAACCACCAGGAACTTCCGCCTCAGCTACAGCTCCCTCTCCGTTTTAAGGTACTGTGTAAATCCGGTTGTCTGTTTCGGTCAGCTGCAGTGAAAGTGTTTGAAATCTTTCTCCAATCCGAGGGCTTGTCCTTCTCTTCTCTTTGAACTAACTTTTCTACCAACCAACCTCGTCCGGAATCTGTGCCATGAACTTTACCGCGAACGGTGTGATCTTGAGCAAAAGGCTTTTGTACCATTGACTTTGGCCCTAAGCCTTTTCTATCTGATCTCCTCACTGTAGTTTCTCTTGTTCAATTGCCCCGAGTACTTGCCTGTTGGTTTTGCCTAATTTTTAATAACTTTGTCTTTCCCTCCCTTTTAAATTGCTGGAGTGCCATTTTGCTCCCGCTTCATTTTGGAATTTAAGGGAAGTGGTGTGGTGTATTTATGATTGTGATTTTTAACTTGCTTAGAATAGTGAAATGTTATACAACTGGTGAGTAAATAAATATATATTCTTTTACTTAGAAACCTTGAGTCAGTGTTTGCCTGAATCATAGTAATTGCTGGCCTTTTTTAATTTTATTTTTATTGTGAAAGTTTCAGTTCGACAGGCCTGCATGTAAAACTACTGGCCCCCGTGCTTTTATTACACATTTTCAGCTCAAAACATCAGCACAGACTTCAAATTCACAGGCCATAATTTGTTACTCATAGAGCAGCCACTTTGCTTATGTGGGATTATGTGCCTTATTTGCATCATATTGCCTTTCTTATTAGTCATTTCTCATTTAGTTTCAATGAATCCATAAAATTTACTACAGCGTACGTCAATTTAATATTTTGGCCGGAGGTTGCATATTGCCACCAGTCTTGATTGTTCAGGGTAGCTGGAGCAAAAGTGCCTAAATGTTGCGTCCGCCGGGTTACTAACGCAGTGCAACCAGTCATAAGATGTTCTATTGACTCGATCTGAAGGCTGCAGAATAGACTGCATTCAGTCGTAGTCGCAATTGGTCGAGATGGTGTCGTGATGGACAGTTGGTTAGATATCGGCTCTGCACATTTAGTTTATGAGCTCCAATTCCCGATTTCAGCGTTGTGGGCATTGTCAATCGCTGATCATAATTCTGTATCCAGCTCCAAAGCTCAAACTTCTTTTTAACAAGTTGTGGTCGAGAAATTAGTTCATCTAGCGTTAAGTCTGCATGTATCAATTTGCCTAGTAGCAGCTGTCCTTTGTGTAACTATTTGTACTGCTCACTTACTCTTGAGATAAGTCTGGCTGCTCCGCTACTGCTACCACTACAACTGTGTAGTACAGGCTTGTACCAAAGCTGTCACTTGTAGTCTTAATTGTGTGTAGTGTTCCCAAAGTGTACTGCATATAATTCTGCCTGACAGTCACAAACATGTTAGGCAGCTTTTCACACCATTGCCATTATAAGGCTAGCTATTTTAACTTGTCAGGTATAACTAACTATTCACAAGCCTATGTAGCAGTATGTTTTTCCCGGTAATGCCATGATATGGCCAGGTGTCATCTAACTGCTAGTTAGGGCCATTAAACTTCCAAGCTACACACACCATTTCCAGATATTGCAGCATAATCAGTACCTGATTTTCGGACTGTGTAGGAGCCATTGTGTGAAAAGAGGGATAATGATTTTTCGATCAAACAAAGTGAGTGGGGAGGCAGTCAATGCATTCAGAGGGGTTGAGGTGGGGAGGGACAGTGCGTTTTTCTCTGGCTCATTGGCTTCTACTGTGGAAGGGAGGGCAGAGCTGTCGTGCCCCATTGTACATCTTACATATGGCAGCGAGCAGGCAGATATGCCATACCCCTCATCCCACTTCCTAGTTGCACAAGCAAGAGAATGGTACAATGTACCAGCTTTCCACAGGCCATTGCATATGCTGCTCAGACTAACTGGCAAATGACATGGATTAAAGCATGCAGAATAATTTTACCTGCTTGCTGTTGAAAGCAATGCCAAAACCAAACAAGTTATAGAAGAAAATGGTTACGGGTTTGCATTACTGAATATTTATAGTAATTAGCTAGGTTAGTTTTTTATGGAGGTATCTTCAATTGGAAAACTAAGGTAACCAAAACATTATTTTACTTGCATAGAACAAAAAATGAGGCCTAATGGGGGATGAGGAACTCATTTGACGCTATCATAGCAAACGCATATGGTACAATCTTTTGAGGAGTTATCTGAATCTTACTCCTTGAATGGAAAGCATATGTTGCCTCCTATTCCCACAGGGATCTGCCACCTTCGACTCTTCAGATGTTTTGGACAACTCACTTTAGCAACTGCCATCATTGTCAATGGTGAGGTGTCATGGGAGACGTAGTCGACAACTTTTCTGGTGAGCCGCAGGTGGAAGACCCCTGCACTGTTAGCTGTTCTTTTTCTTCTTTCTTATCTATTAGTAAATCTGTTATTTCAGTGTCTAACTCTACAGCATCTCCTGATACTCTACCTTCCTCACTTGTCAAATTAGTATTTCTCTCTTGCATCATATCTTGTTACTTTTTAAATAGATCTCTTCAATCAGATTGTTTTCCATATAACTTTAAACAGGGTGTAATTTCATTATTTAAAAAAATAATCAAATCTGGATGTTTCTCGCCCTGCTATTTATCAAAATCGCTAGAAAGTATTGTTCATTCTCAATTATCCTATGTTCAATAACTTATTGTCACCATTCCAATCCGATTTTCGGGCTGGTCATTCCACAGAAACAACCTTATTGGCAGTATGAGATTTAATTTTACAAGCTGGTCATTTGAAACTATATTGTATTCTAGTACTTCTTGATTGAACCGCTGGACCACCCTGCACTTATTAATTCTTTATCTTCACTTGGGATAACTGATAATGCTCATTTTTCGTTCTCTTATGTTATCCAATATTTATGCTGCGCCCATCACCACCTTAGTGCAGTGCTCATTGTTCTTTTTATGTGTCTCTTGGAAAGGTTCTTATTTTCCTGTACCGGCTTCGGTGTTCCACGGTTCTGCTCTTCGTCCTTTATTTGTGCTACACACTATTCCACTGGTGTCTCATTCATATGTTTTTTTTAACCCTTTTAAGCAGACGATACACACATTTTCATTTAATTTCCAACCTTGAGAGATACTCTTTAACAGAAATTTTCCTACGGTCTTTCAGCGGTCAAATTCCTGGATGGTGTCTCATTTTTTTTTCACTTAAATCCTAAAAAAAGAGATTGTTTTTACCAGCCACAACAAATATGGAGTCTGTTCCTGCTTTATTTCTTTTCCACCTTGATGTTTAGAATTTTCTTCAAATGCACGTAACCTTTGTTTTATATTTGATTGAGCTTTCAATGTACAAAACCACATTTTTTGAGTTGCTCTTGTTTGCATATTCCAACTTTACAATATTAGAACAATGAGTCATCTTCTAAAATGTTCTATAACCAAAACTGTACTTCTGACACTGGTACTATTACGCTTAAATATGATTATTCCTTTTATTTAGGTCTACCTAAAATGCACTGTTCTTCCCCCAGTTAGGATCTCGTTTCATTTTAATTATACTTCTAGTATTTGCTTTTACTTAACTCGTCATTGGTCACATATTCCATATAGATTAGAGTCTCATTGTTATGTATATCTGGAAGTGCACCTAATTATCCTTCTGAGATAATGTCTTCACATCAACCTTCTGGTGTATTACGCTCTATATCAAGTTCACTCCCCTCCCCCGCGCAGCTTCTCTTTTTTGCTCATGACAAAATGACTAAAAACTTTGCCTCCCGACATTCGTCTTTCCACTACATTATCTTAATTTAAAATAGGTTTGAACGTACGTTTTTTGTCATTAGCTTTTCCCATTTTGCCTTGTTTTTGGAAGTTTGATAAATGCAGCATATGTAGTTCAATCCATTCACAATTGTACCATTATTCTATAAATATGTACACCACTTTGGATAGAAATGCTATAAAAATACAACAAATAAAAAAATGCCTCTGAATAATTAGTGAAGAGTGCTTGGCAGGAAAAAGCCGGCCAAATCTGTTATTCATATGGCAGAGCCAACAGCTAACCCAAACAGCTCTACTTCAATAAACATGTTTCAAATCAAAGAAGTGTACTAACGTGAAAAATATTACATTAACTCTGAAAAAACCATGCAGCAAGTGTGCATTATTTTCATTAAATACAGGCACATGTAGCAAAAAAATGCATCAACAGTTACATCAGAATTATAATGGCATTCATGCAGACTTTCAAGTCAAGTCCACGTCAGCATGATTAAAAACGAAACCATTATTTACTGTAGTGACTACAGTACTCCTAGCCCACATTACTCTTTCCTCCATACTTAAGGCTTGTGCACTTCCTATGGAGACAGGTCCAGAGCCTTTTCAACATCAAAGCCCTTCAAATATGAATTGAAGTACAGAGCCAATGTACGTGCACAGGCTGCGGCCAACACAAATACACTGGCACATGCTCTAGGCAACACCCCCGTCACCCCTTGCCAGGTGGACTTACTGACAGTCTGTTAGGCGAATGAAGAGCAGTCATTTGGAGGAAATGGAACTATAGACTAGTACAGCAATCCCTACTATGAGTAGCATTCATATTCCGTTGCCTTTCCTCCATACTTATGAAAGAATATCAAGCATGATTCCCCCTGTGTGGAGTAATTACTGTAGGCAAAGTGGTTCTCGAGGACAGCCGGTCAGATAGCACAGCGAGTAGAGCGCTCGCTTTTACATCTGTGCCGACAGGTCCAAACTCCGCCTTTCCTCCTTCCGAGGTCGATAAATGAGCACCACACACTGTGGGTAATAATAAGCAGCGCTCAGATACCCGAGGGTTCGTAGTGCTATATAAATGCTAAATTATAATTATTATTAAACTATTATTATTAACCAGACCAAACCTAGCATCTAAACTAGCACTAGAGTCCATATAATAGTGTTTGCCGAGTGAGAAGCCCAGGTGGCCGCTTTGCTTATCACTTTTCATGGGAGGAGTCTCTGAAAAGCCAGGCGTTGGCCCTCGCTTTGACGGCATGAGCGTAGGTATCCTAAGAGGGAGTTCTGTGCTGCAGTCTGTAATTTTCTGAATAAAGGATACTAGCCAATGGGCAGTAGAGGCGTTGGATACTTTCTTGGCTGGTTGAGAGCTGCCAAAAGTCAGAAATAAGTTATCCCTTTTAAAGGTTTTAGTCCCGTGAAGTTGATTACATTTATGAGCCAGGAGAATGTCTAGTCAGCAGAGAGTTTGCTTGTCCTCCGACTGAGGATAAGGAAAGACGGTGGGTATCATCACCTCCTGGCTGATATTAAATGTAGCTATTACTTTCGGAAGAACGGCTGAGTTTGAAGGATCTCCTTTTTCCTATGAATTACGGTTTATGGCTCGGCCACCGAGAGAGATTATGCAATGTTCTTGAATGGTTTAAGTGACACATCTGAGGCACCACATCAAGATCCAATAAAGGGTGAGGGGCTTGCATTGATGAAAATATCACCAGCCCAGGGAAATTGTGCTTAATCACTTGATTTGATTTTGAAAAGGCATACATCTAGAACTCATGTTGCTCGCTATGGCTTGATAGTGAGGTCAGCACAATTCAAACTACATCCCCAAGCTAGGCAGGTGAGAAATTAACAATAGTACTTGGTCCAAGGAATAAAGGATTGAGCTTTCATTCTAGGCGCAACGGAAAAACAGAGGCGCATGGTCTTACGTTGGCCTTTCTGGCTGCCTGAATCATTCTAGATGTTCTCCTGCAGAATTCCCCAAGTGACAGAGTCAGCACCTCAAGAACAAGGCAAGCACGTTGAACAACTGAGGAGAGGAGTGAAGCATTTTGTTTTGCTGCTGAGATTCTGGGGAGGGAGTGGGAAAAAAAGTCAGCGCTTGGTCTGCAGTTACCTTGAGTTCTGAAAACCAATACCTGGCCAGCCAATGCAGTCTCACCAGAATGAGGTACGATCTCTAGGTTGGCTTCCATTTGATGAACGCTCTGTGGATGAAAGGCACCAGAGGAAAAGCATAGACAACCACTTCCATCCAAGAAATGTAGATACTAATCCCCAAGGGACCTGGTCCCATTCCGTCCCGCAACCGATATGCACATTTCTTGCACTTGAGTGTTTCATGGGAAGCAAAAACATCCAATTAGGTGGTCCTTTAGCATTGGAACTACGGGTGTTGAATGTCAGGATGGAGCTTAGACTCCTGTTTCGCTTGGGCAAGCCTGGTCAACTTTTCTAGCTCAACATTGTCTTGACCCGCTAGACTGTTTTCAGGAAAATGTCATAGCGCAGAGTCCCAGATCTCCACAGTCGGGGCACATAGAGGAGATTTCTTACCCCTCTACTCGTCGATGTAAAAAGTGATGTCCATCTGCACCAACAAAACTGTCTCTAACAATTTGAAGAAAGGCCTTGTTTGGCACAAAGACTGTACATAACACCAGAATGTTTACAACGTCCGGTTGCTCTGTGGTGGACCCAAGTAACCATAAAATGTGCACTCCTCCATCCCACACCAACCACTGAGCCATAAAGCTGCAAGTGTAATAATCACCATCATACGGGGAAGTTCCGTAAATGAGGCAGTTGCAATTCATTAACTATGAGCAGAGATGGGTCTAAAGGGGCACTGTGATGGCAACATGTGCAAACTGGCGAGGCAGTAGCTGACTGCAGCCTGAAGAGGCTTAGCTCTTCCCATCCTGATCTTGGTGAAAGGACCATCAGCACGCAAATCATCATGAGGGCCACAAAAAGCAGGTGAACTGCATGGATTCTTTGGGAACTAGTTAACATTTCTTCAGGTTGGGCGAGAGGTCTTTAAGGTGAACACTGTGCCGCTTGGACTGAGGGTGACCATACCACATCATACAAACTAATATACATGTGGATCCCCTTGTAGAGAATGTGGGCTGCCACATCAGAAATGTGTTTCACACATACCCATGCCACTGCACTGAGGCAGAATGACAGCACTTAATAATGATTAGGCCTTCCTGCTAAGGAGATACATTTTCAGTGTGAAGTCCACTTAGGGCCATATGTAGGTAAGTGTCCTTTAGGTCTTCAAAACAATATCAATCACTTTGACAGAGATCAACTGAATCCCGGGGGGCATGATCATCTATAATCTTTTCAAATGGAAGAACATTTTGGGGAAGCAGTTACCTCTACAAAGAGATCCAGGGCTGTTTTCAGGCCTGCTGGACTCTTTTTCAGAATGAAAGGCCTCGAATAGAAGCCCAGAGCTGCAGGTAGCTCAACACAAATAAGAATGGTGGTGAAATATCTCTGATCTGCATCACCATTCCATCCTCTATAGCTCTCAATGGAAGCAGGTTCTGCGCCTCCTTCAAAGGAGAAGTTGAACTCGCCTGAAACAGAGGCTTTGAGGAATATCTAGCTAGTTACCTAGTTTCCAAGTAACTAGTTTCTCTGTTACCGGGCAAGTTGAAGAGACATGGATGAGGCAGAAGATGATCCAGTAAACAGCTCCTAAAACAGGGAGGCCACCACCTCCAAAGTAGAGGATAGCAGAGGGTATTCTGCAAAACCCTTTTTCAGAGGCTAATCATCTATAACAGAGCTTAAGTCTCAAATACGTAAAGGACTTCAGAATGAGGTCTCTTTCAAATATTGGTTGCCTCTGCCACGTCTCAATAAATAGGCATATCAGACCTCATGGTCTCGAAGTCACATCATGTCTGAAAGTACTAATTTCCAGCACAGGCTCATCCTGAACTGCAGGGCCCAGGAACTCTTAACACCCCTTCCATCCTTGCCAGGAAAGGATCTTGCTCAAGAAGGAAGATCCTTGTCTGTCCCAGACAGAATGCTCTGCCTGCTCCCTAGAGGAACCCACAGCCTGGCATGGAGAGTCTGGTGCAGGGGGCCTTCTGCAGCAGGTGCATTAAAGGGATCAGACAGAACTTCCTCTGGGTCCTGTTTCTGATGAGACTGTATCCTATTCTGATCAGGTGCTGGTCCTGCAGGTGCAGCTAGAGGTACAGAGGGAGCCAGTGTCACCAAGGTTTCTGCAGGGGAGCTGGCAGAGGAGGCGGTGAAGGTGGAAAGCATAAGACAAACCCTCGACCAAAGCTCAAAGTAGTGGGTCATCACAGAGGATTGCATAAGATGCTTTGAGGGCTCAAAAGCGGTCATCTGGAAGCACTCAATTTTGTGGCTCGAAAAAGAGTCCAATTAGAGGCAACTACCAGGTACCACATGGCCTGCATAAGCAGTGTCTTACAGGGGCCAGAAAGCCTCATGGCGCCTTTAGGATAGAACTTCGTTCAAGGAACCATAGTCATGGAACACCAATCAACCAAGGGCACATATGATCCCCCTTGCTGACTATGGGTGGCATTGTGATGGACGAAGACTCCAATCCAGTCCACACCAACTGTTCACCTGTTGAGGGGAGGATTTTGTGGATTTATTTGGCAAGGACATAGCAGAGGGTGAGTACAATGATTATGTCACAACAGTACCCGAGCACCTTAGTCAGAATTCCTATTTTCGGCATTCTACTATAATTTTTTACATTTCCACTTTAGTTTATTGTAACATTGACTCTTTTTGGTGGCCAGAGGGACTTCTCCTGAAGTCCCCCCGACATTACAACCCTTTATATCTTACTCAAGGGATAGGTCATTGGGTTGCCCTTAAGGCGCTTAGTCTCACGGGTGCCTCTCAGCCTCCCCATTAGGTCCACGGCAGGGCGACTAGTGCAAGCCATTTTATTTTGTATTGGTAGCTTAATGTGTATTGTGGAATCCATTGGGGTATCAATGTTTTTTAAATCCTGCTCTCTGCCATTTTGTGTTTCAGGGCTTCCTTTGTTCAGGGTGATCAAGAGGTGGTCTTAAAATGGCCATTCTGACCAAATGCACTCTTTTTGAGTAAAGAATCGCAGCCTCTATATTGGCCCTCAGTGGTTTAGGCCTGGGCTCTCTCTCTCTCTCACTTCCTGTGGGGGTGGCTCAGGCTACGTGGTAGTTCCAGTGACCAACCAGAATAGTTTGTCATCCGACTCTTTGTCCCATAGCTCTTTATTGACTCACTTGTTGGCCATCCCGCTTTGCAGTGGTATTTAGGCTCTGGTCTGCCGCTGCTTCTCTTACTGCTTTGCTTCTGGTACTTGGACGTGACAGGTTTTCAGACCTGCTGAAGATTCTTCCTGAGCTTCCTGACGTTTTTAAAGCCCTCCCTTGGTGAAACATGAGGAGTACAGTGGCTTGGACATATCCCAGTTTGGGGTTTTCTCCTCTGAAGTCCAGTGTAGGTTTCTTGAAGACTCCCGCTGACTTCCCACATCTGCTGGTTCAAGGACTCAAATCTGGAACATATTTTTAGGCCATTTATGGCCGCATCCGTTTCCCATCCAGATTTTTGGCTTGGCTGGGTTTCGCTACTGGCGTACAGGAGGGTTCTGAAACTTCACCACCTCACAAATCCACCACCTCACAAATCCTCCAGCTTAAGACATCCGAGGGGGCCTCCATGCAGCAGTTGTGCCAATTCTGCGATAGTTTGCTGCTATGCTGCTTTCATATTTTGTCCAGCATGGCACAGGAAGACATCTTCATGGGTTTCTACATCTTATTGGGCGCGTTTTCCACTTCAGGCTTCAAGGTAGGCGTTGTACGACAGAGGTCTCCAACCCGTGGCTCTCCAGATGTTTTCAACTACGATTTCCATGACCCTTCACCATTGATTATACTGGCTAGAGCTGAATGGATTCGTAGTCCAAAACATTGAGAGCCAAAGGTTGCAGATCTCTGCTGTAGAAAGTGACTGTCTCTGACCTTGGTTGTTCAGATTGTTGTTGGCTCAGGGTGCAAGAACCCTGAGGACCAAATCCCGGACACTCCCATCAGAGCAAAGGAACCCTGTACTTATAAGGTTGTTGCATGCTGATGGAGCCATTTTTGCCAAAGCCTCTGATGCAAGTACCTACACCACTGGGTTTAGGGGTGGGTGATTATTCATATGTGCCCTCAGGGGTGAACAGGTTACTCTCTTACCTGGTAACGTTCTTTCGATGGGATGGCCCGATGACGTATTCCATATCTACGACAAGTAATCACCACAGCTGTGCTGTTTCGGAAAATGTTCGGCGTCTGCGTCGATACACTGTCCTCTAGGGCCTCCGTCGAGCAGACATCACTGGATGTTATAAGTAGGATGCACGACGCCCATAGCCTCAGTTGTAGTTTTTTCCCAGAACGTGTGGCACTAATCTTCTGCCAGTATGACCACAGAAAGCCTTGCGGAAACGTAAGCTGCAATAGCATAGGAAATTCTGTAGCGGGGTAAGCAGGGAGGGAGCGATATGGAGTACGTCGGACCATCCCATCGAAAGAACGTTACCAGGTAAGAGAGTAACTTGTTCTTCGAGGGGATTGGGTCCTCCGACGTATTCCATATCTATGACTGTCATGATTCCTGCCCCTCATGTCCCCAGCCCTCCAAGATGTCAGGCTGGTACCAGGTCACGATCACCTACATGGCCCTGAAGGGCCTATCCATCCCTCCAAAGACCCACTTGGAGTCAGACTTGGCACTTGTGGTACCAGACTCACTCACTCCCATAGGATAACATTGGGGAGTGGACTTGTAGTGCATTGATGGGGACAAGATGGATGCCCCCACATATTTTGGATCCACGAACTGCATGTGCGGTCTAGTCTTTTGGGTGTGGTTCAGCCCAGAGACACCTGGGGTACCCAGAGACTATTTAATCCACACCCAGGCAGAGAAACATGTTTTGTGTTTTCTGCACCTGCAGCGTGACACTCGCCGTGTTCAGATCGGTCTCCAGTAGGCCTGCATCTTTCTTCTGCGCTCAGCTCCTGCAAGAACACCATTAGGAACAGCCTTACCTTGCGGCGCTTCTGCCCATCATTCATCGCTCCTTCTGTTCTGCGGGCATCTTCGGCAGTGTCATTCCCATCCTGGCACGCCGCTTCCTGAGGAAAAGAACAGAAAAAAGGCATTAGAGTAAGCATTCTGCAAATCTTCGCTTATTTTTTTAAATACTGTACGAGCTTCAAACGCTTACCTGAATCCCAGCCGCTCTTGGGGAACTCTGTCTCCGGAACTTCTCATCCATCTGCAAGAGGGGAAAAGACACTCCAGGTCAGCGTGGAAACATCTAGAGGCGCCGCATGCCACGCTTACCCACCGCATTTGTTCTTCATAACCGGCATCCATGCTGAAAACGTTGCGGCACCTAAAAGACACAGAAAAAGAACTCAGTTCAATGCAAATACGAAAGGGGTGCATCGCGCTCTCACGCACCTTCAGCGCTACTCATCTCAGAAGCACGCCGCCATCCCCGGACGCCTGCCATCATCTAAGGACGGAAAGGAACAAAGTTAGAGAACTGTTCAAAAGACTCATACTTACCTGTCGGACTCTTGCCAGTGAAGTAACTAGGCAGCAACGAGCCTGCATCAATCAACGCGCCCCTGTGCTGAAAGCAGGACGGAGAGCACACTATCCAGGAAAACAAGGTAAACTGTGGATCAAAGGGAAGGGTTGGACCCCGGGGAAGAAGGGGTTCAAGCACACAGACAATAGGGAGTTAAATTCAACCAATCCTGTGTTTCAGGCCCAGTCTCCAGTCGAATAGCCTCCAGGGAAGGGTTTGAGGTCGTAAAAGGTCAGAACAGGCTGAGTGACTGTATGGAGGAGGGAAAGAATTTAGAAATTAGAATTTAAGAGTGGCCAATCAAATTGCAGAGTAAAGGACCGCCTTGCCAAAGGCCAGATCCTGCCCATGGATAGAATCTAGGGAGTAGTGACATACAAAAGCCCAAGTGGCTGTTTCACAGATGTTACGAATAGGAACACCCCTCTGCAGGGCAGTAGAGGCAGCCATATCCCTAGTAGAATGAGCCCGTAAGCCTACCGGAGGGTCCTTACCCCGCCAAGCAGTAATATTCAGAAATGCCAAGATAATCCATCTAGACAAAGTCTGCTTAGTAACAGCTTGTCCCAAACGCCTTCCAGTGTAACCAATAAAGAGTTGATCGTCTACTCTGACCCGGGACATGCGTGAAATGTAGAAACTTAAAGCTCTCCTAAGATCCAACCTATGGAGCCTCTCCTCGTCCTTACCAGGATGCGGAGGAGGATAGAACGCCGGAAGAACGACCTTCTGGCTTAAATGAAATTTCGATACAACTTTCGGAAGAAAAGAAGGACGAACTCTAAGGACAACCCTGTCCTTATGAAATACAGTGAAGGGTGGCTTAACAGACAGTGCCTGCAACTCACTCACCGTGCGAGCAGAAGTGACCGCAACGAAAAATACAGTTTTAAGAGTTAACAGTCTCAAAGGACAAGAGTGCAAAGGCTCAAATGGAGCACCCATGAGGAAATTAAGAACTATGTTCAAATCCCAACCGGGCACCTGGAACGGTGACGGTGGGGACACAGTGAGCCCTTTCAGAAACTGAGAAATTAAAGGAATTTTAAAGAAAGAACACTCGTCAGATGAGCGCTTAAAGATAGACAGCATCGCCAGGTACTTTAATAGTACCAACTTGCAGGCCCTTGTGGGCCAAGGAAAGCAAAAAAGACAGAACCACAGGAATGTCACATGAAAAAGGATCCACATTCTTTACCCTGCACAGTCGCAGAACTTTCTCCAGCGGCAACGGTACAGGGACTTTGTTGCAGGCCGCCTGGCCGAAAGCAACACCTCCATCACGTCTTCAGGTAGGTCCCAATCCTTATACCTCAACCGTTCAGAAGCCAAGCGTGAAGGTTGAGGGATTTGACCTCTGGATGGAGAACCTGACTAACGCTCACCTGATTCCCGTAGAGGCGCCGGTCTTGACTGGGCGTATATCGTATCTTCAAAGGTGATGTGTAACACACGGCTGGCTCTTTGGGCTGGACCTCTGTGCACTGTATGTCTGACTCGAAGGGTAAGATGTCTGCAGATAGAAAATATGGGATTAAGGAACTGGGTTATTGAATGTCTCTCTCTTCTTCCCTTTCTCTTCTCCTGTAGAACCCCAAAGGTTAACACTCTCACCTTAGGTAAGTGAACGCCGTGCTCTCCATCTGCCTCGGGGCAGGGTGCTGTAACCAGTTTCTTCACTGGATAAGGGGAGCAGGCCTCTTGACTTCAGAGGACTGCTGTCCGTCGTTTACTGCACGAACGGTAAGTTTCGAGTAATTCTAATGTCTTTAAAGTCTTTAGTAATGATGTTTCTTGTTTTGCAGGGTTCCGGCGATGGCGGACGATGGGCTGAAGTGAGTAGAAGATGGAGCCCGTGTGATGAATAGAAGCGCCTGGAAGCACGTAAGTAAGCGCTTGTTGCCTGCTTCACGATGCGCTCTGTCTTTTTATTTTGCAGGTACAAGTTCGGAGCGGCTGCAGGGTGCCGGAATACCCACTGGGTTAGATGTGGAAAGGAGAAATGGCACGTGAGTATTAAAGTTCCCCAATGTCTTTAAACGCACCTTGTTTTGTCTTTCAGATGCGGGATGCAGCGCCGAAGGCCTCCGGAGCGTGCAAAGAGTTGGTAAGCTTTTGTCTTTCAGATGCCGGAATGCAGCGTGAGGCGTTGGTGACAGCCGATGGACCAGGTAAGTGAAGAGCTGTCACTGAAGGCCGTAATGCTAACCTGTTCTTTCTTGTCTTTATAGGTGTTGCTGAAGACTGGATTCAGGATGGTAAGCCTTTTTCCTTAGGCCCAGGATCAGATGCAGAAGACACGATGAGCGTTCTGCTGCAGAGGATGCAGAATAACGCAAAGCAAGATTCATCCATCGGGTGTGGTTTAAATAGCCTCCTGTAGTGCTTAGGTGTCTCCTTCCACAGCCACGCCTAGGTAAGAAAAGAGTTCCTGCTTTCCAGAAGAGTTCCAGTGTTCTGAATCTAGGGATTGGCTCCTGCCCCACCCAACAGGAAAAGTAGTTCCAAACAGAAGAGGATCAGAGGCTCAACTGGCAGGCAAGTAAGCAGCATGGTCTGCTGCAGGTAAATCCACCCAAGCATTATGAGCCCGGCGCTTCCAGCGCTGGGACTGGGCATATTTATGAGCCTGGTGCCACTGGCGCCAGGACTGGGTCCAAAAGGTCCCAATTGGGACTGGTTGGCACTCGGAACCTGGGTTATGGATCTGCTTCCAAGGGAGTTGGGAAAACCCTGACCTTTTGGAAGCAGAGATCATGAAAGTACCCCCCCTCAAGGCCCCTCCCAAACCGGGCTTCTCCGGGGGTTTTGGCTTGTCAGGAAATGTTCGGTGAAATCTTTTGATTAGGCGAGGAGCGTGGACATATTCAGCAGGTTCCCAGGATCTCTCTTGTGGGCCGTAGCCTTTCCAGTCAATTAGGTAAAATAGTTTAGATTTGGAGATCTTGGAGTCCAGAATGCTTTTGCCTTCAAACTCGAGTTCTCCATCAACTAGGATAGGTTTTGGAGATTTAGTTAGTCGGGTTTGAGGTTGCACGGGTTTTAATAGAGAGACGTGGAAGACCGGATGTATCTTCATGTGCGGGGGCAAGTCCAACTTGACAGCTACTGGGTTTACTATGGTAGTGATGGAATAGGGACCAAGGTATCTTGGGTTGAATGTGCGTGGCCCTTTTAGAGGTAGATATTTGGTGGATAACCAGACTTGATCCCCTACTTGATATTGAGGGGCTTCCTTCCGATGTTGATCTGCTCCTTTCTTGTATTGTTCTTTAGCCCTTTGAAGGTGAGAAACAGCTTCCTTAAAGGCTTGGGTGATTGTAGAATGCAGGTAGTCTACTGCTGGTGTTTTAAGATCTTGGAGGGGATCCAACTCCGAGGTTTGAGGGTGACTGCCGTACAAAAGAAAAAACAGGGTTTTCCCAGTTCCCGAATGGACAGAGTTATTGTAGGCATATTCGGCTATCCAAAGGATGTCTTTCCAAGTTTTTTCAGTTTGTTGCAGCATGCAGCGTAAATACTGTTCCAGAGTTTGATTGGTCCTCTCGGTTTGTCCGTCGGTCTGAGGGTGGTGACTGGTCGATAGTCTCACATCAATTTTAGCCGACCGACAGCAACTTCGCCAAAAATGAGAAATAAATTGACTACCTCGATCCGAAATTAGAACCGAAGGAAAACCGTGCAGTCGGACGATGTTTTCGAGAAATTCTCGGGCCAGAGTTGCTGCTGTTGGCAAGCCTTTGAGCGGAATGAAATGCGCCATCTTGGAGAATAAGTCCACGATTACTAGAATCGTATTGTATCCGGAGCATGGAGGTAGATCGGTGATGAAGTCCATAGAAAGCGTATGCCAAGGGCGAGGTGGGATGTCAATAGGGCGTAAGAGGCCTGCTGGTCTTTCCTTTTGACTCTTGTTTTGGGCGCATACTCCACAGGACATTATAAAGTCTCTGATATCTTTTTTCCAAGACGGCCACCAGAAGTAGCGCTTGATCTTTTCTGAGGTCTTGCCCATACCGGGATGTCCTTCCATTAAAGAATCGTGATAACAAGAGATTACTTTTTTCTGTAAATCTGTGCTGTGTAGGTATAATCGTTCTTGGAAATACAATAAGTTGTCCTTTACTGCAAAGTCCTTTCCCTGCAGATGCCAATTCTGTAGGTCTGCTGGAGTTACAAGTTGCCTAGCTTTATCCTTAACTTCCTCTATGGATTCTGTGGCGATTACACCCAGAATTCTTTGTTCGGGAATGATTGGTACAGGTTTAGGGTTGATCAAGTGTTCTTCCACTCCCATCCGAGAAAGGGCATCAGCTTTACCGTTCTTTGTACCAGGTCGATAGGTAATTATGAAGTCAAACTCGGCAAAGAATAATGCCCAACGGAGTTGTCTAGAGGATTGGGCTTTTGCGGTTTTCAAATATTGCAGTTTTCGGTGATCCGTAATCACAGTAACGGTGTGTCGGGCCCCCAGCAGATAATGCCGCCAAGCCATAAAAGGCAGACTTGATAGCCAGAAGTTCCTTGTCAGTAATCGTGTAATTGATTTCAGGAGGCGAGAATTCGCGGGACCAAAATGCCACGGGATGCAACTGATTGGTTACCGGGTCCTTTTGTGATAGAACTGCCCCCATGGCAAGGCTTGAAGCATCAGTTTCCACGATGTAGGGGAGTTCTGGGCGAGGGTGTTTTAAGATTGGTGCAGAGATAAATTTAGTCTTCAAATCCTGGAAAGCTTGTTCCGCCTCGGTAGACCATTCAAAACGTTTGTTTTTCTTTAACAAGGCAGTGATGGGCTGGACTATTCGAGAGAATTCGGGGATAAACCTGCGGTAAAAGTTAGCAAAGCCTAACATGCTTTGCACACCTTTTACGGAGGATGGTGATGGCCATTTGAGAACTGCATCGACCTTCTTTGAATCCATACGCACTCTGCCAGGTGATAATATGAATCCCAAGAATTCAACTTCAGTCACGTTGAAAACACATTTTTCCAACTTAGCGAAAAGTTTGTGTTGACGCAATCTTTCGAGGACCATTTTCACGTGTTTCCGATGTTCAGATTCCGATGAAGAATAAACGAGGATGTCGTCAATGTAAACAACAACACACACATCTATGAGCTCTCTGAGGACATCGTTCATAAAATATTGAAAGGCGGCCGGGGCATTGCAAAGTCCGAAGGGCATGACCTGATATTCAAATAGCCCATACTTGGTGCGGAAGGCCGTCTTCCATTCATCGCCCTCTTTTACTCGTACCAAGTGGTAAGCTCCTCTAAGATCCAGCTTTGTATATATGCATGCTTTTCTGACTTGGTCCAGGAGTTCAGGGATCAAAGGTAACGGATATCTATTCTTAACGGTGATCTGGTTCAGGGAGCGATAATCTATACAAGTTCTAAGGTCTCCTTCCTTTTTTGGAACGAAGAACAAAGCTGAAGAAGCAGGGGACTTGGAAGCACGAATAAACCCATTTGCCAGGTATTGATCCAGGTATTGTCGAAGGTGAAGGTTCTCAGGCTCGGTGAGGGCATAAATTCTACTACAAGGAGGAATAGATCCAGGTATCAGGTCTATCTGGCAGTCATAAGACCTATGAGGAGGTAGAGAGTTAGCCTGATCCTTCCGGAAAACATCTTGGTATTCTAGGTATTCGGGAGGTAACTGGGGAGTCTCTGAAGAAATTGCTGCCAGTGCAACACCAGGTGGAGGGTGACAAGTAGAGACACTTTCTGGAAACTGGACCGTTCTTGCTCGCCAATCGATCAGAGGATTGTGTTTCTCTAACCAAGGTATTCCTAGAATAATCTGAAACTGAGGGGCCTTGATCACATCGAACACGATCTTCTCATGGTGTCCATCTTGACTTACTAGCGTCACCTCTTGAGTGGTATGCGTTACTGGCCCGGAGGCTATCTCCGTACCATCCACCGTAGTAATGACGTCCTTTACAGCCTTGGGACAAAGAGTTAGATTCATCCTCAAAACCATTTCATGATCCACATAATTGCCGATGGCACCGCTGTCGACGTAAGCTTCAATTGCATGTAATCGATCCGGATTATCATGGCTAATGAGGACCATAGGTATCACGAAATGCGAGGTCACGGAACTGGTTTTCACGCTCGTCAAGAGGACCTCTATTCTTGTCGGGCGAGGTCGTTTCCCTGCTCAGAGTTTGTAACTTTGGTAACTGCAGCTCCTACTGCCTTTTTGGCAGGTTTCACCGGACAGTCTCGAAGAAAGTGCCCTGAGTTTCCGCAATAGAGGCATAATTGCAACTGTTTTCTCCTTTCCCGCTCCTTTTGTGTTAGAGGACCTTTCAGACCCCCTATTTGCATGGGTTCCCCGGAGTCTACTCCTTTGGAAGGAGTTGGCGGTTTGGAAAATACTCGAGCATCAAACTTGGAACGATCAGCCTTCCTGTTCTGCAGTCTGTGATCTATTTGAATGACTAAGTCTATATAGTCCGAACAATCTTGTGGGGGATTCACTACTTGGGCTAACACATCTTTGAGCTCTCCACGTAGACCTCTATAAAACAGCATAATCCTTTTGTCCTCAGGCTATTGAGTTTCCACTATCAGTCTGTTGAAAGACGCAATATAAGCCAAAAGGTCTTGATTACCTTGTCGCAACGAAAGAAGCTCATTGTCCAAGGCCTGCCCCTGTGAATGTCTTGCGAACAGTTTTTCCATACTGAGCTGAAAAGCTTGAAAATCATGGAGGACCGGATCATCTTGATTTACTAGAGGGATCGACCAGTCTGCCGCATTGCCACTAAGGTACGAAAGCACGAAAGCTACTTTAGCTTGATCAGTTGGAAAGGCTGCTGGCCGGCATAAGAAATGCAACCGGCACTGATTGATAAATACTGCAAACCTCTTTGGGTCACCAGAAAATCGTTCGGGCGGAGCCAGAGGTACATTCCCAGGTAGGTTGATCTGCACTGGATTCATAGAGGATGTAGAAGGAAGATTTCCCCCAGATGCGGGTAACGGGGTCTGTCCGGCTTGTGACTGTAGCAATTGTCTAGCGAGATCATCTGTTCGCTCCTTGGAAATAATCAGTTCCCTTCTTAGAGCGTTCGTTTCCTGACGGGCTGCATGCACTTCTGCCCTTAGTTCCCCAAGTAACTGGGCTAGCTGGTCGGTATCCGAGGTTTCCATAGCGCCTGGACGGGAGTTTTGTGGTAGGCTTTGCGTTCTGTAACGCTCACCTGATTCCCGTAGAGGCGCCGGTCTTGACTGGGCGTATACCGTATCTTCAAAGGTGATGTGTAACACACGGTTGGCTCTTTGGGCTGGACCTCTGTGCACTGTATGTCTGACTCGAAGGGTAAGATGTCTGCAGATAGAAAATATGGGATTAAGGAACTGGGTTATTGAATGTCTCTCTCTTCTTCCCTTTCTCTTCTCCTGTAGAACCCCAAAGGTTAACGCTCTCACCTTAGGTAAGTGAACGCCGTGCTCTCCATCTGCCTCGGGGCAGGGTGCTGTAACCAGTTTGTTCACTGGATAAGGGGAGCAGGCCTCTTGACTTCAGAGGACTGCTGTCCGTCGTTTACTGCACGAACGGTAAGTTTCGAGTAATTCTAATGTCTTTAAAGTCTTTAGTAATGATGTTTCTTGTTTTGCAGGGTTCCGGCGATGGCGGATGACGGGCTGAAGTGAGTTGAAGATGGAGCCCGTGTGATGAATAGAAGCGCCTGGAAGCACGTAAGTAAGCGCTTGTTGCCTGCTTCACGATGCGCTCTAACTGTCTTTTTATTTTGCAGGTACAAGTTCAGAGCGGCTGCAGGGTGCCGGAATACCCACTGGGTTAGATGTGGAAAGGAGTAATGGCACGTGAGTATTAAAGTTCCCCAATGTCTTTAAACGCACCTTGTTTTGTCTTTCAGATGCGGGATGCAGCGCCGAAGGCCTCCGGAGCGTGCGAAGAGTTGGTGAGCTTTTGTCTTTCAGATGCCGGAATACAGTGTGAAGACCTCCGGAGCGCACGAAGAGTAGGTAAGCCTTTGTCTTTCAGATGCCGGAATGCAGCGCGAGGCGTTGGTGACAGCCGATGGACCAGGTAATTGAAGAGCTGTCACTGAAGACCGTAATGCTAACCTGTTCTTTCTTGTCTTTATAGGTGTTGCTGAAGACTGGATTCAGGATGGTAAGCCTTTTTCCTTAGGCCCAGGATCAGATGCAGAAGACACGATGAGCGTTCTGCTGCAGAGGATGCAGAATAACGCAAAGCAAGATTCATCCATCGGGTGTGGTTTAAATAGCCTCCTGTAGTGCTTAGGTGTCTCCTTCCACAGCCACGCCTAGGTAAGAAAAGAGTTCCTGCTTTCCAGAAGAGTTCGTGTTCTGAATCTAGGGAGTGGCTCCTGCCCCACCCAACAGGAGAAGTAGTTCCAAACAGAAGAGGATCAGAGGCTCAACTGGCAGGCAAGTAAGCAGCATGGTCTGCTGCAGGTAAGTCCACCCAAGCATTATGAGCCCGGCGCTTCCAGCGCTGGGACTGGGCATATTTATGAGCCTGGTGCCACTGGCGCCAGGACTGGGTCCAAAAGGTCCCAATTGGGACTGGTTGGCACTCGGAACCTGGGTTATGGATCTGCTACCAAGGGAGTTGGGAAAACCCTGACCTTTTGGAAGCAGAGATCATGACACCTGGTGCCACTGGCGCCAGGACTGGGTCCAAAAGGTCCCAATTGGGACTGGTTGGCACTCGGAACCTGGGTTATGGATCTGCTTCCAAGGGAGTTGGGAAAACCCTGACCTTTTGGAAGCAGAGATCATGACACTGACCCCCCCCTGGTGAGAGCAGATCATCTCGGTAGGGAAGACGGCGTGGAGGGCAGATGGACAAGTCGAGAAGGTCTGGGTATACCACATCCTCCGGGCCCAAGCCGGAGCAATGAGGATCATCCGGGAACCGAACCTCCGTAGCCTCCGCAACACTTGCAGAATGACGGCGACTGGAGGAAACACATACAGCAGTGGGAAGGACCACTCCACTACGAACGCGTCCCCTAAGGCTCCTCTTGGAGGAAATTCCCGCAAGCAGAACCTTTCGCACTTCCGGTTGACATTGGTGGCAAAGAGATCCACTTGTGGGCTCCCCCAAAGGTTGAAGATCTTCAGGAGAATTTCCTGAGCCAGCTCCCACTCGTGAGAGAACATCATTTTCATCTCCGGCCAGATGAACTGCCGAGATCGAAATTTCCTGCTGGATGGCCCAGAACCAGAACTGCATCGCCTCTGCACAGAGGAAGTGACCCTGCTCCATGACATCCTTTCCTCGCACAGTCGGCAGAAAAGCCCTCAGCTCCAACAAAATGATATGGAGTCTGGACTCCGACGGAGACCAACGACCGCCAGCTCGTTGGCATGAGCTCCCCATCCCGTGAGGGATGCGCCCGTCACGATCGTCACCTCCGGCCAGGGAAGCAAAAATGAAGCCCCCTTCATCAGATTGCCTTCGACGGCCCACCACAGAAGGTCCTGGGTGACCGAGGGCAGCACCTGAACAGGGTCCGACATCCTGCCGGAGGACTGTGACCATTGCATCTTGAGAGCCCACTGCAAAGATCTCATCCGCAGTTGAGCCTCTGGCACCAGAAGAATGCAGGATGCCGTGAGGCCGAGCAACCTCAAGAACCGAACGCCGGGACACTCTGGGCATGGTGAAACTTCTGTACCATCTGCTGAATGTGATGAGCCCTCACATGAGGAGGAAAACACTGCCCCGGGGATGTGTCGAGCACTGCTCCGATGTACTGGAGCCGCTGAGTTGGCGTCAAGTGGGACTTCTTTAAGTTGAGGGAGAAGCCCAGCTTGTGAAGGGAGGGGCAGGTGACGGACAGATGATCCAGGACTAGCTCGGGAGAACGCACCCTGATCAACCAATCGTCCAGGTAGGGGTAGACCTGAATCCCCCCTTTTCTGAGATACGCTACCACCACCACCATGAGCTTGGTGAAGACCCTTGGGGCGGAGGTCAATCTGAACGGCAGGACCCGAAACTGAAAGTGCGAGTCGCCAACCGCAAACCTCAGGTACTTCTTGTGCTTGGGATGGATCGGCACATGAAAGTAAGCGTCCTTGAGGTCGAGAGACACCAACCAGTCCTGAAGTTGAAGGGCCTGGAGGACTTGAGAAAGAGTAACCATCTTGAACTTGTCCTTCCTGAGGAGCTTGTTCTAACCGTGCAAGTCCATGATGGATCTCAATCCTCCGTCTTTCTTGCGCAAGGAGCGGATCTGGACTCTTCAAAGAGAGATTCCCTGGTGGATTGTCATGAGGCCTCTGCCGGAAAGGAAGACAGTAGCCATGGGCTATGATCTCCAGAACCCACACATCTGAAGTAATAGCACGCCATTCTACAAGATGCTGCGCCAACCTTCCCCCAACAAGCGAACCATGGGACATGGCCTCATGACTGAGATGAAGCGGCTGCGGCATTGCCTGAGGGTAAAGAGGCAACTGCCCGAGCGGCCTTGGCACCTCGAGTACCTTGTTTCCCACCTCTGGCACTCCTACAGTGGTCCCTTTGACTTGCAGCGCCTCTCCAGCTACTAAAGGATGACTAATATCGAAAGGAACCTCCCCTCCATTGCTGTCCCCTAGGACGAAAAGGCAGAGGTTGGCGAACTGCAGCGCTTAACGACTTCGCTGCAGCTTTTGAGGTCTGCAACCTCTCAAGGCTCTCGTCAGCCTTGCTGCCAAAAAGATGTTCACCACCAAAGAGCATGTTGAGGAGTCGGGCTTGCACATCAGGAGCAAACACCGACTTCTGCAACCACGCAAACCTGCGTATTACGGTGCTCACTGCCATGGACCGGCTGACACAATCCGCCATGTCCAGACCCGACTGAACGGACTTGCACATGGCATCCTTGCCATCCTGCACCATAGCAAGGAAACCATCCCGTTCCTCCCCTTCGGGAATATGATCAGCCGCCAACGAAATACTGTTCCACAGAGTGTGCGTGAAACTTGACAAGGCACACACGAAGTTGGCTGCCTGTAAAGCCATACCCCCTGAAGAAAACACTTTCTTCGCCCAGCCATCAAAACGCATGTCGTCCCTATCAAGACGGATGGTAGGATACAACGCCTGCTTCCTCTCCGGAGTGGGGTGCGTGGTCAAGTAGCAGGGGTCACTACTGGCTGGATGGTATTTTTGCGGCAAAGACTTGCTCACTGCCGGGAGGCTCTCTGGGGCAGTCCAAGTCACTGCCACCCTTCTGTGCAAGGCCATATGGAATGGCAGTACCGGGTCAGTTGGTGGACCTTGGTCGAGGATATCCGTCAGGTCATCCTGCAGAAAATCCACTGGTGGCACAAACCACTGCAAGTATTCTGTGACCCTCGACATAAGGCGCCTGTACGAGGACTTGGCATGGTTGCCAGGCTCTGGCCTACAGAACTCCACCTCCGGAGAGGCGTGCAGACCACTGGCGTTGTGCAACAACTGAAGCAGGTCTTCAATTTGGCTATGACCAGAGAAAATCTCGTCTGGTACCGTATTAGGAACCAAACCTTCCTCAGATCCCTCATCCACCTCTGAAATATAATCCAAAGGCTGGAATGTAGGCACCGAATAAGGGATAAAGACATTTTTAGCCTTGGCCAGGGCCTTTTTAGGGGGTTCCACCGTGCCATGGGTTACCTCCGACAACACAGCCTCGAAAGGTGTCGAGGGCGTCGATGGAATCGACGGCGACGTCGAGCGTGGCGCCGACAGCTTTGACACAGTCCTCAAGGGCGGAGCCCCGAGTGTGTCCTTCGACAGCCTGGGCGCCTATGGCGTCGACGACTTCCTTGGAGGCGGAGCCTCGAGAAAGTCCCTCGACGACCTTGGCGCCAAAGGCGTCGACATCTTCTTCTTCGAAGACCTCACAGGCTCCGACGGTCTCGAGGGCGGCGAGGACCGGGATCTGGAGCGGCATGACTAGAACGATTCCCCTTGTCCGAGTGGGACCTCTCCCGCGAATCGTGCCGACCACCCGAGCCCGGAGGCGTTCGAGCGGTGTCTCTAGTACGGTCAAGGCCGGCTCCTCTCTGAGGCGCGGACGGGCCGCAGCCCTGCGATTCAAAAATCGCCAACATCTCCTTATAGAAGGAAGCCCATTCCTCAGGAGCCTAATGCTTGGTGGGACAAGCAAGCCGCCGACGGGCGGCGTCCTCAGACCAGGACCGGGAAGGCGACCGATGGCAGCGCTTCCGTGAGTGCCTCGAAGAGGCAAAGGAATGGGGGGGACCTACTCTGGGTTTTGAGACCTTCCAGACCGACGACGACGATGCAGAGAGTCGCCCCTCGAATCGTCAGTCGAAAGCCCAGAGGACCTCGGCTTAAGAGGCTTGGTCACCTTACCAACAGAAAGCTTCTTCTTACGCTCCCGCAAGGCCTTCGACGTAAGCGACTGGCAGTCTACACAATCATTTGTGTCGTTGTCCTCACCAAGGCACCAGAGGGAGGCATCGTGCGAGTCAGTCAACGACATCTTGGACCCGCAGACCCGACACTTCTTGAAACCCGGCCGCGGAGTGGAAGACATCATGAAATCTTCACAAACTAACAGGTTCGAAGAACCGAAAGAACAGTAACACAGAAGAACCAAGGCGCGCCAAGATCTCCGAAGCGAACACGTTCGCGGAAAAAACAGAACTGAGGCTACGGGCGTCGTGCATCGTACTTCTAACATCCGGTGACGTCGGCTCGACGGAGGCCCTTGAGGACAGCGTATCGACGTCATCGATGCAGGACGCAGAAAATTTGCCAAAGCAGCACAGCTGTGGTGATTACCTGTCATAGATATGGAATACGTCGGAGGACCCAATCCCCTCGAAATCACGATTCTGGGAATGAGATTCTTTGGAGACAAATCTCTACTGCATTTCTCATACACTTACAATGGGGGTTCTCCTGGTGCTGCTGCTTCTTCCTCAGCGGCTTCCGATCACCTGTATGTGTTTTAAATGCTGACTGTAAAGACTGGTAGGGGGTGTCTGTACTTCCGCTCTCTATATGGTAGAGGAGAGGCACAGAGGACCCCAGCCAAGATTTTCTATTATTGGTACGTGGTCGAGCAATCGAGACCTAGCTTCTCAGGAGGTGATGCAGGCTGGTTCTTAAGTACAGTGTAGTCCCCGAACCCCCACAAAGGAATGTCCACACACTGTATTACTGAAAACACAGTCTTTATATAATTAATATTCAAGGATATTTACACAATCACAATAACGCACTTTGTACTTGGAAGTCAATAATGATAAATATATACAATTCTAAAGTGGTAGCACTAATGTTATCAAATCATATTAAAGTGCATCAACTGTACGGTTAAAATGTCACACAGATTGATAACGAGGAAACCAGCAATAGAGATAGGCAGGAACGTAAGATGGTTGGAACACTAGGCAGAATGTTGGCCCCGTTACCTCGACACAGTTCTGTGTGGAGATTCCCCCCCCCCAACCTGGGCAACCTGTAAATAAAGATGTATAGCACAAGCCCAGTCCATACGTTCAATAGTCTTACTTCCTCCCATTAAGTTTTACCCCCCCCCCCAATGTACCTGGTGGAGTAGAGTTCTCCGACGATGCGCCGACCGATCTTTCTTGAGTGACTCCCTTTAAGGCAGGAGCCACGGATCGTCGAGAGGTGTCGAGGAACTCGGCGTTCGGTGTCGGGGAATCGACGGCCCTTCTTGAGTGCCCTCCCTTTAAGGCGGGAGTCACGGGTCGTCGACCTCCGATGGTGAACAGGTTGAACTACGGCCGTGAAGTGGCAGCTTCGTTCCTAGAGGTGCTCGTCAACGACAGAATGTTGGCGTCCTGCAAGAAAGAGGCGTGCGGGGCACCCGGTGGTGATAGTTCTGGACCGCAAAGAGATGATGAAGAACCGTGGCCCAGCAAGGGCGTCGAGTCGTCGCCGTCTCTGCAGTTTTCAGGTGGCGGGAAACCCACCGGTGGATGCTCCTCGGCGCGTCGACGGTCGGGCCTTCTCCAGCGGGAGACAAGCGGATGACGATGCAGGCGAGAGCGTCCGATGATCAATTGAAGTTCTTAGGCAAACGGGAGCACGGCGGATGTGGTCGGCGATGGCGGTCGCCAACAGTGGCGGACAACAGTCCGAGTGCTTCTCCTTGGACTTCTGCAGCAGTCCCCGTATCGGGTCGGCAGCCTGTCGAAGGTCTGTCTACCAGGGAGCGTTGGCAAAGATCAGCTGTGCACGATGGTCCCTCGTAGCTCGGGAAGAGGGCGCCTTACCAGGTCCTCTCTGGGTCAGTCCTTGGAGGCACAGCAGCTTTCAGATTGTGAAGGAGAGCAACAGCAATTCTTCTCGTCCAGCAGGGCTTCAAGGTCAAGCGTCAGTTTCTCCAGTTACTCGCCGTAGTGGACTTCAGCTTCTGAACACGATTCCTAGCAGTGAGAGGTCCCCAGATATACTGTTGATCTCCCATTCATTCCGCTTGGTCACACTCAAGCATCCAATCACGACTACGGGCATTCATGCAGGCAGGCAGCCAATCAGGCACACACAGATACTAGACATCCACAACACAAAATGCATATTCGTCACACACTCTATTCACCTGGGTCCCACCCACAGGAGGTACCCACAACATACATCACCGGGAAGGCTCAGGCTAGTCTGGCCGGGCCTTCACAACAACACCATATATGGCATTTCCACCCAACAGCCAGTCAGGGGGAAGGGACAGAGTCAGGGCTTCCCAGGACTTTGGGAAAACAAGGTAATGGGTAATAGAAAGCAAGAGGCCACCGGGGCCATCTTGTTTTCCATCAGGAATCAACTGATCCCAATGGCAGGGCCGGGGTATCCCAAAATGGAGGATACTCCGCGCACCTGTCAAATTCAGCATGGAGCTGCCACCAGCCCATACCCTGCTCTGCGGGCCACCCACAGGTGCCCAAAAACATACACTAGGGGCACAGGGTTGCACCCCCACCCATGGGTGCCATAAGGGTATCCCACAGGTCCGTTCACCAAACCAAAAGAAAGAGCTGCACCGCCAGGAGTCCCACATGAACTCCTGCGCGGAAAACACGGCAGAACACACGATAAAAAGCAGTAAAGGACAAGGATAAGGAGGCCTTGTCCCTCCGATGCATTTCCAGCATCATACTGACCATTCGGTTTAGGACCTTCTTTGTGTACCAGGGTTAGGAGGTGTCTTTAGGATAGTGTACATAATTGTGATGATCCATAGGGAGCTTGCTTGTTTGGTTTTGTGGTTTCCTTATTCTGCCTACACCCTGTAATTTTATGTTGGGTGCTTACCCGGGGGAGTGGGCCCACATGCAGACAGTGGGGTTAGGAAGTCCTGTTTAAAAGAACAAGTTAGTTATGAACTGCTAACTTTCTTTCGACTGAATGTTCCTCCAACATATTTCACATCTTTGACATGTACTGTTCACAGCTGTGCACTTTAGAAATCTTTTCGGCAGAGGGCGTCCTGCGTCGATAGCATCAGGTCGCTGTCCCTCAAAGGCCTCCGTTGAGGGCGACTTCACCGGATGTTATAAATAGGACGCACGCCGACCGTAGCCTCAGTTTATGTTTTTTCCTCCATAACATGTGACATGCACATATCTAATGCCTGCTTGACTGCACATAGCCTTGCGGGAATGTAAACTGCAATAGCATAGGAAATTCTCCAGAGGGGCAGGCTGCGAGGGCGATGTGGAAAACGTTGGAGGAACATCCAGTCGAAAGAACGTTACCATTTGGTAAGTAACTTGTTCTTCGAATGGATTGTGTCATCCAACGTATTCCACATCCTTGACAGACTCCCAAAGCAGTACCAGAAAATGTAGGAGGGAAAGGAATTTAGCATACCCAATCAAATGGCAGAATAAAGAACTGCCTTACCAAAGGCCATATCTTGACCATGGAGCATATGCAGGGAGCAATGTTTGACAAAGGTGTGGCTAGAAGCCCATGTGGCTGCGTCACAAATATTCCTAATGGGAACTCCCCCCCGCAGGGCTGTGGAAGTAGCCACGCCCCTCGTGGAATGAGCACGCAACCCTTCAGGAGGGTCCTTGCCCGCCAATCGGTAACATTCAGTAATGGTGAGGATAATCCACCTGGACAAGGTCTGTTTGGTAACAGCCTGGCCCAATCGGTGTCCAGCATACCCCACAAAGGGTTGATCGTCCACTCCGACACTGAACATCCTAGAAATTTAAAAGCTCATAGATGTCCTAGGGTCCAACCTATGGAGTCGCTCCTCTTCCTTACCAGGATGAGGAGGAGGGTAGAAAGATGGAAGAACCACGTTCTGGCTTAAATGAAATTAAGATTCTACCTTAGGTAGAAAGGAAGGACGTACCCTCAGTACCACCCTATCCTTGTGGAACACAATAAAGGGCGGCTTAGATGAAAGTGCCTGCAATTCACTCACTCTGCGAGCGGAAGTAGCCGCAACCAAGAACAACGTCTTGAAAGACAACAGTTTCAAAGGACAAGAGTGCAACGGTTAAAATGGAGCAACCATCAGGAATTTCAAGACCAAATTCAAATCCCAAACCGGCACCTGGAACGGGGACGGCAGCAACACATTAGGTGAGTCCTTTAAGAAATTGGGAAATCAAAAGAATCTTAAAATAAGAACATTCTTCAGACGAGCGCTTGAAGATAGACAACGGCGTCAGTTAACCCTTAATGGTACCTTACTTGAAGGCACCTGTGGGCCAAAGAAAAAAAGAACCATGGGAATGGAACACCGAAAAGGATCAACATTTTGTCCTCTGCCCCAGTCACAAAACTTACGGCAACGGTACAGGGATTGGTGAAGATCCTCGGGCGGAGGTCAAACCGAATGGCAGCACCCGAAACTGAAAGTGTGAGTCACAAGCCGCAAACCTCAGGTACTTTCATGTGCCAATCCTCCCAAAGCACAGAAAGTAAGCATCCTGTAGGTCCAGAGACACCAACCAATCCCGAAGTTGAAGGGCCTGGAGGACTTGAGAAAGAGTGACCATCTTGAACTTGTCCTTCCTGAGAGGTTTGTTCAACTGACGCAAGCCCAAAGATTGGTCTCAATCCCCTGTCTTTCTTTGGAATAAAAAAATATGGGGAATACCATCCCTTGTTCCCCTCTGCTACAGGCACCAGTTCTATAGCGCCTTTCTCCAGCAGGGTTAAGATTTCCTGCACAAGGAGCGGATCTGGAAGCTTCAAAGAGAGATTCCCCAGTGGATTGTCGTGAGGCCGGTTTAGGAAGGGAAGGCAGTAGCGGTGGGCTATTGTATCCAGAACCCAAACATCCATACACTTCCAAAAGTAATAGCTCGCCATTCTTCAAGATGCTGAGACAGTCTGCCCCAACCGGCGAACAATGGGACATGGCCTCATGCTTGTTTTGGAGCTGCTGCGGCAGCGCCTGAAGGCAAAGAGGCAGATGCCTGAGTGGCTTTGGCACCCCTATTTACCCGACCACCACAGCTGACTGACTGCCGGCTCCTCTCGTTCTACCAAAGAAGGAGTAGTAACGAAAAGAACCTCCCCTCCACTGCTGTCCCCTAGGACGAAAAGGCAGAGGTTGACGCACAGCTGCACTCAAAGATTTTGCCGCAGCTTTTGAGGACTGCAACCTCAAGGCTCTCGTCAGCCTTGCTGCCAAACAAATGCGTGCCATCAAAGGGCATGTTCAAAAGACGGGCTTGCACATCTGGAGCAAAACAAGACTTCCGCAACCATGCAAATCTGCATAGAACGGCATTCGCAGCCATGGACCGGCTAACACTGTTAGCCATGTCCAAACCTGACTGAAGGGATTGACACATGGCATCCTTGCTATCCTGCACGAGAGCAAGGAACCCATCCCTTTCTTCCCCTTCGGGAATATGCTCAGCAGCTAGAGAAACACAATTCCACAGAGTGTGTGAAAATCTTGCCAAGGCACAAGCGGAGTTGGCTGACTTCAACGCCATCCTCCCACGCAGAAAATACCTTGCGTGCCCAACCGTCGAAGAGTTTGTCGTCGCCATCAGGAGGGATGGTAGGGTACGCCGCCTGCCTCGAGGTGGCCTTAGCTGCCTGAACCACCAAACTCTCAGGAGTGCGGTGAGAAGAAAGTTAACTTGGGTCACTATCGGAAGGGCGGGATTTTTTAATTAACCATTTGTTAACTGCCGGAAGAGATCCCGGGGACTGCCAAGCAGCCGCCACCCTTTTCTGCAACGTTAAATGAAAATGTAACACCGGGTCAGAGGACGAACCTTGATCCAAAATATCTGTTAAATCATCCGGAACAAAAGCCACAGGAGGACTGGACCAGCCAAGATACTCCGTGACTCTAGCCATCAGTCTCCTGTAGGACGACACAGCATGAGTCCCAGGCTCAGGCCTGCCAGATTCCACCTCAGGAGAAGTGTCCAAGCCACTGGCATCATGAAGTGATTAGCTCAACACTTCCAATTGACTGTCTCCAGAAAAGACAGGAGCCACATCAGGCTCAAAAGGGTCAAAATCGAAGTCTGACCTCTCCTCCTCCTCATAGATGTCATCCATATGGAGGTAAAAGTCCTGCCTCGGGACCAAAGAAGGTCTGGAGTCCTGAACAGGACTCTCAAATTTGGAAGTAGCCTTCTTTGGAGGATCCACAGTAACAGGGAACTCCATCGACGTCTTCGGGGTAAAAGGCCCGAAGACGCTAAAGGCTTTGGCAGAGAGACCGCCGACGGCTTTGGCATTGACAACGGCGCCGAGGGCTGGTACGAAGGCAAAGCTTTGACATCCGTATCCAAAGGACGCAGCGCTGACGTAGTCGACGCCGACCTCGCGCCCTGACCAGGTTTCTGCGGTCTCACTGGGGACAAGGACCGAGACCTGGAAGCACGTCTCTTGCGACCATCCTGAGCCTTGCCTGAACTGGACCTCGAAGGTTCCCAATGAGTGGCACCGAGGACCCGAGCCCGACGGCATGAGAGCCACAGACCGAGAACGTTCCTTGCTGGCTTCTTCCGAAGGTGCGGACGGAACTGTGCCCTGCGATTGGAAAAACACCAGCATCTGCTCCCTGAAGGCAGCCCACTCCCCCGGAGTCGAGGACTTAGTCGGACATGCCACCTTCCTCGCGGCCCCATCCAGGGAAGGTGACCGGTGACAGCTCTTCCTGGAATGCCGAGACAAGGACGACGAATGGAGAAACCACTTCGGGACCGAGATCCCCGGTATTCCTTCCGACACTGAGAGTCGCCCCTCGAATTGTCGGTGGACTTACTGGGTCTAGAACCCCTACCTACCTGAAGCTTCCCCTTATGCTCCCGCAAGGCCTTAGCAGTCAGCGACTGGCATTTGGAACAGTCGTCAGTGTCATGAATCTCACCCAAGCACCTCAAACAAAAGCGATGCATATCGGTAATCGACATCTTAGACTTGCAGTCCCGGCAAGTCTTGAAGCCAGACCGTGGAGTCGGAGGGGTCGAAGAAGACATTCACAAGGAATAAACAAGGCGCGCCGAGTCTCCTAAGCAAACATGTTTGCGGAAAAAACAGAACTGAGGCTACAGGCGTCCTATTTATAACATCTGGTGGTGTCGCCCTCGACGGAGGCCTTCGAGGGACATCGACCCGACGTCATGGACACAGGACACCCTCTGCCGAAAAAAGTTTCCGAAGTACACAGCTGTGGACATTAAATATCAAAAATGTTGAATACGTTGGGAGGACACAATCCATTGAAATTGTTTTTAAACGTACCCGGATTATCTTTAATTCAGAGTATTATTCCTTAAGTACACATGTTGACCTGACAGTGTTATATGTGTCACTAATAAAGTATACATTTCTTTCGGTATATCAGTGTGGTGTATTTTCTAGAGATGTGTCTGGACTAATTGCATCTTTCTGTCAGTCTACTACCCCTGCGTGCGATGTAAGCCTTGTCACTCAATCCACATCCAGAGAGGGTTGGTGTCCCTTTCCTGTTTGGCGTGTTAGTCGCCCCCCCCCCCCAGCCTCCCTAATAAGGTCAGTGGTTGTTTTATCATCTTCCGCACTTGTCTCGCTAGGAGACAATCAGCTTTGTAAGCCTTGACGTTGTATATGCAGAAGGTCTTTTTCAGCCCTTTTAGTTTGGAATACATCCAATTGGCCTTTAATCTTTCTGTATTCTCTCCTTACAGCGTTACTTGCATCAGTCTTCGTTTTGCCCATTATTTATTTAAGATTGTCTAATTCTAGCTGTCTAAGTTGTTTGTCCGTCTGAGCCTTTTTGGCTCCTCTGAGGGTTGTTTTAAATGGGTCCCATGATTCCATGATTTTACTGCAGATTTCTCCACGAGTCACTTTAACTTTGAGTAACTGTTTCGGGAAATTTCCATTTCCAAAGCCCTGCCCCAACTCTATCCTGATGTATAGTGAGTGTGATAGGTGCGTGATTTGAAATAGTAATCGCCCCGATGTCCATCGCTTCCACCTGACCTATTAATGTGGTAGATGGTTTAAGTTACTTACCAGTAACTATTGTTCTCCAGCATGGTTCTCGCATGGATTCACATGCTCATGAATATTCCCCGTGGCCGGGCTGGGAATCTTTTTTAAAAGAAAAAAACTGTTTCCCTTTCACTTTAAAACTGTATTTCTCCTCTAAACCAATCACTGTCATATGGGTCATACTTCCACCATCCAATGGCAGTCCTCTTCATAAGCCCTGCCTCTGACAGCCATCTTCGTAAAGTGGCAGTATGACCAAGAAGAGTCGGAGGGAGGGTTTGCATGTGTATCCATGCCAGAGAACAATAGTTACAGGTAAGTAACTTCAACCTTCTCCAGCATGGGGTCTGGCATGGATTTACATGCTCATGAATAACGAATACACAGCAGTACATATCACACAACCACAGGAGGTGGCAAGGCTCAACAGAAGCAATCAACACTTAACCCTGGAACAGACTTACCTCAGGCAAACAGGTTGCGTAGCACTGCTTGGCTGACTCTGGACTCTGCCCTGAAATCCCTGTCAACGCAGTAGAATTTCATGAAGGTATGCGTGGACCTCCAAGTCGCAGCCCTGCAGATGTCTAGCAGGGGCACACCAGAAAGGAATGCCATTGTCGCAGAGATCGCTCTGTTGGAGTGGGTGATCAATGACAGTGCATGACAGTGCATGATGCAGCCAGCGAGCCATCTTGAGATGGAGGCCTTTGACAAGGCCTTCCAATGGTTCACAGGTCCAAAGTACACAAACAATTGAGAAGTCTTCTGAAAACCCTTTATGCGTGCCATGTAGAACTTCAGAGCGCGAGCAACGTCCAGTAAATGCAAGGCCCTCTCCACCGGCTATGAAGGTTTCGGGAAGAAAACAGGCAAAACCAAAGGCTCATGGAGGTGGCATTCCAACTGAACCTTCGTCATGAAAGAGGGGTGTGCACGCAGTACCAATCTTGACTCGTGTAAAGCCAGATACGGTTGCTTGCAGGTTAGGGCCTGGATCTCATCCACACGTCTGGTAGAGGTGGTGGCCACGAGGAAAGCCTATTTCCACAAGAGAAACTTGAGCGAGGCCTGATGCATAGGTTTGAAAGATGCCCCCATGAGCCTTGTTAGAACCATTTTGAGTTTCCATGTAAGGGCGGGAGCCTTCACTGGCAGGAAAGATCAGAAAAGTCCCTTGGGACCACAGCAAGGATTTTCCCAGAGACCTGGTGTACCGGGAGATGGCTGCCAGGTGTACCTTGATGGATGAAGGAGCCAGCCCAGCTCTTGCTAAGGACAGTAAGTATTGAAGGATCTGTGGAGCCGTGACCCTCACAGGGTTAATCTTCTGTGAATGGCACCACGTAGCAAGGCGCATCACTTATGGCCGTAGCACTTTAGTGTCGACGATGGCCAGGCCTTGGCGAGGATTTCCTTGCAGTCCGCCGGTAGCTTGTAACCCCCACACTGTAAGGCTGCAGGAGCCAAGCCTTCAGGGTCAACGATCCTGGGTTGTGATGAAGGATTTCTACCCTCCTCTCTGGTGAGCAGATCTGAAAGTACCGGACACTTGACTGGAGGCGACGCTGACAGGTTTGGCAGGTCCAGGTACCATGTCTGTCCCAGCCACGCATCTACACTGAGTGTGTTGATGACACGTAGCATGAGGGGGAACCGGGGAAAGCATACAGAAACAGGCCTTCACACAGAAAGGAGAACGTGTCTCCCAAACTCCTCGGATGCTGAAATCTGCTGGCAAACGTCTGCCATTTGGAGTTTGCCACTGTGGCGAAAAGTTCGATTGCAGGGTCTGCCACATTTGATGAACATGCGGTCCCACCTGCACTCGTGGCAGGAGCGTAGTTTCCTGTTGAGGGAGTCTGCGATGGTGTTCTTCACACCTGCCAGGTGGAGAGGGATGAGGAACATCCCCTGTTCAATGGCCCATTGCAACAGGTGCTGAGCCTCCTTGCAGAGCGCTGCGGACCGAGTCCCCCCCTTGCTTCCTGATGTATAACATGTTGGTGGTGTGGTCTGTGAATATTCTCACCACCTTGCCCTTCAGAGACGCTAGTAAAGACTTGAGGGGCCAGAACACTGCCCATAGCTCCAGGATGTTGATGTGCAGATCCTTCTCTTCTGGAAGCCACAGACCTCTGGCGAGCAGACGTCCGGTGGGTGCCCTCCAACCTTCCAGAGAGGCGTCTGTGGTGACCGTCTCTTGGTATGGCGGGGTTTGAAATCCTGTTCCCTGGCTGATGTGGGAGCGCACCCCCCAATACTCTATAGCCCGACGGAACTCCTCGTTGAGAGGGATCTTGTCTGCAAAACTTCCAGACACTTGCATCCATGAGCATCCAAGAATTCCTGTAGGGGTCGCATCCAATGTTCCCTCTAAGCTGTGCGCATGTGTGCTTGCCCAGCTTGCTTCTGGGTGCCGCTCAGAAGATTTTTTGCCGCACACACAGACAATTCACACCTAACTAAAAAGATTTAAGGTACAAGCCACAACAGTTACCGGACATTTGCTTTCTCTTAAAATAACTCATCTTAATGTTCTGGTATAGCTCATTTGCATTACCCTACTATGCAAGCATTACCTTAGAAACCTATAAACCCCAACAGATCACACCCACAAGAGGTTAAATACGAATATGAAAAAGTGGCTCCATGAACAGCAGAATCTAACCAAGATTTGCCTGGATGCATTAACCAAATAATGTTTCCTCCCCACAGATGACTCGGATACTTGGCTCTACCATGCTTTTGTTTGTTTATTAATTGGTAGGGCGCACCAAACCCGTAGGTAACTGGGTGCAACAAGTATAAGAATGCTTAAAGCTTGGGTTACATCGTGAAATAAGGTTACATACTTACATGGTGAAGTAAGCGGCATCAGAAAGTATACAATGGAAATACAGCAAAGTTTGTCCAGTAGGATGCGCATAGCAGAAAATTAAGATATATACAGGTCATTAAGCACAGTAGAGACCATGAGTCATTGGGCGCCTAATGACTTACCTTATGACTCTAACTTGTGCCCCAGAACACATTTAGATATCAACCTGGACTTTTCTTTTGCTCTACGAAATGTTACCAGACTTGTACCGACATCCACTTATTTTATATTTGTGTAAAATGAATAACGTTCAAGTACCAGAATGTTTGGTGCTCATGATGCCTCACCAAAAGCGTCACCCACACCATGTACACCAACTATTAGCCAAAAAATGGTTACTGGCTTCCAGTAACCAATCAACTTGGATGTGTAGCCTCAACCGATGCTTCCTCTTCTTTGTACATGGGTCACCCACGTGTTTTGCAGCACAGACCCCTAGCAAGTTAACACATTGTGAATCTCAAATAATAATTTGCCATCCAAGGATTTCAAGTAGACAAATGTTATGTTCATATATGACTTTTAACTTAGTAGCAGCAATGGCCATCAGTACAACAGATTGAGTGCCTTCTTCTGTAACCAGGGACCCTCTTCTGTAATTCATTATCACTTAAATAAGATGCAGGGGGATGCTTGAGTCAATAAACGGACGAACACAGGATTATATAGAAACGCTTCAGCAGCGGAGCATAGATAGAGACACAAGGTGCAGTTTCCTACCATTCAGCAAACAAACATATTTCCTTCCCTGTGCTGCTGAAAGAGGACTTAGAAGAGCGCTTTTTGGCCTGCCGATCCTGGATGAGGCATGTCCATGCTCAGAGCAGGGGGCAGAAGTCTTGTTCGAGTTAAGCCATGCTGCCAGCCTGCTGTGCCAGTCTTTCATCATCTTTTTTGAGAAGCCCAGGCAGCTCTCGCACTCCACCTCCATGTGGTCCCAGGTGCAGGCAGTAAAGAGACTGCAGGTGTTCCACAAATACATTCCGTAGCCCGCATTTGGTGCAAGGCTTGAAGAGGGCCCATCCCTGCTTCTTCTCCTCTGACATGGTTGGATGGCGTGAAGTAGGCCCATGGTGGCCTTTTGGAAACTTGCTACCTCATTGTTGCCGGTTGACGAGGAAAAGAGCACACAGGCTCTTGTACACAAAAATGTAACTTTTACGTGAAAAAAAATTGGAAAAACTTACTAGATGGCTCGGAGAGCAAACTCGAGGACTCCCAACACTGAAGAGTGCAGTAAAACTGGAAGATGGCTGCCAGAGGCGGGGCTTAGATAGAAGACTGTCATTGGATGGGGGCAGTATGACCCAGAGGACAGCAATTGATTTAGAGGAGAAATACAGTTTTAAAGTGAAAGGGAAAGGGAAAAACCTTTTTCTTTTACAGAGGATTCCCAGCCTGACAATGGGGAATATTCATGCCAGACCCAATGCTGGAGAATAATAGATTTGTGAGAATGTTCTATGTATGTGTGAATAAAAAGGTGTAAACTTTCTCGTCTCCATGTATCGCTTTCCAGCTGTCTAAGTGCCTGTTGTGTCATCCTATCTTTCAATTGTTTCAATAGGTCTAACTGGTCATGGTAGATCCTTACATGGTTCAGAAGCCATTTTGGAGGTCCCCCATTAGTATTATCCCACCCCCCCATTGGCGAACCGCTGCAATTTAGTGTGGAGGGATCTCAAGAAGCTATCATGTCCTTGGCGCATATACAAAGCTACTGTGTCTAGCCCTTCCATACACCAATTTATTTCTACCATCTACATCCCATTCTGTGTCAATAATGTGTAATCCTGGCATCTCACGGATGGCTGTAAGTGTTCCTTCCGTCTTCGCCTGTGCATTGGCTTGATATATGCAAGGATATCCCTTACATTTCAGCATATGTTTGTCCCTCCTCTGTATGTGCCTCTCCTGTAGTGCTATGATATCTGGCTTCTACCCTCCAAGGAAGTGCTCTACTTGTTTTCACTTAGTGAGTATAATCTCCTTACATTATGTGTGTTAGTGATATGAATGTCTTCTTATTCCTTGCCCGTTCAAGCTCCTCACAGTCTGATGCATTATGTTATGCAATGTCTATACCCGCCCCCCTTAACCTCTTACCAAATTCCCCCAACAGCCATTCCCTCCCGCCTGCCCTCCGCCCCTCCAAACTGATCTCCAGAGGACTCCAGTATCCTGGTGATCTCCCGAGCAACATGCTGTGGGATTTGAGCCATCATAACAGTCCACAGACTAACTGTGCGGGTGGTATAAGACCCATGTGTTTGATCACCCGATGTAGGGTACCTTACACCTTATCCAGTCCCGCCCGGCACCTCTTCTCTCTCGCTCCATTCCCGTCCATCAGCTTTAAAGAATTCTGTCGTCACCAATGAGTCCTTCTCCGTCAAGGGGGGGAAATCTTGCTTGCAGCTCACGCCAGCCCTGCCTTGATAGACCTCCTTATTGGCAAGCCTCTCTAGGTCACTCAGTGCCCTTTTCTTTTGTCCTTTTGTCGTTATCGTTGACCATTCCCATACCTTCCTCTTGTGGGACTACCTAGTCTGCCTTTGGACCATTTGTGGCACCTCCTCGTCTTCCAATTTTAATATTTTCACCCCTTCTTTGCATGTGGCGATCCAGTGTTGTAATAATCCAAATGCGAAGTGCCATTTATATCTCACTTGCGCTTGTGCCATGGCTCAGACTACTGGGCCCATCATCCTTCTCTTCACTAGTGTTGCTTGTGCCAAATCCTGATACAGCTGAATTTCTGTCCTGTTAATCCTCACTGGGCCCAATTTCCGGGAAGCAATCAAAAGATGCCCTTTCTGCCCGTATGCCATTATTGCAGCCACCACACCTCGCAGTCTGGACCCCGGCTCCAGCCTCTTAGGTCCTACTCGATTAATATGGTCAATCTTTATGTTTGACATCTCCTCTACAACCAGCAAGTCTGCAAAGAAATGTTGGCCCGTTTCCCATGGGTCAATATCTTCTACTCCTTCCGACAGATTTTTTTATTGGAATTTTTCATCTTCTCGAGAGGTTTTCTAGGTCTTCACTATGAATTTATAAATTCTGCATGACCCACGCTAAGTATTATGCCAGGACATCCGTCTTTCTTGAGTCACTCGTTATTTCGTGTAGGGCTCAGTCACGTCAGCCCTTTCTTCTAGACTAGCTATATAACTTCATTTCCTGTAACAACTGTCAATTCCACTGAGATTGGGAAGGGGGGGGGGTGGCTAGACAGCCATGCAATAGGACTGGTCTCCCGGAGCTCCTGTGATCCTTACAGGCTTTTACAATGAGCATGAGGTTTTGGCAAGCATAAGACTTGAAAATCTAAGTACTGCGTGGAGGAACTTGGCGAGCACAGCTGTGCATGGATTGAGTGCTTTATGCAAAGAACTGACTGTGTGAAGTCTGAGCCACAGCTCGAACGAAGGAGAACCAAGATGGCGGCATATAGCAAAGGGAAAGCCGCGGAGCACGGATTGTCTGAGCAGGACTAAGCTCAAACGGATGTGAGGGCTGAGGGATACAAGCTTGGAGAGAGAGTGGCCGTGTTGCTGCGGTTGGATTGGGCTTCGGGACGTCCTGCACAGTGGGACACCCAAGGGCAGCATGTGAGAAGCGGGCACACACTAGCAACGATCCGGAGAGTGTTGGCGTGGACCGCTGGCATAGGTGACAGAAGTGCTGTGTGAGCCAATTTAGCAGTGTGCCCGCCGATAGAGGCTCTAGGATATCAGAATTCGGAGCGCAGCATAAGGGCAGAGACACTCGTGCAGCAGATGACAATCGGCTGGTGGGAGAACAAATTCACGGATCGCTGTGTGAAGGCTGAGACTGTGCGCAATAGCTGGCAAACGGCGAGTCTCACAAATAGAACAAGGAAGAGTGGACTGTTGTGGCCGCAATTCGGTTGATCAGAGGGATGGCAGCCAGCAGTTTGGGGACCCTGGTGATGAGCAAAACAGCAGCAGCCTAACATCTGGCTGAGTCTGTCCCGGTGGATTTCTGGCCGAACGGGAGTGCGAGAAAGTGGAGGCACAGCCACGTTTTTGAATGCTGAAGGTGTAGGGCGCGGAGAGCACAGCCCCTCTTGCCGAAATAGTGTGGCATGATATGCGACCAGTAACGTGGCAGAATTGTGCATGACACGCACAACACAACGCAAACCACTGATGGACTAGATGATCAGATGAGAGGACATGACATCACTTTTGAACTACCTATGGGCATCCAGCCATGGGTGTCCCAGTTAAGGGCGGAACAGCAGTTGACCAGCCTCTTTGCATGTGAGCCTTTTCCTTCCTCCCTGCTGCACATGCGAGTACCCCTAGCTTGCTAATTAATGTGCTTTCTCACCACAATGCAGTACTCATCTAGAATGTATTCGCTACCGCTGCTCCTCCTACTTGCCTCTCACTACACTTTCTTCAATCATGTACAACTTCCTCATTCCTATTCCCATCATAAAACTCACATCTCGAAACTCCCACTACTTCATCTCCCTTTCACCTACTTCCAACAAACAAAGCAGACGAGCGAACCATACCTCTCCCTAAAGCCTATACCCCTCGCCTCTCTTACTCAGAGACACTTCTCTACTCCTCCTTACCACATCAACTGAACATTGCACTCTGGAATGCTCGGTCTGTATGCAACAAAACCTCCTTCATCATAGACTACTTTCAAGCCAGCTCTTCTCCCCTAGACTGGCAGGCAAAGTGGGAGGCATCAGGCACATACTCTCTGCACGTCTCACATATCTCCAATGCCACGCCCTCTCTCATACCTCTTGAATTCACCATATCTACTATTGAAGCTAATCTCCATCTATCGGCATCCTGGTCCCACTGGACCATTCTTGGATGAACTTGGGCAACTCCTTGATTCTCTTTCCACTAAACACCACCTCGTTCTCTTTTCTCACTTTAATCTTACCTCTCCAACCACTTCTCATAAATGTGAACTTCAGTCTTTTCTTACTGAAAAAGCTCTCCGTTCTATCCATAACCAAGCTACCCACCCTGGGGGAACCCTTTGGATCTCTTATTCATCTCCACCTCTCTATCAGCCACACATACAAGTGTCACACCATCCCTATCTGATCACTCCATTTTTCCCACCACCATCCTCTTTCCACCCCGACCTCTTATCTATTACTAAAAGGAAATGTAAACCTTCTGCAATTCCTCCCTTTCTCTCTGACCTACAGCTATTACTCACCTCCTTCACACCGGACGCCTCTTCCACCAACACTGCCTTCTCCAGCTTCCAATCCCTACTATGCGACTCATTTCCTCTAACTTCACACTACTAACTTTCACCCCTAAGTCTCAGCATCCTCACCCATGGGTCACCCCATTCATACGCAGTCTCCTCAGACATGCTTCGCAAGCGGAGGTGTGCCCAGTCGCACAAGAACCTAAAACTCTACCTTCTCTGCCCTGAACGCTCTCAAGCCTGCTCTCGATAGAGTGGATTTCTATCTCACCCTCAATTAACTCATTCCAACCATCCTCGTCGGGTACACTCACTCCTCCTAAACCTATGACTATCAACTCCACTCTCACAGCTAATGAACCGGCTGAAAACTTTGCTGCCAACATTTCAAAAGTTAGAGACTCTCTCCTGACCTTCCTCACACTCCACCTACTCTACCATCATCCCCTGTATCCCACTTTAGTCATACTACCACTGAAAAAAAGCCATCACTACTAATGACGGCTAAGACCTTGTGTGCGCCATCACTCTTACTCAGATTGTCAAGCCTATTGTCCCTTTAGTGGCCTCTCACCTCGCTGAACTCTTCAATTTGTCAGTCGACTCGGCTTGCTTCTCCTCTATTTTCAAAACAGCCACAGTCCTCACTCTCCTAAAAAAGCAAGGGGTTGTCCCAAACCTACTGGCTAACTTTCGCCCTGTGTCTCTCCTTTCACACCACTATAAAATGATCGAAAGAGTTGTGTTCAACCGTCTTAGACATCCCCAACCTTGGAGAGCCCACTACAAGCAGTTTCCACTCTCGTCACTCTACGAAAACTGCTCTCATGAATGCATCCAAGTCCACTGCTTCTGCTAAGCACTCCACCTATGCTCTATCCTAATTCTCCATGACCTGTCTGCTGCCTTCGACACTGCCGATCATTCAGATCTCCCGAATACTACTCTTTCGTGGGATTCAGGATCAAGCCCTTGCCTGAATTAAACACTAAATGGCACCTCACCAATTCCGTTACCTGCAGCAACACCACCTTAACTCAGCCCTCTAACTGTTGGTTTTCCAAAAGGCTCTGGTCTTGGGTCCTTTCCTCTTAACACTCTACACTTCTGTTCTTGGGGCACTAATCTCCTCCTTTGGGTTCTCGTACCAACTTTCAGGGACGACAACCAAATCATCATCTTATCTGATCTCTTTAACATCAAAGAGTGCAAAGCTATCTAATATTTAATGCCAGAGAGACAGTTTGAAATGTTGGTAAACTACCAAAACAGAGGCGCTCTTCCTTCCTGCCAAACCCTCCCTCACATCCGTTCCCCTGCCTATGGAGTTCGCACCCGACACTCTCCCCTACTCTTCTTCAGCTAGAAACCTCATCAGATAAGACCATTTTCGCAACATTTCTATACTCAACTCCAAAACTGCAATGGCAGCTCGCCTCAACCTCCTAAATATTAGGACAGTCAGTCATCTCCTTTATGTCAAGCACCTTTTGACCACTCTTGTCTTCTATAAACTGAACTTCTGTGACAGCATCTTCTTTGGTCTCCCCAACTATGCTTTGTGTCCGCTCACCAAACAACTTCACTATAGGGATGCTCTTTGAACTCCCTCACTTGACACCTACTTCCTTGTACCATCATCAGGCGGCTGGCTGACAAAGCAAAGCGGGTTCATACTCTGCGTTCCCTTTAGGATTTATTCAAAACTACAGGAACGTGACCAGACTATGCAAAGAGATATTTATCTCTGTAGGAGCACCACTGTTTAGATACTTGCGCTACAAGACACCAGTAGTTTTAACATTAACACAGCAAAGGAAACTCATTAGCAAAAACTAAGCATGCAGAATACTGGAACGTTACTCAAGAGAGCACCGCTGGTTAGATAATAAAGTTCCAAGACTATAGTAGTGTTTTTACATGGCTAACTCAGCAAAAGAAACTTGTTAGCAAAAATGACGCATGCAGAATACTGGTAAACTACTCAAGAGACCTAACTTACAACCAAATATTGCCTTGAGGACGACCGAGGGGTTGAAACACATGTCTGCTGTTTTGAATGCAAACAATAAATAGCATTGAGTAGAATTGATTATTCGGACTGAGTAAATTCTTTAATGATTGGGAAATCAGACTACACAATTACTTAAGTGCAGCGCAAGTTACCGGCACAACAAGCCCATCCACATGTTTTCTGATTAGAGGTGAAGGGGAACACCTCAAAGTGCTGCTGACCTCACACTATTGATCAACGGCCGTAATGCACCAACTCACAGTTCAAATACCTCTATTCAACTTTAACAACTGGATGGTAGCTGCCCCCAAGCAATGTGAAGGGCCAAAAGACTCCGTAGGGGAGGGTTACATGGCAGAACAAGATACCATTGTGTACATCTAACTGTGAAGGTAAATCAAGTTGCAACAACACAGCAGACTATTTGAAGTCTATGGAACAAACAAAACATCCCAGGAAATTTCATAAATATTGGCAGATTAATGTCTCAGCGATCAGCTTGGTGTTGACAGAGAAACACGATGTGACGAAAAAGACAACAAATTGCTGCAATGAAATCTTAACAGGGTGGAATTAGCACGCCTCACAAAATAGTTATTCATAAATGTGTCAAGAACAGGATGGCGCGGTACTGTTGCAAGAACAGGTCCTTGAGACTCAGTGACATCATGGCAGGGATAACATGGGCTGTTTTATTTAATTAAGAACAAAGGCGATACGCTGGTCTTCTCTTTCCATCTACATAAAGCATGTCATCATGCAGCCAGTTCATGAGAGTGTGACCGCATGTTAACCGATAAACATGTCCTGTTCCACCGCAGAAGTAATTTAGAGCCTACCAATAATATTCAAGCATGATGTGGTAGCACATTTTTATGGGATGGTTTATGGGTGGGATCTTAGATAAGAATTGTCCAATTATTATTTCTGGACAGATAGAATTATATATGTAGCTTAGTAAAGGGAACCAATGACCAGGATCGATAGGTTTTCATAACTGACATCAAAATCGCTATAAAATCTTGAGTGAGAGCTTGGCTGTTAATCTTGTTTTTCCCCCAGCATATATTGCAATAAAGCTGGGTTACCTTGCATTTGGCATACCACAATCCACTCTGTGTTGTCTCTGTTTTGGCAAATACGAGTTAGAGGGCTATTTGGCTTTTTGACCTCTGTTTCAGCATGACGGGACGAGTAAGAATGGATGATGCAGGACCAACTATTGCCCCTATTTGTAGTGTATAGTCAAAATATGAAATGCTATAGAATGCAAAGGTAGAAAATTGATGGGATGTGTCCCAGCAGTCTTTAACAGTTAACTCTGCTTTAGGCTATCCTGGGCATTTATATTCATAGCGGAATTTGTATTTGCCGCTACGGTTATAAGCTGTCTATCATATGTTAACTAAGTGTTTGTTGAAGTATTTTAAGGGATTAATCATGTTATGTAAACTCCTCTTAAATTGTGATGCAATGAAATTCTTTTCCTTTTGTAAAGATTCTTTAAGAATCCTATACAAATAAAGAAATAATAAATGCAATTGCGCTAACTAAAAAGATAGCAAAAATTGAAAAATGTATCTGCTTATCTTAAGGCACATTTAAAAGTAACCGAAAATCCCAATGTTAAAAGGCTAGGGCGATACAAAAATAACCCTATTGCACTGCATTGAAAGATGCTGTGCGCAATGTTCAAAAGTTACCGAAGAAGGTAAAAAGTAGAAAGACAAAAGGGAAACAGTTTCCACAGTATTGACAGTCTGAAGGGCTAATTAGTTTCCCCCTGACGCATGAGCAAAAAGGCCAGGGAATTGAAGCTGAAGGTTTCACTTCTCAGTACAAAGTCAGGACAGGTCAAAAACAAAACGTTTGGGAGTCTATAGAAAATGGAAAGGGAGGAGGGGGGATGGGGGGGAAGAGTCCATAGAATATGGAAGGAAAAAAGCCTAAAAGAAAAAGTGTTCCTAACAACAATGAGTGGCCAGAGAGCACTGTGAACCACTTAGCAGAGCCTAGGATATACCCCGATGTCACAAAGAGAAGGAACGAGCACTGCTGCCGCTTCGGCAGCTGTCCGTCTTTAGCACTCTTCGATGAGATGCATGAACCTATCTGAAGCTTTACTATGCTTCACTTCATCAATGTGTGTCCATAAAGGGTGCAACAAATACAAACAGTACAACCACTGTAAAAAATAAAGAAGGTGGTCTTTATTAGAGTTATGAGAAAACAAGAATGGATACACCAATAATACTGAGTGCTATGCACTTGCGTAAAACACATCACACTTAATAGACAACCACGGACAACATTATGAAATACAGATTTGTGTTTTTAATGATTACTTAGCCTGACAATTTGCAGCACTGACTGTGTTTATGAGGAAGTACAAGAGACTAATATAATTACTACACAAGACACCAGACAACATTAGTAGGTTGAGCTACTGCTACCAGAAAAAGGTTTACAGAGACTCACCATAAGTTTAGCCTGCTCAGGGAATGCAATCTGTTCTCTTTTGCCATCTGGATATCTCAGCATGAGATGTGCCTTTGGTCCTAGATCAAGAAAAATAGAATGGTATGAACAGTGGGCAGAAGGCTGAAGCCAAGGGAGGGCAAATATACTTTATTTAAAAAGGATGGTTCAAATACGGTTTACTCTAGATCCACTTACAACAAGGCTGAACGTATTGCAGTCTCCGTTTCTCCTCTTCATTCCCTGGCCCTCTGCACAAGCCCCTAACTTCATCACTAAAACTCAGGACATCCTGTCCTCACTCTCCTCCACACCACTCCCTTCTCCCTCATCCGCTGCCGGGCCTCACTTGCTTCTCCTCCCTTACCTCCTACTCGCCTCTTTCTCTCCGATACCACCTGATGCGGTTACTAGACCAGTCTGCAAAACAGGTGCTCCACTGCTCATCTAGAACTATAAAGGACATTATTGTCTACCTTGCTCCAGCCTTGGCATATTTCTGCGATCACTCCTTTGCCACTGGATCCTTCCCATCACTCATCAAGCACTCCCCTGTGCACCCCTCTCCACAAAAAGCCTTCTGCCGACCTTTCCTGTCTGGCTAACTGCTGCCCTACCTCCATTACCCCCTTCCTGGGCAAACTCTTGGAGAAGCTGGCCATCTCCCAGCTTATCCCCCACACTGATTGAGACTGTTGGTTGTGTCCATGACCACCAGACTGGCTTCTTTACTGCCAGAGACACAGAAACTGCACTCCTAAACACCCATGAAGACTTGCTCTCTAATCTAGATTCCAACTCTCCTTTCATTCTCATCCTTCTTGACCTTTCCTCGGCCTTTGATACAGTCAATCATGCCACCCTTATAAATCGGCTCTGTGATATCCTTGGCATCACAGATCTGGTACCGGACTGGTTGACGACCTTCCTCTCTGACCGACCGTCCCAAGTTCAACTGAGCCCTTTTCTCTCCTCCATCTCACTCTTCACCTGCGGTGTCCCTCAGGGCTCCATCCAATGACCTTGGCTTTTCAACATATATCTGACCCCAGGGTTCAAAATTTAGGGCAGCTGGGAGGTATTTAGCTCTTGCTTCTAGCACAGAAGAGCCTGTTTAGCTTGAAACCAACAGCTACTAGGAGCTACTTTGGGCTCCTGGGTCCAAATGGTGCTTTCCAAACATAGAAATGTGACATTAACTGTGTATTTTAGAATGTTTATAAAGATGAATTAGAGCACATCTAATATACATTGAAACGCAATGGTTCATACAAAATGGACACAAAGTTAAAGGAGCATCTCTGGTAGCTCCTTGTTCCCCTGGGGTAGCTCCTGCCTACAGGGTGATTATGCCAGACACCCAGGAGCTGGTTTTATCACTGCTGATCGAATCGCAATTTCGAGGCCCCTCTAGCCCATTTGATCTCCACTTTCTCTCCTAAATTCCAGTGTTATGCTGACAACACGCAGCTCTCCTTCAAGCTTCCCTCCTCTGGCTCCTCCTCTTTCTCTCTCATTCCAGACTACCTGTCTGCTATTCAGGCATGGTGCACTGCTAACTATCTCTGCCTTAATGGCAATAAGACGGAGATCCTTCTCATTGGGATCCCTGCTCTCTCCTCCCTCCCACACACTGGCCGCCCTCCATGGGCCCCCTCCCCACACCCTTCTGTGAGGATAAAAAACCCTGGTGTTGTCAACTCTGCTCTCTCCTTCTCTCCTCATATCACAGAATTGCCAAGAAGGCTGATTATCAGCTGCACCTCCTCAGAGGCATTCTCCCTTTCCTCACCTTCCCCCAGGACCTCAATGTCTCCAGAGCTGTGGTCCGCTTCAGGCTGGACTACTCCAACAGCCTCTTCCTCCATCTGTTTAACTGCTCCCTCCGCCTCCTTCAACTAATCCAGAATAGGACTGCAATACTTATCCTTGGCCTCAAGCCCAGGGGCCGCATCTCTCCAGCCCTAAAATCTCCCCACTGCCTCCCCGGCTGCTGCAAGGATCAAGTTCAAGACCCTACATACCTTCCTGCTAGAGTCGTTCAGTCTTTTAGCTCCAACTCTTTGCAGATCAGACACTTTTCCGAGCAGAGAGTAGGGGTTAGATCTCTCTCCTCTGCAGGTGCCTCCCTCCGGAACGGCCTCCCTGCCCCTCTCAGACTTCAGCCAGATCTCCTTAAGTTCTGGAAGCTTCTCAAGACCTTCCTTTTCTCTTCCCCCTTCCCTCTCCCCCTACCCTGCTAATGTCCCCGTCTGCCTCTTGACTGGCTGCCTGGTTCATTCCGATTCTTACAGTTCACCAGGCCTGCCTCGTCTACTACAGCACTTGGTTCCACCTGCCCGCCCCCCCTCTCAACCTACACTTGCACTTCCGGGCCCCTCCCCCTGCACTAGCCTGGCTGGGTGTAAACCCCTTCCAGCCCTGTACCTTGCAATTAGCACATTGACCTACCTTCCCGTGCGTTCTCTGCATTCCCTGGCTCTGTCCACCTGACCTCCCCTGGCACTCGCTTATCCCACAGGCCCTTCCCCCCTGACCGGAATTTCCCTCCCCCTCCCTTGCACTTCTTGTTACTGCACTTGCACAATCAAAATGTCACAAGGCCTAGTAGGACCGGTTTTGTCCTCAATGTCCCACCCACCCCATGTCTTTTTGCGCCTTGAATCATATTGTGTATAGGTCAATTATAAATACCCAATAAATAAATAAATCCAGTCATGCAGGATGTATTGGCAGATTTAAACCTGAACAAAACCTTTTGTGTAGTGGAACAATGGACTTAGTTGAGACTGGGTACACAGCTAAATGGAATGCATTCTCCACCAAATGCCACATCCAACACATATGATTCTACATGGTTTTGTTCATTTCTTGTGGACATGCCAAAGAAAGGCCTTTGTGAGAGTAAACTGGAGAATAATGATGTTAGTACTGAGGTGCACTGACGAAAGCAGCAGCTAGTCATCTGGCATCATTGGCATGCCCACAAAGTATGGACTACATACTGACGCGAAACTTAAAGAACATCACTGCCTCCAAGTTTTCCACCTTGCTATCATCCAATTTGCAGTCATTAACCAATTTTGCTGATTCTTCCGCTCTAGTTGATCATCTTACTCTTGTCATTAAACAAGTTGTTAATGAACTAGCCCCCCTGAAGATTAAAGTAATTAAATCCAAAGCTATTAAAAACACCTGGTTTTCAGAAGAAATCATTTACACCAGACAATCTAAAAGGGCCCTAGAAAGACCTTTGCGGAAGAACCCTAATGTGAACACATTATCCGCCTACAAAAAATCCACACAGGAATTTAAAAGACTCATTTCCAATGCTAAAGCTACTCACTACAACAAAAGAATTATAAATGCACAGTCTAACGTCGGAGAACTGTTTAAGATTCTTGCAGAATTTCAAGACCAGCCTCCACCATCCAACAACATAACAAAGGACTCAGAATGGTGCTATGCCATTCATGATGGCTTCCTGTCTAAAATCAACTCCCATAAGGAAAAAAATCAATAAATCCCTTAACAACGTGGCTCCGCTGCCACCTGTAAAAATCACAACGCATCCCACCAACTCCCAGGGCAAAATACTGCAATTCTCATTCTCTCACTACTCTGAGAAAGAGGTGCTGAAGGTGATACAGAACCTAAACGCCACTTCTTGCCCTGGGGAAGACTGCCCCTCCAGTATTTTCAAGGAATCGACTAATCTTCTTGTCCCCTGGATCACCAAATTGATAAACTTATCTTTTGATGAAGGCAAAGTACCTGAGGCGCTTAAATCCACTTGGATAACCCCTTTGTTGAAAAAAGAAAACCTAGACCGTACCAATGAAGGCAACTATAGACCTTTAACCAATGTACCTTTCATACTTAAGATATTGGATACATTTGCCTATATCCAACTTCAGGCCCATGTTGAAGAGCACAACATCGTAGGCATTCGACAATCAGGTTACAGGGCTGGTCACGGCACAGAAACTGCTATGCTAGACCTTAAGTCCACCTTGGCTGGCATAGCAGATCAAAATCAAGCTGCACTGCTGATGCTGCTCGACCCCTCCGCAGCCTTCGATCTTTTCGATCACAACCTGCTAGTAACGAGGCTCGGAGAGGTCGCGAATTGCTCCACACTGGCATCCAAATGATAGCCTCCTTTTTAGGTCCTTGTATGATAAGGGTCTGTGTGGGCAACAATCATTCTATCCTCCCTCTTTCAAACCTGTGATGTACCACAAGGTTCCTGCCTGTCGCCTCAGCTCTTTAATTTGTATATTCGACCATTGCAGAATCTCCTAAATAAATTGGGTGTCCAATATACAAACTACGCAGACGACACTCAGGTTGTCATCCATCTTAGCAGCCACTATAAAAATGATGTTGAATCTATCTAACATCTATAAAGCCATCCTGGATTGGATGGCTTGCAATTTCTTAGCTCTGAATAACAACAAAACAGAGCTCATGATAGTGTCCACTAAGAACACCCGGAGCAAGTTAGCCACTGAATATCCCAACTTCACAATTGCAATGTTATTACAGTCCAAAAGAAGAACAAGTTACTTACCAACTGGTAACGTTCTTTCGATTGGATGTTCCTCCTACTTATTTCTCATCTTAGATGTATTGCATCCAGCTTTAGCTGCTTTCAGAAAATTGTTCTCGGGAGAGGGAGCCGATGTCGTCGAGTCGATGGTCCCTCGAAGGCCTCCGTCGAGGGTGATGTCATCGGGTGGATAAGTAGCGCCGGTTGGCCTCAGTTCTGTTTTTCACACCTTCTTTATTGAGTTCTCATTGTGTAGCCTGTGCCGGCAGACAGGTATTTGCCTTGCGAGAGTTAGACTGGCAATAACCCGCAAAAATCTACAGAGGGGTAGGTTGGGAGTGCGATGAGGAATACGTTGGAGGAACATCCAATCGAAAGAACGTTACCAGTTGGTAAGTAACTTGTTCTTCGAGTGGATTGTGTCCTCCAACGTATTCCTCATCTTAGATGGACTCCCAAAGCAGTATGGACAATTTTTCTCTGGAGGAGGGGTTAGATTTTTTTGATACCCCTAGATATAGTACTGCGTTACCAAAATTCAGCTCCTTAGACTGGGAAGCATCCAGGCTATAGAATTTTGAAAAAGTATGCAGTGAGGACCAAGTTGCTGCTTTACAAATGGACCTTATAGGAACACCTCTTTGTAGGGCCGTCGAAGAGGCGATGCCTCTGGTGGAATGAGCCCTTAAACCTTCTGGTGGGTCTTTTTGTGCTAATCTGTAGCATTCTGAAATACAAAGCACAATCCAGCGTGATATTGTTTGTTTTGTCACTGACTGACCCAATCTTTTTCCTGTGTAGCCAATAAACAGTTGATTGTCCACTCTAAGCTTAGAAAGCCTAGAAATGTAAACCTGTGTAACTTTTCTTCCTCCTTACTAGGATGAGGTGGAGGATAGAATGCAGGTAAAAATTCTCTGACTTAAATGAAAATCAAATACCACTTTTCGCAAAAAAGGGGATTTAACCTTCAACACAACTCTGTCCTTATGGAACACAGTATAGGGTGGCCCAGAAGACAGTGCCTGCAATTCGCTCATTCTTCTTGCAGATGTTAAAGCAACTAGGAAAGCAGTTTTCCATGTCAGTAATCTTAATGGACAAGTGTGCAAAGGCTCCAAAAGGAGCACACATTAAGAATTTTAGTACCAGATTGAGATCCCAAATTGGTACTTGAAATGGATAAGGAGGAAACACATTAGTGAGTCCTTTTAAGAATTGCTCTATCAGAGGAATTTTGAAATAGGAGCATTCTTCCGACGAGCGCTTGAAGATGGAAAGTGCAGCAAGATAAACTTTAATGGTTCCAACATTCAGACCTCTATGTGCTAGGGTCAGGAGGAAATACAGTACTTCCGGAATAGAACATAGAAAAGGATCGACATTCTTTTCTCTGCACCAGTTGCAAAACTTTTTCCAACGGCAACAGTATAGAGACTTTGTTGCTGGCCTTCTTGCCGAAAGCAACACCTCCATGATGTCATCTGGAAGGTTCCAATCCTTGTATCTCAGCATTTCAGATACCAAGCGTGAAGGTTGAGCGTTTTGACCTCTGGATGGAGAACCTGACCCTCCATTTGAGAGAGAAGGTTCTCTCTCTGAGGAAGACGTACTGGAGGGCAGATGGACATGTCTAGAAGGTCTGGGTACCACGTTCTCCTGGCCCAATCCGGGGCAATTGCGATCATGTGGTTTCTGAAGTGTCTCAGTCTCCTGATGACCTGAGGAATGACGGGAATCGGAGGGAACGCATACAATAGTGGGAAATTCCACTCCACCACGAACGCGTCCCCCAGGGCTCCTCTCGGGGGAAATTCTCTTGAGCAATACCTTTCGCACTTCTGGTTGATTCCGGTCGCAAATAGGTCCACTTGAGGGGTTCCCCAAAGGGTGAAGATCTCTTGAATGACTTCCTGAGCCAGTTCCCATTCGTGGGACACTGTGCTCTGCCTGCTCAGAGCATCTGCCGTCATATTTTCTTCCGCGGCTAGATAAACTGCTGTTAAAGAGATTCCTTCTTGGACTGCCCAATACCAGAGCTGCATTGCCCCTCTGCACAGAGGTAGTGACCCTACACCACCTCTTTTGTTTAGATAATGCATGGCCACTGTGTGGTCCGTCATTATCAGGACATTTTTTTCAATGACAGATGGCAGGAAAACTTTCAGCGCTAGCCCGATTGCTCTCAGCTCCAGAAGGTTGATGTGTAGTTTGGACTCCGATGGAGACCAGCGACCGTTGATTGTCAGATTGTTGGCATCAGCTCCCCACCCCTTGAGTGAGGCGTCCGTCACTACTGTGATCTCTGGCCATAGTTGCCAAAAAAGTTCTCCCTTCAGGATATTCTCTGAACAAGTCCACCATAGAAGATCTTGACGAACCTTGTTCGGAATTTGGAGAAGATCCACCATTCGACCACCTGAGAACTGGGACCACTAGGAGTCTTTAGAGCCCATTGAAGGGATCTCATTCTCAGACGTGCCTCTGGCACCAAAAAGATGCAGGATGCCATGAGGCCGAATAACCTTAAGAAGTCGTAGGCCTGAAGATTTTGGGCATTTTGGAATTTGGAAACCATCTGAAGAATGTCTTGAGCCCTCAACCTGGGAGGCAAGCTCTTTCCCAGGGATGTGTCCAATACAGCTCCTATATATTGGAGCCGTTGAGAAGGTGTAATTTGTGACGTCTTGAAATTGAGGGAGAAGCCCAGTCTGTGGAGGAAGTGGCAGGTGACTTTCAGGTGATCTAGTGCGTGTTCGGCAGACCGTGCTCTGATCAGCCAATTGTCCAGGTAGTGGTAGACGTAAATCCCCCCCTCTCCTGAGGTGCGCTGCCACCACTACCATCAGTTTGGTGAAGACCCTTGGGGCGGAGGTCAATCCGAATGGCAGGACTCGAAACTGATAGTGTGAGTCGCCAACTACGAACCTCAGGTATTTTCTGTGCTTGAGATGAATCGGCATATGAAAATAAGCACCCTGGAGGTCCAATGACCTGAAGGATCTGAGAAAGGGTAACCATCTTGAAGTTGTCCTTCCTGAGGAACTTGTTCAAGTTTCTTAAGTCCAGGATGGGTCTCAGTCCTCCGTCCTTTTTGGGGATAAAAAAATACCGGGAGTACCATCCCTTGTTCCTCTCCGCTGCAGGTACCGGTTCTATAGCACCTTCCTCCAGCAGGGTTAAAACGTCCTGCTGTAGGAGCGCGTCTGAAAACTTCAAAGGGTGTCTTCCTTGGTGGATTGCTTTGAGATTGCGTTAGAAAAGGAAGGCAGTAACCTTGAGCTATTATTTCTAGAGCCCAAATATTTGAAGTAATGGCTCGCCATTCTTGCAGGTGCTGTGACAGCCTGCCTCCTACAGGTGTCTTGTGATGCAAGTCCTCAAAGTGGTTTAGAGACGGTTGCTGCAGCCGCTGATGGCAGAGAGGATGTAGCTGGAGCTGGCTTTGCACGTTTTCCTCGTCTACCGCGAGTGGCCTTTCTCTGGCCCCTTTGACTGGCCATTCCTCGCCTTTGCATATGAGGAGTATTAACAATAGGATCGTTCCCTCCAAGATTGACCTGGTGCACGAAAAGGCTGAGGTTGCCTGACGGCAGCTCCCAAAGACTTGGCAGCTGCTTTTGAGGTCTGCAACCTCTCAAGGCTCTCGTCAGCCTTGCTGCCAAAAAGGTGAGACCCGTCAAAGGACATGTTCAGGAGACGGTTCTGCACGTCTGGTGCGAAACCAGAATTCCGTAACCATGCAAATCTACGCAATACTGTGCTGGTGCCCATGGACCTGCTCACACCATCTACAGTATCCAATCCAGATTCCCGGGATTCCTGCATAGCCCCCTTTCCATCTCCAACGATGGCCAGGAATCCTTCCCTTTCGTCCCCTTCTGGTATGTGCTCCGCCGCCATCGCAATGCACTCCCACAGAGTGCATGAAACTTTGCCAATGCACATGTGGAGTTGGCTGATTTAACGCCATACTCCCGGCTGAAAATACCTTCCGTGCCCAGCCATCCACACCTTATCATCCCAATCCGGAGGGATAGAAGGGTACGCCAGTTTGTTAGAAGCTGTGGCTGCCTGAATGACCAAACTCTCGGGAGTGGGATGTTTAGACAGATAGCCGGGGTTGCTACTGGCAGGGCGGTATTTTGAAGTAAGGGATTTATTCACTGGCGGAATAGAATCCGGAGTCTCCCAATTTTTGGCCACCCTATTTTGCTAGGCTACGTGAAAAGGTAGTATTGGATCTTCAGTAGGACCATGATCCAATAGGTCTGTTAGATCATCTTGGATGAATTGGGCTGCGGGTCTGGCCCATCCTAAACAATCTATTACCTTTGTCATTAGCTGACGGTATGACGGACTGGCATGTTCTCCTGGTCCCGGTCTACCAAAGTCATTTTCTGGAGATGTATCAATACCACTCGCATTGTGCAGTGATTCAACCAAATCCCTCATCCTGCTTTCTTCTGAAATCAGGCATTCTGGGACATTTGGGGTGCCATATTCTAGCCCAAAAGGTACATTCTCCTCATCAGATTTTTCCTGTTCCTCAAAAAGTGAGGTCAGGGACTTGAAAAACTCCTTCCTAGGAAGAGGTTTGAAAACCTTTTCTGGGAGAGGTGGAGGAGGAGTACTAATGGGTCCTGAAGGCATCACAGATCTTGTAGCCTTCTCTTTGCCTTTTTCTGGCTGATTTTGCTGAACTGGAGGTTTCGGCGTCGAGGGCTTCGGGGTCGACGTCGACAGAGGCGTCGATGGCGTCAGCGTAATACCCGTCTTCGATGGCGCCGGCTTTGAGGGCGTCGAGGTGCTCTTCGAAGACTTGCCCTTTGAGGTGTGTGTCTCGGATGGCGTCAGTGACCTCGAGCGGTCGACTCGACTGGCTTGTCTCGCTCGGCGTCCTAGAAGGTTCTCTATCCTTCCTCTTTTGATCACCCGGGCTTGAGGGCACGCTAGTGTCGGAGCGACGACACTCCCGGCCGGCTTTCGAGGAAGGCACGGACCGAGGCTTCGCTTTCTCGAACACATCCATCATTTTGACCCTGAATGGTTCCCATTCTTCGGATGATAAATGTTTAGTAGGACATTTCATCCTTTTTGGGGATTCGTCCGAAGACGAGGCGGAGGGGGGCCTGGGGGCGTTGTTTCTTTGATTTTTTTTGTCAAAGACGAGCGATGGGAATCGCTTCGGGATCTAGACCGATGCCTTTCGCGCCGAGGAGATTTCTCCTCCCGGGACCTCGACTCGTCGCTCGAGGCTTTACGGTCGGATTTACGACCTACCTGTAGTTTTCCCCTCCTCTCTCGCAAGGCCTTCCTCGTCATCGCCTGACACTTCGCACAGGCCTCCATGTCGTGGCCTTCTCCGAGGCACCACAAACACTCTTGGTGCGGGTCTGTAATCAACATTTTTGAACCACACTACTTGCACTTTTTGAAACCTGATCTTGAGGTCGTGGTCAGAGTCGATGACAAGGACATATTAGTTATTTATTATTTCTTCACAGAGCTCGAGGCGCGCCGAAACTCTGAAGCAACGTATACTGCGGAAAAACGAAACTGGGGCCAACTGGCGCCGCGCGTGCTACTTATACACCTGATGACGTCACCCTCGATTGAGGCCTTTGAGGGACCATTGACTCAATGACATCGACGCACGGCGCCCTCTGCCGAGAAAATGTTTCCAAAAGCAGCTAAAGCTGGATGGAATACAACTAAGATGAGGAATACGTTGGAGGACACAATCCACTTGAAAGTAAAAACACTAGGCGCTATTCTGGATGATGAACTATTCATGAAGCCTCATGTCTCCAATGCCCGGTCTAGCTGTGAACTCATTAATAAGCAAATACAACATATTCGCCCATTTATAACAACTGAAAATTGTGCACTTCTGTCCACAGCATTGATCAACTCCAGACTAGATTACTGCAACAGTCTACTGTCTGGCACCACTGCTGCCAATATACAATCTCTTCAAGTGGCTCAAAATAACACTGTACACACCATCTTCAAACAATCGCGTCATACTCACATTTCCATCTATAGAAAGAAGCTACACTGGCTTCCGGTAAAACAAAGAACACCACAAAATGTTGACAATGACACACAACTGTGTGTCCCTAAGTAGCCCTACTTATCTGTCAGAACGTATTACACCAAGACAACTGACAGGAACCTTTGCTCCTCTTTTGCCACAGTACTTGTACCTCCAAACTTAGCGAGCTTAAATCTGGGAGAAACCAGTCTCGATTCTCAGGGTCCTCTGCTCTGGAACTTACTCCTGGCTGCTATATGCCAAATATAGAATTATCATCTTTTTAAAAAGGCTATAAAGACTCACCTTTTTAACACAGAGTAAATCATCTACTTCACTTTTTTACTTTATCTGGCCAGTCTTTCATGTACTGTTTGTCTTGTTCTAGTTCTATTGTGCGCCCTGAGGCCCATGGCTTGTCGCGCGTACCAAGAATGAAAATACTATGTGCCCCAAAATAAAAATATTCCTTTTGCACTTTTATTAGAAAATGATTTGTGCAAGCGCAATAAAGTAATTGGCCTTCAGAAGCATCTGGGACAGGATAAAGAGAATGATGCCACAGTCACCAGTCTAGGATGAATGAGTGACGCACTCACAATAGCAAATAAATACACAGCGCTGACAGCATCATGCATTTCTTTTCACATCTTATCTCTAGAGAAATTAACAACTCCCTCATGTGCCAACTCGCAAATCATGTTTTATTCCTCATGGGATACAATAAACTTCTTTAAGGCCGAAAGAGCTAGAGACAGTGAGAGGTGACAGGTGAGGTAGGGGCCTCCTCACAGACACCAGCACCTGTAGGGAACGGCTGAGGGGGCCCTTTGGAGCCTGTTTGGTGGCCAAGGCTGTGGGCTTGTGATTGCTGGGTACCTGTGTGGGTTGGCGCTCCCAGTAGGTGAAGCAGCAGTGTCCTACATGAGGATGAGAGGACGAAGATGAGGCCCTGGGAGCTGGGCCCGAGGTCTGAAGCAGAAGAACAGCAAGCTCCGACCAGCACAAATGCCTCCTCCCTCACCGTGGGCACCATCCAGTAACATAAGTCCTATTGGCCTCTGAGAAAAATCGTCAGCAAAGTCCCCAGCATTTGTTTGCACAAGGGTGCATCTTCTCTCAAATACGATGTGTTATTTATGAGCATTTGCCGCTGTGCATGTCGCGCGCACCTAAATTAGATCAAGTACGGCAAAAAAGGTTTTTGATCAACATCCTTAATATCCTGATGCATCTGTGTTGCCTGAAATGATTTAAGGGGCAATCGACTGTATTCCTGGATTGACGTTGTTGCCAGTGGACACTCTCAAAGATGGCCGCCCCTGCCTTGGGTAGTGGAGCCATCCTCTTTGTGGGAGGCATGGTCCCCTTTGATTGGCTGACTCTCATGTACTTCCTCCAATCATGGGCACCGGGAGGTGTGAGCCGGCCCCTACAACAAGGGCCCACATCCAGGGCCCTGGCTGGCCTTTGCGGGCTCCCGTAACTTACCAGGGGCAAAGAATGTGCCAAGATGCTGGGTACTTTGTCCATGCGCTCTTGGACTATGGCAACCCCGCTTCTGGCTATCTTTTAACTGAAACTGTGTAATTTATGTAATAATACTTTTATTGTAGAATTAATGAATGGTTTTAAAACAAACTGTAATCAGATGAATATTGGAACCATAGCAGTGACTAGTAAAGTATACTTGAAATGGGCAAAAGGAAATGCAAATATTTGGCTATAATATTCCTTTGCAAGGGTTAAAGTACTACTGAAATTAACTATTTTTAATTATGCACAAGAACGAGATATGATCAACTGAGCAACTAAAGTGCCATTTCTTGAAATGTTGGTCCAATGAAATGTCAAAACCTACTTTCTAAGCAGCTTGTCCTGAATGAAGCATCATCAGACAATATTTATTGTTTAAATTCAATATGTGCGACACACTTGAAGTTTTAGGACCCAAAGTGGGAATTGAAAAGTACAAGAAACTATGCAGATCGTGTGGACTCCAAGTATACAATCGGTTTAACACTTATTATGCTATTGTGAAAGCTTAAGTCCATTGAGGGAAAACACTTGAGGTCTTTTGATAACAGTCATAATATTGCTAATATAGATAGAACTTGGTAAACATTAATGATGGGGAACAATCTAAATTTGATATTCCACATGAGATTTTATTAACTTGTTTTACTAATTTTAAAGGAATTGTCTGATGGCACGCTATATTAACTGCAGCATTATGAAATTGTTTTTCAATATGTGTATTGGAATGATAAGGAACTGTATACTAAGTAAATGTGTTTATGTATATATGTAAAGCCTTGTGGCTGTATGCATATTAAATGAAATAAATAAACTCCCCTTCTGCTATTACGCGAGTGCTGACTGTTTGCTCCATTTGTCTGCCTCATCCTTCCTTGACTCTGTGCTTGTGCCACTCCTGACATTCTCACTGATCTATCTCAGTTGGCACTACTTTTTACTTCATGTTCAAAAACTCTTA